>NC_141914.1:1266677-2533354 GCF_057802395.1 Ceratotherium simum simum | reverse complement strand
ACAATGCAATAATTATAAATGAAATCATACTAATTGCTGATGCTAAGACTTTTAGTCCAGTTCTAGGAATTCAGAAATGCTCTATATCATTAACTCATAACTCTTCACAGCATTCAAATGAAAATTGTAAATAAAAATACCTATATTTAAACATAAGTGAAATATTAAAATAAATTTTATGGTTGTAATAACAAAGGAGATTCATGTTCACTGCAGAAAATGTAGACAGTACAGATAAGCCAAAAATTGTCCTCAAACTAATGAAAACATTTTTTGCTAATATTATGATATATATCCTTTAAATATTTTTTCTATGTATACATAGAAAACGAGTTTTATTTGTAAACATATATGTATACATATATATACTCTATTACAAATCATTATTTTCATCTAATAAAATATGAACATCTTTCTATATTCCTAAGTAGATTTCTACGTAATCATTTTAATGGTTGTATAACATTTTAAATGTATTATGTACAGTAATTTAATTAGGCAATCTCTTATTACACTTTAAGTGGTTTCTATTTTCTTATAGTTTTCACACACAAAAAATAATTTTGTTGGAAAGTAGCAAATTCTCATTCAGGATTATTTTCTTAGGATAAATTCCTAATGGGACTATTGACTCATAACAAGCAATTACATATATTGTTTTTCAATATATTGCTAAATTGCCAGCAGAAAGGTGTTACTGATTCTAATAGTTTTATATGAAAGGAATGATTTTCCTGCCAATTACTATCCCTGAGTATTAACATCTTCATATTACTTAATAATGTGTAATTTAAAATTGTATATCATAGTTTAATTTGTATGTGTTTGATTTCTTGTAATAATCAACATTCTTCCAAGGTTATGGAGCTGTATTTAGTTTTTACTTAAACCTGAGTCAGAGAGTGCCGTGACATTTGGAAAATTACCTCTGCTTGGCTACACTCTCTCATCTGAAAATGGGTATAACGTACAACTCCTGAGTAGTGAAAATTAAAGAGATATATATGTGACGACCCTGTTGGATTTCAACTGCAAAGTGCTATTAAATGAAATTAAGCTAAACAATCAAATGAGATAAACACTATCACCTTTGGTTGAGCCTTAAAAATAAGATAGGCACTTTCAAACAATGTTGAAAACAATGTAAACCTCAAGTGAAGAAACACAAAATAGATTTAAAATACATGTATTCCTTCTCCACAAGAAACAAAGGGGAAAATTATCCATGTTTAAACATTTTCATTATAAATTTTTGTCTTTAATTCCTCTGGTTATAGGACCTCAGGCGGCCACCCACTTCTCAGGGGAAAAAACGCTGTGGCCTTATGTTTATCATTCACATAATTCAAGCTTTCATATTTAAAACAGACTGAATTAGACCTACAGTCTTTCTTATAAGAAGCTATATGGGAAGTCATATTTTTTGGAAATATCAGTGAAGAAAATGTTAACTCTCCTAAAGGTACTTTCTCCTGGAATAGACTTCCTGGAGATACTTTGTTCTGCACAAAACCATCAGGGCTGGTTGAAACTGGACTGGCTTCTCGATGTCTCCAACAAGATTAAGATGCAGTTAGCTTGACTTCATTAATTCTCCATAATGGCAAAATGCTGCTTATGTCCCAGTAGAGAAAAAACCACAATACGCTAACAACAAAAAATGTATCGCTTCTGAATAGGCAATTGGTAAAAACCAATTTATATAAATTGTCAATATGAAATTGATAATTCTGTTTATTTCTTAAAATTATTTTCAATAGTGTTCCCCTTTAGATAAGCAAGTCCATAAGGTGGAATGATAATGACAAATTTGGGGAAAAAAGCATTCTGAGGGAATTTCAGTAGGAAACAGTTGTCTCAGGAAAATTTTAAACTGTTGTTTTACGAGAATATATTAGAAAGATATATTAACGTTATTTTAGTTGTAGGCAATATAAGCCAAACTAGCAAAATGGAAGAAATAAACGTGGGGTGCAGATTGTTTTAAAGAAACACTGGCCACTCTATTCAGCCTCCAGAAGGGCGGGGGCCTGGGACCCCTGGGACCTTTCTGGCAGAGGTTTGTGGGCTTTTCTCTGGGGTATGCTCACCAGCATGGCTCACCTGGGCTGTCGCATTTCTCCATTCCAAGTGTCAGTTTACAGACGGGGGGTTCTAATTGCTCCAGCTGTGCTTGCTCCTGGATGAAGCACCACGTTCAGAGGTCAGAACCTAAAGCACAGCCACACCCACTCGGGTAGCCACCACGCGCTGGAGCCATCCAAATCGAGGTGACACTCCGGAGAGAGAGCTTCAGGAGCTTACATAGATTTGGGGTCCACGCCATAAATCCAGCTTTCCCACTTGCTTATTTAGGAAGAGTCAGCAACCACTGTGTGTCTGCTACAGATACTTCAAAATCAGTTTACCAGATATTCTAATGATTATAAATAGACAAATGATTTTAGGTAACTTCAAATTTACTAAATAGAATTTAAAAACAGAAATTATTGTGCATGGTACTTGTATGATTTATTTTCATACTAGGGAGTGTCTATGTACAAAGAAAAGTAAAAGGTTTAGAAAAGATACACATATGACATGTTTGCATTTGAATGCATCATACGTGACTTTGGCAGGATAGTTAATACTTACAAATCTACACATTTAAATTAATGAACTTTTATTTTCACCTTCTGTTCGAATTACAGACTATATTTACCTGCATAAGAAGTAGACTGATCATTTCACAATGATAAATATAAGAGGAAACTTGCTGGGAATACTAGAATTGAGATGCTAGCCAATGTTCTGTTTCCTGATACAACAGTAATTCAATTTAATTTTCCAGAAATCTTCCCACTCTGATATGCTGGAATACTTTGGGACTAGAATCCAGATGATCTGGTTACAAGTCTAATCCTTTAATCACTACAATGGAGTGGCCTCTTTGTTTAGTGTCCACAAAGGATTTACCAGATATGTATTTCATAATATTTTTCCACATTTGTCTGAACCATGAGAAATTTTTTTAATGAACAGAAATTTCTACCAATACTTTAGATCATTGTTATGGACTGAATTGAGTTTCCCCAAAATTCATATGCTGAATCCCTAATCCCCAGCACCTCAGGATGTAACTATATTTGGAGACAGGGCCTTTAAAGAGATGACTAAGTTAAAATGAGGCCCTTAGGGTGGGCCATAATCCAATCTGACTGATGTCTTTATAAGAAGAGGAGATCAGGACACAGACAGACACCAGGGAGGCACACAGAAGAAAGGCCATGTGAGGACACGGGGAGGAGGCAGCCCCTGCAAGCCAGGAAGAGAGGCCTCAGGAGAAATCAAGGCTGCCAACACCTTGTTCTTGGACTTCCAGCCTCCAGAACTGTGATTAAATAAATTTCTGTTATTTAAACCATCCAGTCTGTGGTACTTTGTTATGGCAGCGTCACCAAATTAATATGCTCATGTTTGCTGAAATATCTTGAAAATAATATTTTAAAACATTTAATATAAATCATATTTCCAGAAAATGTTAGCATGTCACTTTTGACATTTAAGTTTTAATACATTTCAAAAGTAGTCTGTGGCATTTTACATTTATATTTATTACCACTAGTTAAGTTATTTAACTTCTCAAAATTTAAGTCTAGGTCTAGTCAAAACCTCTAAGACATTTCAGAACATGCTCAATATATTTATACAGTATCTGGCATGAGAAGTAATAGAAAATGACAAAATCTAGCAAGTTAGACTAAAATGTCAAATCATGTTCTTTGGAAATCTGTGAGTATATGAAATAATTTTGTTGTTGCTGACCATGCATCACTTTTCAGATCACGAGTTACCCAAGGTCAAAGCCATAAATAGCATGCTATTTGCTCAATAAGAATGTAAATGTTCTTGATTCCCAGAAACTACAACTGTTTGGTGGTGCTAAGGAACTGGTCATTTGAGCAACAGGGCAGTGGACTGATGATGCCGTTATTCGAAGGACCCCGTTGGGCTATTGATAGACAGTACAATGGTAAGTACATCTCTAAGTTTCAGAGCAATTCCTTTAGGACAGGACACTTTTGGAATGTTATGATCAAAGCAGATGTACACAAACCTACAGCGATAAATATTGACAGGTCAGAAGCAACACTTAAAAATGAATCTCATCCGTCCAATAAAAAAAAAAAAAACTATTTGGCATTGTGTCTAACCATATGACTGATTTTTATTTGCTGCAAGTTGTGTCTCAGCAAGTCATGTTTCCTTCATGTGTTAGTACCAGTCACGGATTTTAAAGTGAATAAGAATCACAATGCAATTATATACTTCTGCTTAAACTATCTATTCTGGAAACTGCTGCACAGATGAAGGTTTCAAGATTACGGACAGGAAAGTAAACAGCATTCCAGCTGCTCTCCTGCTCATTTATTCATTAATTCAACAATTATTAAGAGACTTCCCTGCACCAAGAACCATGGAAAGCTCCATACGAGATATAAAATAGCTAAGATACGGTACTACTCCTGCATATTTCACATTTCTTGAACCTCATATCCCATTTAGTTTGCTACACACTCCGTCAAACCACTGTCTCACAGGAAACTTTCAAAAGAGCAGTCTATACACACATGTTCTTGCCAGCACTCACCACCTCTGTGGCCCGTTACAGCCTGGACTCCACTCCTACCATTTCATGAAAACCGTTCCTAAAGGTTGCCAGTAAACGAGTTATCGAGTGCCCTTCTCAATTCTCCACCTCAATACTGCATTGGGTGATGGTGAATGTGCTTCCTTCTTGATATTTCTGCTGTGACTTGTATAATAGTACCGACTTTTTGTTCTCTTGTAACCACTCCTTAATTTTAATCTATAGTCCTTAAGGTTTCCTCCTGTCCCTATAGTCTTTCTCCTCTAGAGTCGCTTCTTGGTGATTTCCATGGTTTTGGTCTCTCACAGGTTACACAGCCTTATTACAAATCATCTTCTGGCCCTCTTTCTTGAGGGGTATTTAAACTCATTATGTCCTGAACTGAACCGACCATTTTCGCTCTCTGCACTAACTGCATCCCATCTAGCTTAATCTGCTCCTTCTCCAGTTTGCTGTACTTCTGGTAATAGAGCTGCCATTCTCACAGTCACTAACACGTGGATCTGGGAGTTAGCTACAGCTTCAAGTTCACCCAGACACCATATCAAACCAGTTCCAAGACCCTCTGGCTGTACCTTTGTAGCACCTTTTGCACGTTAGTCTCCCTCTCCATTCCTACTGTTTCCATCTTCAGTACCTCTTCCTTCTTAGGAACATAGCTGACTGGATTCCTGGCCACCTTTTTCTCCCCCAGATTCTTCCCACTTCCCACACTCCTACACTTTAATCTTCTTATTTATTTCTTCCAAGCTTGAAAAAACTTCAAGCTTTACCTACTTCTCTCACCTTTCATTCATTAGATGATAGATAATCTCTTTCTACGCCTTTGCAATAAATTTTTGTACTTAATTTTTTGACATTCATTCATTCCTCCATCCAACAAACACTAATTTAACATTTTTGTCTCTGCACTATGTGAAATCAATGCCTCCATCTCTCATAAACCTGCAACTGGTACCAACCTCCTGTGTTCCAGGACCGTCTTCTCTAGTGAAGACAGAATTTATTCCTGGTTAGTTTCTACACCTAACAGTGAGCTTATTACTCAATTTTGCATTATTCTCAAGAAAGAAGAAAAGGATCTCAGGCCCTCCAATCAGCAATATGCAGAGGGCCTAGGTATGATTCCTTGGGACTTATTTCTCTCACCTGCTTTCGGACCTGATCCCATTTCTCCTACTCCCTTTTCAGCGCAAGCCTTGATGATACAATTTTATCCACGATTATAACTTCATTTAGAGCTCATTCATGCAGATTACACCTGAGGTGTTAAGAGAAGCTTCCTAAGAGTGGCCTGCCAGTGTATATAATGTGGATTTCTTCATTTCATTGTGCATACAAATGAACTTGCATTAATGGTGACAATTTTCACTTGCTCATTGCCTTTAGCTATAAAACTGTTTCCCTCTCTAATTCCATCCCATACAAAGCTCTCTCACTTATTCTTGAAGTCGTTGAGAGTACTTAGCAAGTACACATAAATAGTATATGCATTTTTCTTCTACTTTGGCTCTTTTACAGCTTCCTTGCTCATGTCCACATTCTGCATGGCATATGAAATCTACTTTAGGTAAATAAAGGTTAAAATCTCTACAAACTATTTTTAGTATGGGAAAGTCAATTCATTGATTCAAATTGAAGGTCTAGGGTGAGGTTAAATGAGGGAAAGAGGGGCGATAAGAATGGAATTAATATATAAATGGCTGCACTTTATGAAGCACTAGTGTCTGAATATGTATCTGTGCACTTACATTAATGTGACAGTGATTCCAAACACCCGCAAATGAAACGGGAAAATGTGCGGATGAATCTGCCAGAGGCTGTAATAAGCAACTAAAGAAGCATACCGTGGAATCACACCACACATAGGAGATACTAACAACATTTAGACTAGATGGGGAGAGTAAGAGGGTAGGGGATAGGGGGTTGGGGAAGAGAAGAAGGCAGATTACTTAAACACTGAGGGTAATTCTACCAGCTGTTGCACTGAATGAATGTATATTCTAGATGGAACATGAAATAGGAGAAGAGAACCTGCTATTGCATCCATGTGCCTTACTGGCTAAGCTACCACATGTCTCTCATAATTCCAGCCTCAGCAAATGCAATTCCACACTGAATATGATTTGAACGTTTGAAGATGTGCATTTTTCACCTATTGTTGGTCACTAAACACCAGCAAACAACTTCTCTGGAGCTTAAATGAAGAAATAACTATTTCAGTGCTAAAGAAAACCCGGCTGTGATGGACATTTTTAGAGAGTATAAGGAAGTGTCCAATTTGGCACATAAATGTTGCTATCTATAATAAGCTGACACCAATGTAAGATGCCACTCCATGTCTACTTTACATGGAATGCTTTAGAATAAAGAACAACAGAGTTAGAATCTTTGATGAGAATGAAAAGGTAGATGTCAGAATTTACAAACAATATTTTGACTCACAGTAAAAATAATATAATTATCTTATGATGACTTTATACCAATTGATATTTCCTATTCTACCAGCAACACTGTAAACAGAATTAATTATTTCAAGGGTATATGCCATCATGTGAAAAAATGGAATTAATTGACTTTATTTACTTTAAAAATGAAATCTAAAGTGGATTCTCATGACAAAATCCATCTAAAACGGAATTCTATTATAACCTCCAACAATTATTTAAATATTGCTATTTTTGAAATCAAGGAGAGAAAGTCTAAAATCTTAATTTGTATAGTAATGAAATAAATAATTAACGCTTAATAGCATTAAAATTGATGCTATGGAACTAATAATGAAAGTTGTGAGCCATCTCTTTCCTTTTTAAAGAGCTTCTGGTCTCAATATATGATAAATTTAAAAACTTATTATCCATTAGAATTAATTATTAATAAATAATACTGCTGATTTTAAAGAGATTATATATTAATATGACTTGGATAAATTAGGCTGTTCTTCATGAAAAGCATCTTAATGAACACTATTTATTCTTTAAAGTCTGATAACATAAAAAAAAGTAATAATTTAAGTCACCTTATAACTAAAAGCACAGGAGTTATCAGCTGGCTAGCTTCATTATTAATATTCAGGGTCTTGAACTTCAAATTTAATGACATGTCTAAGTCAATTCTCTAGTTAATTTGGATACAGATTATTTTCAAACAAAATTTAAAAAATCTGAATATCCATACCTCAACATATAGTAGAGTTTTTAAAGAAATTAAACTAGAATAAATGTACAGGGAGACTCCAAGCATAAAAATTTGCAGTCTACGTGAAATAAAGAAAGGAGAGGCCTCATTATGCATTCATATGAATGGTGCTTCTGGTAGATTATATTATTGTTCTCCAAAATTCCCTACCCTATCTTGTGATAGGACTATACATCCATGCCTTGGTGAATTGTGGTCATCTAATCACATTATCCCATAAAATACGAGCAGAAGTTCCTCTATTATTCTGGGTGGAAACTTTAGGAGCCTGGGTGTGCTTCACTATTGCTTCCTTTCCCCACTTTCATTGTGACCAGAAATTCATAATAAAAGATATATCTCCAGCCTAAGACCTAGCATGAAGGTGACATGCAGTAGAGGGTCAGCAGTGATCATATAGCATGAGCAAGAAAAAAAAAAACTTTGTTGTGATAATCCACTCTGATTTAGGGGCCATTTGTTACTGCAAAATTACATAGCCTGTTCTAAGGTAAATGGGGCCCATACTGTTATGCAGTCTGCAGCCTGAACAACTGGCATTCTAATTCAACATTCTTCCAAAGATTCTTTAAAAACAATGATACTAACATATCTGCCAAATCTGAAAAGATATGGATTATTTTTAATCATGCGAGAACACTTTTAATTTCTATTCTAATTTGACTTTCCAATCTAATGTGATAAACAACCTACTCAGGATATATAAAATCACAGGCAGGGTTTTTTCCACCTACAGAAACCAATACCACAAGTTTGTTGCTTTGTTAAAAAGACAAAAGTGCATGCTTTCAGCTTTTCTACCCTAACTACAAAGGGTGAAAACATAGATGTTTTGCTAAGTATTATGGGCATTTTTTTAACTATAAAGGTATTTTGTTTAAGTAAAACTAACTGTTTAGAGTGTGTGAGTCTTTAGGACTAAGAGCCACACGTAGTATCCTTCATAGTAGAACTTATATATTTGCACATAATCACAACAGATGGTATTACCAAATGCTTGTTCCATTAAATTTAAAACTTCCCTTGGGAGAGTAACTGCTTTCTGCAATAAAACAATCACCCAAATTCAATGTTAAAGAAACATAGAGGTTCCTTAGAAGGCAAGCCTGATCTAAATGGAAGAGATAATTTCTCCTATTTTCATAGATGCGCAGAAATCTAATCATGTACTTGTCTTTTAAATTGAAACCAAAAGTCGATTTGTCAGACTGCATAGCAAACTTGTTTTGTACAGAAAGACACACTGCAATTTGTTTTGAATACTTAAAAATACACTTTCAAAGAAATCATTAACCACCCAAAGATAATACCATTTCAGCTTCCAATATGAAGCTTTTTACCTCCTAGTTTCTAGATAATTTGTTTCACACAATGGTGCTCACTGATGCTAGTGAAAGCTTCATTCCCTCCCGCAGAAGCAGAAAACTTAACTGGCAGAGTCACAATGATCCCAGGCAATAACAGTTGCTTCTAGTCTTTCTCACTTCACTCCACACACTCTGACTTTTCTCTGCTCATTACCAACCTCAGACATTTTCTATTCCTCCTTAGAGCCAGACATTGTAAATTTATTTGCTCTGATTTCCATTGCCCCATGATCATTAGGCAACCTGCAATTCACCAATAACCTATATCAATGAATTAAATTTAAGAAATGTTTATTATATATCTTGTAAGTTTAAAGCAATATGAATACCCTGCATAAGACACACTATTGGGGATAATTTCTAAAGAAATATATAATCTGATGTTGGAAATATAATACACTATAAATCCCTGAAGTAGAATTTAGGCAAACTTTTGTGAGATTTCAGAGAACAGGAAGGTTCTGTTTTCTTGGGGAGCCAGGAAATATATGAGGAGACCTTGGTGTACTGATGGCACGTCCAAGCAAGAGTTTATAGGTCAGGAATAAGGAAGTAACAGCCATCACAAGCAAAGAGATGCAAATTCAAAAATAAGGACACCGTTTAACAATAAAGTGGCCAATTTCGCTGTAGCTCTGTAGATGTAGGAGAGCAGTAACAAGGTGTTTGAGAAGGTAGGCTGAGGCCATAGTGTGGAGGATCTTACCTGTTAAGCTGTGGATTTCATATTCAATTTAGCTGGCTTAGTGGTTTATTGCTAACAGTTCTGCTCTTGCAAAATTAAATTGGCCTCAGAGTGGACTGAAGGCAGATGTAATTGAAGAAAGGAAGATTCATTAAATAAAAGTTCCAGAAAGAGTTAACAGGGTCCTTGAATAGGATGGTGGTAGTAGGAATAAGGATATGTAATGGTGTCATGAAGGCAGAGCCAATAGGATCTGACAACTAATTAGTTGTGAGAGGAGAGAAAGTAAGGGTAGAGGTTAAAGACTTACTCGTGAAGAAAAGACCATCTCCCAAAATAGCATTTGACTGCTGGGAACCCCAAGCCATATGAATACAATATATCTTCAACACCAAATACACCAAATACTCAGTATTTCCAATCCTAAATTTTAAATAATATTTAAACCAAGCCTGTATTTGTTTTGTAATTTTAAAGGAAACAATAACACCAAAAAGTAACACCAAAAAGTAACAGAGGAAAAAAAAAATAAGGAACACAAAAAAAGTAGTTTTAACTTACAGAAATCTAACAGTCTGCATAAAACACATAAGAAATAAAATCACCCAAAATAATGGTTAACAATGATAATATTTATAAAAGTTTTTTCTAACACTTTCTATTAATGTGTGTAGAATGGCCTTAGTCAGTGCTGTGACAGAATTTGGTTGATATAGGCAGTACAGCAATTTATTAAAAGAATATTGAGTAGCTCACAGAATCTTTGGGCGAGTTTGAGAACTGGATTCAGAGGCTACAATGAAAACCATGGCACAGAACCTCTTCCAACCTTCCAGCTAGATCTGGACACTGGATGTCACAGTGTGAACCAGCAGCACCACCAACACGGGTCACTGCATACTGCCAAGAGAACTGCTGCTTCTGCTCTCGCTGGAAATCAGATGTATCTGCCATAGTTGCCACTACTTATCGGCAGAGAGTGTTGATAGTTCCTACTGGTGACTCTCCTTTTCAGAACCTACATCACGCCATGCCCTAGCTGAAAGGGAGCCTTGAGAAGCAACAATCTGGCATTTTCAACTTCTATATGGAAGCAGGCTCTACCACATAAGAAGAGGCCTCTGATGCTGGTAGACCCAAAAGGATGCTAGACACAATATTGTTAACAGCCACATTTCAATGTTTAAAAAGAAGTGTGTGAAGTTATGTTATTATCATTAATGTTCTCAGTGGCAAAATTCAGGTCAAATGGTAAATATTTTTACTTGTGCAAGTCTATTTATTCATTTATTAATATAAAAATAACAACTGTATGGGGATTTCAGTGATGCTTGGTCAAAAGAGACATTTTACTTGATTTGTTATGTATCAGTGTCAGGTCAGAGATGCCATGAAAATAAGGCATATGTAGGGAAATAAATTTTAATAGAAACATGTTAAATTCATAAATAGGATAGGTATCTATTATTATATTACATTCAAAATTTGGATTAAACTGTATGATATATTGTTTACAAAGAAAACAAAAAATAAAATGATAACTATGGATTACCATAAAATGTATAGCTCTTAGAAGGAGATCCACAAGAGGTATTAATTATCTGAACCACTTATAATGCCTGAATTTATGTCCAAAATGGCCATCTATGGGTACATATAGGCACAGAAAATGATTCGATTAGATTTAAAGATGCTAATGACTCTATTTCCAGTAGTAAAGAGAGCATTGATTGTCTATGGCATGATCTGGCAATGAACATATGCAAATATCTCCAGTGAATACTCTTAATCCACCACTTATAAGAAGCAAAGATCTGAGAGGCTGTGTATATGATACTTCAAACATTTTTAGCAAACTATAAAATATAATGAGGTTGCTTAGTTGCTCCTATTTTTGCTGGACAAAATGGGAAAAGAAAAGGATGACCTCAGGGATTCAAATTCCCAGCTCAAGTGCCACATAAATGACCAGAAAGCTTCTATGTGTGTCCTCAGAGAACTTATCTCCTCTACCTGCAGGGCTCAGATTGTTGAAAATCAAATGCACAATCTCATCCTGTGACTGGCTGAATTACAATGCAAGTTGAACTCCTCGTCTTGATGGGTATCTACTGTTAAAGTGAGGGCACTGATTGGGAAGAAATGGAATACTGTTAAGTTGGAATGGAATGTGTAGGAAGACCCTGATGAAGCTGGGGACATTGACCCTCTAAATTCTGATGAGTCTTCTTTGCTCTACTAGAAGAGTTCTCCCCACCTTCACTGGGAGCATCCTCTCCACCCCAACTGAGGGGATTGACCCTGCCCTCCCTGAGGAAACTATAATGACCTCCCTTGAGGCAGTTGCAGTGCAAGACAATGCTGAGTCTCCTCATGACCCACGTCCCTTTGCTCCTAGACCTATAACTAGTCAAGTCTCAGTAGGACCCTAAAGGTGAGGTACAACACATGACCCATGAGGAAGTGTACTATACTCCTAAAGAACTACTTAACTGTTCTAATTTATACAGACAGGTATCTGGGGAACATGGGTAGGAATGAATATTATGAATGTGAGATAGGAGGTGGGTTCAAGATGGTGGCATTGGAAAGTCCTGACCTCACCTCCTTCCATGGACACAATAAATATATAGCTATATATGGAACAAATCCCTCTGAGAAGAACATGAGAATTAGCTGAATGCCTGCTCCACAACAAAAGATAAAAGGGCCACATCAAGACAAATAGGAGAGTGGGCCGGCCCGGTGGCTTAGCGGTTAAGTGCACGCGCTCCGCTGCTGGCGGCCCGGGTTCGGATCCCGGGCGTGCACCGACGCACCGCTTCTCTGGCCATGCTGAGGCCGCGTCCCACATACAGCAACTAGAAGGATGTGCAGCTATGACATACAACTATCTGCTGGGGCTTTGGGGGAAAAAATAAATAAATAAAATCTTTAAAAAAAAAAAAAAAGACAAATAGGAGAGGCAGAGACATTCTCTTGCCAAAAACCCCATCCGTGGCATGGCAATCCATAATCGGGAGGGATTTCAAGAAAAAACAGAATAGATAAATAAACAGAGCTTCTCCCTGAGGAGTAAGGGGTTTGTGCCCCACACTAGGCACCCCAACCCTTGGGTCGTGCACAAAAGAGATGAGCTCCCAAAGCGTCTAGCTTTGAAAACCAACATGGCTTACATTCAGGAGACATAGGACGGTAGGGAACAAAGATTTTGCTCTGAAAGGGTTCATATACAGACCCACTCAACCCGGAACCCAGCACAAAAAGCATCAGTTTGAAAACAGCCTAGACCATATGTGAAAGAGGTTGATTTGCTAATCTTAAAGTGTCTGCCAGACAGGCAGAAGTCTGCTAGGACTCTCTCTCCGGGGAAGGAATACAGGCAGATGCCAGTTTTATAGGCTCCCTCTATGTTGCAGGCACTGGTGGGCGTCATTTTTGTACTGTCACTCAAGCTTGCTAACAACAGTGGATGAGCAGCCCTGCCCCCCACCCCACACCACTCATGGGCAGCATCACCTGAGGCAGTGGAGAATCAGCCTTGCACAACAGCCCCATGCTCCATGTGGCCCTGACACATGTGAAGGGTGAGGAGTGCCACCCCCTGGCCCTGTTCTGCTCATGCAGCAGCCCCCACTAATGCAGCAGGTGAGCAGCCCTGCCCCTCTCGCAATCCCACCAGGGCCAACAAGTGCCTGCAGCCCACACAACGGACACTCCTTGAGTGCCTTGCTCTGGTGGTCAGGGAGAATTGTGCTTCTGGGCCCCAAGTGACATCTACACAAGGCCGCTCCTTCAAGACTGGGAGAGGGAGTTTATTTACCTAATAGATAGAAACAAATACAGAGAGTCAGGCAAAATGAAGAGATCAAGGAATATGTTCCAAATGAAAGAACAAGACAAAATATCAGAAAAAGACATTAATGAAAGGGAGATAAACAATCTATATGATAAAAAGCTCAAAGTAATGACCATAAAGATATTCATGGAACTTGGGTTAAGAATAGATGAGCACAGCAAGATCTTCAACAAAGAGGCAGGAAACATAAGAAAGCTCCAAACACAAGTTACAGAGCTGAAAAATATAACAACTGAACTGAAAAGTATACTAGAGGGGTTCATCAGTGGACTGGATGAAGCTGAAGATAGAATCAGTGAGTTGGAAGACAAAGCAATAGAACTCACCCAGACAGAGCACCAAAAGAAAAAAGAATCTAAAAAAAACAAGAAGATAACTTAAGGGAGCTTTGGGACAATATCAAGTGGAATAACATTTGCATTATAGGGGTACCAGAAGGAGAAGAGGGAGAGAAAGGGCCAGAAAACTTATTTGAAGAAATAACAGCTTAAAACTTCACTAATCTGGGGAAGGAAAGAGACATATATGTCCAGGAAGCTCAGAGAATTCCAAATAAGCTGAACCCAAGAGATCGACATCAAGATACATTACAATTAAAATGGTAAAGTTAAAGAGAGAAAATCTTAAAAGCAGCAAGAAAAAAACAACTTATTACATACAAGGAAAACTCCATAAGGCTATCAGCAGATTTTTCAGGAAAAACTGCATGCCAGACGAGCGTGGCATGACATGTTCAAAGTGTTAAAAGGAAAAAACTTCCAACCAAGAATTCTCTACCTGGCAAGGTTATCATTCAGAATTGAAGGACAGATTAAGAGTATTCAGATAAGCAAAAGCTAAAGGAGTTCATCACCACTACAAGAAATGTTAAGCTTCTTTAAGCTGAAAAGAAAGGGTGCTAATTAGTAAAAAGAATAAATCTTACTGGAAAAGGTAAATATATAGTAAAGCTAGTGGATCACCTATAAACCAAGTATGAAGGTAAAAAGCAAATATAGTAAAATTAACTAAAACTACAATAATTAGTTAAGGGATGTATAAAATATGTATGCATAATGTGACATCAAAAATATAAAACGTAAAGGGGAAGAAAAATGTAAAGTTTTGAAATGTGCTCAAATTTAGGTTGCTGTCAACTTAAAACAGACTGTAATATACATAGGAAGTTATATAAAAACTTCACGGTAACCACAAAGCAAAAACTTATAGTAAATACACAAATGAAAATGAGAAAGGAATCTAAACATAACACTAAAGAAAGCCATCAAACCACAAGGGAATAGAGAAAAACAAAAAGAAAGGAATAGAGAAGAACTACAAAAACAACCAGAAAACAATTAACAAAATGGCAATAACTACATACCTATCAATAACTTTTTAAATGTAAATGGACTAAATTTGCCTATCAAAAGACACAGAGTAGCTGAATGAATACAAAAACAAGATCCATCTATATGCTGTCGACAAGAGACTCACTTGAGAAGTAAGTATACACACAGACTGAAAGTGAAGGGATGGAAAAAGATATTCTATGTAAATGGAAACAAAGGAAGCTGGTGTAGCTATATTTATAACAGATGAAACAGACTTGAAAACAAAGACTGTAATAAAAGACAGAGAGAAGCATTACACAATGATAAAGGGATCAATCCAGCAAGAAGACATAACACTTATAAATGTATATGCATCCAACATAGAAGCACCAGCACATATAAAGTAAGTATTAATGGCCCTAAAAGGAGAAACTGAAAGCAATACAATAATAGTAGGGGACTTTATAACACCCTACTTACATCAATGGATATATCATCCAGACAGAAAATTAACACGGAAAAATCAGCCTTAAACAATATATTAGACCAGATGAACTTAATAAACATATAAAGAACATTCCATCCCAAAGCAACAGAATACACATTCTTCTCAAGTGCATATGGCACATTCTCCAGGATACATCACATGTTGGGCCACAAAATCAGTCTCAATAAATTCAAGAAGGTTGAAATCATATCGAGTATCTTCCCCAACCACATGGTATGAAACTAGAAATCGATAACAAGAAAAATACTGGACGAACCACAAAACCATGGAGAATAAACAACATGTTACTGAACAAGCAATGGATCATCAAAGAAATCAAAGAAAAATTTAAAAAATACCTAGAGACAAATGTAAACAGAAATATGACATACCAAATTCTTTGGGATGCAGCAAAAGTGATTCTAAGAGGGAGTTCATAGCAATACAGGCCTATCTCAAGAAACAAGAAAAATCTCAAATAAACAATCTAACTTTACACCTAAAGCAGCTATAAAAAAAAGAACAAATGAAGCACAAAGTCAGTAAAAGGAAAGAAATAATAAAGACCAGAATGGAAATAAACAAAACAGAGACTAAAAAGACAATAGAAAAGGTCAATGAAACTAAGAGCTGGTTTTTTGAAAAGAAAAACAAAATTGACAAATATTAGGTACACTAACCAAGAAAAAAAAGAGAGCGCTCAAATAAACAAAATTATAAATGAAAGATGGGGCCGGCCCCGTGGCTTAGTGGTTAAGTGCGCCCGCTCCGCTACTGGCGGCCCGGGTTCGGATCCTGGGCGCGCACTGATGCACCGCTTCTCTGGCCATGCTGAGGCCACGTCCCACATACAGCAACTAGAAGGATGTGCAACTATGACGTACAACTATCTATTGGGGCTTTGGGGGAAAAAAAAGGGAGGAGGATTGGCAATAGATGTTAGCTCAGAGCTGGTCTTCCTCAGCAAAAAGAGGAGGATTAGCATGGATGTTAGCTCAGGGCTGATCTTCCTCACAAAAAATAAATAAATAAAATAAAAAAAAATACTGAGGTCTAAAAAGAAAAAAATGAAAGAGAAGTTACAACTGATACCACAGAAATTCAGATCATAAGAGATTACTACAAACAGATATATGCCAACACATTGGCAAACCCAAAAGAAGCAGATAAAGTCCTAGAAACATACAATCTTCTAAGAGTGAAATATGAAGAAACAGAAAATCTGAATAGACTGATTACTAGTAAGGAGATTGAATCAGTAATTAAAAACCTCCAAAAAAACAAAAGTCTAGGACCAGACAGCTTCACTAGTGATTTCTACCAAAAATTCAAAGATTTAATACTTTTCCTCAAACACTTCAAAAAATTGAAGAAGGAAAACTTCCAAACTCATTTTCCAAGGCCAGTATTACCCTAATACCAAAACCTGACACTGATACCACAGAAAAAGAAAATTACAGGCCAATACCATTGATAAACACAGATGTAAAAATCCTCAACAAAATATTAGTAAACTAAACTCAACAGTACATTACAAGGAACATACACCATGAAGGGACTATCTCAACATGCCCCACACCACCACTGGACTCCTAGAAATTTCACGGGGGTAGAAAGCCCCTGAACTTTTGTCACCTTTATTTCCCACCCTCTGACATGCAAATGCCTTACTTATAAGTCTAAAGTGGTTGCAACTTCTTGTTCTGTAGGTCCAATCAGCATAATGTCATCAATGTAGAGGACCAGTGTGGTACCTTGTGGAAGGAAAACCTATCAAAACTCTTGCAAACTATTAAGAGAGTGTATTGCTGGCCTTGCCAGCTGAAAGCTAACTGCTTCCAGTGGACCTTATTGACAGAGATGGAGAAAAATGCATTTGGCAGATTGATAGCTGCATACCAGGTACCAGGGGATGTACTGTTTTGCTCAAGCTCTGAAATCACATCTGGTACAGCAGCTGCAATTGGAGTCATCACCTCCAATTAAGCTTACTCTAATCTCACTGTAATTCTCCAAGATCCATCTGTCTTCTGCATGGGCTAAATAGGAGAATTAGAATGGGGATGTGGTGGGAATTACCACCCCTGCATCTTTCAAGTCCTTGGTGGTGGCACTAATCTCTGCAGTCCTTCCAGGAATGTGGTACTGGTTTTGGTTTACCATCTTCCTAGGCAGAGGCAGTTTTGGTGGCTTCCACTTGGCTTTTCCCACTATAATTCGTTCCACAGGTCAGGGAACGAATGTGAGGATTCTGCCAGTTGCCGAATATATCTATTCCAATTACGCATTCCAGAACTGGGGAAATAACCACAGAATGGGTTTTGGGGGCATACTGAGCCCACTGTGAGATGGACCTAAGCTAAAAATTCATTGATCTCCTGACCTCCATTGGCCTCTACTCTGATAGGTGGACCACAGAGACATTTTTGTGTTTCCTGGAATTAGTGTCAGTTCACAGACAATGTACAGTAGTCCCCCAAAAGTCTGATTATTTTCATTCCTCAGTGCACAGTTATCCTAGTAAAAGGCCATAGATGCCATAGAGAAAGTCTTGGAGAAAGATTAATAGTATAAATTTTTGGCAGTGTACCAGAATCCTTCCTCGAGGGGACCTGGCCTCCCCTTCATTCCAGGGGTTCTGAGTGTGTATACTAGCTCAAGTCTGGGGATTGATTGAGGGGCTGTGACTCTTTTTTTTATCGTTCTGGCCAGACTTTTGTTCCTTTTGACCTAGAACTTTTCTGTTTATACAGATCAAATAAAAATTTAGATGCTTCCTATCTGTTTGCATTCTAGGAACACCATGATTAACTAGTCAACACCATAGGTCTGGGTGGTCAGACTATTCTAATTGCTGCTTTGACTCTGCTGTCCATCACGATAATCATACCCACCTTGCCTTGGCAGTTGAATGTTGCCACTTGGCTTTTGCCAGCCCAGGATCCAGTTACTCCCATTGCATTTCTCAGTTCGGTTCCCACTGTAAGGTTTGGCTTCCAGAGCAGAGTGGCCACAAAGCATTTCAAAGGATGTGGGGGCTCCTCTCATAAATTTATTTCTCATAGTTATGGTGAACAGTGTGTCTTCTAGACTCTCCCAAGGTAGGTACGTAGGTCTTAAATGACAAATCCACTCTAAAATTTCAGTCTCTTTATGCTTGAATCCCTTCCTCTACATTAAACCAAGGCAGGTCTGGCTTTTCCAGTTTGCTCACTGTGGGCCACCTGCTGGTCCATGTTTCAGCCAACCAACCAATCAAGCAAAATGTTAGCGCCCTTTGAAACTTCCTGAGCCATAACATTAAATTTAGAATTTCTGCTTAGTAAGCCCACATCAGGAAAGTTAGCATGATTCAACTTTATGTTCCACCATTATTCCACATTCTTTTTTTTAATTGAGATAAAAATGGTATGTGACATTGTATAAGTTTCAGGTGTACAACATTATAATTCCACATCTGTATACACCACAAAGTGATCACCACCAAAAGTCTAGTTACCATCCATCACTATACAGTTGACCCCCTTCACCCATTTTGCCCACCTGCCGACCTCCTTCTCCTCTGGTAACCACCAATCTGTTCTCTGTATCTGTAAGTTTGTTTTTGTTTTTGTTTCGTCTTCTGTTCTCATGACCTGACGCTCTGCTGGCCTGGAGGTCCTAGTTCCAAAGGAAAGAACGCCTCTATCAGGAGACACACAATGATTCCATTGAATGGAAAGTTAAGACAATGGCCCAATCACTTTGGGCTCCTCATGCCTTGGCATGATACCTCTGCATCAACAGGCAAAGAAGGGAGTTACTCTGCTGGCTAGAGTGATTGATCCTGATTACCAAGGAGAAATTGGACCACTACTCTACAATGTAGGTAAGGAAGAGTATGTTTGGAATACAGGAGATCCTTTAGGGTGTCTATGTCCTGTGATTAACGTCAACGGAAAACTACAACAACACAGTCCAGGCAGCACTACTAATGGCCCAGACCCTTCAGGTTTGGGTCACCCCACCAGGTAAAGAACCACAACCAGTTGAGGTAATTGCTGGAGGCAAAGGGAATACAAAATCAGTAGTGGAAGAAGGTAGCTACATATACTAGCTATGACCATGCGAGCAGTTACAGAAATGAGGATTGTTAATTGTCCTGAGTATTTACCCATTATTTAGTTATGACTATGCGTGTGTGTATAACAAATATATTTGTTTTCTTCCATCTCTTAATCCCTTATCATGTGACATAAGATATATTGACTTTACATCATAGTATTTAAGTCACAAGATATCAAGGAAAAGAGTAAATATCACTGGAGGACTTTACCTCCTCTTCTGGGGAAGGGGTTAGTGTGTTTTCGGATGTATGCAGAGTATTAGGTGGAATTATGACATTATTATTGTCTGTATTTGGAGATTAAGTATAGTTTAAGGAAACGCATGGGTGCCAAGTCGACAAGGGATGGACTTGCAATGGTTAATTTTATGTTTCGATTTGTCTGGGTCATGAGGTGCCCAGTCATTTGGCCAAACGTTATTCTGGGTGTATCTGTGAGGAGGTTTCTGGATGAGTTAAGATTTGAATCAGTAAACTAAGTAACGCAGATTGCCCTCCCTCATATGGGTGGGCCTCATCTGAAGATACAAACAGAACAAAAAGGCTGAGTAAGAGGGAACTCCTCCTCTCCTCCCCAGCTGCTTGAACAGGGGCATTGGTCTTCTCTAGCCCTCAGACTCAGACAGAAACATTGCATCTTCTTGGGTCTTGCGCCTACTGGCTTTTGGACTGGAACTGACACCATTGGCACTCACGGTTCTCAGGCCTTTGGACTCAGACACCACACCATTGGCTCTCTCGTGTCTCCAGCTTGCCAACTAGAGATATTGGGACTTTTCAGCCTGCATAAGCACATGAGCCAATTCCTTATAATAAATATCTCTCTCTGTCTCTCTCTCTATTTAGATCTTCGTCTACTTATGGTGGGGTTACATCTTGATTAACGCATCGTAAGCTGAAAATATTGTAAGTCAACAATACAGTTAATACGACTAACCTACTGAACATCACAGCTTAGCCTGGCCTATCTTAAAGGTGCTCAGAACACTTACATTAGCCTAGAGTTGGGCAAAATCATCTAACACAAAGCCTATTTTATAATAAAGTGTTGAATATCTCAAGTAATTGGCTGAATACTGAACTGAAAGTGAGAAACAGAATGGCTGTATGGGTTCAGAATGGTTGTAAGTGTATCAGTTGTTTACCCTCGTGATCGCATGGCTGACTGGGAGATTTGCTTGCTGCCACTGCTCAGCATCATGAGAGAGGATAGGACTGCATATCACTAGCCCGGCAAAACATTAAAATTCAAAATTCAAAGTATG
This sequence comes from Ceratotherium simum simum, assembly GCF_057802395.1. Lineage (NCBI taxonomy): Eukaryota > Metazoa > Chordata > Mammalia > Perissodactyla > Rhinocerotidae > Ceratotherium > Ceratotherium simum. The sequence continues at coordinate 2,512,445 of NC_141914.1, read as the reverse complement.
ATTTTTACTGAATTTATATCCTTTTCGGACCATCAGAAAGTCGAAAAATCATAAGTCAAATCATTTTAAGTCAGGGATCGTCTGTGTATATATATATATATATATATACATATACATACACATCCTGTTGGTTCTATTTTTCTGGAGAACCTTGACTAATACAGAAGGTATATTAAGCTGGACTTAGGAAACTCGGAATGAAATACACAGTTGAATATTTATGTATATTGCTCAATAGAAATTGTATTTGATGTGTCCACTGACACTTTCAGGAAATTATACCAAAAGAAAAGAAAACAATAACCATAGAAACATCCTCTGGAAATTCACTCTATATCAATAGTGCTTAACAAAGATAGTATTTGCAAGCAATAAAATTATATTTAGAAACATTAGTAAGAATGCACGCTATTTTATAAAGACTAATGTTCACTGTAACGATAAGACAAAATTTCCTAATCTTCATGGTGATATGTTTGTGACAACATAAAGTTACACTGACTGAATAAGATCAAAGGACCTAATGAACAGTCTAAAACTTAATCTTTTCTCTATAAATTGTAAGGTTACATCATGGATGCTGAGACATTCAGATCCATTGCAACAGAGATATGACTTTATTGTTTTTTGGTGAGGAAGATTAACCCTGAGCTAACATCTGTTGCCAATCTTCCACTTTTTGCTAAGGAAAACTAGCCCTGAGCTAAGATCTGTGCCCATCTTCCTCTATTTTGTATATGGGATGCCACCACAGCATGGCTTGATGAGTGGTGCATAGGTCAGCGCCCAGGATCTGAACCTGCGAACCCTGGGTCGCCTAAGTGGAGCTTGCGAACTCAACCACTACGCCAGAGGGCTGGCCCTGAGATATGACTTTTTATACTTCAAAAATAAGATCTTTCCTTCCTCAATAGAAAACTGTACTTTTTTTGGGCGTGTGTGAGGAAGATTAGCCCTGTGCTAACATCTGCCAATCCTCCTTTTTTGCTGAGGAAGATTGGCCCTGGGCTAACATCCATGCCTATCCTCCTCTACTTTATATGGGACACAGCCACAGCATGGCTGGACAAGTGGTGCGTTGCTGCGCACCGGTATCCGAACCTGCACACCTTGGGCCGCCAAAGCGGAGTGTGCACACCTAACCGCTACACCACTGGGCTGGCCCCAGTACTTCTTTTTTTAATATTTTATTTCTACATCTTAAATGTGCTTTTGTTATTGAGGTATAATTGACAAACAACATTATATTAGTTTCAGGAGTACAATTTAATGATTCGATATTTGTATACAGTGCAAAATGATCACAGCAGGTCTAGTTAATATCCCTTACCATACATAGTTATAAAACTTTTTTTTTCTTGTGATGAGAGAAACTGTACTTAAGCAAGAATAAGAATAACTCTAAAGGTTGCTGTGCTAAATATTAAGCACACAGTTAATAATTTCATTACTAATTTTTTCATTTAATATAAGTTTTTCACCTTTAACAAAAGAAAGTACATTTCAAATGTATGTGAGAATAGGGCTATATTTTAAGACACCAGAATGCCAACACGGAAATGGCCCTACTTAGTCCCATCCTTAAATAGAAAAGTATTAAACTGACATTAAAAACAGGGAAGAGTAAAATAAGCAATATTCTTAAAATTATAAGAAGTGCAGATGACCTTTTCTCCATCATATAACTTAAAATATCAAGAATAAAGCATTTATGTTAATGCCAGAGTAAATAGTAAAAACTATATGGAGGCAAATTTGCCTGCATACATGCAAATTAGTCTGCATATAAGTGCATATATGTAGTTTCAGCTATGATTTACATTTGCTAATAAATAAATTTTATTAACATTTTCATTTCATTATACCTCTGATATTCAGTTCTAACATCTTTGATCTCCCATTAATCAAGGTTGTTTTAAATTGGGCTCAATAGCTCTGTTAATCAAAGTAAATCACTGCAGACAATACACGACATGTTCATATTCATTTGCTTAATTAATGATTTATTAAATTACATTTTTGGGGAAATTTTTGTTAAGTAATACATTTGTATCTAAAAGTGTTAAGAATTAGTCTCCATTATGGAATCTGCTTCAGCTGTGGTCATTTACCCCACAAGTCCCCTTTCCTTCCAGCATTCTGATCAGATGTTTATCAAACTCATGTCTGATTAGAAGATGTTTAGTCACTCCAGTCTTAACATTAATACGTCCATGAATTTGATCAGTCTGATTTAAATTTCCCAAGCTCATTTCCTATTTCCATTCACAGAGCTAATAAAGTAACATCACATTTGTCTTACAGTATGTGGTAGGCAGAAAAATGGCACCCCAAACATGTTGATGCCCTGATCTTCAGAACCTGTGAATATGTTACCTTACGTGGTATAAGGAACATTGCAGATATAATTAAGGTTACAGACCTTAAGATAAGAAGATTGTCCTAGATTATCCATCTAACCCGGTGGCCTTCATCTAATCAGATGAGCCCTTCAAAATAGAGAATTTTCTCTAGCTAGAAGCAGAAGAGAGATGGAGAGGCAAAAGTAGAAGAGAGAAGGGGCAGAAGGGGCAGTTAGAGAGCTTCCAAGTATGAGAAGGATTTGACATGCTGTTGCTGGGTCTGAAATGCAGGGACCTGAGAGTCCTCTAGGAACTAAGGGCAGTCTCTAGCTGACAACTGGCAGGTTAATAGGACCTTAGTCCTATAATCACAAGGAACTGGATTTTGCCAACAATCTGAATGAGTTTGGAAGCATTCCAGCTCTTCCTAGAGCTTCCCAACAAGACCCAAGCCAGCCAATACCTTGGGCCAATACCTTATGAAACCCAGAGCTGAGAAACCAGTCAAATCAACCTGGACTTTTGATATAAAAAGACTATGGGATAAAAAATGTGTGTTGTTTTAAGCTGTTAAATTTGTGATAATTTGTTATGGTAGCAACAGAAATAACACACAGTATTAGAATATTTTTGTATTCAGTAATTTACATATTTGTTATGATATTTATTTACAATCATCCAGATACTTGGGAAGGGTATTATTATGTCCCTTTTTCAATGAGTAAGATGGGTCTCCGAGAAATTGAATGCCTTCTAGAAAATGCTTTACAGCATATTTCAGAGGAACAGAGCCCACCAAGGTCTTTTATATTTTGGTATAAGGTCTTCCACTATAACAAAAAAAGAGAACCTGACAGTATTGTTAATGCAGAGCAGCATTAGAAGTTGGAATCTTCTTTCTCAATACTGCTTTTCTTGACATTTTAAAGGAATCTTTACTTAATGGTTTACCTATTCAATTTTTAAGATAAGAAAAAAATTTAATCTTCCAATTTTCCCTCAGCTATGATAAAAAGCTAACCATAATACTGAAGTCTCAAAGTGTCAAAATTCCCTAGAAAATGTATAGAATGGTACAATATAGTATAATTTCTATTTCACTTACATCATATATAGAACTAGGCTCGTTTCCTTGTATAGCCATCTAATTTACATTTTCAAATATTGTCTAATAATGTGAATAAATTATGTATATTTTAGTTCAATCACCCGAAGTAACTCAGATGGCTGTGGCATGTTTCGTCCCATGTGATATCAGGAATATGTCTCTTCAACTGCCAATCTAGAGGGCACCCAGTAGAGATTGTTCTTGAAGGTGTAGCCAGCGTTTTCAAAAAATAGAGTGACTTAAGTGTTCATAAAATTTGATCAAACAGGTCCATAATAGTAGTCAATATATTACTATAAATGTTATAGGTTTATTTTACAAGAGATAGGAAATTTTAAAGGGTACAAAGAATATTCAACAGAAGAAGGAAATGAAGATAAAAACTTAATTTTACTATTGTTCAGGGAAAAAGACTAAATATATTTTCCCAGTATGTGATAATTTAGATGTATCAGTATCCTGGTAGTTTCCATCAAAGCCTGAATAATTTTTTGATATATTGGTTTATTTCATTTTAACTGCTGCTTGATCAATTTAATATGATAATAAATAATACAACCCCAAAATTAAGCTGTTCAAAATGTATATTATTCTTCTAAAAGCAAACAAAGCTTCTATAGGAGAATACAGCCATTACACTTTTAATCTTTTCACAATAAAATATTTATTTTTTTTTTTGTGAGGAACATCAGCCCTGAGCTAACATCTGTGCCGATCCTCCTCTTTTTGCTGAGGAAGACCGGCTCTGAGCTAACATCTATTGCCAATCCTCCTTCTTTTTTTTTCCCCAAAGCCCCAGTAGATAGTTGTACGTCATAGTTGCACATCCTTCTAGTTGCTGTATGTGGGACGTGGCCTCAGCATTGCCGGAGAAGCGGTGCATCGGTGCGCACCCGGGATCCGAACCCGGGCCGCCAGTAGCAGAGTGCGCGCACTTAACCGCTAAGCCACGGGGCCTGCCCACACAATAAAATATTTTAAATACATTTCAGTTTTTTTATGTGTTTGATAACTGAAGTAAATAAGTTTAAATCATGGTTTATATAATTTTTCATTATGAGTTTAAGTTAATTTTATAAGTTCTTTATTTATTTATTTATTTATTTTGTGCGTGTGTGTGTGAGGAAGATCAGCCCTGAGCTAACATCCATACTAATTCTCCTCTTTTTGCTGAGGAAGACCAGCTCTGAGCTAAAATCTATTGCCAATCTTCCTCCTTTTTTTCCCCCCCAAAGCCCCAGGAGATAGTTGTATGTCATAGTTGCACATCCTTCTAGTTGCTATATGTGGGACGCGGCCTCAGCATGGCTGGAGAAGTGGTGCGTTGGTGCGCGCCCAGGATTCGAACCCAGCCCGCCAGTAGCGGAGCACGCGCACTTAACCACTAAGCCTCGGGGAGGGCCCCTATAAGTTCTATTAGAAGAAAAAACAATGGTATAATTTTCTGAGACACTGTATTAAAATTCACTAGGTTAAGTTTGCAAACATTTTTAGGGACCATCAGTGTTCACCAGAATTGGCCACATTGGAATTTCTGGTGCGGCCTGAAGTAGAAATTTAATTTTGCTCATGTGCAGCATAACTTCCAGCACCAGAGTTGTTCTCAGAGTTGGAAGAGTCCACACAATCTGATGAAACTCTACATGGCACACTTAATCAAAATTCAGGTATAAAGGACTACCACTAGCATTTTATTAGATATTGGTTCTTCCTAGCAACTTTAAGGAAAAAAATTCTTTAGGCAACTATGTTTTTTTTTACCCTTATGAACTCCGTTACTGAGATCTGTATTCAACAAACATTCATCAAATATCAATTATGCTCGAAAGTTGGGTCTTATTTAAGTTACTTATTTAAAATGTGCTTATTACAATCTTTTTGAAAGTGATTCATGTTGTGTTCAGAAAACCTTTCAATGGCACCACTTTGCTTTTAAATTAATAATAACCATTTTGAAAATACAAGGTTGAATGATGACAAGGAGTAATTTCATTACACTGAGTGAAATGGAAGGAATGGATTATTTTATTTTTGTGGTTAAATTATTCACACAATCATAATTTGATTGTCCAGAATTATATTTCTGATTAGTTATTTAAAACATGTCAAGCACTCTGCAGAAAAACTACGATATATGAAAGCTACATGTTGATTCTGATCTTATCAGAAATTATATGCATTGAATCTTTACGGAGAAAAGTGTACATAATGGATATTTATAATAGCTATCAAATTGGCAGGGTTATATCTATACAATATATTAATTAAACTTAATCTTTCTCTTTGTATCCTAGAGTTCATTAGTTTAAAATTTTACTCAGTATTTAACACAGGTGACTCTCTGATATCTGTGCCTATTTAGACTCTCAGCATGATCGTTAGGTGATAACGTACTCTTTTTACTAGTACAGTCTCTAAACATCTTGGTAGCATTATTTATGAAATACAAGGCAGGTGAAGAGAATTCATAGGAGGCCTTGAAGAAAGTGCTGCCCAAGCATGGTTTTGGATCTCAATCCCAGTATGCCCACCTTTGTCTCACCTGAGGAGAAAAGGGCATTAAGTCAGCTTCTTTTTCTTATTGCTCTTATTGGGGACAGAGGGACAGAAAGGGGCAATGAAGTAATTATACAGGTGGGAAAGAACTAATCAGTACAATCATTCTCTTTGTTAACTTTAAGAAGTAAAGAACAAGTATTGAGCAAATGTTGAATCATGGTCAAGGCAATATGAAAAGTCTAATTCTACATATTATTCAATTTATATAGTCTTTCCTTAGCCAAACCAGAGATAACAACATCTACATTTTGCTCCTCTATACATTTCAATGTTAGTTCTGCAATATTTTTTACTTTCTATTCAAGTATTCAAAATTACACAAAATATTTTATACATATTGCTCTTCAAGAATGAATGAAATAATTACTTTATGATTTGGGGGAATGGTTTTACTATAATCAACTATTTTATATAATTCATTTTTATTATAAAATACGAAAGAGATAGAGCTGTTGCAGTATTGAATTTTATCTCCACTTGCTAATACAAACTCTATTATTATTTTCCTTCCCTGATTTTAAAAACCTTAGGATAAACAACCCTAAGCAGTCTGTTAGTATAACTCTTCTCTGCTTCTCTTGTCAAGGATTACACTTGGTGAAACAGCCTTTGTAAAGGAGCATAAGCCTCAAATAAAGCTTGATTCTTGATATCTTGTTTCTCAATCATTCTCGCCATTAATGTTCAAGGTTACTTATGTCCCCAGGCAAATTACTTATTGTTTCTAGACTTTAATTTCTCTTCCCACATTACATACAGAAATGATAATAGAATCTATCTATTGAAGTTATTGTATGTAAAGCATTAAACATAACGCTTGATACACAGTAAGCACAAAATAAATTTTATTATTAAAAATACTAAATATGATTATATAATAAAGCATTATATAATTATATTATTATGAAAACTTGGTGTTTAATAATAATATATATTAATTATAGAATATTATTAATATAGACTATAATAATTTTAATAATGAGGCCACAGAATTGTGTTTATTATATTGATTAAAATGGAAATAAATTAATTATTTCATTTTCAGGATGAAACTTTGCACGTGATGATTGTCTAGATTTATGTTTCAGGTTATTTATCACTTAAAGGAACTCTGAAGCTTCTCAGTAACATGCAAAATCTAATTACAATCTTTATTTAGTTCTTAAAAATGAGGGCAATAAGTCCCAGACAGTGCTAAACTCAGACCAGAAGGCCTATGCTTTGTGTGTGCTGGTGTTCAAATGGCCAGGTCTGAAGCAAGAAAGTCATTTGGCTGGTAGACGATGGTGGTGAAAGAAAATTTCTGGCTTGGCTTGTGAGGCTTAGCGTGTTCCTCATACCTGTATTTACTCTCTTATCATTCCAATTTTATTGAGCACCTACCTACAAAGCATAAGGCACTATAAGACATGAAAGATATACAGGATATTTTAAATATCCTCAAGTAGCCGTCATCCAGTACAAGACTACAGTATAGGTGAGAGTCATATGAAAGGAGACAAATGAAAAGATCACTTCTAAGTGGAGTTAAAAGGGAAAAATTTACAAAGAAATCATAATTAAAAAAGGGTTGTAGAGCATAGCGTGGTTCTTAATAGGTTCAGATCTAGAAGCGTAGCATTTTAGGTACAGGAATGAACAAAGGCATAGGTTAGAAAATCATAGGACCTATTTTGGGACTCAATCCAGGTTGGTGGATCATAGGTTCTCTGAAGAGAACAGTGTAAAGTAAGACAAGGAAGGTACATTAAGCCAATACAGGAGAGTTCCAGCTAAAAGCATGGCACTTCTCCTCCAGCTTATGGGGGCCAGTTGCATGACTAACTTGTCCATCATTTATCTCAGGTGCCAAAAATGTAGGTGGTAAATGCCTTAAAATTTTTGATAAATGAATTAGTTAGTGAATTAATTAAAGTTTGTACTTTAATCAATAAGAAATGGGTAGCCATGAGATTTGGGTCAGAGGTGGACATTAGAAAAAATGATCAGACAGCAGCCTATTACGATGAATTAAAAAGGGTACAAATTAAAGGGAGGAGAGACTAAAAGGAAACACTTTTTATGACTGAGGGAAGAGGACGTGAGTGTCAAGAACTGTGAAGGGGCTGAGATTTATCCTACTTGCAAGCTTACATATTAGTCTGCCACAGTTTCATGGATGCTGCCAGATGACAAGACACTCCTGGATCAGTCTCACTATACTTTATTACTATAAAACCTTATTATTCACAGCTACAGGGGTAACTAGATATCAGCATTTGTGTTGGTTTCCCAAGCCCCAATTCCCACAGAGACAGGTGACACATGCATACTCGGTGGGCTGCATTACAGAAGAGGAAACTGAACCTTTTATATAAAGCAGTGAGGCTGCCAAAATTTTGCCCCAGAGTGAGACATTAAATTTATTACACTGGACAGTAAACAAACCTCTTTGCTTCAGAGAGAGACACTGTCTCTTTTGTCCAAGGCCATTAACTATACAAACATCTTTGAAAAGGTAGTCCAAAACAAAGGCAGATTAAAAGATGTGCAGAAACATGAGAAACCCATAGAGAATTGTCTCCAATAGTGAAGCCTTGAATTAGGAGGTGGTAGTGAACATTTCATTCAAATAATCACCGTATTCATGAAGGTTTCTGTGCTTTTAACAGTTTGTAGATCAAATTTTTATCTGTAGCAGGAGACTGTTTCTTGTTATATTGCTTTTTCTCAACACTAGTAGAAAAGATAATTACTTTATTGCTTTTATACCAAAGTTCACCATAACCTAGGAGGGAAATATTGACCTATTATAAGAATAAATTATAAGACAAAATTTAACACTTGATACTCTGAAGATGGGAGTTAAATTCACAGAACTCAATAAGGCTAAGGCAAGTTTCTACCATCTTGACAAAATCTGGTTGATATATATATATTGATATATGTATACATTCATTGTATACATATACATTGATGCATATACACACACACACACAGTCATGCATTGCTCAACAACAGGGAAACATTCTGAGAAATGTGCCGTTAGGTGATTTCGTCATTGTGTGAACATCATAGAGTGTATTTACACCAAGCTAGATGGTACAATCTGATACACACCTAGGTTATATGGTACCAATCTTATGGGACCACCATTGTATACGCAGCCCGTTGTTGATCAAAATGTAGTTATGTGGCTCATGACTGTATGTGTGTGTGTGTGTGTCTGTGTGAGTATACATATATATATACACACATATACATATATAAATTCCATGAGCTGGAATTAATTAAAAACACTTAGGTGGTCAGGAAAAGGAAGAATCAAATGGGGATAAACAAGAATATCAGAGTTGATGTGCTTTGTTCTGAGCTGGGAATATAGCAGTCGCTTTAAAAAGTAAAGTGTTGGGGCTGGCCTGGTGGTGCAAGCGGTTAAGTGCATGCACTCTGCTGCGGCAGCCCGGGGTTCGCCGGTTTGGATCCCGGGCGCACACCGACGCACAGCTTGTCAAGCCATGCTGTGGCGGCATCCCATATAAAGTGGAGGAAGATGGGCACGGATGTTAGCCCAGGGCCAATCTTCCTCAGCAAAAAGAGGAGGATTGGCAGATGTTAGCTCAGGGCTGATCTTCCTCACAAAAAAATAAAGTTTAAAAAAATAAAATAAAATAAAAAGTAAAGTGGAAGCAACATGGTCACACACTTATTAGGTCCTATGGCATGGTAAAGAATTGAACCTTACCCAAAATGAGATCTGGCCTTTATCCTTGGCTTCTGAGAGGTAATCTCTAGCCCTTGTAATGTCCCGCTTGACAGGAGTATCTTTGCTTGGGGACCTTGGGCTAACCAGAGAGCTACAAGGTGACTTAGGGTGGGGGCTCTGAGCCAGACCAACAATGTGATTTAAGGTAGGCTTTGGGTCACCTGGTATCAGCTGACGTCTGGACAGGGTGGGGACTGAGATCAGTCAGATGGGAAATCAATTATGCCTATGTAATGGAGCCTCAATGAACACTCTGGACATCAAAACCTGGGTGACCATCCTTGATGGCAATACTTTGTGTGTACTGTAACACGGTGATACTGAGAGGGTAACACTGTCTTGACTCCACGGGGAGAGGACAAGCAGAAGCTCCATGTTTTGAACTCCCCTGGACTCTACTACAGGCTTCTTCTCTTGTCTGATTTTAATCTGTATCCTTTAGCTGTAATAAACTGTGACCATGAATAGAGGAGGTTTCAGTGAATTCTGTGAATCCTTCCATTGAATTTTTGAATTTGAGGGTGGTTGTGGGAATCTCCTAACTTGCAACTGGTGTCAGAAATGTGGGTGGTCTTACATGGACTGTGTTCTAACTTTGCACAGGTCTCCACTCGAAAAATATTATGTTCAGGATATAATATTTCATCTTTTTGTGGAACATATTTTACATTTTTGCAATTTCAAAATTTTGATTTGCATATTTTAATATGTAAAGGACATTCCACTTTATTTTTATAATATACATTTAAATATATATAAATATGTGTATATAATTTCATGAAATTCTGGAATCTGTTTTCCAAATACATTTTAAATTTTTCTTAAGAAATTAACAAGACTGACTACATTTCAGTTGAAAGAGAGCATATTAATCTTAAATAAATATCATTCTTTGGACTAAACACTTTAAAAATTAGGCATATCTTACCTAAAAATAAGGATGTATTTAAAATGATAAATTTGACCATTTTGTAACCATCAGAGGCTAACTCTTTCTCATTTCTATTCTAAGTGATTTTATTCATATGTTTCTCAAGATTTATTGTAAACTTAAGGAATTTCACATTTTGAACTCTTTTCACAGGCAGTTCTTGAGTTTCCCAGTTGGAAACACTATTAACTATTGCATAGCCTCAAAGATCCTCATTACTGAAAATGCAATCCCTTGTTGGCTAACAAAGAGTTGGAGACACTTTTCCACAGAAAAATGAAAAGGTCAAATCCACCACACTGATTTCATCATTTCTTTTTAAGAATACATTAGCTACAGTAGAGACAGAGAAACTGATGGATTATATACTCTTGCTAGTGCAATGGTGTGAAAAAGCAAATTTACATGCCATTACCACTAATAAATGCTTCTTATATGCCTACTGTGTGAAACCGTACACAGAGGACTATCAAGCCTCTTTCCTAGTAATGTGGTTTTGGATCCAGCCACAGAAATTTTTAGCCTCCGAGTTTCAGATTGACTTGGGCGGGCCACGAGCCTCAAAGGCCTCTAGGTAGCTTGCATGAGAAAATATGTTCTCATTACTTCCCCTTAGCGCTGTAACCTGGTGACAGTGCTTCTTTTAGTTATGGGCCAGAGGAAGCAAGCCAAAAAACCCTGTCATCTTCTAAATTCACAGCATGAGGCTGTAACATTTCCTTAAGGCTTCTTTTCTTTCTCTCTCCTACTGCCAGTCTGACTGTCAAAGTCACAGCAAGAGATAAAAATGAAAAGAATCATCAAAAAAACCCATGTGCGGAATTTCCCTATAGGAGCTTTCAGCAAGAGGGGTAAAAAAATGAAAGTAGTTGCACTGACATTTGCCCTCCAGGAAAATATTAATAAAAGGGAAAAACCAATGTATGCTTGCCCACCCCTCAAATATGTCCCCTGATATCAGAAAATGGATGTTTTATTTTTGTAATAGATGAAAAGACCAATTGCTAAAACATATTTTGCTGTGAGGGATTTTAAAAATATAAAAATTGAAAATGGCCCATAATATTCAGGTAGACAAAAGTCAGTATAAATTTCCATTGCTTTCAAGGTCAGAGTTTTACACAAAAATTTTGACAGAAACATGTAAAAAATAATGTCTTCAAATTATGATATGAAACACATCATTAACACTGTATGTGTAATCATGAAAGCATTTAGATCACCTCAATTTAAAATCAATGTTATAGCAAGAAGCATATAATAAAAGAAAATTTGCATTTTTAATAATTATAAATTTCCATTGAATTTTTGAAAGCTATTCATTTTTAAAATTCAAAGTATGTTTTATCGCAAGTGTTCTCTGAGAGCACATACTGTTTAGAAAATCTGTATATTGTATTATGTTAACGATTAAATCATTTGTTAAGTTATAATTGCATTTTTGAAAATAAACTACTTATTTTGGAATAGTTTTAGATTTACAGAAAAGTTGCAAACTTAGTACAGAGAGTTAGTTCTCATATAACCCTCCCTCAGTTCCCACATTAATATCTTATATTACTATAGTACCTCTGTCAAAACTAAGATACTGACATTAGCATGTTACTGTTACCTAAATTCCAGACTATTTGGATTCTACTAAGTTTCCAGTTTCTTTTCCAGGATCCACTCTCAGATGCCACACTGCATTTGTCAGGTCACCCCTGGTCTGTGACGGTTTCGCAGATCTTCCTTGATTTTCATGACCATGACAGTCTCAGGGAGTACTGGTCAGAGAGCCTGTAGAATGTACTCAATCTGGGCTTGCACAACTGCTTTTCAATCCTATCAATTTGATGCATGTTTGTATAGTTTTGTCTATGTATAACTGTTGCATAACTAATCACTTAAATAAAAAAAATAAATGAATTAATAAATAAAACATTTCATTTCATTACTAGGAAGGAGGAAGTTATACTTCCAGAAAGACTTGGTAAAATTTTCTCTACTAGTCAAACAGATTCATAACAAGAAATGTAATCAGGATGAAATTAATTCATTAAATCAATAAGCATTTATTGAATGTCTACTTTGTGCCTGGCATTGCATTCTGCAGAGGAAACACAGAAATAAAAGATGCAATTTCTTTCCTCAGAGAAAGACTATGTCTCAGGGGAGACATAGTCAGGAAAGGAGAAAAGCCAAATAAGTATAAAATTACCCTAGAGAGTGTGGGGGACTGGGTGGGAGTTAACATCAGAGACACAGGTAGACCATAACACCCACAAAGGCAAATATCCAAGTCTGTAAAATAACCGAGTGTGTTCAAACATATCTCATTACCTTTATAAATATTATCTGCACTTCACTCTATCAGAAAGAGATGTAAAAAATATCTGCTCAGTCAGAAGAGGTAACATTCAAGATAAATTTTGTAGAATGAGTTGGGATTGACCAGGGAAGTGGGCAAAAGCAGATTTACGTAAGGAAGCAAATGTTTTAGTGTAGCTGGGGCCTATAATCCTACATGCTTTGACAATGTCTTTTGGATTTTTATTGAAATGAGGATGGGAAGTTAAGAGAGGATTATTTTCCCTATTGATTTTAAGTAAGAGCATGAGAAATAAGATTTGCATTTTTAAATTTATTGAATTATTTTTATTAAAAAGGAAACTGACATCACTCCACATATTGCAAATGTTTTTCATTTCCTTTTTAAATTTCTTTGCATTTTATAAAGAATATTCTGGCAGCAGTGTGGACAGTGAACTAGAAGTGGAAGGAACCAGAAGCAGGAAACAATCAGAAAACTGTTAGTATAATCAAGACAAAATAATGAGATTATGAACTAGGGATGGAAAAGGATTTTTAAAGAGAATTAGAATCTATGAGACATGCATAAAATTGAATATGGGAAATACAAGAATAAGAGGATAGGAGGTATCATTTTTGAATTTCTCCTTAGTTGATAAGGTGACTACTCCTGTGAGTTGCCTAAGAGAAGGACTATAAGAGGCAAGGAGTGAGGGGGTAGGGGATGTGAAAATATCTCAGTTTTGGACAAATTGGGTTTAAGATGCCCGAGTTTGAGGATATAACATAGAGAAGCCCAATAGGCTGGTGATTATTGGAAATGGAGCTAAGAGGAGAGATGGGCTGGGGACACAGTTTGGGAGACATTACCATATAGATAGTGTTGGAAATAATAAAACTAGATGACATCTTTCAGCAGCATACAGGATGGGAAAACAAAGCTGCTGTTGGAGCTCTCAGCAAACAGCCACAGTTACCGCAGGGGGGGAAGCAGACTCCCAGCAGGGTACTACAGAAGGGTGGCACGAAGAGTGGAGTTCCACCTGGAAACGCCAGAGAAACCAGGGCAGAGGTTCAGTGTGCAGGGACAGAGATCCAAAAAGCAGAGAGAGGTCAACAGTGCCAAAGCTACAGCTGGTCACCTAATATAGATACTTTATTCTAAAATGCTTTTCACAGGATATACTGGTCTATACTGGTTAATTTTAAAGGAGCAATCAAAGCATATACTAAACATTATATTTAAAACTGTTTGGGGATGAATTTGCTAATATATGAGTACGAATCAATTTAAAAACCTTTATGAAGCATAAAATTGCTGAAAAAACTAATACTAGATAATTTTTTGAGACTTCACGACTTTAACACTATGTTTTATTCTGTTCTCCATCATGCTTCAAATCACCAAAGTAAAGGAGTTTCCATTAAAGGTAGATCACAATGCCAGAAAATCACCAAAACATACTGGAACCTTTACACTTAGTCAAAGCAGATAACATAGAATTTTTACATTCCAGAGAGAATTCTTTTCTTGTGATGTAGGAATTCCTTTGATGGTATTTTATCACACATAATCAAGAGTGAGATTAAGATTTGGATATTTTCGTGTTATTTTCTATTAGGGTGCCCTTTCCAATATGATTTATTATCTTCTTGAAGAACACCATCACATATTCCACTAGTGAATTAATATTGGTGAAGAAATATTGGTGTTAAAGTCTGTATTTTTTTCATATGAAAGCATCTTCATTTAACATTCATACTTTAAAAATAGTTTTGCTGGATAAGTAATACTGAACTGATGGTTATTTTCTCTTAGCACTTTGAATATAACATTCTATGTATGTCTGGCTTGCATTAAAGCTTTCAGAAGTTTTCTGTCTGTCAATAGTCATTCTTTTGTAGATGGTTTTGTAGATCTTTTGTCCTGTTCCTCTCAGGATGTTTTTAAGATCTCTCTTTGGTGCGTGCAGGGCCGCATGCCCTACTGGGCTAAGGCGGTATGGTATCTTGTCGAGAGATCAAAAAAACGACCTGGAGATGGTGGGCAAGACACATGGTTTACTAGGGAGTTACTTACAGGGAAGGTCTAGCGGTGGCCGGCTGGACAGGAGATGTGCATCCACAGCGCCCCCTGAGAGAAGCCTGCTTAAGTAGGCAGAAGAACAAAGGCTGCATGCTTGCCAAGGGGGATCATCCCTGTATGACCTGCATTCCAAGGACCAGACACACACAGCCCCCCAGGGCTTCTTTGTTCTCCCAGGCCTCGAGGGTCTTTGTGCTAATGATCCCGTGAGAAAATAGCTGGGTTGGCCACGCCCAGGACTGTTACCATCCTGAGTGTTGGCCCACAGCCCAGCCAAGAAGTCTCAAGGACACATGGTTTTTAAAGGGGCACACTGGCTAGTGCCCTTACAGTGTGAAATTTTGTCTCAGTGTGTCTACATGTTCTCAGTGTGTCTACATGTATACTTATTTTGCTTATTATATATGGGTCTTCCTGAATCTGTTGATTTGTATCTTTTATCAATTATGGAAAATACTCAGTCATTATGCCTTAAAGTATTTTTAATTACTCCATTCTCTACTTCTGGTCACTACATAGTATAACTTCTCATTCCACTCTATGTCTTTACATTTTTCATCTACTTATTTGTCTGTGTCGCATTCTGAGAAATTTATTAAAATTTATTTCCATTTCACTTCTCTATTCACCTTTCTGCTATTTAACCTATCTATTGAGTTTTTATTTTACTCGTATTTTTTAATTTTAAAAGTTTTTTATATTGTCTCATTTTAATGGTCTCTTATCCTTTCTATCGTTTAGTTCTTTAGATATTTTATACAGTGTCTAGGCCCTTGTACATCAAGGTGTGTTTGATTGTTGTTTCTGCTGACTCACAGGAGCTTGGCTCAATGAACAGTGAGTCCTTTTAGTCTGGGAGATCACATTTCACTGAGTGTCATCTGTGGGATCCTAAAGGCATAATTGGGAATGCTCTCCTAGAAAGAAAACACACAGACGACTCTTCAGGAGGTCTCTGAGTACTACCAAATGGGGATCACTTTAATCCTCAGCAGGGGTTCCTGTTCCAGTGTAGAAATCTCAGGTCCAGACTTGCTACCCTGCCAGGAGGACAAGGCTCTGCCTACATGATACAGCACTGACAGAGCTTTGGCCTCAGGACAACCCCATGTTATGCTTCCCACTCAAGGTTTCCCCCTAGTTTCAGCTTGCTGGGGTGAGTACGTGTGTGTGTGTTTCGAGGTTTCTTTTACTTTTCAGCAAACACAGCAATGCAATAAAACTTACTTTTTTTGCATTTAATCCAGGATCTAGTTGAATTTTATCCAAAAGCTCCCCCAGAGTGTCTACCTATCTATACAGCAATAAGTGTGAGTTCTTTTATCTTACTATTCAAGATAAGGTATAAGAATCTAGAGCACTGGCATTACCTGGGGGCTTGTTAGCACTGCAGATGGTCACCATCTAGTGCCCCAAGGAACTCAAGGTTGGGTTTGGAAGCATTTAACTGTTTTTCCAAGTTGTTTTTTTATGTTAAGGATACACAACCAGCAATCACCCTGAAGCTAACCAAGCCTCCCTACAAGAGCTACACCTATAATCTTGCCTTATTTTTTTTTTTTAATGTTTTATTTATTGCAGTAACATCGGTTTATAACAGTGTATAAATTTCAGGTGTACATCATTATACTTCTATTTCTGCATAGATTACATCATGTTCACCACCCAAATACTAATTACAACCCATCACCACACACATGTGCCGAATTATCCCTTTCGCCCTCCCCCCTCCCCCCTTCCCCTCTGGTAACCACCAATCCAATCTCTGTCTCTATGTGTTTGTTTATTGTTGTTATTATCTACTACTTAATGAAGGAAATCATAGAGTATTTGACCCTCTCCCTCTGACTTATTTCACTTTGCATAATATCCTCAATGTCCATCCATGTTGTCACAAATGCCTGGATTTCATCGTTTCTTATGGCTGAGTAGTATTCCATTGTGTATATATACACCACATCTTCTTTATCCATTCGTCCCTTGATGGGCACTTAGGTTGCTTCCAAGTCTTGGCTATTGTGAATAACGCTGCAATGAACACAGGGGTGCATCTAGCTTTATGCATTGGTGTTTTCAAGTTCTTTGGATAAATGCCCAGCAGTGGACTAGCTGGATCATATGGTAGTTCTAGCCTTGATTTTTTGAGGAATCTCCATACTGTTTTCCATAGTGGCTGCACCAGTTTGCACTCCCACCAGCAGTGTATGAGAGTTCCCTTCTCTCCACATCCTCTCCAACACATGTTGTTTCCTGTCTTGTTAATTATAGCCATTCTGACGGGCGTGAGGTGATATCTCATTGTAGTTTTGATTTGCATTTCCCTGATAGTTAATGATTTTGAATATCTTTTCATGTGCCTGTTGGCCATCTGTATATCTTCTTTGGAGAAATGTCTGTTCAGGTCTTTTGCCCATTTTTTAATTGGGTTGTTAGTTTTTTGTTGTTGAGATGCATCAGTTCTTTGTATATTTTGGAGATTAAGCCCTTATCAGATGTATGGTTTGCAAATATCTTCTCCCAATTGTTAGGTTGTCTTTTCGTTTTGTTGATGGTTTCCTTTGCTGTGCAGAGGCTTTTTAATGGGTATAGAAGGAAAGTACCTCAACATAATAAAGACCATATATGAGAAACCCACAGCTGATATCATCCTCAATGGTGAAAAAATGAAAGCTATCCCTCTAAGAACAGGAACCAGACAAGGATGCCCACTGTCACCATTCCTATTTAACATAGTACTGGAAGTCCTAGCCAGAGCAATCAGGCAAGAGAAAGAAATAAAAGGGATCCAAATTGGAAAGGAAGAAGTGAAACTGTCACTATTTGCAGATGACATGATTTTATATATAGAAAACCCTACAGAATCCACCAGAAAACTTTTAGAAGTGATAAACGAATATGATAAAGTTGCAGGATACAAAATCAACATACAAAAATCAGTTGCATTTCTATACACTAACAATGAAGTAGCAGAAAGAGAAATTAAGAATACCATCCCATTTACAATTGCAACAAAAAGAATAAAATACCTAGGAATAAACTTAACCAAAGACGTGAAAGATCTGTACAATGAAAACTATAAAACATTGCTGAAAGAAATTGAAGAAGACACAAAGAAATGGAAAGATATTCCGTGCTCTTGGATTGGAAGAATTAACATAGTTAAGATGTCCATACTTCCTAAAGCAATCTATAGATTCAATGCAATCCCTATCAAAGTTCCAACAACATTTTTCACAGAAATAGAACAAAGAATCCTAAAATTTATATGGAACAACAAAAGACCCCGAATAGGTAAAGGAATCCTGAGAAAAAAGAACAAAGCTGGAGGTATCACACTCCCTGATTTCAAAATATACTACAAAGCTATAGCAACCAAACCAGCATGGTACTGGCACAAAAACAGACACACAGATCAATGGAACAGAATCAAAAGCCCAGAAATAAACCCACACATCTATGGACAGCTAATCTTTGACAAAGGACCCAAGAACATACAATGGAGAAAAGAAAGTCTCTTCAACAAATGGTGTTGGGAAAACTGGACAGCCACATGCAAAAAAATGAAAGTAGACCCTTACCTTACACCATACACAAAAATTAACTCCAAATGGATTAAAGACTTGAATGTAAGACCTGAAACTATGAAACTTCTAGAAGAAAACATAGGCAGTACGCTCTTCGACATCGGTCTTAGCAACATATTTTCAAGCACCATGTCTGACCGGGCAAGAGAAACAATAGAAAAAATAAACAAATGGGACTACATCAAACTAAAAAGCTTCTGCACAGCAAAGGAAACCATCAACAAAACGAAAAGATCTTGCCTTATTTTTAATGTGAAGAATTCTTCAAGAGGAGATTAAGCCTTATTACCATAAGGTGCAGTGTACCCGCCTCTCCCTTTTGAATATTCATTCCCCAACAGAAATAAAAGTTTCTGTTTCCCTTTGTTTAGGGACGCCATGACTTTGGAAATGATTCCTCATGGCCTCCTATTTGCTGCAAATACACTTTACTTTGTGAGACAACTTCCACTGGTGTAGAGTCTTATTTAACTACCCAGCAGGTGAGCCCACTTGGTTGGGTAACAGACTCTCAGATTGCAGCTAAGACATTCTGAATCAGAATCTGCATTTTTAACAAGATTCCTGGGTGACTTGAACGCACTTTAAAGTTTGAGACACACGGCTCTAATGACCCTTAAAATACTTATTAAATATTTTAAGAATTAATGAATAAAAATTGAAGTTTGGGTGGACTATCTCCAACATATTTTTAGTAATTAGTGTCTACTTTCAATACCCTATCTTATTTGTGTGTCAGCAAAAATTTTTGAAGTAGAAATGGTTTTTCAAGTTTTCAGATTGAGATGGTTCAAAGAGAAATGACAGGGGTTGGGTGCTGTGATATAATCAATAATGTTTGGGGTCTAGGATTAGAAAGTTCAACTGGATCTGAAATTTACAGGCTTGCATAGATTAAGTAATTTTTCTCAACTTCATGCAGCTCCTCAGTGAAAAAGCCAAGTTTTGAATGCAGGTGTTCTTTTCAAGTCAGCATTGTGCCACCACATCATATCCTGTGTGTTGGGCACAGGCTGAATAACTCAAATATGTGTCTTTTCAAGTTTTTAAGTGTCATCTGGGGATTATCTTTCTGCTTACACTCTCTCCTGACTTTAGAGAAATAACAGAAGTGCTTATTTTATACCCATTTTCTTATGAAATACAAAAAACACAGTCAACATTTATTTTTTCCCATTTCTTTTCATTTATTTGGTATATATTTCAAAAATGTATTATTGGACAAATTCACAATCCATATGAGATTAAAATGAATTAGTCATTTGTAATTTGGTAACATAAGTTAAAAGCTGTAAAGACTGACGTGTTTTTATCTCAAACACAATGCTATAATGCTGAGCTCTGTGAAAAGACTAAACACAATGTCATTCAAATTTTTTTTCTTAAGCATTTAAAATTGACATTTTATAAAATAATATATCTACGTATTTAAAATTTTCATTCATGTGCTCAGTTATGTGGAAAACTCTTTAAGATATATATTTCTAAATTGAAATAAATGGGCAATAATTATTTATTCAGTACTATTTATTTTAAATTTCTTTCTTCTACTTGTTGTAGTCTACTAGGAATAGTCTACTTCTTGATTTCTTTTTATTTAATTGAATATATGGAAAAATCAGTAAATTTGAAATTTTACTTTTTTTCACTATATTAATACATTTTTCTTATAATGCAGTGATTTTCCCCCTAACTTGAGATATATATTTATTGGTTCTTCAGTTATTAATCATAAAACATATGCACAAAATTATTATTAAGGGGACTCATTTTAATAATCAATAATTTTACTTGGTTAATTGCTTTGAAATCAAATCCAATATTAAGATCTTGGAAATATTTTCCTGTATTTCAGAACAGATGATACTTGATTTCTCTCAATTGTTCGCAACCCCATTGGCACTCAAGAATCACTGGGTAGATTTGCAAACACATCAGTGCCCAGACTTGCACAGAATCAATTACCTCAGAGTCTCTGGGTGTGGGACACAGATATCAGTATTTTTTAAAGCCTCGCAGTATGATTCTAACATTTGTCTAGAGTTAGGAACCACTGATCTATCTTACTCATTCAAGTTTCAAAAAGCAATTCTATCTGAAAAGATATCAAAGAAACAGTCTAAATATATAGCTTCAGAAATAGTGTATTGAAAGAGTTGCTATTTATTTCCTTATGCTGATAAAACACCTTATACAGTGGGGTAACCCCATTTGGACAACTAAATACAATGCATATGAAATATGCACCTTACATCAAATCACTCTTCATTTGTTTGTAACTGATATCTGACTCGAGTCATTTTCTGCAGTGTGTTATATTTATGTGAATTTTTTTTTTAATTTCATGAAGACAAAGGCAAAAGCAATTTTCTTTAGTTCAAATAGTTCAAATATAAGGTTACTTTTCTAAAGTCACCCTCTGAGCTGCTAATAGAATTTTATATACCATATTCAGTATCATTAATCTACTATACAATTAACAGTGTGAGTTATGTTGATATGCTTAAAAGGATAAAATTTAGAATTCCCTCTTGGGAACAAATTAAACTCATTATTAGAGAAGACACTTTTGACCTCTTTGAGCTCCTAGGTGATACAGGCATTCATATGGTATTCTCATCACTTGTACTGTTAAAATATCAATTAACATTAAAATTTTAATACAAGTTCCAAAAGGGAACACCATTATTCCATTTCAAGAATAGAAAATATTGATAATATCATTTCTGATTTCCTAGTCTGTATATTCAGACATATTTTACAAAACACATTATGATTTTATGTTTGCAAATTAGCATTAGACATTGGAATATTTCCCTGATAATCGTAATTCTAGCTCCTAACACTTGAATATAAGCATTTATAGTCTTCAGAATCAATCTGAATGTTTTTGTCAAGTGTACATATTTTCTAATAAATATTTAATAAGGACTCTGATAAATTAATTTTTGCTAGGAAAACAGAAGACAAAGCAGATATGAACAAATAACATTTGAAAAAAGCTAGTCATAACTACCTTATACCAGTTTACTCATTCCATTTGAAAATGCTTTAAATATCTGAAAGAAACTTGTCACAAGATTTGAACAACTTTGTCAAAGGTTGACAGCACCACACGTACAGGCTTAACCCAGTACTCCAGCCCACGTAAGTCACTTTTCTACATTATCCCCCTCTATTTCAGTCCCAGCAGGCTGGCCATGCGCTCCCACTGAATGTCATGCCTCTACAATCAAGGTCCAACATCTTTTAAGAAAAATCTCAACCTTTACCAATCCGTGGAAGCCTTTAACACCAGTTAATCTTCTATTCTCGATTCTGTCCTTATTTTTGGACTCATTATTTAATATTCCATTTCAAAACTGTACACATATGCCATTTTATATAATGTTATTATGCTATCACAGGAGTGATTAGTAGAGTGCAGTATCCTCAAGGGCAGGTAATATTTTCTCTATTTTATTAGTTCATATCTACTGAATTTGGTAGCAAGCTTAGCTCTGGGAGAAAGCAGACTGATTACTTTTTGTACATTTACTTTGTGCATCCCTTCATCTACTTCTCTACATGACAATGCTCCACTCAGACCCACACTCTGCAGGTGACGTTCCATATTCTACACCTGTCCGTTTGCTCAGCTTTGTATCCTCAATTGGCTAAGAGTAAGTAATCTGATAAACTAACATCTTAGGGATTGTAGAATAAAATTGATAATAGAATAATGTGTTAAGCCCCGCAGGATGTGCTGTGATTTTAGAGGATATTTATTCATTCTGCCATCTACGGCAGGGAAATAAGCAAGTGAAAAATAGTTTCAAGCAAGAACACATGTCAGTAACTCTTTAAATATCATCCTGAAAGGAACCATCTACCTTGCCAAATACAGGGCTTCTGAATACAGGGGTAAGGTAAGATATTAAGAAAGACAATAGGTTGAGTGAATGATTTAACAGTTTTTTACCTCCCATAATCTGAGATTTCTCCAAAATCAAATAATCAAAGTATGAAAAGAACTTTAAAGATAACATTTGATATGCAGCATTTTAATAAATCCTGAGTACCTCTCTTGGAAAGTACTACATCTCAAGACCCTGAAACAGCCCCCAACATACGGCAAGTGCTCATCAACAATTTGTTTTATGAATTAATAAATATGTGCATTGATTTCAAAATGGATAATAAGTGCTCTGTAAAGCAAAGGCTCTGATTAGTTTGCGAACTCTATAACTAATTAAAATACATTTGCATCTATTTTTTGCTTTCATTATTATCGCACTAATTTGAGGGCTAGCTTCCTTGAATAGTACAATGGCTTTCACAGATTTTTGACACATGGATAATATTACACTGTTCTAATACCATGTACCTTGTAGGTTTGATACAGTTTAAATTTGCCTAATCTTTTTTTATTAATCTTTGGTGGAAGAAATACCAGTTTGGTTTTAACATGGCAGGTCATTCAGATTATGATTGAAACCCCCAGAGGCTGTTCTCCTCCAGAGACTGATTTGCTGACACACAGCCTGTACACTAATGTAGAAGCAGACAGCCACACACACTTTGATCAAGATAGCATCGCTCTCACTTACTATTTACAGCAATGACAGTATAATAAGAGGGAGAATATTCATTACTCCACATGCCTTGACTGAGATGAGAACTTTTCTGATCCATTACCTGTTTGCTGACAATATCCTGGCAGATTTCCTCAATAATACCAGGCATCTGGTTGGGTCATTCTTAGCTTTCTACTTGCAAAGAAGGTCATGTGTACATGATTGTCTTCTCTTGGAGGAAGGAAGGAACTACATTTCTGTGATAAATACTGCACAAAAAAATAAATGTTATGAAAATTCACAGATTTTTCCCATATTTCATCTTTATTTGATTATCATTTTACTATGGAATCTGGAACCAAAAATTTACTATTACAATTATTTTATATTTCATATTGCTACAATTAAATTTAATCATTATTATGGCTAAGAAATATTCTAAGTAGGCTTGATCTATTTCTATTTTTTCTACAGTTCTTTGGGGATATTGACAAGTGTGTATTATCTTTCTTTTCTCATTCATCTATCTATCCATCCGTTTCTATATAAACCTACATATATATTACTACTTTCATTTATATTTTTAAAATCCCCACACATACTACTATTATATTCATACAATAGAGATTTTTGTATATTTTACTTGATACGTGTCTAAAAATTCAGCAAAGCACACATTTGGGAATTAACTTACATAACACTACTTTTCTAAATCCTGCTTCTCTTGCTCTTCTGCTAAGGTAATTTTAATCTGCCACTATAGTATCAGGGTTTTCGCAGGTGTAAATCAACTGCACTATTGATTTCTCCCCAGGGGATGATGGAAGAATTAACTACTGAATGATTAAAGAGCACTTTGTGTAAATTAAGTGGCATATGAATGGTTGCAATAAATAATCATAGTAATAATAAACTGCAGCCACATATCCTCTCAAACAAATTTATCCCTTCTCACTAGAAAAAAAGATAGTTTGGCTATAACCAGGGCAAATCACAGGGAGAGCAACTAAAATACTTTTCACTTTTGACAGTTAGATGTAGGAAAGTACAAATTGCCTAGAACAGACATAGTTTTATTAGAATCTTTATGAAGTCATAGCATTATTCATGTCTATACTCCTTAATGGTCCCCTCATTTCAGATAAATTAATGTGCATATTGTCATAAGAATAGCTAAAGAATTTGTTAAACTGGGATGATATATGAATACGAAAGGAAACGGATTAATTAGAATACGTATGAGTGGAAATTCTGTAACTCACAATGTAAAGTCTGTTTAAGGTAATGGGTATATTTTAACTGGTGTAGAAAGATGACAAAAATAGCATTTAAGACAAGAGTCAGAAAATCTGAGTCAATTAGAAATACCTGTATAATCAAATAGGGCATAGATGTTAACAAAACAAAAAAGTTAACAGGATTCTATAAAAATTATATTACACCTGAATTATGGCCAAACCAATGTACAACAAAAGCAAATTGGACATAAAGATCCATATGTAGAAGAATTGTGAATCCAGTTTAACAGATGGTAACCAGGGAACAAACGAAGGAAAGGAGAAAGAGCTCGAGATGTCAGAAGAATGCAGGAAGGGAACACAGAATCCCGCAGACATGCATACACCACGAGAGAAATAACAAAGGCTGGTTCAGGAAATCAGTGATTGTTTCCATGCACGACCACTCCAGAAAAAGAGAAATAATTTCACTAACAAAATCTACTTTGACAGACACCAAATAATATTTATTTTGATCAAACTACAGATCCTGAAGTTCCATCATAATTTTACTGCACATAATTAACACATAAGTTGCCACGGTACCTTTGCACACAACAGACAGTCAGGAAATGATTTCTAAATGATTATAGCTAGGTGATTCCCATGGGGACACAAAAATTCAGGTAGTAGTAGAAAGGTAAATGTAAAAATATCTAAATAAAAATACACACTTTTCAGTGTCTGGAATTTAGATTGTTTCTACTTGCAACAAGCTAATTACCAAGTAATATAATCCAACAGAAAGGAAGAAGAAATTACTGAAATCACATCCCTTTCATCAAGATCATTATGGAATGGTACTTTCCCTACGATCACTTTATGCTCGTCATTGTCATAATTGGCTTATTCTTTCCTGTGCCTCCTCTCCTTGGCCCATCCTCTTCTTTATGCTCTACTGATGTGATTTTCAATAAACTAATACTGATCATTTAAACATCAGTAGAACTGAATTTATAAACTAGTTTCAGTTCTGACGCATTTAATTTGGTTATCCTGTATTACTTCAAACACTTTTTTGACCAAGGTAAGGGCTCTGAATTTCCATTGTTCCTTAGTACACAGTACAAAGCAAACAGATGTAACATTGTACAAACCTCGTACCAGTAATTTGAATGTGATGGGAAGTACTATAGTCTACTGTCTTTTGTGTGGCATATTGACAAAGATTCTCTATTCACCAAACTCTGCTCAGGGTTCTCTGAACTGTCTCCTCAACTAGGTCCTCACTTTTGGGATTCTGTGGTCATCTCTGCATTGTCCAACTTTAGCAAGAATCCAGCTAATTCAGTTTAACCAGAATCCCCCACCCTCGATATCTGATCATATTTAATATCTGACCATGTTCCTCATCCTCCATCATCCCCTAGGTGACATCTGATCACCTTGGCCTGCCTTTACTGGAGTCCTGTTAGGTCAGTTTAGCCAGAATCCTCCCTGATGTTTCTTCTTAGCAATTTTCCATCCACTCAACCCACGACCCTGCTCCTGGGCTTTAAATTCCCAGTTTTCTTTGTGGTATTTGGAGTTGAGCCCGATTCTCTCTCCTGTTACAAAACCCCATTGCAGTAACCCCTGGTATTCTTATCACGATAGTGTGCTTCGAATAAAATCTGTCTTACCGTCTTGAACAACTGTCATATACAATTTTCTCTTTAACAATATCTAAATTCCCAGGAGAAACTTAGTTGTTCAGTAGCGAGGTGTTAATAAATTATTTCTTACTATGCCTCTTTATGTAATTATTTGGACTAGATTTGTGAAATTGTGTTGTCAGTTGTGCTTAATCTTGGACAAATTTTATATTTTTATTTTGCTTGTTTTGGGACTGAAACAGCTGTTCAGAAAAAACAGGAAAATTACTGTTTTCTTGTGCACTCAGGGAATGCCGCCTGAAGCCTCACACCTAGAGTCAGCATTCCCGGGCTCTGCTCCAAGCTGCCAGTGTGTGTGGTGGATTCAGAGACAACAGAACTACAATCCCCTGGCCATCAGAATCAAGTAAGGGTAACAACTTGTTAACGTGGCCACCAGGTCTAAATCAGGAAATCTCAAGCCTGGGTCAAGGAAAGAAACCGCAGAGCCTTTTCAAAAGTTTAAGAGACCAGCAACACTGTGAAGGCTAAAAAATGTTATCTTCTAAAGTAGTAGGGAATCCCATACCTGCACCACGATAGGCTTTTGTTATATAATCACAGCCTTAGGATGCAAGCCTGCTTGCCATGTGATCTGGAATATGTCTCATTTTGTAATCCATTCACTAAACCAAAGCACAGTGGGATGTGTGACTCTGATTGAAGCCATTTCTCAGTCTTCTACAAAGATGAATTACATCAATAGCCTTTACTTATGTCCTTATTACAAGTGAAATGAATACTCTAAAACAATCTGAAAGCTTTTGTAACTGGTTTGAAAGAGGTGTGTGTGAAACAGTGAAAGATGTGTGTGTGTGTGCTGGGGGGCGACTATCTCCTGGGCTATTTGATCAGCATCCTATGATTCCATTAATAACTAAAACTTAACCACTTAAGTGTTTAAGTAATACTGTCTTAAAATATTTATTTTACTTCAGTCACTTATTTGTTTATTCACATAATTATAAAGGCCTTATATGGCTGGCCCCGTGGCTTAGTGGTTAAGTGCGTGCGCTCCACTACTGGCAGCCCGGGTTCGGATCCCAGGCGCGCACCGACGCACTGCTTCTCCGGCCGTGCTGAGGCCGCGTCCCACATACAGCAAGTAGAAGGATGTGCAACTATGACATACAACTATCTACTGGGGCTTTGGGGTAAAAAAAAAAAGAGGAAGATTGGCAATAGATGTTAGCTCAGAGCCGGTCTTCCTCAGCAAAAAGAGGAGAATTAACATGGATGTTAGCTCAGGGCTGATCTTCCTCACAAAAAAAAAAAAAAAAAGAAATAAGGGCTTTATAGTCATTTTTCTATTCCTCTGGGAGAAGGAAAGAATAATCTGGTACCTATTTTAAATTTAGAACAATTAAGATACAAAAAGTAGCCTGCCTTAAATTCTTACTCACAACCCTGTAGACAAATTATATAGCTCCATGTTGCCTTTCAATGAATACCTGCCCATATTCTTGCATTAATGGGATAAAGTAACCCAAATATATATATAGTGATAACAGATGTGATCTTAAATTTTCCAGAAATGCTTCTACTTATTTATACGGTAGTAGAGCATTTCAATTTCATACTAGTATAACTGAAAAAAACAGCCTTGTTGAATTGGGTCAGCTTCTTCTATTGGAATCCTTCCATGTTCTGTACTTTATGCAGTATGCCAGAAGCAATCAATAGAAGCATATTTCAATATATCCAAACTAAATATCTTCTCAACTAAAGATTAACACTTGCCCTAAAACATCATTAGACATTAAGTCCAAAGAGGAAAATAATGGTCTCTTCTGATGGCATTTTCTAAATAAACACAAAACAAGCAGGACACTGGTTTCTTTTATCTTTAAATCCGATGACCCAAAGGCATGTCCTTTTCCAAGGGTCTTTTATGACATCCTGCATTTCTCTAAGCAATACAGCTGGACGACTTCTAATGAGGTAAAATCCTTCTTTTGGCACTTGGGAGGTCAAGCTGCTACCAATTAAGATCTGTAAAGCCTTAAAAAAGTGGGTCAGTCACTGCATTTTGGTAAACATGCTTCCACCAAGTCAAAAGATGGATCTGGCAATGCTCCTGCTCCTTGCTGGGATTTGATCTCTAACCTTAAGACTTCTGAGGTCAATAGAGACATGACCTGCAGGGGTTACCAGGCTTTAGTGACTCTTAGGATTCAGTACATAAATTTGCATATGTCTTGCCAAGATCAACAGGATTGTCTCAGTATCAGAATTTTACATTTTATCTGTATCCAGAGGCTCAACTGGAGTAAGAAAGATCAGAGACAAGGGGGAGTGGTGGCCTCCTCTCAAAATAACGTCCAAGAATGAGTCTTTTTAAGGTAATCTGTGACAAGATATTCATTAACCTTCCTGTAAAAGACAGAGGAACTGGCATGAAAGCCAGACTAGGAAAGATCCAGAAACGCAATCCAGGTTAGCATCATTCTTTTTTCTTCCTTTTTTTCATCAGGCTGAATTTCCAACCAATCAAATCTAACTTCTGCTTATGCCTGTGATGGCACAAATTGGCCACAGCTCTGTATTAAAAAAAACACAGAATCCTTAGTAAAATACTCAAATATCTTTTAAAATACTACATTAATTCTCTTTATTCTTCCCTCCCTAAACTTCCTCTTGATGATGATCAGATTAACACTAAAATGAATATGAAAAAAATGTCTCCCCATGGTGCCAACAAGTTGGCATTCAATGTTAGTTGTGACTGAATCTAAACTATATGGGGTCAATAAAGAACTATAGAGATGTAAACGTGTACCCATAAGCATTTGACAAAAATATGACAAATTACACTCTCAGTTCCATATCTTTCACTTATATTGATTAGAATTGTGGCAATTAGTTAATTATTTAGGATGCTCCTTTTCTAAAGCTATCTTGGTCAAGATGTGTTTTTCTTTGTGGGAACTAGGCAAAGTGAGCATAATATAAATGTGGGGTTTATTACAAGGCTATGAAAGAATTTCACAGAAATAAAGCAAGGATTTAGAGCTGGGAACTTGTAAGCTGCCAGCAATCTAGGGAAATACTCTCCTGTTCCCTTTCTCTGTCTCTCTGGCAGTGTATGCAGCTCTCAGGGACATGGCGGCTCTGATTTGGAGTGTTTGCCAGGTCCCATGGTATAAATACACCACCATGGCTGGCTGATTTCAAACTACCAATTGTAATCAACCCACGAGCAAAAATCCCCCAAAATTCAGCAATTGGTTTCCATGAAATGGAAAAGCTGACTTCAGTACATTATTGCCTAAGCCACAGTGGTCTATTGATGCCTTCTCTCTATGTGTTCAATCTATCCTGCTGACTCTACTTGAGACTGCTTTCTCTACCGACTTTGCATTGTGCGCATGCCTAAAAATGGCTGTCCCAGCCCCATCTCTACATGGGTTAACATTTCAATGACTCACACATATTTGACCATAGTTTCTATGCTCCCAATTTCAATTTTTCAAGGGTGTACCTTATTGGCTCAGCCTATACGTCATGTGTTGCTAAATTTAAGGAAAGGGGAGGTGTTGATGACAATAAACCTGAGCATTACATAGTCAAAACCTGAATGCTGCTTCAGCACTGAATTCCTTTCCTGGAATACAATTATACAAGGAGAAAAAAAAGATGATAATCCAGGGTATCATACACAGGAATAATTAGCCATGGAAATATATTATAGCAGTACATGTGAATTTTTAAATACATTAACGAATTTTTAAAGAGAAGAATGCCTCCAATGCAACCCACAAGTATTAGCACAACTAATGGTATCAGATATATGTTACTATTTTACATTTTTAAACTATCAAAAATATTGTGCATTTGTACCTAATTCATGATTTTCATCTGCCCTTGGATAAATGATGAAATGAAAATCACAAACATTAGCATTCTTTTTGATATCAAACTTAAAAGCAGCATGGGTTATGGTTATTTCTAGAACAGATTAAAGAATATTCTGGGTAAAATCTACATATACATAAGAACAATGGCTTGTATACAAAGAGATATAAGTAAGATACTGTGTTCTAAATACTTTCTCAAACATTACAACATCAAATAACATTATCATCCCTTTTATTTTTACAAATATCAGGATTTTCTTTACCAATACCTTGGACATATATTTTATACATATACATATTTATATTTTAACTATATGATTTTGTTATGGATTTTCCACTTTCACAGGCTTACATGTAAAGAACTTCATACAATTAACACTGTTCATAAATGGTTTTTAAGGCTACTGGTAACAAAAACATATATCCTCTATATGGATGATACAATCTCTTAGAAACAATCTTTCAGCTTTCTATCATTGCTAGGTGTCCACAATGAAATGCTGTATACAAACAAATAATGAGTCACTCAATTTCTCTGATGCCAAGAGAATTTTTTCAGCCTAAACATATTTGTACTGTTCTCTTCCCACTGAAATACATTTTGTTTTATACAAGGATTAACCAGTCAGTAGAAAATTGGAACACATAAAATCAATAGATTTCCACGCTTTCCAAACCAACGTGATGTATAACAGCAGGTAATTCTGAAATCCATTAAAACAATCTGATTTTTAAAAACTATGTGTAAATTCAATTGAAGGCCATAGCCATTTTATTTTATGACTGTGTGTCAGAGAGATGATATTGTTAAGTACAGAGACACACAAAATTCAAGCTGATTCCTCCAGCAAGCACAAAGCTCGGTGACATCAGAGAACCAACTGAGAACAGCTCAAATGAGAGAAGACCAAAGTGAAGTTACTACTCATTGTTTTTTTATTTTCAATGAGATATAATGACTTCATGTTAATTTTATAATAATTTCTAGATTATAACCTAAGTCTAGTATTATTACCTATGCTAATTACACCTCTTGTTATTGAAGACATATCTGTAAACAGGTTTAGTTCCTCACACATAATATGTTCTCACTGAAAAAATAATTAATGAAGAAGTACATAGCAACATCTATAAGCATCAAGTGGTTATAAACTCCCCAAAAATGTATAGAAAATATTTAATGTATGTGCAGGCCGGACCAAAATACCTAAGCAGGCCAGACAGTTTGAAAAGCAGAGTAGGCTGATGATTTGGTGTCCTTCAATACATTCTCAATATATCTATTCGTCATTATTTTAGAGCTGGAACAGATCACTCTGCTTTAGGGAAAGTGAAGAAGTGGGCAATGGCAGCAACAGTCCTTTATCTTCTGTCCTGGATGGGCAGCCCTACCCTAGCATAATCTTTTCAGTAAAAATTGAATCTTGCTGTTAACTGGATCCAAACTCCTGAGAAGGCAGTTATAGACTCTTCTGTTGGTCCCTGAGTCTCTGCCTTTGAGCAAGGTCTCTATGACATGGTCACAGTGGCACCCAGACAAGAGGACAAGTAGAGGAGGAATACTAGTTTGTATTTGGATTCCCGAAGCTGTCCAACGTGTCCAACTGGACCCACCTAAGGCAGGAAGGTACACCAAACTGCCATGTGGGCTAGAGGTGGGCCAAATCTTTAAGTTCACCTCTCCCTCCCCAAAAGACTTGTGAAAATAAATCTTCCAGCTAAGAAGGTTTCTTGTAAAGCAATCTTCTTTAGCTCAATATATTCCTAGTGGCATTTCAGTGCTACTCTCAGATTAGCATCTTGGATAACTATTCAGCAGGCCACTTCTTAAATCCAGCTCATGAATGTGCATTTGTGAATTTTTCTGGAGCAATGGTACACGTAGCTTTTTATCAGATTCTCTAAGGTGTTAAGATCTCAAAATAATTGATTGGAAACGACTTCCTTAGAGTATTCTGAGGTTGGGAGATAACATCAGGCCTCACTCTTTAAAGTGTTAAGAGGGAAAGGGGTGTATCTTCCGTTTGAAGCTGCTTATATTGAAAAGAATATGGACTTTGTTTTAATTCCCTTTTCTCTCAATAGTCCTGTGATCTTGGCAGGACACACCACTTCTGAATCTGTTTTGTCATTTGTAAAATTCCAAACTAATAAGCATTTAAGAAGAGGTATTTATCATCTCAATTTAGAGTAATTCTATCTTCCACATATTACTTAGAAGCCAGTGTTTATTTTCATTTATACTATAAAATTATTTTGGGCCAATAAAATATGAAATGTTTACACTTACTTTTTAATGTATCATGGACGCTGAAAACTCTATTTGGTTCATAATAGAAAACACTAGCAACTTTATTCACATATCCCACCAGACCAGTTGTGGTGTTATGATCTAGAAAATAACATTCTTTTAAACCCATTTGCATTTTTGAAGTCAGTTTAATGATAAGTTATGAGACAAAACTCAAGTAAGACCCAGGAATTGTTTTTTAACACAACCATGGCAATAAATAATACTCTTTTAGTAAACAACCATGGTTTTTAACCAAGATATTTCACTTTTTAAATCCATTCCTCATGTTAGCAGTTGCCTAGTAGATTTGAGTCAGTTCATTATCATCCTATTGTTTTAAATTGCCAGGAAAGTTACTAATTTTTATGCTTCTCCACTTCCCTAATCATGCAAATTTGGGTGACTAAACTCAAAAATTGAATTTATATCACACAAAATGTTATAAAACTTTTTTACAAAAAGATATAACATTTGCACAGCAAGTTGTATAAAACTCTTTACCCAGTTTCTAAGAAGAATTACTATTTCTAGGAAAACACAAACTATATATATTTCAAAAATATATACATTATATGGGGCCGGCCTGGTCGTGTAGCAGTTAAGTGCACATGCTCTGCTTCAGCAGCCCGGGGTTCACAGTTTCAGATCCTGGGTGCCGATCTACGCACCAGTCATCAAGCCATGCTGTGACGGCATCCCACATACAAAATAGAGGAGGATGGTCACGGATGTCAGCTTAGGGCCAATCTTCCTCAGCAAAAGGAGGAAGATTGGCAATAGACGTTAGCTCAGGGCCAATCTTCCTCAGCAAAAAAAAAAAAATATATATATATATATATATATCTATATACACATTATAAACTAAAAATAGGATGTCTACTTCATCAAAACACTAATTTTTATAAAATGCAAAAGAAGTTAAGCATTGAAATTCATATTTTGCTTATCAGTCAAGAGAATAATTTTTGAACCAAAAAGAAATATCAGATACGTTGACAAAAAAGGAATTTGAACTCCAAATGGATTTGGGATCTTAAGCAGATATCTACTCTAATTTAGTTCAAGTTTTCTTACACAAACTAATTACATCCCTGTGTTACAAAGGAGACTTGCATGTGAGTTGACGGTTTTATCAGTGACTTTTAGCGAACAGTGGGACTGGGACAATAGGCTGTGACACTGGAAGTGAGGAAGCTCCCTCAGCTTCAAAAGGGAGACAGGGGTCCATTTACTTACTGGTTTTATGTTGATCCTGAGTGAAATTACATACAATAAATGGAACAGTTAAGCGCTTCTGAAGAGGAAGGTGGCAAAAGGAAACAATATGGGCTTCCCCAAAACCATTCAAGAGATTGAACACTCCCCTCCCCATCCCCGCTTAAAAGTAGAGTTAATAACTAAATGGTAAACTATGTATATAGGCTCATTCTGTTTCTGCCCTTTTCATAAGTTCAGACAACTCTACTTGCATACGCAAATCAAAAATACTTCCTTTTCTCCATTCATAATGATCACTCGGAATGCTCCTGTTTTCACTCCCCATCTTCTCCCACTCCATTTCATTTCTTTGCAGACACTGGATTTCTCTCTGGATTTTAGCTCTGCTCTTACAGTTGGTACAGTTTCTGTGGCTTGACTTTTGATACTTCATAAAGACTGTGGCCTACACTCAGCACTTTTTGTGCCGCTGCTGGTCTTCTTGGACACACTAGCCCCTAGTTGATGGCCCTGACTGACCTGTACCCAGAGGGATGAAGAGGCATAATCATCCTATGTATTTCAGCAAGGCATTTTCTGGTTTTCCCTCATGATAACTTTGCAGGCAACATGCAGCTAGAAAAATGTGTTAGATCCTGTAAGGTAAGGTGGATTCGAAGTGGATGCAAGAATGAATGGTATAGAGTCAGTTCACAGTTTCCTAGTAGCCTGGCTTGGGTCTGCTCCCCTCCTCGTTTCAGTGTTTTATCACCGATTCAGAAGGAACAATTATCAAATTCGCAAAAGACAAATTTGGGAACCTAGCCAACACACTGGCTGACTAAATAAAGTTCAAAAGATTGCGTAACAATCCGGAGCCAGAGGTTGATTCTGACATGAGGTATTATACCACTGATAATGTAAGAAAGAGAAAAAAATGTATATGCATGTGGGCTGTATAAAGGCTAGCAGCTCTTATACAAAAATGACTTGAAATTTTCCTTGACAGTTCCTTGTGAGTAAATAGCACAAGGAGACTACCAAAAGGTAATGCAATCTTTGTACTACTAGTAGTATCTAGAATACTTAAGGTGATGGTATTGATCTATGAGTAACTACAGCAACTCAGAGAAGGAAATGAAAATGTGTTAAGCTACTAGGGTATTGTATAGAAATATTTCAGACACTTTTTAGTTTAATTCTCACAATAATCCCTATGAGATATTTATTGCTAGTACCATTTGACAGATGAGAACATTGAATGTTAGAGAAGTCAAGTAATTTTTCCAAGACAGTAGGTGCTAAAGTTTGGAAACAGTACTTTAAGCCATGTCTACGGGAATCTAAAACACATGGGTTTTACACTGTGCCAATGGATCCAGGTATTCAAATTGAAATGAATGTGGTAAGGAACTAGAAGCCACTTCCCAAAAGAAACAGAAAAGGAGCTACCGTGTTAAGACTAGGCAAGAGAAGACTTACGTTAGACAAGATCTTCATATTGAGATGCTTCAAAAGATAGGGAATTACCAACCTCTGGGAGGTTTAGCACAGGCTGAACGAACATTTGTCAAATGCACATTAGGCAGCTGATTGGACTAGGTAGTTTTTAAGATATTTTTCAACTAAAATAATCTCTGATTCTTGAATATTTATGATTGGAAGTGCTCCAGAACTGAACTAGAAAGCTTAAGTATGAGAAAAGAAGACAAACAATATTCCAGTGCACGTCTTAGTAATATGCACACTGAAGGTATACAGCATTCTGATTCAGAAGTTGACAGGTACCCTGAAATACGTTCAAAAGACACAGAAGACTTTTAAATCATCCTCTCTATATAAAATTGCTCTGGACCAGTAACTTAAAATTAAATCTTAATCCAGTATAATCATTTAATGATTTTATTCAAATTTAATGAATTTGAACTCTTGGCATCCTAATTATTTGATACAGTATCTGAAGATTAAAATGAACTTTAAAAATATGCAATATTCATTTCACTGGAAATTTTTAAACAGACATTCATTGTGTTCTAACATTGTGCCAAACATAAAAGAAGATGAACATAACATTAAATAACACACAGTTCTTTGTACGAAGTAACTACCAAATGTAGGGACTATATTTTGATGTCATGTTTAGGAATAAAATAGTTACGTCATACCATTCATGTAACACTTGGTTTCTCCTTGTGACTAAATTAATTTCTAGCATGAGAAATCTTGTGAGATTTAGAGGTGTAGTCGCCTGCAAATGAACAGACGAGCTTGCAACCTTGATTAAAGAGCATGATCCTCTAATCTAAAATAAAATATTTAAAATTAGCTAGCGTTTTTAAATTGGATACATGCAAATAATTTGCCTCCTAGTTGTTTCCCTTTCTCTCTTTCACTGCAGAAGAAAATCTTCTTCTGTATGAAAGGAAATTAAGAAGAAAAGTTCCAGTGCTGACTCATCTTCTGTTCACCTTTGGGCCAAAACCCAAAAACTCTTTATATGATTGATCATCTTTCGAAACTAGACCATTAGGCACTGTGATTCTGTTTTAGGCACTTAGGTAGTATAAAGGTGATTCTGTTTAAAAGTGCCTTTTATATGCAGTTATTTGATATGTTTAGATAAAATGCAATGGCAGTGCCCCTAAAATACAGTTAACTCCAGCATCCTAAAAGGCCTTTCACTCTAAAACAAAATGAGAAAGTACTTCGGGCATAATGTTAAGTGAGAATATCGATGACTGCAACTCCACAAAGGACTTGTGCCCACAGAGAATATCATTTATGTTGTAGAGTCACATGGACACGCTTCAAGCTCTGTTTCCACACTTTAGTCCTCAATGCTTTTCTCTCTCATTCTCTCTCTTCTCCTCCGTCTCGCTCCCCCTCCCAGCATTCTCTCAGCATGCTCATTCTGATTTCAGCTGCTGCATATATACTCCTGATGCTGAATTACAGATACAAATTTACAACTTCCTATGGAACAGATAGAGCTGGTTGTGCCAAGTCACATGGAAGACAACAACACTTTCAAAGTGAATTACTATTTCCTGTCACTCTCAGTTCCTTCTCTTGCATACCTTATATTAACTATTCTATCACCATTCACTCAGTCATTCAAGCTAAAACTCTAGGAATTCTCCACCCCCTCTCCATTTTCTTCATCCGTCTGGCAATAAGTATCTCTGATAGTTTTCCTTGCCTTCATTCGTAGTTCAACAATTTCATCCCTGGGTTATTTAAACTGCCTTTCATTTAGGCTTCCACTGATATCCTGTGCTATATAAACAACCAAAACTTCCTTTCTGAAATAAAGATATGATTAAGTCACTCTCTTTCTCAACACAAAACAAAAAATCCTTAAATAGCTCTCTATTAAATACAAGGTACGATAATTTAAGGTCCTTTAATATCTGACTTTAATTTTGGTCCTGGTCACGATCTACTACCCATCCTGTGGCTTATTTTCCAGCTATATTGGAAGTATTTTTCATGCACACTGAAGACGCAGATCAGAAATGAGGCTCATCTGTCAAGGATCAGCTCCAATGTGACCTCCTTCATTCACTTATTTCCCAGTAAATCTTCTGTCAAGAATTAGCTCGGTTTTCAGTGTTCTCAATAGCATTGTTCACAGCACCAGAGAGCATTTATCCAATTGTATTAGATCAGCTTATACATAAGTATCTTCCACCGCACTTGGGAGGATTTTGAGAGGAAAAATATGCCTCTTATTCATCTTTGAATCCCCAAGTACACAAAAGGAGTTCCAAAATGGTTTTTGAAATAAGTGGATTCACAGCTAAAAAAGAAATTTTTTCTTTTCATATGTTCTTAATCAATGAAGGAAATTATAAACTATAGAGTCATAAGTGAGAATATTAAATAGGTCTTAAATGAGAAGATATAGGAGTGTAGTGATTATCATTTATTTATATTTACTGAGAGAAGACATAATTTGAAATAAAATTATACCAGACCTACAATCATCAAAGTAAAATTCTGAAATTGTGAAATAATAAAAGAGCACTGAAGATGATCTAAGCAGATCTCTCATACATGATAAGATTTTGTTGTGGTGTAACAAGAGAAGAGACATTTGAAATTAATCCAGTAGTTCTAACGTATACTGAACTCAGTCACATTTGCTCGTAAACTTAAAAATCTTGAAATATTAGGAATTGTCCATACCAATTTACGAAATAGTCATCTGTTATTACTTTAAGATCTGTATTAAAATTTTCAGATTCCTTTTGATGTAAACTAAGGTTAATCGTTATGAAAAGTGGCTGATGTGGCAAGCTCTCCTTCAGGTTTATAAAAGGTCTGTTTGAAGACAGAGAGAGGAAGGGGCCTTTTTCCTCAAAGAGCTCCTCTGCGATAATACTGCTTTTACTACATCCTATTTTTACTTTTATATTCCAAATGAAGATCACAATAGCAGCAGATGTTATGTTAGAGATAGTAATCACCTCCTCATAGTGATTAGGAACTTGCCTTCTGTCCCAAGATACCCCAAGCAAAGCCAGTAATATTTCTGTAGTATAGTATTCTAGGGCAGAGAATGCCTACACTTAATCTATAAATGAAATAAAAAGTGATTCAATCTCCCATCATATCTCTCATGACTTTACATGTGCATGAAACACTGTCTTTGCTTTATTTTTCTTTGTGGTGAATTGTGAAGAACAAGTCTATAGGACACTTTTTCCATAAAATATTTTTAAAAAGATTTAACTCTGTGTGCATGACTGTAAGAAACACAATTAGAACAACCTCTACCTTTAAAGTACCCACTTGTAGTTATGAATCTAATTCATACAGACTAGAAAAAGTATAATAAAAGACAAGATGCAATAAATACCACAACAGAAATACAGATGAAATGCTACAAGGGTTAGGGGAGAGCAGAGGGAGAGGGGGATACAGAGAGAGAGAGAGAGAAAGAGAGAGAGAGAGACGTTGACATTGATTGGTATTACTTACGGGTGGGAAAAAAAAAAGCTAGGGAAGATGTTTTTGCAGGTACTATGGTAAGCCACCCAGATGCCCTTCTGTGGACTAAGGCTTTACTAAGTCAGCTGCAGAGAGTATTGGCTGCTAAGGGAACACAGATGAGTACCTCCCTGGGTCCTGCCCTCAACCAAGGGGCAAGCCGCTCACCAAAGGTGGGGCTGAAGCTGACAGCAATGAGTTGTTGATGAAGCGGACCAAGGGGATCCCCTCACTTAAATAGAGACATCTCTGAATAGCCATTTTAGCTTCAGAGCAACCTGTGAGGTTGGGCGAAGCCCCTTTTCAACTGCGTCTCAATTCAACTGCTCCCTCTGCCCATCACACTGCCCTCACTCCCTTACAGGTGTCACTCCCTAGAGGACACCCCAGTAAACATCCTGAATGCAAATGCTGCTTCAGGGTCAGATTCCTTGGGAATCCCTAAGACAGGATAAATAAAAATCAAAACAATGGTTACAGGTAATTTTCAAAGTACAACAACTTAGAAATATAACAATTCTGGACAATTGTTGTCTATAGGACACTGCTGAGCCTGAGGGAAGCAGAAGTAGTTGGGACCAGGGCCTCACACATAGTGGAGATGCCAACTGATAGCTGTTTTTGGAATGCGTAACTAAAAACAAGTCAAGTATGCTAGAAATATAAGGACAGTAAGCTAGAAAAATCAGGGTGCTGAACTATGAGATTCACAACCATGACTGCACAGAGAGAAAAACAACAATTCTCATGTTAACCACTGAGGAAAGATGGAGGCTGTCCTGTCAGTTACTGGTAATGATGTTTGGGGGCAGGCAGTGGTACTAAGTCTGTGGGCAAACTTCAAGAGGAGGAAAAAACTGAAAGTGGCATGCATTAAGAAGCCCATATTAAGAGACACAGACCCATACTTGAATCCTCTGAACAAAGACCTGTGAAATATGGCTTGGGTAAAAAAACGGTCCAAAATGAATATTAAAGCATCAAGCGAGGCTCAAAGAAACTCCCCTATGGTGTAGCGTTTCAGCCAGAAAGTTAGACTATGTTGACTAAGCTTCACATACAAAGTTAACTTCTTCATGCACTTAGGGGACAATAGAAACTATCATCAACTATGAACTAATAAAATCTTCAAATCCTAAATAAACTCTGGAGAAACAGCACTTAGGTTTTCTCCCCCTTTCTAATGTCCTCAAATGTGATTAGTGTCCCCAAATGTGATTAGTCTGATAGGCCTAAATTTTGCAGAAACAATCACCAGAGATAACGGACTTAGTCTGTTTTTTTTTTTGCGAAGAAGATCAGCCCTGAGTTAACATCCATCCAATCCTCCTTTTTTTGCTGAGGAAGACCGGCCCTAAGCTAACATCTATTGCCAATCCTCCTTTTTTTTCTCTTTTTCTCCCCAAAGTCCCAGTAGACAGTTGTATGTCATAGTTGCACATCCTTCTAGTCGCTGTATGTGGGACACCACCTCAGCATGGCTGGACAAGAGGTGTGTCGGTGTGCGTCTGGGATCTGAACACGGGCCTCCAGTAGGGGAGCGCCTGCACCCAACCGCTAAGCCACCGGGCCGGCCTCTTCTAATACTCTTTTAATTGCAAATGACATCATTGGAGTCCAAAGTGGAATTAAATTTAATCAGAGTATCAAAGAACTCATGAATAGTTGTGCTGTTTCAATAAGGGACAGCTTTCACATAAATTACCCCAGGCTAACCTTTTGGAAGTTTCAAAACGAAGACATGCCAGCACATAAAATACCAAAATATCACTTATAAATACCCAAGGAAATTGAGGGTAAGAAAAGATAGAGATTAAAATTTCCTCTCTGTTTGCTATTCATGCAAATCATCAAATGAACACCATATCTTCACAAACCACATATTGTAAAATGAAATACTGGTGAAGGAATGTTAAGTTTCAGGCAGCAACACTAACACACGATTTAGAAATACAGTTAAGGCATTCACGCCTTCTTGGAGATGGGCACATGTATTACAATTAGTGATAAAATATAAAGTTATACACTGGAAACAAGTAATAAATAAATGATATTTCTTATTTCACTTTGAAACTGAGCTAGAATACAGCGCATTTAAAATGCTGAGCCTGGAGCTGTCACCTTTCCTCAACCAGGGTGAGCCTAAGAACCTTGCGTGAGTGGCAGTCGGCTCACAGGTTCAGTCCCCTTGCTTGCCAGTCAGACGAGTGCGGAAGAGCGAGGTCTCGCCTACAATGCCAGGCACTGAGCACTTCCGTCCTGCAGGGATAAATTTACGCAAGTATCATGGAGCTTTACTGCGAAATAAGTGCATATGGCTCAAACGGAGAAGAGTAACAAAAATAAAAAAATCCAAAGATTCTTGGGAAAGTTGTAAATTGAGAGAAAATGTTACAATAATATAAATAAGGCCTTTCAGTGTGCATCTAACCAGAAAAGCAATTACATTTTTGTTTCTAGGGAAAAATATAATTTTAATGATTCATTTAAATGATGGTGACCTGCCCACCCAGAAGCTGTTTTTCCTTCCTTCCAATTTATCTGTAGATGAAAATACGCATTACATATTGCCACACAGCTGTCACTCTCTACTTGGCAGGAAAATTGAAGCTATGATAGCACATATTGCTTATTATGCTAAAAGCTGAAAACAAGTACTTAACTAGGTACATGTCAAATACAATTTAAAAAAAATTCACTCACAACAAATGAACAACACAATAACAGATCTTAAAAACTCGATTCAAAGGATATATCTTATAAAATGCAAAGAGGAAATTCATGAATAAAAATTAACTTTTTTCACATGAAAATTCCTCATTTGTAAATGGATCATTGTTGCTGTTGAACATAACCTTGAAGTCTGTAGTGATGAAAACCTCCAGGTGTATCACTGAGCCTTTAATCCCTGGCTGAGTGTGGGGGAGTTTCCATGAAGAGCTGCAGAAGCTCACTAGGTAGTATCATTTTCATATGTAAAGTGCTCACCAAACAGTTTTCTAAAGACTTCCAGTAATAAAATTTACAGGAAAAATACTGTTTTCTCACTAGCATATAAATTATTTGTTTAAATATAAATATACATAATAATCTTATATTTTGTAGTAATTCATGCAAATTATGACAACTCTGATCTAATCTTAGTAAGATTCTGACCAAGTCACATTGTCTCTCTGAATTCCAGTTCCCTCTTTTGCGAAACGAAAGACTTACACTGGTGATCTAACATTTCTGGGTTTCTAAATCAAATCAACAACAATGATAATAAATGAAATCTGGAACAAGGTGGTTTAACATGGAAAATAATGTTTGAAAAGAAAGTGAATCAGATGCAACAATCAAACGGAGTTGAGTTTGATTTCTGGCTGCTATTCAGCTGTGTAACTGTGGGCAGTTACCTGTAATTTCTCCTAAGAGAGAGTTGCGTTAAGTGGCAAATTCCCATCATGGAGGTACTACCATGACCATGTCTAAGTAATCTGTGCCCATCACCCACCTCCAATTGCAAATATTTTAGTGTATTTAATTCTTGTGTATGAAGATAATTTCACCTTTTTCACTGGATGGTGTTAATATAAAATGCAGTGAATATGTAAAGTATCTATCCCATATAGTTAAAGATTAAAAAGTTAGTTTACCTTTTTATCTCCCCAAGAAGAAATATAGTAAAGAATATTTCAATGTCCCTTAATATCTTCTAGAATTTCATTTTCTATTGATCTAAAATATGTTTCTGGACATGATGCCTCCCCTATACTAGCCCTTCTAGTGCAGTGCTTATTTTGGTTGAAATTGTTAGGCTAATATACGATCACTTCCATGCTTACCACAACTCTCATTAATGATTTGAATAACTGTAACCTTTTGTCTGTCCTTCACTAGCCCATAAGCTTCATAAGGTCGGAGCTTTTGTCCATCCAGTTTACTGCTGTCTGCATCTGTCACAGTGCCTTGCTCAATAAATATTCTGCAGTTAATAAGTGAATGCTACACATCTTGACATCCCCATCTCCAAGGTCTCTGCTTCTTGTAATTTTGTTCCTAGCTTCCTTCTCTGAGCACAAAAAAAACCTCTGTACTTTATAAAAGCGGAAAAAGTAGCAGCTCTTAGCATCTTCACTTTTTCGCTACAAGTAATGGAGTTACTGACAGCTATTTTTCCAAGTCTCTTTAAAATTTAACTTGAAAGTGTTCCTGAAGCTGTATGTTTGAGGCCCTAACACCGCTCTCCCTTCTCTGCATGAGTAGAAGTTTTATTCTGTTTAGTTCCACTGGGCTGAACTAGGCCCGTGGGAGACAGTTTTGTTTTATACCAAAACTAACTTTATAAATCTAGCTCGGATTCTACCTTAAGCCTCAACAGACTTCACCCTAAATTTGCACCACGCATGTCCACAAGGAGCTGGACTGCAAGAGGTCCATTTATATGTTTGATCAGGCAGCCTTCCCTGAAAAAAGAACTCACCCAAAGAAAAATGAATAATGCATAATTTTGGTTGAGGATAGAAGCTTAGAATCGCTCATTCATTCAACAAATATTTGCAATCTAAATCAATAAATCACAGTTCTTGCTTTCAATCATCCTATACTCTAATAGGAAAAACCTGACAATAAATCAATAGTTGCTTCTTTGTAACTATTGTACCAAGTGCAATAGGACAAAGAGCTAGTTATGAGTATGGACTGTCATCTGTTACTCTGGTTGCCCTATGCTCAGTTCCGGGAGTGTTCTAATTGCCACTGGAATGGCTCCTGCATTTGGTGCCCACCAGAGCCTTGGACAACAACACTGGAAGCCAGAGCAAGAAAGGAGAATGCAATATTGTCAACTGCAATATTGTAGACATGATAAAGAGTCCTCAGAGCACATTCATGTTAACCCTTGGAAACTTCCAGAAATAACGGAGCATTCGGAGAAGAAGTCAAGGTCCCAAAGAGGGTGAGAGCAGCACCAGAAATTCACTAGTTTGTCAATGTCTACCTTAACACCCATTTCTTGGGATAGCTTGGAGAATACAAACTGTAGAACAAAACTATTCAAAAATGGTACAGGCTCCCTTATTAGATGATAAATTACCTGCCCGGAACCTCTCAAGCACTGACTGTTGCCAGAAGTATACAGAGTGGGAGGGTAGGCTTATTGAAAAATATTCCTTTATCTCTTAGATCTCACGAGTCTATAATGTCGTGCAAGTAGCATTACACACATATTTTGAGCCACACTGTGTTCTTCTCCTCTGTACTGTCATTCTTTCCCAGCAGTACCACCATACTTTGAAGAAATAGCCATATAGGGTCTACAAAGGCAGTAAAGGTTGTGCATTTCCCGAAGCCCCTTTAGTGTCATTTCCTGTCCAATCCTATACCAGAGTTAGAATGAACTGAACCTGCAAATATCAACGGTTCATGCTGACTAAGCTATTTTGGCATGCATTGATCGATTCTAAATGGGAATACTTGCTATCCAGTTGGTTTTCGCTATTGATAATAGCCAGCGTATTGTTTTCACATGTTCCTTTTCCTACCAAGCTCTCCACTGACTTTCCACTAACACTCTTTCCCTACTACTTCCTGTGGTGGGTAACACCACGGCAGCTTTTACCTAGCATGCAATTTATCTAGGTTTGCACAGCATGATATGAGAAGTGCCAGCTAGAATTATAAACGTTTCAGAGACAAGAAAAGGTATCCTGCTATGTTTTGAACGAGGTCAAACTTAGGAAGGGAAACTTAGGTCTCTTATGTACAATAACAGTTCTGGCACTTAGAAAAATATGTAGTTTTATTTCAAAACCGTAGAATATAAGCTTTAAAATAAAAATGTTTAAAATACACAACACAATTTCATTTTAAAAGGAATGACCTGCTAGCAACTAAAATGAGA
This sequence comes from Ceratotherium simum simum, assembly GCF_057802395.1. Lineage (NCBI taxonomy): Eukaryota > Metazoa > Chordata > Mammalia > Perissodactyla > Rhinocerotidae > Ceratotherium > Ceratotherium simum. The sequence goes on along the minus strand of NC_141914.1, from coordinate 2,468,108 downwards.
TCCTTAGGCTGAAAGAACTTACAATCTATTTGAGGAAATAAAATAAAGAAAAACAACGAGGAATACCAAAAGATAACATTCATTAAATGATAAATAATGTAGCACATGCTTTATTTACTCTCTAGAGATTCAGCCTTCCTAATCTGTTGGAATCTAGGAAATCCTTAGAGAAGACACGGGCATGAAATGGACTCTGAATAAGATTGGAGATGTGCATTCTAGAACAGAAACAGCATGATCAAAAGCAGGCAAACAAGGGTTTGAACAATTTGTACAGGGAATAGGCATGAGGTTCAGCCAGTTACAAAGAACTGTCCTTATGGGAGCTGGAGAGAGAAAACAGACTTAGTTTCTAAAAGGCCTTTTAGGAAAAGCAGAGAACAGACTTGATTCAGTAGGCAACAGGAAAACAATACGTGGTCTTAAACAAAGGTGTCAAATGAAGAAAGTGGGGTACAATAAACATATAAACAGACAGGTCATCCAAGATGACCTGGTTACGGAATGGAACAGGAACAGAAGCAGGGACCAGGTAGAGACCAGCTTAAGAAGGCCAGACGAAACTGCAAGCAGCTCTTCCCAGTACTGCTAGCTTCTTGGATCTTCAGGCAGATTTTTCCCCCAATATAAAATACATCTGAATGAAAATGTCAATTAATTAACATATAAAATACAGTATTAATAAACACAGAACCCTGAGAAGAGTATGGTATGAGACTAGTGCCTTCCTTCACTCATCCATTCACTCAACCTTTGAGGACTTAGGATGAGCAAGGCATTGGGTAGATCTGAAGTCACAAGGATGGTGAATTTTCTACACCCATTTTCTTTGGTAATCCCACCTTTATTCACCTAGTCAAACTGCAATACTCACCCCTTTCCCTAGTCCCACCTTTGGTGAGTTATGAAGTCTTGAAATGTCCAAAACTAACTGCCGCATCCCTTTTGCATTATCCTGAACAGATCCTCATCATTCCTCCCCAGGGCATACTACGGCATCTTCCTCTGTGGTCTCCATACCTTTAATCTCCCCTCTCACCAATCTATTATTCACACTGCCACAAAAAGACTTCTAAAACAAACATCGAATTCCTTCTTAAAACTACCCAGGATTCCCTATTTCATACAAAACAAAGCTTTAATTCCTCAGCAAGGACAGAAGGCCCTTCACAATCTGGCTCCCATCGCCACTGTGGCCTCATCCCCCACAGCTCTCCCCAGGCCCCTGCTTGCACGGCAATCCCACAAAGTTATTCTTTTTCTGACTGTCATGCCTTTTGTGACCTTGCCTTGAACTCCCTCCTCATTGTTCAGGACCTGGAGACACTCTTCTGATCCTTTAAGGAAAGTTCAAATGCCACCTCCTTTTCTGAAGCCTTCCCCAGCTTCCCCAGGAAGTTTTACTTACTTTCTGCTTCCAAGTATCCTGTATGTTCCTTTATGACAGAACGTCCTATGTAGCTTTCCATTACGTAGGTACCCATTTTTCTCCCTATTTCGGCAGTTATCCCTTTCAGGACAGAGACCACGTCTCAGTTATTGTGTATCCTAAATGATTAATACAGTGCTTAGAACAGAAGTCCTAAAATACTTTTTGAATGAACAAATGACTTTATCCTGTAAACAATATGGAAGGTATACATTTATTTATTTTTAATAGTTTTATTCAGATACAATTTACATACCATAAAGTTCATCCAATTAATTGTGTAATTTAATATTCAGTGCTTTTATACCTACAGAGTTGTGGAACCATCACCATAATCCAATTTTAGAACATTATCATCATCCAAAATAGAAATCTCATATCCATTAGCAACCACTCTTCATTCCCCTCTCCCTCCAGCCCTAAACAACCACTAATCTACTTTCTGTGTCTATTGATTTGACTATTCTGGACGTTTCATATATGGGATTATACAATAGTCTTTCATGATGGCCTTCTTTCACTAAGCATATTGATTTGGAGGTACATCCATGTTTTTGTATATATCAGTTCTTCGTTCCTCTTTTACCAAATAAAATGCCATAGTATGGACATACCACATTTTGTTTATTCATTCATCAGTTGATGGGCATTTCAGGTGTTTCCACTTTCTGGCTATTATGGATAATGTTGCTATAAACATTTGTGTACAAGTTTGTGTGGATATATGTTTTAACTTCTCTTGGGTAGATATCTAGGAGGGGGACTACTACGTTATATGGTAACTCTATTTTGACAAAATACCAAAGTGTTTCTTAATTTATTTTTGAAATAAGAAATAAACTCAAATGATTCAAATTCAAAAGGAAGGAAAGGATCTATAATGAAAATGCTCCCTCTCATCCATGCTTGCTTGTCACCCAATCCCTCTTCCATGAGCCAACCAATGTTAGCAAGTCCTGGTGGATATTCTTTATGATTATAGAAGCATATACTTATATGAAAACTCTTTTAATATTTTCTACAGAAATTGTAGAAGTCTATGTACTGTTATGCTTCTTATAGTCCCTGTAAATAATGTATCTTAGAGATTGTTTCATATCAGGGCACATAATATTTCTCATTTTTATAATCATGTTTTATTTACTATATGGATACACTTATATGGATATGGATATTATATGGATGCAAAATATTTTGCAATATTTCAGTGTTATAAGCAATGCTGCAGTTAATAATCTTGTGCATGTGTTATTTCACATCTGTATGAGTAAATATAAGGAATAATTTCCTGACAGTGAAATTGCCGTATATAAAAATATTCATTTCTTATTCCAAAATATATTGCTGAATAGCCCTCACTGAAGCTATACCACGTTATATCTCCACTAACAATGTGGGAAAGTACCAGTTTCTCTGCATTCTTGCACATTCAGTGTTACCAAACATTTTATTTTCTGCCAAAATAATAGGTAAAAATTATATTTGAATATAGACTTTATGTATATATTTACCTTATTATGAATAATTTTGAGTTATCACTTTCTGTCTTTAGTTGTCAATTGTATTTCATTTCCTATTAGTCATCTGTTCATATTTTCTGCCTATTTTTCTATTGGATTTCTAGTGCTTTCCTTACTGATTTAGAGAAACTGTGCATTTGGGAAATTGGTCTTTTATTTATGAAATGAGATTCAGATATTTTCCGAGTTTTTTTGCTTGCCTTTGCTTATAGTAGTTTTAGACTTAAAGATTTTTTAAAAATCTGCATGTCATCAAATTTATTTTTTATTTTATAGCTTCTGGATATTATGTCAATGTCAGAAAGCCTTCCCCAATCAGAGATTACTGAAAAATAAAGTTTTCCCTTGATTTCTTCTATATCTTTTGTAATTTAATGTTTTCCACTTATTTTTATTTTACTATTTATTCCATCTGGAATTTGCCCTAGTATAAGATGTGATATTCAAATAAAACTTTATTTTAGGTGGCTACCTAGTAGTCTCTAATCATTTACTTAAGAAATCACCTTTTCCTTATTTTATGAAATGCTATCCTTTTCACATACTAAATTCACATGCATGTGTGAAGTTTTGAATAGAAAAGTAATCCATTGTTTTAGCAAAATGAATCCGTTGACAGACTGCAAAAGAGATAAAGACAGGCAAACACGTGCAGTTCTCTGGATATTTTACTCAGAGGAAACTTCTTGGGAGGTGGCACTTATATTTTGAAGCTGACAAAATTACAGAATAAGGAGAGAGAATTACAAGTAATAATATCTAAAATATGTAGATATTTCAATCCAAACAGAAAAGTGAAAAATAATACGTAATACTTGGTACATCGCTTTAGGAATGTTAACAGTAATAACTTACAATTTCTTGAAATGCAGGTAAACTATTGGGATGTGTGCCTTTGGTTATTTCAGTGATCTTCCCTGGCTCCTTCTTACTAACTGCATTCTCTCTCACAGCACAGGGAACAACGTGCTGTCTCTGGAACATGGTGGGCTGGGAGGTAAATCTCAGCCTTATCACTCAAGAGCTATGTGATCTGGGCAAGTTAACTAGCCTCTCTGATTTTGCTTCCCATCACTAAAATCAGTTTGTGGGCATAAATAGGAAAATATATACAAAATGCATATAACCTTGGCACCTGGGAAGCACTTACAGAGTCATTATTGCCATTATTATTTCTCTTTGTTATTTGTCTGGGTGATAATTAGAAAGAAACCTATAGTATCCCATAAAAAACTGATCTCTGTACTATTCTCTGTTCATCAAAATTGCATAGAGAAATGTGTTATTCTCCACTGTGTTATTGATCGTAAATATATAGTGTGCTTTGATCACTAGACAACTGTCTGTTTGCATCTTTTATTCTAATATGACTGGAGACAAAAGATAGAATTTTAAAATTGAAAAATAGCTTCTATTTATTAACTTTTTGTTTTGTCAGTTCTTACTGTATTCATAGTACAGTTGCTTTGACCAATATGATAGTGTCCCCATAAACTACGGCATCCTATACTGAATTTTTTTTTTTTAATTTATTTATTTTTCCCCCAAAGCCCCGGTAGATAGTTGTATGTCATAGGTGCACATCCTTCTAGTTGCTGTATGTGGGACGCGGCCTCACATGGCCGGAGAAGCGGTGCGTCGGTGCGCGCCCGGGATCCGAACCCAGGCCGTCAGCAGCAGAGCGCGCTCCCAACCGCTAAGCCACGGGGCCAGCCCCTATACTGAATTTTAACCTGTCACCTACAAATGTATGCATATACACTGCGGGGAGACTCCTTTGTTCTTAATTTTCTCCAACTTCTAATATTTTGCTAATCTCAGATACATTAGTCAAGGTAGACCATCAGCTGTAACAAAGAACCCCAAATTCCACTGGTTTAATACAGGTTTATTTCTCACTCATTTCCAAGTTTAATGTAGTCAGTAGAGGGACTCTGCTCCATACCATCATTTAAGGATCTAGGCTTCTCCCATCTTACGCTTCTCCATACCCTAGGGGCCTTGGAGTTCTCCACTGGATTTTTGTCATTAGGGTGTGAGAAGAAAGAGGAGAGACAGCTTGGCAGATACATGAGAGGCCATTTAATGGCCCAGGCCTGGAAGTGGCATATATTGCTTTAATCTACATTCTTGGTGGCCAGAACTAAGGCATGTAATCCCCCCCAGCTACAAGGGATGCTAGGAAATTTCATCCAGATGGGTGACAAAGGAGGAAAAAAAAGGGGGAATTAGATGAACACACAATATTGTTTCTGACATAATACACTATCTAATTAGTAAGAGATTCTTATTAAGAAATATCTAATGCTTTAATAAATGAACAGAAAGAAATTGTGAAAATGTCTGTGAATACTAAAACACAAATTTATATGCTATATTGAACAGATTTCTGACAAAAATCCATTCTTAATTTTAGAGACAAACAAGTGTTTAAGATTTTAAATGATCAAAGAAGCATTTCCTAGCTAGAAATTAGAAAGCTGACAGGAAAGAATGTTTAAATTTTATGGTTGGCAAAGCATGATGGGAAAGTCTTGGATCAGCTTGCTGAAAACAAACCCCAACTGTGATTAACAATAAGGAAGCTTAAACTAAATTAATGAATATACATGTTGACTTTGAGCTTCAATTCACTGGAATAATTACTTCACATTAACATATCAACAAGCCAGCAATCAACAGTCTAAAGTCTCAGGTCACTGACTACTTCTACAAATATTTTTAAAATTTTTATTATTATATAGCCTTCTGCAAAATTTCTGTCCATATTGTCACATGCTTAATTGCACAGAATCTCATAAATTCTTGCTGAAAGTGTTTTCTTAATGTTAATTTTATCATTATGTTAATGAGAATATAATAGAACTGCACTCTGATAGTAAAGCTGACAGCAGAAGCGACCAATTTGTTAGCAATCATCAAACAGCAGCAAACACATTCATCACTGGTGGACAGAACAGCATAACAGTTATATCTCTATTTTCCTGCTAGATATAGTAGATTGTACTGCTATAAATTATGATGCAGCCTCCAAGGTGTTCCAGATACCCCCTTTCTTTTGTAGATTTATAACAAAAAGTATTATCTTGTCCCACCTTACTGACTTCTTTATCCTAAGGTCCTAGAAATAGTCTTAGAGGCCCAATTACTTTTTCAACATAACTTAGGCAAAGATATTTCACATAATATACCATAACGACATGACATCAACTGATTCACATTTTACTTAGACCCCTCTGTTTTAATTTACTGTGCCATACTTTGCCTGGAATTGTTTTGTTTCTCCCATAACCAGATCTAATGCATAAGAAAGATGACGTAAAAAAGAGGAAAGATTTAAATAATCCTACAAATCAAAAGTTGTCAACAATTTAAGTTTGTTACTCCCAACAGTTCTAGAAATTGAATAATATCCAAATAATTTGAAATAATCAAATACAAAAAATAAAGTGAATTGCTTAGACGTTCTAGAGGTCTGGAACAAAGGCCTGATTAGAGCATGCACCCATAAATCAGATTGGATTTAACCCTCGGCTCTACCACTTGCTAGCTATGTGACCTCGAGCTCCCCGGACCCCACTCCGTGGTCATATCCACAAAACCACGCCATCTCAAAAGAATTTTGTGAGAAGTTTGTTAGTTTCTCTCAATGAAGCACTTAGAAAAGTGCTCGATACACTGTAAATATTATATATATGAGTGTTATTATTGTCCCCTAATCTCATGATTTGAGTTATTTAAATTCAAATTCCTAAACTTAAGATTTATTTTACACTGTTATTGCAAAATTTTAATTTTATAGGAGGGGAAATGTGGCATTTTTAATGATATTATTCATATCCACATCACGATTCACATACGCAAATGTGAGTTAATAACCACTGCCTAATTTGTATTCTCCTTTCAGACATATTAGCTGCATGTATTCTTCTGACTTATCTGCTTTGTGATTAAAATACTGGGACATATTTCTTAGCATAAACTTTGATAATTCATCGATTACTAAAAAACATTTATTTTACGTATTATAGACACAGGTTTGACATATGACACGTGTCACAAAACATGGGACATATTTCAGTACTCAGGATCTTCTAATCTGGCAGTGACGATATAAATTTTAATCAAATAACCATTATATAAAGTAATGTATTAAAAGTGTCACATGATGATTTCCTTATAAAAAAGGAACCAATGTGAGTTTATCTTCATTGAGATGGTCATTCAGGTACAAGTAACATTTTAAGATCCATGATATTTTTTTTCTGTTTTTCAAATTCATTGCTTTTTAATTTAAAAGCTTTTTTTTTAAGATCTGGTATATCTCCTTTCGTCAGAAAAATGTAATGATAATTATGCAACTAGTTATGACTTTGCTTTGACAGCTAGGAAACAAAATATAGGAATGACGTCAATTTTGATGGTTCAGTCATTTAAATTATTCTTTACATAATTTTTTAAAATCTTGTATTTTTCTTTATATTTTTCCTTTTAATATTTTTATTTCTCTTTTATTATTGACTTATTTAAATGTTACTTTTGTAATCACCTAATATTTCCTATGGAACACATATATACATACACATACTTTAAATACTCAATACTTATATTTAAACAATTCTTGTAGCTTCTTAAACTATATTTTCTCTTTGTTATTATAATATCAAAATGTAACCGCTCTAATGAGAAATATTAGTGAACTGTCTGAAAATTGGATATTTTCTGTTGAAATTTGAATTGTTGTTTAAATGATTATTTATGACTGTACATATTCTCAGGGAATTACAATGAAGAAAAACATTAAGAAATGTGGGAATTTAACCTTGCATTACTTATGATTTATAAAGTTGGTTATGATAAAGGCTTTATTTGACTTGTGTATTTTTCTCAATATAGGTTTAAATTTGAATACAAAAGCAAAAGCTTATCCTATATCTCTTATAAGAATTAAGTACTAACTTTTACTATTCCATTTTCAATTAAAATGGATATTTTTATTAAAACCACTCTTGATCATTCAAGCCTTAAAAAAATATAAGAATGGTGTAAAAAATGCCAGAGTTTACCAATGATTTTAGGTTCCAGTAAAAATACCTGAAGATTCTGACCATTCTTACATGTGTCACTGAGAATTTAAATGCCCTGGTCAGCATAACTCAAGACAGGTTATGTTCTCCTTTTGAGTTATACTCGGCAGTTCAGGAAAATCATAAGGCATGAGGTTGAAGGCCAAGCACTCTCAACACTTATGAAGTCAGTAAATCTCATTATTAATCATGACCCTTGAACATGTTTATGTACTGCTATGAAATGCTCATAGATTTAAAATATATATATACAATAACACACTTTTAAACCACTCTAAATAAAGTTTTGCTATAAAAACTCAATACTCAAGTATAGGATATATTTATATCTACTTAAATTAAATATACACATACACACATTTTACAAATACGATTTCCTCTATATAATTGGATACATATAAAAATCATTTCGTCAGATCAAAGTTAGAAATAGGAATTAAAGCAAAACCCACTCCTTCAGTTCAAAAATGTCTTCATCACCATATAATGAATTTCACATTGGGTCAATCGTTAGTTTTTGATCAGATATTAGGCTTAAAATTCTCTGGTGTTTGGGTGAAAGGCTGCTATGGACCACTGTCAGAACCGAGGGACAGTGGGGTAGGGAGAGTGCTGCTTCAATTCTATCTAATACATTTTACTCCTAAGAATTAGGTTTGTCTGAATTGGACAGAAAACACAAGTTAACAGGATTTACATAATTTAGAAGTTTATTTCTCTTTCACAGAAAAATATAGGTAGATGTAGGCAGTGCACAGCTGACATAGCAGCTCTGCAGTGTCCTGCAGGCAGGCTTCCAGCTTTCTCATCCGCACTCCCAGGATGGGACCCTTGAGTTCATGGCTCCAGATGCAGCACTAGCCATCTCATTCACGCTCCCAGCATTAGGGTGGAGTAAAGGAAAAGAGGCAGAAGTTCTTCAAGGGTAGCTCGGAAGTGCAGGATCAGAGTCACCCTAAGAACTTTCAGAAATGCAGATCCTCAAGCCTCATCCAGACCTGCTGAATCTGTAACTCTGGGAAGACACCAACTTTTGTTTTTTAACAGGCCCTTCTAGTGATGCTGATACACAGTGAAGTTTGAAGACCACTGCCCTAAGCACATACCCCAGAAGCTGTGCACATCACTTTCTCCCACAAGCTTTTGGCCAGAATTTAGTCTCATGGCCACAAGCAGCTAGAAAGGAGGTGAGAAAAGGTAGTCATTATTTTAAGCAGCCACAAGTCTAGCTAAAAATCAAGGATTCCATTAGTCTAAGGGGAGTCAGAATAATGGGAAACACTATTGCTTATGCCACATAATTTTATAAAGGATGGTCGGGGGACCCCAACTACAGAAAAGAGGATTTTTTCCCATTAAAAAGTCTACTTTGCTTAGGGAAAGAAAAGGTTTTTGATTACAATGAGAGTGCCACTCTTCTGGGTATTTACTAGTTTTAATGGCAGCTCTTTCTCTTATCTTATTCAGTTTTTAAATCACATACTAATCATAGGGAATGGGGATCACTTTTGTCCCCATTTTAAAGAAAAGAAAACTGAGATTTCCCAATTACAGATTTCTTACTCAAGAACTCACACACCTGGATATAGGAAGAGTCAGATCTAGAATCAAGTTCCTTTACCCTAAGTCCTTTATTCTTTACATGATATCACATTTATTTAATAAAGGCTATATTCTTTATCCTTAACATTTTAATACCTTAGCTTTCCACTTTTCTTTTCCTGTCCCTCCAAATATTTTTTCCTACAAGTCTTCCCCATGAAAATGTTGAAGCCTTTTAAAATTTGAAGTAAAATAATAGTTTATGTAGCAAGACTAAAAGAACTTTACAATTACACTGCTAATGAGAATGTGATACACTTGACATTTTCCTCTATTTCTTGTTTATATTTCAATCATTGAAACATAAAAGAAGTAACCAGATTTTAATAACTGAGAAATGTTAATAACTCAAGATAAATAGCTGCCTAGCACTAATATTTCTAAACTTTGACTTGAAGTTAAACTAATATGACAATGTAATCTTTACGAGACCCAGACAATTGACGTCAAATTGTTGCTTGCTTGTTCTTCCGTTTAAAAAACGGAAAATATTTGTTATGACAGGAACTATAATGAGAATAGAAAGTGATTAAAAGTTACTGTTTACTTTGATATAGTGATCAGAATATTCAACTCTATTCAGTCACTGACTCTTTTCTCTAATGTTTTGGAATTATTTATTGCCAGAGTTCTAATAACAGAAACTATCTGATGATTTGCTGTAGTGTTTTAGAATTTCCATATGAAAACAAAAAAATGCTATGTAGTTTACAAATATGAAGATAAATATGACATAATCAATAGAGCACAGAGCTAAAGTAAGCATATTTAGGACACAGAATAAAGACACTGACTGAAAGGCCAAGTCAGTTGGACGCTACGCAGCAGTCCTTTGTTCTGACTGGCAAACGTTTTCTAACAAAGCAAGAGTTGGCAACTTGGAGGAGATCTGGCTGCTACGTAGGCAAGTCCAGAGGAAACTCCTTTGCTCATAATACACCCTGTCGGCAGCTGCACAGTTACCAACCAAAAAGAGCCATTTTCAATCCCAGAAAAGTAGCTGTTTTTCCCTGACAGAGCTGTCAGCCATGAAAAGGAAGCATTTGGTATTACTACCCTTGTAGAAAAGAATGCTCATAAAAGAAGGGCATAAACAAACAGTTCTAATTTTACAGAAGTATGAGATTTAATCACCACTGATAATAAATGGGATAGAAATATTACATCGCTCTATTAAGAGAGGAGGAGTAAGTGATCACCTTACGTACACGGAGCACAGAGCACTTGAGGAGGAGGATGACAGCACGCACCATATATCGAGAACCCACATTATGCTGGACCAGATGCCAAATTCTTTACGTACATTGTCTCATCTCATCTTCATTACCTATCTTCTAGAGATATTATTCCCTTTTTTCAACCAGGAATCATAATTATGAAAATTTATTTTTTAAAGTCACACTGTTAGCTTGGTAAAATGGCTAGATATCCACCAAACATTTGTACTCTCTTTTTCAAAATGTAGAGCTGCCGCTGGAAAGCAGCTGCACAACTAGGGATATATTTCTCAGTCCCACTTTTTATGCAGGTAGAGCTGGCGACTGATCCTTGCAAAGGAGTAAAGGTGACTGTCACACTTCCAGGCCAAGATATTTAATAAGCTAGTGGGCCTTCTCAGTGTTCTCTTAACACGTCCACCAACCAGAGGAGGAAGACTTTGAGGCCCTACTAGGAGGGTAGAGCTATGGGATGGCAGGGGCCTAGGTCCCTGAATCATTTTGTGGAGGACAGCTGCAAGATGTTTCTATAGTGTTAAGCCACAGACATTTGTTTTTTTTTTTTTATTTTGACCATACTAATATAACTATTTAGTGGTGAAATAGGAAAAAAACCTAAGTTTGTTTGATTCTAAGACCTGTGTTGGCCCTTATATGTCCTCTTGAAGTTCCTAGACAGGTCTGAGAAGAATTGCTCATATTATAATATGGTTTCTTCCATCAAGGAGTCACACTTCAAACTGAATAGAGCGCCAATAACATTAGAAACCAGCTTTTTATATACATCCTAAGACGAGAATGTAACTCATCAAAGTATGTAATAATAATGAGGATGACAATAATAATAATAGACATATTGAATAAATTGACTCAAACAACTCTGTAGACATACTTTTGTCTACCAAATTCAGTGAAAAAAACAGGCTCCCAAATCTGTATTCAAGGAGAGACTCAAACACATCCTTTTTGCTGCAGTCTAAGCCTTATCCTCCAAGACAATTTATAGAAGCTATGCCTTTGCAGGTTACGGAATACTATCCAGGTATTGATGGAGCTGAAATTGTGATCTCCACTTGAATACTGATATTTTGTCCATCACCTCATTTGCTGTCATCACTCCCATTCCAGCGATGACATCCCCATTGCTTAGCACAAGCATAAGATCCGGGTTTACACACACATTGTTAAATTAAAGAAAGAGTAAACATGGTAAGGATTTGCAAAATCAAAGCTATGCCTTTCCAGGGAAAAAGTTCTATTTATTACTTAGTTAGTTAGATGCAGTGGTGATGATGTGTTAAATTAAAATAAAACAAACAAAACTTTGTTAACCAAATAATACATTAAAAAGAAAAAACCTTTTTAACTGAGAATAATCCCAAACACTAAAACCCCTATCATAGTGGTTCTCAACTATCAGAATCAAGTAGGACCTTTTTTTCCACCAAGCACACCACATCACTAAATCAGATGCTATAGAGAAGGAATCCAGGTACTCCTCTTTTTCAAAGGTTTACATTCCTTTTCTTAAAGTACCACAAGTGATGCTAAGACAACCAGACTGAGAGCCATCTTGACAGAAACAGTAAACACAGCCCACACAATTAAAAGATGGATATAATAAGTAGCTAACATTCAGTGAGTAATGGGTGTACACTAAGCAAAATAATGGCCATTACTTTTCCTTTAATCTTCACAATAATTCTTTAACAAAGATAATAGCCTGATCTCACAGAATAAAAAACTGTAGGTTAGAGAGACTGAGGACTTCCCAAGGCCATAGTCATTAAACAGTACATTGAGTTGTTTCTCTTGGATACAGAGCCTATACTTTAAAGGTCTGCATGGACTTCCTATGCAATAGAACAGAGTTGTACCCTTGCTACACATGGACTAGTTTGCTTAGATTCTTAGGGCAGCACTGGCTCTGATTAGACCCATCCTAAAAATATGGTCCGATGTGCACAGATTTCATAGGTTTTTGTCTGTTTTTATGGTTACTGATACTCCGGATCCACAGGAGAACATGTCTTAATATCGTTGGTTTCCATTAGTTTGGGTAGCTCCTTTTGGAAACATGACAAAGATTGTGAAGATTAAATATAATAATACACAAAAAGTTTTTGGCAAATCGCTGCAACTGCTAAGTACACTATAAATGTTTATTTATAAGAGATTATTATAATTACTAGTGGCTATAGCCACGTTTTATAAACATCTAGCTCTTTTATTTTCTACTACATATAATTTTACATTTTCTTGGTTCTTAAAGTACAATCTGTATAATTTCCCTGAGTTCTATTCCCCATACTAAGAAAGCAATTTAAAAAATAAATCTCGGGGCTGGCCTGGTGGCATAGCGGTTAAGTGTGCCCACTCCAGTTCGGCTGGCGGCCGGGGGTTCACAGGTTCAGATCCCAGGCACGCACCAAAGCACTACTTGTCAAGCCATGCTCTGGCAGCGTCCCATATAAAGCAGAGGAAGATGGGCACGGATGGTAGCCCAGGACGAACCTTCCTCAGCAAAAAGAGGAGGACTGGCATCAGATGTTAGTTCAGGCCTAACCTTCCTCACACAAAAAAATGAATCAATCAATCTTAAAGTCCCTAAGTTTCTAGAAATTGTTTTTACTTGGGATAATTTTGTTTAGCCAATGAGTCCATCATGAATCCCAATTTCAGGTACAGAATGTTTGAAATTGAGGTAAGGACTCCATTATCCAAGCTGAAACACAATATTTCAGCTTTATATGTACTGTATCAAAGAGAACATGGTAAATAGGTGTTTCCCTTGTGAAATGTAAACAAATTAAACTCGGGTCATATGAGGCAATAAATTAGAATTTGTTTTTTAGTTACTGTAGATTGCCTTTTCCCTTCCATTTCTTGAATTTTCAAATCTTCTATGTTCTGTAATTTACACACTTACTGAGATAACTACGTTGCCACACATTATAAATTGAGAGTAAAAAAAAAAAAATGCCACACATTATAAATTGAGAGTAAAAAAAAAGAAATTTTTCTTTATACTGTAATGACTAATAGGAGAAAAAAGATGTGAATTTATACAAGTAAATGTATACAATGCTCAAAATCATATTTCACATACAAAGAATTCACACTATTTTTTTTTTTAATTTCAAAGGGTTTCACGGTATTTGTTAAAAAATATCCTGGTCAAAAAAATCTAACCAAAAACGCAAAAGAATTAGTAACATTTCACAACAAATAGATTGTTTCAGTTAAACTAAGATAAATTCCTTATTCTGTTTTCTAGCACGAGGGGAATATAATCATTTTGTGAAAAAGGCCTTTGGTGTCTCTTTATTAGGACATAAGATATGAATAGCAATTACAATAATTAAATATAATTACATTAAAATAATTAGTACTTAAACTATCAATTGCAGCACTCTACTCAGCAATTAAACACAGACAAAATTTCAATATAGTTTATATTGCTCTGTTCCTTACTCAGGAAGTGGTGAAAATAATCTTCCTATGTGTTTTCAATTAAACCGGCAGTGTACCAGTTTTACATCAGTTTTTGAAGTGAGATAGGTCATAAAACTTATGAAATGCTCAACTTTCTAAATGGTTGTAGTTGGATGGGTTTACCAAATACTCTGGACAAGTCACTTTTCCTCTTCTAGAGATTCCTAGAGTGGAAGCTGGCCCTACTGTGGAGCCTGTGAACAGTCACAGAAGAGTTTACTACTGTTTACATATCATAGGGCTGAAAGCTGCTGATACTCAGATCCATAGAATGGGTCTGGAGAGTTCTGATTACAAAGTTGTTTGGGTGGCTCCCTTTGAAAACAATGTACAGAAGTAGAAAATGAAAGACTTCTGAAATTCTAGAATTCTCCCCATTTTGTGGGGAACATCAAGGCGAAACTTATTTTGTGTGAGTTTTAGATTGTGACATTCCATTATTAGAAACACCACTGGATAAAAATTATTAGAGAAAAATAATCCCATTGGCCATTGACTCAGGTACCATTTTAATTTGTAAAAAATAAATTATGCCATCAATAGTTAAAAAAGTGGACTATGAATACATCACGTAACATTTAGCATCTCATTAACAGGTTTGATAGTAATTATCTTAGTAATAATTTTTAATTGTTTGTTTGTTTTTCAGACATGTAAGAGTCAGAGCTTATTCAGCCAGTACTCACTAATACAACCTTTCAGGTTGTTAAAGAATGAAATACTTCTCTACCAACTGGTAAATACCTGGTACTCGACTTCCTGAGTGAGCACTCGGCCACACTGCTCTCTATGCTGGTTTCCCTTGTCCTGTCCTCTTCCAGATCCGACAAAGAACCCTGGCAGAGAGGATGTTCTTGCAGTAGGCCAGCATCTATTCGGTGCCTTCTTGGTTATTAAACATAGCCAGTGCACCCTTAGAAAGAGGCTGTGCTAGGTCATCAGCATTCCTTTTCCCAAACATCCTTAGCATCTGGAGCGTCATACCTAGACATCGCTTTTAGCTAGGACCCTTTCCATATAGAATGCTGAGCAGACTAAGCCTTGGTGGACTGAGCTGGTGTTTCGCATTTGGAGGAATCCAAGAACACAGACAGTGGAAGGAGATGTTAGGAGCTGACAAAGCAAAAAGGGATGGGGAAAACCAGAGCCCTCCAAGGCAGGCATGGGTAAGGTGGGGAATAATCCAGAAGAGCAGGAGGGGCAGAGGAAGTTGGAATGAAGTAGAGGCAGAAGGAACAAAAACATCAAACACAGAGTGTGTTCCAGGAAATCTGTCATGGGATGGGGAAACATGAGAAACAAGACTGACAGAAGTGAAGGACGAAAGCATGTGCTAGCCATATAGTTGGGGCTTGGGCATCCTTCTCTAGAGACCTGGCAGATAGAACAGCTCAAGGTATCGAAGATTAGAGACAGAGTGAGTCCCAGGGAAGGTCAAGTGACCTTCTCACATGGATAATCCTAGCTCGGTATTTGCCAAAAAAGCTGATAAGATCAAGTGTCCAGCAAGTTATAGTGACTGAAATTCCAGCATGGACTTTAGAGTCACATAAACTTCAACTCCAATCCCAGGGCTTCCTCTTACCAACTCTGAGACCTTAGCAAGTGACTTAACATCTCTGAACATGTTTCCTCAACTGAAAAATGTTTTAATGGGAAATGAGGGCACAAACATCTTTAAATTGCTTTGGACTGCTCAACACTCAATAAATACAAGCTGTGCTGATAATGATTACATTGAATAGTAAGGAGACTTTAGCAGTAGAATTCCTGATAAATTGCCAGGTAAAACTCCTCTTTGGTCTGAGGAATGAACAGAGCGAGTGTCTACTCACTACTATTATCTAAGATGAAGCTCTAACTGAGGAAGCAGTTAACACATTCCACTTTAATAGGCAGACCTGTGCAATTGAGTATAAATTTGCTCCACTTTACTCAGGTGAAAAATAACTTAAACCTTTTAGTCTTCCATTTTATAAATCAATTAAATCTGGCTCTGAATACCCACTTGCCTAGCTGGTAGGCCCTTTCCCTCTGTTAAGGTCATAAAATGTCTCTGGCTTCTTATGCAGTCAAGAAATCTTGGGGAAACAGGTGAGTTTTCAGTTCAACAGAGATTCTCATCATCCAAGTCTCTTTGGTCTGATCATCGCCCACTTTCCCATGCTAAATTTAGATGATGGGACCTTTGCTGGTATTCCCAAGGTAATGAACTTGAAGGTCAGTCTTCAGAAATATACCCTCATCAGAAATATCTCCATCAAGCTCCTCCAGTGCCTGCTGCAGCATGGGAGAACGGAGGAGGCTCCCTGCACAGAAGCTGCTGCACCACTGTCCTCAAATTCCAAGAACCCACCTCACTGAGGGTGAGCGCAATTCTTGCTCTTTTAAGCCATTTAGGTCTTTTTCTTCCCACAGGTTAGGCATTCCTAAAAAGAGCCATTTAACTTTTCTCTGGCAAGGGCCGTGCCTGGACAGAAGGCAAGGCTCCTTTGTGACTTGTCCACAGGAAAACAACACATAAAGCTGTTTATCTATTGGACTATATTCAACATGTTTTGCAGAGATCCCAAAAGCCATGAGTCCTATTTCTCCACTAAGAATTCCAAAGTATTTAATTGCTCTTAAAATAATTTTAATAATATGCATTTTGATATAGGCTAAAGTTGAAACTTCTTAAGAAGCTATAAATTATAGATTAGTATATTTTTTGGATATGAAAATTAAAAATTCATTAAAATTTATCCATCAGAATAATAAAAGTTCTTCATGTACAAAATCTTTTGATTTTTCTCTATGGTATAAATTTATTGAATGAATCTTATTTAAGTGCATATTTAAATCTTTAGGATGTTTGAAATATTAAATAGTAGAATATAACCAATGAACGTTAAAAAATAACTGCCTATGTATGTACGTATGCATGTCTACGTGTACCGGCATACCTCATTTTACTGTGCTTCACAGATACTGTGTTTTTCACAAGACCCTCCACCAGCAAAAAAGATTATGGCTTGCCGAAGGCTCAGATGATGGGTAGCATTTTTTAGCAATTAAATATTTTTAAATTAAGGTATGTACACTTTTTTAGACAATCTATTGCACACTTAAAAGACTACAGTATAGTGTAAACATAGCTTTCATAGGCACTAAGAAACCAAAAAGTTTGTGTGACTCACTTTATTGTGATATTCACTCTATTGCAGTGGTCTGGAACCTAACCTGCAATATCTCCAAACTGTATTGTATTTTTGCTGTAATTAACTGTATAACGTAAACCTAATTATTTTATCATGTTTTAAAATTTTTGCATATTTTCTTTATCTTACGCTGCTTTTTTTTACTTGATTTGTAAAATTTTGTTTATCAAAGTAACTATTATGTGGTGACTTGCCTATATCATGAATTACTTAAGATTGGTGTATATTTATATTTATATTTCTTGTCAAACCCATGTAACTTAATACCCTTCCATTTTCTAAGTGTATGATTGAAGAGTAGGACAATAATAACTTTAATATTGTAAACTACATTAAAAACTTGATATAATATACATAAAGGTATTTCATATTCGTGTTCCTTTAAATTCAATATTTTTAAAAATCAATGAATTTCAAAATCATTTTTTAGTAAGTATAATACAGGTAAAGTATAATTTGAAGAATGTTTGCCTGTCACATTATCTAAATTATAGTTGAATATAAATAGTGAAGGAGATGAGGCCTTTGTTACATACAAAAGTTTAAACTTCAGCATGCAGAAGACAATATCATAGCTCAAGACTTTAAGATAGTTATTATATATCGATTCTGCATAATCCAATAATTTCCAGAGCATGTTAAAATAATTTTAATTTATAATGTCATCCTATAAATAAATAGCTCTCGAGTGGGAATTTTAAATTTTATCTCAGCAATTTCAAAAAGAGGACTTCTTGATTTATTTTATTGATATGAGAGAAATACACTCAGTCTGGCTAACTAAAAAGAGATGAAAAGTATTTTAAGAATAAAAATAAAAATAAAATCAAGGCTCAATTTTGCTTTTGAGGCCTGTAATAAATAAAGTATAAATGAAACAGAAACAACAAATTCAATCATACAGTAACATTTAACTCAGATTATCACTCTATTTTACCTGAGTCTGTATCATAAGTTATTTTTGATAACACTCTGATAACTGAAATGTAAACCTGTGAAATGTATTATATCAGGCTATTAATAAGCTACTGTGATGTCTGGCTCACAGAAAGCATATGTCACAGAGCACTGGATATCAGTACCCTCAGAGTAACCAGCTTAAGGTCATATGCAACCGTTTTATCAGAGAATCACTGTGCATAAACATGATGGCTATGTGCTATGTCACTTCATGTTTATAGCAGCATTACTTCAAGTTTGACATAAATTATACGACTCAGTTTGTCAAAGTTCTTTAACTCCATCACTCAAACTATGATTTTTCTGAGGGCAAAAGGGAGAGCTGGGAAGTAAAGGACACATATTTCCTAAGGTTGAGTTTGTGGAATGATGTTTAAAAACAGAATTAAGCTTTCATATGCTGACCATACATACAACTTGTGTAAACTGTTTGGTGAAAGAAACATTTCTTTATAAAATTTTTATTCACTTGGTCATATTTAGCCAGTTATAAACTGTTATTGGAAGTCATTTCAAAGTAGAATATTTTGAAGGAATAATGTGTCTTTTTATCTTAAAATATTTTAATGGTAAACTGGTACTATTCATAGAACTTTGAAGTGCTGAAAGTATTTTCTATGTAATTACTCAAACCACAAAATGTATTATTTTGCTAATGATTCTAAGACCTTTATTATTATCTTTAGACTTACAAGTGGTCTTTGTAATATTTAAAGTTTTAAAATAACGAGTGCCAAGGAAGTGTGATATATAAATTATTTTCACATGTATTGTATCATTATCACATATTTATCCCACAGTCACTGAGTACACAAAATTATACCAGATAATATAGGTTATTGCGCTGGCAAATACCAAAACAACACATTCGGTTTGGCAAAATCCAACCAAATGGCAAATGGTTATTGCCATTTATTTCACAAAATCCTTGCCTTAGAGCTTCTTATGAACTAATAGATTTTTTTAAATCCTGTAATCAACATTGTCTATAAATACAGCAATTACATAAATACATCAAGAAATGAGCCTTTAAATTAGACTGAAAGAATTTACAATCCAAAAAGAAGACAGGACAAGATGACTTGGAAAACTAATTAAATATAAAATAGAACATTCTCAAAATACACATACACAAGGACAAAGAGAGTAGCACAAGTCACATAACTGGAACTAATGGGTTAGCTAGGCAAGTTTTTTGAGTGGATGAGCATTGAGTTGGATTTAGGAAAGGCAAATGATTGGCAAATAGAAATTGAGAGGAATTCCAGACACCCAGAATGGTAACTGCAGAGAACGTGGGATGTCTGGATAAATTTAAAGTCTTGCCTGTGGTGTGTTAGACTCAGTGAGAAACGGCTTTGAGCAGCACACAAGAGGCAGAAAATGCTCCATAGAATAGCATTTCTGGTATAATAATGAAGGTTGGAGGAGTCTGTGTTATTCCAGGGTAGTAGAAGTGAATACATGAGTGTGTGAGTGTGAGTGTGAGAGTGTGTGTGTGTGTGTGTGTGTGTGTTGTATAAGGACTATACAGGGAATGAAAGCCTGGAAAAAGTCAAGGATATTTGGCTCTATCTGCCATTTTTGTTGTGAATGATGCAAATAAACTTAGCAATTGATGTTTTGCAATGGATGAAAAGCAGGGAAAAACTGCTTCCATAGGGACATTGTAGATAAAATAAAGAGAAACAGAGAATGAGTTTACTATAATCAATCGTTTAATGTTTTTCTCAATACTATAACAGGGTCTCTTCTGTTTATGTTAATACACATATATTTTTAAACATATATATGTATATACATATGCTCCTATCTAAATCCTTGAAGAAGCATTTTAACAGTTTGACATGCATCTGTCAAACATCTTTATATGCATTTATACCCACTCACAAACACATAACACATACATACAATTTCTATTTTAAATAAAAATAGATTCATACTAGATATACTGTTATGTTACTTGTTTTTTCACTTTGCTTCATATCATGGACAGCTTTCAACCTCTGATTTACCTTGTTCTTTTTACTGGTTGAACAGAATTCTATGTGTGTATATACAATAATCTAATTTACTCATTTTTATATTGATCAATATTTAGATTTTTTTCATTATTTAACTATCACAAATAATGATTCAGTGATTATCTTTGTGCATTTATGTTTGCAAATTTGTGTGAACATGATTATTGAATAAACTTCTAAAAGTAGAAATGCTGAAAATTTATATTTGAAAGAAAGATTTAAAGTAGTGGTCAACATTCATTTGTGGGTAGTACTGAATATAAGAAGTATAGATTTTGGTTGAAGGAACAGTTTAGGAAAAGAAAGACGACCTGGAAATTATGAACATGAACCAGGCTTGACAGATGCAGTACAGAGAAAGGGGGCAGGTAGAAACAGAAAGGGGAGAAGCTAAGCATGACTGTCATTATGCCGTATATCAGAGGTCTGGAAAAGTGGTGTGAATGACGAGCATAACGAGATGTGATACAAAAGAGACAACTGCCCAGGAAGCAAATTCCAAATAGAGTCAAAACTAACAACTGCTTGATAATTTTCCATTATTGAAAGTCAACAGTCTTCATTCTTCTGAAAAAAAAAAAAGGGGGCGGGTTACTGAAATCAGTATGAGATCATTGTCACACTAAGGAATGGTTTTGTAAAAGACTCATGATGAAAGTATAAATTAAGAATGGTCAGGCAGAGTCAGAGAAGTAGAAGTAGAAACATGTTTTCAAAAAAAGGATGGTAATGGCAGAGCAAGTGGATACGAGACAGTATCCGTCTTCATAAAGGACACAGAGATTGAGGGAGGTTGAGCACAAAACAATTGTTAATCCTTATGACAAATGAATTTGCTGGAGTTAAAATGGTTTGCTCTCATGTGGTACATCTGAGTTATGGAATGGAATATTAATGGACAAACTTAGGGATTCAAAGATATTTTATTATAAACCATAAAGCCAGAGCATTTTCTAATTCAAATATTTCTAAGATGAGAAGAACAGTGAGGCTATAAGAAGTACCAAGGCCTGTTAAATTTTACCAGACTGCTCTCAACATACAGTTATAGGAGTCTATGAACTTTAACACTTTTTACATTTAAAAAGTGTGAAAAAAAGTTGTAAGCCAATACTGAATAAATTTAACGGTATGTAGTAGCAGTTTTGAGAGAAGATAAAAGAAAAAATAAATATGCTTACTGATTGTAATAAGCATACCACAGGCCAAAGATGAGACTAAGTTTTCATGAGTATTTTTATTTTACAGGTGTTACGTGCACGGTTACCTATTCCTATAGGCAAGTGGCAGATCCTGAACAAAATTAATAGCATAAATAGTAGTATTTTATATTAATGTGAAAAGCAATAAATTCATGGCGCTGAAATTGAATACAAGTTTTCTAAATGCAAGTTTTAAAAGGACTGTAGGCATGGCTAATACTCTAACAACATATTATATTGATAAATGAAAATGGGAAAAAATTGAACACAGCTGACAAATCTATGCTGAAAATAGTTTAAAAATGTTAAAAAAGTAATTTACATTTAGTGAATATTTTTATTTTAGTACTAGATATTTATGAAAAAAGTCTTATATGATTATACACAATATATAAATGATATTAAAAATCAAATTGAAATAAATAAATGGCTATTTGGTACACTTTTCTTTCTACATGTGTGAATCCCATATCTAACTCATAAATTTTTAAAAGTGTTTTTGTATTTTTCAAATATTAAAAGTAATATGTGCTCATTTTTGAAAACTGGAAATAAATAATGTATAAAATATGAAATAAATCACATGATATCCCAATACACAAAGATAAACATCTAATATTTTGATAAATTTTCTTTCAGATTTTTAAAAAATTATTTTATTGAGGTCATACTGGTTTATAACATTGTATAAGTTTCAGGTGTACATCATTATATTTCAGCTTCTGTATAGACTGCATCACCATCAATAGTCTAGGTTTATCTGGCAGAATTTTCGATGCAAATTGTTAAATATTGTTCTAGGTTGATTATTTTTAAAACATGATTTTAATGGATGCATGAAAATTTAATTGTCATTATGGTATATCATAACGTTGATAAATAATCTCATATTTAGACATCTAAATAATTTTTCTTTTTAAATATTGTAGTAAACATAAGTTCTAATCTCTATGTGAACAGATATCTTTAGAAAAGAAGTGGAATCACATGGCCAGAGTGTATGAACTATTAAAGGTCTCTTGCTCTACAGGCAAAGGACAGGACTATACTGCCCTGAAATGGTTATTTTAATGTGTACTCACATCAGAAATGTATTAGTGTGTCAGTTTCCGCGTATCCTGGCCAGAAAAAAAGTATAATCATTTATTAAATAGGCATTAGTTTGATAGGGGTATCTCACTGAGTATTAATTTATATTTGATTACAGTGAGTTTGAACATTTTTACACATATTAGCTGTTTGTACTTTTTTATGTTTGTTTAAACTGCCTGTTTTTGTCCTTTGTCTGATTTTTGATTGGGAGGGTTTTAAAAATAATTTATAAAAGCTCTTTACATGTTAAAATTTTTAACCCTTCACCTGTAAAGTTATAATTTGTTTTAACTTTTTCTTATAATTTTTGGAAGATATTTTAAAATTGTTTATCAGTTTGTACCTTATTTCAATAGATTCATTCGTTCTCTATTAATATCACTGTTAAACTCTTGATTAGACCAAGAGTATTCTGAGTTCTGCTTCTTATGCCTTCTCCTTAGTGTCAATTTGATAGCAATGTTTTCTTTCTATACATGATAGTGGCATTTTATTGAGGAAAACAAAACTACAGCAAAACACCTCCAGTTAAAAAACAGCATGTCATTATTTTTTAAAGTCTGTTTCTCATCTTATAGTGCAAATATAGCTATGAAAGCATATAATGCTTATGTCTATGCGTTTTTGTCACAAATGCTCAAATTAAGCTATAAATATGCACATATATGCTTTATATATCAGCACTATATATTCTTAAATTGACAGTTTGGAAGAATGCTCATTTCTCAGGGTGAGCTGCTTTTCTGTTCTTTGATTTATGAAATGCCAAGAAGTCATCAATTGTCTCTTTATAGACTCAGTAACTTCTATTCTTATTACTATTACACATTTTTACACAATCCTGAATTTAGGTTCATTAAACACCCTCTTGGAATATTTTCTTCCAAATGCCTCTTGCAAAAATAGCAATGGAGGCAATTTTTGAGATTCTCTGGCTTTAGATGAGGAAAACTACTTTCTGAGGTAAGTTTTGTTTGCAGAAATGACTCACTGCAAAGAAAACACCAGAATATGAAATGGCTTCCATATCCTGCCATTCATCTCCACCCCCACCACTCCCAGCCCCCCCAATATAGACTGAACTGTGGCGGCCTTAGTTACAAAGTTATCACTTCCAGCATCACAGAGTTTTGCAATCCATTTTATGACCATGTCTCAGAAGGTCACATTATATCATTAATTGCAATGTTATCATGGATATACATGGAAGACTGTATTATTTTTAAAATGTGGCAAACAATAAGCACTGGTTAATTACTTTACCCATTGTAATAAAAGTAAAAGGTGAAAATCATAATTTGCTATCCACTACACATGGTGTCATGTAAAGTATGTTTTTCATAATGATACATATTAAACTAAAAATCTTTAATATTCACTCAGGAATAGAAAAATAAAAGTTAAAGTGCTATAGATTTTCTAAAAGCTAAACATACCATTATTGCCTTTAAAAGTGTGACACAATACCTAGAAACCCCATAAAAATTCAAATTATCACAGTAGTAAAAATATGACCCACAAAAGTCAAAGTTGAAATAAAAAATTGGAAAAAAAGTATTTTGAACGTGTGACATCTAATTACCAAGTTTGCAAACATACATATCAATATGAATATTATATTTATTTTTAAATGAGCAAAAAATTCAAACCAGCAAAAATAACACACATGTAAAACATCTGATGTCATACCCCATATGTTAAAATTCTCTTCTGCTCTTTTTGATTATGTATAATTTAATTCCCTCAGAATTGCTTTCATTTCTTCCTCTCTATACTAACTAATATAATTGCCCATGTTTTGCCTTGAAGCTGCCAGCTGTGCTAATTGTTGGAGGAAAAATACCAGAAAGTTAAGAAGAAAAGTTCCTTTTTTTCTCCCTGCGGCTGCAGAAAAGCGGACACTATTCTATGTCATAAAACATGTTGTGATAATGTGGTATATTGAGAACACTCCTAAAGATGTCACTGGCACTTTCCAATCCATTATGGAGACATGGATGAGAATGCAGAACCCTGTTCTGTTACGGATCAGTCAACAGCAGCTGGAAGTTTCACTTTAGCCGAGGAGCCTGTTTAGTAGCCAGAGTTCAGGGAGTGATGCTGTGAGTTGTGAAATGAGAAGAACAATTTCTAAAAGTTTAGTATTTTCCATTATTTGTTGATCCAGTAATCATATTTATCTGTTTTCTTAAAAATGTAAGAAAGAAATAAATGTTTGGGGATTTTCTTTTTCTTCTTTGGTACATAAAATTAAAATAAATCCTGTGACTCTACTGAATTCGAGTTTGAGAGTCTTTGTTTCATTTAACAACAGAAGAGAAAATAACCAAAAATATCTCAAGATCAATCTTACTCGTACTTTTAAGAATGAAAACATTGCTAATTAAACCACCATTTTAAATTAGCAAATTATCTAAGAATAAAATATTTCATGGTATCTAAGGGTTGCTTAAGGTATAGGAAAACTAGCCCTCTCTGATTCTGCTGTTAGCGGTGTAAATTGCTATCAAATTTTTGAAGAGCAAACTGGAAATATCTATCAAAATCTGAAGTTCATGTGCCCATTTACATACCAATTCTGATTTTATTAATATTCTGCATATGTAATCAAATAAGTACACAAATGAAGTATGTGGATTTTTTTATTTGTAACTAGCAAAAAAAAAAAAAGGAAACAATCTAAATGCTCAGCAAGAGGGAGAGTGGCAAAATAAATGTTGGCACCTTCATAAAATGCAACATGGGATGTACTGTACATATATGGAAAGGGATCTAAATACAATGTATGTATTTATAGTATGCTTCAATTTGCATAAAACAGCATATATTTTTCACATATCAAAAAAATTTTAATCGGTAATAGGCAGATGAATAAAGGGCATGAACAGGAAACTCATAAAAGAAAAAATATACATGGCCAACAAACATGTTGAAAAAACACAATTTTGATAGGCTTCAAATAAATGTAAATTAACGCAATTGTGAAATACTGATTTTCCTTTTTTGAATCTGGCATACATTACGTTTCAAAACAGCAATTTATGGGGCCAGCCTGGTGGCGCAGTGGTTAAGTTTGTGCTCTCTGGTTTGGTGGCGTAGGGCTCGCAGGTTCGGATCCTGGGTGTGAACATACGTACCACTTATTAAGCAATGCTGTGGTGGCGTCCCACATACAAAGCAGAGGAAGATGGGCATGGGTGTTAGCCCAGGACCAATCTTCCTCAGCAAAAAAAAGAAGAGGACTGGAAACAGATATTAGCTCAGGGCTAATCTTCCTCACAAAATAAATAAATAAATAAACAAAACAATTTACACTCCTAACAAAGGGAAGGCAAGCATGCTTAACCATAAATGGGTTATAAATAGCAATAATCTTTCATATATACACTTACATGTGCATAGACTATTTTCCAAAGGACATTAGAGAAAATTTTAGCAATTTTTATCTCTGTGAGACAGATTTAGGGTCATATGAAAATGGGAGAGAAACTTTTTATTTTACAATGTACTCTTCTGAACTGTTTGGATTTTGTTTAATAAGGAGGAGGTATTACTAACATTTTTAAAAAATTTGCTTTTAAAAAGTTTAACTGATTGACAAGATATTAACAGAAATTATTAGATGTAGCTCCCCCGTGGAGTAAAAGTAGAGCAGCACATTTCTAACACAGTAAGATCAGCTGTGTGAATGTCTTAAAGCAAAATTCATTGTGTGGCAAAATCTCTGAAGTTCCCTTTCAGAATAAGAAGACACTGTCTTTCCTGGTTCCCCTGCTGTCTTAGTTCAGGCTGCTCTGACAGAACACTGCAGACTAGGCAACTGAAACAACAAATGTCTGTTGCTCACAGTTCTGGAGGCTGGAGTCTGAGATCAAGGTGCCAGCATGGTCTGGTTCTGGGTGAGGGCCCTATTCCTGGTTTAAAAACAGCCACTTTCTTGCTGTATCCTCACTTAGCAGAGGGAGAGAGATCATCTCTCCCTTATCTCTTTTTATAATTATGGGCACTAATCCCATTCATGAGGGATCTACCCTCACGACCTAATTACCTCCCAAAGGCCCCTCTCCTCCAAATGCCATCACATTGGGAGTTCAGGCTTCAACATACAAATTTTGAGGAAACACAAACATTCAATCCATAGCATTTGCCTTAGATGATATTTATTCCTAGTTCTGATCTAAATATACAGTGAGCCTGGGAAACTGAATAATAGGACTAAGTTAATTTTGCTCATTCCTGATATCACCTGTTCTTCGGTCTCCCTCAAATACTGTTTGCCTTCAAGTCAAGGAATCATTGTAATGGTTAGAAGTTCTAGGTTGAGTGGAAAACATGTTTGGGTTAGCCTTGATTTGAGGACATAATTATATATTCTTTTCTTTAAACCTTTTTTGTTTAACAGTCATTTTAAATGTTCAGGGAAAAAAACCAGGCAATATTCAAAAGAAACCGGATTACAGAAAAATTAGGGGAGAAGTTATAGCATTGCTTCAATATAGCAATTATTTTCATTTCACGTGGCATTGATCTAAAAGAAACACAGAGCAGAGTGAGTGAATGTGTCTGATGAAAGATATACAATGTGGCTGCCAAGGATTCCCTGTCCTGATTGAGAAAAACAAACAAAAAGCAACCTCATAAAGCAGATGTAATATCAGATATCCATAGTTTCTTATTTGACTGTAAACCTATGTCACATGTGGTGTGGGGTGCCATCCGTAAAACAGAAGCAGTCTCTCCTCATAAAAGGTGACAGAAGATAGACTGACTAGACAAGGGCTCTGCTCTACTGGGCTGCGTCCCATCATAGAGCTATGATGTCAGTTCATTTGGGCCTGGAGTGGAAGACCCACATGCTGTGACCAAACATACATTGCAGTTGGCTCCTGAACCCAAGAAACAACTCATGCTTAATTTAAGTGCTGACTGGTACCATGCCCCATGGGAAAATCCACAGTTAGATTAAGAGTGTTTGATAACAGTTAACATTCAGGCAACAAGTTGCCACTAGTAGTGGGAAAATTATATTTCCTGGAATTCTTTTCCACATTGTCTATGGTAATTTATATAAAAATAATGTACTTACAAATTACTTTTATCATTAATGAAAATATACTTTTCTATTTATAGCCCTAATAACTAACTGAATATTTTAAACTTATTCCAATCAGTTATTATTACCTAACCCAGGATTCTCAATTAGTTTCTGTCCCTTTATCCCCTTTGCCCTGGAGCTGCTGTAACCAAGAACCACAAACTGGGTGGCTTAAACAACAGAGATACATTGTCTCACCATCGTGAAGACTAGAAGTCCAAAATCACAGTGTATACAGTATTGGTTCCTTCTAAGGGCTAGAGGGAGAATCTGTTCCATGCCTCCCTCATAGTTCTTGGCTTATAGATGGTGCTCTCCCTGTGTCTTCACATTGTCTTCCCTCTATGCGTGTCTGTCTCTGTCCAAATCCCTTTTGTATAAGGGCATAGGTCATGCTGGATTAGGGCCCACCCTACAGACCTCATATTAACTTGATCATTTGCAAAGACCCTATTCACAAATAAGGCCACATTCACAGGTACTGGGGATTAGGACTTCACCATCTTTATATGGGACACAATTCAACCCTTAGTCCCTAAAGGCCGGAGGGAAAAGACAAACCCCTCTGAATAACATTTTTTACTTCAATTATTTTTATCGTAGGCATAGAGAATGGTAGCAAGCTGAAGAAATGTATATGTGGAGTCCGGAAAAAGTGGCCTAGGTTATTATAAACCCAACACCCACTCAGGACAGTCTCACCACCTTGTTGGAATCACTGACAAATAGTGGATCTAATCCGATCTTTCTAGTGGGAAATGCCTGAATTAATGATGGGGTACTTTGGGAAAATAATCATCATAATCACCCTTTAAAAGTCTAGACTACTGAAGTTAATTCTATCAATTGATGGCAAACATCCCATAAGGTCTTGTTATGACAGCTAAATTGTATCACTTATCTATTTCATTAATTCTATTATTTGACAGACAATTTTGAGATCATAGTCAGTGTATCACTGATAAACTTCTGTGGATACAAAGACACACTGATCATCTTCTCTCCCCTCAACAAAATTATAGGTGAGGTTACTCAGCCTACCCAGAACACCTGTTTTCCTACAAACAAAGATAACTTTGAGCAGTAACTCTCAAACTGTTTTCTACTTTGACACACATGCAAGAAACTCCTAGCATGCACAAAACACTCCCAAGGACATACACAAATTATTTTCAAAATGCCAAAAATTTTTGGGTTAAAAACACTACAGTAATTCAAAATCATCACCATATTAAAACGCCCTGAGAAGTAGTCACTGGCACTATACTGATTCTTTGTAATGCCTCTTCTCCTCCCACAGAGGAATACGTAAGTGACACTAGAGAGTTAATGTTGTGAGCTCTACAATAAGCAAATTACTCATAAGCCTCACTCATTTATTATTAGCACTACGTTCCTTTTAATGTGCCTCACGACTGATGCAGACAAACCAGCATATCAAAAGGTCAAGATTGAGCTCCTCTGGTTCAGAGAATACAAGTGCTCTTGGTAGCCCCCACGGCCTCCCATCTCCAGTTGCCCCAATTCCAAGTCCTCTTCTCTAACACAGCAGCCCCATTTTAGGAAAATGCTGCATGTTATGAATACATTTAGCCAAGTACATTGCCAAGTATAAAATACAGAATACACATTATTTAATTTTTCTCATTCATTAAGTAAGCAATATTTACTTAGTGCTACGTTCCAGGCACTCAGTATTTGCCCTCCTAGAATTACATGGTAGTCAAGGGATACACACAATAAACAAACAAGCAAATGAATGACAAAGATAATCTTGGTTTACGATAAAAGCTCTGAAGAAAACCAAGAGACAGAACAGACTGAGTAGTGGGGTGAGAGGGAAGCTCTTTTAGATCATACAGTCAAGGGAGGTTTTCCTGAAATGCAGTCTGAGACCAGAACGCCACGGCCAGTCATGCCACGTCGCTGGCAGAGCCTTCCAGGAAGAGGAAAGAGCAGGAGCAGGACCACAAGGCCTGAGAGAGACAGCGATGCTGGAGAAACAGAGCAGGTGGCACTGCTGACAACCAGCCTTGGATATATTACACAGAGAAAACACATCATTACCACACTCTTTCTCTTCTCTATTGTCCTATTATTTAATTACATATTGAATTATAATATTTAATAACCATAAAGCACATCCTATTAGTAACTGTTTTAAAATGTTCACATTCTAAGAATGAAAAATTAAAAAAGCACATTTTTTTAAAACCCATTTTTGATACTGTAACATATTTAATTCAAAATAGATACTTACTTTGCCAGAAACAATGTAATGTGTTTACAGCTGTTATATGCTCCATCATTAGGCTACCAAATAGATACTGTTTGGGGAAATCTTTAAATGGATTATCTCCTAATAGTTAGAGCTCTTTTCCTAAGCAAGGTGGCTAAGTTTATAGAAGTAAATTTCCCCTTACTTTAGAAAAGCTCTCACTTTCTCTGACTTTTAATGACATCGGAATAATCAGATGGAAATACCTACCTAGGAGTTTCAGGAAAGAATATGGCTGGCTGACTATCTGTCTGTCTCTCTCCTCCTCTATAACATATATTAATAATACAGTACATTAATAATATATATTGCATATTATATCTAATTATATAAATTACATAAATTATATGTGTATATATGTGCATATATATATACACCTACATATATGCATGTGTAAAAATATGTATGTGTATATATATTCACACACATACACTCCTGAAAACTCTGATTCCTTTATTTTTAGGCAAGGAATATTTCTTTGTACATGCCAATTATTACTGGTGGGAATGCACACGCCCAGGTCCTAGGTGCTTCTGGTAAAGGCATTTATTCATCTCTAGCTGGTTGACTATTCTATTCTCACAGCTGAATTTCAGCTCCTTTCTGAAGCCTCTGTATCATCGTCCTACTCCCTGGCCCATCACAGATCTCCCTTAGTGCCCCCACTTTACCTCCAAAATTACCCACAACATCATACCTTCGAAGCTTCTTCCTGTCTCAGAGAGAGAGGTGCTCAAGCTTCCTCTCACGCATAACACCTTGGCTTAGACTATGGACCCTGTTCCAATCCTCTCTTGTACTTTGTTCTGTCGTCTTCTTTTCAGGTTTTAAATTTCTCTTTTTCCATTGGCTTTTGCCCATCACTCATAAAAATACTTGAGTACAATTTTTCCACCATTAAACAAACTTTCTTTTATCTGTGACTCCATATTGAGCTAGCACTCACTCTCTCTCTCTCTCTCTCTCTCTCTCTCGACACATTTCAGAAACCAGCCTTCTGGACTCCCGCAACCCACTCCCCTCACTCTAGGGACGGTTGTCTCAAAGATGAATGTAATTGGCCTAAGTTGCCAGTGGCTAATTCTTAGTCCTCAAGGGACTTTCCCTCTCAACTGAGAAGGTCAATCCTCTCTGCTTCTTGAAAACCTCTGCTCTTGTCTGTCCTACTGCACACTGTCCTCTCTCGATTTGCTTACGCCACTTGGCTTGGGTGTTCTTACATTCTTTGGCTCTCTTTCCTCTCCCACCATTGCTTCTCTTCTGTATATATTTCCTGGGCAATTTCAGTCATCATCCTTTCTTCAGCAATTACCTAGATCTTACTGACTTCAAACTTTATACTTTGTTTACAGACTTCTCTTTTGAGCATCAGATCCAAATGTCCAGCTATCATTTATTAATTATAATTTTTATATCTCTCACTTTGAAATTAAAATGTATAAGATGGAACACATTAGTTTCCCCATCCTGAATTTGAAGCTTTTTAGACCATGGATTGCATCTTGCTCCTATCTGTATTCTTGACGCAACACAACCTAGTTTATGGCAAACACTGAATAAATATTCGAACAAATTTAATATTCAAGAGATTATATGATGTAAATTTATGAAGTAAAGTATGCTATTTAGACTTTTGCCTAAGTCAGATGGATTCTGGTAGGTAGCATAAACTAAATAATAAACACTTTTGAAGTTTACCATTACTTACTGAAAGTAACTGAGGAAACAAAGAAAAAGAATTCCAAAATGGAAGGTGTACTATAAAGACTAAAAAAAAACTATTCAGTCTGGAGAATGTATAGTGTTAAATACCATTCTGAGAGATCCTGGGACAAAAAATAAAGGCACACTTTCCCTCTTGGCCTATTAAATTGCTGAACTAAGTCTCTGCTCCATATCGTGTTTGCCCGCTCAGATCAATTTGCATTATCTGGTGATGATTCTTTTCTTTTTAATCCCTAGACAAGTCCCACCTGCTACTGCACTGATTTGGGTATAATTCAGGACACATTTAGAGCTCAGACATGTGAAACTCTGGCTTTTGAATTAGCTTTATTAAATCAAAAAAATGAAAACACATTCTTGTAAGTACTCTATATCCTGAAATCTCTACAGTCCCTAAACAGCTGACTGGATATTTGATGAGCTCAGAAGGCCCCAGCGAGGCAGCCTACCACAAAATGTAGGAAAAGGTGGCAACCATGGACATCTGTTTTGATAAGATAAATCTACTTACTTTTCTTGAATCTTATCAACAGAAACTCATCCTATTTGGAACACTAGTATATCTTCTGTAGGACTCACCTGGAAATATTTTATGAAACCCTTCTGTTCCCTAAGATTCGTAAAACCTAGAAATCCCAGTACGTACAGTCTGTTTTATAACTGAAGTCAAGAGTATAAATGACTTTGTGATATTCAAATATATTTAAAAAGTACAGTTAACTAATATGTTGAGCAATCCATACATCTAGTTTTCATTATAAAATTTGCACCTTTGGGATTACTTTGTAAATGTTGTTTTACTTAATTCTTTCTCCTGTATAGATTATATAAAACAGATCCTGTTGGCAGAACAAATGGCACAGATGTTCCGGAAGAGGCACTGTCAAATACTACACTGGGCACATGATAGGTGGAAAAGTACTCTGAAACAAATTACAAAGAACTGACTAGAAAAATAAATACACTAGATCTACCCCCTCCTTGACTCTATTTATTAAAACTATAAAGTTCTAAAAAGACATATTATCATTCATTAATCATTCATTCAACAAATATTTATTGAACACCTACCATGAGAGTTTTTAGAGTTATTTCGCAAGCATCAATCATTAGAGTATCATTTTATGACTGCGAACATCTATGTTCCATATATATTATTCACGTATTATTTTAAAAAAAAGTTGCTTTAACAAACGTAGATTTATTTAAAAAGTAAACTTTATATGGTTATCAAAAAATAAACAATTAGTATTACATTCTTTGAATAGAGTGGAAGGAAGGCAGGCATATAAAATTAAAAATGAAATGAAATTATAAAACAGTCATACATGTACCACATAAACTCATTTAATGTGATACCAAAGGTAACATAATACACTTTGAGAAATTTGGTCTTGGGAAATATTAGTGATCTGTAACACTGCCTAGAAAATAGTATTTCCCCAACGTTAACCATCAGAGTCTGACTATTTTGACATCAGAAACTGAGTTTTATAAGTTTTTAAATTCACTTCCTCACAAACAATAGACATACAAGTTAACTATAGAATAAACATTGCATAAACCCCTTGAGTTACACACACTCGAATTTTCTTTGAAGAGTAAGTGCATCTTACTCTTAAGAGAAGATTTTATTTCTAAATAGAAGGCCTCTAACATTTTATCTAAATAAAAATCATGTATTCAGAAGAAAGTCCCTTTGCCTTGCTTTGGTAACATGCATATTTCACGGGCTCTTCGAACATTTAACCAAGAGATCTGATATGATTATTTCAGTAACAATTCAAATTGAAATGTCAACTATGTTCAGCATTTAAAAATTAATAGCTAAATCCCTTTAAAGATCAGGGAAATTTTGTTCCGGCTTAGAATAATTTTATAGCTGTATGAATCTCCTTGTGCATTGTTTGCATATTTTAAACTATTCTGAATAATGTACTCCCTGTAAAGGCCCATTAGTTCAAAGAATTTTGATAGTCACAGCTCAAGGTATTAATTTTCATACTAGATATATATTTTCAATTGGCAGTAAATTTTTCAAACTCAAATATACTTTACCTAAATTGTGAGTATATACATTTTGAATAGATTTTAGCAGTAAACAACCATGAAAAAAATTTGAGAATTTAATCAAGGCTTTTCTCTTTCCCATGTATTTGCTTTCTGGGAAGAGAACAGCCACTAAAGGAGGAATGCTGAAGCAGCCATCATGGTGAAACACATGCGGCTGGAGGAAGGGGAGCTGTGCAGTGCTGGAGCTTCCCTGAGAGTAGAGACTCCAGCAGCTCGAGAGTGAGGGGGGAAATAAGAACACCTAATATGTAACTGTAAATACAAACAGGAAAACCCTTGACGAGCATTACTTGCTGGTATCAGAAGCACTCCAGACTTCAATGAGATTAATGAAGATTAATGAAGATATCATTATCTCTGAATGGTCCTGAAAATAGAAACTTTTCTGTCCATCTTGTCAAGACCATCTTGGAAAATCTAAAGTACTTTGTTCAGCTATTCATTCAAGAAACATTTACTATTGACATGCTACTGTGTGCCAGGCATTGTGCAAGGAACCCAGAGCAACAAGTCTCTGTTGTCTTGAAGCTTACAGTTTAGCAGGGAATACAGGCTTAATCAACTACTGTGCATTAATACATAATCAGCCAGCCCTGGTGGTCTAGTGGTTAAGATCCAGCACTCTCACTACAGGGACCTAGGTTCACTGCTCGGTCAGGGAACCACACCACCCGTCTGTCGGTTGTCATACTGTGGCAGCTGCATGTTGCTGTGACGCTGAAAGC
Source organism: Ceratotherium simum simum (assembly GCF_057802395.1). Classification (NCBI taxonomy): domain Eukaryota; kingdom Metazoa; phylum Chordata; class Mammalia; order Perissodactyla; family Rhinocerotidae; genus Ceratotherium; species Ceratotherium simum. Next base: position 2,433,384 of record NC_141914.1, on the reverse strand, counting down.
TATGCCACCAGAATTTCAAATACCAGCAGAATCATCCAGGGTGGACAGGTTTCAGCGGAGCCTCCAGACTGAGACAGACTAGGAAGACAGACCTGGTTACCCACTTCTGAAAACACTGGCCTTGAAAACCCTATGAAGAGCAGAGGAGCACTGCCTGATAGACAGCAGAAAGATGAGAGGATGGCGTGGAAAGACCAGGCAGGATTCCACTCTGCTGTCCACGGGGATGCTAGGATTCAGAATCCACTCAATGGAGCTAACAACAACAATATATAATTATGAATTAAGATAAATGCTAGGAAAGAAAGGCAGTTAGCTCTTTGAGAGCATTTTGCAAGAAAAGAATCTGTCTAGGATTGTTGGGTAAGGGTGAGCTTCTCTGAAAATTTGACAAGAGCACACCTTTAATCATTGCTTATTTTATTTATATTATTTGGGTCAATTCACGGTAAAATCTGATATTCATATTATGCCACACATGGTTCTAAGAAATGGAGGCTTTTATATGAATTGACAATTAATAAAAATAGAGCTAACTCCATCACAAATTTAATCCACAAGTTTTTTTTCCTTAGATTTCTCTCTATAGTCTCAAGGTGTATGCAGAAATTCAGCACTTGGATACCTATTTTCATAAGGTGCTGGATTCAGAGCCACGACTCTTTCACACATTCTAGAATGTGGACTACAGCATTCCCTAAGCCCTTGCCCCTTCTATATGGCCCTCATCATCTGACCGTGGCTTCCTTCCTCCACCTGTCCTTGAATCCACATTCCATATCCATTTCCTTGGTGTCTGTGTCCTAGAAGACAACCTTTAGCTACTTCTTTACCTAATTTTCTAACATCTGTTACCAGGATTCTGTAAGTCTTCACTCCATTGGAATCTCTCATCTATCCAAGCCACCACTACCTGTTTCTCTGTTCCAGGGTTTCGGTTCTGGAGTTTACTAGCTGGGTTCTTGGGCTGAGTGTTAACTGACTTTCTTTAATAACGCAGGATATTAAGTAAACAATCATTTTGAATCTGTAATCCTTTGTTAAGAAAAAATTTGCGAACAAAAGAAGAAATTCACTAGAATTTTTTCTCCTGATATCTGGGCGATCAAAATCATTCACAAAATAGCTTTACTTAAGTCTAGAGGCCAGCACAGTTGTTGTTATTTAAATATAATTTCTTATTACAATGTGTATGTTCATTTGATGAAATTACTTTATGTTCTGTATATACACTTTGTAATGCATTAGTTTCCCTAAATTATAAGGCACAGAGTATAATAAGGTGCTTAAGATCATTAATTTAGGTATTGACTACATATTGGTTATTTAGCTTCAGTTTTCTTGTCTATAATAAGAGGATAACATCTAATAGAAGATTAGATAATATAATTAAAGTATTGGATTTGATGTTTTGAGCACAAGAAGTGTTCAATAAATATTACCTCTTATTTTGTGGATATGCTCAAAACATTTGTCTATTTTATGGTACTTGAGAAAAGAATTTCAATAATCATGAATATTTATTACAACCTAATTATTCTATTAATTATTTTTAGTTACATCTATAATGAATCTGGTGCTAAATCCTTGATCAGGAATAAAACTCTCAACAACCAAATCGTTAGAGTGAAAATATGAGCCAATTTATGACGACCCAATTTGTTGCATAGTTTTCAGAAATGCATGTAGGTGTAAAGTGAGATCTTCCTATGCCCCCACATGGCAACACTTCTTGATGAGGAGATATCTGAAATAATTTATTCATTTTAATAACTGAAAAGATAAAACACCATACGAGTCAAACATCTTGCAGGAATTGCAATGTGCATTACACTTATCGTATCCTAAAATGATTATCTTCCCCAACAGACAGGATTGCCCTAAGGTGCCTGAGGTTTGCTTTCAAATGGAAGTATTTGTGATGCAAGAGAAAGAAATGTGTTTTCCTCTGAGATGGGTGGTTTTGTTTTGCATAGACTATTATTACAAAGAAAAGTCACTTGAGAGGAAAAATTTGATTGCCAGATATCGGGTTCAATGACTCTGAAGATTAGATACTTACAGGTGTTTATGTGCTTGCCTCTGTTCTTGGGTCCCTCTCTTTGCTCCTACAGCCATGAAAACGACAGTTTTTTTACTCTCCTCTTGCTTCACTTTTGTATATTTTACTTAAGGCTTGTCTTTTTCTTTATCTCCTATTCTTAGTGTTTGAACTAAAGACTCCACTGTTCAGGAAGCAATAACTCCCCCTGCCCTCGCTCCATACCCCCAAGTCATAGAATGAAAAACCCAACCTCTTGAGGTTAGATTTCAGTTGAGATCAGAAAAACATTTTCTCTCCAGCATTATTCTGAGGCTTTTGTGTTTTTGAGAAATCATTTCAAATATGAAAATATAAAAACAATCTTACTGACGTAAGTCACTGAGAACACTTGCTGAAGCTACCTCCATTAGTTTACCCTTTAAATCAGTAGAATTGATTCACAGGTCTTTAAGCGAAAATAAGTCCGGTTGCAGGCTAAAAATGATTATGGATAAATTCACTATATGATTTGTTTGGTCCTTTATATAAGAAAAGTTAAGCTATTGATTTAATTAAGGATTTCACAAATTACTTCTTGATCATTTGAAAACTTATATTAAAAACAGTGATAAAAGAACTTGGTAAAAATTCCCTACTCTTAATCAAATTAATCTAGAGATTTCATTTTCCAAGTAAAAAGCGTATGTGAGTTTATATTCATATATACTATTTATAGACATATACACCTTTGTACACACAAGACATGTATGGTAATGTTTTTAAGAACAAATAAAGATTATTGAATTTTAAAATGACCATTAAAATCATTACCAATTTTTTTTGCTGCAATGCATTTTAATACTGTAAATTATTCTAATTTTCTTACAACTAAAAGATGTGGGAAAAATATTGTTTAGATTAAAATAGGAAATCCATAGAAAAGTCAATATCATTATTTAGGAAAAAGTGTGAGTACAATATACAAAACGCATAACAACAGAATAAAACTAGATAATTGATCTTGCTTTTTGTACAGAGATAGAAACATTTGTGCTTACCAATGATAAAGGATCAGGGTCTAAATTAAGGCTGCACTACAAGAGTGCTCAATTCTCCCTTCCATTCTAAGAAATAAGTTCTTTCACGCCTGAAGTAGAAGAGAGAATTCACATCTAGCTCAGCTATAACATGGTCAAAAGTATCCTAGTCCTACACATATTAGGGGTATTTCCCTTCTATCAAAAAACAACCACCGTGACTGTGACGGTTGAGGCAGGTGCTTATATTAAGGACTCTCAATGTACTAACTCCCCTGATCTTTCACCCTTTATATTCTCCTTCACAATGACTCTGGGCTTTGTCCCATGTGACATCATCAAACATGACCCAAGTAGAGGCTTAAAATGTCCTTTCAGCTTGGGTCTTGTCTTCTTGAAACAATGCCATTGCCACCTAAGGCCTTCTTGGAGAGGAAAGAGCACAGGAGGAGGGAGACTCCGCTCTCCCAGGCTCCTCCATGGAGCCCAGTCCCCAGCTGGCCTGCCAGCTGTATGCAGCTATGTGAGTGAGCCCAGGTGAGGCCAGCTGTATGCAGCTATGTGAGTGAGCCCAGGTGAGGCCAGCTGTATGCAGCTATGTGAGTGAGCCCAGGTGAGGCCAGCTGTATGCAGCTATGTGAGTGAGCCCAGGTGAGGCCAGCTGTATGCAGCTATGTGAGTGAGCCCAGGTGAGGCCAGCTGTATGCAGCTATGTGAGTGAGCCCAGGTGAGGCCAGCTGTATGCAGCTATGTGAGTGAGCCCAGGTGAGGCCAGCGACATATAACTGCTACCAGGGACTATGCCTAATGCCTCCTCCATAAGGCAGGATGGGATAAGGTGTAGTTATCGAAGTTTTCTATGTTAAATATTGACATATATGTGGAAAGAAAAAGGTGAGAGGACAGTTGAAAATAATTGTGATGAAGTATCCTGGGCATCCAGCCGACAGGCAAGCGTTTAAAGTCAAGTCATACTTAGGCTACTATTCTTTTCCTTTTTATTGTTTCTGGCTCATACCAGTATGTATTTGTTCACTGAATGCTAAAGCAAGTATGGGTTATGCAACTTCCTACAATTTCTAATCTCTGAACAAGGCAACAGATAGGGATAGTAATCACATATATCCCTTCGCCTCAGAATATTTCCTCACATTTTCCTGTTAGGAGTGTATAGTTTATCTAGAAGCAGCAAGACTATTGGTAGCAGTAGTTTGGTGGTGGTAGTAGCAGTCAAGAAAATAGGCACTACATATAATGCGCTGTGACAAATGTCTTATCTCAGCTACACCTCCCAACAGACCTCTGAAGAAAGGAAGGAAGGACTTTCAATATCCCCATTTTACAGAGAAACTGACGCACAGAGAGGTTGAATGAGTTGTTCAAGATCACACAGCAAGTAAATGAGAATGCTGGGTTGCAAACCCAGGTCTGTTTAACTCCAGAGGCTAAGATTTCAATCACCATGGTAAAACTCTTCCACTCTTCATATTCATCTACACTGTTGGACAGGGCTCTGTGAAGGCTGGGTCCAGACCCAAGCAACTCTCCTTTTACCAAAAGAGCAGCAGCACAGATCTATCTAGACATTTTTCCACTTCTGGGAAGCTGCTATACAACACAAGAGGCCAGGAGCCAACAAGAAGTAATGAGACTTGTGAGCACGAACACCTCCACATCGAGGGAGCAGGTCACACTAGAAGGCCCATTCCTCTCATCTCTTGTGGCAATGGTTCTGTCCCCATCTGGGATAGTGATGAAAGAAAAGATGTGTGAAAATGCTTAAATGGGAGAGGGGCTCTCACCTACAGTACATAAGAAGGTCCAACCTTGGGCCAGCAGATGCTTTGTTATCTAAACCAGGTTAACTGAGAGTGAGGGGCACTGCTAAAACGTAGGCTGAGACAACAGGTGTAAACCGTGCCTCTTCCAGGCACACTGAATTATCAGCAGCTAAAATGGATTCAAGGAAGTTTCGAGATGCTGCGCTGTCTACTCCACTGATGATATTAGTCATCATGAGATGAACAACATTTCCAAATATTGTGTAAAGTACTGATCTCAATTTTCTCTAAATAACTGAGATACTGGAAGGGTGGTATTCTGGTTACAATAATATCAAATGTCTTTTGTAGAAGAAGGTGCTTATAATACTAGGAAAATCACACTGTAAGGATAGAATATGTTTTATGTTGCACAAGAAATTAAATAAATTTGCAAATTAAAATACCATATTTTATTATGTCATATCACAACTTTCCCAAGTTAAAAATGCAAAGCTGACTTTTCTAGGGTGCTCTGTTCTTAACCTTTGCTATATTTTTAAGTATTACACTTTTAATTATTGTCATCCCTTAGGAAATATATTATTTTTATGTAAAAACAGAGAAATCAAAGGAGCGCTAAAGGAAAAATATGGGAATGCTGTTTAATACAATTATAGTCTTGAAAAAACTGCACATATGATTTGTTATTAGAAAAAATCATTTTCAAGTGTTTTATAAGGAAATAGATGCCAGGAGGACAGTTTTTCCCCAACATTACATTTTATCTAACAACTCATTCTGTTTTCTTAATGTCTCCTACCACACTCAAGCACTCAGCTGTTCATTTTAATGTCAGTCAGCAAACCCTTGTGTATTTCTGATGAATCTAACTCCTGAAAGATTATAAACCTTTCTAAAAATTAATGACCCAGGCAAAAGTCTTTCTATAAACAAACCACTTCTACTCATGAATCTTAATTAGAAGACGTTTTAAAGCTAAGATTTCCCAAGTTTCCTCTATGGATGAAGAATATCCTTTTATTCTCAGCGACTACATCATAACACATTTGCAACACTCCTCGGACTTCAGTAAAGGAGGCTATGTATATAAGCCCATGTTCTCAAACTTTAATGTGAATAAGAATCACTTGGGGAGTGTGTTAAAAATGCATATCCCCAGTCTCCATCCTCAGAGGTTCAGGTTCAGTGGGTTTCGGCTAGGATACAAGAACTTGCATTTTTAATAAGCAACCCAGGTCATTCTGATGAAGGTTGCCGTTGCCCTAGAGCGTAGCTCTGATTTGCTGCTTTGTAAGAGTTAGTCTGCATCATTTTGTAGAAGAAAGTAAATTAAATGTGTTGGCCCAGTTCCCATTCAACTTCTTAGAATCATGTAAGTATACGCAATTTAGATTCAGTGTTCCAAAAATACAGCTAAGTAGAATCATCCTCATTATTTCCCAAAGAGGGAAATTAAAAAAAAAAAGTAGCAAAAATGAAAAATGGCGGAGAGGGTGATGGGAGGAGGAGGTAAAGGTCTCATTATCCTTGGAAAGATTTATGCAAAAAAGAAGAAAAATACCCACAATAAATACTCAGTTACAGTGAAAGCTTCAAAACACAAACACACACGGACATACACAGGTACAGACACACGTGAACAGATTCTCATGGAGACTGAAGCATCCTTCCTGAACAAATCACAAAGAAACTGAAATGAAAATCTGTCATATAAAATAGGCTAAATAAAGTATCAGGTAAAAATCAGAAAAGGATTTCATTTTTCTGAGAATAGCACCTTTTTGAAGTACTAATTAGAAGCAATATTTCTTTCATATTGTTGATAATTGTTACATTCAAGATGTTTTTCAAAATAAAATGAAAACACTTTACTCTCATCTTGGTGCATAATGATAAACCTATTTATAAAGTGAACATTTATTCCTTCCCTTATTTAAGCAGTTACTTAAGTTAGTTTAGTGACTATTTTATCATATTTTGTATCATTCTGTAATCATGCACTTATTAAATTGTTTTAAAGGGAAAAATAAATGAAAATGGAATAGAAATGCTGATTTTTTGTAAGCTAAACACTCTTTTCTCTATACTAATATTTATTCTCAGTAGCCTCATAACGATGATGTGTTTGTGAATAACAGGGCATGTGGAAGCCCAGTTTTAACCATTCATGTAACAAATCATTCTAAAGGATTATTAAACTTGCAGGCCTTGATGCAGTGTCTCTTTTTAGGGATTCAGGTAGTTTTCTTCATCTGTTTTTGGTTGTCAAATAGTCATATCAGAAACTGCTGCTTTCTCTGTCTACATGCTTTCTTCCACCTGCTGGTTGCTTAGAATGTGGTCCTCTCTTCTGTAGGATGCGCCCCATAGGAACTGGTTACCACCTAGCCATGAAAGGTACAAAAGGCAGCCAGTGGGCAGCAAGGTGCAATAGAAAGAACTCCGGATCTCATGTTCCAGCCCCAACCAACTCTGCCTGGGTTAGGTGAAACGCAAGAGCAGATCAAGGTTTCACTGGTCCTGAAATTACATAATTTGAGGTTTCCTTTAAGATAAAGACACCAGGGCCTGGAAAGGGTCCCATGAAAATGCGGGGTCTTGAAGCTTCAGCTTTGTGAGCTACATGGTAAATCTGCCTCTGGAGAGAGACTCACGAGTCTCCACTCTGACAAATGCAAAAGGGAAGGCGTTACCGGACTAGCGTAAGGGGTTTGATAAAATAACACGTGACAGTGCACCGAGTGTCTTGCACATGCAGGTTGTGCCAGAAATAGCAGCTCAGTGTTCAGGCTGACTGCTGTCTAGTACCCTGCACCTAGCTGCCTGGGACGTGTCCACTCTTCACAGCCGTTCCGGGGTCTCGGTTCCTTACTCTCCACGGTCTCCCTGGATTTCAAAGTTGCTCGACTGCCCTATCAGTTCTAGTTTAGTCAATTAGTTATTTATTAAGTGCCTACTGTGCTCAAGAAACTAATGCCCATCCTCTCCTTTCGGTCCAACTCTGGCTCACTCATTGGTTCTACCTTAGGACTGGCACATGCTCCCATTCCACAGCATTCTCTACTTCCTGGTCCCACAGCTCTGCTCCAGCTCAGCTTCCTAGTCCTTCACCAGACCAGACTTAGCCCAATTCTGCTCCATACAGAACCCCTGTCCTTATAACACGCCACTCTTAACTCCTCTGGTGCCCTACACCCCTTGTCACTTATTCCCTGAGATGACATTAATTTTGACAGATTCATCTTATGAAGGCTGCATGATAAAACGTCTTTATTACTTCATTCAGAGGCTATCGTAATACCCTATGTAAGGCTCCTAATTGATCTCTGCTTTTAACTTTTCCAGTCTCACCAAACTTTCTCTGAAAAGGGACAGATAATATTTTATGCTTTGTGGGCCATATGTGTCTCTGTTGCAACTCCCATCTCCTCTGCCATTGTAGTGCAATCAAAAGGACAACAAACAATCGAACAATCATGGTTGTATCCCAATACACCCATATTTATGGTCACTTAAATTGGAATTTTGTATAATTTTCACATCACGAAATATTCTTTTAAAAATTTTTTTCAACCATTTAAAAATGTAAAAATCATCCTTAGCTCTCGAGGTTGCCAACCACTGCTATAGACGATCTTGCGCACTACTGCAAGTTCACCTTCAGAAAACACTCCGGTCATTGTTACTAGGAATTCCGAGTTCCTAAACCTCCAGGCTCTCCCCCTTACGATTCACTCAGCATCAGCTAGAAACAGAGCTTTCTCCCGGACAATTTTCCTGGCTTCTGTTCTGAATTCTCTCATTTCTCTCGCAACATGTGCCCACTTTTCTGCCTGCTGCACTTGCACTTCCTACACTGATGGCCTTATTTCACTCCTTGGATATGGGCTTAGTACCTCTCCTTCATCCCTCACGTTTTCCTCACTTCCATCCCCCACCACAAGTCATAGTGTCTTTGGTTAGATGGAGGCAGGCCTCCGTGGACAGAGATACAATTGTATCCAGGATGATCTGGGATGTTAAGACTTGTTTACAGTTTCCCAGGTGGTCCCCCTGGGTTTCCTTAAATCCTCTTGGTGGAAACAAGATGTATTGTGTGACTTCCTTATTTAAAATCTTCAATAATCCCCCACTATCTTCAAATAAAATCTCAACTCCACAGGAATTCAAGCAGCTTTATAATGGCATATATTTTCTGATATATTTTTGGCTTTGCCTCTTAATCAATTCAATTAACTTAATTTACTTAGAAGACCAAAATACACTTTCGCTTTCCCATTCAGTGATGCATCTCTCCATTTAATCATTCACTCAGTCAACAAGTATTGAATAGTTATATTCCAGACATTGTTAAGGCAACTACAAAAATATATATAGCACATTCTCTTCCCTCAAGGAGCTCACACACTAATGCGGACAGCCCAAAAAAAAAAAATTAAAAAAAAAATTAAAAGATTTTGACAACTGCTACAACAAAAATTTATCAGGTCTCAGAGCAGGGGGCTAAGGGAAAATGTCCTGTAGGAGGTGACATTTGAGCTGTGAACTAAAAACAGTAAAAATTTGTCATATAAGAGGTTGGAGGAAGGTATTTCAAGGCAGTGTAAACACATATGACACAGTTCAATGACATGAGAGATCCGTGAGGGGTATAACACACATGTGGGAGACATAGTATTAAGAGTATACACTCTAGAGCCAGACTGCTTGGGTTCAAAACCCAATTTTGTCATTTACTAGCTGTGTGGCTTTAGGCAAGTCAGTTGAGCTCTGTTTCTCATCTATAAAATGGGAATAATAACAGCATTTTATCTCTAAGGGTTTTCATGAGGATTAAACAGATTAATACTCAGCACATAGTAATAACAAAATAAATGCTGACTGTCACTATTGTTTTGATCATCATCATCATTTTGGAGTCTACAAGTACTTCACTGTGGCTAGTGGATAGAATATAAGATGTATGATATCATGAATGGCCTGATAAACAGGCCATAACATTTGGAATATATCATCTGCCATGTGTGGCTGTGTATAATCCCAGTGCCCAGGCTGCAAACTGGAACAATATCAGAATCTCTGTGAGTGAGACCCAAGCATCAGTAAAGCTTCCCAACTAACTCCACTGTGACACCAAGATTGAGAACCACTAACTGGATTAGTGAACTTGACTGGACTAAGAATAACTTGAAGTGACCTCTCCCAGGTAAAGATTGTAGCATTTATCAAATAATTTTGGGGTGCCATATTTGACACCCAATAAGCTTTAGAAATACAGATTCCTAAGTTTCACCCCAGAGTTTTTGGTTTTATGGCTTTAGATTGGATAGGGCCAAGGGATCTTTATTGTTAAAGAGTATTCTAGGTTATTCTGATGTAGGTGATTACATATCAGACTTTGTATAACATTGCATTTCACTCATATGACACACAGCATACAGTAACTTGCATTATAATTATTGTGTATATTTTTACCACTTCTACAAAATAGAAATTCCTGGAGGGCAGGGGCCAGGCCTTAAGCACCAGAAACCCTGGGCCACACATAAACATACATATTGTAGTTCTTCAAAGAGGAGATTGAATAAGTATTTCTTTGTTCAATTTATCAGAGAACAAAGGCAGCTCTGTAGTGACACTTGCCAAACTGTACATGTCCCAGTGGTCATTTTTCAGATATTTTGGCAGCAGAAATAAAGTTATTCAGGCTCTTCAGTGATAAAGGAATGAGTGGTACATAGTTCTTAATTGTTTCACAGATTGCCTTCAGTAGGGTATTGCCACCCTCAATTTCCCCAATTATCTGAGGGTCCTGACAAGCCTGTCTGAAATAGTATCACAGGTCGTGTTTCCTGGATAAACTTATTCTTTCTGACAAGATCCATATTTCAATCAATAGAAGCCTCCTTCAAAAGGATTCTTCATACCAGGGCTAAGTAAATTCAAGTTCTATATTAGTACATAAATTTATTGAGTGAATTCCAAGGTTAGGCTTAGGATCGCATTTTTAAGTCTACTTTATTCCTAAAAAGTGAAGCTGAAATACAGAATGCTGATGCCTTCATGGTAAAGTTCTCTGCATGAGTAGTAACCAACAAATGACCAGCAATCTTTTAGTTTCTCTTGTCTGAGGCTGTGAAAAGTTACAAACAGACAAATAAATAAAGGGAGAATCGTAAAAAGCAGCAGCTATCACCGGCAATCTTTGTGCTCAAAATGATAAGTATCAGTCTCATGGTCATTTATTTTTAGAACTAGAGAATAATACAGAGATCATTAGCACAATTTCCTTACCTCTGCTTGAATTTCCACTTAAAAAAAAATCTCTCTGACGTGGGGCCCTCCATTTTAGCTTAGCAGTAATTTTTAATGTTTCTCAAAGCAACACACTCCATTTTGGGAAACATACCCTTCAGTATGCAGGTGAAATTTTATAATAACCCACATATTTTGGCTTTTACACTCTCCTCTAGGCTTACTACTGGCTGCGCCTTTTAACCTCTGACACACATCTCGTCCAGTCGCACACAGCCCAAGAGCAAATAAAAAGTCACTGAGTCCATCCACTAATTGAGAGGTGAATTACTTTTGGCATGACTGCTTCTCACCTGCTTGAAATCTTCACATTAATCAAGATCTGTTGGACACGATAACTGCTTTTGTATTCAGAGTCTCTCTCTTCCTGGTCTCATTTGGATTTAACACTTATTTGGAGGATTCTCATCCAAACCTCTCAGTGATGCTATGACTTGAACCTGACCTAGGCCGAGTATAGTGCCCCAGATCAGTTATCAAGGAGACGTGGGTTAGCGGAAGAAAATATCTGATTTGTCTTCTGTCTGACAGTTTTCAAAAGATTTAAAGATAGTTACCCTTACTTACCCTAATGCTCCTCTTTTAATTCCTTTGAAATTTCAAATTTTTTTCACTTAGCACATTTTCCAAGTAATCTCTATACTGACCAATAAGCTCTGGGCACAGATGACTTCTAAATTTAGATTAATAAAGCCACCTGAAAACACTATCTGCACTTAAAATTTAGCCTGACTCAACACCAGCATGATTTTCTTTACCACAAATATGGTATTCTTCCTAATTGCTCTGTTGGATTCACCCTTAACAGCCATACTTTCTCCAAATTAAGTTGCCAGGATAATGTTTCACTAGTCCCAGGTGCTCATTCTAGTAACCTAACTGGTCTTCCTGCTTCCAATCTGTTCCCTTCAATTTATTTTCAACACAGTAGCCAGAGTGCTCCTGTTAACATACAAGTCAGATCATGACCCTTCTCTGATCAAAGTTCTCCAACGGCTCCTATCTCCCACTGAGTAAACCCAAGCCCTTACGCTGGCCTTACACAGGAGGTGGCTCTCCAGTGCCCCCCTGATCTTTCTCCCATTCATTCAAACCTCCCAGCCCCAGTGGCCCCAATGTTCTTCCAGCACACTTCTGCCTCAGGGCATTTGTTCTTTCCATTCCTTCTACCAGAAAGAGCCGTCCCCAAGATACCCTAGGGCTGCTTCCCTCACCAGCTTCTTGTCTTCACTCAAATGTCATCTACACAGTGAGGCCTTTTCTGATCATTTTATATAAAATTGCACACACCTGCCCCCATCATACTTCCTATTCCCTCTTCACTGCTTTGTGTCCCTCTATAGCATTTATTTTATAATTTATACATTATATTTCTGTTTTTTGTTCATTACCTGTCTCTCCCCACTAGAAATAAGCTCTTTGAGAGTAGGGATTTTTACCTGATTTTGTTCACTGTTTTATCTTCAGTACCTGCCAATAAATATTTGTCAAATGAATGAGTTTCCCATGTACAAATATTAGAGGTCTAATGACTTGATCCCTACAGCTTTTCTCCCATCAATCTCACTCATCACTGATGTCTCAGCTCAGAATTACATCACATTTTATTGGAATTGTCTTCCTCACAAGGTCTCTCACTAATCCAATACATCCTACATCCTGCTATAAGAACAATCTTTATGTTCAATTACCTCCAATGCCATTGTTTAACAAATAAAGCCCCAAATCCATAACATGGCATCCAAGATTCTTTAATTGGATCCCTAGATGTCATAGTTGAGCCATGTGTGAACATGTCTCACAATTTCTCACCTCCATGTCTTTACTGCCATGCAGATCCCTTCAACCGCAACAGCCCTCACTTCAGTCCCTGCTTATGAAACTCGACCCGCCCATCAAGTCACTACTCAGTTATTACATTCTCAGTGTTTTATTCTCCCAGCCAAAGACAATTTTCTCCTTTCAACAGATTTGGCCATAGCACAAGTAATCATCTTGTCTTAGCTTTCCTCTTAATTTATAAGCTCTTTACCTAGAGTGTCAAAATAAATCCTCATCTTAGGCAGTAATTATGTTTGTTTTATTGATTTATTTATATGTTCTATATTTGCATTTTATTTTAACAAAAACACGTTTTATATGTTTATCAACTGTATTGATCAAGCTAAAACATGATATTTCTATGAGTAGAGCTGTGTAACATACACTCGAGAATTCCATTCAAGTAGACATTGATCCATTATTCAACAGTCCTGGAGACTGATTATTTCTTCACCTGTCTATAAGGCTTTTGTGAATGACTGTCAAATGTCTTGCTGAAATTGACATCAACCTCAGCATTTCCCAATAATTCCTTCAGAAGGAAAATTAAGTTATCTTGATAAGCCCTGTTTTTAGCGAACTTATACTCCCAATGATCACTGCTTCTTTTCTTCCAACTGAAGTTATGCAAACCAATTATTTAAAAACCCATCCTACATTTTACAAATATTAGTTATATTCAAGCACATTGCACTGCAGATTTAATTTTTTTAATAATCTGTACAAAGTTTTCCCATCTCTAGACTTCAGGCACATGCTAGGAGCTACAAATCCCTTCAATCAGAATGTGGATAGTATTTTCACCTTTTTGATAGTTTCTTATATTCTTAGAGAACTTTAGATATTGATTAAATCAATATGTTCAATAGTTTGTCTTGATAGGTCTTGTTTAAGAAATCCTTATGTATCCTATCATCACACCATACACAACTCAAAATTCAGATTGACAGAAACTTAAAATGAAAATCACATATGTCAAAACATTTAAAAGAATATATAGAGTATCCACGTTGATAGGGTACATATGGATTTCTTAAACAAGATCAAGACAAACTTTAAATAAAAATTTTGAACTGAATTACTCATTCAGACACCTTATATATCAGTTTCTCAACATTCATGATACCCATTTATATATTTTGAGTATTGAAGGTTCTCATCAATGAATATAGTTGTATTTACTTAGGTTTTATTTTTTTTTATCTTCAATGAAGTTTTGTAATTATTTTCTAAAGTTTTGCAGGACTTATTTTATCTTTTCCTATGACTCCTATAGTTTTTGATGGTATTATAAATGGAATCTTCTTTCCAATTGTAATTTCTAATTGTTTCTTACTGTTAGGCAGAAACACTACTGGCTTCAGCAAATTGATTGTGTTCAGTGATACTGGTGAGCTCTCTTATTGGTTTGTATAGATTATTGCTCTATTATCTCGGGTTTTCTATACAGATAATAATTTCTCTCAATAATAGCAATCTTATTTCTTCCTTCCCATTCTTATATGTTTTCTGTCCGTAGAATGAAGGCATCTATCAAAATGCTGAACAAAATAATGACAGTGGGTATCTTGACAAGTCCCTCACTTCATCTAGAGTTTCATAGTAAAGTATGTTTTTGATTCAAAAATCATTTATTGTTAAGAACATTCCATTCTGTTCCTTCTACACCAATAGTCTTTACCATGAATAGGTGTTGAATCTTATCAAAGGATTTTCCGACATCTATTGAGATGATCATATTTCTCCCTTAACCTGCTAAGGTGATGAATTACATTAAAAGATTTTATGTTAAAATATCCTTAAATACCCGAGATAAAACCAACTAGGTCATGCTGTATTACTCTTTACAGATTGTTGTACTCAGTCTTCTGTTTTCTTTAGGACGGTGATGTCTTTGTTCAAATATGAAAATGGCTGGATTTCTCTTTTTTTATAGTAACCTTGTGTAGATTTGGTATTAAGGTTATACTAGATTTATAAGTTAGGAAGAGTCCTTTTTTTTAATCAATGGAGGAATTTTCATAAAATAGGAATTTTCTGTTTCTTGAAGACTAATGCTTCCCAGAAATCACACTATGCTTCCATTTCCAGACTCCTGGATGTCTATTTCACACTGTGTTTTCAAAGCTCCAGTATCTCTGCCCCTCATGACTCTCAGAGAGTTACTTTGCTTCTTATTGTCTTGTGAAAATGAAGTCAATCAAAAGAGATTGTCCACAAACTTCCACCACTACAAGACCCACATACCTACATCTGCATCCATCTTGTTTCAAGAAAGGGGGTGGTCAATACTGCTGATAAACACACAGCCATTCTACCATTACAACTATTCAGAAAATATATGGACAAAGCATATGGTATTTGTGTAATGGGACTATGGGTAATTGTTTTTATTCATAAAATTTCTGAAAAGCTTATCAAACCAACGAAATTGGTCATTTTAGAATTTCAGACTAGATTTATCTATACATTTCTCTTACTTATCATATTATTTTGAGTATTTGATTACCTTTCTTTCTATTGAGAAGAAGAAAAATCAAAGGCAAAGAAAATGAAATGGATAAAGCAGACGAGTGCTTAGACTGTGCTAGATAAATTTTGACAATGTGATTTTTGCTCTGTCCTATTTATGGTAAGTTATCATTCTGTGACATTCCAACCCTTCTTAATCATATTGTAATTAGCTTTGCATGTAGCCATCTGCCAGGGAAATAATCTTGATTGAACTCTACAAGGGTATGAAATATCAGGATCAGATATTTCTTTAAAATGGTACCTTTGAGAAAGAGAATCTCTACTTTTTTTAACTATACATTACTGAATTTCATCTTCACCACATGATGTTTCAGATATCACTTTAGATATCACATTAAATCTTAAAAATGGTATAATTTATTAAAACATTTGCATCCTAATTTAGCTATGGAATAAATTAAATGCCATTCGTATAATATTAGATATTAAAATATAGTCATAACTACATACTTAAATTTCAGCATATTCGAATTGGACAAAATTCTTTACGATAAAGGATTCTTCCATAAGTGTATCCACATGAGAAATTTCTTAAGAATTTGTAAAGATTTACTAATTTTTATTTGAGTTAGACAAAGTTCTTGCTGTTTACCTTAACATATACACTATAATTTTTAAAAGGTTGGGGCTACCAAACTTTTGTAGTTTTGTACTTTTTCATTATACTTACTGTATCCCTAAACTTCAAGGTATAGTTCAACAACTATTTGAAAGTCAAAAGCTAATGAAGTCTGTGTATCACATACAAGCCCAGAGATTTCTATTTGGTAGTTTTTAGCTTATTGAGCCCTTTCTTTCTTTTTTCCTTCTTTTCTTCATTCCTCCCTCCCTTCCTTCCTTTATTAATTAAGCATTTTAAAGGCATCCTTTTGCTAAGTTGGGTTTGTTTTTTTTTCTAGAGAGTACTTTATTTTTTGAGGAAGATTGGCCCTGAGCTAACATCTGTTGCCAATCTTCCTCCTTTATTTCCCTTTTTTCTCCCCAAAGCCCCAGTATATAGTTGTATGTCATAGTTGTACATCCTTCTAGTTGCTTTATGTGGGACGTGGCCTGAGCATGGCTTGATGAGCGGTGCAAAGGTCCGCACCCAGGACCCGAACCAGCAAACCCCAGGCCGCCAAAGCGGAGTGTGCGAACTTAACTGCTATGCCACCAGGGCAGCCCCTGCTAAGTTGGGTTTTAAAGAACTGTGCTGGTGAGAAGGTCACTGCCAGTGGAGTCTGAGAACATCCAAAGAAATCTATTCTTTATCCCTTACCAGATATTTCACCTTAGAAAACTGTAGAATGACACTAAATGTCTGTTTTCTCATGCAAAAATGGTTTTGAGACGACCAACCTTACAGAATTTAGGAGATTAAATTCAATCATGTATGTGAAAGCACAACGCACCATACTTGGCATATAGAAGTTGATTAACTGAAAGTTAATTTCATTTTCTTGCTCAGAGTGGTTGATTAATCTAGAAATAATTACATTCAATGTGAAACATCTTAAGATTGTGGCATGAGCAAAATGCTAAAGAAATACAGAAGGAGGAATGACTATATCTTTTTACAAAAGATAGGTTATGAATACCTGGCTGAATCCTAAAGGATAAGTAGGACTTTGCCAGATGAAGAAAGACTGGGCAGATATTCCACGTGTGGAAAGCAACATCTGCAAATGTATGTAGCTAAAAACTATACTGAATGTATAGAGACTATATGTGGCTGGAGGGTAGGATGCCTTGGAGAAGTAGGGAGAGACGATGTAGGGGAATAGTCTGTGAAAAAGCATGAATGTCAGGCTAAGGAACTGAGAGTTGTATGTAGACCAGGGATTTCAAGCCAGCGTGGATACTGAGCCCTCAAGCCATCAAGGCTTTTGGCAGAGCCTGGGGCAGCCCTTGGAGTCAGTCACCTCTAGCAACAAACAGGCATGTTGACCCCAGTGTGCTGAACAGATATCTTTCCTTCTTGTTCCAGGATATTAAAAAGACTGTGAAACATCTTATAACCTTATAATAAAGATATTGGGTTTTATATTTGCTACATTTTAGATGTTTCTTTTCTTGACTGGACATTGGAAAAAGCCGTGGACCTTGAGGAGTCAAACAAGTGAGAGTCATAACTAAAGCATGAGGGTGGAGGTGAAGTGGTTCAGCTGAAGAGCCTGTCTTGGAAAGCAGCATTACACTGTAGCCCCTGCAGTTTGGTACAAAGTCAGTGAGTGCTCTCTTAGGATGTGCTGAAGACTATCAGCACGGAACGTGACTCTACTCTTGTAAAGGTCTTCCAGGATTCCTGATACATGGAGTATATTTTACAAGTGTCTATTATATTCTTGCTCAGAGGATTAGGGTATCCCTCTGGGACATATGGCTAAACAAAGTTCCAAAAGGGGAGAGCAGGCGGCCCTGGTTTGGGTAGACACAGCTGACTGTCTGTCCCCACCAAGGGAGGGCTGGCCTGTCTGCAGAGCTGCTGCTGAGTTATTACATCTCCCTCTGGTCAACATACGACTGAGCCCTGAGCTGTCTTGCCTCTGACCCATATTTCCAGAAGGTAAGACTCTTGGGTCAATTCCACATATTTAGGAATTTCAAAAACAAAGACTAGAAGCCCAGCCTGCTTTACCTCAAAAAAAAAAAAAAATGCTATGGGATTAGACAAAAAAGGATGAACTGCAAGATCAAAGCAGTACTCCTGTGAGTCAGTGATTGCAGCAGGGAAGTGCTTCACTTTGCCACTCTGCTATTAGAGCTGCCCTCCACTACCTACTGTCTGCTCTGAGGGCTCACCTGCTGAGATCAACTGGCAGGGAGCTACACTGCAGGGCAAGTCATCACACCAGGCCCCCGACTGCCTGCTAGAGAGAATGTGTGCGGTAAGGGGGTGTCACAATTTTAGTTTGATCTGATTGTACACAGGGCAGTACATCTGATCTTACTGCTCGTATTTGGATGTAGACAAGTGCATGCTTTTCTACTCCAAGCCTAGTCTGAGATTCAAAAAGTCCACAGTCCCTCCTGCCAAGTAACCTTGCCTGCTTGAAAGCACGAGAGTTCTCTAATGGCTGGAACCAAGGATGGATCTACAGGGAAGCAAACACCTAACGTTGGGTTTCCAGTCCAACAAAAAGTTCTGACACATGGAGAGACAGATAAAAATGTGCAGGTTTGGGAACAGGCAGTCATAAAAAAGGGCATCCCTTCCTAGAATGTTTGTACCTGGGTTATAAATGGCAAAATTCTCCCAAATGATATAATTCACATTACACCATTACACATACACCATTTACAAGGGCTTCCAGGAATAATGTCCAATAGACTCAAAATTCTCAGTTCCATTTGCAGCCCCCCGGCATTAAATCAGAGGGATGAGGATTGGCAAGAACCAGGGAGAATACCTGATTTTAAAGAGTTAATGGTCAAGCGGCAATTATAATACAAACACATGGGATAAACACTCTGAAAGAGGTGTGAATGTAACACAGTAGGAATGTACAGGAGCAATGAGAAAGTCAGCCCAGGGTGGTGGGATCATCTACGTGTATGCTTTTGCCCAAGAATTCTTACTGCAGAGAAAAGAAAAGAAACTAAAGACAGTACGCTAATTCACCTCAACCTTTTATAAACAAGCAAAAATAGAAACAAGAAGTAATTAGAGGGGGAGGAAAAGAAAATGAGAAAGTTACCTGAATAAAGGTTATTAGAATTCTTGAGTAAAGAGGCACTTTGGTGTTATAGTCCTTTCAAAAGCGTAGCATTAAATTCTAAACATCATAGGTACAATATATTTACCAATGATATATAAAATTTTGAATCCATGGACATACATAAAATATAGGTAAGACTCAGAGAACAAATGGTTAATTTAATTTCGGCACTCCATGGTAAACAGCTGCATCACTTCTCTGGTGTTAATGACTACAAAATGAATTCTCTCTGCAGGATGTGACATAGCCAAAGAATTAAATTATTTTATTTCAGGAATCATCTCCAGGGAGAACAAGAATCCTTGGATCATTATAGCTTTGTTAAAATCAATTAGGATTGATCAGAGAAAGAGAGTCGAAATAATAGTACAGAAAACACTCCAAAGAGTTCAAGTTCCCACAACATGAAGAATTCATAATAAGTTTTTCTATCCTTAAGAGCAAAGGCCATGATAAACTAAAAATGGCTTGCACACCTTAACCAAGATCTATTATCTTATATTTGTTTCCTACTTTAACAACCTATTTTGATATAAAATCTCAGAGATTATAAAATTGTTTTATGTTATGAAATTTGATCCATATTTAGGATATTAATTCAAAGCCTTATCAGAATTCCCATGGTATAATATTAGCTCATTTGTATGATAAATATACTTTAATTAGTATCACTCTACACTTTTTGAGACTTGAGATCCAAATGAATACTATCTTAAAATTATTAAAAATAAAGGCAGTAAGAGTTGAGAATGCCTAAATCCACTATTTCCAACTGGACATCAAGAATTCCATGCAGACAAATGTATATATTTGTAATAACAGCATCATCAATATTATTATAGTTAGCAGATGTGGTTCTCACTTTAACTACTGTCCTAAGGCTTACTGGAATCTACAGTATGTCTCAAACAATAGGCTGAGAGATCAAGTTTTGGGTTGTTCTATTGTCTTTCTCTCTTCTTAGTCATGTTTCCTCTTCATTGTCTTCTGCAGTTTTACTGAACTCAGTAGTGTAAAGGTTACAAGGGCTCACACTGAGGCTGTAATTTTCTCAATATCCAATTATGTTACAAGGACTTACTGTCTAACAGCTTACTTCAAAATGTCCCCTGGCTGCAACAAAACAGCCAGGATCAAAAGCTGTAAACTGTAGCAAACAGCTGTCACTTTTTCTCTTAACTCTTGACTAACTGTTACATGTAGGTTTTACATAAACACTCATTTAAAAACCTTTTCTATTTCGTCAAGATATTTAAAACTAAAAATAAAATGCTCAAATTTGAGGGGCTGGTACCATGGCCTAGTGGTTAAATTTGGCACACTCTGCTTTGCGGCCCGTGTTTGGATCCCGGGCACGGACCTACACCACTCCTTGGCAGCCATGCTGTATCAGTGACCCACATACAAACTAGAGGAAGATTGGCACAGATGTTAGCTCAGGGCAAATCTTCCTCAGAAAAAAAAAAAAAAGCTCAAATTTGGTAAGTTTTTGAAATCAAATGAAAATATATATACCCACAATATTCTACTATCTTCCAGTTTAGAAAAAAAGTTTCCATGACTCTCATAATCCATTTCAACTAATCATTTCTCTTCTCCATCATTTTTCTATTGGTAGTATCTTTACTTCCTCAGCTCCCATTCATTCCTCAATCTATTCCAACCCGGCTGTGTCTCTACCACTCCCAAAACTTTAAGGTCATCTGATTGAATCCTATAACCTGCAAATTCCAATGGACTATTCATTCCCAAGTTTCAGGGTTTTTTTGTTGTTTTTTGTTTTTTGTGTGAGGAAGATCAGCCCTGAGCTAACATCAGATGCCAATCCTCCTCTTTTTTGTGGAGGAAGATTGGCCCTGAGCTAACGTCTGTGCCCATCTTCCTCCACTTTATATGGGACGCTGCCACTGCACGGCGTGACAAGCGGTAGGTTGGTGCACGCCCGGGATCTGAACCTGCGAAACCCGGGCTGCCAAAGTGGAGCGCATGCACTTAACCACTTGAGCCACCGGACTGACCCCCTAAATTTCGTTTTAATTAACCTTTTTGCAGCATTCCACACAGTTGAACATGTTTGAACTTCTTCTCCTTTCACACATAGAGATGTGGCACCATCTCTATGGTTTTCTCTCCTTTACTAACTCCTCCTTTCCAGTCTTCTTCCTAAATCCTTCTAATTACCAACTTAAGTATTGAGTCTTAGCCCATCTTCTCTTTCTCTATACTCTCTCCCGAACTGGGCACATACATTCCAAAGTTTTAAAGACTATCTCTATGTTGTTAACTATTAGATAAATATTTCCAGTGCATGTAGGCTGTAACATAAACTCAGTATCTCTCTTTTAATGCTTCATTTCAGCTTCACATTTAACATGCCCACAATTTAGCACTTTTTCCTTCTAAAATCAGCTTTTTCACCACCTTTTGGCATCAAAATATATCCTTGATTTCTCCCATTTTTCTCCTCTTACCTAATATTCAATCCATCTGCCAACTCTCCTTTGCACCCCCTGAACTACCACGTTTATTCATCTGCAAATACTCTCTCAGAATACCTCCTCTTTTCTCTACTGCCACTACCCTGTCCTGTCCAATGTGATCTCACATCCAGTCTAACTGGTCTCACTGCTTCCTTTCTTGCCTCTTACAATCCACTATCCTGTTATCAAGTCATGTTACGTCCCACCGCCCACCATTTACAATCCTTCAGTGGTTTTCCTCTGCATGCAGAGCAAAGTCCAAACTCCCTAGTATGGCATAGGATTCTGTGCAATCTCAGCCTTTCTCACCCACTCAACTCATCTCTTCTCACTCTCACCATCACTCACTACACTCCTGACACACTGGTATCCTCTTACAAAAGTCAAATCCATCCTGCCTAAAGGCCTCTTCACCTGATGATTTCTCTACTAATGTACCTGTTAGCAGCTCCTCGTATTATTCAGGTTTCAAACAAACTGGCACCTACTCAAAGAAGTCTTTCCTGATTAACTTCCAGTTATTCTCTATTTCACGTTTTCCTACTTCATGGAAATTTTCAAGAGTTACTGTGGTTTTCATGTAACTGTATGTGTGTGTGTGTAACTCTTCTAGGCAAAAATAAGGTTACTCAGAGTAGGGAACATGTCTGTCTTATTTATCATTTTGTTCTTAGTAACTAGTATAGACCTGGCACATACTAGGGGCTTGAATAAGTTTGGTTAAGAAATCCACCATTTAGTGTGTTTAAATACAGTTTTTAATTCTATTGTAGTTTTAACTTTTTAAATAAACAAACAAATGTTTTGCCTATTAAATAAATCTCAGTATTAGAGGTATTCTTAAAAACCTCCTAATGGAGGTTATCTTTCATGATTGAGGTCATTTATCGTGTTGTCTTACAAAAAACTATTTACCATGACATGGCAAAGTAGTTCACACATATTAGGTTAGATCTCTTTTCCAGAAACAAAAGCTAAGACAAGGAGTCAGACACATGTGATGTATTGTGAATGTCTCTTCAAGAGAAGTGAGAGAACCAATGGTGCTGAGGTTGAGAAACCCTGATTTAGAGAAAGCTTGGCTTGACGGGAAGGAGCTATGCAAGGATGCGGTCTCAGAGTCTAGGTTTAGCTGAATCCCACAAGGAATATAGAACATGAATTACACCACGGAGTTTTTCTTACACTAAAGGAAGGGACCTGGCCTTTTGAACCCCCATGTCAATCCATCAATGGCCACGGGCTTCTTCAGGGATTGGCAGGGGACATAACGTCCCTGGCCAGGCAGTTCCCAGCCAAGGGCGACTCCTGGAGACGAGGCAGCTGTGAGCCACTAGCAGCCAACACTCAGCAGCTGAGGGACATTTGCTCAGTAAACGGGATATGGGTAGAGTATCTAGAGTGCCATTACATATACTTTTTCATTTAAACAATCAGCTAACAAGATTATTATCCCTATTTTATGATGATGAAATTAAACGTAAAAGATTTAATAATTAATCCAAGAGAAAACTCCACACAGGGTACTGCCCAGAATGGAACCAAGGACATTTACTCTAAAACCAAGCCTTTTCTCCATTGAATCCTACCTTGTATATGCAAGGGGATCCTATAGAAGTGAAGAACCTCCAAGTCGGGGGACAGAAACAATGACTTAGTTGCCAATGACATTCTTTTAAGTTAGGGAAGAAAATCACAAGAAAGATTAAAATGTAAAAACACTCAACTCAGTTTTTAATGATTTTGTTCTTCTCATCATGAAGAAAATCACCATATTAACAATGGAAATAGTACTGGCTAGCCTCTATTTGGTGTTTATCACAATACCTATAATCATGCTGAAATCTTTGAAGGCATTTTTACATTTAATACTCAGACACTATTGTTATTTCTATCAAACAGAAGAAAAAGTAAGCCACAGAATCTTTGTCTTGCTCAAGGTCATAAACCAAGAAGTGGCATATTTGGACTTGAACCCAGGTCAGCAGCTTCATACTGGATTCTGCATTACTAATCAATGTCACTGGCAAAATTAATTGATGTGTCTAATTCTGTACATAACAAAATGACTCTATTTCTAGGACAAAAGTCTTATGAGAGAAATAGAGCAAAAATATCTCAGAAAGTGAAAAAGTTTAATGACATAATTCACACTATTTTTCAAATCACTCTAATGACTGAAATACAATAAGGGTTAAATTAAAGCACTATCATATAATACGTCATAACAAATGAAGAAAAATTCAGATACGCAGCAAGTGACTAAAGAAGAGTAAAAGAGATGTAACTCAAAAAGAGGAAATCTCTGACAACAAACGAAGAAACATTCATCTTTACAGAGAGGAAGGTGAAAACATAAAGAAAATTATTTTGGAACATGGAATACGCTAGAAAAATCCTGTAATTTTGAAGGCGAAATGGAATCTTAAAGGCTTTTATCACGGATTTCTAGATACATGAATCAAATACTAAATGTCAAAGAATCAAGGAACAAGTAATAATTACAATCGTAGAAGAGGCATCTCACTATTTCAAAATATACTTGGGGAGATATTAAATAGTGAAAGATGACTGAAGGACAACATGAAGAAGTCCTAGTGGGTACAGAAGTTATGTGCCACTGGAGCTCACTTCTCAACTGTGCATTCTATACAAAAGGGAAATTTTATCTGCAAAGCATCTTGCTGAGGGACTTGAATTGCTGCAAAGGTAAGGTGCTTGCTCTAGCTTCAGAAAAAAGAAGAGAGGAGAAAGCTAGAGGAAAAGCAATTTGGGAGGGATAAGCCAAAATATCAGGGAAAATCTTCTTAGGGGGAAAACTCGGGTGCTTCTGACCTATAGGAATTATCCTACAGGAAGAATTTCTTCTCTTGTTTCTAAAGGGATTTTGTAGACACTAAATCTTAATTGAGAGTAAAACAAAGAACAGGGTGTTAAAAAGAAAGAACAGGATTTACATTCACTCAAATTATTCTTGGAAGTCTGCCATTATATTCTGGAAATATAACTGCATGTAAAAATATGGCTACAATTTTATTTCTTTCAAAATAATTTTTTACACTCACACAGTACAAGGGTCAAGGAAGTTTTCAAACTGCATTTTGAGGAAGCTTAGTTGCTCTGAGGACCTATAAAAGTTCGAAGTGAAGTACAAGAGGACCTTCGCCTCTAACTGTTTTACATATTGTAGTTCCATGAACAAATCGGTTAGGAACCTGAAGTCACTGCTCGTGTGTGTGTGTGTGTGTGTGTGTCTGCATATTATTTTTAGTAGACTGCTTATGCTACTTTAAAAACAACTAGTGTAGGTAATCTACTAAAAATAATAGCTAAACCTGGAAAATTTTAAGCAATTGGGTACAGAAAAGGCCAAAAAAGCCACCTGCTCAGACACAACTGTCTTGACATGAGTACAGCCATGTTTGGCCGCTCCATTGACCTACAGCCACCAGCACAAAAAGAAATATGAAAGCTGCTTTCTGCGTGGTGGGAACTGGCCTTTTCCCGGGAACCGGCCTTTCTCCCACGGAGAGAGTTTCAAGTTGTAACATTTCAAGGCTCTTGGAGCGTCGTAGCCTGGAATGGACTGGCCATCTGTGCCGGGCTGAGACGATAACCAAAGAGAACAACGCACGTACACAACTACTGGGCTGGGACGTTAGCCAGGGGGCTCAGTGCACGTATGCCACTGATAACCATTTTGTGCATGGAAACACTAAATGCTTGCTCTGCAAACTCTGTAATTGCTTACTCTGAAAATTACTGATGGTATAAAAACTGCTGGAAACTGAGACCCGGTGAGAGTTCCACCTGTGGAAGGGACACCTTGCCCAGGACGTGTGATCCTTGCCCAGCCGCGTCTATTGACAGGACTCTCCCGGCAGTGGGGCGTGGATGTTGTGAATAACTGATTTGATGTGAAGTAATTGATTTGATGTGTAGTAAGTGATTTGATGTGTTCTCTTTTCGGTCAACCTGGTGTTTCTCTTTCCAGTTGATTTGTGTCATTTCTCTTCAGCCGATGTGGGTGTTTTCCCTTTCCAGTCGGGCTGATGTTTTTTCCCTCTTAATATTTGACCTATTTGGATCAGTTTGCAGACTGTCGCCTTTACTATCCTCTATATAATAAAATATACCTTCAGTCCATTTGTTTGGAGTGGAAAGTGTCTTTTACGTCTCCGATCGAATCCCCGAACCTCTCATAACAACAACTGAATTCTAAGTGTTTTAAACAACAATTTATTGCTGGAGGCGACTTCAAGCAAGGAATAATGGCTTTAAAAGAACACAGTTGCTAATGCAGAAATTAAAGAAGATTCTAATAGAAACTGAAACTTCTTTTAGAAAATTGGATGAACCATTCCCCTTATACTAAATGGTGTTTTCCTGGACAACAACTAATTTTATATATTAAGTCTATAAGAAAAGAAAATATTGAGGTTGTGATAATGTACAGCCATGGCACTGATAATTACAGAGATTGTAAAACTCTCCCCAAGGAACAGAAGCAGAGTTAGTTTGCTGTATCTGTTTGCATTAACATTTCATTGGAGGTCAGGAAGTGCAAAACTCAGTACTAGGATCAGATGATTTTTTTCAGACAAACATGAAATTATAATTCAGAAATGGATTATATTTTCTATTTTAACAGCTGGACCAATCTGATTATGTCAGTTGAGAAAAGAATGCTCAAAATAAAACTTGTCAAGAAAGTGTTTTTTGTTTTTACAGTGTCAATGGAGAGGGATAAGACTACACGTAGACTTAGACTACAATCTTATGTGAGACAGAGGGGCAAACCGCAGTCAATAACAGTTTAAAAGTGTATTAGACAACAACTAAGTAAACCTCCTGAAATCCGAAGTCAAAGGTTTTTTTTTTTATTTTTAGTTCATAATAATTTTTAGAAAATGTTATTTGATTTATAAAACCACAACAGACACTGGTATTTTTTTATCATCAAGATTTCATTACTTCAAAAAATATGTATTATAATTTTGGGGGGTGACTAGGCATAACAGCATTATTTTTTTGCAGTCTGGGGACTATGCTGCTTTGATGTGGGGCTCTTTTCTAATGCAGTCTTATCAAACCTCCGTGTCATTTCTATAATAATGAACTTGGATTTTTCATTTGTCTGACTGAAAGAGGTTACTGAAGTAGCAAGGATATAAGCCCTGCTCAAAGGCTCCACCTCTGGGTGATGGCAAGACATCAAAGGAGTGGCTATGTAGGGTGTGAAACAGGCTAGCTTCTAGGCAGAGGGAACCTTGTTCTTTCCAAAGATGGCCTTTCACAGAGAGTGGCAGGCAAACAGCTAACCCTTGAACGGTACAAGTGGAATGTAGTGCAGTACAGACCAACGGCAGATGATTTGAGGGGTGTCCCTGATTCACAGGTATTGAGTTAGGATCCGGCAACTTGGCACAGTTGGGTGAAGTCAAGAATAATGACTCAGGTTGAATTCCTGCCTCTTCAGTAGAAAGGTGGATCAGGAACAGATTTAGATTGATTTGAGGAAAAGAAAAGCGGAGATATTTATTGCACAGCTGAGTACTTGGAAGAAGATTCAAAACTACTAAATAACCTCCTCTGAAAAGAAGACCTTTTTGTATATCCCTTTATCTTTCTGGATAACCCCACTGACAATTTCATGGTGGTGGAATTGATGTGTCAAAGGGCAGGGACATTTTTAACGACCCTGGAAATGTATTACCAAATTGCTTATCCAAAAGTCTGACCAATTAATACTGTCAGAGTCATCACGTCCTCACTAGATTTGAATGATACCATTATAGTTGGTTTTGGGTTTGTTTTATTATCTTTTTTAATCCATTCGTTACAAAAATAGTGCCTCCATATTTTCTTACATTTATTTACTTCAAAACTAGTGAAGTGAAACTACTGTCCCTGTTCTTTTTCTAAATTCAACTTTAAGAGATATGAATTCTGTAAAATGAACTTCAGCCAATTAAAGTGTACAATTTGATGAATTCTGATGAAACCATCACCACAACAGAATCACAAAATATTACCATCACTCCCACCAGTTTCTTCCTCTTTGCAATTCATCCCTCCCAGCCCTAGTTAACCATGGGTCTGCTTCTGTCAGAACAGAATAGCTTACATTTTCTAAAAATGTATACATCATTCAGTATGTATTCTTTTGTGCTTCAGTACATACTCTTTTCCAACTTCTTTCATTCAGCATAATTTCTGAGTATTCAGTATTTCTCTTATATAAATTATTTTGAGTCTTTTTCTTATCTTCAAATCAGTTTTAAAAATGTCTTTATGAAAATAATTATTAAAGATATCACATGGAATTTTAAATTTTTCAAAATAATAAGATGTTATTATTTTTTCCTCTTATAATAACTAAATCCAAAGTTAGAAGCCATATGAGAATGGAATTTGGAAAACACTTTAATCAAATTACTCTACCATATTTATGTTTAGATAATTCCATATTTTAAAGTAAGTAAATATTTACTGATTCTTCTGTCTGCATTCAGTCAGTGGGTGAAGTAGGATGCTCCATGCACACTAGTGTTTTAGCATTATTTTGTAAGAAGTGTGATATTTTCTAACTTTGTTTTAGTTTTTACTTAATAAAACTGCAATATTTCATTTACTTCTTCTTTTCTCTTTTTTGAGGAAGACTGGCCCTGAGCTAACATCTGTCGCCAATCTTCCTCCTTTTTTCCTTTTTTCTCCCCAAAGCCCCAGTAGATAGCTGCATGTCATAGTCATACATCCTTCTAGTTGCTCTATGTGGGACACCGCCACAGCATGGCTTGATGAGCAGTGTGTAGGTCCGTGCCCAGGATCCAAACTGGCGAACCCTGGGCCACCAAAGCAGAGCACGTGAACTTAACCACTACAGCACCTACTTATTTTTAAATATTTGGGTCTATAGTACTCAATAATTAAAGGGAAAAAAAGACATATTGATGGAGATTAATGATCATACTTAAGGAAAAAGCTTTTATCAATTCAAGAATTAAACAAAATTATCAAATGACAAAGTTTATATTTAATTATGATTCATAAGAATATATTTTATTAGTTGGTTGTTTTCAGTTATATGAGAAATTATATTTAACTTATATTGTTTTCAGTTACAGCACCTTTTTCAGGAACTTGAAATCAAACAACATCTATAAACATTAAAAATCATCACTTTATAAGCTTTTTTGGAAATAACACTTAATTGTGAAGAGCACTGTAGTTGTTCCAGAAAAAAAAAAACATATTTTTCTTTGAAAAGATAGAAATAGAGTGAGCAAGTGAGGGAGGGAGAGAGAGAGAATACTCCACAGCTAAGCACTGTAGCCCAGATAATCCTTCTGAATATTTTAGGTAATCACAACTATAACGTCCTATTTTGATATTCACGCTGATCACACCATCTATAAAGAAGACAGAAGAAAGACACTTTTTTTGAGCTCCTATTATTGCCAGATACTATATTCAACATTTAATCTATACTGTCTCATTCAATCCTCCCAACAGTCACAAGGCAGGACTATTATTTTCATCTTGCAAACCGGGAAACTGTTGCTTAAAGTTGTTAAATACATTCCACAAATTCACCCAGGGAGTAAAAGCTTTAATTTAGTTTTGCCCTCCACAGCTAGTTACTAAATCAGTCTTCAGGTTTTTCCCCTTGATACAAAATAAACCAGTTCCTTCACTCATTCCTCAATGGACCAGTCAAGCACTGTTAATCCTACCCTCCATATCCTCTCTAACTTCTTTTTTTACTTTCCATTTTTTGGAATACTAAAATAAAACTTACCGAAATTCTGAAATGATGCCAAACATGTTTAAGACGCTAAATAGTAACAAAGAAAATTTGGCCACTGACAGTTTCGACAGGAATTCTAGAAACCCAATTCCACATTGAGGACCAGGATATGGGAATAAGGAGTAAGTATGAAAGAAAGAAATTTGTGTCTGCATTGCATATCATTCTTAAGAACTATTAGAAACAGAAATGGGTCACAAAGATATTTTTCTCTAACCACATAATAGTAGTTATGGCCACAGAGGGATGTTAATAAAAATAGACTTCTTTTAAAGACAGTATATACCTCTGGGACATAAGCTATTTCCTCAGTTTTAAGAAGAACTGAGACCATCATAAAGTATTTGAAGGTTGGGTTTTGGTACATTAAACAAGCAACTGGATTCACTTATTTTCAGACAGAGGTTTCATTAACCTGTTAATGTTTATTCACGCCAATTCTTAACAGACTAAAAATAGCTGAAATTCCACTGAGACCAGTATTCTTCAGGCAGCATCAACACCTTCACTTGTAAGAAGCAGATAAAAGTTACTCTGCCCAGTTTCAAATCACTAATGTCAGAGCCTTTTTCTTTTACTCAACTCCCTCGTTAGTCCCAACTCACTCACTCACTTAATATCTTTCTCTCTCCCTCCTCCCTACTAAGATTTTAAGTTATTTTTTATTAAAATTCTTTTTTAAATTTTGCATAATAATAACAGCTAACATAGTGAATGCTTATAAGGTCAGAGGTGCTATGCTAAGTCCTCTAGGTACATTATCTCATTTAATACTCACAAAACCTCATGACACAGGTACTGCTTTCTTCCTTTTTGAATGTTTGAACAACTTACTCTGTGAGTGGCAGAACTGAGCTTTGAACGTGGCCAGTCTGACTCCAGAGCCTGCATACCTCACCGCTAAACTAAATTGCCTCCTCTTAAAATTGCACCTATGAATAAGGCAGCATTTCCGTTAAATCACACCAACTTCTTACAAAGGCTTACTGTTATACAAAAAGTATTTCCATTTTGCAGTGATTTCAGAATCCAGAAAGCTTGTCATTAAATAGTGGCTAGTTTGGGGTTTTTTTAACAATAATTTTTCAAATAAATGAGAATCAAGAGTCACTTAAAATAATCTAACACTAAAAGGGGAAGAAAAGATAGGAAGCAATTAGTGAGCTGCTTTGCAAATATTAACTCTTTGCTAGCAGAGACTGTGTTTAGCCAATGTGGTATCTTTGAATGCAACACTTGGCTCATTGAAGATGTGAGCTAAATGAACTATGTAAACAGTTTCTTGAATTTTGAAAATCTGGACTAGATTTTCATATGTGTTTTATATTCTAAGTTTTAGATCCTCCACGACAAAAAACACATTTCTGTGTTCCTTTCATGTTTTGTTCAAATTCTTCATGTTCGAGAATATAAAATGTTTATTTTTAGTGTTTCTTCCAGATCAATTAGAAATAAAATGTCAGGATACGTGTGCTAGTTCTAAAGCTTAAAAACTGATTTACTCATAATCCTTTCAGTTTATAGTCATAAAAATGACAATGTTCTTTATATGAAATCATAGCAAGCTGCAATAGAGACCTGCTAATTACAACTTACCACCCCTTCCCATGACTGAGATCAATACTTTATTTTGGCTTTAATGGTTTCAAAGAAATAAAAATTTAAACACATGGAAAATATTTGTGTATCTTGCCATTTCAAAGAAATCTGTGTATAGCTGAAAAATTAGACTTTCTTCTCCAATCTACTGTCTTTTTCCTACACTAGGTCTCAGTAGAATGAGAATAGCAAATGGGATCATCATAGAGTATGTTTATTTGTATCAGGACTTTGATATGCAAATTTCTGTTCTAAAAGAATGAGAAATGAACTGACCACCAGATATCCTCATAAGAGAATTCCTCAAAACAAACACACACACACACACACACACACAGACTGTGAATTCTGAGAGGGATAAGCTTTGATATTTTACTTTCCTATGAAATGTACTCAAATGCAAAATACTGCCTCCATTTAAATGCATAAAAAATCAATTTCAGGATATGAAGTGTAAATGTTGCAATAGATTCATTCTTCCAATCTTACAGATGATTCTTTACTCAGACTGATATTTGTCTTTATGAATAATTGAATTTTATAACTCCTTAGCAAAAATGAGAAATTTCTCTATTTGAAGATTTTTATCTAAATGCATATAAATAGAAAATAATTTAAAAGAAACACTGTAAAAGAGTAAAAAAAAGATCCTAACAATTTACTTCTAAAGAATATATAATACAAAATTTGAAAAATAACCTAAGTTTCACCAGGTTAATATATACATAGTAGTAAAATCAGAACATGAAAAACAGATTTTAGTTAGCAAATTATAAAAATAAGTAACATAAGAATAAAGTCCTTGAAACCTAAATATGGTTCTGGTTGTGAGAAATCTCTTGTGGGAAAGAAATTCCAATTTGAAAAAATAGATATAAAGGCAAAAGAAAATTATAGTGTAAATTAAAACACTTAAAATATTTAATATGTAAATTAGAAATTAAAAAGTTCAGAAAAGTATGAAAATATTTTATATAACTTAATCTTACAAAACTTGAGAGTAGGTATGACTACAAGTAAAATAAAATAGAAAATGAGAAAAAGTAGAAAATATTTTCATATAAAATCCCCATTTTAGATAAGATATATACCGTAAAGCATGTTATGCTGTAAAATGCTACTGTAACTGAATGTTAAATGGGAATTTTCCCACAGCTAGAAATTTCAATGAAGGCCCAAGATGAATTTAATCACTGCTAGGAATCTATACTCCTAATTCACAAACTTTCACAGCTGGGACCAGCTAACTCAAGGAATGGCTTATAAGGATTCACCAGTTTCAATGCCCCAGTCATCACAGCAATAATGAGTGATGAGAGGGAATGGTCTTTTGGGGTAATGTGAAGTGAGGCAATCCAAAGAATCCCTCACAAATTTAAGGTTGCCTAAAATGTCCCCTCAAGTTTATTAAATGAGATCTATTCTCTCTTCTAAAAAGTTGGTGAGCCACTGGATCCACAGATCGTTTCATGCTGCCCAGGTATGAAAATAAGGACCAAAATAGAGAGATGGAGGTGCTGGGATAAGAAGCTCTAGTGAGTAACCTTTCCTCGTGTTCTTTGATGAAGCAAGGACAGGAGCTTCCCTTGGGTGGGATGCATCTGAATAAGGCTCCTGGGCTTCAGCAGATCTGCTAATACCCACTCAAGCAAGTCACCACAAGGAACAGGCACCCTAACAAATAGACTTTTTTGGCTTTAAATGAAGAATAAAAAGATGAAAGAAATGAAGCTGAATCTTGATTTGCCTCTTCAGTGATCCAAGAAATGGGACACCAATTACATAAATCTCAGAGGAAAACACATAGATACCCCACAGGAGAAGCACAGGCACTGGGAGGCCAGCTACACAGAGGACATCTGGAGTGAGTGTCAGCCTAACAAGCAGCAACAACCAACAAGAAGAAGACTGCAGTCTCACTGAGTCCTGCCAGGACACATGTGCCCACTTTTGCCACATCACAGATGGAGCTGGCATCTAGAAGTTGGAGAGAGGAGTTGTCTGGAAGCCCACCCACACCCAGTACTCTCAAAGCACAAGAGCTGTCAGCACAGATGGTACGTGTAGAAAAGCTTTGAGGGGAATTTGAGATTGACATTTTAAAATGAATAACTAATAGAATAGACTAATAACCCAAGTGGCTGAAAAGTTACCACATCTGTGCAACAAAGAGTCAAGGAAGATGCCTCCAAGTGAGAAAACATAGAAATTCCATTATAACATAGATAGGGGCAGTTACTGGAAAAAATTAAAACAATATCTTATTTAAATAACAGCAGGTTGTAACTTCTCAGTAAACCAGTTACTCTATTCAGTGGTATACTTAGAATAACATTATTGTGTTCTCTCTCTCTGAATAAACTATGGGTCATGAAACTCAGGTGCATATCTCTGACAAATGGCAGAATAAATGCATTGTTAAAGTATGTGTCCCATCCAAAAATAACTATGCCCCATAACCAAAGCATTGGAAGAATGCATTCATCCAGCAAATGTTTTTTCAATGCCTCATATGTGTCAAGCACAAGTCCGAGTATAGTGATCTTGGTGATGAGTGAACAGAGTCACACATGTCCCTGGTCCTGTAGAGTTAAATTAAACTAGGGATAAACCATAGTCAAGGAAGAACTCTCTGAAGAAGAGATATTGGAAATAAGACACGAATAATGAAAAGTCATCAGTCATGTGATGATCCAAGGGGTAGGGGAGGGAGAGAAGGTGATGTAGACTAAATTGTGTCCCCTAAAATTCAGATATTAAAGCCTTAACCCCCAATGTGACTGTATTTGGAGATCGGGCCTTTAAGGAGGTAATTAAGGTTAAATGAAATCATAAGGGCAAGGCCATAATACAATAATACCACTGTCCTTATAAGAAGAGGAGGAGACACCAGAGGTGTGCATGCACAGAGGAGAGGCCATGTGAGAACACAGCAAGAGGATGGCCAGGAAGAGAGCCCTCAACAGAAACCAACTCTACTGGCACCTTGATCTAGGACTTGTAGCCTTTAGAACTTTGAGACAATAAATTTCTGTTGTTTAAGCCACCCAGTCTGAGGTATTTTGTGGTATCAGGTGTTTCATGAAAATGAAGAAAAGCTTTGTTGAAAATGATTTAAGGACAAACTCATATGGAGAGTATAATCAAATTACATAAAGATAATTTAAAAAAATAAACCCTAAAGGCGAGTCTTAATACTTTCGTCAGATCCCCTTCAGCGAGTAGCTTCTCACCCACATGGCTAGGAGCATTACTGGACTGGACCAGTAATGGACTGTTAACTCTTCTTGTGAAACCTCTCCCATGCACTGCACAGAGCTTTTACCCCACAAGTCTAGATAACAGAATATATTTATTTCTCACTTCATGACCCCTATGGCTGATCATAATAATATAATTCTTAAGTTTCTATCCTTGTTAGTAGCACTGATTGTTACAGCTCTGTCTCTCTATCCCTCATTTTCTTGATCCTTGATCCATGTTCCAACAGACTTTGGGACTGTGCAGGCCCGTTTCAGGTTTTTGTAAACTGGGCTGCCCTAGAAATGATGTATCTAGTTTGATCAGGGTTACATGATATGTTATCCCATCATTTTGATATAATGACCAGAACTGTTAGCATTTTGTATGCATTATTCATATCTTATTATTGTCAGAGGATTCAGCTATATCTATATTTTTCAGCTCCTAGTATTTATTCTGGGGAGTTGCTGGGGTCATCTGATCTAGCCTGGACTTGGCAGGGTGACTCTACTTCAATCTCTGGGTTTGGCTGGACTTGGTTCCTTATTATAATCTGAGCTCAGTCTGCTCCAGCAAATACTAGTAAAGATCTTCTCACAGTGTTGGCGGAAGTGCAAGAGAACAAATAAAAACCAAGCTGGGCCTCTTGAGATGCAGGCTCAGAACTGGCAACATAACTTAGGTTCTTATTCTATTGGCCAAAATAGTTCATATAGCTGAGGCCAAAGTCAAGGAGCCTGGAAAAACACTTATCCTTTAGTGGAAAGAACTGCAAAGTTACAGGGGAAAGAACTTGAATACAAGGAGGAGTGAACAATTGGGGCCAATAATTCCATTTGCTACACTTATATTCAAATATCACACCTGTGTTCACCCTCCTCTTATTACACATATTAAAACAAGTGCATAACTAATCCCGATAGACACACACATAGGAAAAATAAAAATGTAATAAACATGTATCTGTATACACACATACGTATAATCCATACATATAGATTATGTATATATTTTATATATTACTGGAGAGGAGATTGATGAAAAAAGAGAACACTCTGAAATCTACAGAGGGCCCTCTTGGGTACTTAGTTGAGTGATGATCAGCACATATATGTAAGGGAAGAATCCAATGTCCAGGCACAGATGGCTTCAATAGTGAATTCTACCAACCATTTAAAAAATAAATAATACCAATCCTGAACAAAAACTTCCAAAACACTGAAAAGTAGGAAATACCCCCAACGCATTCTATGAGGTCAGTATTACTATGATGATAAAACCAGAAAGAAATATTACAGGAAAAGAAAATTACAGGTCAATAGCCCTCATGTACACAGATGGAAAAATTCTTTAAAAAATTTTAAGAAATGAAATGCAACCATATTTATAAAGGATATTAAGTCATGGCAAAGCAGTTTATCCCAGGAATGCAACTAACAACATATGTAATGGTGAAAAATTGAATGCTTCCACGCTATGATCAGGAATAAGGCAAAAATGTCTGTTCTCACTATTTTCATTCAACATGGTACTGGAGGATCTAGACAGTGAAACAAGGAGATAAAAAGAAATATCCAGTTTGGAAAGGAATAAAACATTTTTTATTCATAGATTATTTGAAAATATGAAATAAAAACATCTATGGAATATATGAAAACATTCTAGAATGAATAAGTGAGTTGAGGAAGGTTGCAAGATACAAAATCAATATACAAAGATTATTTGTATCTCTATACATGAGCAACAGTTGGAAATCAAAATTAGCAAAACAGTATTGACAATAGTATCAAAATATGAAATACTTAGAGATAAATCTTCAAAAGGTGTGGAAGACAAACATTAAAAACTAAGGAACTATTGCTGAGAGAAATTAGAAGATATATGGAGAGATATAATGTGCTCCTTAATCAGGAGACTTAATATTGCTAGGATGTCATTTTTCTCCAAACTGACTTATAGATTTAACTCAATCCCCATCGAAATCCAAGTAGTTTTTTTTTGTCAGGAACTGACAATTTGATTCTAAAATTCACACAAAAATGCAAAAGACCTAAAATAACAAAAACAACATTGAAAAAGAAGAACAAAGTTGAAAGACTTACACTTCCTGACTTCAAGATTTATTATACATTTACATTAATCAATATATTGCTGTATGGGTGTAAAAATAGACAAATAGATCAATGGAATAGAATAGTCTAAAAATAAACCCACACATATATGTTAAATTTATTTCCAACAAACTTGCAAAGATAATTCTCTGGAGAAAAGAAAGTCTTTTCAACTAATATTGCTTAAACAATTGGATATCCATAATGATTATAATGAACAAAAAATAAACTCCTATCCATACTTCCCACCATATAAAAAATCATTACTCAAAATAAATCCTAGACCTAAATATAAAACCTAAAGTTATAAAACTTCCAGAATAAAGCATAGGGAAAAAGCCTTGTGATTTTGGTGTTAGGCAAAAAAAAAAAAGGATCAATTAAAAAAAAGAACCAGTAGGGCCCGGCCCAGTGGCACAGTGGTTGAGTTCCCGTGCTCCACTTCGGCAGTCCGGGGTTCACGGGTTCAGATCCCAGGCGTGGACATAGGCACTACTCATCAAGCCATGCTGTGGTGGCATCCCATATACAAAATGGAGGAAGATGGGCACACTTGTTAACTCAGAGCTAATCTTCCTGAGCGAAAAGAGGAGGACTGGCAATGGATGTGAGCTCAGAGCCAGTCTTCCTCACAAAAAAAAAAGAACCAATAAATGCACTTCATAAAAATTAGGAACTTCTTTGAGAGATCCTCTTAAAAGAATGAAAAAGTAAGAAACAGATGCGGGGGAAAATACATTCAAGTCACATATTTGATAAAGGACTTGTTTTGAGAATGTAGAAAGAACTCTAATATCCCAATCACATGTAACAAACAACCCAACTAAAAATGGGCACAAGATTTAAACAGACATTTCACCAAGGATGAAAAATAAGCACATGAGAAGATGCTCAATGTCATTAATCATCGGAGAAATGAGAATTAAAACCACAATGAGATATCACTACACAATTTCAGAATGTCTAAAATTCAAAAGAATGACCACATCAAGTGTCAGCGAGGATGTGGAACCACTGAAACTCTTATACACTGCCAGTGGGAACAACCCCTTCGGAAAAGTTTGGCATTTTCTTTAAAATTGAAGTATACATCCATCATATGATCTGGCAATTCCACTCACAGTATTTACCTGAGGGAAATAGAATTACATGCCCAATTAAAGAATTGTACACAAATGTTCTTTGCGACTTTATCCGTAACAGACAAAAACAGGAAATGATCAAAATTTCTATCAACAAATGAATGGATAAACAATTTGTAGTATATCCAAACAACGTTCTACTACTCAGCAAAAAAGGTAATGAACTAGATACATGCAAGTACATAAATAAACATCAAAATAACTATGCTGAATTAAAGAAGCCAGAAAAAAGAAGGCATACTGTGTGATCCCTGTGATATAAAATTCTAGGCAATAGGAACTAAAATATAGAGACTAATGTATAGAGCCACAGTGACTGGCTACAGGAAGGACAAGGAGAGAGAAATTACAAAGGTGCATGAGGAAATATTTAGCGATGATAAATATGTTCATTATCTTGATTGTGCTGATGGTTTCATGGCCATTACATACATCAAAACTTAGCAAACTGCACACTTTAAAGTACAGTTTATTGTTACGTCACTATACTTCATACAACTGGTATAAGTCCTCTTATATTTATTTCTTGATTTTTAACTGAATTTTACATATTATATTTTTAAGTAAACCTTTTATAATGTAAATAAGTCTTCCTTGTTAGAACTTCTGATACCCAAGTTTACTTTTTTTCTGAAATTAGGATATTCAGATTAATTAGGTAATAATCTCTATAAAGCAAAGAGTTTATCTCTATGAAAACTCAATTAATTCTTGACAGCAATATATTTTTCATGTATCTAAAGAGAATGGAAGGCCAAAAGAGGAAAATCATTTCAAATGATAAAAACCAAAGAGTTCTGAAAAATAATATATTTAACAGTGTACGAAAAAAAATTTAAAGTATAGATTCTGTTGAAAATACTGATACTTAGAGAAATGGCTTTGGACCAAAGTTGCCAAAATTCAGATTTTCTCAACTAATTAAAATCAGAAGTGTTGATTTTACTGTTGGAAGATGCATTAATTGTTTGAAATCATAATGAGTGGCTTGCACAATTTAATTTCTGTATAAATGACTACTTGAATAAAAAAAGTATCAAATATAAACAGTAGTGTAGCAAGAAAATTAAATGGCAGAAGTAATTATTC
Source organism: Ceratotherium simum simum (assembly GCF_057802395.1). Taxonomy (NCBI): domain Eukaryota; kingdom Metazoa; phylum Chordata; class Mammalia; order Perissodactyla; family Rhinocerotidae; genus Ceratotherium; species Ceratotherium simum. The sequence goes on along the minus strand of NC_141914.1, from coordinate 2,394,697 downwards.
AACCAGTAGCAATAACTAAGACCATCATTTAAACGATTTTCTATACATAAACAAGAAAATACTGTTACAAAATTTTACAACACAAAATTTAGTTTACTCCTAATTCAGTACTATTATACTTCTTTTTCCTTCAGTATTAGTGGATCCACACTATCTCCTGTCAATTCATTGTGTTTCTTACGTGAACCATCACAGGCAAGAAACTTCTTAGAACACCAATACCTTCAAAGAGCTGCTTTAGTAAGACACAAATCTTCAGTGTTTATTTTATTCACCACTTTGGGATTTTCCTTTTCTATTTTAAGATTAATCAAGCTGTTGTTTTTAGTTTGGGAAGAACAGATAAACTGCAAGATAGCCAAGTAGCGCAAACACACCAAGGAAAGGCAATAACCAAAGTCATTCTGAAATTAAATGTACAAGGGTTGAATTTCTTTAACATTTTCCTAATTCAAAATGTCACTTCTGACAGATCTGCTTTTAACAGTGAAAATTTTCAGTTTCTAATTAAAAAAAAATCACCTGTCTCTATAATAATATATATTATTAATAAAATAATTGTCTTTATCATATATTTATATTTTGTATTATATTTATATCAAATAATAATAATATAATGTTAATTATATATGTTTTTCTTTTTGACATTATAATTGTTACAACTTGGACATGAGAACAGTTTTCACGACTGTTTTCTCCTCACAATACTTACACTTTTATTCTAAAAACATTTTTATTTTGGCATTTGCAATGGTCCAGGCAGATCCTGACGGTGCTCCTATATTAAAAAATGGAATCAGCTGTAATCCAAGTCCTCCTGGATCTTCTGTGAAAGAATACACATGTATATAATGTGTCTGGGGACAGAGTCTACTGCTGTTTCTAGGCCTTGGTTAGTGATAGAGCTGGAAAAAGCATTCAGTTTTCATCTTTGCAATAGTTTTTCCAGTTTAACATAAGTTATTCTTGCTTTTCTTACAACATGAGGTTTCATCAACAAGTAAGCAAGCCTTTCTTCTACAGTACTTTTGATGTATAATGTGACTTTCTTTTTTTAACTCTTAACTTTAGCTCATAATTTTCTATGAAAGGGAGTGAAAATGTTCACCAACGAAAGTCAATGACTTGGTAATTACTTTTTTCTCCAATAATAAAACTTTTGTCAATAATTTTCAGTTTAATTTACTTATCCTTGGAGGCTTCATTAGACCCACAAATCAACTAGGCATCATTTTAATTAGAATTAACACTTTCATCCTGCTTATGAATATATATAAGACAACTTTGAAATGCTGGCCATCTGGGAAAACAGTCAAGCTATCACAGCAAAATTAAGACATTTCTCATGAAATACTACTACTCCATGGCCACCATACAGTAAACAAACATTCATTGTTATCATATTGATGGAAATTCTCTCAAAAAAGCATTGCTATCTCCTTCAGGAATTCTTACATACTTTGATCATCCCTTTGAAGTAATATTCATTTAAAGATACTTTGTAATGCTAGACTCCCTTCAACTGCATGATATATTTTCCATTTAGCAGTCAGACCATTACATTGTGTAAGCATCACTAATATCTATGGTTCAAAGATCATGGTATCTTCCTAAGGATGCCAGGTATACACACAAAAAAGGGTCTTAACAAAAGAAATGTATTAAGCAATTATTTCTCCACTTCCTCCAAGCAAATTTTTGTGTATTTATTCTAGGACATTACTAAAAGAAGGAAGGGAGGAAAGGAGAGTGGGAGGGACAGAAGGAGGGAAGAAAGAGCTCTTCTACTTGAAGAGCAAGACTCTGTTCAAACAGTGAATAGCATGAGGTAGACTGACACTCCTTGGGAAGGAGATGATAATGTTTGCTGTAAAAAAATTCTGAAAATATATTTTAAGATCAAATGTCAAATGATTTTTTCCAAATTCTTAGTTGTGATAAATTACAATGAATGACTTGAATGTCTGTCTATCTGTCTATCTATGTATCTATCTATCTATCTATCTATTATAAGACAAGGATAAGAATGGCGCAATATAATCCTACTTCTACAGGAAAGTTTAATCAGATACACAGTATAAGAAACTTCCACTATAAACGAACATAATGATAAAATATTCATCATGCACCTTAAGTTGATTTCTTCAAAGGACATAAGAGAGATGGGGGAGACAGCAAGGAAAAGAAACATAAAAATAAATAAATGACAAAATACAGTAATAATAAATTTGCCAGGGGGCAGTATTGAAGATATATATTCCAAAAAACTCCTATGCATACATAGAGCGTTACACAAAACATGCTTTATAATTTGAAACAATTATTTAAGCTAAAAACAAAGGTTCTTATTTATACCTTAAACAGGTAAAATATATTGCTTATTTTAGAAATATCTTTGTAAAAAGGCACTTGTTCAAGATTATCAACAACTTAGGGAGAACTTTTTTAAATGCCCATTCTAAATATATTTTAAAATATAATAAAATACATATATGAAATTGTGGGCTCTATTTAAGTGTGTGTCCCTTCATAAAAGCAACAGCACAATTATTTAAACTGTATTGTGTGGCAAGGTCTGCATTTATTGTGTGGTACGATTCACAGCAATTCATAGTTTCCCAGATGTAACAGGTATGCAATAAATGTTTGTTAAGCTTATGGCATACATTAATAAACACATATCTAACATTTCTGGATATTTAATATAATCTGAAAGTAGGGAGAAAAAAAATGGGAACCAACTAGAAATTGAGTCTTATGATTCACATAAAATCTGTTTTCTTGTAATTTCTAAGTAAAAGACAATCAGAATTTTACTTATTTGCTCCTGTGTACACAAAGAATATAAACTATTAACTCACCAGCTTTTAACAAGTACATTTTCAGTGTCTGGCATGGCGACTAGTCCAGATGCTGCAGAGTGAGAGAACTAACAAGCTGGCACCAAGCAGAGTCGTTGAAAAAGGTCTCATCAGCAAACAGCCAGCACTGAACGAACACTCCTCTAATGAAAACACACACGCCCAACATTTTTTACTAATATGATCTTTTCTCTTGGATATGCCTGTATTATAATAAAAATCTAACTTTGTTCCTCAAAATACATCAATATGAAATCCTCTACTGAACGCTTTTGAAATTACACTCATTAGCACAGATACTTTAATAAACGACTGAACAAAAAGGTGGCTAACTCTTGAGGAAAACAGTCTCACTAGAGATTTTACTCTATGTTTAATTGTAAAAACATGACACACTAACAACTGGCTCAAAAGAACAAGTTTGATAATTTTATTTATATTTCCCAGACATACATTAATTTGCCTATAGGGAAGACGCCTGCAAACACCCTCCGTAAAGGACCAGAGAACAAATATTTTAGGTTTATGGGCCATATGGCCTCTGAAGCAACTACTCAGTTCTGCTATTGCAGCTTGAAAGCACCGACAGACAATATGTAAATAAATGGACTTGGCTGTGCTCCAAAAAACTTTATTTACAAAAGAGGCTGGGATGGCAAGCAGGCTACAGTTTGCCAGCCCTGCTACAAGGCATTAAATGATACTGCCAAAGTCTCTCCTTGACCAAACTTTTGGTCAGGCTCCTCTGAGCCCTCTGCTCAAGGAGGCCCACCATGGGATTTTGTCTCTGTTCCCGTAGGATCCAGTTTTGGCAAGAATCTGCTAAGTCACTTCGGAGAGAATCCCTACCCTCAATATATGATCAATTCCTCATCCTCCACCACTCCCCAAGTGATATCTGATCACCTTGCCCTGCCTTCACCAAGAATCCTATCAGGTTAGTTTAGCCAGAATCCCTCCTGACCCCTGACAGTGCCCGGGAGTAATTTTCTATCCACCGAAGCCCCCCACTCCTTGGCTATAACTTCCCACTTTTCCTTGTATTCAGAGTTGAGCTCAATTTCTCTCCCCTAATGTGAAACCCTATTGTAGTAGGCCCCCCCACAATAAAGTCAGCTTTACAGTTCTTTAACAAGGGTCAGAACAGTTTTTTCTTTAACAATATAAAAAATAATCTAGGATTTTCCTTTGATTGACCAAAATTCATTTTTAATACCTAGACGATACCTGCTTAAAGAAACTAACAGGGCCGGCCCCGTGGCTTAGCGGTTAAGTGCGTGCGCTCTGATGCTGGCGGCCCGGGTTCGGATCCCGGGCGTGCACAGACCCAGCGCTTCTCCCGCCATGCTGAGGCCGGGTCCCACATACAGCAACTAGAAGGATGTGCAACTATGACATGCAACTATCTACTGGGGCTTTGGGGGAAAAAAATAAATAAATAAAAAAATTAAAAAAAAAAAAAAAAAAGAAACTAACAAAAAACAAGACAATTTTGGTCAAAAGTCTCATCCTTTAATACTTGAGTAATGTTTCTCTTTCACCTTTTTATTCTTCAAAAAATTACTGTTTCATCATAGTTGTAAATTTTCATGAAAAACCTAATTTGCATTCTATAAATCAGCATCTTTTTGTTATAATGTCGCCTTAGCCTTCATTTTATTGCAACAAGAAATTCTCTGTGGGACTTTTCTTGCCCCCAAATAGATCCCTAAACTAAGGCACAATGGAGGCTAACTACCCACATTCTAAAGAAAGACTTCAACAGCAGAGGTAACTCCTCCCGGGCTTAGTAAGAGGTGGCAGTACTGGCTGGCCCCACATCCGAATCATTATCGCTTCCCCTTCCCATCTCAATCCCTATGAAGAACCACTGTATTAAATAATCCATCTATTCTCCCCATTAATGAGTGATCTCTATTTTACCACAGATTAACTATTTCATGTAATACAGTCTAGTTTTTCCCTTTCTACTTGGTACCATTAATAAATACTTCTCTTTGGGAATTAATACTACATGTTTTAAATATTTTCCCTTGAATATATTTTAATATTTGCCAGGGTTCTTGCTCTTCTTTATTGTTCTTTTCAAATAATCTGTATGTCATTCCATTTATTACTTCATATCAATTTATAATTATTTTTGCTGAGTTCAAAGTGGCAAAAACAATAAGAATTTTGTGTGTGATTTGTTTACAATTCTAAATTAACATTTAGATCTTCCAAATATTTATACTTCTCATCCAAGAACACAGTGTGTATATATCATTATTTTATTCTTCCTTACATCACTCAAAACAAATTTGTAATTAATTGCATTAGACTATCCTCTTGCCAATTTTTAACAAATTTAAGAAAAATATATAATTCATTATTAAAGCAATACTGCATCAAGACCAAATAACCTTACTTTATTGAATCAAAGATGGGTCATCTAAACAAATATATACATTTTATTTTACTTTTTTTTATTGAGGTAACACTGGTTTATAATATTATATAAATTTCAGGGGTACATCATATTTCCATTTCTGTGGAGATTACATCACGTTCATCACCCAAAGACTATCATCTGTCACTGCCCCATTACCCCTTTCACCCTTCTCCCTCTCCCTTTCCCCACTGGTAACCACCAATTTAATCTCTGTATCTATGTGTTTGTTGTTGTTGTTGCTGTTTTTATCTTCCACTTATGATGAAATAATATCGTATTTGACTTTCTCTGTCTGGCTTATTTCACTTAACATAATACCCTCAAGGCCCATCCATGTTGTCCCAAATGGCAAGATTTTATCTTTTTTTATAGCTGAGTAGTATTCCATTGTGTATGTATACAACATCTTCTTTATCCATTCATCTGCTGGCGGGGACCTCGGTTGCTTCCAAGTCTTGGCTATTGTGAATAATACTACAATAAACATAGGGGTGCATATATCTTTATGCATACTTGTTTTCATGTTCTTCAGATAAATACCCAGCAGAAGAGCTGGATCATATGGTAGCTCTATTCTTAATTTTTTGAGGAATCTTCATACTGTTTTCCATAGTGGCTGTACCAGTTTACATTCCCACCAGCAGTCTGTGAGGGTTCCCTTTTCTCCACATCCTCTCCAACACTTGTTATTTCTTGTCCTGTTATTTATAGCCATTCCGACAGGTATGGGGTGATAACTCATTGTAGTTTTGATTTGCATTTCCCTAATAATTAGTGATGTTGAATATCTTTTCATGTGCCAGTTGCCCACCTGTATATCTTCTTTGGAAAAATGTCCGTTTGCCCATTGCTTAATTGGGTTGCTTGTTTTTCTGTTGTTGAGTTGTATGAGTTCTTTATATATTCTGGATATTAACCCTTTATCAGATATATGATTTGCAAACATCTCCCAATTGTTAGGTTGTCTTTTCATTTTCTTGATGGTTTCCTTTACTGTGCAGAAGCTTTTTAGTTTGATGTAGTCCTATTTGTTTATTTTTTGTTTTGTTTCCCTTGCCTGGGGAGGCACGGTATTCAAAAAGATACTGCTAAGACAGATGTGAAAGAGCATACTGTCTGTGTTTTCTTCTAGAAGTTTTATGGTTTAAGGTCTTACATTCAAGTCTTTAATCCATTTTGAGTTAATTTTTGTGTATGGTGTAAGATAATGGTTTACTTTCATTCTTTTGCATGTGGCTATCCAGTTTTCCCAATACCATTTATTGAAGAGACTTTCCTTTCTCCACCGTATGTTCTTGGCTCCCTTGTCAAAAATTAGCTGTCCGTAGATGGGCGGGTTTATTTCTGGGCTCTCAATTCTGTTCCACTGATCTGTGTGTCTGTTTTTGCACCAGTAACATACTGTTTTGATTAATATAGCTTTGTAGTATATTTTGAAATCAGGAAGTGTGATACCTCCAGCTTTGTTCTGTTTTCTCAGGATTCCTTTGGCTATTTGGGGTCTTTTGTTATTCCATATAAGTTTTACAATTCTTTGTTCTATTTCCATGAAAAATGTCATTGGGACTTTGATAGGGATTACACTGAATCTGTAGATTGCTTTAGGAAGTATGGACATTTTAACTATGTTAATTCTTCCAATTCACGAGCATGGAATGTCTTTCTATTCCTTTGTGTCTTCTTCGATTTCTTTCAACAATGTTTTACAGTTTTCAGTGTACAGGTCTTTCACCTGTTTGGTTAAATTTATTCCTAGGTATTTTATCCTTTTTGTTGCAATTGTAAATGGGGTTGTATATTCTTAATTTCTCTTTCTGCTGCTTTGTTGTTAGTATATAGAAACACAACTGATTTTTATACCTTGATTTTGTACTCTGCACCTTTACTATATTTGTTCATTATTTCTAATAGTTTCTTGGTGGATTCTTTAGGGTTTTCTATATGTAAAATCATGTCATCTGCAAATAGTAACAGTTTTACTTTTCCCTTTTCAATTTGGATCCATTTTATTTCTTTTTCTTGCCTGACTGCTCTGGCTAGGACTTTCAATACTATGTTAAATAGGAGTGTGCGCAAAAGAGGGCATCCTAGTCTGTTCCTGTTCTTAAAGGGATAGCTTTCAGTTTTTCACCACTGAGTATGATGTTATCCATGGGTTTGTCATATACGGCCTTTATTATGTTGAGGTACTTTCCTTCTATACCCATTTTTTTCAGAGTTTTTATCATAAATGGATGCTGTATCTTGTCGAATGATTTCTCTGCATCTACTGAGATGATCATGTGATTTTTATTCTGCATTCTGTTAATGTGGTGTATTACACTGATTGGAAATATATTATTATAACATCGCATCAATAGGTATATAGAGAAATTTTATGGTCACCTCAATAGATGCCAGAGAACTTTTGAAAAAATTTAGCAACCAACATGAATAAAAGTATTTACCTAATTCATGTCTGCTATTTATTTTATAGGATAATTTTGAAAATTACATAATTTAGTATTTCATACACATGGCAAATTAGTTCACAATTACCAATCTGCAATTACATGTGAATATACTCACATACGATGAGACTTTAAGAAGGGTATGCTCTTGGTCATAATGTAATTAGTAAATTAAGAGAGAATCTTTAGAAAAGCTCTCACATAATCCATAGTTATTGCCATTTTAAAGTTTTACCAATTAAAATTTTTACAGTTTAATTTTATTAAAAATATTTAATTGGTCAACATAGAGATAAAGAATGGAAGCTTTTTCACTGTGGTAGAGTGAAAAATAACCCATCCTGAATAGTAGTTAACTTTAAAACAATAATAGAAATAAAGCAAAGAAATGAAGATATTAGTCATTTTAGGAAAAAGACAAAAAAAATACAGTGATCCTATTTAAAGAATTCTATCCAAGACAATGGTTGTTTATCTCTGTCCAAAGGGACATGGTTTGCATCGTTCAAGAGGTTTTCATGACTTTTTATAGCAGTCACTTTTGAGACTGTCAAATAATGTGAATAAATCATGCTTTTTCCTTGTCCACTGTTGAAGATAAAGCAGAGCTATTTTATGCTCCCCAAGTTCCCATCAATTTTGGTACCTCATGCTTCCTTCTATGGTGATAGGCCTTGTATAGAGCAAGTGCCAACCGGAAATCTCCATCCCTTTAAATTTATCACCACTCTATAGTTCCCGGTAAAACTGGGACTACCATTTTCAGTAATACTGTATTCCTTATTTACTAGAACTCATTCTAAAAACAGATAGTTTGTTCTAAGCTCAGATGGAAAATAATAACTGGTTATCCAAGTTTATTTTTCATACAGAATCATGATAGGAAACTATTTATAATACTAAAATTTCCCGTTGTGTAGTATTGTATATGCTGAAAGGGAAAGACATTCAGGCACAAAAAAGAACTACTTTTTAAAGAGGCAACATGCATAAGTGAGGACACCAGTGATTTCTTTAATTTCAAAGAACTCAAAAGTATTAAGAATGTCTCCCAATATCATCATAACGTGTTATCTGAGTTTATCACTACCTTCCAGGTAATCATACTAATTGTTATTATAAATGAAATCAGTAACGGCTTTTTCACAAAGGATAACAAGATATCTTAAACCTAAATAAACATTTTAAGTGTATTTATATCACATACCCTATTCTTCAACCCTGTCCCACTCACTCCTTTTTCTGTATCAAGTTTTTCCTTTGATGCCTGTTTTCCTTAGAACTATGTTGTCCTTTGAAATATACTTCCCTAGAGCTTACATATGCGAATATTCTTAAAATGCAAATTTTTACATTTTTGTTCACATGGAGGATACACAGTCAATCATACCTCCGTAGTTCCAATGCTCGCTCTGGATATATAATAAAAAAACTTATGAAATTATCCACAAATTTTAAGATGTGTGATATTATAATTTTACTATTTATAGTTGTTGTGATGCTTGGAATATGATTTAATCTGAATTATCCACAGATTTATTAAATACAGTATTTTATTATATTGTATTTCTATAAAATGAAAATGAGATCTTTTTCTTCTCTGATAAAATTTTGCCATTATATCTTCAACTTACTACATACTATTCCAGTGGAAGGTTTATCCTGAACGTTCTCTGTTGCTATTTGTGGATGCTACATGGAAATAATCACCCCTTCTTCAAAACAGCTGAATCCTATTTATTTCTATGGAAAGAGAGTAAGGTTTGAATTTATAGAAATAACTTTTAATGTTTAATTTAGCATAATTAGTTCAGTTTATATCTGGTTTAATGGAATATTGACACATAGCTTACTGTTTGTAGATCAAAAAGAAAAATCCTGATTATTTTGTACTGGACAAATTTTAATATTGTAGCTTACACTAAGAAAACCTTGACTCTGTTTATTATATAATTTTTACAAGTGTGGAAACTGTGCATAAAAGTCATGTGTCACTTCTATGCCAAGGCTTTTGAAGCAGGTGTTCATTCTATATGCTCTCCTTCTTCCACTCATTGGATACATATGACTATAAGTGACATAGGTGACAATGGAGCTATAGATGGAAAATGTATAATTCTCTTATTTTGTGTATGAAGGAAAGTCCTCAACAACTAGGAAAACCTTGGACTGTAATGTAAACGAAAAATGAACTTCTACCTGTTAAGGCTCTAGAATTTGAAATTTATTTCTTATCTCAGCTTTTAAGTATCACCCTAAGTCAAACATATATACATCTACACCCTTCAACTGGGATAAACCCAATACAAAAACCTAAAATATGTGGCATTAGCCTAGCAATTGGGGGCAGGTAATGTGTAGAAGTGCAGTACAAGTCTGTGCTGATAGAAACCTATATTACACAGTAAGAACATTCCTGGAAAATTTCATCTGCAGTAACTTGGAAGGCAGGTTAGGAACTGATTTCTTTGTGTTGACTGCTATTTGATGCATCTAAGAAGATACTTCCAGGAAAATGAGCTCAGGCAATAACTGGCTGGGTTGAAAACTGAAAGGAAAAGGAACAAGAGAATATAGAACTTTAGTCTTTTTAGGATTGGAAAAAGTGATTTCTTCCCCATCAAATAGAGACAAAACTAAGAAAAAACATCTTCAGCACCAAAGATACACTAAAACAGCCTAGTTAAACAAAGCCCTATGTCTGAGATATACCCAACTCTACTGTTTAAAATGACTCCAACAGTTGCCATTAAGTTGAGAGAGGCATGTGTATAAAGAGGCAAGTAGATAAACTAATAAATAAAACACACTTGAAAACTATGTCAAAGCAAGAACTTTGAGTGTAGACTTTTGTGTGTAGTTTCTGACACATGGAATTGACAAATAGATTAAAAGGATACTATGATTTTTATGCAAACTTATTGCCAACAAATCATGAGTTGGGTCTAAAAGAGCCTGTAGCTATAAAAGGATCCTTAAGCCTCCATAATAGATGAGCACCAAACAGGTATGAAAGCTGTTTAGCCACCAATAATGACTTCAGAAATTATCAGGATGATAAAAGAAGCTCACAGATAGTAGAGCCGAGGGCTACTGAGTACAGTAAGGCCACTGAGAACAGTGGATAAGAGCATCCCACTGAGTGGGTGTCCAGATCTGTTAGGGTTCCTCACAGTGCCTGCCCATCATTGTGATGGAGAACTCACAGCTGTGTGGCTCCCATTATTCTCCTTTCTTAATGGGAGTTTTCTATTTATTTCAACCATTGATTATATATTTTGTGTTAGGGGTAAATGGCTTGTCATTTAATTTGTGGGTCACCAGCTGACGAGAAGACATATTTGAACCTCAAGGAGAAAACTTTGTATATCAGATATACGAGGATGAGCACGTACATTCTACGGGTAGAGTGGTAGACTACTGCAGAGACGACCAAGTATCTACAAAAATTTGGACTTCCTCCTCCATGACAGAGAATTGTTGCTGGAAAGTGACTACGGATCTAGGAACAACATTTAACAACATCCCACCCCTATCTGCAGCTAGGTGTGGCGATATACCAGTTCTCCCTGCTGGTATGTGAAAGGAAATAATGTGTCTCTTCAGATTTGAGTTGGTTGAAAAGCACATGTGCCTTCTCCAGTCTCCTTTGACAATCTCTGAGCTGGACACAGACAACTAGGAGGCTCTACGAATGGCTGGTCCTCTAAATGCAAGAAGTCTGGATCCCTGAATCACTGTATAGAGTGGAACTCCTGTCAACCAGGAATACTAACATACATTTTTTAGTAAATTTATTAGGGCTCTTTAAGTTTTCTCTACACAAGGCCTCAGAGAGCAGGATTAGTGCAACTACAAAATCTCCAAAAAACAACAAAAAAAACCCACACAGAAACAGAAAACAAGTTAGCCTATAAGTTACAATTCCAAAGTACGCAATCCACACAAATGCTTAAAAATATAGCCAATACACAAGATCAGGAGATTAATTTAGACTCAATTTCTTTCAAAATTAATTTGAAGTTCCATAAAGAATAAAATTATATCCATAAAAGAGAAAAAGAAATTATGAAACAAAGTGGGCAGAAGTGAAACAGTAACAAGTGAGAAATAAAAAAAAACTGAATAACAAAATCTAGCGAAGATAAAGACAACTCAATAGACGAGGTAAACTCTTAACTAGGTGTAGTGAAAATGAAAATTCATAATCTGGAAATTAGTGCTGAGGTTGAAATATTCAAAAAAACATATTAGAGACAAAGAGGATAATATTTAAATTAGTCTCCAACAAACATCTAACAGGCATTCTAGAAATAGAGAACAGAAGAAAGTAACACAAACATACTTTTCCTCAGGTTAAAAAACACAGAATGCAAAGGAAGAAAAAATAAATCCACCTCAGTTACATCATAATGTAACTGAAGACCAAAAATATGGAAATTAAAGATAATCTCCCAAGTACTGACAATTAGACTTTCAGAAGAACATTAGCAACAATAGATTCTTATGGACAGGGAAATAATAGTGTCAAGGAAAAACAACAGTCACCTAGTATTCTATACTCAAATAAGCATTGAAGGGGGAGGGCAAAACAAAGATATTTTTAGACACCCACTAAATAAAGAGCTTAAACACTTATAGAACCTTGCCAAAAGATCGACCACAGGATACACTTCAGCAAATAGAATCCTGAACCCAGAAGAAAGCAGATGACAGAAACAACAGCATGTATAAAAAACCATTAATATATCTTGGTGTATCTAAGTGTTCACTTTATAAACCTATTAATTTTGTTTCTTTAAAAGATACAACTAAAATTCTAGAAAATATTTATAAGAAAGGTAGCAATTTCAGTCAGTGGCATGGTGTGTGACGTTTGGAAAAAGAATAGAGATGCTGAATAATTTTATCTCCCTTAGAAAAATATGTTAAGAAAGGATTTTTAAAAAATTAAGGATCGCTCCTACAGAAATATGATTTATAGCTTTCAAGTCAGCAGAGAGTAAAACAGGGACTAAAATTGAAGTTAAAATTTGGTTAAAAAAATTTACTAAAAGTGATCATTTCAAGCCAGTTTATGTCTTAACCTATTTTTAAAATTGTGACAAAGAACAAACTATAATTATTTAACTTTACTCCATCTTGCTTGGAAATAATACCTTCTATTTTTAGATTCCTTTGAGCCTCTTGATTTCACACTCTTCTCAAACTGGATGAAAGTCTGGAACTGCTTCATGAAAAAGCAGCTTTATTTAGAATTGAAGGTTATATTGTAAGAGTTTATATTTAGTTTGTGAGTACCTTTAGAAAATGAAAACACTATTTGGGCCAATAAGTCTGCCCTTTTTTTCTGATCTCAATCTCACTTTTCAGCTTTTCACCATATCCCCAAACACTCCTATTTAATGTCAGCAAATCCTGGTGTCTCAAAATCTCTTTATGCTCTCTGCTTCCACAATCATCTCTGATAACATGATTAGACAGAAGATCATAAACACAGAGCATAAATGTTTCTGAACTGCAGCAGAGGACATCCATGAAGCCTTAATAACAACACTCTTCAGGAGATCAAATCAATAGCTATGTCACCAAAGGCCCTGTATATCTCATTCACCTCTGTGAACAATAACGCAGTGGTCCAAGAACTGCCACCAAACTCTCCTCCTGAATTTTAAAGCAGCGCTAGAATAAATAAGATTTATTCTAAATTAATATCCAAGAGGAGTTTATTAGGGATTCACGTCACTTCAGAACTCACAACTGAACAAAAATTGCATTCAATTTTGCATGTTAATTGTTTCCAATTATTTCTTCCATGGAGTTAAAATATTCTTAGATATATGAAGTGAAAGACCATTTGATGTAAATTAATGCTTTATGAATCAACATTAGTTTTTAATGCAAATCTTTAGTGGAATAAATTAAGACAATTTAGAAAACGAAATCTGTAACATCATATGCCCAAGTATGAGAATTTTAATTATGAACCTATGAAATAAAATAAAAATAGTTATGAAAAATAAGCTGAGACTTGAGCCAAGAATAAAATACTGCTTATTACGTATAACAGAGTAACCCGAATTTCTGTGTTTGGTTTTAATTTTAGCATATCTGCTTAATATAACATGTTATGTCTATTTAAACTTGATTGATAACAGCACATCAAGTTATAACAGCCCCTCTCTTTTTGTGCTTCTATAAATTGGATCTAGATATACCTTAACAATATTAGAGAGAGAGGAATCACAAGTTCAAACATTCAATAGTACAACTTTTAGGATAAAATATCATAATAAATTATTTAGATGCAAATAAATATACATCATTCATTAGATATTGATAGTATGGGTAGATACAGATTTAGTCTATTTTAAACTAGCTTATTGTGTTTTTGTTACACAGCAGACCAAGAGTTTTCAAATCCATTTAAGTAAATTATGAATATCCCTAAAGCCTCGTTGCAATTTTTCCTATTTATCATCTGTAACAGCAAAGTTCCAGATAAATCTACACATTTTTCCTTCACTCTCAGGAGCCTGAATTTCAGAAAGGAAGAGTAGCTACTGTTCTAATAGTGCCCATATCAGACTCCAGAAAATATATACACGGCAAAAAGGGCCCAGTTAATGAGGAGTAACCTGGGATCCTCTACACTCCATTTGGCAGGCAGGAAATAACCATCCAGGTAAGGACTCCAACGCCTGAAGTGAGGAAATGAAAGAGAAAGAGAAAGAAAGGGAGGAAGTAAGGAAGGGCAGGAGGGAGGGAAACACACCAGGACCAGACTGAGCAGTACCTAGGCTTTAGTTCTCAATATAGTATAAGTTACTGAGTGGCCCCAGGGAACAAATTCTGTTCTCAGGAACTTAGCATCCTGATTCACAAAATAAGGAATAAAAATATTTTCTAAGTGTTTCCAGACCTAAAATACTGCAACCCTCCCTGAAGAAAATTTTTCTATTTCATATAAACGAGAAGAAACAGAGCACTCCCTAGGTATACCAATAGCTTCTACCTTTAACTATTCAGTAGAGCCTGGTTCTAGTGCCTTATGATCATTCACATCAGTAAATTTCTTACCCTTCATTACACGCATGATTTTTTAAATAGTTTTTTATGTGACAGTCCTGGTGAAACAGACACATAAATAAAGTAGTACAAATTATAGCACAGAGGATGGGGAATTAACTTTGTGAGGACCCAGATATACGACATTTGTGCTAGTCCTTGAAGAATGAATAAAATTCCATGATAGAAAAAGAAAGAAGAAAGGGACACCAAGCAGCTATATGAAATATGGAAAACATCAAGAGATATGAAAAATAACATGGATTGTTCAAAAGTAATAAAAACAGAACAGAAGACAGAATTTGCCAAACTTAGGACAGAATAGGCCAGAAGAGGCCAAATCGTGAAGTCCTTTGAATAATACAGTGAATAACTACTTTTAATGGATGTACCAGAAAGAAAGACAAAACTAGAATAATTTCCTAAAACAAAACACATTAAAATTGTCATCAGGATTTACATAGTCAGCAACCTTATGGCCTCAAATATCCCAGAAGAAGCATCATACATATGAGTGAAGTTGTCTTAGATGTCTCGCCTGTTAAACCTCCAAATGATTGCAGTGCATGAGTGAGCCCAGAAAGGAGCAGCAGAAGAACCACTCCGCTGAGCCCAGTCTAGATTTCCAGACTGTAAGCAAATGGTCTGTATAAGACAAGGGGGGCTGCTGTAACAAAGAGCTAAAACTCATGGCATGTGTTTTGGTACTGAACTGACTGCGGCGGCTGAAGAGCAGGAAACCAACTGCTATTGGAAGAAATAAAAGCTCAGCCCAGGTTATGTATCAGGGAGAACAACTGGCGAGAATAGTGTCTGTGATAACTTGGAAGAAAGAAAAAGTACTTCATAACGTTGTGGGTCAAATAAGAATGTTTCTCAGATGCTGAAACTGGAAATTGGCACATGGACAATCCTTCTAAATAAGGAGGATGACTCAGAGGGCAGAGCCAAGAGCCACAGAGAACCAAGCCTGGAGCAGAACTGGGCTACAATCAAAGAACATTCCCTGCTCCTCCAGTAAGGGATCCTGACAACATCTAGCTGGATTTCAGAATCATGATGGACCAGTGACTGTTGTGTTCCCAGCCCTCAGGAACAAGAGAATCTTTTACAATGATCCTGTCCCTGTCCTGCGTGTATTGTTTGTGTGAGGAACAATAACTTATCCTTCCAGTTCTTTGTTCTCCAGGTCAAGGGGGGCTTCAGCTATGAAGCTTCACTCGCATCTGGAACTGATTTTAATGATGCTCTTCTGGACTTCAACACAATGCCATAATGGGATAAATCTTTGGGAGGGTGTGGGTTTTTGCACATGAAGGAGGGACATTAATTATGAGAATCCAGAGGGGACTGTGGTGTACTGTCACGCTGGCAGCTCCCTATAAACATAATTCCAGGTGTTTACCCTTGTATAGTCCCCTCATATATCACTTTATGCCTAGCCATGTGAAAAACTCCCTCTTAAGCCAGCCACTGTACTGTGAAAAGGCTTGGGATAGATTCTTAATGAGAGGCCATTTACAGAGAGGCCCTGGAAGACAAGAGGTCATCTTAGATATTCCAACTCCAGTCAAGCTCCCAGCTGAATTCAGCTGCATGAGTGACCTGTTTACTCTTCAATAAGCAGAACAACTGTCCAGCTGAGCCCTGAGAAATCATAAATCATTGCAGTTTTAAGCTAATAAGTTTTGTGTTGTTTTATCTCAATAGCAATAGATAACTAAAACATATGCCTTACATTTATCTCTACCACCACCTATTAAAGTGATTAAGAGAGAGTAGGTGCTGAAAAATGTTAACAGCTTAAATAAATTAAATGTTGTTACAGAATAGGCTAGAAGGAAAGAAAATGATATATAGGTATTGTTTTTTCTTTTCCCATTATATATATATATATATGGTCACACTACTACTTGAGCTATGGTTTATTCACATAACTTCGAATTAATTTGCCATTTAGGTTACATGTAATTCAGAGATTTGGTTGTGAAATAAGTTGTTGATAGATGGCAATAGAATCAGTGATAAAAATTGTTATCAGAGGATAAAAAGAGGCAATACAAAGCATCAAGCACATACAAATAAATACTTTAAAATGGAGACTGGTGGTAGTGTAAGATAACTCTCTCTAAAAGTGAGGTCTCCACATCCATCCACTCTGACTTCCCTTGTATTTGTAAATAGCCATTTATCGTATTCAATTGGAACCAAGCATATATGCTTGTTTTCAATAGTTTTCCATATACTTCATCATTAGTTGATTATAACTACTACTTTATTTATGGATGAGGAAACTGTGATTTCAAAGTTAGTAAGCCATGGATTTAGAATTCAAGCTTAATTCTTCCAGTTTCTTTCACTCACTATAAGAAGGTGATGAACATGTGTACTGTACCCGCTCTCTCATGCTTCTACAATCAAATAAATTATAATAAAGACAAGTCATAAAAACAGGTGAGTCTAGCAGTACCTCTAGATAAGTTGATAAAATTATCATTTGTCCAAAATCATCTTTGCCCAATAACTGACAGAATTTTAAGGCATGCAAATAAGAATGAAATTTCACAGAACAAACATATTAAGTAAAAAAAATATACATCTAGCCATCAATGACTGTCACTGCCTCTAATTCTGTGGTCAAGGCGATAAAAAATAAAATATTTACTATTAGCTAATCACATAAATCCTTAGATAATTATTCTTCAAATATTTTTAAAACTTTATTTTCACCAATTAATGCCCAGCATCTACCTAATTTAAAACGTGGTAAAACTACATGGTTAGTATGTACTACTATGTTAGTACTATGTTAGTAATTTGTTCTATCCTCAGCTATTATTGTCTTCTTAATCTTATTGAATAATTATTCATATACATGAAATTTTCAATAGTACATTTTCTAGTGTAAAATATTTTATACAGCCTCCTCAAAGCATCATTTAGGACTTATTTTTGTTTCATTCTAAATCCTTGTTATAAATGAATAAAAATTTTGAATTCAATCTATATTGATAAACTTCAATGAAACATATTTTAATGATTAAATAGTGGAGGAAAGCTGGTTCATGCTTTATAAAAATATACTACAGACTTTTCATGCAAAGATTAATATTTTCAAACCATCAAACATAATCATCACTGGAGGTTCTCCTAACCTTTTCAACATTCAAGAACCCAAGTGTTTTATAAGTAGATAAAAACCTTTAAAAACTCACATTTACTACTCAATCCTTATAGGCATACAAGTATGTTTTTTCTTATTTATTCTCCTTCCTTTTAGCAAAGGATAAATTAATCTCTGATAAGGTCAGTATTCAATGACCAAACACATAACACCCAAATAAATATCCTATATGTTTTGAAAATATAATTTGAACATATAATTCATATGCTTATATATGAATTCCTCACTTATTTAAATTTCAGCGTATCTAGGTACTATTCAATTATTGTAATTCAACATGAAAGAAAGAATTATTTTCAAACTGTCTTTAAATGTCACATTCTCTATAAACTACCAAAACATGAAAGTCAGGAAGAGCCCACTCTGAATCCCTTTTGCTTTTGGTTGCTGCTATTGATGTTGCGTTCCTTTATAAAAATTAGGTGAATACAGCAATTCATGCAGCTTAACTACTTTACTGAAGGCATTGTGAAGAAGCACTTGTTATGGTGTATAACTTATTTTACATTTTCATATACTATCCCAGGAGTAAAAGAATCAGAAATTATCTTACAGTTAATGAGTCCATTTCTCCCACCATTAATTTTGTCAGTAATAAACAGCATTCAAAAATTTATTATTTGAAAATAAACATACAACAAATTTACCTTAAAAACATCAGCATTTAAATGCATGATATATTTGAATGTTTCTTTCTTACCATGGCAAGAACCCTCAATTTCTTCATATCCTGTACTGCAGATACACCTTCCAAGAGGAACCAGCCAATCGCCATCAGCTCCACAATACAGTTTAGGAGTGTCACGCTCTTCCGCACTCTTCACACAAGAGCCCCTTACTTCAACCAAAGAGGAAGAATCAACCCTTGGGATGGTGTCTGGAAACATGGCCAAGTTACGGACAGTGAAGGGGCACTTTTTGTAGAAAACACGGACTGAGACCAGGGCAATGCACGCCCCGATGTCTTGAAAAGCCAGATAAAATCCTTTCCTTTCTATAGGCCCCACCTCTCGAATTTCCGTGTTGAGCTTGAGAATGCGATCACCCAAATCCATCTGGGTAAAACTTTCATCAGCAGCAATTGTATCAATCTTGGTATACTGGCTTGGCTTAAATTTAATTCCGTGGGACTCATCTGATTCCACATAATACAGATTAAATGTTTCTTTGCAAGTCCCCAAGACCCATGGGATGCTGTTACAGTCTCTCAGGGTGAACTTCATTTCTACATAGATTTTCTGAGCTGCATCACGGGAGATCCAGTTTGTACGAAGCCAGTTGTTTTGGTTTGGCTCCATCACATTGCATACCTGGTACGTGTGAATGGGCCTATTGTGTTCATCCATTTCAGTGATGGCATCCCACTGCAAAAAGAAAAAAAAAAATTAAATGATTATAAAACCACAGTGGTTAAAGAGATACGATTACTTCCAAAATATTCTGTTTTAGCAAAAGAAAAATGAATAAAAAGGCTACAAATGAAGCTACTCAAAGGACAATGCAGCAGGATTTTAACCATGAGCTTTAGTTAAGAGTATGGGTTCTGGACATACCATCTGTCCTGGTATGAATTTTATCTTCCTACACATTACCTACCTGAGCAAAGGCCACTTAATTTAACCTCTAGTTTCCTCAACCGTAAAATGGAGCTGATAAATAGCACCTGTGTCATAGGGCTGTTGTGAGGCATAAATTAGTTAACATATGTAAAGCGCCTTAAATAGTTCTTGGTACACTATAGGAACATAAAATACATTCATTATCTGATCAAATAACTAGACTGCTGACAAATGTACTCTGGTTACCCATCTGTCCTCATATCCAATTTACCACAAATTGAAGTATATTTACCAGTTTTCAATTAAGTATTCACACATCTATTTTGATAGAAAATAGACATAGATAAGGCCTTAGATTTATTAAAGGAATATTTATCAGGCACTATTCTGGACATTGGGAATATAGGAGTGAACTAGCTGAACACTATGTTTACGGAGCTTACTTAGGGTGAGGGGAGACAATAAACATCATAAATGAGTAAACTGAATAATATGATAGAAAGTACAATGGGAAAAAATAAGGCAGAGGGATGGAGAAGAGGGTTGTAATTTTAAATAGGGTGGCCAGAGAAGGCCTTACTGAAGCAGTGACATTTCAGCAATGTCATGCAAGTAAGATAGTGAACTTTGTGAAGAGGGAACAGTAAGTACAAATACCCTGAGGCAGGAATGTACAGGTATATTTAGGAACAGCATGAGTGGGCCCTGGACAGAGAGGCAAAGAAGGGGCAAAAAAAAAGCTTTTACCGGCATTTTAAGCACTTTGGCTTTTACTTTGAGCTAGATCATTGCATTATCTTCACTTCTGCTTGTTTACATAAAAACATTCTGCCACTTATTTGAATAGAAAGCCCTTGTCTATCCTCTTTATAAAATTTAATAAAAATCCTTTAGTACTTTGAAATTAATTGGCATTATCAGTATTTATACATCTAATATTGCATAATTGGATACTATATATTTAGAATGTAATTATATTTTATTTGTGTAGTTATAGTTATAATAATTTTCAATAACAAAAAAACATTCTAGTAACTTTATAGCCTTTTTGGGAAAACATGCTAGTCATTATAGTTTCTCATTCTATTAAAATGTACTGGAAATGATAAACTGTCTTCTATAGTGAATAAGTGTTCTATTTCTTGATACCATACTTCAGTGATTTATAATAAGATTATTTAATGCATTCTGTTTGCAGTTTCTCATTTTAATTGGCTGTAGAGAGTCACTTAATCAAGGCCTGGCTGAATTTCAATTAGCATAGCTTCTAAAAGAATGGCTACTTTCTTCAGGCTCAAGGACTATTATGACACTAAGTATTTTCAATTTTCTACTGTACATTTCCACAAATAAAGAATTTATATTATCCATCATGCAAACTTAAAAACAATCTGTATCTAAAAATTTCATTCGTAAGTTACTTGCTTGAAATTCAGAGGGTATTTTCCAGAAGAAACAATGAGCTCCTTTGGAACTGTGGATACAATGTTGAAAACACACCCACTGTCTATCAGGGGTGATCCAATAATCTCATGGAGACACATGAAATTACTTGTCTAAATGACTTTCATGCTAGTGTATCATGGGCCTTTTGTGACTCCTACACTTAAATTTAAAGGCAAACCAGCACTATCATAGCTCATTTAAATGGCAAACTAACCATTCAGAATATAACTAGCGAAACAAGATGCAAATAATAAAATCTGAGAACCGTAAAAATCAGCGTCCAAAATTCTAAGCATTTCACCCATTGGAGAGCCTCTAAGGTACTCATCCAGTGATTATTCTTATTTTAGATACATTTCTAATCAGAACTAATTTTGTTTCTCAGGGAATGCATGTATTTATTATTACCTACCTTGCATCCTCTACTCTCTCATACAGTAATATAAAGCTATACTCTCAATAAATTGTTTAAATAGTTATACTTTAGCACCTTCAGATTATATCTCTTCATATTAATAAAAAGTATTAGACACGCTCATCAACCAACCAATTCTGCTAAAATAGCACATTAATTTAAAATGTGAAAATTTGCCACTTACGACAAAAAAAAATTCTAAAATCACTATATATCTTTATTTAAAAATATGTTGGGTTTGGGAGAAAAAATGTTTGCATGGAAAGAAGGTCAGGAGAAGAATATAATATGCATTCACTTAATTAGGACTGATCTGAACCAAGGGATAAGGAAATGACAAAATACAAGCAGATAATGAGAAACGTGGTTCTTCTCAAAGACACTGCATAAGGATGCTTAACAAAATTGTGTGTAATTTTCTATATTAAACCTGTGATGTTTGATGAACAATAGTGTTTCTTCTCTCTTTAATTTTAAGAAAATAAATCATAATTAAATTCAGGTAACAAAACTGTCAAAACGGATCAATTGCTAAATTTCATCTTATTGAAGAATGTTGAAAGTAATTTAAATTAGACTTTTAAATTTGAATCTGATTGACTAAAACAAGAATATAAATTCAAGATTGGTATAAGATCTAAAAGGCTATGAAGTTTACTAAAAAATTAACATCAGTAGATGTAGAAATGGTATCATATTTTAGGCATAACGTATCCTTCGGAAACATTGCATTTACACATAGTTATATTTGTATTCACATAGCTGTATAACCTTTTGGTTATTTTCAAGTATTAAAATAAATAATGCCTCTAGAAATCATGAGCCTGAGGTAATAAGAATGGGAGTATGAGGGCTCACATACCATGTCTAATTACTGAAAATGATGAATCATTCTTTAAATAACATCAAACTTGAAGTATGCTCTATTTGCCTACTTTGCAAAGATACCTCCATAACAACATGGAAGGCTAGGTTCAAATATAGAATGCTTGGCCTCCTCTGAATTCCATGACAGCATGTGTAAACCATAGAGAGCCAGCCTTTAATCTTAGTCAATCCCACTTCTATTCCCTTCCCAGACTCAAGCGCTACCCCACACCATGCAGGGCTTCACATATGCACATATATGAGCATCCCAGCCCTCATGTCCAAGCTGTACCCCTCTCTTGCTACAAAAAGCTGCCAACTTTGGCCCTCCATTCAACCTAGGTTGAGCATACCAGTGGCACAGTATACCCACTGGAGGATGGACCCCAACAAGAAGCCATGAAGTTCTTGAAAGAAGACCTGAAGCCATCTGAGCAAGGAATTCTGGGGTCTTACCTACAGCATGATATAGAAGGAAAGCACAGGATCTAAGTGGCATATCTCCTTATCCTTCAAGGTCACAGTTTCACGAAGAGAGGTATAGCCAGAGAAGGGAATGGGCAAGACCATCTGAAACTCTAGGAACAGAGCAGCATCTTCCCTTCCCAAGTCTAAAGATGGTAATGATAAAAAAAACCAATTTGGAATATAAGACACTGTAATTACTCTTTAATATCAAAGAGAGTTAAATATAATATTCTAAAAACCTCTGTGTTTGACTTCTTTATTAGGTGATTAATGTGAACATTTACCTCAAAAATCTTTCACTTCTTAATGTACGCTGTGTCCTACAGATTATGTGTTAATAAGCAATCAACAATATTTAGTGAATTTATAGTATGTGCTAACTTCCATAAGGGAAATGAGTAAAGAAGATATCAGGCTTGCTTGCTCTTACTGGACTTATATATTTAAGGTAATAAATTATGAAAACATAATTGACAGCACAGATTTGAATGCAACAAACAAACAAACAGTATATATAGTAAATATACTAAGTGTTCAAAGGATAGCACCATTCATGAACTGGGGTGGTTTGGGTGGTTTGGCCAAGAAGGACAGACTTGATTCAACCTTTAAAGAACTGTAAGATTCAATAAGGCAGAGGGAGAAGAATAAATAGAAATTCACATATAATACTAATCTATATGCAGATACTTTTTGGCAACTTTAGTCCTGTACCACACATATTCAGTGAGTAAAAGTTTTTGCTTCTATTTAAAACAAACACATAACTTATTCTCCAGCTGTGAAATATTTAGATGTACATAAACCTAGTAATTGTAGAAGTTACAGGATGAAAATATGTATTAAACCTGTCATTAATTCTGCTATTAAGTTGGTCAATTTTGTCTGCTGCTTTCTGTTACATAATAGGCATTGAACCCCAAATATTCAGATTCTTCAATTTCATGTTTTCCTAAAATATTTTTTATGTAGGACTTAAAATAAAATACCAATATATAAAACAATTTGCCAATATATAATGTAGAAAAGAGCTCAGTAAAGCAAAAATGAAATCATACATGCTTCTGAAGAGTAGAATATCTTGCAAACTATATCTGCTCATACGGTCTGGATGAGTAGAACAGAGAGCTTCTTCTGCCTCATGGTCAATTTATAAGCCCTCTCTTTAGATCAAGGAGTGGATAGACGAATTACAAAAGGATGGATGGAAAAGTCTTGTAACTTAAAGTATCCTGCTCAATGAGAAGTTTTGGTTAAGGAAGAATCAGTTATACACGAAAGGGTTCTTTCTTTCATAAACTTCAGGGGTACTCTGGATATAATGACTCCTGAGGGCAACTATTTGTATACTGAATTTATACTTGTCAAAGCTTCTTCACAAATGTTAACTCATTTGTTCCTCATAATCCAACAAAGCAAGACAGATATTTTCACTTTGACATTACTGATTAGGAATCCAATACACCCAGGAATTAACATAAATGCCCAGTGTTGCATGGACCAAGGACCGGAACCAGGCCTTCTAACTTTATTTTCTGTATTTTATGATGTTTTGCTGGTGGACTTGCAGCCTGGGAGAGACCGCCCCTCCCAGGGCTAGCCAGTTCTTAGAGATAGAAAAGGAATCTGGGCCTAGAGCATGTCTTTCAAATGCAAATCAACCAAACCTGTGTCTGTAGCCTCAAGGACCTCCTTATGTAACTCTCACACACCAAGCCAATATTTCCCCTGCCCTACATCATCCAGAAGCAGGTACCAGGCAACTAGAGACCACCTCTATAGCCTGCAGGAATTATTCAAACTAGCCAACCCTAAACTGTGTATTCTGCCTGCCTTGCCTTTCCCACAGAAACCCCAATAAGGGCTCTGGCTCAGGCTTTCCCCTTACTTCTATCTTCTGTCACTTGACCAAAAGATGTCGCCTCCCCTGTGGCCCTGCAAGGCATATGGTGACCCCCTCTCTGAGACCTGTGAGTACAATAAAGTTCGTTTTTCCAAGTCTAGTTCTTGTTTCCTCCTCTGGCCACATTGGCTTTATCACAGCATACCCTACACTTACATTCTTAGAACAAACAGCCTTATGGGTCATGAGACATTCTTCCTGGCAACCCTTTGGAGAACAAATGATTCTTGCTTAAAGAAAAGCTTCACTGAGCAAGACACTTCAAGTGACAAAGTTTTTCTCTTCATCACAAGTAATTTATCTATCCACATCCTGATCCAAAGAAAAGAACTCATGAAATGACCATAAGACAGAATAAAATGACCATAAGACAGAATCTCTGTTCTACTCATCCTGGCCATACAAGCCGATATAGTTTCCAAGATATTCCGCTCTGCAGAAGCATGTATTACAGTAATTAAACAAAGAGACCATTAGACTGAGGTGGCTCTAATGCCTTGGCAGCCTATGAAAGCAAAGGAAACCTAAGCTATAGTAAATTCTGTAAATGCCCCAAGGTTAAGAAATTGAAACCTAAGGACAACCAATCACAAACAGCCAACTAGGTGTTCCCAAATAAGGCACCTGCTTAAACTTAGCCAGTCAAATAATTTCCTTGCTTTGCTTCCATGTCTGCTCCATAAAAGCCTTTCCCTGGACTCCTGTTGGTAGAGTGACTCTAACCACTTTTGGTCTGATGCTGCCCGATTCAAACTGATGTTTGCTCAAGCAAACTTTTAGAAATTTTAATATGCCTCAGTTCATCTTTTAATACATGTATGATTTGAGTTTTGCTTTACTGAGCTCTTTTCTACATTATATATTGGTGAATTATTTTACACACTATTAGTGTTTACGTCTCATAAGGAAATATAAAAAATTAAAATAAACAACTGAGATGGAGGAGTTGGAATATTTTGGGTTATGTTTCTTTCACGTAAAAGCAAGAAGCTGACAGAATTGACCAACTTAATAGCAGAACTAATGAAAAGTTTCATTATTTCATCATGCAATTTCTACAATTACCAGGTTTATGACATCTAAATATTTCACACTGGAGAACAGTGTGCTTGTTTTAAACGGGGGCAGGAACTTTCACTCCCTAGAAAACACTTGGTACAGGGCTAAAGTTAACAAAAGTTTTTGCGTATAGCTAGTGCTTTACAGTACCTGGGAACTTTTCTCCACTGCTGGATCTCTTGGGCAGTCTATTTAAAGTGAATGTTCACCACTTTAATAAAATGAAGAATAAAAATCATATGATCATCTTAATAGATGCAGAGAAAGCATCTGACAAGATACAGCATCCATTTATGATAAAAACGTTGAGTAAAATGGGTATAGAAGGAAAGTACCTCAACATAATAAAGGCCATATATGACAAACTCACAGCTACTATCATCCTCAATGGTGAAAAATTGAAAGCTATTCCTCTAAGAACAGGAACCAGACAAGGATGCCCACTCTCACCACTCCTATTTAACATAGTATTAGAAGTCCTAGCCAGAGCAATCAGGCAAGAAAAAGAAATAAAAGGGATCCAAATTGGAAAGGAAGAAGTGAAACTGTCACTATTTGCAGATGACATGATTTTATATACAGAAAACCCTAAAGAATCAACCAAAAAATTTTAGAAATAATAAATGATACAGCAAAGCTGCAGGATACAAAATCAACATACAAAAACCAGTTGTGTTTCTATACACTAACAACAAAGCAGCAGAAAGAGAAATTAAGAACACAATCCCATTTACAACTGCAACAAAAAGAATAAAATACCTATGAATAAACTTAACCAGCAGTGAAAGATTTGTACACTGAAAACTATAAAACAAAGCTGAAAGAAATTGAAGACAACACAAAGAAATGGAAAGATATTCCGCACTCTTGGATTGGAAGAACTAACATAGTTAAGATGTCCGTGCTTCCTAAAACAAGCTATAGATTCAATGCAATCCCTATCAAAGTTCCAACAACATTTTTCACAGAAATAGAACAAAGAATCCTAAAATTTATATGGAACAACAAAAGACCCCAAACAGCCAAAGGAATCCTGAGAAAAAAGAACAAAGCTGGGGGTATCACACTCCCTGATTTCAAAATACAATACAAAGCTATAGTAACCAAAACAGCTTGGTACTGGCACAAAAACAGACACAGAGATCAATGGAACAGAATCAAGAGCCCAGAAATAAACCCATAGATCTATGGACAGCTAATTTTCGACAAAGAAGCAAAGAACATACAATGAAGAAAGGAAAGTCTCTTCAACAAATGGTATTGGGAAAACTGGACAGCCACACGCAAAAGAATGAAAGTAGACCATTATCTTACAGCATACACAAAAATTAACTCAAAATGGATTAAAGACTTGAATGTAAAACCTGAAACCATGAAACTTTTAGAAGAAAACATAGGAAGTATGCTCTTCGACATGGGTCTTAGCAACATATTTTCAAGCACCATGTCTGACCAGGCAAGAGAAACAATGGAAAAAATAAACAAATGGGACTACAACAAACTAAAAAGCTTCTGCACAGTAAAGGAAACCATCAACAAAACGAAAAGACAACCTAACAATTGGGAGAAGATATTTGCAAACCATATATCTGATAAGGGGTTACTCTCCAAAATATATAAAGAACTCATACAGCTCAACAACAAAAAAACTAACCACCCAATTAAAACACAGGTAAAAGACCTGAACAGACATTTCTCCAAAGAAGATATACAGATGGACAACAGGCACACGAAAAGATGTTCAACATCATTAACTATCAGGGAAATGCAAATCAAAACTACAATGAGATATCACCTCACGCCCATCAGAATGGCTATAATTAACAAGACAGGAAACAACAAGTGCTGGAAAGGATGTGGAGAGAAGGGAACTCTCATACACTGCTGGTGGGAGTGCAAACTGGTGCAGCCACTATGGAAAACAGTATGGAGATTCCTCAAAAAATTAAGGATAGAACTACCATATGATCCAGCTATTCCACTGCTGGGTATTTATCGAAAGAACATGAAAATACCAATACGTAAAGATACACGCACCCCTGTGTTCACTGCAGCATTATTCACAATAGCCAAGACTTGGAAGCAACCTAAGTGCCCATCAAGGGATGAATGGATGAAAAAGATGTGGTATATACACACAATGGAATACTACTTAGCCATAAGAAATGATGAAATCCAGCCATTTGTGACAACATGGATGGACACTGAGGGTATTATGCTAAGTGAAATAAGTCAGAGGGAGAAGTTCAAATACCATATGATATGACTCTTAAGTAGAAGATGAAAGCAACAACAAACAAACACATAGAGACAAGAGATCGGATTGGTGGTTACCAGAGGGGAAGAGGGAAGGGAAGAGGCAAAAGGGATGATTAGGCACATGTATGTGGTGATGGATTGTAATTTGTCTTTGGGTGGTAAACACGATGTAATCTCTGCAGAAATATTAGAATAATGATGTACACCTGAAATTTATACTGTTATAAACCAATGTTACCACAATAAAAAAAAAAATAAATAAATAAAGTGAATGTTAGAAGTGATAAGAAGTGTAAAGAGCTATGAGCAGAATTTACTCCATTTGTGCTTAAAGGTTCTCTAAAAACCCACCCCCACCCACACATAACGAATTTTTCTTTCCACAGCAAGCTAAATAAACTAGGCCAAAAAGCTAGATTCCTTTTGGGCACAGAAATTTAAAACAAAGAAATTAATTCCTAAAGCAACTGGCAGTCACTGTGGAAACGGACTGCTTTCTTTTCTCAGAGAACAAAATAAGGCAATCAAATTGCCTTTCTAGGCAAGGATATTCAGATAGTTTGCTGGTAAATTGACCCAAACATCCAAAATTCTAATGCAAAATCTCTCAAATTTATACCTTCTTCTCTCTGAAAATCTTTAGAATTCAACAGGAATATAAATGTTTATTTCAAAAATAAACTTTGAAGTTTTAAAATAAAAGCAGGTATCTTTGGATAAGGCTGTTGAACAGCTAATTATAATTTCAAACGGCAGGGGTAAGTCCTGACAACTTCCTCAAAGGCCCTGGCTCAAGAAAACTTGTAGCAAAAGAAAAGAGAACTACCCTCAGACCAGCAGGCTCACCTCTGTGTCTCCAGACAGAAAACAGAAGGAAAAAACCACGCCCCAGATACCTCAGGACCCGAAACAGCTGCAGCGCTGGTCTGACTCCAGGAACATCAGAAAAATCAGTAAAAACCAGTAAATATGCTGCTAGGAGGGACTAGGGAAGGAAGCCCATTGAAGAATAAGCCAGCTATAGAAAACTACTTTGGTTTTTACCTTTATCTGTGCTTCCTAAATGAGTAAGTACTCTTGTATATGTGTGTGGAGTCACTTTCTTCTCTTCTCTTTTCTCTGCCCGCCTTTTAAAAAATCACATGCAATATTACTAAGCACTCTAATACTAAACTTCGTAAATCTTAAATGTATTTCTGCCTCCATTTGTAACAGATCCCAGGTATAAGCTGAAAGGGAGATAAGTATGTGGTGGAAAAATTGATTTATTTCTTTGAAACGTGGTTATGATAAATATATAAAGGAGAGACATACAAAGGAAATAGAATATAACAAAAGATCATTTTGAACATATAGACTCCAAAAGACCAAATGCCTTTTTAAATTAGGCAGCATTACACTGGCAGATGGTTAATTAATAAAGGAATGAGATAGCCTATTATTATTCAAATTTTTTCTAAAAGTTCGAGATAATCTAAAGATAGATTAAAATAAAACAAAGAAACAACAAAATCATGATGAATCTATAATTCCTAGTTAGGAGCCCTGTATAAATTTGTTACCAGGTGTTTATAGCATGTGGCTGTAACTAACCATTGCTCAAATTAAACTAAATTTAAATAAGAAAGGGAGCAAGGCTGGGGAAGAAAATCTTCAACTGCACTCTAAGAATGATAAAACAGAATAGCTGAGAATGAAGAGAAGCCTTCATTTGGCAAAATGGCACATACCTGATTTCTTCTGAACATTCTACCTCCTACCTTGCAAAATCCAAATAAACAAAAGTTACTGAATGCACATAAGCATCTCATTATGTATCACTGTAGTGGCTTAATTTTTAAATCATAAGCATCTAATATTCTCTACCAAAGAAAAGCTTGTTAAAGGGGCCTTCTTATTCTAATGTGGTATTTTCCTCAGAATCACTTAAATATTCACTTTGAGTCAATATACTGACATAAACTTAGAAAATTAGTGCCCTGAATTCTGCTGCTAGGCATGTAGTTAATAACATAAATCTGTTTTTGCAGCAGAAAAGTGAAGGCTCTGCATTTAAATGATAACTAGTTTCAGAGAATAAAACAAGAAGCAAAATGCATCATGTACAGATATATTTCTATTTCACTCTTGCCAAACATAAAACTTTTTTATTAGCAATACAAAGATATTTAATAAAAAAAGTATGAACTCAATGGCATGTATGGAAGACAACTGCTGAGACTAAGTAACTTTTATAAATAAATTTATTACTTTTGGTGCATTTGTCCTATTAACAGGATCAAAATATTATAGCAAGAAGTATAATTTCCATTAAGAAGGAAGGATTCTTCCCATAAAAAAAGTTATATATTCATAAAGAGTAAAAATTCTTAAATAGAGTCCATCTTCAGAATGTCTGAAAGCCTAAACTAGTATAAAAAGTTCCAAGTTCCACTTAACCAATGAATAAGATGCTGCAAATATGATCTTTTTTTTTTTTTTTAGATTTTTATTTATTTATTTTATTTTTTTCCCCCCAAAGCCCCAGTAGATAGTTGTATGTCATAGCTGCACATCCTTCTAGTTGCTGTATGTGGGACTCGGCCTCAGGATGGACGGAGAAGTGGTTCCTCGCTGCGCGCCGGGATCCGAATCCCGGGCCACCGGCATTGGAGCGCGCGCACTTAACCACCAAGCCACAGGGCCGGCCCCAAATATGATCTTTAAATAGGATTTTTACAATAAAGATATGGTGAATATTCATCTTAATTGTCTTATGTTCAACAATACATGAATATCATCCTAGTTTCCGCAGGACTTCACAAATACAGAAAGCATATAAAAATAAGCTCACAAACCATATTTAATTTCATTCTTGTATGGTAGAGAAAATAAAGCATATTATCCTGGTTTTATGGATGAGGAAACTGACTTGACAGAATTGACCTAAGTTTACAAAGAAAACCGAAGAATCAACCACAAGTACCTGAAAAGTCCTATTGACCCATGTGGAGGCTTGGAACCAAAATAAATCTAAGTAGCATGTGATCTCCATGATGGCTGGGACTCTGTTTTGTTCATCACTGCATCCCCACTACCAGGGGCATACAATACCAAAATCACAGTAGGTTCTTAATATTTGTTGAATACACAAAAGAATAACAGAAGGCTTGAATTCTAACTAAAACAATTCTGAATGTTTCCACTAATGGGAGACCTACCATTTCTTAAATCAGGACTCTAAATATCACACATATTGAGAGAGATATAAACTCTGAACCATCTCCTAAACTAATCACCTTACTTGAGAGCTGTCATAAGGACTTAGCCGAACATAGAAATATCAGAGGACTTAACACTAGATGACTCAGTGGCATGATGCCACTGCACAAGATTTTAAGTTGGGATAAAGACTCAGGTTTAGAACTGAGAGGTGCTCGGTATCTGTCTGTGTGTGTGTTTTTTCAAGATGGCGGGAGAAGAAGGGGAAAATGGCATCAAGAACATGTGCCTGCATCAGCAGAGACAGTGAACTGAGCAGGTGATATATTATCCAGGCTGCTTAGAAGATTTCCTTTAATAGAAAAGGACTACTTACTGATGCAGTCAGATCGTCTATCTTTGCTCTAATTACTAATAAAGTCTATAGCCCTCACTCTGATTAACTTTCTACTTTAACTAAAAGGTATAATATTTAAGTACATTAAATTATGAATTGGCAATTCTTGCAAACATAAAGTATGAACTAAATTAATATTGAAACTGTACATGTTAATGCAAACTGGAAGAAGAAACTCCCAAGAGTGTGATGTTCTGTACACATTACAGAAGAAAATGATTAATGAAGGAGAAAGTATTTAAGCATATCAAATGCTGCTGAAAGGTCCAGTAAAATAAAGACAGTCCAATATCTACTGGATTTGTTAACTGGAAAGTTACGGCAGCTATGACAAGAAAAGATTTAGTGGAGTGTCGATGTGGACAGAAACACAATCTTCACGCAGGAACCTGGAGAAGAGTGCTTTCTTATTACAGACATGTAATGTGTAAAATAAGTTTGTAGAGATTCTTTCAAGGTAAGAAGATGATTCTGTACGTTATCATCTTAGTTTAGGTTCTGGTCCATTAGTGTTGTTTAATACTTCACAAGGATATCTATTTTGACTTGGTTATTCAAAATATATTAGACTTTTACAATTCAATTAAAATTATAACTCTACCCAGGACTACAGTTCCATGGGAATGGTTCCTGGTAGGTCAAAGCTTGCTTGACATCAGAATCCTACATGTGAAACTGTATCTAATGTTTATCAGCTACTCCAAAGGCTTCAAATTGAGATTTGTCTGCATTAATTGACTTAAAGATATAAATTACACATGCCATATATGAATATCTGACTTGAATAAAATTATGATAGGTGACAGTAACTAATTTTGTATGACATATTTGTATTTAATAATTCTTAAACAAAGCATGCAAGTGGGAAAACTGTAAAAGCACAGACACTACTCTTTTCAAATAACTCTGTAGTACTTATTTCCAATTATTAAAAAATTACTTTAGAATATCAAATCAGTAGCAGTTAGACGGGAAGTTTTACACTGCTGACTTAAGTTGGGAATATTCCCCTACACCCCATTTTTAACCTCACAAATTATTACTTACTTAGAGTATAAGTTTAGATGTATTATATTCTTTCTGTAAGACTGTTTAAAAGAACTGCATGCCTTTAAATAGAATCTGACACAATCATTATTGTGCAATAAGCCAGACAGTGTAATAAACTTACCCTGTTATTTCAAACAACCTTTAGAAAAAGTTTCATTAATCTTTTCTTAGGGGAAAAAAAAAGCAAAACAATATTTGAAGCTAACCAAATAGCAATGCTTAATAACCATTCACCTTGCAAACTTCAAGGGAAAAAACTATCCCTGGATATTACATATTATATTCCACAGAATAATAAACTAAAATCGCTGTTAGCATAGTAATAAAAAACCTTACGATGCATCACACAAAGTTTTAAGGTCATCCTGAGAACACAGATCTTTCAGCTATGAAATATATTATATGGAACCAATAAACTTAGGTACTTTTATATTTAGGTGCTTTGTAACAGTCAGACAAAAATTATTGGATGTTAATATCATGTATACTTCTGATTAATCCAATATTCTTAAGAGACAGAAGAACATGAGGCTGTTATAAATAAATATTTATGAAATACTTTTTATATGAATATACTCTCAAAATACATGGAAAATATATATGTGTCTCTAAGTGTGTGTTTGCATATATTACACTTTTTTCTATGCAAGTTTATAATTCATAAATCTAATAAGTAAAACACTGCACATTTCCTAAGTAGCTAAAAATTAAAAGGGCATGGAATTAACCTAAGTGCTACCTATACTTAACGTAGATATGGTTCCCACAATTAGGAAGCTGACATTCAAAGTCAGCACCATCTCTAATACATACTTTAAGGATCTAACATATACTAAAAATAGTCAATATTAAGAGCAATAATTCAAACTAAATGCAACAGTTTATAAGTCAATAGAAAAAAATCAATGAATATATATATGTCTGAGAAAGTAGAAATACAGTAAAGTAGAATATTCCAGAAAAATGAGTCAGAAGAGAGTGATAAGAAAAAATTGTAAACATATAAAGAGAAGGTATACAACAGCTCATGACAGAAGACAAAATATACACGCCAGCTATCAAACAGCTATTGTTAAAGGTCCACTTTTAAAGGTTAAGACGCCTAGAATTTTTAACAAACCGAAGGCAACGGCACCCCACATATCAGCTGTGGATCCACTCTCCTCGTCCCATTTTCTTCAAGCACATCAAGTTCATCTCTTTCACTATTCCGTGTTCAGCCACACTCTCTTCTGTTTCCACAGGAATACAAAAATCTATCAAAGTGCTTGGCAAAACAATGGCTCTTCCAACAATTAAAACACACACCCACACATAAAAGAACAATTGTTACACAACTACATGTTGCTAATAAGGGTAACAACTAAGACAAAACAATCCAAAAAAGTTAAGAGTAAAAGGACTTCCTAGAAAAAATATTGGCATATGATGGATATCAATCACAAAAAACTTGGCAACATATTTGAGAATTATAAGAAGGTATCTAAGCCACTGATCTAGTAATTCCACTTCTAGAATTTTATCATAATAAAGTTTAAAAAATAATTGTGGAATAGTGAAATGACAGAACGCCATTCAGTCATTAAAATTCATTTCCAGGGGGCTGGCCCAATGGCATAGTGGTTAAGTTCACGCACTCTGCTTCAGTAGCCTAGGGTTTGCAGGTTCGGATCCTGGGCATGGACCTACACATGATTTATCAAGCCATGCTGTGGCAGGGGTCCCACATATGAAAGAGGAAGATGGGCACAGATGTTAGCTCAGGGCCAATCTTCCTCAGCAAAAAGAGGAGGATTGGCAACAGATGTTAGCTCAGGGCTAACCTTACTAACCAAAATAACAACAACAAAAAATACATTTTGAAAAGTTCATTTAATGACTTAGAAAAATATCCAAAATACATTAAGTAGAAAAACTGAATTATAAAACAACAAGTTAACTATATTTGCCATTTTGAAAAAATACATGCAGATATTAATCTATTATATAATAATTATACATATATTATATGACACGTGTTATAAAATATTATATAATAAAATATGTCTGTGTATATATATTTACACACACACATATATTCACAGAGAAAGTATAGAAGCACACACACAGCTGAGGAAATAGCTCCTACAAAACTGAAATAACTGGTTATTTCTCAAAGAAGGAATTATCAGTGAATTTTACTTCCTTCTTTCTTCATGATTTATGAATTTTTAAATTTTCCATAATTTTATGCTTATACAAGAAATGGAATCTATATTCCACGTGTAAGCAGTAAATTCTTCTTAAAAATACAGTTTCTAAGCACAGAAAACTGAAATCTTCCTAATTAATTCTAGGAAATTCATATAGTTCTGATAATAAAAATGTAATAATCTTATGTACTACAAAAAAAATCAACAAATCACTCCCCTATAAAAAGTAATAGAACATCAACAACAAAAAATAACGTGGTTCAAACTAACTTGGGAGCAGAATTGTAAATGCCCCAAATCCCTAGTCTAGTGGACTTAAATAAATTCACCCAAACTTAAGGAACAGTTAATTCTTATCTGAGCCATTATTAAGCTATTGTCTCAACCTCAGAGACATCCTTCTGTTCTCTGCTTTGTGGTGCTAGCACTGGACCCTGTGAACCACATTTCTGCTTTGCCACCTGGCTCCCTGTAAGGGTCTCAGAAGAAGACCTGAATAACTGGAAGCACACCTAATGCTCCTGGACAGGATACCATAATCTATAACACTGATGGATACTTCAATACTGTAAAGATGTCCGTTTTCCCCCCATTTATCTTCAAATTCAATTCAATTCTAATATAAATGCCTAAAATAAAATAGGCATTTTATATATATATATAACAAAATAAAAAGAGTTAAGTAATAAGTTTAAGTAAACTTATTCTAAAATGTATAAGAAAGGATAACATTTCAAGAATACCTAAGTCATTTTTTTAAAAAAGGCCCTAGAGTGATGACTTATCCTATTGATATTACAATATACTATAATTCCATAGTAATAAAATCTTGTATACTAGCACAATAACAGGTAAATGGATCATGAAATAGGATACAGAGATCAAAGACAGACCAGGTCTATATGAGAAGTAAATATCAAATAATGGGTGTATACAAAATCACAGTGCAATTGATGGGCTCTTCAGTAGAAAATCTGGCTCATTATACGAAGAAAAGTAAAACTGATCTCTACAGAATCCCTTATAAAAAGGTTGACCCCTAAAGGCAATTGATGTAAATGTGAAATGTAAAACTATAAAATTAATATATAATATAAACAAATGTCTTTGTGATCAGGGCTGGGGAAAGACCTCTTAAACAATAACCTGAAGTAAAAAATATAAAGTGAAGAATTGGTGAATTTGATTATATAAAAATAAGGATTTCTACTCAACAAAGGACATCATGGAGAAAACTGATAGTTGACAGATTTGGACATAGTTTTTGCGGTATTAATACCTATAAAGGAAAAAAAATCTAGACTACATAAAGAATTCTTGCAAATTACTAATTAAAAAAAGACAGCAACTCCAATAAAAAAAAAATACCCAAGGATATAGGATAATGCCAAGCATATGAAAAGATTCACACTCAATACAAGAAACTGAAACAGCACTGGAATAACATTTTAGACTCATTAAGATTGACAAAAGTAGAAAAACTCTTATCTTTCCAAGTATTGCAGGATGTAGGTAAGTCAGAGCTTCAGATTTTGTTGATGAGAGAACAGCCTCCTGCAGCTATTATAGAGGGCAGTCCTCTGGCACTTAAGTTTGCATACACCCTATGACATGTACGTGCACACACTCACAAATACCTAAACCCCAGAGAAATACTCAGCAGGTCGATAACTGGAAATGGATAAGTATGTTCATCACAGCAAGCTTTATGGTAACTGGAAGTTGGAGGTAATCACTAGAGGTAAGTAAAATGCCATGGAACCAGACAGCAAAATACCACATTCACAGCAGTTAGTACTGAAGCAGTCAAATGTACAGCCAGCAGCAAAGATCTTAAAACTTAGGGCTGATGAAAAAATACTGAGGATGAAAATGAGAACTATGGTACAATATCATTTATGAAAATCAAAACATATTCATAAGACAATTTACATTTTCTAAGAACATATACAAATTAAAGCTTTTCACCTCAAATTCAATAGAATAGATGTCTATGATGAAAGAAGAGGAATGTGGAGTACAAAGTAGGATTAAAAAAATAAATAAAGCAAGAGATAATCAAGTCTAAATACTTCTTTGAATGGCACTCCATGCCCTCCATGGTCTACATTAATTAACTTTAATTTCACTTCTTCCCCATAGCAGAGGCTGTCAGTACTCCGCCCATTTCCACCAACCTTTCAGAACGCTCTAACAACTCTGTGCATGAGGGCTGGTTTTTTATTCCCCAAAACTGCAGAAGTCTCTGTGTATACACCAGGTCAGAAGTGCTAAGGAATTAAGATTCCTAGGGGAAAAGCCCTCAACAAATAACTCACAGAATTTAGTGTATGACATGTATATTTTATACCATTTCCCTGAATGTCCTGGTGAGATTAAGCGCCAGTTACCCATGGTATTAACCAACTTAATAAAGCACTTTTCTGGCTGCCATCCTTTTTCCGTATCACATCCTCCCCAACGCGTGAGGCCTGCATCTCCCAAATAAACAAGCTCCACTCAAATTCTTGTCTCAGCATCAGCTTGCAGGGAACT
The DNA here is from genome assembly GCF_057802395.1 of Ceratotherium simum simum. Lineage (NCBI taxonomy): Eukaryota > Metazoa > Chordata > Mammalia > Perissodactyla > Rhinocerotidae > Ceratotherium > Ceratotherium simum. The sequence continues at coordinate 2,357,352 of NC_141914.1, read as the reverse complement.
GCAACAAGACAGCTGGTACAAAAAGTGATTCTAGGAAGGAGGAACCCTAGCAACTGGATTGCTCACTGGCCAAAGAGCAACTAGGACTCCACTGCTGGTAGCCAGTGGGACAGTGATGATCCCTGCGTTCTGAAGTATCTCAGTTACTAGCATTCCTCCCTGTGGTGGACTGGGATATCACAAGGGGGAAGGGTCGTATTGGTCTATGTATCTCCAGGATTTTAGAGAGCTACACTGCAGTAGCAAAGCTAACTATAAGGACAGTGGTTACTATTAAGTGCCATCAATAAACCGAAGGAAGAAAAATGACATACCCAACTCAGCCAACATCCAACTCTGGGCATGGTGTGAAACAGAAGGATTTTATATATACATATATAATGGCATTTATAGAGACACTATTCTCCTGCAGCCAAAAAGCAATTAGGGATGCAAATCAAGCTCAGGACCTGACCTGACCTGTACAAGGAACCTAACTGCAGAGAAGCATGAATTCACAGCCATGTTGGATACCTTACTTAAAGTCAGGCATGGATAGGGAAAGATCTAAGGCTTAGAATGGAGATGGATTGACATACTTAAGAACTTGAATCCCCAGGCTTCTCTAAAAGCTGTGGGCCTGCAGAAATGGCTCATCCACCCTTGCTGGAGGACAACAGCCTCCCTTTGCCTGGGGGACATGCAATAGCCTTGCCCCAAGCAGATATCTGGCAAGATGAAGCCTGCTCTCTTCAGATCTCCCTCTCCACCTCCTTCAAGGCTTCTAGGCCAACAACTATAGCCAATTCTCAGTGTAACCCAGCTGTGGAAGCATTCTTCCTTCACTGGGAGGGAGGGATTACTGATCTAAAGAGTTGCATGCCCTGGCTAATGTGTAGAGGCAGGAACTGAAAACATGCTTGGGAATGGATTTCAAGACTATTGGACAAGAGAAGGCAGAATATAGGGCCGGATAAAAGAGAATTGATTGATATGGGACCACTCACCTATGACCCAAAATTTAATGATACTTGGAGCCAGGCATTACATGCTGTTAGGATGTCAACGATACTTCTTTGAAGCAGGAATTGGGTGGGGTGGCAGACTGACAATGACCTAGAGTAAAAGTGCAAAGTTTTGACGAAGGAGTCAAAAGTTCAGAGATGAGCGTTCTAGACTAGATTTATTAGATAACACTAGAAAATCTACCAGTTGACTATATTCCTGGGATGGTTCTGAAGACAAACTCTTCCCTAGAGCCTAAAACGAATGTGCTAATGAGAACAGCCCCATCTTCAGAAACTCAGCTGTGGTTGTCCTTTATAGCTCAGATTTGAAGATAGAGACGGGGGTCTGCTCATCAAACTGGTTCCCTGATTTTTAATAGGAATGATGGGATTTTGGACTGGCAGAAGTCAGATGGAAACACTTAACTGTAAGAGGGAAGGTGGATGTAATTGTTCTAAGTGCCAAAATGGGCAGCCAAGCCTGAATGGCAACCAGGGGCACTGTCTTACAGAGATCTGTGGCATCAGCTAACAGATCACAATGTCCCCAGAAATGAGACAGATGAGGAACCAATGAGGGTCCTACTGGAACCTACAAAACCAAAGAATTTCTAGACGAGGTGACATCAAAGCTGATGTCAGCTCTGACAATGACAACATTATCCTAGACTACTTTCTGCACTCACTAGTTCTCAGATCCCATAAGCCGACCAAGTCCCTTTGAGGAAGGTATCCATAATGCCAGACAAGGCCACAAGTTCTGGGGTATTAACACACACTGCCAAGCAGTCCTTCACCAAAGGACTCCAGAGAATTGGTTTACAAATACAAAAGCTCCCTTGACTCCGGGTGGATAACTCTCAGGCACCCCTCAAAGACATTTCTTGCACTTGAACCATTTTCTCAGGGTCTGTTTATATTTAGGTCCAGCTTCTCTGAAAATCATGTTATAGCCAAAATGAAATAATCATTTTTAAGTTTTTTGCTCATTTCTCTTTTCCACCTATGCCTATCTTTCTCCTCCCTGGTGCCTTTCTACCCATCCAAATTCTATTCACATTTCAGGAAACTCTCAAATGCTACATATTAAACAAAGCTTCCCTAATCTCCCCAAGTAGAGTCCTCTTCCATCTCATGTCATAAGCAACGTGTTTATCACTGAAAAAAATATAATATTCAGGACAACTGGATATACCTACATGCGAAAAAATGAAGTTGGATCTTGTTCTTAAACTATACACACAGATTAATGCAAAATGGCTTACAGACTTAAATGTAAGAGCTACAGCTATAAAAATCTTAAAAGAAAAAGTAGGAGTAAATTTTTCTAACTTTGGATTAGTCAATGGTTTCTTAGATATGCAACCAAAGGAACAAGCTACAAAAGTAAAAAATAGATTACTTGGACTTCAAAGTTAAAATTTTTTTGTGCTGCAAATGATACGAAGCAAGTAATAACCCACAGAATGGGAGAAATTATTTGTAAATCATATATCTGATAAGGGACTTGTATCTAGTGTAAAGAGCTCTTCCAACTAGACAACAAAAAGACAAATAACCCAATAAAAAAATGAGCATAGGATTTTAATAGAAATTTCTCAAAAGAAAATAGACAAATAGCTAAAAAGCACATGAAAATCTCTCAAATCATTAACCATTAGGGAAACACAAATCAAAATCAAAATGTGAAACCACTAGGATGACTACAAAGAAAATGACAGATAATAATCAATATTGGCGAAAACGTGGAGAAACTAGAGCCCTCATACATTGCTGGTGGGAACGTAAAGTGGCATAGCCACTTTCAAAAATAGTTTGGCAATTTTTCAAAATGTTAAACATAGAGTTACCATGTGAACAGCAATTTGATTCCTAGGTATATACTCAAGAGAAATAAAAACATACTTCCACACAAAAACTTGTAAATGAATGTTCTTAGTACCATTATTATACTAGCCAAAAGTAGACAAAAACCTAAACATCCACCAACAGATGAATGGCTAAACAAAATGTGGCATATCCATATAACTGAATGGTATTTGACAATAAAAAGGAATAAATAAATGCTAAATGAATGAAAAGAAATCCATGCTACAACACAAATGAATCTTGAAAACATTACGCTAAGTGAAAGAAGTCAGACACAAAATACCACATATATTGTAATGATTCCATTTATATGAAATGTCCAGAACAGGCAAATCTATAGAGGTAGTAAGTACACTTGATCTTAGCCAAAAGATCGAGAAGCAATAAAGGTAGAGCAGCTTGTTGCCTAGTGCTGGAGGTTGGGTGAGGTGGGACAGGGTGGGGAGGGATTGCTAATGGGTACAGAGTTTCCGCCTGGAGTGATGAATATGTTCTAAACTTTGTGATAATGGTTGCACAACTCTGTGAATATACCAAAATCACTGAATCGTACACTTTAAATGTGTGAATTTTATAATATGTGAGTTATACCTTTATTAATTAAATAACATTAATAAATATGTTAAATAATAATATTCATCTCTTTCTGTGTTGTACATCATGTCTGTATTATTTAAGACAGTTCAGCTGCAAGTTGAACAATCTTAAGTAAAAAGGTGAAACTGACTGGTTTCTATATTGCCTCGGAAAAGGAAGGGATGGAGTTAGTCTCAAGGAAGAACGGATTCCAAAACTCAAATGTTGTTAGAGTATTCAGTCCTATCTAGTGTTTGTTTATTGGCTCTTATCTTTCTTACAGTATATAGAGTTTGTTCATATACAGGTAAACGTGGCTACAAGCAACTAAGGGCTTAAATCCTTGTAACTTTTTCTTCTTAAATTTAGACTTGGGAGTTACATAGGCTCGTTTTCAAATCCCAACTCCATAATTTACAAGCTATGTGATCTGGGAGATTTACTTTGATCCTCAATTCTTAATTGATAAAATAAAATTAAACGTACCTATCTCATAGCTTATTTCAATCATTTAATAAGAAAACATGTACAATGTATAATATAACATCTAATATGCAGTATATATTGAAAATATTGGTTCCTAATCCAGAGGAAAGTCATTCTGGTTAGTGAAGGGAGGTAAGCCCCTAACTTAATGGTCAGGAACTATTAGGTTGGTGAAGGTCAACTAGATATTCCTTTTTAGAAATCTGAACTAAGAAACACAGGATGTCAGGTGTGGTGTGGGTGGGAGGACCAGTTAGCATTTGGAACTAAATCTAAAAGTTTATTATCTAGAGTGATTATAAGGACCATGAGAGCAACGTGGAAGAACAATTAGATACTGGGAATCACTAAAACCATGAGCTATTCCTACTACTTTTTAAAGTCTACATTCTCTCACTACTTGATCTCAACCAGTCTGATGATTTAAATATTATCCTCATGCCAATAATTTCCAAATTTGTATCTAGACCCCTGACCTCTCCACTGAACTCTGAGCTCCTATATACAACAGCCTTTTTGACATATTTACTTTGCTATTTAATAGGCATCACAAAACATGGTTGAAACAGAACTCTTGATTCTATCCTTCGACCCTCTGCTCCTCTGCCATTCTTACCCATCTTAGGAAATGCAACCACAACCTACCAGGTCATCAAGGCAAAAGGCTAGGAGTGATCCCTCCTTTTTTTCCCTCATGTCTGACACACAACCCAACAGCTAGTCATATTAGCTTTACTTCCAAAACATATCTAACATACATCCATTTTTCTCCATCTGCATTGCCAACATCTTCGCTAGATGTTGCAACATCTACTATTGCAACTGCCATCCTACCAGGCTCCCTACTTTCACTCTTGCCCCCTCATGATGCATTTACTAATCATAGTGGAGCAAAAGTGACCCTTTAAAAATATAAGACAGTTATAGGCAGAAATTCACTCATATGAATATGAAGACTGCAAATTTTAGCAACAGAAATAACAAATGTGTATTTCATGAATGCTCCATTATTATCCATCTCTCCCTCCAACAAACATATACAGTAAGAATTCCACGCAAAGAACCAGTACAAGAAAATCTGAATCATTCAATATCATTACCAATATTATAAAGTATCAATCAATATTATTAATAGTATTTATTGAATGAGTACAACCACTGTGTTAAGACTTTACACACAATATCACCTTTAGTCCTCACAAAAATCCTATAAGGTAGGTAAATTATTATTTACATTTTACATATAGGGAGACAGAGTCTTATGGAAGTCAAGTCACATATTCTAAAGTCGGAGAACTAGCAAAGAGCAGAATTGAAAATCAAAATCTTAAAGGAAACACGATAGTAGAGGATGGAGAAAGAATCGAATATTCAATGAAGAGTTGATTCACATTTTTGGAGAACAACAGAGCACAGACCTACAAACTCCCACTGCTGAGGTTTCAGACTCTCTTGAACTAGTTGCTACAAGGCATAGCTGTACTACATTTTCTCTACTTCTTGTGGTCTAATAGTTCAGTTCCGGGGGGGGGAGATCCCACACATGTGCATCATTAGAAGTCTCTTCAAGTTAAAAATTAACACAACTAAATTATTACTTTTTCCAGCCCCCTTGTTTTACTTAACTAATAAGAATTCCAATGTAACTTGACTATTTGCTCCCAGATTCCATTATTTTCACAACACCATTCAGTGCTCTGTTGACAGAAATTAACAAGGGATTGAAATTTAATAATTTCTATTATTCTTTTCAGTTACAAGGTTCTCGGAGTCTCTGAAATATTCCTAACTACAGATTTTTTACACTGTGAAATAGGAGACTTTCATTAAAAGTATGTAAAGCGGAGAGTGACATCAGCATCATGGCGGAGTGAGCTTGCCTGTAAACTCTTCCCCGATAAGATACAACAAAAGGAATAGTCACAGACCAACAACAGACTCCTACACAGCAAAAAGGAAGATCGGAAAGATCCACACTGCCGCACATCTGAGAGAGGATGTGCTGGGGTCCCCAGAGGAAGTGGGGAGAGGTAAGGAGAAATCTTCTCCCTCCCCATCAGATCAGCAATCCAGGTCCGTGCGGTTCCCAGAGAGGGGGGAGGGGATGCCCTCTGCAGAGAAACCGTAGCTCTTCAGGCTCTCTCAGCCAATGGGAAACTCCCGCACAGAGGACTCAGGACTACCCCAGGGGTGCCACCAACATCTGAGCACCCCAGGAGAGCGGATAACGAGGGGCGAGTCACAAGGCCCCCATGCCAGGGACGCAGCGGGCAAAAGAGAGAGCCCCGCCGCCCAGTCCCCACATGCCCAACACTGAAGCTCAGCTGACCATACCAGACCAAGCGGCTGGTCCATCGCAGCAAGCAGCCGGGGCAGAGCGCAGGGGGCTCAGATTACATAGCCCTTAACCCCCATACGGTGGTGGCGGGAGGAAATTGCAACCAGATATTTCCAGGATGAGGAAAAACAAAGCGAATACAGGAACCACAATGCAAAGGTACATGAAATCACCAGAAGAGGAGGAAAATGACAAGCAGCCAGAAACCAATCCTGAAGGCACAGAAATCCATAACCTAAACGACAGAGATTTCAAAATAGCTATCATAAAAACACTCAACGAAATACAAGATAACACAGACAGACAATTTAATGAGATAAGGAATTTCTTCATGAAAGAGATTGAAATCATAAAGAAAAACCAATCAGTACTGATGGAGATGAAGAACACAATGGAGGAGATAAAGGAGAATCTGGACTCTTTAAAGAACAGAGCTGACAATATGGAGGAAAGAATTAGCATTATAGAGGATAGGAATACAGATATGCTCCAGATGGAAGAGGAGAGAGAACTAAGATTAAAAAGAAATGAAGAAAGTCTCCGAGAAATATCTGACTCTATTAGGAAATCTAACGTAAGAATTATAGGTATTCCTGAGGGAGAAGAGAGGGAAAGAGGAACAGAGAGCCTATTCAAGGAAATAATAGCTGATAACTTCCCAAATCTGGGGAAGGAGCAGGAAATACCAGTAAGTGAAACAAATAGGTCGCCTAAATACATCAACAGGCAAAGGCCTGTTGTGTGGTAAGGCTGGCTAAAGTCAATGACAAAGAAACATATTAAGGGCAGCTAGGCAGAAACAAGAAATAACATACAAAGGAACTCCCATCAGGCTCTCAGTGGATTTCTCAACAGAAACTTGAGAGGCTAGGAGAGACTGGAATGATATATTCAACATACTGAAAGGCAAAAACTTTCAGCCAAGAACACTCTATCCAAGAAAAATATCCTTCAAATATGATGGAGAAATAGTAACTTTCCCAGATCAACAAAAGCTAAGGGAGTTCATGGCCAGAAGACCCCCACGACAATAAATAATCAAGAAGGCCCTCAGGCCTGAAAAAAAGAAGAGAAAGGGAATACAAAGCCTGGAGCAAGGAGGAAAAAAGGTAGACAAAATCAGAAAAATAGTAGATCTTTACCAGAATAGGTTAGCAACCACTTAAATACCAAAATCAAAGATCAAAGGAAGGAAATCACCAAAAATAAATATAACCTCATCACTGTAAACACACACCCACAACACAAGACAGAATAAGGTATAACAAGAACAACTTAGAAGGGGAAGAGGAAAGAGACTGAATTGACTTAGTATAGGGAAATAAGAGGCCATCAGATAATGGACTATCTAATAGACAAGATTTTTTATACAAACCTCAAGGTAACCACTAAACAAATAATCAAAACAAAATCACATATGATAAACAAGGAGAAAACTAGAAGAGTCATAAGACAGAACAACCTAACTGAATTGGCAGTCTGAAACAAATGGGACAAGAAACAAAGGAAATGCAAAAGAACAGGAAAATGAGTGACAAAACAGCAACATTAAGCCCTCATCTATCAATAATTACACTAAATCTAAATGGATTGAACTCTCCAATCAAAAGATATTGAGTGCCAACATGGATTAAAAAGCAAGACCCAACAATATGCTGCCTCCAGGAAACACATTTCAGCTCTAAAGACAAGCACAGGCTCAGAGTGAAAGGATGGAAGACAATACTCCAAGATAACGGCAAACAAAAGAAATCAGGTGTTGCCATACTCATATCAGACAAAGCAGACTTCAAGATAAAACAGGTTAAGAAAGACAAAGAAGGGCAATATATAAAGATTTTATTTATTTTATTTTTTCCCCCCAAAGCCCCACTGGATAGTTGTGTGTCGTAGCTGCACATCCTTCTAGTTGCTGCATGTGGGACTCGGCCTCAGGATGAACGGAGAAGTGGTGCCTCGATGCGCACCCGGGATCCGAACCCGGGCCGCCAGCATCGCAGCGCGCGCACTTAACCACCAAGCCACAGGGCCGGCCCAAGAAGGGCAATATATAAAAGATAAAAGGGACACTCCACCAAGAAGACATATCAATTATAAATATATACGCACCCAACATAGGCACACCAAAGTACATAAAGCAACGATTAACAAACCTAAAAGGAGACGTGAACACCAACACAATAATAGTAGGGGATCTTAATACCCCACTTACATCAATGGATAGATCATCCAGACAAAAAGTCAATAAAGAAACAGTGGACTTAGATGAAAAACTGGACGAGCTGGTCCTAGTAGACATATACAGAACACTCCATCCAAAAACAGCTGACTACACATTCTTCTCAAGCACGCATGGAACATTCTCAAGGATAGACCATATGTTGGGAAACAAAGCAAGCCTCAATAAATTTAAGAAGATTGAAATCATAACAAGCATCTTTTCAAACCAAAGTGCTATGAAACTGGAAATCAACCATGAGGAAAAAACTGGGAAAGTAACAAGAACATGGAGATTAAACAAGATGCTACTGAACAACCAATGGATCATTGATGAAATTAAAGGAGAAATCAAAAAATATCTGGAAACAAACGAAAATGAAAATATGCCATACCAAATCATATGGGATGCAGCAAAAGCAGTCCTGAGAGGAAAACTCATAACGATACAAGCCCACCTTAACAAACAAGAAAAAGCCCAAATAAGCAAGCTTAAATTACATCTAATAGAACTAGAAAAAGAACAAACAAAGCCCAAAGTCAGCAGAAGGAGAGAAACAATAAAAATCAGAGCAGAAATAAATGAAATTGAGAACAAAAAACAGTAGAAAGGATTAATGAAACAAAAAGTTGTTTCTTTGAGAAGATAAACAAAATGACAAACCCTTAGCCAGACTTACTAAGAAAAAAAGAGAAAAGGCTCAAATAAATAAAATTAGAAATGAAAGAGGAGAAATTACAACAGATACCATGGAAATACAAAAGATTACAAGAGACTACTATGAGAAATTACATGCCAAAAAATTGGACAATCTAGAAGAAATGGATAAATTCTTAGACTCATACAACCTCCCAAAACTGAACCAAGAAGAAATGGAGAATCTGAATAGACCAATCACAAGTAAAGAGATTGAAATAGTAATCAAAAACCTCCCAAAAAATAAAAGCCCAGGACCAGATAGACGGCTTCTCTGGTAAATTTTACCAAACATTCAATGAAGATTTAATACCCATCCTTCTCAAACTATTCCAAAAAATAGAGGAAGATGGAACACTTCCTAACTCTTTCTATGGGACCAACATCACTCTGATACCAAAGCCACACAAAGAGAATACAAAGAAGGAAAATTACAGGCCAATATCGCTGATGAACATAGATGCAAAAATCCTCAACAAAATATCGGCAAACCGAATACAGCAATACATTAAAAAGATCATACAGATGATCAAGTGGGATTTATATCAGGGACGCAGGGATGGTTCAACATCTGCAAATCAATCAACGTGATACACCACATCAACAAAACAAAGAAAAAAAACCACATGGTCATCTCAACAGATGCAGAGAAGGCATCTGACAAGATATAACATCCATTTATGATAAAAACTCGCAACAAAATGGGTATCGAAGGAAAGTACCTCAACATAATAAAGGCTATTTATGACAAACCCACTGCCAACATCATACTCAATGGGGAAATGCTGAAAGCCATTCCTCTGAGAACAGGGACGAGACAAGGCTGCCCACTCTCACCACTCTTATTCAACATAGTACTGGAGGTTTTGTCCAGAGCAATTAGGCAAGAAAAAGGAATAAAAGGAATCCAAATAGGCAACAAAGAAGTGAAACTCTCACTATTTGCAGACGACATGATTTTATATATAGAAAATCCTAAAGAAGCCATTGGAAAACTATTAGAAATAATCAACAACTACAGCAAAGTCACAGGGTACAAAATCAATCTACAAAAATCAGTTGCATTTCTGTATGCTAATAACGGACTAACAGAAAGAGAGCTCCAAAAGATAATACCATTTACAATTGCATCAAAAAGAATAAAATATCTTGGGCCCGCCCCGTGGCTTAGCGGTTAAGTGCGCACTCCAATACTGGTGGCCCAGGTTCGGATCCCAGGCGCGCACCGACGCACTGCTTCTCCAGCCATGCTGAGGCCAAGTCCCACATACAGCAACTAGAAGGATGTGCAACTATGACATACAACTATCTACTAGGGCATTGGGGGAAAAAAGGAGGAGGACTGGCAATAGATGTTAGCTCAGAGCCGGTCTTCCTCAGCAAAAAGAGGAGGATTGGCACAGATGTTAGCTCAGGGCTGATCTTACTCACACACACACACAAAAAAGAATAAAATATCTAGGAATAAATCTTATCAAGGAGGTGAAAGACCTACACAATGAAAACTACAAGACATTATTGAAAGAACTGATGATGACATAAAGAAATGGAAAGACATCCCATGTACATGGATTGGAAGAATAAAGATAGTTAAAATGTCTATATTACCTAAAGCAATCTACAGATTAAATGCAATCCCAATCAGAATCCCAATGACATTCTTCACAGAAATAGAAAAAAGAACACTAAAATTCATATGGGGCAACAAAAAACCCCGAATAGCTAAAGCAAACCTAAGAAAAAAGAACAAAGCTGCAGGCATCACAGTCTCTGAGTTCAAAACATACTACAAAGCAATAGTAATCAACACAGCATGGTACTGGTACAAAAACAGACACACAGATCAATGGAACAGAATTGAAAGCCCAGAAATAAAACCACACATATACGGACAGCTAATTTTCGACAAAGGAGCTAAGAACATACAATGGAGAAAGGAAAGTCTCTTCAATAAATGGTGTTGGGAAAACTGGAAAGCCACATGCAAAAGAATGAAAGTGGACCATCTGCTATCACCATTCACAAAAATTAACTCAAAATGGATCAAAGACCTGAAGGTGAGACCTGAAACTATAAAACTCATCGAAGAAAATATAGGCAACACACTATTTGACATTGGTCATAAAGGAATCTTTTCAGATGACATGCCTACCCGGACTAGGCAATCTAAAGAAAAAATAAGCAAGTGGGACTTTATCAGATTAAAGAGCTTGCACAAGACAAATGAAACCAGAATCAAGATGAACAGACAACCCACCAGCTGAGAGAAAATATTTGCAAAACATATATCTGACAAGGGGTTAATGTCCATAATATATAAAGAACTCACACAACTGAACAACAACAGAACAAACTACCCGGTCAAAAAATGGGCAGAGGAGGGGCCGGCCCGGTGGTGCAAGCAGTTAAGTGCATGGGCTCCACTGCGGCGGCCCAGGGTTCACCGGTTCGGATCCTGGGCGCACACCAATGCACTGCTTGGCAAGCCATGCTGTGGCAGCATCCCATATAAAGCGGAGGAAGATGGGCACAGATGTTAGCCCAGGGCCAGTCTTCCTCAGCAAAAAAAAAAAAAAAAAAGGAGGATTGGCAATGTTAGCACAGGGCTGATCTCAGAAAAAAAAAAAAATAGTAAAAGAAATGAAAAATGGGCAAAGGAAATGAACAGACACTTCTCCAAAGAAGATATATAGATGGCCAATAGGCACATGAAAAGATGTTCAAGGTCACTAATCATCAGGGAAATGCAAATTAAAACAATAGTAACACATCACCTCATGCCCGTTAGAATGGCTATAATCACCATGAGAGAAAACAACAAATGTTGGAGAGGATGTGGAGAAACAGGAACCCTCATACACAGCTGGTGGGAATGCAAACTGGTGCAGCCTCTATGGAAAACGGTATGGAGAGTCCTCAAAGAATTAAAAATAGAAATACCCTATGTTCCAGCTATCCCATTAGTGGGAATCTATCCAACGAACCTGAAATCAAGAATCCAAAGAGGCTTATGCACCCCTATGTTCATTGCAGCATTATTCACTATAGCCAAGAAGTGGAAGCAACCCAAGTGTCCCTCGACAGACGATTGGATCAAGAACAAATGGTATATATATACCATGGAATACTACTCAGCCATAAAAAAAGATAAAATCATCCCATTTGCAACAACATGGATGGGCCTGGAGGGTATTATGTTAAGTGAAATAAGCCAGAAAGAGAAAAGCAAACACTGTATGATTTCACTCATATGTGGAATATAAACCAACACATGGACAGAGAAAACTATATTGTGGTTACCAGGGGCAATAGGGGCAGGGGGTGGGCACAAGGGGTGAAGGGAGACATATATATGGTGATGGACAAACAAAAATTTCACCATGTTATAAACTATTAAAACATCAATAAAAAATATATATACACTTTGGATAACTCACTGGAAAAAAATGTAAAGCATATATGAAAAGATTTCCAGATATTAGAGGCTCAATTTTGTATCTTCATTGGGGTCACATTTTCAAAATTAAATTCGGAACCTCTGTGTGTAACATGGTAATGTCCATAGTCATCCAACATTATCAACACTTATTTTTTCTCCTTTTTATATTCTCCAAACATTTTGCAGCTTCATAGATTTCCCTCCTTTTCGGGTCTTACGTTTTGATCCACCAATCCATGCATTACTGTTATCTAAATTCCTTTCAATGACTCCTTGTTAATATTCATTTATTTTTCAAATCACTCTGCACAGTATTGCTGCTCTATTCAATATAATTACAGTTAAGTCCATAAGTATTTTACTTCATTGTTTTTCTCATCACTGTGATGAGTTGTTCTATACTTTTTATTTTCTCTCCTATACCAGGTTTGTGGAATTATCTGGACAAATTTTTCTCCCTTTTTATTAAAGTTTATTTTAATGCCTCCTGATCATAAGGACAATTCTCTTGCCAAATTAATTCATTCAAGTCTTTTTAAAATTTGTCTTCTAGCTTGCCAGGAACCCCTCTGTACGGAATTCTGAGTTTTGTAACTTGCTATTTACCTTACATAACTTCTTTTCATTCCAAAGATATAACATTCCACAGAAAGGAATGAAAATGCAGACAGAGTCCATCATATTTCCTTCCAGAACCTCAAAAACCTGATAGTTGTTTTCCAGCTTTGGGGTAAAGGCATTATTTGTATCCATTTGAATTAGGATGGGTTAGCAGCAGTCTAGCCAGTTCAATGGGTCACAGCTATCTGGGTATGCTTCAATTTTCTGATTCCCTCATCAGGATTAGTTACTATTGCCTATGAGCCTCTTATAGCAGTTTCTTATTAACCTTCTGGGAGAGGGGAGAATGCAAAGGGAGAAATTTCTTCTTATTACCAATTTCTAAGCCACTTCTCTATGTATGGATTACTTCTTCAGAAGGCTTATTAGGAAGACACTAGTAAAGAATTAATATGTATCAAATAATGTTCCAAAATTTATTTTCATGTTTTTTTTTTTACAACATAGAACATTTTTCCATTTAGCAAACTTTTAACACTGATGTGCTGAAACATTTGCTCAGGAATGCAGAGGGCACGTTTACTCCATTTCCTACTGAATGCTGATTCACATAACTATGAAAAAAGCATGTGTTTTAAACATTTTTATCCCTCAGAGCTACCAGCAAATGATTCTTCAGCTGACTTCTTCAAAGCATTTTTTATATCACACAAACCACAGTTTGTATTTGCTCTCACTATAACACTTTTCAAGTGGCTCCTATTTTTTAATTAAAATGCATTCATCTGAAAAGTCATTAGCATAATATGTGACAAGGTGAGGAATATCAGATTTACTGACATGGATAATAAAATGACTATTGTTCATTATATATATTTTTAAATCATTAAATTCTGTCTGTAAAGGTTAAAATAAAAATTATTCAATGAAAAGTACCAACCTCGACCCTTATTTGTAAAATTTCTGCCTGCTTCTGTAGATGCATTACCATAATATCTTTTTTTTTAGATCATATATTCCTTTTTGCCACTAGTCTTGAAATTTACCAAAAGTGAGTTAAGAAGAGACTAGGAGCGCTAATGCAAGTACTGGACAGAACCCATCCTAACTTCCATAAGTTTAGTAGAAATTCTTCACATACCAAAAACTGTTTTCCTTCTGCCTCCTTGGAAAATATGCATTACTGAATGCCTTAAATATTTATTGCATAGACACTGGAAAATCATAAACAGTAGGAATAAATATCCAGTCTATTCACATGTATGAATTAAACTCATTAAAATACATGGAAACTTGGATAAATATAAGAGATACAGCACGCCCATAGATAAAAACACTCAGTATTAGAAAAATATATATGATCCATCTTTTTGAAGGGCACCTTGTCAACACATATCAAATTTAAATTTTTGTACCCTTTGATACAGTATTTCTACTATTAGAAATATGTTCTACAGAAATATATCACAAGAATGTTCACTGAGCAGTACTTGTAATAGTGAAAAATTAGAGACAAATGAAGTATCTACACTAGCTCAATGGATAAATTATGGTTGATCTATATTTTAGGATATATATAGATGTTAATATAGTTCATTAGTCATTCAAATCATTCAATAATTTATTCAATAAATATTTACTAAGAACTGGTTATGCACCAGACACTGTTCTATTTAGGGCACATATCATTGAAAATATAAGGCAAATTCTCTACTTTCATGGAAAGTTTTTTAGGTGATAGTTTGTTTAGAAGAAAATAAATAAAAAAGAAACATAAAATGTCAGTGGAGAAAAGTGCTGCAGAGGAAAATAAGCTGAAGTCAGCTAAGGGAGCTGCGAGTGCAGAGGGAGGTGTTCTCACGTAGGAGATAATCAGGGAGCACTTCTCTGATATAGTGATACTTGAAACTTAACTGAGGGGGCAAGTCAAGAAGAAATCTGGGGGAACAGCATTAAAGGAGGAGGAAGCAGACCAAAGGGCATGAGCTGGGAGCAGGCATGGCTTATTTGAGAAACAGCAGGGGGCAGGGTAACTCAAGGGTGGGGGCAGTAAGAAATGAGTTCAGAGAGATAGCTGAGGACGCAGGATCACTAAGGCTCCAGCAGGCTATGGGGAGCATTGGAACTTTTACTCTTAATAAGATTTCAAACCATGTAAGATTTTGTCCTAAGGAATGGCAAGATCTGACTTGGATTTTAAGCAGGTCACTCTGGTTGCTATCTGGATAATAGGCTGCAGGACACAAGTGAGGAAGGGACATAGCTAAGATGCTACTGAACAGTCCCAGTGAGAGGAGACAGAGCCTGGATTAGTATAGCAGCAGTAAATGTAACAATTCTAGATATATTTTAAGGTTGGCCTGATAACACTTGCTAATAGTTTGGATATAGGGTATAAGAGACAGAGGAAATGGCAAATATGAGATAGATCAGCACGTGCTGATGTAGAAAGTTGCCCATAATATTACTGTCAAGTGAGAGAACATAAATCTACATAAAAATGTGTAGAATTGGGCCATTTTTATTTAAAAAAAAATAAAAAAGGCTTGGAGATACCAAGTTTTAATAGCAGTTAACTCCAAGAAAGGAAGCAGGAGCTGTAAACTTTCACATTTTACTTCACAGATTTTGGTATTACTCGAGTTTTTTACGGCTAGCATGTATGATTTTTGTAACTTTTAAAACAATTTTCAAATTGCTTCATCACTGGAAGAAAGGAGAGATGATAACATGCATGATGAGTCTTTAAATTAGAAGTAAATGTAGTTCTGATAATTGACTTGTAATTTTCAATTATATAAATACTAAATGAGTTTCCAGATACAATGTCTCAACAGATAGTGACTTAATAATTAGAAACGTAAATATTATACTTTATTTTTCAATGATTACAAATAGTAAATTGAATGTCCAAATGCAATTTCTCATTTAAAAAAATAAAATCAACTATTGGATTAGCATACAATAAAGCATGGTAAACCTAAGTTGCATGGTATGACGGAAAACCACAGGCTATGGAAAATCCAGAAAATCCTGAATTCAAATATTGACCCTGACACTGAGTAATGGAAAGTAAATTTAGAAAACATACCTATCATGTGCTAGTGAGTGTGCTCAGTGGTGCTTATCAGGCCATTCAACAGAAGCTCAGACCACAACTAGCTCACCCCTCTTGTCTGGATAGGTGTATCCAGGGATGCTAAATGACGATGGTGCCTGGGTGAGGGGAAAGGATTAAGTTTTTCAAGAACCCTAGCTGTCAGGATTACGCCTATCCACCTTCTCTGCCCTCGCCTTGAACCAAGTAAACCACAGTTTCCTAGGTTGCTGAGAAACAGTAGGTTGACTCTTCTCTTTAACTCCTATCCTTCTTCCTCCCCAGAGACCAGGCTACTTTTCAGACCACCCAGGTCACAGAGATCTCTTCTTTTTCTGAACTGCTATAAATGTATGGATTATGATACCAAGTTTGCATTTACTATAAGGTATTCAGTGCATTGTTTTCTGTCTTTGTAAATAAAGAAACCAGTTGCATGATATAACCTGGAAATTTCAACCAAAAGACGTGATTTTAACCCATGGCTTCAACACTTTGATTTGAATAGATTTCAATTAGTTACTTAAACTTATCTAATCTTCCAATTCTATATCTGTACCATAAAGAACATAATATGACTTCATAGAATTGATATGAGGATGTTATATCTCCATAACTGAAGATATTTGATAAACTATAAAATAAGATATAAAACTGAATTATGATAATGATGTTGATGATCTAGAGAGTTTATAGTCTATTAGATCACAAGTATCTTGATGTTAGGGATTGTCTCTTAAATACTTGAATTCTCTCCGCAAAGAATTATGTGCCTTTTTACCAGGAAGTATTAATAACTGAGGCTAGTGATGAGTACTTCGTAAATACTATTGATTTATCAAATAAGTTTATATTCATTAAAATAAAAGATAATAAAACTAAAAAGGGCATATTTTGATTTCTTTACTTCACAAATATGAGAGGAATTACATCAGAACAGGGAATTAAATCAAGTGATAGGTAAAACATAATGCAGGATAGAAAAGTAGATGTTATGGGACTAGTATCTGGTTGTAAGACAAATACCGACCATGCTGGAAAAAATGTGCCTTCTACCAGAGAATTTCTCAGTTCCTTCTTGAAAATGAGATTTGAAACAGCAAAGCAATTCAAGAATAAGAAATGAATTTTTTTCACTATCACAATGCCACTTCCAACACTGAATATCAATTCTTAACTAAATAAAAAGAAAAGCCAAGAAGTAAACACTAAAATATGCTTTATAACCAAGGACAAGTAAAGGAAGAAAAAAATAAATGTGGGATAAACTATAAGAAAATTATAATTAAGCATCACCACCTCTCTTAAATCACTAATTCCAATGGAAAATATGTCAATGTTTAATAACGAAGAACTAGCTAGACAGCATAGACATTGGTAGAAAATTAATATATCAGCATGGAGAATGGCAATTACGATGTGTATAGCAATACAGAAATATAAAGTAGTGAAAAGTGAATAAAGTTGAACTTGGACATATATAGTAAAACATTAACACTCAAAAAAGACTTCATAGAATCAGGAGGCTTGAGAATTGATGAATAATTAGTTATTAGGGAGTAAAGGTATCTTTGGAAGATGATGTCCCAGGAATAATGATGATTAGTTGTTTCTGTTCAACTTCCATTTGTTCAGTTGTTTCAATTTTAAAAATCCAATTACCACGGTCACTTTTCCATGGACCAATATATTACAACTGATAAAAAGACACAATCCTTGCCTTGAGAGAGTTGCAGCTTCCTGAGGGAGAGAGCCACACTCAGTACACCTCCAAACAGCAAGGGCATAAGGGTTATACTAGCATTGTGCATAGTCCTATGGGGCCCGGGGTCAACAATGACTAAGTCTTGCCTAAGAGGTCCTAGGCTTCACAGACCAGGCATGGCATCAGTGTCTGAATTTGGGAGTGAGCAGTTTTGGCCAAACCAAAAACTAGAAAATAAGAGAATCTCTAGTAGGTAGACAGAAGCACATGAGAAATCATGCTACAGGAGCTAAGATGTCCACTGTGGTTGGAACAGAAAGCTGGTGGAAAGAAGGGAAATGAAGCTGGAAGGTAGGTGTACACTAGGTTTCCAAGAACCTACAAAGCCTGCTCAGCACAGTCACTTTAGACAATGGCAAGTCACTGAAGGTTTTAAAATTGAGGTCTGTCTAAACAGAACTTCATTAATTAGAAGACATTGAATGGAAAGGATATATTTTAGGGGAGGTGAAGGACACCAAGAGTTTAATGTTAAGACTGTTGAATTTGTGGACATAAAGCATTTAACGTTAAGACCTGAATTTCCAGTGGCCAATTTGGACTATGGTCTTGGTGCTCAGATAAAAGTTCTGAGCTGTAGAAAATATTCTGATAAATATCTAGCCCTCAATGCTTATGGTAACCATAGATGAGATGTCGTAGAGAGAGTAAGTTTAAGCAGTAGAGGAAAAATGGAGGAGAAATTGGTGAAAACACTGACATTTAAATAGCAGGGAGAGAAAGGAAAAAAAACAAAGTTTAAAATCCTATTTATATTAAGTCAAACATTTCAGGAATAAAATTTATTCCCAATATTCCTTTCCCTCCCCCGTTAATGATTTTTAGTCATTAAAATTGTGACCTATTTTAACCCTATATTATTCTCTTCCAATTTCTATTAATTATAGAGGTTTAATTTCACACACTAATAGATAACATCATATAGCATATTATATGCCCTTTTCATAAAATATCTCAATGAATTCTCAAAACAATCCCATGAAGTCATTAATTATTAACCTAATTTTACAAATAAAGAAACTGAGGCTTAGCGTGGTTAGATAACATGCCCAAAGTTCCACAGCTAATAAATAATAGAGCAGAGATTTGAACCCATAGCCCACCTTCTCATCAGTTAGATTATACTGCCTTTCTAGATACTTCAGACCTTTTACTACCAGTAGCTACTTTTGTCTTATGTTACCATTTTCATTTTAATAATTTAAAATAAATTCTGTATTAGAATTAAATTTAAAAGAAGTAAAAAACCACCTACAACTCCTTCTCTATCAATCAGTAACCTGGCCAGATTCTCACTTATTTTAGACCTGGAATATACCTATAAAGAAGCTGCAGTGTTCTTCATTTTGAATTAACAATCAAGTGCAACAGACACAATAATCTAACACCAAGTCTTCATCTAACATTACGTTTATCTAGCGTTATGAAAGGATACAGGGCACACAACAAAGGCCATACACCACCATAGGCAACAGCAGAGCAGAAGACTCCAAGGCAGGGCTTCCGAATGTCCTGCTCACTCAGAATTCAGGATACACAGAGTCAAAAGACGCAATGCTGGGAGGGTGCAGACAACTTCATTTCAGGGAACCCCTCAGCTCTGGGGCCCCTTAAGCCTTTATACCTTCCTCCAATTCTCTGGTATATCAATACTGGTTAATTATTAACCAGTAAGCCATCTCGACAATTAGGTATAGGTGCTTGGTTTAATAAAAACCTGGCCAGATTCTCATCTTGGATCAAGTATACTTATATCAAGTATACAAATTCCTTGAATTTTTGGTGCAAAGAAGCATGTCTGAAAATAGAGAAAAATATCACTAACTAGATATTAATACTTTCCTTCTACCATGAATTTATTATAATATGAAATGTCTTTATTTAATTTTTATTAAAATTTAATCACATTTTAAATACTTGTTGGCATTTTTTCTTAAAATTGATTGATTTTAGAAATATCCAATATCTCTTCTCCTAACATTCAGGGAAACAAAGCAACATCAAAAAGATTTGCTATATCTTCCAATGGCTTAAAGAATGCACTGATCCATAAGTTTTGAAATATATTTTAAAATATATAAAATTACACCAAGTTCAGGCATGAACTGTAACAGAATACAGATTGAGTAGTCACTAAGAATTTTAGTTTCTTTAATGTGGTAGTTGATAAGCAATAATAGAAACTTTCCTTGGTGAGTTACAGGACATAAAAAGCACACAGAGGGTATATGAAAACAATGGATCTTTAAAGCAGTCCAATTTTTAAATGAGGATATCTATTTTAAGAGACATAGAAAGTACACTTTACAAAAGTGCAAATGAAAATCGCAATTTTTGCTCTTGCACTTATTTAAAAGTGTTTGCGGAAAATAACTCATCTAAAACATGTACAGATTTCATTTTTTAAAATCCCATGAAGAATTTTACTGAGAAACTGATGATTTATCACAGTTTTGCCATAATTTGGGGGTCTGCTATTATTTCCTGTGCATCAGAACCATAATGGTTTTAATGATCACAAATTTGCTCTCCTTAACTTTTCTGTGGCCTTTAAATTCATCTTAATCTATCGATTTTACTGGTAATTATAGATTTATATATTATGCATCATTTTATTATAGATATAAGTCTATAATTACATTTTTGTGCTGCACTAAATGCTTCACATTTATTTTTATTTTTTTACTTAACTCAAAAAATCTATAAAGGTAAGTAATGTAAATCAGTTCTTTTACAGATGAGGAAATTATATACGGAACTGTTAACTGTTCTGACCAAAGTTATACAGGTCTATATTTTTATTTTTTTGGGCTAGGAATATATGCTCCTTACTAGAATAAGCTGGGAACCCTTCATAACTCCAATATCTGGCTCACACACTTTTGTTGGTCTTGGGCATATACAAGTTAGCTGCTCAATCAGTTTTCCCAGATATTCAATTTAGACAAGAAAGGGTGAGTAAAAACCACTTCATTTCAGGGAACCCATCAGCTCTGGGGCTCCATCCTGGACAGCACAGGTCTACAAAGGTAAAAACAGACTACTGGGGAGAATGGTAAGTACAGAATCAGAAAATCTACTTAGAAGGCTATTTCATTAATCCAGGGAATGATGATGGTATTATGGTCGAGAATGTATACAACAATGGTGTTAAAAGGCAAACAAATTCTGAATATATGATTAAGGTAAAGCCACAGAAATTTGCTGTAGAATCAATTATAAAGTTCGAGAAAAAGTGAAATCAAGTATAACTCCAAATTTTTGTCTAGAGTTACTGGAATGCTAGAACTTCCTTTTGTAAAATTGTGATGACTGCAGAGGGAGCAGGCTGAGGCAGTGGACAAAGAGTTCAGATTTGGATATGTGATATAAGATGCCTGACAGACATCCACTCTGGGTAGACAAGTCTGAGTTCAGGGAAGTCCAGGCTGGAATATAAACTGACGATTCATTAACATATTTAAAGCCTTGAGACTGAATAAGACCATATGGAGTAAATAGCAATGTAAGAGTCAAACTATTGATCCCTGGAGGAGAAACCAGCCCAGGAAATGGAAAAAGCTAAGAGAAGAAACAAAATAAAGTGATTTTATGGAAGCCAAGTGATACAACTGTTTCAAAAAACAGGTAGCTATTATATGTGCTAAGTGCTGCTCATAAATCAAGTGAGATGAAGGCTGAAAATGGACTTCTAAATTTGACAATGTGAGTGTTATAAGTGATCTTGAGTTGAGTTGTCTGGGTGGAGCAGTTGGACAAAAGTCTAATTGGAGTGGTTTTCTGAGAGAAGACGGGGAGTACAGACAGATCTTTCATGGAGAGGTAACAGAGACACAACACAGAGATAATTTTTAAGGAATTTTATAGAAAAATGTGTAGTAGTTGGAGATGGATAAACATACTGCAGCATATTTATATGCTGATATATGTAATACAATTGATTATGCATTAGCATAACACTATTAATATCAGAGAATATATATATCATTAATTGCATAATTCGTCTTTCTTACATTGCAATAATAATTTCCAAAATCTTATATTCTCACTTTCTTTGTTATCTCCTTTATTTTCATTTAATAGATAATATTTACAGTTTCTTCTCCAGGGAAATATAGGCTGCTAGCCTGTCTTTCACCTACAATTTTTAATACAATTACGTGTGTGTGCACATATATGTGTGCATATATATATACATGCAGATATATACACATATCTGCATATATATATGTATATACATACACACACATATAGAGATATAAATATAGTCCCTATCATGAGACAAAATGAGAGGGTTGAACTAAATTATCTCTCAGTCCTCAGACTGTTTCTAAGGGACTATCATCCTTTCTTACAGCCTCTTGGGAAACTGGCTTCATCCATTGGAAGCAGGTGTTTGTAGAGCTATTGTTTATCTTCACCTGTTACTATGAACCCCTAAAGGTGATCTATTTATGATCCTTCTCACTGAAAAAAAAATATGTTTAACACAATAATTCAAATTACTTACTGATTAACAGGTTAATGAAGTTATTTTTTCTTGATCTCAACCTGTTGGAAAATTTTATTCCTTGGTCCATTTTCCCCTTAAAAATTGCTGCCTTGTCTCTTCAGTTTTGCTGATCCACAATATACCTATAGAACTTAGAGCAGACAAATTTGTCTCATATAAAGCAAAAAACCCTACATTTTTATTTACTTTTGTTTTAATAAAGGTGATAACTGGAAATTCAATCTCATTGAGTATTTACTCAATGGAACATGAAAAAGTTAGGATTTTACAATACAATTTGGACCACCATTCTAGTTCTGTTCAAATCAGCATTGTCTTAGGCCACTAAGAAAAGAAAGTAGCCACATATGCCCAAGTTGTTTTACAGTTTTCAGGCAGATGGACTCATAAACGCTTTTGAATTAATACAAAATATTATGAACCGACGGCCTATTTTCAAACAAGTCAATAAAGCACTTTTTTGGCCAAGTATTTGTTTTTAAGGCCTCATGTTATAGACTTAGTTCTATCAACAAACTTTCTAAGTAATTAATATGTGAAAATTAATTTATTAGACCTTGTAGGAGACAGAAACATAAATGTATACTGAGATATGATCACTTCTCTCAAGGAGTTTATAATTTAATGCTAAGGAAAGAAAAAGAAGAACAAAAAAATCCCACACTCCCTGGAAATAATAATTATAATACAAGGCAAATGTGATAAGGCTATAAATCAAATATAAATTACTATACATTTTTCTGTTGAAAGGTTACCAAGAGAATTATAAGCAGCAAGTTGTCCTAAACATTAATAGTACCACACTCTTATTAAGTAGACATCTAGATATATGTTAACATTAGCTCTAATATATTATTTTAACATTAGCTCTTATTTGCAAAGATAATTCCTACTTCTTGTGTACCTTTTATTCAGAATTTAAAATGTCAGAGATATTACCTATTTCTTTTCTTAGATATTTTACTTAAAAATTAACTTATTTGTTCTTTAATTATGTTCCTATAGTCAAAGTTAAATTATTTTTTTCATTCCTCATGTTTATATATTTTGATTATTGCTAGGCAATTATATCTTTAAAAAGTCTTGACTGTGTTTTTTAAAAAAATACATTATATGTGCAACCTCTAGTCACAGAATTACCATCACCTCTCTTTATTGCAATGCATTTCAATATTCTGAGTGGAGATTCATTCTATTTTCAAACTATACAAAATCTGAAATTTAAGTTTTGGGACTTAGTTTCCTAAAGTTTTGGGACTTTAGGAAAAAAAATGCCCTTTTAAGCTTATTTTGCTAACTACTGACCTATATCTCCAGAGTCCTCCCTGGTATAGAGAACTAACAACATTATACGAATTTTTATTACTTTCACTTAAAATCAAGAGCAATAATATACATTTCCTTGAGCTTATGGTATAGAAAAAAAGAGCACTACAGAAACTACCAACTGTCATTTATGTAGTATACACAGAAGAGCTTGAAAATGTTGAAATAAATTTTTATAATAATTTAACTTCATACTCTATCATTATAATGGATTAATAACAGTTTGCAATTTTTTATGTTTGTATAAAATAGAACCACGACTTTTTAAATTAGCTAATTTTGCATGCTTTAAAGCCAATACATTTCAAAAATATTTTTGAGAGTCCAGATACTTGTCACTGATATTTTTAAAAAATAACAATTAAGAAATAAATGTTACTATCAAGCTAAAAACATGGACTTTTTAACATACTTAACTCTGGGGCCTAAAAAGACAAATTGCCATAGAAAAAGAATCTTTCTACTTAAAAATATATGTTATTAATGAATATGTTGTTTTCCTAGAAACTTTTCCAACCTGGCTCCTATGGAGCTGCAGCATGTACATCCAGAGGAGAGGGAACATCAGGGTCTGGTGAGGTGGTCTCTTCAGTGCCTTCTTGAACTTTCCCCCCTTTTAGCAGTGTTGAAAATAGGTCTGGAAAAGCATAGGAAAGCTATATCAAATTTTCCTTAGGAGGTTTTTTCCATACTGTTTTAGCAGCGTTGCATGGTGAAGGTGTTATATGATATAACATTAAGTATTCATTTTCACTAATGAGTCCTCCCATGTAAAATTAACAATATCCTCAAGATAAATATAATTACATTGTATCATTATATTACATTGTATTAACTCAAATCAGGCTATATTTGAAAATATACATGTGTGAGTCAGATCAGAAGCATCCTTAGAACTACACATATGTAAAAATGATTTCTAAGGAACACCAAACTACTTAGGATGGTATTTTTTCCACAAAATGAAATATGATGCTTCAGAACAATCTAAGACTTTTGATGTGCTATCTTTGTAAGCTGGATCTCAAAAATATTTAAATATCATATGCTCTTATATAGTCTAGAAAATATGAAGTGCATTTTTAATATGGATAAATACGAATTATTTTGACGTGTAGTACATAGAGTACTTATATATATAAATATGTCATATTTATAATAGTTACATATGTATTTTACCAAAAATGAAAATATCAGTACTTACATTTCTAATTTTGAATGAAAAAAATAAGATTGTATGTTGGCTGATACATATCATCCTCAATTTGTTCAAATGACTAGTGTAGTTACAACATAAAAACTATATTTTGACTTGATTTTTCCCCAATATTGACTATCTGACATAAAATTATTAATAATTTAGTTATAATTGTTTTCTAAAATCCATAAAAATGCTGTTAATATGAGTATTGCCTTCAGGTTTAGTGAAAATGAACACAGTAACAAATACTCTAAGAAGAGAGGTTGCTAAAACAGTAACCACTAATGTAAACGCTCTCAGTGTTACTGGATTATTTAAACTCATACAGACTTGGGTGGACATTAGAAAACAAATATTATTTGATTTATGATGGAAAGTAGACATAAATGATAAACAGTATCACCATTCTTTATGGTGCTATTATATAAAAAACAGGTAATGAAGACTAAGTTTTATAATGCTAGGTGCAAAGATAATATTTAAAGCTATCATATTTAAAGGATTTTCTTTTCTAACCCATGTTTTCATACTTAGGATTGATAGTCCTTTAGGAAAAATACAATTGAATTATGTGAATCTTTTATAGTACTTAATTTGTTAATAGTTATTTCAATTTCATGTGCCTACCTAACTGCCCATTCTTAAATTTATACCTTTATCTAAACTTCACTAATACTTTAAAATACTGTAAAATAATATAAATACTACAAACTCATTTTTACAAATATTCCTATACTCACAATATGACTACAACACATTATGACTACAATATGACTACAGTAAAATTATAGTTACTCAATATGTAGTTTGCTTAACAAAACACCAAATCAGTAGAAATATCTATTTCTGCCTGATATATTTTATCTAATTATTCTAGAAATCTATATTTGGTTATTTCAAAGCCACATTAAAACAGGAAAATATATTTCACATATTGAAAGGGAAACTATTAATAACTTATTTTAGCATGAACAGTACCATATCGTGGGGAAAAAAGTCCGTGATTTAACGACAGAAACTGCTAAGGTGAAGGTATTCACCAACATGATATTGCAGACATTTAAAGAAAATAATTTAACATTGGACAAGCAGAAAACCTGCTGAATTGAAAGTATGCTCAGAGACAGCTGGCTGTGACAAAAAGCCTACAAAATAGAAGCTCGATGTCTTAAAGATCAGGTGTAACATAAGCAAATGAAATCCTTCCAATTTATCTACAAAAATAAGAGTTCACAAAAGTTCATAAAGGATTCAATGTTAAAATATATCTTTTAAATTTGAAGATGTCAAAGTTAAAATATACAATAACAGTAATATTAGTTTGATTTTTCTAAATTTCTGGCCAACAGGCTGTCATTTGGCACAAGCAAGCAGAATTCAAAAGACTGAAAAGAGCAGATTGTGAAAGAAAAAAAAAACAACCAGGGAAAGGTTTGTTGTTGAACAAAAGCAGAGTCCAAGAGAAACCATTTCAAAGATGACAGATAAACCAGGCATATCATACAGGTGAAATCAGTGAAAACCTCATTTTCCATGATTTAGCAATTAAATTTAGGGTTCACAAGCCACAGGTGCTATAACAGGAGAAAAATGGCAAATTCCTTGTTCTCTTTGGAAGAGTATATCAAATGATTAGATAGACATACACGTATGTGTACTAGTTGATAATAGCAAGACTTTAAATATCAAATAATTTAAGGCAGTATTTTATAAGAAACGGACTATAAACTGCAGTTTAAAGGAAAGAAGGTGAAATTTTCTAAGGATATTGGATATTCAGGAATTAAGATGAGGAAGCAAATGAAGAGAATGCTAGCAAGCTCTTGAACACTGTTACTTATCAACTTCATTACAGAATAAAATAAAGATTAATACAATTAGCTGGTTATTAAAGTGTTTTAAAGTTCCTAGTGAGTGTCTAGTTAGCTCAGAGAGCAACAGAGAATCAGTGGAAGGCAACTGGTAATGTTACACGCAGGAACTGGGACCACCCTGAATTGAACAGGGGCACAAGAAATAATTTTGCACAGCAACAGGCAGAAAGGAGAAAAAGACAATAACCACAAAGGATTCTTTGGTGAAATAAATTTTGGAAAACCTGAGATAAAGAACTTTACATTTTTTGTGTATTTCTGTTGGATTGTTTATTTCTGTAACTGAAAAATATTTCAGAGTCTTTAAATAAAATGCCCCTTTAACTTAGGAATTCCTACCAAGAGTGGAGGCTATGTGCCCCCATTTTTGGTGAAACACATCATGGGACATCTCTCTCCAGTGTACACTTTAAATAACATTGGCCTGCAGTGAAAAATATAATGTGTGGCAATGGGAAAGGCTTATGGTAGAAAACTGGCAAAGTTTTCTGTTGAGCTGCCCTTGAAAATATAGGGAGTCTCAGCAAATTTCCAAATCCAACTCAGTCAGTGCACATATTCTCAGTTTAGTAATGGGCAGGGGTACGAGATGATCAAAGTGCTCGCTGGTTTTGAGATGCTTTCAGGTGTAAACTAAACCAGGTCCTTAAGTCTGGGAGATGAAAGGACACTAATCCATGTCCCCTCCTCTTGTCCCCATTAGTAGTCTGCGGATAGGGTACAGCAATACCTCTGGAACACTGGGACTTTCCTACTCTAGATGTTCCATCCTAGATTGATAACTCCAGTGCACTCCTGGTGAATTAACTGCTTTTTTGACCTAAAAATAAAGCAAAATTTTCCTAAGATTAAATTTCATTTAGTTGTATGGCATGATATTGAAGATATGCAGAACTGCCCAGAAAAGAAGAAAATTAAAGATAAATAAAAATATCTACATATAGTATCGGCAGAAGGTGAGGGTGACATGAAGCCATGATTCGATGACAAGTAGGAGGAGGGGGACACTTCAAAAACAAAGCCTCATGGAGCCACAAAATAACTCTTAAAAGATGAATAAAATTTCACAGCTCTATGGTTTTTAACATTACTATCAGATGTTACTTATTTTAAAAGATTGTTGAAAAAACTAACTGGGATATTTTCAGTCTGATAATCGTAGGATAGCTTATGTTGCACTAAGTCTTTTGCTAATAATAGGAGCAAACTCTGGGGAGGGGGAATGAAGAAACAGGAAGAGATTGAAGAGAGGAAGAAGCTGAAGGATATAAGAACCTGGAAAGAAAAGAATCAGCCTGGTGGAGTTCTCGTTCTAGAGGACCCATTCACGCTGAGGACACTCGTCTGACTATAATGTAGGCTGTAGGGTGGCCGGAAGGGATAGGAAGAGCTCAAGCAGAAAGCTGCAGTTTAATGACCTCCTACTGAGGAATCAGAAAGTGGATTCTTTGGCTATCAGAGAACTGGAAATTGGGGTGGGGGTGAGGTCATAGAGAGCCAGAGGAGGAGGAGTCCAAAAGCTGCATATACACACCCCTCAACCCTTAGCTGACTCTAAAACTGGTCTTGTGCTGGGCAAAACTAAAAGCAGCCAGAGGAAAAGAGCTGAAAGCCTGGAAGAGTTTAGCAGGGATTTTAGCAGCTGCCCTCCTCCAGGGAGGTAAGTTTGCAGTCAAGTCCCGGCAAATTGAGAGCTTTGTAAACACTGGCTTTCTATTGAAATACCAGAAAAGCCATGCACTGGGAACAAAGACCTTGTCTCCAGAATAAGAGACTGTCTCCACAAATAAGTACAAAACCATAATAGACTGAAATAGCCCAAACAAAGCCTCAAAATAAGCCTCCAAAAAATGGAGATCTGTGAGTAATTTAACTGCCTGCTAGAAGAAAACTCAAAAGTTTTAGAGAAAAATTACAATATCCAGTCTCTAAAATATATCATGGATAATGTCCAGTATACAAGAAAAATTTACTGAACATATAAAGAAACAGGAAAATGTGACTAGTATCAAGAAGAAAATCTGTGAATTAAAAACAAATAGACAAACCAGATGTTGAAATTAGTGGAGAGGACTTTAAAATAGTTACGATAAAGAATCTGTTAAAGAATCTACAAGAAAAGATGACTATCATGAATGAATATAGAAAGAATTTCAAGATAGATATAAAAACTGCAAAACAAAACAAAGCAACCAAGAAGAAATTCTGGAATTGAACAATACAACAGCTGAAATAAAAAAGTCATTGGACGAGATTAAAAACATATTGGACAAAACAGAAAAAAGAATCAGTGAACCTGAAACACAGGTTAATAGAAATCATCCACACCGAAGTATACAGAGAAAAAAAAGATTGACAAAAAAATGGAATAGAATCTCAGTAACCTGAGGCCAGTATGAAGATGACCTGCACATAATATTCAGATATTTGTAAAAGTATTAGTAATATGATTTTTATGTAAGAAATAGTAAATTTGTTTGTTTTCTACATTAAAATACTACATTACCTCAACTCACTTCAGAGCCTTTTTCATCAAGTGTTATGAAAAATTTTGTCATAAAACATTATAGTAATAAAGTTATTTCTTGCAAATAATTACAACTGTTGTCTGGTCGTTTCCTATAGCATAACAGGATGATCATCACAGTACTGTTTTCCGTAGCCCAAAATACTCTAAAGAAATTATTGAGTAATACATGAATAACAAAGGAAGGTTGCAACTTTTGAAACTTGGAGATCCATGAATTAGGTACATCATTAGTAGAAGGGAGATGTACTAAGGCAATTTAATTTCCTTCTCAATGCTACAGATTAATCTTATTAAACATCCATCATTTTTTTCATTATTTCTAATTTGTGTGGTTAAGTAATGTGAAATATGTTAAATACCAGGAAAAAAGTTCTCTATAGGCTTTTGATAAAGTAATAAAACGCAAAACAAAGGCTAGATAATTGAAGTGTCTTCTCTCATAGTTTTTTAAGTATTTTATTTTGAAAATTTTCCTCCAAAATAGGAAAGGCTACAGGAGGACATGAAGTTGGCTGAGCTGCATCACTTAGATTTAATTACAAATATCATATTATATTTTTTATCGCCTTAATTATTTGTATAGTAAATTTCAGACATCAGGACATTTTAATTACACTCTTTGAAACAAAGTTTTCTACATAATCATAATACCATTATCATACCTAATAAAATTGAAAGTAATTCTTTAATGTTATCTAAAAATGTAGTCTATTTTCAAATTTGCCTACACATCCAACCAATGCCTGCATTTTGCATTTGATTATGTTTCTCTTTTTTCAATCTGAACAATTCTTTTTCCGAAGTAGTTCACCTAGAGATATTAATATCCTTTAACAACCTTTGCTGAATTAATTATTCCATTAGGTTTTGAAAAACAGTGATTTTCTAATTCTATCATTCTTTCTTTATCTAGTAGGAGGCATTTTTCTGTAATGCAAAACTGTCCCTCATAAACCGAGGCCATCTGGTTAGCCAGAATAGAGATCCTACCAGAAAATGAGCATAAATGCTTAATTCTTTCTTTAATTACAAATTTTCTGAGTAAGGATTTGTTATAATAGCTATCATCAAATATAAGGCTTTTTTTTTTCAGCTTTCTCTCTCTCTCTCCCCCTCTTTTTTGAACATCAAGGTAGACTGACAGATTTTAATACACTTAATATACTTAGTCAACTTCAATCATTATTCTTTTTGATGCTTAAATTTTCACAATTTTGGCCAATAGCTCCATCAAACTGGCTTCTACGTTATCACAAATACACACAGTGCATTAAAAGTTATGACTTTTTGATGAATTTCAAAACCATGTCTGGATATTAATTTACTTAGTATTCTTTAGTTATTCTCATTGAAGGGCTTTATGAAGGCATTGAGAGACTGGCCATTGCCAACTGACAATCAGGACTATTTTAACAACCTAAATTAAGAGAAAAATAATCATCATAAAAATGCACAATTTTAAAAATGTTTAATTTTTCCAGATATTTTTTAAGTTTTTGAAAATTGAACCAAACGTAAATGTACTTGAAAAAATAATACCATAATAAATACAAAGAGTAAACACGTAAAATGATTTATGTAGTTAACTAATATGTTCCACTAACTATTTATGTGTGATCTGGAAAAGAAAACCAAGTGCCTACTGATTTTCAATTATCACATGACTTCAATCACTTTCAGGAAGTAACACGTTCTCATTGTAGTGCTAATCATGAAGAAAATAAAAGTCACATATAAGGTCACCATCGAGTTTTTAATGTATATTTGCCTAACTATTTTTCTAGATAAAGTTACATGTACAATCTTTAGTCTTAAAGTAAAACATAATGAGTCTAAACAAAGAAAGTATTGTTGGATATCTGCATTAGAATTAACTCCTTTTTCTTATACAGTTAATTAATGGCCTTAAAGAATTATGGGTAGAAGATGGCTTGAAGTTAACGCCTTTTGATAATCCATAAAATTCTGGATTAAATAAACGTTTCTTCCTCTTAAAGGCTACATAAACTAGTATCTCAAATTCTACTCAAAACTGGAATAAATTGCTTTTATTAAATTTTGATTGGAGAGAAAAATAAATTTTATTTAAGTTGAAGCTATTTTATGAAGCTATTTTTATTTTTGAAAAATGAGAGTCTTTCTGAAAACACACGGAAATACACACACATGTATATATACATCCTAAAATTTATATACACACTAAAATATAATGTATTATAGACACACACATACAATCATAAAGAAAATCACATACAAAGTCCTCTTTAAAGGTTTCTGAAATAATTAAATTCCAAAAGAAATGTCTACATATCAACACAAGGATAGTTTATCTAAATGAAAATATGTTTGCAGGTTGGTTGGTTTGTTTTTGTAAAGAGAACTTAATTGACCAAGAGCTTAATTAACACCAGCTTTTAAGAACTCCTGAAGAGCAGGTCTCTGGCACTACATAGGCAAATTCAGTAAACATAGTGTTTATTGAATAAATGAATAAACAAAGGCATGTTTTAATTTTCTTCAATATTTTCTGCTACTTTCTCTACACTGTAGTGTAATGAGAGGGGATTTTTCTAATTCATCTGATAGGTAGAAGAGAATTACACTCAAATTCCTTGTACTTTTCCAGCACTTACCACTTTTTCCATCTACTAATTTGGTTTTATTTCAAAGTTTAAATTTAAACATCTTTTGTTGTAGGAAGAAAGGCATGTCACTGATAAAGAAAATTCATATAAACACAAACTGTTTTGGTAAATTCTTAAAATATTTTCCTCCCCCAGCATTTATTGTCATGAGAAGCACAGGATAAAATCAACTTCTGTTGCTTTTTCCCTTGTTTCCTTAACTTAATTTGTAATGCAAGCATTTTGAGCAATCTTCAGGAAATCTTTGCTTACTTCTAGATCATGTACTCTCCTGTTGTTTCTGTTTCCTAGAAGCTTTCTGGTTTAGCCTTTATATATGCCACTACTTAAAAAATTATTTTTTTAATGATTACTTGAGTCAAATAATGGGGGTATTGGCAAAAGAGAACGTCACAAATTACAGATCTACACTCAGAAATCTACTATGATTTTATGCACTCCTTTTCTTCTTCTCTGAAGAAGGATAATACTTGGACAGAACAGTACGGAAAATAAAGAAAAAAATATTCACACTGTACTTATTAGCACAAAGAGCTTGCAGCAAAGTGGTTTGTCAAATGAAGAAATATTAAGAAAAGTATTGTTAGAGATGGACACACATTTCTACTGTGGCCGAAGGCATATAGGCTTTTATATCTACGAAACTTTAAATAGTATCCTATACCTAAAAGTTATTACAGGCAATTATAACCCCTGCCTCAGTAGATTGAAAAAAGATAGTTTTATCGAAACTATCAAAATAGACATAAATATTAAGTAAAAATTCCCTAAAGCTAAATTAAATCAAGTGCCTAAACGAGTCATTTCTAACCAGGAGACAACATTCTTTTGTAGATAATATTAATGCACTTTTATTAATTTCTAAGTAATCTATTATCCTGTCACAAACTTTAATTGAATTCTTCCTAAAACTTCTTCTATTATGTATTTTATATATAGATGCATACATTTAATCCTTGCTCTCAAATCTGAATCTGTCATTCCCCAAAAGATTCTCTAATTGTGAAGTTCATGATTCTTCCTCATATTGTCCCTATGGATTCTAATGTGTTATCTACTTACTGTTGATATTGCAGGGTAGCAGAATTTGCTACCACAAAAGCTGTCTCTTTGACTTCATTATTTTTAAGAACAAAAGACTCAGGAAGAAACTCTGAACTTCCCCTTAACGGCAGAAAAAAATATAAGATAGAAGGCATGTTCCAGGAAAGAGCTAACACCATGGATACCTATAGTACAATATGAACTAGGTAGACAGGGAGGAACCTAGCAAGGCCCATTTGATCCAAGTCCTTTCCATGCCCCATTGTCTCTGCAAGGCACGGCAAACATTTGTTTACTAAGCATTTGCTTTTCCATCTCCCTGTGAACTGTTTTCCTCCCCTTTGAAGTCCTAAACCACTACCCTCAACATCCTCTTTTGTCTTTAGCTGAAGACAGTATTTAAGGAGGTAGCTTCAGCCATTTTGGTGAGTTACTCAGTTTTCCTGGGTTTCTCCCATATATACATGTTATTCAACTGTTTGATTTTCTCCTGTTATTCAGTCTCATGTCAACTTAATTCTTAGACCAGCCAGAAGAACCTAAAAGGGTAGAGAAAAATTTCTTCCTCACCTACAACATTAATGTAAAAAAAAAAATATATCCTTAAACCTTGCAAAGAGTAGGCATTTTTTTCAATTACACACTAATTAAATATGGCTATATTCTACTGTTGCCCATATTTTATTTATGAACAATGTAGCATAGTGAATGAGAGATAACTTAGATTTGGTTTTATGTTAACTATAAAATTCGCCTGCTTATATTAAGAAATTGTGGTACAGATATTTTATTAAAGTAATATTTCCTCATTTATTTGATTTGCTTTAAAATTTAATTCAAGAACACATTAAATTCATTATGTAGTATTATAAAACAGAAATCCCTCTCCCCTCCATAGAAACTTGTTTGTTAGTCAGAAACTTAAGTATATGAATGTGAAATAAAATAATATATCAAAACTCAGATACGCTTTTACAATTGCTTTTTGGTCATCCCTCATATATAAGCTGGGATCTTACCGTTTTTTAAAAGTAAATAAGAAATATTACTAAGTAACTGACTATAGAATTAGAATAAAGACTGGTAAAACAGATTGAGGTAAACTATCTCTGAAAACTCTAAATAATTCTGAAAGCACCATTTCATGAAATCAAGACTACTTATGCTTAAGTCTATAAAATTCTCCATTATTTTTTAAGATTTCAAAATAGTTAACTAACGTTCCACTTTCCCTGGTACAGATTGCATAAAATATCATAGCTTCAGTGATACAACAACAAGCAATTTAAAAGTTTTACAGCCATAAACATTTTTCCCTAGTAGGGTAGAAGTGAAATCATGTGGTAGCATTCTCTGGACATCTGTTTTATAAGCTCAAACATTAACCCTTTTGATGGGATCCTGTACAAAATGCTCTGTTGCAAAATCTCTTTGAAAAGAGTTGCTAGCATATGTTCTAAGTTATTCCTAGATTCCATAAACACATCTCAATCATCCGATTTTTTAAAAAAACTAGTGATATCTTCCTCCATGTTTTATATACACTTCAAACTTATGTTTGTAATGTGAAATGTAAGTTTATTTTCACTAAAAGAACATTAAAGCCAACTATATAAATTGTTTAAAATACTATTAAAACCCAATTTCAAAAAGCAGTATAAAATAAGATGCCAAAGTATAAAATTGTACACTACATGGTTTTTAATGTATTTTCTATTCATCGTTTTGCTGCCTTGCATGCTGCTTTCTATCACTGAAAGACCTCTACAATATGCAGAAATTCTAGCCATCAGGCAATGCTTTTATATATTAACTATCACTGATAGTAATACTTCTCATAATTTATTACAGCATAACTCTTAAAATCTTAAAGCTAAGGATTTAAAAGGATAGTCTGTCAAGTTTTAATGACACCAGACTATAAAAATTTAATATGTAAATTTATAATGTAATTTTATCCAGTAGGAAAAGTTTAGCATTAGCTGCTTTTTCCCTTCAAAATCTATTTTAACCTCTAGCATATTTGTAAATTTACTAATAATTATCTATAAATCATAATCTTTTTTGCTCCAATCTCTATGCACTGCAAATTTCAACCATGATTGAGTCATCAGCATAATTTAGTGGGTCATGACCACCAAGATAGAGATGGGGTGGAGGGAGAAAAGAGACGAGGGAGAGGAAAAAGGTGGGGGGAGGAGATGCAGAGACTAGAAAAAAGTAGAATAGGAAATAGGATAAGCATTATTTTCATGATTTTCTAAAAATAAGTTTGTGTGTGTAGTAGGTTGCAATGTAAAAATTATTCTGGCTATGGCAAAAAATTTTGAAAGGTACTCTGTAGGAGAATTAAAGGAGTTCTGTTGGAAAAAATGTTCTTTAGCTGTGATTATAAAATTGAAGACTATTAATGGCAGTGTAGTGGTTCACAAATACTAAATCTTCCACACTTTTAAAGATTACTAAGCATTAGACTACACAAGTCAATTAATAAAACATACAGATTTCTCATTTTGCAAATTTTATTAAGTTATTTAAATTGAGTCTTTGCAATTTGGGGGGCTTCTTATATTTCTTGGTTGCCCAGTACTTTGAACTCACTGACCCTGTTGTGGAGACCTATAATAATAATAATGGTCTCCTCAGGTAGTAATAAGTCTTTTAATCAAAAGGACAGTCTACTATGCATTCTGCCGTATTAGACCCAACTTACTACCATTTGAGGACAGCTCTTTCAATCTCCTCATTACTCATCCATACTAGAGTCCCTCTCTCTGTCCTTCCTCCTGTGGTTCACTGTTTCCTCTACGGTCCCTTCAAGACTACTACATACATTTTTTTTCTCAGACCTTCAGTTAAGTACAGCAGGATCTTTATTAACCTATCAAGTAATGCCAACAATACTACTACTATTACCAAAAGTGGTAAAGATGATACAAAAAAAAGGAAAAGTCTAAAAGAGAGATTGATAATTATCAGAACTATCAATTATGCTTTTATTCTTCTCTCTTCTACACAGATCAAAATTACAATTTCTCTCTATCTTCTGTTTACAGACACTTGTTTACAGACAACCGATGTGGATCAGTTCCTAAAGCTCTGTTCTCAAGCTCCTAGGTCAAAAAGTAAATTTAGTGAAGACTTTTAGGTAACCATGGAACCAAGAAGTTCAAATATGTCCATATCATTCTTTCCCCATCCACAAACATGAATAGGTCTAGTCTCTACCTTCTCTTTCTTTAGGATTTGAATTCTTTTTAACCTTCCCAGGACTCAATTAACAGCATTGTAAATGATAAATTATTAAAAGGATGACATATATTTAAAACCACATTAGAAATAAAAATCATCTATAAAACTTCAATTTATGAAAGGCCTGCATTTTACCATCTGCATCTCTAGAAGTACATGAACCTATAACCCGAACAATAGCAGTTTCTCCTAATTTCCAATTTCTTTTTCTCACCTGTAAAACTAGGACATAACAACTCATGTTTCATAGGGTTCTTTTTCATATTAAATAGAATTAACGTACATAAACTGCTGAGGACAGTGTCCAGAACACAGTAAGCACAGAAAGTGTGTGCTATCACTATCATTATTATGACTACTGCTACCACTGCCAGCATCATGTGAGGGGCCGGCGTGGTACAAACGGAAGCACATGCAGGGACACACATTTCCAGTTAAGTCTTGACTCCCTAAAAGAAAAAGATTGGTGCTGTGTAAGATATTTTCTTATCTTTTGTAAGCTTCTGTTTCCTTATCTATAAAATGAGAATAACAATAAATGACAGAATTTTTGTAAGAATTCAACTTCAAAGTATATGTACAGTAGTTGGCATACAGTAGGTGTTCCTGGAATTTAGTCCCCTTGTCACTGTCCATTCTAGCCAAATAACAATTTAACCATTCCTACGTATTAAAACAGTAATCCCATAGCTTCTACCAGGAAACAATGGTTTTCTTCAGGTATAGATGAATTGGGTTAGCCTAAATTACAGAAAAAAAGCCTCTTATTAACATTAAAATATAAATAATTAATACACATGAATAAAGGAATGTACAATTTTGAAACAAGATAAAGAAAAATATTTGAATATATGTGACCTTTTCCTTACACTAAATTTTAACCGTTAGCTGTCATGGTTTACTTTAACTTCCTTCCCCTTATTTTCCTTTAAAGAAGATATATCTTATTCCTTCACAGTGTTTTCAGTTTTAAGAAGTCCATGCCTTGATATGCCCATAATTTCATAAAGTTTTAGATTCAATCCATAGTACCCATATTTAATATTTAAACACTACCAACAAAAAAAATATTTAATTGAATTACCTATCTAAAACTTTTGTTTCTTCTTAACACTAATGTTTTCCACAATTTGCATATGTAATTTTGAATTGAAATTTGATTTCTTTACCTCACAACTTACTCACAATCTCACAAAAGAAATTAGATGACCTCCTTCAACATGGAGGAGGTGACCTCCTCAACAACAGAAAGAGTGTGGGAAAAAAAATCGAACTAGGTAACTTTACTCTAGAATATGCATAAATCTTCCCATTTCCCTGGCAAATAAGAAGATTCACCCTGCTTTCTTTTCTTTCTGACTAATACCTGTATCCTTTGACAGGAGTTTCACTACTAAACTCTGCATGTTGCCATTCAGCTCTGCCAAAGATCATGAAGTAGTTTCTTCACATGCTGCATAAATCTGAGTTGGGTTCTCTGGAACTCCTGTTTTTTTTTAAATCAGACATGATAACTCTAAAAGCTGAAATTAATTCTGTCATATATTTTTCAATGTAATATTCACTTTGGATGCCAAAATTCTAAATAGATCTTTTTGAATTCAGACACTTCCATCAGTACATCTGTGGCAGTTGTTCATAACTAGAATGGCTTGTTTAAAAACATGATTACTAATGGTATCTAAAATCATACTCACTTTTCCAGCTAAAAAGTATTTTATTTTTAACTTAAATACTTAAATAAATAACTTAAAACTTCCCTAAATAGAGAAGCACACACTCATCAAGAAAATTAAGTAGATTTTTAAGAACAGCAAAGAAGGGGGGCAGCCCTGTGGCATAGAGGTTAAGTCTGGCGTGCTCCGCTTCAACGGCCTGGGTTCACAGTTCAGATCCCAGGTGCAGACCTACACCACTCATCAGCCATGCTGAGGTGGCAACCCACATATAAAATAGGGGAGGACTGGCACAGACGTTAGTTCAGGACTAATCTTCCTCAACCAAAAAAGAAGAGGAAGATTGGCAGCAGATGTTAGCTCAGGGCAAATCTTCCTCCCCCCCCACCAAAAAAAAAAAAAAAGAATAGCAAAGGAAGTAGCTATCTCTAATTCATCAATATCTCCTAATCTTTAGGGTAGTGTTTTATCTTTGTTAACAAATTACTAACAGCAAGTCTGTAATTATACTTTAAAAGAAGCTCTACTCAGGCAATTTTTTCTGTGCTGACATAAAAAATCATTTGAAAGTTGACATGCAGCTTCAGGAATATAAGAGATCCATAAAAGATAAAACTTTTTTTAAAGTTATAATAAGAGGAAAAAATCTGTATCTTTAGCTGCATATTTAATATTGCTGATTGTATCTCTACAATACACCTTGCTTGAACTGCAGCCATTAACTTTTAAAATATTTATTATTCGCACACCATATCACTTATCTTTCTTAGCTTCTATCACAATACTCAGCACAGGAAGGCCCTCAATAACTTTGTTAAACGCATTCAGGGAGATAAGAATGAGAAAGAAAAGAGATTAAAATCAATACTGATTTTTAGTTATCTTTAGCTAAATTGTTAATCTTGAAAACTATCTTACTTGTGGTACTCAGATCCCTTTAGATCATTCCCTCAATACACACTTACTGAGCTCCGACCACAGACAGACACTGAGACAGATGCTGAGGACACAGCAATAAACCAGACAATCTGGTCTCCACCATCTCAGAGATTATGACCCAGGAGCAGGAGAAAGACTGAACAACTAATCTCACGATTCACTATTCTATTGTGATTATAACATGCACTCTGAAGGTGCAGTGCACAGTGCTGGAAGAGCATATGCAAGGGGGATGTGACCAGGTGGGGAAGTCAGGGAAATCTCCTCTAATAACAAGTTTAAGGTGAAAAATACATAGTAAAATGGAGCTGCAGCCACTGTGACCTTCCCTCAGTGTGAACTGGACTATGTCATTCCCTTAGGATAAAATCCATATTCTTTAGTGTGGCATAAACAAGCCCTTTCAAAACTCCTCTTGGGTACTTCTCCAGTTCCATCTCACACTGCTTTTCCCTCTCTCAAAAACCCTGCTGCAGATTCAACCGTGTTTCCTTTCGTTAACTCACTGTGCCCCTCTCTTGCTTAAGGGCTTGTGATTATGTCTGAAAAACCTTTGCCTTTCTATTTTTTGCTTGGCTAAATCCTACCCAACCTTCAGGTCTCCAATTAGATATACTTCTCCTAAGGAGTGTTTCTTACCCCCCATGATTGGATAGGTGCTTCCTCTATGATTTCACAGCATCCAGTATTTGTTGTACCAACACACTTATCTCATGACATTGGAATTCCCTACTTATTTTTCTCTATTTCCTGCTAGGCTATAAATTTCATGAGGGCATATCTGTGGTTTTCACTATAGATCCTAACTTACTCAGAAGGCTCACTATAGTCATTTTATTCACTTCAACATGACAGGACACTGTATTAGGGCAGACAAATTTTAGAACATATGTACAGCATTATAAAAGGTTTGTATTATGTATATTTAATGATTGACAGAGTGGGGTCAGAAATAAAAACCTTAAAAAGACCCGTGGCAAAGCGGTTAAGTGCGTGCACTCCGCTGCTGGCGGCATGGGTTCGGATCCCAGGTGCGCACCAAGGCACTGCTTGTCAGGCCATGCTGTGGCGGCGTCCCATATGAAGCAGAGGAAGATGGGCACGGATGTTAGCCCAGGGCCAGTCTTCCTCAGCAAAAAGAGGAGGATTGGCATGGATGTTAGCTTAGAGCTGATCTTCCTCACAAAAAAAAAAAAAAGAGAGAGAAAGAGAAGATTGATATCACTGACAGTAATGGTGAAGTTAAAAAGAACAAAAACTTTTGGAAGGTGAATCATAACTTTTTTCTTTTTAAGTGCATTTCATTTACATATGTTCCATCCCTACCCAAAATTATTGAAATTTACTTAAGACAGCTACTTTCTCTTACAGATTTGTTATCTTCCAGTTCTTAGGCTTCTAAATTGAGACATCCTATCTTCAGTACAGGAGAGGTAATAGAAGGGAGAAAAAGAGACTTTAGAAGAAATC
Organism: Ceratotherium simum simum; assembly: GCF_057802395.1. NCBI lineage: Eukaryota > Metazoa > Chordata > Mammalia > Perissodactyla > Rhinocerotidae > Ceratotherium > Ceratotherium simum. Next base: position 2,316,851 of record NC_141914.1, on the reverse strand, counting down.
ATGTCAAAAATGAGAAAAGCTCATTTAAATCTATACACTGAACTAGATTAAAATCCTTTAAAAAGTTAAAAAAACAAAAACTATACTAGCTTTAAGAGCAAACTTACTCAAGTTATACACAAAGCCAACCATTACCAGTTATAAATTCATTTAAATGACACCGTATGATCAATTTTCTTATTTTTAATTGTTTAGCTTATTAAAAGTATTTAAATCATATCAAAAGTTATAAGTAATAATATGAAACAGACAAGAATTTACCCAGCTCCACTTCTAAACAAATGTTAAACTTTGATTTTATTAATCCTATATCTTTTGCTTCAAAAAAATAAGTTTTTACAAATGCCACGAAAGGTCACATCCTCTGCTCTATTCCAGGAGTATGCTCAAAGGTAACTGCTGTCTTAAAGTTGGTGTGCATTTTTCATATTTTACTACATATATCCATAATTTTTCTATTAAAATAAGTCTTCTTAAGAAGTTAAAAGTCTTCCATATTTAAAAAAATGACCCTATTTTTTCATTAAACTGGGATTAACTTGTAAAAGAATAAGATGAAGTTTAGTGTCTTTGAATAAAAAAATTTAATTTGAATGAGTAGAAATAGCATCTACTTTCTGAACTATAATCACAAAATACGAGTTTTAAATAAAATATTTAACTCAGTCCCGATATTTTCTTTTTAAACAGCTTTACTGATGAATAATTGATATTAAAACAACTGCATATATTTAATGTATACAATTTGATGACTTCAGACATATGCATACACCCATAAAACCACCACCACAATCAAGGTAATAAACAATGTTATTTTAATTTTTATGATTACAATATATACTCATTAGATTTAATAGAAAAAAACTTCTAAAATTGTAGCTAAATAAATAATATTCCTAAGTATATGTGTTGAATGTTTATAAGACTAACATTTTAATATACTAGCAAACAGCATTTTGTCCCATAAATACAGCTTGATTTTCAGAAAAAAAGTTGAAATGTCATCATCATATTTTAAGCAAATATATCAAAGCAAAATGATCCATAAAGCATTTAGAAGCACAAAATAATATAAATGTGATAGAAATGAGATGTCATTTAAGAGAAAAACAATGGTCTTTCAGTCAACAATAATTATTGTGCTTCTACCATGGGCCAGGAATTCCACAGAGAAGTAAACAAGATAGACTTCAGAGAGCTTACACTGTTATAGGGAAAAAGACACTAAACAAGTGTTAGGGACAAAAGAATGAGGAGAAGGGGCTAGAGAATAATGATTTCAGAAGGTTATTTCAGACAAGCTGGGTGACATTTGAGCAGATGACTGAAGGATGTGGGAAGGAGCCATGTGAAAACTTTATCAAGGCGCATTTAAGACAGAAAAAAATAAGTGTAAAGGCAAGTTCAAGGAACAGCAAGAAGGCCAATATGGCTGGAGCAGAATGAACAATACGGGGAGTGGTAGATGGTGCGGCTGGAGAGGTAGGCTGCACCTGGTCCTTTGGAACCTTGCAGGATATATTAAATCCTTTGAATTTTGCTCTAAGAGTGAAAGGATGCTATTGGGGGTTTTAAGCAAAACAGTGATAGGATATAATCTTCAAGAATCACTGTGGGTGTTGTGGGGAGATTCAGGCAAGAAATAGGAAGAAGAGAGATCAGTTACCAGGCTGTTGCCAGGTCAGGACTAAGAGGGCGGTGGTGAAGATGTCAGCAAGCATTTAAGTTGAAGCTGTATTTTGACGGTAGAGAGGGAGCAAGACTGACTCCTACGTTTGTTGCCTGAGAAACTGGGTAGATTACGGCTCCAATTTACTGAGACTAGGAGAATGGGGGGAGAGGGTTTTGCTTTGTTTTGTTTTGTTTTTGGTGAGTGACAGGAATCAATAATTCCTTCTCAGACAGAGCTTTGACACTCCCATTAGACATCTAAGTGGTGATGTCAAACAGAGAGTTAGATACAAAAGCCTGGAGTTCAGAGGAAACACTAGAGAAAACCATATAAATTTAGGAAACACTGCTAAATTAATGTTATTTAAGCCACCAACTAGATGAGATCCCCCATCATTATTGATGAGAAAAGACCAATAAAATAGAAGGAAAACAGACGGAGTACAAAAACCTTGAAGTCAAGTGAAGACAACATTTACAAACTAGAGGGAAGAGGTAGTAATGAACTGTGCCAAATCTTCCTGAGAGGGCGAATACAATGCAAACTGACAAAAATATTTGGCAGATGAATTTAATGATTTTAAGAGTTAATAGGAGCAGTTTTAGCGGAGAAAGACTGTGAGGTGAGCCAAAAAAATGGACAGTGGCTATAGACCATAGAGAAGGTGAAGGAGTGAAGCATGGCCTACTATCAAAGAAGGATTATTTTAAACATTGGAGATATTACAGCACATTTGGTGGAAATGGAGAAATTGATGATACAGAAGAAATGATTTGTAAAAGCAAAATTCTTGAGTATAAAGAACCCTATGGATTCTCTAATAGCAAGTCTTATCCATGAAAATTAATTTCTTCCTTCTTTCCTTCCTCCCTTCCGGCCTTCCTTCTCTCTCTCCTTCCTTTCCACCTTCATCCTTCCTAGAAAACGCAGCCATCAAAATGGATCACAACTTTGCAAGGCATCCGTCAAGTTTCTGTGACGTCCTTCTGTGCACAACGGAGAAATGTTGGCTGAACCTCAAGGACAATTAACTCATTACTACTAATTGAATGGCCACATCCAAAAGATACTGATTTAAAAATGGATTAAAAGACCTTTTTTGTTGTTAAAAAACATAGCCCTAACATAATGCCCTGACCAGTCCTGTATACCACTTTTATCAATAATTTCTATGAATATACCGAGGGCACACTCTGCACATTTATGAACAACACAAAACTCTGGAAGACATTTTAGCTCAGTACTAGATAGACTTTACTGGCATTTAGAATTATCCCGAGATGGATTGGACATCTTCGGTAATTAATAATTAAGCTAACTATTGATGGGAGTGTGCAAGCACAAATGTGCTGTTCACAGACACATGATGGAAGAGCAGAAGCTTGGATTATACCTAGATCAACTCCCACGTTGTATAATTGAGGAAATATACACCCAGAGACACACAGGACCTTGCTCAAGGTCAAGCAGCTGAATTCAGCAGCAGAATGAACATTCACAATTCCCATCCCAAGTTGCCCCTTAAGAAAGTAGAGGATTGTGACCACAACATTCCAGTTAGTCACATAACTGTTGAGTCACGCAGTTCACTGAGATTTGTTATGTCTTTTGACTTCAATCATTCATTTATATAAAAAACATATATTGAGCACCTTCAACATAAAAGGCACTGTGAAGGCTTCTTAAGATCTAATATTTAGAATATATTAAAGTTATTCCACCTTTACTTTCAAAGTTAGAAATTACACAGAAAAGTACAGTTATAATCAGTTGGCTCATATCCTTTCTGGAAAGAGGTAAAAGATAAATAAATTTAGTAAGTGAAACTACAGATATATACTGCTACTTTTATTACAAACATACGTTGTACAGTCAGTTTAATCTCTCGTAGGTGAATATTAGCCATTCCTCAAATGCCAATGAGAGGTGAGAGAGCAAAAAGAATAAAAATCAGTTAAACAAGTACTGAAAGATATTTGTGAAACAAAATTCATATATAATTTTTTATGCCAGAATTTTTCATTAGTACTTATTTTTGAAAACTAATTCCAAGATTATGAATCTGGTGGACTAGCTTAAGAAATTAAAATAAATTATTGGTTTTCTTCTTAATTATCTGAGAGTTGTGCCCAAATAATCCTCATCTACACTAACTGTATTAGTTTAAAAATGAATTCTTTAGAAAGTTAATATGCCACTTAGCTCCTAAAAAATCTCTCCAAACTATTTTATTTTTTTAAGATAAGGACAAAACAAAAACAACCAGTTAAACGAACATGAAAAAGATCGTATCTGTCATCAAAAGTCTATCTGTCTACACCTCTCTATATCTATTGCTGAAACCTTAAAGACTATATCACTCATTAATTGAATCAATACAAAGCTAAAGAAACCTTTGGCTCCTGTTCTTTATCTTTCCCAGCTGCTTCAATTACTTTACCAATCTCTGAAGACTTTATTTCTGGCTCATAGCAGATTAACGTCAACAAAGCCATCCCCTTAAAACCAGATTAAGATGATCCTTTCATCTCACAGAGCCTCCAAATGAACTCAAATAGCTTTGCTTTCAAAGTCATCACGAGTTTACAACAATAAGAACACAGAAAAAAGTTGTTCTCTATTGTAAAATTTTAAAAGGAACTCAAAACTTACTTCTCTCTCTACATAACAATCCTCTTCTACCAACCAACTCTCCCACTCATATGCCCCTAGAATCCACTGCACTTCATTGACTGGATCAGTTAATAATAGATATTATCTCAGAATATGAAATGAAAATTGCTAAAATCTAAATTAAAAAAAGAAATATAATTTTTACCCTACATGCTGACCTCAGATAAGGACTAATAAGGTGTCCAAATACAGAAAATATGAGAAATATGCAATATAAAATTCAATCTTACAAAAAAAGCTATACAAGTCAGTGTTTCATTTTGTCATACTCTATCATTGGTGGTAGGATACGGCAAATTTCTGGTGAAATATCTGAAATCTTTGCAAGTTTCTGTGGTTATTCGGTTTTATTCCTTGAGAGGAAAAAGGAAGAATTGTTAATTAAATAAATAAATAAGACTAAATTGGCATTTGGAATGGAATTATATATAAACAAATAATATGAACTTATAGAAGAGAAAAAAAAGAAACATTATCTTAACCTATTTCTTTACATGGTACTGAACTCTGACATTTTCCCAAAGCTTCTCAGAACATATTATAAATTATTTTGTTAAATTACATCAAATATATGACTTTGGGGAGAGATTGTTGGATATCTTAAATTCAATAATAAATTAATCATTAATTACAGAAAATCAAAAACATGAAATATCCCTGTATTTTCTCTAGAACCTGACATCTTTTACCGAATATTAAAGGTACTAAAGTTAAGAGTATCAATGCAAACAAAGGATGAAAAATTTAAGGCAATTATAAAACAACAACATTAGAGAAATCTCAAAATAATTTTTTCCCTTATCAACAATAGGTAAAGGTCCAGAAAAAGCTGCAAGACACCAGAAACTAAGAGATCTTACTTGTAACTTTTCCACCATCATAATAAACAGACAATCGAAATAATCAATTTTTTCAGTAGGGTGTATAATAAATACACCTACAACAGTCCTAGAACATTACAGGTGCACAATAAACACTAATAAGGAAACAAGGTAAAATATTTAAGTGGTCAATCTCAAAATATTTGCATTCAAGGTTTTCATAGCAAAATTTTCAAGAAAGTGCTAAAAACATTTTAATGAATGATATATAATAGAAATCAAAGGCATGTACATTATAATTTTTTTTAAAATTTCTGCAGATCCTTTCATTAGGACCTTCCATGAGATCTCATCAAGAGTAGGACAACTGGAAGGAAGTAATCATTCATAAATCCAACCTAGAGGCCTATTTTTGTCTATTACTACCTCCATTTCCTTATTATCCAATTCCCTCCTCCTTCCCTGCCTGCCACCAGCACCAGAATTCCAGGGATCATTTATCCGGAACCTCATTGTCTGGCAAACCCAGACCTGATCATCTTATTCTTTCAGAACGTCCTCTCGTTTCTCATATCTCCATTCTTCCCCACATCCTGGTTTCTTCTCTTTACTTCCAGTGACCCAAATTCTGCAGCACCTTTCTACTCTAGCCTAAACTTTCTAGAAAAAAAGGTCTCTTAAAAATTCTTTACCTCCTAACTCAATGGTTGTCCCAAGCCAACTACTATAGGATTTTGCTGCTGCTATGTAGTCTTATAGATCACAAGAAGCCAGATAAAAAATTAAGACAAAAAACAGATAATGAAATAACTGGAAATTGTAGACAAAGGTGCAAAGACACAAGGGTATGCTACTAAAAAGTAGGACAGGGCCCAAGCGTGCAGGGTGCATCAGGACGTCTGAATGGGAACAGCTGTGAGACCTGTTCCCCAGCCGGCAGGGTGCTCAAGCTGCTCAGTAGTGAGTAAGTGAGATAAGAGGGTCTGACGCATTGTCAAGCAGAGTGTCAGAGCAGGAGGAATGGGGTTCCAGGAGTAAAGAGACTGAGAACCAGGGAGGACAAAGGCCTGGGTGCAAGTGAAACTTACCAAAGATGCCTGACACTGACCCACTTCACATACAGTGCTGGTCTCAGAACAGAGCGGGGATCTGAGACTGCAGGATCTGCATAAATAAAAGTAAAAATAGAGAAAGAGAGAGAGCAAGTACACGGATGGAAGTTATCTTGCCTGTCACCTCTCTCTCTTGCAGCTATGCTTAGCAATTTCTTGGCAAATTAATCTGAATACAACGGTTTTTTAAAAAAGGGAAAACGAAAAGAAAGAAAAAATAACATTTTGGGTAATTCACTGGGTTTCTCAATGATTTCTCAACATGATCTGTACTCAGCAGACCTATCATATTCCCACTTTACAAGATGTAATTTTGAGTTCTGAACTAATCCATATATACGTGTGTGTGTATGTACATGTGCACATGCACACACACATTCCTACATAGGTTAGCTATGTACTTACAGTACTTACAAAGTTATCTCTTAAAATATGAGATCCTACAATGTGTAGGTAATCTATGATAAAATTCATTAATCTTGTAGCCTAAAAATTTACTATATTTACAAGATCCATATACAGTAAATTAAAACAAATTTCTCTTCTTGAGCATCTGTAGAGATTGTCACTCTTGGTGAATCTGATAATAATAAGAAAACCATCATGAGAACAATTAATAGTCTTCTTTCCTACATGCTACAAGCATTTTTATAAGCTACAAGTTTTTCTACAAGTGACAAAACACATAAGATATTTCAGTTCAGATGTATTTACCACTCCAGAATCCAGTGTCATATTGTGAAATACTTAGTTTGGTTTAGATAACATTAACAACTTTTAATTTATTTTTGTATTTATTTTCTTTGCAGAAAGATACAATAATCCATATGATTTTTTTTTTAAAATCTGTTTTCACACTGAATTAGATGAATTCGGGATGCTAGATGATTAAGCCAAGTGCCATGGACTGAATAACTGCATGCTCAGACTAATACTTGTGAACATTAAAAATATAATTTAAAAAAAGGCGAAAATAGGGAGAACATTCTATATCCTATTTAAAATAATTTTCAAAGAATTTTAAAACAAAATATTCCAAGAAAATTATTTACAGAACAGGAAAGATCCTAAGACCTTAGAGATCTTAATAGACCCAAGTCACCATAAAACCTCTATGCTTTATTTATTATGCATTATTATGCAAACTCTATTTGCAGTATTATAAATATGGGTTCAATTAATGTACTTCGAATTCTAAAGCCATTTTTTTTTGTTCTTTTAGAAATGTTCAATAACTAAGCAATTAACACCCTCAAGCACATATCAGATGTACTTTTTGCATTCCCCAGGCAAGATTCTCATAAATGGTAATACTAGGAAAGAATGTTATTGGTTTTACAGTTTGCAGTATGTATTTGCTTTCCAGTAGCATCAGCATGAACAAGAACACTAGTTTTAATCTCTTTAGTCAGTGTTATTGTCTGTGTACAATTTTAATTTGACAAGTAAAATATTATAGTTTTCATTTCTTTCAAAGCTAATTTTATTTGGCAGGAGTTTCATGCATATCATCATCCTGTAACATATTTAGAAGTACTGCCACTACCAGAATCCTGACAAACAGCTACAAATTTCTGCTGTATCTTTTGAACAGTCTCTCAAAGAGGGTTCCACAGAATATCTGACTCAAATGAGTTCACTGACGTTAATGCAGGGGAAGAGAGTGATATCATATCCCTTTGTCCTCAACTTCGCACTAGCCACGCTGGCTCCCAAGTTTCCTCATAGTTGACAATCATCCACGCTTGCACTAGATGACACTTCTCCCAAGATCACTCTTCCCTCTGATACCCACATGGCTCACCACCCATTTCTTTTTAGAGTTTTGCTCCAATATCACTTTATCAGTGAGATCTCCCCAAACTCCAGCACCATTTCACCATCAGTCTGTCACTCTTCTCTCATTACTTTATTTCTTCTTAGCACTTATCACCATTTACATTATGGTAACTTATATTTGTAATTATTTTCTTTCTCTCTGCTAAATCGTTAAGCACTATGGAGGCTGAAGCTTCGTCTGTTGTGTTCACTTTTGAGTCCCCAGTATTCAAAATATATCTGCGGACAGCAGATGCTCAATATATACTTGTTGAATTAATGAATACAATTGGTACACGTGGCGGCAATTCCCCAGAATCCGTTGCTGCCTGACTTGCAGTTGGGGCCTGTCGATGAGACACTGGTGGGATTTTAAATGCAGGAGGAGAAAAGGCATTTTTCCCCTCCTCTGCTTCTGGCTCTGGCAGCAGAGGCAGGGGTAGTTCAGCCATCTCAGCAGCACAGTCTCAGTGGCTCTGGCTCTCGGCAATGGCAATGCAGCAGCAGCAACTGAGATGTGGACTTCAGCCATGGCACCGATGAGTCCAAGAGCTTCAGCCACATTGTGGGCTCCAAGATTCCTGCAGCATTGGTGTAAGTGTGTGACTCCCAGCTCGCTGAAAAATGGGGAGTCGGTAGATTCAATGGCAGCAGTGGCCACAGTAGCACCCCGTCAGGCAGCTCTGGAAAATCATTTTCCTTTTGCCCCTCCAGCCCCAGGCATAACAGCAGTTTCCTGCAGTTAATGATCTTTATGTATATTTACTTCCCCTTTTACTCCTCCAGTCCTTCTAACATGTTTGTAAACAATTTCCTGTTGTTATTTCTCCAGCTGAATTAACTCAAGAGACCTCTGTTTTCCTGCCAGACAAGACTGACCCATTGCTTTAAAAATAACTTTTTGCCAAATATCTACTCAATTTAACAAGTGTGCCCATTCTTCCCACTGCAGCAATCTCAAGAGGTGCTAAGGAATGCACAAGGTCTCCACTGCCCCAGCCCTTCCCATGGTCCTGCCCCACCTCTTCATTGTCTTTCTTATTGGAAATATCACACACTGATAAATTAGCAACAAGTTTTCTGACATTGGCATAATCATCCCACTCTCTGTAGTAAACCACAGCGATGTCTTTAAGTTTCTGTACTTTATTTGTAAGCACAATAGATAAAAAATACTTTCTAATACAATGTTCAACCTTTCTTTTCATTCTGTGTAGCCTGCATATTTAATAGATATTTGGCAGAATTGACACAGTAATAGTGGATATGACTGCATACCCAAATAGTTTATAATGCCACTCTTCCTATGACTTTTTGGAAGGTGACCAATGGTCACTTGAAAATTCTTAAAAATCATAATTATCCACGAAGAATCTTAGCCAGAAAATGAAGCCTGTTTCCTCCTTGCTCTCCTTGGCAACCGGAATTTTGTAAAACATCCCCCTCTACTTTTTCCCTAAGGACCAAGACACCATCCTCATCCATCTGGCAACACAGGAGGGCTGTTGTTGTTGTTTCAATATGAGTTTAAGTTACAAATCATTTGGCTTTATTTTTATTCTATCTAATATGACAACCAAAATTTTACTAATTCTGTTCCTTTTTAGGGGTCCAAGCATTTTCCATGCTTATAATAAAAGCATAAAAATGAATGTGAATATCATCCATATACTTTTTTTTAAGGATATAAAGTAAAGGGGTAAGCGTCATCTCCGAGAGTCCTCTCAGTCCAACCCTGAATCCAGGAGGTAACTCAATTACCACAGTATAACCAATTGGAAGACACACACCAAATATTTTTCTGATTGTATGTATATTGTGCATACATATATAGTGCCAATAAATTTTACGTATTGTTTTAAGATTAAATATAAGGTCATGTTATATATATAGTCCTGACATAGCTTTTGTCACTTAAAGATACATACATCATGATGGAATCCTTAGAAGCGTGCACATATATATCTACCTGTTTTTCTTCTTTGACAGCCAGTATATGTGCTGTTTCCTCATTAGCAAACTCAAATGCTTGGGCCTGCTGCAAGTCACATGAATATACTTAGTTTAACCACCTAAGGTGCCCACAGCAGAGATCTTCAGAATCCCTGGCTGATGGGAGTCTCATGAATTGCCAAAACTGTCCTGTCTTACTGAAGGCCTCATTCTCCATGAGTTTTAGCCTCTCCTAACACGCTGCCTCTAGGCATCAAATGTCATAATTTATGTCACAGAAATTATATTAGTTCTTCTCTACTCCCAGCCAAATGTGTGGTTAGAATTAACACTGATTACCACTCCCTATCTAGCCAGGCAGTGAAGTTTATCTTCAACATATTATATTAATGCATTTGGAGTCAAAGATTCAGAATGTGGAAATCCATGGATACTCTAGATTTTTCCACCATTTTCACACAAAGACTGTAGGTTTTGCATAATAGCTATAGGACTCAGTATTGATGCCATTAATCACTTGCTCTTTCAAATGTGTCCTCATGTCCTCCCTTTCATAAAGAGCAATTCTTTGAAATCAGTCTTTGAAGGGCCATGCCTGACAGAGATGAATAGGATGCTTAATTGCATTGGCACATGCCACAGCCTATTCCTGGGGCAAAAACACTCCACGTAAAGCTTCTTATTCTGTAACCTTCTGCAGATAATAAAGAATTTCCAAAACCAACATCTCTTTCCACGCTGCTATCATAGCCATATTCTCTGTTCCTCAAAAGCACCTTGCTTTCCTCCCCTAATCCCTGTATTTTTATGCTCACTGTATTCTTTACTCACTTTCACTGTATTTTATGCTCACTTTCTTTCTTCTTCCCCTATTGTTTTGCTTTTTCTTATAACTGCGGACTGAAAAATATATCCCTGAAACATATATCTTTCCACATATCCTCTATTATAAATGAGACTCAACAGATGAACTTCTATAACTGAATTTGCAGTTATTTAGAACTGAAGACCCTAAAAAAAAAAAATTCTGATCCTTTCCCTCCAGAGAAGTCTCACCAAGATTAATGGAGTTTTTTTAAAAATATTTATTCTCCTTTCAGAATATTTTCAATGATATTCTGATGATAATCAATACCACTTAGTTTTGTTTGCAGTAATCCAAGCACTTGGGATAGAGAAGACATGCATACAAGAATAATATTTAATTTGTTACATGTGAAATTTTAATTTAAACACACAGTAACTTTTACATTTTCTTCCAAATTACATATGTAGTCGTTTCTCCCCTCTGTGGGATTATGCAAAGTAGACAATACCAGTTTGCATAGTCATCTCACTGAATTCATACCTTCCTACTCCTTAGCTCAATGACTGTGAAACATTAAGAGCAACTGAGAGAAGCTATGTCTGGTCATCACGTTCTTCTATGTTGAGGCATTTAAGAGAGACAATTATTCCAATTACCAACAGAAAGATTAGGAGGTTGATAAATAGCTAGCAGGACTGAATGTCCTGTTTATACCTCTTGTCCGAGAGTCATCCACTTCATTTTCAAAAGGAACTAGTTTGGATAATAATTTACTTTAATTGCCCATGATTCCTAGTGCAGAACAGACCAAAGCCTGACATTGGGAAGCACCCATAAAGTTCACAGAAAATGATTACACATTTCCATCATTTCAGAAACTTTTCAAGATTTATATAAGAGCTGTTGGAAACCATATCTAAATTGTGAATTAAGATTATTTCCTGAAATTTGGAAAAAATACATGCAAATTTCCAAATCCCTTTGTTTCCATTATTCCCTGCGTTGTATTTAACACAATTTATTCAGATTTCACCAAAGACATCATCCTCCACAACACAGGACTGTTGCTTATAATGAAATACTAAAAGACAGACGATGCAGAGCAATTAATTATTTTACCAGCACATAACTATCAAATATTTTTTACTAATGCTTATGTGTTTAACTCTCCTTAGCTTTCCAACTACTCCTTGATGAGAATGAGTTTATTCAGAATGTCAGATGTTAACCTTGAAGAAAGAGACATAAGCTGAACAACAGTATTGACTTCATAGTGAATCACCTACATATTTGACTGTCACATTGCTCTACTTTAAATCATAAGTATACCTTTTATATAACTATGAAAATTAATATGCTGACATGTAGTGAGTTGAATAGCATCCCCCAAAACTTCATGTCCTCCTAGAACCTGTAAACGTGACCTCATTTTGAAATAAGGTCTTTGAAAATGTAATTAAGTTAAGATGAGGTCATAATGAATTAGGGTAGACCCTAAATCCAATGATTGGTATCCTTGTAAGAATGTCATGTGAAGACACAGAGGAAGACAGCCACGTGAAGACAGAGGCAGTGTGGAAGGATGCAGCTACAAGCCAAGAAATGCCAAGGATTGCGGGCAAACACCAGGAGGTTGGAAGAGGCAAGGAAGGATTCTTTCCTAGGGTCTTCAAAGGGGACTTGGCACCGCCAATATCTTGATTTCATACTTCTGGCCTTCAGAACTGTGAGAATAAATTCCTGTTGTTTTAAGCCAACCACTTTGTGGAAATCTGTCATAGCAGCTCTAGGAAACTAATACATGATATAATGTATAATATATATAATAATTCCTGAATAGGTTATACTTTAAACTAGTAATGATTGGTTACTTAAATTATCTACAAATTACATTTCTTACATGTATACAAAAAGATTAATTGGTCCTACCTATTATTTAAGTAATTTATGAATAGGAAAAGACTTGGAATAAAAGAATCCTTTGAAATTTTGAGTGACTGCTCTGATTCCCCGAATGAGATCAGTGTAGTGAGAGGATGAAGGCAGGAAGGCACTGCTGAGGCTGTAAACCCATCCTTCTCTATTGTTCATGCTGCGACACATTTCTTCAGTCAGCTATGTTTTTCCTATTTCAGCATAAATCTGTCTTATCTTTAGCATGGCTCCCAATAACAATATTTAAGTCATATTACAAATATTAAGTAATTATGTAGGGAGAGTTCATTGCTTTAGTATTAAAAATAGTTTGGATAATGAATATAATACGATAACATATGCAAAGGCTGCAATTCGTTTCTAGGCATTGCTCCAATTGAGAGCTAAATTTCAATTATGTATCACTAGTTCAATAGATGTTTTCCTTTTTTAGCAATATTTACTTCAAAATAGGTAACTACAACAACATTAATTTCTTAAAACTCAAGTAATGTAAAACGTTATAAAATCAACAGTTTTCCTTTTCATTCATTTTTTAAAAGTCTGAAGGTTTTAGGATTTAAAAAATTATGTATTGAGGAATAGAACATTTTTCCTTGAGAACTGTCTAGCGCTAAGTGGCAGCATTGGCTAGTTCACCAATGCGGAGTAGTTCATTCCCCTAGACTATACTTTCCATGAGCAAAGAGAGAAATTACTAAATCATATATTCTGAGACGCCGAAATTTGTTGGGAAGATTCCTGTTACATCATTCGCACTGTCAATCAGTACACTCACAAAATATTTATAAATTTTGGAATCCATTTGGTAAAATTCTTACAAAAGTCATTGAACTACACTTTAATTTTAGTCAGCCCGCTACCCCTTTATTTTGCTGTTCTCTCTATATATGTATCTAAATTAGAATTTCTGATTATATTTGTTAACATTTGCTCAGGGACAAAGGACACACTTAGATTTAAAAAGAAGGAATAGACTGCAGAAGAGCATATTTTGAAGACACTGGGTGCAGACTGCTTTTCTAAACAGAGAGTGAGTCTCTGAATAGAAGAGCCAGTCCAGAGCTGAGAAAACATAAAGATACATTAATGACTGAGTGTAAACCTCAAGAACCAGAAGCAAAGAGTAGCTTACCCTCTGCCTTATCCAGTGTGGTCCGGTGCAAGCACCTGGCAAGATCTGCTTGAAAGCAAATTAGAGAACGAGTAAATAGCTGCCGTAAGCAGAAATCTGGTCTGCTAATACACACGTAGCAAGATCACTACTGGGCATCGAGAATGTTGATAAACAGAGACAGAGAGAGAGAGAGTGTATGTGTGTGTGTGTGTGTGTGTATTTCCCTGAAGCTTAGTATAAAATACATAAAATAAAAAAGGTAATTGGCATTGGATGGCAATTGGTGTTTGTACAAAAACTTTGTTACCAATGTACTGGTATTTGTAATGACCTTAGCAGGGAATGACAATAAAATATATTTCTAAAAATCATACTGTTTTCTTGATTACAATAAAACTGCAACAACTATTTGTATATGATTTTTTTTCCTGAAATACTATGAATGATATTGAGGGAAATAGCTATTTTAATTTTGTGGTAGTTTTTTAAAGGCTAACAGGATAAAGAACAGAAACATTGTTCACACTTTTAAAAAAATATAATTTTGAATGCCTTTTTGCAAAAGTGCTGGTTCTAAAATTTCAAATAGATGGCTTGCACTTAAAAACTACTCAACCTTAATAGACAAATGAAAAATTTACAAAAACTAACAGGAGTATAAAATGTCCTCTGTCCAACAGGTAAGTGAACAGAGAATTTTTATGCTGAACTTCCAGTCAAGGTGATAGCACAGTCCCTTGTTTTGATGATCCATCTGTGCAACAAAAAGAAATGGTAAATGAAATATAAAACTAGACAATTAAAATCACATAGTCAGGATAAAAAAAGATAAGAACCCTTGGAAGAAAAACTGAACACAAATGCAAAGCAACAAGGAGACCTGAAGCAACAGGCCTGCTGAGACCTTGGCCCCAAAGCAAGTACCAGCGGCTAGTCATCTGAACTCCTCAGGTAGAGCAGAGAACCAAAAATCATTCACATGAGACTGAAGACAGAGACCAGGAGTACTGCTCGAACCTGACTTTTTATACCATTTCACTGCCCACTTCAACACATGCACAGAAGCTCAAAACAAACAAACATGGTTGCTGAGCAATCTGCAGACCTAGTTTGGCAACAAAGAATTGAACCAAGCTGAAGAAATCTACCCCTAGGGAAAAGAGCCAATAAAATCAAGAATGATACAAAGTAAACATGGACAAAAATAATTTCACAATATAGTCTGAAAGATTTATAAGTATATCTAAGATGTCAATAATAAATGATGGGATAACTTCCACTATAAAAAGAGTAAAAATAAAGGTGGAGGAGGCAAAATCAGAGTGAAATGAAGCAAAAGGAGAGGAGAGCGAAAAGAAACAACCAGAAATATCATATATATATATGCAGAGACTCATATATATATTGGTATGCAATAAACACTAGACTGCACAAAAAAATGATTAATACATTGGAATATACAATGAAATATATTACTGATAATTTATCCTGACTCACCTACAAGGAGAGAAAAAATTTAAAATTATCAAAGAGCTGCTAAGAAATATAGGGAATAAATTAAAAGGTTCCAATATCTGTCTTACAAAAGAAGAAAATGAAATACATGAGGACATAATAATTGTGAATTTTCTTGAAGAGAATTAAAAAAACAACTAAAAAAACTCATGAGTCCTCAAATTAAAAGTGAATTCTGAGAATGAGAGGATGTTACAGAGACAATAATGTCCACCAGTTATTCCACGTAGTTCCCTACACATCTGACTCCTACTGAAATCAGCCAAGGACATGTGGCTAATGCTGGTGAATGCACTAAAAGAATTTGGCCCAGAATTTGAGCCAAAGTGTGTGTGTGTGTGTGTGTGTGTGTGAATTCTCCCCGTTCTATGACGTGCCATCTATATGAGATCACTGCATATAGTTATCAAAATAAGAAAATGACCTACGCCTACTAAGTGTTTTTAAGAAAACATTATTTTCAAATAAATGATATACCCGCAATGAGCAAATCTTTTCAGCTCTAAAGCAATCTGTGGACCTCCAAAACTGCACCAACTGTGAAACCCGTGCATCTCACAAGACTAACTTTCCCTCTAAGACTCAAGTCAGCTGTGGTTATGGCTAAGAAAATACTTTCTGAAGGGCAGGACCAGAGGTCACAGAACAAAACAAACCAGGGAACAGAAGCAAGTGTATGGCTAAGTGTACAGAGCAATGAACTTCTCACAAAGTGAACAGACCCATGTGGCCATCATCCAAATAGAAACAGAACATTACCAGCATCTTAGAAGCCCTACTTCTGCCTTCTTCCAGTCACTACTATCCTGACTTCTAATATTATGGATAAAATTGGCCTGTTTTGAATCTTACATGCAGGGAATCACACAGTATGTACCTCCTTGATTTCTAGTTTCTTTCATTCAACATTATATTTGTGAGATTCATCCATACCGCTGCATAAAGACTTAAGTTTGTTCATTTTCATTGTTTTGTAACATCTCCTTTTGTGCCCAGACCACTATTTATTTTTCTTTTCTACTCTTGATTGACATTCATGTTCATCCCTGTCTCTTGGTGAACATGTTACACAATTCTGTTCATATAGCTAGAAGTAGAATTGCTGGGTTGTAGGAAATGCATGTGTTAAGATTTAGTAGGGGCCGGCCCCCGTGGCTTAGCGGTTGGGTGTGCGCGCTCTGCTACGGGCAGCCCGGGGTTCGGATCCCGGCTGTGCACCGAAGCACCGCTTCTCTGGCCATGCTGAGGCCGCGTCCCACATACAGCAACTAGAAGGATGTGCAACTAGGACATACAACTATCTACTAGGGCTTTGGGGGGTGGGGGGAAAGGAGGAGGATTGGCAATAGATGTTAGCTCAGGGCTGGTCTTCCTCAGCAAAAAGAGGAGGATTAGCACGGATGTTAGCTCAGGGCTGATCTTCCTCACACACACACACACAAAAAAGATTTAGTAGACACTATCAAACAGTTCTCCAAAGTCATTATTCCAATTTGCATGCTAGTAACGTACAAGAGATCCACTTGCTCCAATCCTTTCCAAAACTTAACATTTTTTTTTCATTTTAGCCATTGTGTTATGTGTATATTAAAAACCTATTCTGTTATTATTATCCCAACATTTCTATTATAACAACGAACATTCAAAAAAGTTCAAAGAAGTTTATAATGAACATTCACATATCCACCACTTAGATACTATAACATTCTACTATACTTTCTTAAAATCATATATCTATCAACTTCTCCCTTCACCTCAAATTTTATTTTTTGATGCATTTCAAAGAAATTGAGCTCTTTTTCTATGTCTATTGACCATTTGGGTATCTCCTTTCTCTAATACTCATTCAAGTTTTTGGTCCATTTTTCTATTGTGTCCTCTGTCTTCTCATTGGTTTGTAGGCGGTTTTTTAAATATATATTCTGTATGTGAATCCTTTGTCAGGTGACTATATTGCAAATTTCTTCTTCCAATCTGTGAGTTACCTTTTCTCATTCTTAATGGTTTCTTTCAATAAGCAAAAGTCCTTAATATTAATATAGCTCAACTTACACTTTTATGGGTCCTGTTTAATAGATATTTGCCTACTCCAAGCTCATGAAGATTTTCTTTTGAAAGTTTTATGATTTTATCTTTCACGTCTAGAGTTCCAATCCGTTTCTGTGTACAGTGTGAGGGGTCAAGTTACATTTTTTTCCCATATAGCCTATTGACCCCAAAACCATTTATTGAAAAAATTATTTTTCTCATATTACTGCAATGTCACCTTGTTATAAATTTGGTGATCTAATGCACAGTAGGTCTACTTTTAAATTCTCTAGTCTGTCCTATTAGTCGATTTGTCTATCCTTGTACCCATATCAAACTGTGTTAATTACTATACATTACAACTTTTGATATATTGTGCTGTAAATGCCTCAATATTGCATCTTATCTTCCAGACTGCCTTGGCTATTCTTTGAATTTGTACAAAGTTTTAGAATCGGCTTATCAATTTCCATATACATACACAAAGAAAGACCAAATGGAAAACAACAAGTGCTGATGAGGATGTGGAGGAACTGGAAGCCTCGTACTTTGCTGGTGAGAACGTAAAATGGTGCAGCCATTGTGGAACACAGTGTGGCAGCTCGATGAAAAGTGACACATAGAATTACCATACGACATGGCAATTCCACTACTAAGTATACATCCAAGAGAGCTGAAGGCAGGTACTCAAACAAATACATGTATATGCATAGCAGCACTACTAACAATAACTAGAAAGTGGTCTCAGCCCAAATGTCCATCAATGGACGAATGGATAAACAAATTGTGGTCTATACATACAATGGAATATTATTCAGCCATAAAAAGAAATGAAGTACTAGTACATGCTTCATGGGTGAAGCTCATGAGTGAAACTCAGAAACATTATGCTAAGTGAATTCAGAAACCAGACACAAAAGGTCACAGATGGTATGATTCCATTTATATGAAATATCCAGAACAGGTAAATCCAGAAAGACAGAAAGCAGATCACTCATAGCCAGCGGCTGGGGGGAAGGGAGAATAGGGACGAACTGCTTAATGGGTATGGTGTTTCCTTTGGGGGTGATGAAAATGCTTTGGAATTAGATAGAAATAATGGCTGCACAAAATTGTATATGTACTAAATGTCATTGAATCCTTCACTTTAAAATGGTTAATTTTATGTTATGTCGATTTCGCCTCAATTTTTTAAAAGGGGGGAAAAACAAAGAAAAACTAGATGAGGTATTTATTTGGATTTAATTCATTAAATCTGTAAGGTATTTTGAGAGAACTCACTACTATATAATAGTGATTCATCCAATCCATAAATATGTATACTTTCCACTTCTATAATTCTTTATTTTCTCTAAAGATTATCTGTAGTCTTACACATATTCTCACACATTTTTTCTTGGATTTATTTCTAAGTATTTGTGGGTTTTGATGTTATTAAAAATGATAATTTTAAAATTTTTGTTTTTTGTTTGTTGATAGTCCACAAAAACAAAACAGATTTTTGCATATTGATCTTGTATCCAGTATTATGTTCACTGATTTTTATCCCCATTTCTTTTACAAACAAAGGCAAAATGCTGGAAATAAACCTTTAATGAAATAAGGATATATAAAAAATATACTTTAAGTGAAATATTCATAGTTTCATAGTTTCATCTGAGGAAAGTTTTACCTGCTTTTTAGATTTTCAGTGAAATAATAAAAACATAGTCCAACAAGGTCTTAAACCTGAGAATAATGTCAGAATTATATTAAGCACAATGCTAATAATGCACTAAGTGCTCTGTGACTGAAAATTTATGAAGTAGATTTCTATAATAATACTAACACTCAAAAATAATGAATTATTTCATTCAGTTTTTCACTTAATAAACTAATACTTATTGACTGTCTACTCTGTGCTAGAAATTAATGTTAGCTACTGAGGATAAACTAGTAACAAGGCCGACAGTATTTGTGCATGTTCACTTTCTATGTTTTTCACCATTCAAATTTTATTCCTACTCTCTGATAAGGGATTACAATTGGGTGCTTAGAGATTTCAAATCTTAAAAAGCTATCGGAAACCATCATATAATAATATTTTGTAAGAGAAAAATCATTGTTGGAATGATATAAACTTTCATATATCTAGAGAGACAAATCATAGTCAAGGAGATATGCGATAATATTTAATGGTATTAGGTCATCATAGCTTCTGCTGCCATATGCACAATATTACTGCACTGAAACTAGCCTATTAAATCTCTGTCTCTGGTTTGAAGTTTTCTAACTACGCTACCTGCATTCAAGGAGAGCGATCTTTTCAGAATGCAAGTCTGCTTACTACCCTCCAATAAGTTTACATTGAGATTAGGATAATGATAACATCCCTTACCATGGCCTAGAAGACCTTGCTTGCTAATAAGCCAACTTCCTCTTTCACCTTCTGTCTCTTCTTGCTTGACCTACCTCTTGGTTCTATCTTTTTACTTGACTGCTCTCTCTCTGATCTCCAGTCACAGGGTCCTCCACTTATTTCATCTCACGTGCCTTGCAGTTTCTGTTTCCACTCTAAGAAGTGTTTTCTTTCCTTCTTTTCTTCTGCTAGTACATACTTACTCTTTGTCCCCGCTTTATAGTCACCTAGGGAAGCCCTTTTCTGATTTTCCTCACCAGATTAAATCCCTTATTTTAAACTCCTGTGGCATCTCTCTTTCATAAAATTTATACTTACCACATTTGCAATTTTACACTTACTTATATGATTATTTGATTAATGTCTAGTTTTAAGGACAAGAACCACATCTTTGCTAACTATTTTAGTTTTACAGCCAAGAACACATGCTTTTAATAAAAAATTGCTGGACGGACGGAAAGATGGATAAAAGATAAATTAGTGACTTTGTTGCATCAACACTGACAATTCTTTTCTCTCTGAATCACAATTTCTTTCATTTGAATTAAGACAGTCTTTCCTATTTTTTATATCAATTACAGGTAACATCTCAGATATCTAATAAAACCAGATTCTGCTTATTCTTCCTCTTTTTAATCTCAGGAAGCATATAATAGATTTTTAAGGTATTTTTCTACATATATCTAACACATATTAATTTTATATATTAACTCTGGATTCCAGAGATAACTTGTAGTCATTTTCTGCTAACATTTATGACTGTTGGGAAAATATCAACACACTAAACCACACTAAGTCATTTTAAAATTACACAGTAATTACAAATTAATAAAATATATATTAGAACATAAATGAAATACACATTTAGTAAATGTTTCTTTTTTAATAATAAAAGAAATACATACCTATCATAGAGAATTTTTAAAAAATACAAAATATGAAAAATAAACCCCATCACCCATATTCTCATGACCTAGAGGAAGGGTTTTATTCCCTTTCAAGTTTGTTTGTTTATTCTAGCACGAACATTTTAAAAATAAAGATTAGAAATGTTTTGCTCTTTATTTCACTTACTATTTATAGGGCAATATTCCAATGTTATTGAAGTCTATAGCATAAATACCATTTTAATGATTGTACAATATACAACTCTATCATCCTATCCTAGCATGCGATCCCATCCTAAAATTCACCTTAGAGTTCAAGATGGCTGCTGAAGCTCTTGACCTCATATCTGCATTCTAGCAAAAGGGGAATATATCAGTCAAAAAGGTTTGACCTCCAGTTGACAGAGCTTATTTTAAGCAGCCTTTCTGGAAATTTCAAAAAACATCGCCATTTACATCTCATTGGCTAGAACACAGCGTTTTGGTCACAACTAGTTGCAAAATACACTAGAAACTGTAGGGTTTTTTAGTTGGAAACACTGCTGCCTCAAAATCAAGGTTTTGTTAATGGGAGGCAAAAAAAAGGAGAATGGATATTGGGGACAACTAGTAGTTTAGTCTGTTCAGCTAAAATCCATTTCCTCTTCTTCACAGGCTAACTTACATTTTCTGCCTCCCTTGTACGTAGGTGTAGTAACACCTAGTGAATAGATTATAGCCAAGGAAATATGGGAAGTACTGTGTGCCACTTCTGAACTTTTAAGGAGAATTATCCCTCTCCATGGGGAGGAGGAAGAACTCCTGACAAATAGGAATATTCACTTGAGACTATTACAAGAGTAAGAATAATATTCTTTTGTGTTTGAATTATTATACATTTGGGGTTTATTTGTAATGCAGTTATCATTATCTGAACTAATATCAGAGTGACTATAAAATTTATCTACCAAAAGAGGACACTTTTAAAAATGAATGGGGCACAATTAATAATTATTCTATGACAACGGAAATAAACCAGGACTGTTCCAGGCAAACCAGGACTTATGGTCATCCAAACAATCATTACAGCATTTATAAATAGAAAGAATAAAAAATGACTTTTATATGCTTGCTGTACCTATTTATTTCTCTACTGTAAGATTTATAATGTGGGTATTTCTTAGAGCAATTCTCAATAGGAACGATGAAGAAATTCCCTCTAATGTGTATTAGAAAGCATTGCACTTAAGGAAAGCATATAATTTGATTAAATGAATACCATTATTAAATTCAATCAACAATACAGATTTAATTTTACCTCTCCAAATGTAGTCTACAGAATGTATGAACATTCAAAGGATAAAATATATGTGTCCATGTATATATGTACATATAAATATATATGTTTTTTAAATCCTAGTTTCATGCTTTTATTTGAATGATTTTTTTTCATTTCATTGAAATATTTTGGTATATATTGCTACTAATTATGGAGGAGATGAAGACTACGTTAAGCATTACATTTATGAGCACAACAGGTTTTGCTTTACTAAAATCAAAGTCAAACCATTTTAAAAATATATTTTGCTTACTATGGTACGTTAGTTCAAAATACTAATTGCATGGAATACAGATTACAAAAACCTATTTAACATTTAATGCTGACCTATGCTTTTTAAAAGCTTGACTGATTAGTATAAATTCTCTAAAATTTGCAGTCCATCTATCCACCATTAAAAATCCATATGTTCTATTTTTTATTCACAGCTTAACAACAAGGTAGAGGATTAATAACCATCTGGGGTTAATATTTCCCAGATGTGATTCAGATCATCAACTGTTCTAAACTGGTCATTAATTCTTTGGAAGTATATTATGTTTTGATTGGTGTTGCTTAATTAGCTTATAAGCTCTTTTATAGTCTTTTTATTTCATAGGTAAATATTCTTCCCTCCCACCTTTCAACTTCAACTTTAGTGAAAAAATTGATAATGAGAAAATAAATTGGATTGTGTAAAATAAAAAAATGAGAGTAAATGTATAAACTTTTCTACCTGTACTCAAGACCAATGATGAATAAGAACACAGTTCAATTTTCACAACCATTTAGTCTTTTTTTTTTACAGCCGATTCTACCCAAAGTTAGTACCAAGCTGTTTCTGCTCCAATGAGAGTTACGAAATACAGCATTTAACCAATATCTTATCTAAAATAATTTATTACTTGTACATCTATTTAATTATTCAACCAACTTTTGTTGAACATGTCATATGACAGGCACTATGCTGCCTAACTCAGATATAGAAAAGACACTCAACCCATTTCTCTAAGAGCGCACAATCTAGTAAGAGACAGACATTTATATACCGTGAGATAAATGCTGTGATATGCAGAGTCCCAGGTGTCCCAAAAAAGGAGTTTTCTAATTCAACCTTCAGCAATGTAAGTCATCCCAAAAAAGATGGAAAATCTTCTGTGCTTTAAAAGACCAACAGGAGAAAGCCAGAGAAGATGGGGGTTGGCAAGAGGACATTCTAGACAGACTCAACAGCATAGTCTTATATCCAGAGACAAGAGAAAGAAGTTGCATGGAAAAAAATACAAAAATTTCTTTTGGAAAAGATGGAAGGTGGGGGTGGCTGAAGGTCAGGGATTATAAGAAGATGAAAATGGAGAGGGAGCCATGGGCCACGTGTTAGAATGTAAAGGAAGCAGCAGTTAAGTAGGGTAGGACATGATTAGATCTTCAGTTTAGAAGATCTGTTCTAGCAACAGGATAAAGGATGGGCTGTAAGGTTGGTAGAAGGGGCTGGAGAAAGACTCAAACCTCGTGGATAATTCAAAACACAACCATGGTAATTTGGAGAGAAATGATGCTGAGCCAAACTGACGCAGTGGTGATACACTGTTTTGAAAGAGCTTTAGGAGGTAGAATCAATACGATTTGGTGATTGGTTGTGCATAAGCATGAGACAATCACTTAAAATACAATTAAATTCATAAAAATATCTGGTCCACTATGTTTCATCTAGTTGTTAAGTATTTCACTACTAATCTCTTAGGGTTTCACAAGAGAGTTTAACATGTGTGTGTGCTTGCTTTACACGTAGACTCTTCCATTTATAAATGAAATAGTTTACAAATATTTTGAATGACTCTAGTTAAAACAATTAGAACTTGCTGATAAAACCAGAACCTGAGCTTCTTAGATTATACAATATGGGAGTTCCTTTTTTTTAAGTTTATTTTTTTTTATTGAGGTAACGCTGGTTTGTAACATTATATAAATTTCAGGTGTACATCATTATATTTTGATTTCTGTGCAGACTACATCATGTTCACCACCCAAAAACTAACTACCATATTATACACATGTGCCCTTTTACTCCTTTCGCTCTCCCCCTTCTCCCCTTCCTATCTGGTAACCACCAATCTGTTCTCTGTATCTATGTGTTTGTTTGTTGTTGTTATTCTTTTTATCTTCCACTTACAATAAAATCATACCTTATCATAATCACACCTTATGATAAAATAATCTGATTTACTATGCTTAGCATAATACCCTCAAGGTCTATCCACGTTGTCCCAAATGGCAAAATTTCATCTTGACTTGACACCATCAAGACTATACACTAAGAAACAGCAGAGATACTGGAAAAATGAATTGCATACATACTTATTTTTCAGGTGCCCAGAGAATATGAAGCTAATTACATATTCACAGATATTAGTAAATACTTTACATCTGATTTCCTAAGTTGTTGTTAACTGCTCTTCTCTTACTTCTCTTCCTCACCATAGAATTAGTTTCATCATTATCCAACACAGCTTCTTTCATAAGGCATCTTTTTTCTCTTTTTTTGCAGAGGATGCTATACAGGTAGGAATATTCTGAGATAATGGAGAGACAAGTGTCACAAATCACAGTTGCTCAGGTATTAAAGAGTTAAGAGGTATTAAGGTACAAACAGCTCCTGGGAGTGTCATGGTCTACTACTCAACCTGCACACCACAGGAAAGCTCTTTAATGTCTTCCTTTATTGATCAGTAAATAATGTCATGTAAATTAGCAATAATGTCATGTAAACAAAGGCACAAAAGCTTGATTTATTTTCTAGATTAAATGGACATGAAAATAAAGCCACCTGCTAATAATAGTGATTGAAGTGAAGACAAAGTGAAAAATTCTAACAGTTCATTGCATGAAAACAGAAGGTTAGGAAAATTAACTAAAATCATAATTTATGAAAGTGTTTAAGCAAATGTTTCACCCAACTATATAATGTCTGTGACAGGTGAAAGGGTAAAGAACCATTTTGAAATACACCAGAGCATTCAGTTCTTCTTAACAAGGTCAGCCCTCAGGAGAAACTAATTTACTAAAGGCTAACCTGCTGGGGTTTTACCAGATCCTAACCAAACTGAGGGAAGGAAAACACCAACTCCAGCTCCCTCTAGTCTTCCATGTAGGGGAAGAGAATACCCAACTCCAGCTCCCTCTAGCCTTCCAAGTAAAGGGAGGAAAATACCAACTCCAGCTCCCTCCAGTTTTCCAAGTAAAGGGAGAGAAAAATCAACTCCAGCTCCCTCTAGTCTTCCATGTAGGGGGAGGGAAATACCAGTTCTAACTCCCTCTAGTATTCCATGTACGGAGAAGGAAATATTCAACTCCAGCTCCCTCTAGTCTCCCACGTACAGGGAGGGAAATACATCTCCAGCTCCCTCTAATCTCCATGAAGGGGGAACGAAATTCTCAACTCCATCTCCTTCTAGTCTTCCATGTAGGGGCAGGGAAATATCATCTCCAGCTCCCTCTAGTCTCCCATGTACAGGGAGGGAAATACATCTCCAGCTCCCTCTAATCTCCATGAAGGGGGAACGAAATTCTCAACTCCATCTCCCTCTAGTCTTCCATGTAGAGGAAGGAATATACCTACTCCAGCTCCCTTTAGCTTTCTACAAAGTGGATGGAAATACCCAACTTCAGCTCCCTCTAGCAATCTTGTCCCACATAATGGGGGAAAAATTACTGAGAAGCACTGATGAAATTTACAGTCCAGGGCACAGTCTTTCAACTGAGACTGAATCATAGGACTCTACAATGCTTCCCTCCTCCCAAGCCTTACCACTATATTACTAAAGGCCTATTTACCAGAGTTCCTTTTACCCAGACATCATGTCTATCTTTCAATCAAAATTACAAGGTGTACTTCCTAAAAGGCAAAAATCAGTTTGAAGAGACAGAAGAAGTATCCAAACCAGAGTCAGATATGACAGAAATGTTAGAATTATCAGATCAAGAGGTTTAAAAAACTATGATTAACATGCTAAGTGCTTTAAAGGATAAAACAGACAATATGTAAGAACAGGTGGATAATGTAAGCAGAGAGATGGAAATCCTAAGAAAGAATCAAAAAGAAATGGTAAAGACCAAGAACACTGTAGCAGGAATGGAGAATGCCTTTGATGGGCTCATTTGCAGACTGGGCACGACTGATGAAGGAGTCTCTGAATTTGAGGTTATGATAATAGAAACTTCCAAAACTGAAAA
This sequence comes from Ceratotherium simum simum, assembly GCF_057802395.1. Lineage (NCBI taxonomy): Eukaryota > Metazoa > Chordata > Mammalia > Perissodactyla > Rhinocerotidae > Ceratotherium > Ceratotherium simum. The sequence continues at coordinate 2,290,584 of NC_141914.1, read as the reverse complement.
GCAATTGCTTTGAAATGTGAAACAACATGATTGAAATTAACAAAATGGATATTTAGAAAACTACCACGTATGTTGCAAAGTTCTCAGAAAAAAATTATTTAGATATCAGTTTTGAAAACAATAACTAAAACAATCCATTTTTAACAGAAATTATCACTACAGTTTATATTGTCAGAATTCAATATGTAGTTTTGGATAATTTCAATGTATTATAAAATGAATAAAAACGCAATACCGAAGTCTGCTACTATGATAAATTGGTCTTACTATATGAAATATAGAAATTACAATACAAAAACAGAAATTAAATATGTCTATTATTATTATTTCTATTATTTCTATTTGTATTTCTATTATTATTTCAATTCCATTCTCTCTCATAAATACATCCTTTGATTTTCAACTTTGGAACAATGATATTAGAAAACGATGGGCTCTGACATATGGAATAAAGTGTTTTTCTTCACAGTTTACTCACAATATTGACCTCTTTTAATATAGAAAGCATCAGTTTTTTCATTATAAAAACATTAGTAACTGAATTACTAAGTTCAGTTTTTATTTAGAAATGAATAATTTGCAGTCTTATTTTTCCTAAATATCTCAAGATAAATTTCCTAATACCAGTTCACTATATTTAACAGATAAGATCACATATCTTGTATGATCTTCCATTATTCAAACCCTAATGGATACGTTATTTAAATTTTTGGCATCTGACAAACACAGAGTTTTTCCAATCTCTAATAGTCATAATTAATATAAAATGCAACTTAATATCCAATAGCATTTTTTTTCTAGTAACATTCAGTTTTCTCTTAATTTTTTATTAAAGTGTACTTCACTATTAAACAGGAAGTCTGATTTTGAATACTGGCATGCCTGTATCTATGTCCACTACAACTTTGTAACAAGGATCTGATCTACCATGTATATACATTAAAAATGAGCTTTTAAAACTTAACTACCTCTTAGTTGACAAAAGAGGAGAGTAAAAAAAAAAATACCTGGGATAAGCAAATTTTTCATTTTCTTCCTGAAAAACATTACTATGAACAAAAATAAACAGTGAAAACCTTTCAGGTGAGTTGATGGAGTGTTTAAAAATCAAGTTCTTTCTATTAACATTAAGTATATGTAATTTTAGGTATAAATCAAATAATATCTGATGGAATTATCATTACTATGAAATGCTATGTTTTAATTGTCAGGTTTTATTCAGGTATAAGTTCCTTTATTAACCAGTATGTGGATACCCAAACAAGTCACTTATCTTTTCAATTACAGTATCAGAATTAAAAAGCCAGATAGTTACTAACTTTTAAGAAGTATCAAATACAAATACTAAAGCTCAAAGGAAACAATATAAGTTTTAATCATGAAATCCCTTTTTTATATTATGAAAAACCCTTTCTTTTTCTGGTTAGTAGTAGTTACTTTGTATTAGTCAGAGTAAAATTAACATTGAGCCATGTGCCCCAATATGACACAACTACCGCTGTGTGGCATTGAATGGGGCTTGATCTGTAATGGGTTTTAAAGATTTTGAATATCACATTTAACCACAGTCCCTCTTATTGTAACTGTATTTTTCTCTTTCATCTACAATGTTATATATTGGCTAAAAATAAATTGAATACATAAAAATATCAAAAGGAAAGGAGTAAACATGAGAGTTAACATTTCAAGAAAATTTATATAATTTTTTTTCATACATCTTCAGATTATAAGAATAAACTCAGGAGATACATATTTTTTAATTTCTTCTTTTGTACAAAGTTACTGCAAGAGCAGTGTCTTTCATGTTTCTTTTTTTCTTATTAGCATTAAAATAGCATGACTTCTTAAAGACTAGCTGTCTCCTTCCCAGGAGATTTTCAAAACTGAAATAGGTCCTTCAGTTTTACACAGAGTACGATTTAGTATTAACTAGTTATTCATAGCAAATAGAAAGTCCATGGCATATGCTTATACTAAATGTTTGTGAAAACATTTCTTCAGTATTCACTTATAACTTCTATAGTGCTATGCAAAAGCGTTTATTCACGCAGCATTCTTTCATTGATTATCATGGCACTGTGTTATCTACTCTGCTAGATCATCATAATTTTATTATCTTAATGGAGTATGTTGACAGATAAAGGATGAAAGAGATACTTAGAAGATAAAGTTCTTAAGAGTTTTGAATTATGTAAACATAAAATTCTTGACAGTAGAAAGAGCAGTGTTAAGAATTATAACCACTGGGTCCCAAATTCTCTAGCATACTCATTCTCTTCTAAAACCAAGCTTCAACCTCTATACAAATTAAATTATTCGTTTTCACCCTGATCTCAACATATCAATAATGTCACATCACCTACATTTTAAACATCCTTTCCTTACAATTCTCCAAGTCATCTTTCATTTGCAAGAGTCGATACTATTGCCTTAAACAAAAGAAAGCTTCAATATTTTTGTTCGTTTATTTAAATGAATCTAGAAAGTTTTTACTTTTACTTACTGGGGCTGAGATATACACAATTCAGATCAATCAAGACATTGAAACCCAAGTCTCCCACAACAAGGCTTGGCCTATGAACACAGTCTTAATTCCCACGACATTCCTCCACTCTAGCCACACAAATGATTCTCAACTTTCTAAAACTCCATACGTATATTTAAGAATTCTGTGCCTTTCCTCAAGCCATTCTCTTTGCCTAAAAGGCTATTTCTACCCTCTCTTCCAGCCCCTGTGCGATTCCTTCACAGTTTATAAGAAAGAGTTGATATGTCACATCCTACTACCAATTTTCCCTAGTCAGAATTAATCCCTCCCTTTATTATTCTTTCACAAAACATTACCCAAAACTATCTGAGACAATCTCTTTGGCCTTACAATTATGTAGAATTATGTCTACACTGCAAGACTCCTTGAGAGTAGGAAAAAAATTGTTTTAAGCACTCTAGCAGGGTACTTGGCACAAAGCATAAAATAGAAGTTTGTTAAATTGAATTCTGGACATTGCTTAAAAGAAAAGAAACTATATTTTAAATGTTGGCACAAATGAGTTGACAAGCAAGCATTTTAGAAAATAAATATATTTTCTTTTCATGTTTGCAAGCCTAAAAAGTCATTTCCTCAAGACTACTCATCTATTTTCCAAATTCACTAACCAGAGGTACTCACCTCCTACTAAAATAACCAGCAATGGCTTTGTTCAGAGGCACAACATGAATGCCTAGTCTTGTAACTACGTCAGCATGACCCTACTGGTGGAACAACTATTTTAAGTAAAAAAAAAAAAAAAAAAAAACTTTGGAATAATTTACTAAATCACATATTTTATATAGTACATTATATGATTTCGAAAATATCTTAGTTCAATTCTTTATCGAAAGAAAATTTTATCAATTAAAAAGTTATTCCTAGGAAACACTTTATTCAGAGTGAAGGGGGAGGAGGAGTACCCTCTACCCACTCTGAGTCCTTCCTGTCTGGGCTACAAATTAAATTGAAATGAGACTGAATAGCAGGAGAAAATCAAACAAAATTTAATAACGTATACATGGGAGAAACTCAGAAAATAGAAACTGAGCAGCTCATCATTCTGACTAAGCTGCTTGCTTAAGTATTTTCAGCTAAAGGGCAAGAGGGTGTTTGGGGGAGTAGTGGTTTGGGATTTCAGAGGGGAAGAAGACAATTCACATGGAGATGGAAATGCAAAGGTTTGACAACTCTTTACAGGGCAACCTAGAAAATGCTGCCCAGGAGAGACAGAATTTTTGATAAGATGGGCCTGTTGGTGCCTTTCTTATCCCAGCATCTATTTTACATTATACTACAGCCATCATGTGGTAGTGGCTCCTTCCAGTAACAGGCCTTCTATGTTAAATTCTTTAGGCAATTTGGGAAGGGAAGCTCAAATGTTCTTCAGAGAAAATAATCAAGGTAAAGAGACATATTTTGAGGTGGCCAGATTTTGAGCTCCCACAAGAGAAATACTAAATATACTTTATATCATCAAATTGACAAATATATCATCTAGTTGTCTTTTCTACCCATGACACATTTGTAAAACTAACTGAATTAGTGTCTCTGAAAAAAGGAAACTTTAGTTAAAATGGTCATTCAAACTAGCATGGCTCAATAAACCTGAGAACCTGAAAAAAATACATGCAATTTCAAATAAATATAATTAAAATTTTAATATACAGACATAAATGCTGGTTTAAATGTTATAAAATGATTATAGATTTTAAATTATTTAACCAGTATTGATGTCTAAATGATTTTCATTCTTTCCCATTTTAGAACTTTTTTCAAAGTTCTTCATCCTTACTGATTATTTCCTTACTTGTTTTAACCTATAAACAGCATTAAGTAAAACTCCATTCCTGTCAGTAATCTATCCTCTTCATATAAGAATTTAAGTCATATGTTTTCTTTAAACTTACTTCTTTGATCTGTTATAAAAGATGTCCATGTGTTCCCATTTTCAAGTATTCCTACTGTTGACATTTGCCATATATGCACTATTATCTGGGGGACAATCTAAAAGTAATATAGCCTATTCTAATAGTGATATTCCAAGGTAACTGAGTATCATATTTATTTTTTATTTATATATATTTTTATTCTGGGGGTCCCCAGCTGTAGGACTAGGTTTAGGAACCACAGATCTTTTGTTCTCCTCCTCATTGCCTTTTAATTTTGCTGAGGAAGATTCGCCCTGAGCTAACATCTGTTGCCAGTTCTCCTCCTTTTTTTCTTGAGGAAGATTAGCCCTGAGCTAACATCTATGCCAATATTCCTCTATTTTTTTTTGTATGTGGGACATTGCCACAGCATGGCTGGTGAATGGAGCAAGTCTACGCCTGGGATCCAAACCCGTGCCACCAAAGCGGAGCGTGTGGAACTTTAACCACTAGGCCATGGGGCCGGGCCCCAGATTTACTTTTTAATGTTTGATTCATGTGTTACTTTCCCCTCTGTAGTCTACATATTGGTCACTGGCCCTTATCTTTCTATGGTAGAATCTCAGAAGAAATAAAAAGCATCTAGCTGTGAAATGACCATCTGTCAAGATCAAGATATGGTTGGTTTAGAATCTTTGCTGTCTTACTTCCTAGCTCTGTGACCTTGTAGAAGTTATTTAATGTACCTGAGTAATATCCCACATTATTCATGGGATAAACTGTACTTGATTTATAGAACTGATGACAGTAAATAATTTTAACCATCAATAAATTTTAACCATCTTTTCCTTTTCCACCTTATTCTATCATATTTCTTTCTATTGTACTCTCCTTCTCCTCTTCTCTCTCTTTCCTCTTGCTAATCCTTGGCTGGTGTCCAAAATGTACATCTCAGTCCACCAGCTTGTTTATCAAGGGTAGAAAAGAAATCTAAATCAATTATGCAAATATCACACACAAGAAACTGGCCTTTCATGAAGTTCCCAGTGCTCCTCTCTGTTGGCAGGGCATGACAGACACACAGGTTCTAGAGTCACGAATAGTGGAATTTGAAGTAGAGCCCACCACTCACTATTTGGCCTATAACTTGTTTGTATATTTGTTCCTTACTCTCTTTGAAACCAGGTTTCTCAAACCTTGAAACAGAACTAAGACATACCTCATAGAGCCATTGTGAAAATAAAATGTAAAATTCAGTGTGGTGTCTGGCAAATAGAAAACTATGAGGTAAAGTCACTTGTTAGACAATTCTGCCCTCCCTCTCCGTAACCAACAAACCAGAAGAAGTAGAAAAATTCCCCATTTCATAAACCTAGACAAAATCATCCCAAGAATGACAGCAGAAAGTTTACTGGTAACTCCACAGGTCCTGTGTGTCCTGGCGACCAGTTTGCTCTGAAATGCGGCCTGATCAACCAAACACAATGACTAGCGCAGGGCGTAACTCCTGCTCCTCAAATGATTCTCTGGCTATGACTACACGAGGCCAGTAACAATATAATCTCTCATATTTTTTTGTCACTTTTTTCAGAAAATGGAAAAGTAGGGCTTATAAACTAATTATTTGTAAGTTCTTTTCTCAGTATACAGAGTAATAGAGATGCGTATATATCTTAGAAGAGTATTCTAGGAAAAAAGTTTCATTCACTTCTTGAGAATAACTGTGATAAAATGTGACATCCTTAACACACTCAATAAATACTGATGTTTACTCATTTTAAAGGAAATAAGATAATGAAGGCAAAAGCATAATCTTAGCTTAAAAGATATATTTCTCAGAAATGGTTTAATGAGAGCACTATTAGAATAAAATGAAAATTCCAGAAAAAATAAAACCCATCTATGAAACAAACAAATCTAAAGAAACAGTCTGTTAAAAAAGACAGGACGATTTAACTCTTCATAGGAATTTTTAGTTGAAAATACAAACATTTAATAAGTAATTGCTGATATGAAAGGTCAAATTAAAACAGCAATATTTGGATGATTCTAAAAAAATAAAACCTGTTTGGGTCAACTTCTCCTTTCAGATTTAAAGTTATAGGTGTAAGGGAAGAAGCAATGTAGAAATATCAACTAGGAATTTGATGAATGAGAAAAATACAACTTCTAGAAAAAGAAAGAAAAGCTAACCCAAGTATATCTGAAAACAGTTGACTACCTCCATTATTGAAGATTTTTCTTTAAATAGACAAAAACCAAAGTGAAAAGCTTCACAAACCACCCTTTTATTTTAGCTTGAAATGGAAAAAAAAAAGTAGCAACACACTGCGATGTGAAAATTATGCAAAATATAACAAAATATATAAAAAGTCAAATGTAATCATAGCTAAAATGATGTTAGTACCTGAAAAAACTGTGCTTTGTAAATTACATATCCTTATAAGCCTTTCAAAAGCAATTACTCCCAGCTAACAAAAACCTAATCACAACGCATCTTTTCCCTAAGTTCAAAAACACACACTGCTTTAGTAGACTCATATTTTCCAATAAAAATCAAATTGCTAATATCTGTAATATCCACTTATGTAAGATAATCTAAAGTTTGTTTATGAACAAATACTCATTGAGGTCACCAAATTTAATAAACATATACACAGAAAAGTGTCTTGAACTTACACACAGAAATTGATTTCTAAAGAAAATATTTATATGGGAGATATTCTAATATTTCTATTTATAAACACTAAATTAAAGAACAATTAGTATTTTAGAAGAAAGCAAACATGTTTGACACATTATCCTATTGATTACCAGTTCTAACTGTATTTTAATCTTTTCTATGGGATTTAAGTTATATGCTAAAATTCATACTAAATAGAGCCAAAAATTTACTGGTCCTTTAACTATCATAACAGACCCTAAAAACCCTAACAAGGATGACAACTTAAAAAATATATTTAAACTTACCCCATTTAATGGATATGTTTTCCATCCTAGCTCTCCCAGAACAGTTGTTGTATCAAGCAACACAACTGGAATTAAATAAATAAAGAAACCTTGTATGAATTTCTCAATTGATGCAAAAATATAACAAAGTTATTTAAATGATTAATGTCAGCTACCCTATTATTTATTGTATTAGCTTTAATAAGTTGCATTACTTACTGGAAAATTATTTGTATATACCAAATAGTAATACATAATACTTAATAATATTAATAAATGATAAAATGTATGAAGTGGTTATAAGTTAATTTTAAAATATGTAATTTGTATTTAACAGTACTAAATGAAATAGATAATTGAATAACAGAATTAACAGTCATTTTTAATAGCTGACTTTTAAAATTAATGAAATAACCACTTTTGCTGTTCCAGAACCCCACTTTCATATACAGTCTTTTTATACCCCATTAAAAAAAGAAAAAACTATATTAAAACAGGCTTCTATATTTTCTTTCTGTGTTATTAAACGCCCTTATATATGATTGGCAAAGTATGAAAACAACTCATTTTGAATACACCTACTTTCTTTAAAGCATAGATTACATAATTATTGTTATGTGCTAGGTAGTATATTTACTGCTAAGGGAGGCAAAAACAAAAATAAAAACCACGCATCTTTTTCCCTGAGCAAAAGTAACTCATAATCTGATCAAAAAAGCAGACATGTAAACAAATAACGATAACATATTCTGTTAAATTCTAAAATAGAAGAGACTATATAATAGCCCAGCAACTAAGCTGAGTTAAGGTTGGTAGGGCAGGCCTGGGAGCATTTCACAAAGGAGATGTAATTTGAGGTGGCCAAGGATGAGAGGGTCTTCAATCAGATGTGAAAGGAAAGAAATACTTTTTTTCTTTTAGAATACCTTCTATAAAGTAACTGAGATATGACTAAATCAGTTCAGAGTCGCTGGAGTGAGGATTAGGAGTGGGAATGATTTTGGGGAAGTAGGAGGATAGAAACGAGGCTGGAAAAGATAAATGGAGATCAACTGGGGAGAATTTTTGTAGTGTTTCCAGCAGATCAATGTGTAGGGCCCATTATTCAGCAGATCTTAATTTTTAACTACTACTTCCAAGTCCCACAGACAACAGCAGACCATGGACCACACTCTGAGAAACAATGCTTTGTTATCTCATCATGAGTGTATCTAGTTAAGAAAGTGGGTATTTTTATGTGTAGTTTTAAAAAATGTCATTGGGAGTATGTTATTTGGCATCTGCTGTTGAGTGTCTATTGTAAGGATTCTGTGGTAAGGATCCTGTTTCTTATTTGCATCACTGTGATATTTTTTTTTATTTTTAAACATTAAATCATTCTTAAATTTCTGGGATAAACTTTAATTACTCATTGCAGAATATTCTTTCAGTACGGTTAAAATCTATTCACTAAACTACACCTGCAAAACCGAGCTATAATTCTTTAATTTTTATTGTGGGAAATTCTCAAACTATTTTAAAGTCTGGAGAAAACAGTACAAGGAACCCTCATGCACTCATCACCCAGCTTCAGTAATTACCAACTTACAGTTGATCTTATTCATCTATACATCTGTACCTACTCTCCCACTGCAAGACTTCTTTGAGGCAAATTCCAGTAATCATACCATTTCATCTGTAAAAATTTCAGTATGTATGTCTAAAATAAAGATTCCTTTTAACATAACTACAATATTTTAATTCATTACTATGAAGAGCAATTCCCTAATGTCATCAAATATCCAGTCAGTGTTTAATATTCCTATTGTCACAACTTATTTAACAGAAAATCAAGATCCAAATAAAAGCCATACATTACAGTGAGCTGACATACCTCTTTGTTTTTTTAATCTGTAGGTGTCCCCTCTATCGTTTTTGTTGTTAGATGTATTGAGATATGATCTACTTACAATAAAATTCACTCTTTTTAAATGTACATTTCTATGAATTGTGACAAACCCCTACATCCATGTAACCACTGCTACAATCAAGCTATAGAATATTTCCATCACCCCCAAAATTTCCCTTGTGATTCATAGTGAATCCCTTCCCCGCCCCAGCCCCTGACAACACTAATCTGATTTCTGTCCCGATGGTTTTGTCTTTCCCCAAATGTCAAATGAATGAAATCATAGAGCATGTAGCCCTTTGAGCCTAGTTTCTTTCCCATAGCATAATGCATTTGAGATTCATCTATGTTGCTGTATCTATCAACAGTCCATTCCTTTTTATTGCTGGAAGGTATTGTATTGTATGGAATCCCCTAGTCTATGGACATGTGGGCTGTTTCCAGTAGGGGACATTATAAATAACGCCACTATAAACTTCCATGTACAGATTTTTGTGTGACCCCGTGCTTTCATTCCTGGCAAATAACTAGGAGTGGGATTACTGGGTTATATGGAGAATGCTTACTTTTTTAAAAAACTGTCAAAATGTATTCTAAAATGGCTCTGAAGTTTTACATTCCCATTAGAAGAATGTATGGTTTCCCAACTGCTCCACCTCCTCACCAGGACTTGGTACCGTCAAGTTTTTTTTTAAGCGTTCTAACAGGTGTGCAAAGGTATCTTACTGTTGTTTTAATATGTGTTTCCCTAATTACTAGCCAGTTGTCTCTTTCACTACTTGATATCAAATGTACTGAAAAATTCAGGTTGTTTTGTCCCACATTCTAGATGTTCCTAATCGCAACACAGCATTGTACATGCTCCTCCATTCCTTGTATTGTCTTTAAATCACCAGATATATTTGGTGGCTTGATCAGATTCAGGTTCCATTTATTTTATTTTTTGTATGATTACTTCATTGGTGGTGTTTTATTATCCTTTTAGCAGAAAACAGGGAAGATATCAATGACTGCTAGGGTCATGTCAAAAGGACTGGAAACCAACTTGCATAGGCTTCCATTGGCCAAAAATGGATAATTTGATCATATACAAGGTTAATGACTATAAGGGATTGAAACACTGCAAATATGCTTAAATCCATGCATTCATAACTATAAAATATACCTACTGATAACGTTTGCAGAATACTAGAAAACCAATAGTTTAAAAGCTGTAAATAATCTGAAAAGAATAAAATTTTTATTTCACTTTTTTGATATAAACTACTTGTGAATAAAGAAATAACTGAAGAAGGGAAATTTCTCTTACTGAAATATTTCAGTTAATAAATGAAGAATGACCAAATTAGGCTACACCCTTTTCTACTCCTAATGAATTAATATATTTAGCTAGTGGTTTCCAATGGCTGCTAACATCACAAAAAAAGATGAAAAGAGACATAAAGGGCTACAGCTAAAAGGCTTTCTTTATAGTCTCATTTACTCCATATTAACCTACAATTCTAACAAGATTGGAAGTAACAGAAAAGTACAGTAAGGATGATACATCTATATATACACACACACACATATATACATATATACACATATACTATATATGTGCATACACACACACAAACACACAAAATGATATTTGATGGCATCTGGTTTCATTCAGTGTAACAAAAATAATCTCACATATTTACAGAAAAAAGCCAAAGGTAGCATAATAATGAATACTCAAATCTATAAGCTTATCTCATTATCAAATAAAAGTTATTTTTATTTTTGGTATATACTGTTGAAAAGAATTCAGAAGTATGCAATACCAGTATATACTTCTGGGTACTCAATAGTTTAATGTTACTCATCTAGCAACATTTATATTTTGGAATACATCATTATTTCCCTAGCAGGCTGGTAAAATAATGATATTAATTCATAGTCACTGCAGGAAGGATTTTCTATATATTTTCTTCTTCAAGTAATCTCCACATTGTCCTATAAGTTGTTTCTTTTTTTTTTTTTTTTCCTGAAGAAGACTCGCCCTGCACTAACATCTGTTGCCAATCTTCTTTTTTATTTGGCTTCAGGAAAATTAGCCATGAGCTAACATCTGTGCCAACCTTCCTCTATTTTGTATGTGGGATGCTGCCACAGCTCGGCTGGTGAGTGATATAGGTCAGTGCCCGGGATCTGCACCCGTGAATCCGGGCCGCTGAAGTGGAGCACACAGAACTTTAACCACTTGGCCATGGGCTGTCCCTCGGTTGTTTCATGTTTAATACTCAATTTACAGATGAGAAAACTGAGGCTCAGGAAGGTTAAGTAATTTTCCTTGGGATCACAAAGTGATAGATTTGGTTTCCAACCAAGGAGACTGATGCTAGAATGTCCTTTAAAAAACATTTAAAACCTTTAAACCTTTTTAAGAAAGTGTTTTCTTCCTACCTTTTTAAGTCTGAATATAAAACTTCATTATTTGTTTTCTCTTTTTATTTTTGTAGATGCAGAGAAACATCACTATTTCTTTTGCTGATTCCAAATCTTCTTCAGTTTTTATCCAGTTTTCTCATCAATGGTTTCTACAGAAAATTTACCAGTTCTACCTACAAATCACGCCATTTAAATCAACGGGTTTACTGGAATAGAGTGTTCAAAAATCTCTAATATGAATTGAAGTCTACCAACAGAGATTTCTTTTTCATAGATTATATACAGAAATTATAGCTAATTAATTAACTTACTAGTTGATATAATTATTTTTTATATAATATATTTAGGCTGCCTAGTGCTCCATATTCATAATTTGTAAACTATGAAGTATATTCATTTCAAAACAAACAGAAAAGAAAAACATGTATATATCTACAACAGTGTAGATCCTTAGGAAGAATTTGTTTCTTAGTAGCTTCAAGAAACAAGATTTACATAATTGCTTTATTTTCCTCATTAAACTGTAACCGTACCTTCTAAAAATCTGTAAACAGTAAAATTTCAAATTTGCATTCTAGACAAGTGAATGAACAATGACATCAAAATAAAACTGAGGGTTTTTGATATTTTTAATACCATTACATGTGATAAGTGCTTAAATTTTATCATTTGTTTCACACATAAAACCCCCATAAATTCAGGTTTTTCACACACACTAATTGCATTGGACCCAGCAAGGTGAGAGCTCCTCCTGCTGGCTTTCAGTAAAAGTTAGCTAGTCTCTACCAGAGTGCAAAAGTACTGTAAACTTAAGAAGGAAATAACACTACATCGACACTGACTTCAATAAAAAGCCAATAATTTTTAACAATAATGGCAAGGTTTTAAATATAGCAAAATTAATACCTATTATTTACTTAAAGAGTATACATGAAAATATATTTATTCATATCATAATAAAAAGAAATTGGATAAACAAAAAAAAACAGAAAAAGCAGTAGGCTGGTGCTATCAAAATAAAGTTTTGAAAATATTTATTTTAATAAGCAACATAACGCATAGAATATGTTTGTAAAACTACATACAATTTTCCTACTAACTTTTAGAAGTAAATTTCCAGCATATTCTATTTCTCTCTGAAAATACCTCTTAATTCATTAGTGCTCCCTTTACTCATTCTTTTGGAAATTATAAGAAAATTTTACTGTGTTCTAAAAGCAGATATCAAATGATAGAGACAGGGTTGATAATATTGGATTAAATATGAGGGTAATGAGTACCTAAGATTAGAAAGCTCAGTGTTAATTTCTCGCCCTTGAATAATTTATCAAGTCTTTATCTACATCCCTTTTAGTAAATTTAAGGGATATTAGTTTTAAAACAATTAGCCTATAGGTTCATAGGATATAATAGATCATCTTTATTTCAACTGCACAATAAAAAAGGATGAGATTTTATATATATATGATTTTGAAAAATTAAACAAGAGATCAATCAACTCGCTAAGAAAGTAGCTATTCTTTTAGGATAATTTTTTTGGAAAAATTCAAGTTAATGACATGTGACTTGAGTCCAAAGATTTATCAATACTTGTAAAAGTTTAGACAACAGTAAATACAAGTTTGAGAACTTTCTCCAATAGACTTCACGCAAAAAAGGCCAAGGCATTTCTTCTTAGAATCATTCAATTTAGAGCCTTTATTTTACAATTAAGTCCAGAAAGGTAAAGCAAGTTACTAAGTCACTAATAACAACATAATAGTAGAGCCGGTTAATAGTTCCATGTTCCACTGACTTTAACACACCCTACCATCTCCCACAGCTCTAAATAAAGAGGTAAATAAACAAAAGGAATACTTCTGCCATCATGATGAGTTATCATATAACCAGAGAAGACTTCAAATTATATATATATAAACAAACATGCACATATATACTTATAAATTTTAGCAGTAGTCCATTTGAATATCATCCTGTTCAGATCCTGCTTTAAACTGACATTCAGATTACCACATTAACTAATCTAGTTTTGACATAATTCTATATTTTTGACTGACAAAAATAAAAACTTTTACTTCCAGATCTATATAACTATAGGTATCTACCCTCACACAGAGTCAGGATCAATATTTAATTCCTAAAAAATCAAACACAGATTGCTTTAAATAAACATAGGATTATTGTGTTTACCCCTGGTATGTCTTCTGGGTATTGGTATTATTTTTAAGGCAATATTTTACAAAGAAGATCACTTCTTTTTAAAAATAATGAAACTACTTTTACCTAGAAGCTGAGATCAATACTTGTTCATTAGGTGTACTTATAGCATTTGTTTTGTTGTGGCTTTCTTATTTCTGTTGTTGCTTGTTTGTTTTTAATATAGGTGTTGTTCATGATTAATTTTTATACCCCAGCTGAGAGTCTGGAAATCCCATTTGAAAGATAATATGAACACAGTGATGTTAAACACTTTTCTCAAAATCAGAGAACAAGATCAAGTCTAGAACTTTGCACTCATACCCTTCAGCTCTCTACTCTACGAGAAAATGCTATCTTTTTCAGAAAGCATGTCCTTTACTTCTGATGAAAAAAATAAGCTATAATAACCAGAGATTATTTTTCTTCACATCACCTTAAATAGAGAAAAAGGGCAAAAAATTCAAGCTAGTTCACTAGTTAGAAGGCAAGTTATACCACAGACTGAGAATTGCCACTGAAAACCTTATCCAAATAATGAATGGTTAGTAGTTGATTAAAATGTAACTAGAAATGTTCATCCTCACTTCCACATCTTCCCATTTTGCTCTAAAAACCTCTTCTGTTATCCTGCCTTACACAGCTTTATTCCCCCACAGCCTCATAATCATTTCTAAAGCCTGCCGTTGGACAGGAGGACTTACAGAGACCCAAGGAGAATCCAGATCTGGATCTGATCCATCAGAGGTCACTAAATGATAGGTTTACTCTGGGGCTCCTCAGCAAGGTCATTAAGACTTATCAACGAGTCACCTCAAAAGTCCAGTTTTCACCATCAAATTATTAAGTTATCTCTATGGTTAAAAAAAGAGAAAAGAAATTTGGCATGTTCCTAATTAACAATACTTAATTCTTCCATTTTGACATCTTCAGCAGTTTCATCTATAAGCTAAGTAGCTTCATTTAGGATCGGTGTTATTTCCATTTGTTTCAATTACACCCAGTTTCAATAGCTAGAAAAGACTATTTGGCTTTAGTCTTATATTTGCTAGTCTTATAATATATTTAATAAATGTTGTGAGTTTCAGAGACTCACAACATTTATTAAATATACCCCATTTAGCCCAAACCATTGAACCCGCTCCCCATTGCTTACATATTATCAGAGAGGCTTCTCAGCTTTCTAGTTCTTTCATTTCTTACATTTCTCATTTGTCTTCCATGGGCTTTGGAAGCTTTCCTTTTTTTTTGGAAGAATATTATGAAACTCAAGGTTTCATATGCACTCAAATCACTGTTTTTATACCTCTGATAAAAGAGAGAATGATTACTAATTTGAAAGTCTTATCTACAACATAACGGCCATCTCAGTGTAAAACCACTTCTATATAACGGAATAACAGTCTTAAAAAAACTACTGAAACCTTTACTTTAAAAAGAAACAATACCGGCTTTACATCGAGAAGAAAAAAATGACTTTTACTAGAATATAAGAAAAAGTTATACAAGTAAAAGAGAGTTTATTTTTTCTTGAAACTGAAAGGGAAATTTTTTCCTGTAATGTTTTTTCCCCCATTACACTCACGTGGACATAATGAATTTTTAACTTCCTTCATTAGAGCATATGGAAAAAAGTAACTAAAATGTGACTTGATTTTAAATTAAGACATTTTAATATTATTTCAACAAACATTTACTGAGTGTCTGTTATATTTAAGACTCTATATTAGCTATTGCAGGGTACACAAAGTTTATAAAACACAATGTCTACTCTCAAGGAGTGCCTGGTGTCATTTTTTCAATCCCACATTAGAATTTTTGTGTCAACCATGTGCCATAGTTTATTCAAACATGTAAATAGCAAAACAGATTAAAATGCCCTTATTCAGAAGGTGTAGACATGGAAAGGCTGCAGCTATGTAGCAGACTGTGTAGAATTAAACAGCTATTCCAAAAGGGCAGACATCCAACTGCAGATCAACATCACCATCAAAACTGTCAGTAATTGGACCACTTATCTTAGTTTCTATAGAAGTGCCAAGGAATGAATAGACTGTAGAAATGCATCCCAGAGTCAACAGGAAGAGAAATAATAATTTTCTACCTGAAGGGTACTCTCCAAAATAATCCCAAATACAAGAAATACCTGCTAAATTTGTCAGGAGAGACAGAATGTTTTATTTAGATGGGAGATAAAAAAAAAAAACTGAAGTAAACATTATCAGAAATAAACGTTTTTATAATCCAAGCTTTAGTCATCAGAAATAAAAAAATTATCAGGTAAAAAATATTAATTGTATCATCAAACTTTTGAAAAACATATCAAACAACCTTGAAAGGACAATATTCTCTTTTTGCCCACTGAAATTATAGCCTAATAAAGATACAATTATCAACATTACTTTAATTCAAAAATTAGTTCTGCCAGCATAGTATGGGCTCCTCAAGGGCAGGGTCTGTTTGTGTGTGTGTATATTTGTTGAATAAAATGAATGAACGAATGAATGAATGAATGGAGTGAGTGGAAGGGAGTCTGGGCAAGAAACTCATTTCTTGGGAAAAACCATTCCTAACCAATTATTAAAAGAGTAGTACAGGATTAGTGGAAAGGCAAGCACTGGACAAAATTTAAACGGCCATTGTGCTTAGCTTGTAATGGAGAAGGTCAAAAGCTATTCACATGTGATCTCTCTAAGATATGGTTAAGGGACAAAGTGGTCTTTGGGAAAAATAAAACCAAAGTAGGTATTTGTTTTGAGCACAAACTAGACTGTGAGAAGACAAACATTTTCTGCAACTTTTGAAGTCCTCTTGTCTGCTCCACCCTGGCCCAAACCCTTTCATCAGTGAATGCCCTCAGGCTGCTCACTCTCAGTCCAAACCCTGTGCAACTATCCCCACCTCCAGCAGCCCAGTGTTCAAATTAGCCATCTTATCTGCTGCCCAACTGAAAGCACTCATCATATCAAGAAAACATCTTAAGTAAAATAGCAAAAAATGTGCTTATGAATATTCATTTCCACTTACCCCTTCCTGCACCATTTATTTATTTATCCAAGTTAAATCTGAATTGATTACAGCACCCTTCAGGCGACAGTGACTTGGGACTCCTTCATGGCATATCTAAAATCACACCACATAAGCAATTCTTCACAGAAACATAATGAAAGATAATTGCTAAAACTCCAACTTTTGTCACGTCCAAGGAAATTACCCTATGTTTAGATTATATCTTCCATTTACTTCCTGGGTTCTATACTTGGCTGTAGTATTGTATGCTTGTGTAAATTTGGCCAAATCATAATTCTTATGCTACCGATTGTTGGGAGTTGCTCTGCCTTAAACCAAGTAATTCTCTAAGCCTTAGTATCCACCCCAACCTGGCTCTCAACAGACTCTGATCTTGTTAGCCACTCTTCCAGGGTAGCAAGGCTTAGTATGTAAAACTGAGTAACAAACAAAAGTTTGCTTATTGAGTCATGGGTCATGACTGTCTCTTCTTTGCCCTTTGAGCTTCCCTTGTTAAATGATCCACTGGAAAAATCCTCAAGAGATATCTAAAGACAATGCTATTTTTTTCTTGACTCCTCTATCCCCTCTCTCTAGCTGATTTCAGAAATATTATCCATACTCTAGCTCCTTTAGGCTCTAAAAAAGGTGAAGCCAAATTGCCAATGTTGAAGATTCTTCTCTAAAGCAGCTAACTAAATTGTTCACAAACATTTAGATTTCACAGTCAGATGCTTATAAAACATGGTTGTCAGGTCATGAAACTCGATAATCTGTTCACACAAAAACACATTCTGGAGAGATATTCACAAGAATAATTTAAATAAAAATATAACTTTCTAACCCTTTCACAATAATTTCAACATCATTGACTGCCTAAAGAATGTGTGTTGTCTTCTGAATTCTAAACTGAATTGTACTGAGGATTTTGGTAAGTAATACTGCCTGTGGAACAGCATAGTCTATAAGGAGAGAAATGGGCAGGAAAAATACGAAGACAAATAAAATATTAAGACAACCAGTTGTCATATCACTTAGCCATTAAACAGCTTTTAGCATAATTATTTGATAAATAAAGTCATGAGAATTATGTAGGACAACTTCCTACTGGAAACTATTGAGGAAGTGACAGAGCAAATGCAGTGCCAGATTTAGAGGCACATAAACTGCAAGACAGCTGATCTTTTGCGGCATATTTCTGTACCGCAGAGGAGTCAGGAGGAGGAATGGTTCATAAATGAAACATTTACAAATGTGACCCATGCCAAGAGCAGCATGGCTTCAGTATAGAGAAAAGAATGACAGATGGAAGCTTTACTGCTGGCAGAAAAAAAGAAAAGAAGAAAAGCAAAACAAAAAAACCAAGCATTTTTATCATTACCCTATAGGAAACGCAAGTCATTAAGTGCTGCTGTCAAAGTGTTTATCACTCAGATCTTGTGCAATAAAGTGTAATAGAAATGATAATGGCATTTTAACATTTTGACAAATGGAGAATATTTTATCCAACACAGGTTTCCCAAGTATAATTAAGCATAAGAAAGCAGATGCTAGCTTTTACAAGACATTGGTCAGTTTTCTTAATTTACTGATTACCCAAGACATGGATTATGGTAAGAAATGTAACAATGTTAAGAAACTCTCTTGATGAAGTCATCAGGATCCAAATTCTGTCCTCAGCTTTCATGGCGGAGAAGCTCAATTTTTATCCTTCCAAGGAGGAGTGATCATATTTTAGGAGACTGATTCTTGATAATCAGGGATACGGGAGACCAATTTATAAATGAGAAGGATGATTTATTCACTGATGATCTGCCTCCCCAGGGAATCTCCTTCCCTGCAGGTAAAGACATTCAAGAGACCAAATTATAGATCAAAGATTTCTTGGAAAGTACCAAATTACTGGAAAGGAGTAACTATTTTACTTTTTTAAATCCATTAGGTCTATTTCTATTTAAGGAATAAAGAATTTTATCTATCCATTTTAAAGCTGAATAGTGCTTAAGAAACAATGAAAAGTTTTCCACTTGAAATTGTTTTTCAAATATACACATTGCCAACTTCAACTCTGGCATTTCAAACACTATTTACAAGACACATTATAGTTGCCGTAGTTACAGCCTATCTGTTATTGGCTAAATTTTGGGAGGCCTAATTTTTATTTCTTGGAAAGAAAATCTGTTCTATCTATAAAATCTCTTTAATTACAAAGTAGTATTTTTTCCCCAAGAAAGATTCTTCCATGTGAGTAAAATAAATCCCAATTACTATGAGTTGATTTTATATGGTTTCAAATAAGGACAGAGAATAATGTTTGCTGACCATAACACACAATTTTGGGAAGAATCTAAACTTTTACCCATGGAGTCTGCAATTGGTTGGCTAACTGTTTCTGTCTTAGGTTGTTCTTTACAGAGGTAAACACACCGTAGTCCTTATTTTTATTGACCAAGAATGAGAAGAGTTTAAAAAAACTAAACCATTGATTTCTCAGTTCAAACAGTTTCTAAGCAACTTCCCTTAATATTAATAGTTTTATCTTGCCTCAATGACTTTATTTCATCATGTAATCTAAAACTGCCATATTTTGAATAATGCAAAATTGAACATTTTTCAGGAATCTGGTCTTTTGTTTTCTCTGTCTTCACGCTTTTCAGAGAAAATTTATCAGTTTGGTGGTTTCAATTATTTTTTCAATGTTGTCAATCTCCATAACAGTATCTCCAGCATAAATCTCTCTCTTATTCTTCACACACAATTCAGAAGCCCCTCAAACTTAACATGTCTGCATCTGAGCTCACTATTTTCCCATCAATGGGTACCACCTCCTCCTGATTTCCCTATCTCAGTTACTAGCACCCAGCATCTGCCCAAGTGCTCAAATTAGGAACCTGCATCCGATCTTTGACTCATCCCTGACTCCCTATCTCCTTAACAGTTTCCAAAATGGATATTGCAGGCAGAATAATGGCCCCCCAAAGTTGTTCATGTCCTGACTCCAGGAACCTGTGAATATGCTGTTACTTGTAAGGAAAATTAAGGTTGCAGATGAAATTAAGGTTTGTAATCATCTGACCTTAAATTAGGGAGATTATCCTAGATTATCTGGTAAAAAAGGTCCCTAAAAGTGGAAGATAGAGCCAGTGACTGAAGAAGAAAGGAGAGAGAGATGCAATATTGCTGGCTTGAAGATGGAGGAAAGCAGCCAACAGCCAAGGAATGTGGGGTGCCTCCAGAGGCCAGAAAGGACAAGGAAATGGATTCTTCCCTAGTCTCCAGAAAGTAACACAGTCCCACTGACACCTTGATTTTAGCCTAGAGAGATGCATGTCAGATTTCTAACCTATAAAACTGTAAGAATAAATCTGTGTTGTTTAAGCTGCTAAATTTGTAACAACAACAATACAGAATTAATACAGTGAACTTTCTAAACCATCTTCAAATCTATCAGTTTTCCTATTCCCTACCTATTCCATCTCTCAACTGGAATAGGGTTCCTTGGTCCTGTTCCTCTCATTTAACTTCCACAATGCAGCCTCAGTGATCTGCCTAAAATACAAATCTGATTTTTCCATTCTCTGTTCAAAACTCCTCAGTGGTTCCCCTTATCACTTACAAAATTCTCCCACAAATGTGTACTTATTTCTTCATAATGTATATATTAGCCATTCTACCAGGTTCTGAATATAAAGATGAATCAAAATAAACACAGTCCCTACCTTCAGGGTGATTATAATTAACATGAAAAACAGAAAATAAACAGAAACTATAAAAGAAATATATAACCATGTATTATGAGAATTGCTACAAATCTAATTAGATTTCAGACTCATGGAAAGCCTCTAGGAAGGGAGTTACAATTAGATAGAGTTGAACCAGTCTCTATACTCCTTTTAGATTCACGATATGAACTATATAATAATGAATTGAAGAAGACATGAAATAACATATTGATTAAGTATTTTTAAGCCAGTATTCCCCTCACTTTTTTGGCACTAAAACCTCTTTCCCACTGAATACGTCCCAACATTCTATGGTAAAATATCACGTATGGCACCTGTTGAATTCCATTCCATTCCATGCAAAACACTTCCTGGCTTGGTCCTATCTACCTGTCCTATTTCTTCTGCAGTACCCTACCCTACATTACTCTGATATACTGGTAATTCTCAGACTTACCTGTCCTCTCACCTCTCCACATTTCATATTTCCTTCTTCTTGGAATACTCTCACTCTCATTGGTCCTGCAAGAAGACTCCTAGTCATCACTTATGGCTTAGCCTAAATGCGATTTCTTATAGAACTTTCCCTAATTTACCCCCGAAAGATGCAGATGCTCTTACTCTTATGCCCCACTGAAATTTGTACATACTTCACTAAGTAATTATTTTACTTTATTTTACCACAATGTATGTATTCTCTTGTGTAACTTTTCTTTCATAGACTCTCAAAGGGCAGAACTGTATAATCCCCCCAGTCTTCTCCAAGATTGAATATTTTAAAAATGAATAACTGAATTGAACAGCAAAATGAAAATGAACAGGTGAGGAGTTTAGAATAACTAGATACATCTAATTCTGCAGTTAGCAAATGGCTCAAAATGTTGATAAAAATGGATAATTCAGGGCCCAGCCCCATGGCTGAGTGGTTAAAGTTCCGTATGCTCCACTTCAGTGGTCCGGGTTTGTGGGTTTGGATTCCCGGCGTGGACCTACTCCACTCACCAGCCATGCTGTGGAGGTGTCCCACATATAAAGAAATAGAGTAGGATTGGCACAGATGTAAGCTCAGGGCTAATTTTCCTTGGGCAAAAAAAGAGGAGGACTGGCAGCGGATGTTAGCTCAGGGTGAATCTTCCTCAACAAAAGAAAAAAAAAAAACACGGATAATTCAGAGCACACAAACAAAAAATATAGTTATATTTTCACTAGCTGCAAAGCACTGAGAAGAGTACGTTGGAGAGGGAGAAGTTAAGGTCCTGTGATTATAAATCTAGTGCGTCAAAAGCAATAAATAATAAAAGAACTTTGTGGATTTCCATTAAATTGTGTCAAAGGAAATTACTAGAGCAGAGTTAAAACACTGACAAAGCCTCAATAATAATCCTCAAATCCTGATCACACAGGAAGAAAAAAAAAGAAAACTACTGAAACGAAATCACAATGATTCAGGAGCTTCAACAACTTAAGCAAAAGAAATTTCAATGGGAACCTAGTAGGGGAGATTTTATATATAAAAAGTAAAGTATATTTGAAATAGTCTTAAGAATATTCTTTCAGATTAGTTATATATATACATATTATCTGAAAGAACACACTCAATATAACTAATCTGAAAGATTACACTCAAATAAAAGGGAAAAACTACCTATGAAAAAGAAGAACCATTTACTCAGAATAAAATAAATCAGTTGGTGCTCCTAACAAAGAACGTAGTCAATGTATTATGGCCACTGAAGCTGCAGAATGGCTAAGGAAAGGAACATCAAATGGTATTAAAAGCATTTTAAAAGAGCTATAGAAGTGGCTACAATATCTTTGAAGTTAAATATAGGAATCCTACTGAACTGACACTTTCATCTTGAGGTGGCCAGAATGATACCATTTATAGAGCCCCTATTTGGTTGGGTTTTCATATAAATTCAAACTTTACATTATTTTTATTAAAGCCTAGGATATATTAAAACCTCAAAAAATAAGACAGAATATTAATAAATCTTCATATCTATTATTGTTCTGAGACATAGTTATAAATTTTGACGACATGCCTTTGTGCCTTAGAGAAACAAATTGTGAATAGAGGGAAGTATGGAAGCCCCTGGAGAGTTAAGATTTCACATTACTACTGAGGGAAGGGTTGTCTCTTTTCTAAGCAGGGGAGCCAGACTGACAATAATCAGCAAGAGGTATCAGCAGTAATCTTAATCAGCAACAATTAGCAACAGGTAGGTAACTCTAACCATGGGGTCAGTGACAATTATCTCATATTTCCTCTACTATAAGGGCAATGATATCCTAGTCATCTTGTTTATAGAGAAATGGATGACATATTAAAAGTTTTAACTCAAAGGAACTCTACACAGCAATTTTAAGAGAAATCTATTAAATGAATAGTTCTAAGGCCTCAATCCCAAATAAGGAAGCCACTGAAAGAGGAACAGACAGACACAGTCATTTACCTCCTCCTCATCACCTTTGTCAACCATCTATTGAGTACTTAGTAAACCCAAGAACTGTGCAAGGTACTCAAGTAAATATGGAACAGAGAGGGAACAGGTTGGTGGAGAGCAAACCATCCTGCATTTAGGAAGTACTTGTTGAGATGAAAAAGATACTCTAAAAACTAAGTAATATATGTACCATGTAAAATCCTTAAAAATAGAGAGGCTGACAACATTTAGTAAACTGACCCAAACTTGTGAAATTGAGTGACTTAGGGAGACATTTTTGAATTCATCCTATCCAGAGGATTAAACTTCTTGATACAGTATTGAACTCATGTTGATAAGAAGTGGAATTTCTGGTTTTTCTAGAAGATTAATACTCCAGTTGCTCCAGCCCAATTCCAAAAATGTCATACATTATAATGAAATGTTCCTACCATACCACCATAAATCATAATGAAACTAAGCTCAAATATTTGGTCATTTTAAAAAACAAAACATGACTTGCAAATATGTACGTATTCACTAAGCCTTTCCTTACTTATACTCTCTTGAAGTTGGTATTTTCTCTTGTATTACCTAAATTCAAAAATCAGCCTGAAAACACGACTCAACTCAACCCCACTAATGATGGACCATGGGCTAGGAAGACACAGTAAAACGTGTTATTGCATGTTGTTTTTATTCCATAAACTGGTGTTAGTCTCGATTACCTTGTTGTCTTTATGACTCTGTACCATAAGCCCTGACAGTGGGGTTTTCTTTTTTGTAATACAAGTGCCTGACTTAAGTTTTGAATGCTGAAGCATCCACTTCAAAAGAGCCCCAGACTAGATCAAGAGCCAGGCAGCTTCCCTGAGGCTCCTTTGTTTTAGAGATCTTGGCTGATTTCAATAACTGACCATTTGAGCTACTTTGTTCTGTTCCTACACTTTAAATTCTGGCTCTTATGTTTTAAATTCACCAATGAAGAGTGAGCCCGTGAAACCATAGGCCTCCACCCTCGACCCCAATAAAAGCAGAACCCTAGGCCCACATGCTCTCTCTCCCTCCACCCGCAATCTCACTGTGTAGCCCCAGGTGTGCTGTGTAATTTCGAGGTCTTGTCAGTAATAAACCTTTATTTTTTTTCCTGATGGTTATTGCTGAAGGGCATCTTGCAATCAAAATAAAAATCACAATGGCCAGTCCAACCACATCACTGGTTATTGATAAGGCTGAGACTGACACAAAACAGACTCCTAAAAAATAAACCAAAGAAATGTATATTTTCAGAGATTAATTTGAGAATTTAGATAATGGTAAACAATAACCATAGTCAACGCTCTAATGCTCTAATGAGCAGAACTTCTTGAAGTATTCTAGACTAACTTTTCCCCACTGTGTACTATATATGACATACTCATAAAAGCACCCATCAGTTTACAGGAAAACAATAGTAAGATGATGTTTAAATCACTACTATGACCAAATCAAACAATTTTAGTTGTTGGTTTTTTTTTCATAAGTATTTGGACTAGTGATGATTAGCTGTCTCAACAAAAATTCTGAGCAATTCTCAAGTGACCAACATTATGCTTCTGTGTCCCTGCAGGATATGGACATTCATCTCTCAAGCCTCTTTTCTCAGCACTCCATCCCTCAAACTCAGTGCTTCAGGCCTTACTGATTTTATCTAATGTTCTCAAAAACATCAGACTCTTTGGGCCTTCTTGCAAACTAATATTCTCTTATCTTGGTGCCTACCTATCCCTGGACTCAGCTCAATGACAGTTCTCGTTGGAAATCTCTTGTGATATCTTTTACCTAATGGTGGGGAAGCATCACTCTTATTGGGCTTCCTTAAACTAATGCATGTACTCTAGCAAAAAAAGCATGACTTTACTGTGACTATTCAATCATTCATCTCCCAGAGGAGACTTAAGTTTCATAAGCTTAGCGACCTTAGTCACCTTGTTCACCAACTTTTTTCTAGGACCTAGCACAATACTTATCCGAAGACTACTGTTAAGATTCCAGATGAGAAATGACGGCAGCCTTGGCATAAAAAGTCCCAACTGATCAAGGCCACAGTGAACTCTCCTTCCTCTAAATATACTTAGTACGTGCAGCCAATTTATGTGTCCCATTGGAAACACCATGTGTCAGTTTATATTATTTTTCTTTATATTTGTTCATCATTATAGTTTACACTCACTCAGATCTGAACTATTACTCTCTGAAGTATACAAGATCATTTCCTATTACAGATGAGGAATATGGGACCGAGGAATACGGGACCCAGAAATACTAGAAAACCTACTAAAGATCACGCAGGTAGTGTTAGCATCAGATTAAAATCCATATTTCTCACCAAGTATACTGCTTTTCCTACTATGCCATATAATTTCATTTCCATAACTAACATTCATGCTTCCAGAGGGCAGCAAGATATCTATCTCCTGCAACTAGGACACACAGTAGTTAGGGGCATTTTTGATTATCTTAAGTGATCATTCTATTGAAAGAGTTAGGCTTTTATTTATTTTTATATTTTAGTTTATATACTCATTCATTTTATTTAATGTATATATTTATTTGATTTTAATTTTCTGCCACCCTCCCTTCAAAAAAAATCTCTGTGAGCTAGTTTTATCCCATCCTCCAATGAAATCTCAGGCAGGTAACATTACTTTGCCAGGCCTTTTTAGTCAAAACATGTCATATTTCAAAAATTTGAAATATTTCGTGCAAGAAAATAACCAAAACCCAAAATTCAAACAATTTTGCACTTCTCCGTCTATTTGATTTTTCTCAAGGCCTGGAAGCATGTGGTGATGAAGGGGTATGATTTTGATTCTCTTCATCCTCTCCAACTCACTGGCTGCTATTTCTGACTCACCAGGGTCAAGCTGAGTGATTAAGTAGAGAGGGGTACAGTTTTTCATGAAGGTTCATTCTTCATCTGGCTTTGGTGCTCTCTGGGACTGGAAGGTGATCAAAGCTGACTGTACCTTGTGTGATCATTTTAAGAAAATTCTCCTGCTGGAAAACTCCACTTCCGAAGAAAACACTGCCTCTTCCAGTTAGTTATTTTCAACTTCCTCCTCAGCTCCTAGATTACATCATCCCATCTGGAAGCCATTTCAGCATTTGAGGCAGTACCCTTTCTAAAGGGTTCCAGGACAGCTCCTTCCTGAAGGGCCCTCATTTAGGATATAGAAATGCACACAGTTGACCCCTAGGCACTAGTTTACAGAGTTCCCTCCTGGTGCAGCCCTGTTTCTGCCTCTGCTCTCCTGTCTCAGGCCACCTAGTTACAGACTCCCCTGCCATCCTATGCTCCTAAAATTACCGTGAACACATATTTACCTTTGAGTTGTCCCTTTAATGTCTCCTGCACTAAAGCGTTCCTTCTCCACCTCCAAATGCAACTCCTTCCAGTGTCCCAAAACCCAATCACGTACGATAGTTGAAACTGGTTGTCTCTAATGCTGGAAAGATAGGTTTTTAAAAACTGTTGGAAAGATAGGTTTTAACAACTATTAACTAACTATGAGCTGCACAGGGGATGGTCTAGTACTTCACTTTAGGGTACGTAGTTATCTGTACTGTTAAGTTATTTAAACAAGGAAGCCATTAAACTGAGGTGGTTTCAATGCTTTAGCAGCGTATGTAAGCAAACCAAAACCTAAGCCTGTAAATGCCTCCAGGTTAAGAAATCAAAACCTAAGGACAACCAATCACAAACAGCCAACTAGGTGTTCCCAAATAGAGTGCCCACGTAAGCTGTAGCCAATCAAATAACTTCCTTGCTTTGCTTCCACATCCTCTCTATGAAGTCTTGCCCCTAGTTCCTGCTGGTGGAGTGCTCCTAACCACTTCCAGTTTGATGCTGCCCAATTAAATCAATTTTTGCTCAAATAAACTCTTAAAATTTTTAACATGCCTCAGTTTTTCTTTTAACAGTTCCTACACATTGTTCTTGGCTTTGAAATTTCAGCTGACTTTATGAGTCTCATTATTAAATCCTGAGTTGTAATATAATAATTCTACCTAACATCTGTGGAATGATTTCTTGTGTCAAGCCCTTAGCTAAGCGTGCTCTACATGTATTACCTTATTTGCTATTTACTTCAAACTTATTTTTTTAAAAAGTTCCTATTACTACCTCTACTTCACCGGTTAAGAAAGCAAAGTCCTGAAGACGGACAGAAACAAAGGTTCCCCAGGAAGCAAAGCCAACAAGAGGCACAAGCATTTGAATGTATTGCCAGCTGGACTTGCCCAAACACCTAACCACTATGCTGAGGACAAGGTGGACAGGGAAGTTTACGAGACAAGGAAATCCAACAGCCTGTGGCACAAGAAGAGTGAAAGGGAGACAGTGACTTCTAAGACTTGAGATTTGAGAGGGATCCTCCACACTCTTGGTTTTCTGATTAAAGGATTCTAATAAGCAGCTGTAAAAAATTAACACAGCAGGATGTAAAAGTTTACATGATTTTATATGGAGCTTTTCCTAACATAAAACCAAAAAAATAATTACCTTAATATTTATTTAGAATTTTAGAAACAAAATATTATAAAACTTGACTTTAAATTTAATTGATTTTAAAAGAAGTCACATTTTACTGCCTAATCTCCCACCATGTGCAATGAATAAATACCGAGCCAGAGTCATCCATATTTCTACTGAACAACAGAATATTTAAGCTGGCACTTTTTAAAGCACTTACTTTTGAATTTTATAATATTTCACACCTAACCTGAGCAACTGGACCAAGGTAATGAACAAATCTTATGATAGAAGGCTATGGACACTTGTATTTGGTCAGCAATTTCTGAATTAAAGCCTTCTGGGAAGCTAAACTTCATGTCTTATTTACTTCAGCTTTGAATGCTGCACCAGAAGACAGCTCTAGCTTTTGATAAGCATATATTTCCCCCTAGGAAATTTCCATTTTTTTCAAATTGTTCTGGGAAAAGCAGTTACTGTGTATTGTGTAGATCAGAAAGCAAAATTACAGTTATGTCACTCAAGAATGTCTGGACCTCAATATTTTCATTTATGTCTAAACTCAATTACTAATCTTGGAAATTTTTATAAGAAATACAAACATAAAGCTATTCAGATGATCTAAGAATAAGAAAAACAAATGCAATCTATTCTGGTATAAAATACATCTTATTTTTTAAGGATATAAACATGGCCAATTTACTCCATCTCAAGAAATTCTTGAACACTTTTTAAAAAACCATTTAGCATTATATAGCATGGTAAACTGCGTCAATCAAATTTTCAAATAAAACTTTTAAAACATGAAGGTTTAAATATTTTTATAACAATTAATGTGGTCACTAAGAGTCTTCATAAATATTTAAAGTATTTTCTTGGGTATTAGAAAAAATTTGGATGTGAACAAACTTTTATTAAAGTAGAAATATTAAAAATAATTTAAAACAATCTAGGATCATCATTTGTTTAGAATTTTAATACATATTAGCATAATTTCATTAGCATATTAAAAGAGTAAAATCTGATTTGCAACATGAATATAATGAAATATATGTATACATAACAATGTTCACCCATACACATGCAAACATAAAACAATCTTGAAAGGTGATTTTTTTTTTATTGCAAGCCCATGTGGAATGAATGGGTATTTTTTCTACTGCTAATAGTACTCCAAGTGACTATTTTTTGCTATGTCCAAGAAAACTGTGAGCATTATAAAATATATCTCAACAAAAATTTCTTTTTTTTAAAGATTTTATTTATTTTACTTTTTCCCCCCAAAGCCCCAGTGGATAGTTGTATGTCGTAGCTGCACATCCTTCTAGTTGCTGTATGCGGGACTCGGCCTCAGGATGAACGGAGAAGTGGTGCCTCGATGCGCACCCGGGATCCGAACCCGGGCCACCAGCATCGCAGCGCGTACACTTAACCACCAAGCCACAGGGCCGGCCCAGAAATTTCTTTTTTTTAAATAAATTAAAAATAAATAAGATAAAAAATAAATAAATGCTTATATTTTATTAGTGTTACAGAAGCCAGTAAATGACTTGTGGTTTCCTGGAATATTAGGGAAAGAATTAGGTCACTAAATTTAGTAATGATTATATCAAAAAAGGAAGCAGAAGTTTGAAACAAACAAACAAAAAAGATGGGCAGATCCGAGATTTGTACATAGTCTTTCTTAAACCAAGTCAGGTATTAATGAAGTATAAGCACCTCTGGGACTGTATATTGAACATTAAAGGTAGGTTATTCTAGAAACTTGAACCTGAACTTTCACATCATGAACACTTCTATGATATTGAATACAATGCAGAATATCATTCTTTTAAAGGTATTTGACATCACATGTGTAATTAAAAATAAGATTTAACATATTCTCCTTTCTTCTCCAGTCCGTCTTATTTACTATGCTTTCTAATCCACCAATGCTCATTTATAAGTCAGAGAGTATTCCTGACACTTTTTAAAAGTGAGTAAATACAAGGTGGCTTATATGAGATGCTTCCTATGCTGACATAATCACACAGCAGCTATTTAACAGGATGAATTGATCTGCTATGTTCTTTCCATTTATTAGGGATTTCCCTTTAAAGCATAAAAACAGTTCATAACTCAACCAAATCACATAATAAAGTTAATTATTTTCCCATATCACTTGGTGTTTTGATCATATCTGTAGGGCTTTATTAGAGCTTTTTTCCCCAGTTTTATTGAGAAATATCGACATACATCACTGTATAAGTTTAAGGTGTACAGCATGATGGTTTGATTTACATATATTGTGAAATGATTACCACAACAGTTTTAGTTAACATATCTCATATAGATACAATATCCCATCTTAACATTGGCTTGGTACAGTGATTATCTAATAAGCAATCAATAACGTGAACTGAATGAATAAACATGACTCTTTTTACTATACTTACTCTTATATTACCTGGCCAAATCAAATTGTGAGTGACTTGAAATGACTTTATTGTATACCTTTTGAGGTAAAATTGTATTTTGGCTTCCTACGATATTACACAGTTCCTAGATTTCCAAAAACACACAAATATTTCATGTTTTCATATAATTTACCTCCTAATCTACTTAACAAGAATTTCTTATGTAATTCTCTTCTTAAAGATTATAATCCTAGAATCTCAAGAATCTTTTGTTTAAATGTTTCATCACCTCATGGATTATAATTCATACTCACATATCTATCAATGTAAGCATGACATGTCCACTCAGTTCTAAAAGTGTATGTTTCTTTCTCTTTAAGAGAAGCATTACTTATTTTCCACAACAGCAATAAAAAAAACATTAAAATGTGCCTGAATTGTAGGAGATTCCTAAAAGGTTTCTTGTGTCATCTCACCATCTCAGAAGAGAAAAAAACTAACAATGTCAAACTGTGTTTTGATAAATATCCAATATTATTATCTCCCTTCAGGAGGAGGGGTGAGAGGGTCGGTAAACATAAAAAATTACTGACTATTTAGGATTAGTTCCTAAGAGTATTTTTGGTTAATAATTTGTCAAGAATCAGATATAAATTTTATTCACTAACAGGACCTGGATAGAGTTACATTTTAATTTATAAGCAGCAGCAAACACTGTTTTTTTATACAAGATAAAATAGTTGAGGCAAAAATAAACAGGCCTTCACTCTACTGGTTGGGATTCTGGAGAAAAATGAGAGAGAAACCAGGATTCTGCGAGATACCAGTTAGCATGCTTTGATGGAAAGGAGTCAGAGAGAGGGATCCACCCTAAGCGAGCTGCACCAGAATCAAGGAAGAGATATTGCTACAGTATAGAAGAGATATAAAACCCAACACATTCCCACTGACACTCCCATAACTGCAAGCCAAACAACCAAACACGTGGCCCCAGGAACAGTCTGGACATGGTCTAAGAACAGTCATTTTAAGACTGTGTCATTTTTCCAGCTGCATCTATGATAAAGATCAATAACTGCCTTACAGTCAGAGATGTGTAATGGGGTAATGGGTGACCGAAAAAAATTTAAAGAGAAATTTAGTTTCTTGTTTGAATACCACACCCAATAAACAGTCCTCTCAGTTCATTCTAAGTTCATTTTGGGTTGAACCAACTGGGCAATCTAGTTTGATTAAATTTAATCTCTCAAGCTACTAAAGGAGTTATTGTACATCACTTTCACATATCAAATATACAAAATTATTCAAACTATTTAATTCTATTTCACTTTTTTCCAAATATGTTTGGCTTAGTATAACAACTAGAATAGAGAATATTTTCCCTTACCTCCATAAAAGAAAGCTCTAGGCTCACAGTTTCTTTCCTCTATTTTCACAAGAGCATTAATTTTCAAAATGTGACATAAAGACCACTTGCATGAGTCATCTGGGATGTTTGTTAATAAATAAAGCACATTCCTGGGCTTCATCTCAGCTCTACTGGGTCAGAATCTCATAGGGTAGAGACAGGCAATTAGCATTTCTCTTTCTCTTTCTCTCTCTCTCTATTTGTTTTTAAACAAGCTCCTCATGAAATTCTTCTGTGCACTACATTTTGAGAACCACTGTTATGGGTCAGTGGCTTTCAACATTACTGGCTACCCACAATCAAAATACAGTTTACATTAGGAACCAGTAAACATAAAAATGAAGCAAATTTTCATCAAAAAACTTGCCTCATATAATTTTATATTTTCTATTCCCTTTTATTTTTAAATTTATTTTATTAACCTACTGGGTCACAACACAATTTTAAAAACATTATTTTACAGATGTAAGCTTTGTGATTTTTGTCTTCAAGTATTCATTGAGCTATAACTTTCTAATTCTATAATTTTACTCTCAAATATTAGGAAATCTTGTGGACCCATCACTCACATTTCAAATAGACATTCAAATACATCATCACTGCTTAGGAAAAGTTTAGCTAACCAACCTGGATTTTGCAGTATATCCTGTAACCACAAAGTAGAGCCAGTTCTGAATCAGAACAGAACAGATGCTATAAGAATTCAGTGTGTCCACTGCAACCTTACCCTTTGCAACAACGAATTCCTTAACCTATGATCTATTAAAGATATATAGAAATGTGCCAGGTTCCCCTTTTCTAGTAACTCAAATCGAGTAAGACCTGATAAAGTGATGAGATAATTAATAAATTAGCTTTCATTGTAGGTAATGATTAGAAATTCACTACTAGAATTCATTGATGGCTGTCAGGAAGTTAGGGTAGGCAAAACAAACAAGGAAGTAAGACAAAAAAAATCTTTAGTAATCTATTAAGAGCAATCACCAAGACATCTGGACTGACATCAGCAGAGAGGCATCATCAAAGTCATAGAAGTGAGGAGTATATTTTCACTTTCAACCAGATAGTCTTTGTATTACAGCACAGGAGCTACGCTGCTGACGGAAAAGTTAATTGGGCACAGCATGAGACTAACCCTAAACACAGCGCTCACCAAATTAACAAGTCTCCTTTAAGCCCCACCTTGAATTCTTACATAATGATTACGTTTGGAGAAACATAAGTTACATTTTTTACATGCTGCCATTTAATTACACTATCTAAAGAGGAGAAATCCATTAAAATCTGGAAATTAATTTTCTTCTTCCATCATAAAAGCTACTTTCTTAAAGTCATTCTTTCCTCATTTTTAAAATTTCACTCATTAATTCAAAAATATTTGTCTTGTCTTTGTACTAGTTTCTGTGCTAAGTTCTGGGGAGACAGTAGTGAACATGACAAACGCACCTTCATGAAAGGTACAGTATATTTTCTTCTATCCTCACATGTTCAAAGATGGCCTTAATTAGTCTATGATTTATATCTCATTAAATTATTTGGTCTCACGTTGACTGGATGAGTTGGTGATCAGCATCCCTCAGAACATAGTTATACATGCTAGAATTATCTTGGTGGTTTTTTTTTATTTTTATTTTAGCTGGTATTCCTCCTTTCTTACTACCTGTCTTGATCTCTCTCATGCTCTCCACCTCTTCCCTCCCAGTACTATCTTACATTTGTCTCTCACTGCATCACAGGTCAAATTCTATTAGAATTATCATCAGGTATAGCCCACAATTGCTTACACAAATTATTAATTTTTATTTATTCCTCAGGATGACCTGGCCCTCTTACATTTCATCACACTTTTATTATTCTATGATAAAAACTGTTTCACAACTCTGAAATGGCTAATCACAACTCAGATATTTCATAAATTTAACCTTAAAAAAGTAAACAAACCAATCAGAGCAAATTGGTTTTTAGTCCAGAAATAATTCAGGCTTTATAAAGATACTTTAGGATCACTGAGAATCAGTGGATTTAAAAAAAGTTTTTTTAATTAATATTCAACTTATTTAAACTAAAAAAAAAACAAAAACAGTTCACTGATTTCTCCTACCCCCCAGGCCCTGCCTCTGGCAACCACCAATCTGTTCTCTGTATCAATGAACTTGGTTTTTTTGTCTTCTCTTTTTAGATTCCACATTTAAGAGAGATCATATGCTGCCTGACATTCTCTGTCTGACTTATTTCACTTAGCATAATGCCCTCGAGCTCTATCTATGTTGTTGCAAATGGCAAGAGTTCATTCTTTTTTATGGCTGAATAATATTCCACTGCACATATAACAGTTTCTTTACCCATTCAGCCATTGATGGACACTTAGGTTGTTTCCATATCTTGACTATTGTAAATAATGCTGCAATGAACATGAAGGTCCATATATCTTTTTGAGTTAGTGTTTTTGTTTTCTTTGGATAAATAGCCAGAAGTGGAATTGCTGGATTACATGGTAGGCACATTTTTAATTTTTTGAGGAAACTCCATACTGTTTTCCATAGTGGCTGCACCAATTACATTCCCAACAACAGTGTACAAGGGTTCCATTTTCTCCATATCCTCACCAACACTTGTTATTTCTTGTCTTTTGGATAATAGCCATTCTAACAGGTGTGAGGTGCTATCTCATTGTAGTTTTGATTTGCATTTCCCTGATGATCAGAGATGTTGAGCATCTTTTCATGTACCTGTTGGCCATCTGTACGCCTTCTTTGGAAAAATTTACATTGAGATCTTCTGCCTATTTTTTAATCAGATTTTTTTTTGCTATTGAGTTGTATGAGTTCCTTACATATTTTGGATATTAGCCCCTTATCAGATATATGATTTGCAAATTTTCTCCCATTCAGTAGGTTGTCTTTTCATTTCTTGGTTTCCTTTGCTGTGCAGAAGCTTTTTAGTTTGATGTAGTCCCACTTGTTTTTTATTTTGTTGCTTTTGCTTTGATGTCTGATTCAAAATATCATCACCAAGAGTTATGTCAAAGAGCTCACCACCTTTGTTTTCTTCTAGGAGTTTTATGGTTTCAGGCCTTATGTTCAAGTCTTTCATCCATTTTGAGTTAATTTTTGTTTATAATGTAAGATAGCGGTCCAGTTTTATTCTTTTGCAAGTGGCTGTCCAGTTTTCCCAGCACCATTTATTGAAGAGATTGTCCTTTTCCCATTGTATATTTTGGCTCCTTTGTCATAAATTAATTGACCATATATGTGTGGGTTTATTTCTGGGTTCTCTATTCTGTCCCACTGATCTATGTGCCTGTTTTATGTTTTAATCCTTTAAGCAAAAATTATTTTCCAAATATTTTTCTGGACACATTTTTCATTATACCTATGTAAACTCAACTTGCATAATCTCATAAATGCTTCATTATATTCTTGTCTCTATAAGATAAACCAGATACAGCAAGACCTTTATCTTTGGGAGGTAAAATCAGTGAATGTCAGAGCATGATTAGAAAGAGTAGCATAGAGGCAGAGAATAGTCTCAATTTAAATATGAATAACTGAGAAGGGCAAAGGAACAATGTCTGACATACATTTTCATAGCTAGTCACAGGGTCAGTCAGGGTAAGTTTAACTACAGGTATTCACGGCAGACCACAAACACTGGTTGAGGAAGTCTATAGATACAAGCAAGGACTCAAGTACAGAACTGCAAACACTAGACCGAATCATGATTTGGTCTTCGGAAAAAGACAGAAACTTAGAGATTAGAATGAATATACAAGATTAACTTAACGCCAGAATCTTCGCTGCAGTGTTAAAGACTGCTGAAACTTCTTTTAAGTCAAGGATACTCCCATCCTTCAGCCTGGATAGGAAATGTGCCTACATCTGGGACTCAAATGGGTCCAGGTTTAAGCAAAGAAGGATTTAGTAGGAATGAAATATATGGTTCCAACACACTTCGTGCATTTTACATAAATATAAATATATTCAAATAAAGCACACGTATTGAGCAATACTGGCTGCTTCTTTAAAAAATAATGAAAAGTACAAGTTAGAGAAATGGACAATAAAAGAAAAAAAAAGTCTTATTATTTTCAAGTATTGTTATTGTTAAAATAAATATCTTTATCAAGGTATCGTATAATCTAAAAGCTGTTCTAGGGTATATTCAAAGTGATAATTCATATGCCCTCAAGATAGCCCTTTTTTGGCTGGCCGTCAATAACTGTACTCAAAGCATCCCTTGTTCCTCACTCCAATACAATTCCCTTATTCTGAACACTCACAACCAAATTTCCCTTGCTAGAAAAAGAAGTTCACGATTTCTGCAGGTTAAAATCCAACTTCATTACTATCCTTTCCACCTGTTCACTGCCGCCTCACTGAAAGAACTGCCCCACCACTGACAAACATTCTTCTCTTTCTAACTAACCTAAACTAAACCTGATTTCGTTAAAGAAAGAGTTCTATAAATATGCTCATCTATAATTTTAGAGTATTATTTAAATGAACATGTGTTTCAAACAACATCCATCATACATATATTCATATATCTTCACATATTCTCTCAGCTATCAAGTCCCAAAATATTTTCATTAGTGTTCATTTCTAGCTGAAAACTAAGCCCTGAATTCTTATTCTTGCAAGATTAAAAAAATAAACACAAAAACCCTCGGGTTAATAGGCAGAAAAATGGTAACAGCATGATCAAGAATATTTTGTCCTAGTCAACCTCTCCAGACTATATTTTCATTACCAAAAATATGAGAGCTGTTAACAATCCTGGGTGATGAAGCTCTACTCTGACAAGTTGAAAATGACAAAGGATGTGTATGCACTTGCACAAAGGAAATCCTACACACAGACAGAGATGATTAGTGGAAGCTAAGTAAGAATTCTGCTATGATGAAAGCAATTTTACGTTTTTTATATTCGGGTTCTAATAGAAAAGACCACTTTAAATATTCTGATTGCACCAAATTTTAAAGACACTGAGTTGAAAACTGTAGCTGAGAGAAAAGGTGACATAAATATTTTAAAATATATATCAAGAGTAAACAACCATCACATGCAAACCAACCACCCTCAACCCAAGATGTTAGATAAATAAATAAAGATGTTTGAGCTGTAACATTCCAACCTGGGCAAAGTGATGCTGCTGGTTCTATTTTCTCGGGAATTCTTTCTGCTTATATTAAAAGAGGGTAAGACATTAGGAAGGTACATCTTGAATAAAACTGAAGATTTTCTAAGAGGGAAAGTAAAACCAGTTAAGGTGCAATAAACCCTTAAAGGTCTTAATATTCATCACCATATGTAATGGATTAATTAATAAGAGCAGGTTAGCATAAAGTTGAAATTTACGATGCATTTTAAAGGAATAAGATAATAATCTAAGCCTGTTTATAAGATTAGAGTTAAAATGTAGTGCTAAAGAAACAACTAGAGGTTAGGGCGAGAAGTGATACTTTGCAGGAAGCCTAACCTCTGATATAATCATCTGGCGAGCAGCTACATCACCTTTCATTTTTTCTCTCATCATAGAAGACAGCTCCAACCCTTGTCCTCACACACCGATTACCAGAATATAAAAGACCAGGGAAAGGACAGCTCACAACTATTCTTGGTTTCTTAGTCACAATCTTATTTCTTGCTGGTGTGAGTCATTAATTCACGCTGAGGCCTGGGATGAGGTTCCCCATTGTCCTGTATGAGACTGACAGCACTTCTGGTTCTCTCATGCTCTGATTACGATTTTCAGAGATGACATTTTCTTGCCTAAGACCTCAGACCTGGAGTCATGCCCTTGCCTGAATCATATCTTCCTTTCAGGAAGAAATCTCAGGATAGACAGGAGGCTCTCTCACCAGAGAATCTGCAGGAGGGCAGATATTTGGCTTCTTGGCAGCTGTACCACAGGGACCTCGATCTAAGAGTACTCAAAAGAATGTTCCAGCCCAGGACTTTTAATCTGGAGTGAGTATGGTAAGAAGCACAGACAGAATGAACTTCAGTGGTGGTGGCAAAAGCAGTAGCTTCTCACAGCACATCTGCTAGCAAACCTTCCTCATAAAGAAATGCAAATTAATATGCTGTAACACTAACTTTTACCTCACATAGAAAGACCAAAAAGTTTGCCAATATAAACTGCTATTAGGTATATCAAAATAGGCTAGGTGTGTTGTACAAAAAAAAAAAAAAACTCTAAAAGTTCAGTGGGCTCCACTGTGGTCTTGGAGGGAGGCCCTGCTCATGGTAGTTACTCAGAAACCAAGGCTGAAGGAGAAGCCACCAACCTGATCATTGCTGGTCACCATGGAAGAGGGAAAATAAGTCTCTAGAGAGTGGTATGCTGGCATTTAGTGTAACATACACATCACCTCTGATCTAAACTCATTACACAGAAGTAGCCACATGGCCTCACCCAACCCAAAGGTGGCTAGGAATGAAAACAGTGAGCCAGAAATATTGTACAAATGGTATTAATTAATACCCTAGTTTTTGTTTTTACTTTTATAGCTCTGATAGGTTTCCTTAAAACTTTGAAAAAAAAAGTTAGTTGATTTTTTTAAAAAATTCAGTATCATTAACTCACTTGATTGCCACAATGAGGTGAAGGGAGAAGTATCTCTTTCTTTGTTCTCTAAACAGCCACTCTAATGACTCAACTTTAACAAATTTTGATTTCTGGCCCCCCCCAAGACACTGTCCAGTAATCAGGGTTCAGTATCTCCTTTGCTTTGAATTGGTGCTTTTCCTGCCCTTCCCAATGTCCCACCTTCTCCATAAGAATGGGTCAAGTCTGTTAGGGAGAGAAATCACACCGTCATCCCATACACAAGCAACACTAAGCCAGCAAGGAACTCAAGCCCCTAGTCTTCCCTCTATCACCAATTCTATTCTCCTCATCTTCTGCTCAATCTGTAAAACTCTGTTACCACTCTTGCTCACAACATGGGTCCAATGTCCAGAACAACAAAGGCATTTTAAATTTCCTGCAAGAGCGGTTTGGACCACTGTCACACTTCTCAATAAAGATGAAAATAACAGCACCTTTGTGGAGTGTCCCTTGACTATATAGGTCAAGAGAAAAGAAATAATTCTGAATAGATCGAGAGCAGAGAAATGCTAGATTTCCCCACCACAAGGTGACTATGTATTTTGCTGACAAGACGCAGAATGAGTTGGGTATTTGGTTACCAGAAGGGCAAACCAAGAAAGTCATGACTGCTGCTCACAGAATAGATTCAAATCTCCAACCTAAAGGCACATGGTATGATCGGACTTCTTGTCCCCTTGTGGTTGGGCCCAGACATGTGACTAGCTCTGGCCAACGAGCTGTGTGCTAGGCACACGCTATTTCTGAACTGGAGCACTTGATGGCTGGTCTAAGAGTCTCCCAAATCCATCCACTCTTTCAACTCTCATTGCTACTGCTCAAGTCCAAATCACCATAATTTTTTCTCTGAATAACATGTCCCAACCAGCCTTCCATTATCAACTCTTGACCTCTCCAATCACTGTTCATCCTGGGACCAGAATAATCATTTATTTTAAAAAGAAATTGGATTATTTAATCCTCCTCCCCCTTAACACCTGCCAATACATAGTTTCACTGCTGTGCCAATAAATGCCTAGTAAGTACCTACAACATCAACAACCCACCCCATTAGGACCATGATACCAAATCTTAAGGTTACAAGGTTCTTAGAAATCACTTTTTCCTCTTTCCTAGTCTATTGCAACAATTTTTTAACTGATACCACCGACTCTGGTCTCCACAACATTTCAGTCACTTCCAGAGAGAGCATTCCAAAATACTAATTCCATTATATACTTCTTATTTCTTAAAATCTATTAATGATTTCTAATCAACTCTGACAGAAAGTCTCTGATAGAAAGTATTAAATGTACAAATGAAAACTTTTAATTTTAGCTTTCCAGTTTCTTTTTTTTTTTAAATCAATAGATTTACATACTCCAATTTTCTCCCTTTAAAATGGAAGCCATAGAGATGCAAACTAATGGCAGTTTATGGAAATAAAGCAAGCACTCAATCAACCTTTCTCTTAGTCAGGCTCCACTAGCTATGTGAAATTGCTCATTCTCAGTCACATAGATATTTAATATCCATAAATGACCACCAATTAAAGTAGGAACAATGACAAATACTGATGTAGGTTTACATTAAAAAGATAAAATATGGTAAAGATTTGTATGTAGTTAACTATTCATTTATTTGGGGGAGGCTTTCAACACACCAAATGTGTTATTTGTAAATAAGTACTTGAAACTGTAGTTTGACCTCTTATTTATTCCATTATGTAGAACTAGCATATGAACATTATAAAAGTGAACCACTGAGAATTTTAGTGCAAATTCGATAAATTTCAAATATCAAAATATTAAGAGATTTTTATGCCGTATCAAGTAGATGCATTTTAATTGGTACACTAAAATAGACTTTTAATTATACAAAAATCATAAATATTCCCTAAATAATTTTAAAGTGTGTATTAATTATCAAATGAAAAGGTGAAAATCTGCCTTATATTTTGATTTAATTTTAAGTTAAATTTATTATACTTTAACAATATAATAATCAAAATAAAATGCCTTTTCTCAAAGTTGTCATATTACACCAAAAATGGTTACATGAGCTATTATTTAAAGGCATTAAAGACATTCTATCATAGCGAAAAGAGTACAAAAGTAAAGTATTGAGACACAGTGATCTGCAAAACAGTTCAGGGGATCACCTCATTTTTCAACTTCTCCTCTGTCTCCAATCCCTTGTGGCACCCCCAAAAGACACTTATGCCAAATTAGTTGCTCTTTCACAGAAATGCCAAGCTCTTTAGCTCTCTATGTGTCTTGGAATGGCCTCTTCAATCTTTTGGAAAAACCCTTCACTGCTGATTCTCCATCATAAACAATGTCATTCAAGACTCTGCACATAAAAACAGACACACAGATCAATGGAACAGCATAGAGAGCCGACAAAAAAACCCACGCATATATAGTCAAGGGATTTTCAACAAAAGCGCCAAGAATACACAATGGGGAAAGAACAGTCTCTTCAGTAAATGGTGTTGGAAAAACTGGACATCCACATGCCAAAGAACTTGGACTTCTATCTTATACCACACACAAAAATCAACTCAAAGATTAACGACTTAAAAGTAAGACCTGAAACTGTAAAACTCCTAGAAGAAAATATAGAGGGAAAAGCTTCTTGACATTGGTCTTGGCAATGACTTTTTGCATATGACACCAAAAGCACAGGCAATTAAAGCAAAAATAAACTGGGACTACATCAAACTAAAAAGCTTCTGCACAACAAAAGAAACTATCAACAAAATGAAAAGGCAACCTATGGAATGGGAGAAAACATTTGCAAACCACATATTCAATAAAGGGTTAATATCCAAAATATATAAGAAACTCTTAGAACTCAATAGCAAAAAAAAATCAAATTATCCAATTAAACAATAGGCGAAAGACTTGAACATTTTTCCAAAAAAGACATACAAACGGCCAGCAGGCATATGAAAAGTTGCTCAATATCACTAATCCTCAGGAAATACAAATCAAAACCACAACGAGATATCACCTCACACCTGTTAGGAAGGCTATTATCAAAAAGTCAAAAGATAATAAGTGTTGGTGAAGATGTGGAGAATCTTTGTACATCATCAGTGTTAATGCAAACTGGTACAATCAGTTTGGGATACAGTATGGAGGTTCCTCAAAAAATTAAAGACAGAACTATCCTATGACCCAGCAATTCCACTTCTGGGCATATATCCCAATAAAATAAAATCACTATCTTGAATATATACCAGCACTCCCACATTCACTGCAGCATTATACACAATGGCCAATATATGAAACAAGCTAAATTTCCATCGATGGATGAATGGATAAAGAAGATGTTGGTATATATATACAGTGGAATATTATTTAACCTGAAAAAAGGACATTCTGCCATTTGCAACAACATGGATGAACTTGAAGGACATTATGGTAAGTGAAATAAGCCAGAAGAGAAAGGTAAATATTACATGATCTCACTTACATACAGGAAAGAAAAGCTGAACTCGATAGCAACAAGAGAGTGAAATAGCGGTTACCTAAGGCTGGCAAGGGAGAAAAGGGGAGATTCGAAGAAAAAAGAAAGAAAGATGGTAGAATGGTGGTTGTGAGGGGCTGCTGGGAGAGAGTCACGAAACTCTGCTTACTGGTGCAGAGTTTCAGTTTTGCAAGATGAAAAGTTCTGGAAATAGATGGTGGTGATAGTTGCACAACAATATGAATGCATTTAATACCACTGAACTGTATTCCTAAAATGGTCAATATAGTAAGTTTTATGTTATGTATATTTTACCACAAAAAAAGAGACTGCACAAGCATTATTTTTTTGTAAAGCCTTTGTTGATTCCTCCACGCAGAGTAAGTCACACCACCCTTCCTCATCCTCCAGGAAATCCCATGCATATTCCTACTAGAGAATATTTACCACACTGAATTATAATTACTAGTTTAATATTTTTCCATTCTGTGCTAAAGAAATGTGAGCTTCTTAGAGAAGCTACTTCCTATTTAAGAGAAGCTATATCTGTTTCAGGACTACAACTTGAGGATGCAGGACTTACTTCTATCTGCTGTACAACAGCAAACATGAAAAGTCACTGCTATCTCCTGATCTTTGTATCCATGAATTCCTCTTGGCCTCTCCATTTTATATTGCCCAGTCTAGACACCCTCACATATTGCTGTTTTCTTTTTATGTTCTCGTCCTGAGTGGTCTTCGGTAAATTACTGAACTTCTCTGTACCTCAGTTTCCTCATTTATAAAAAAGGCATAATAATGGCACCTAACTCTCAGGGTTGACAGGAATTGTGTGTATAATCTATGCAAAACAGTAGACTTCCTTTTCCCTTTTGCCCTATTTCACTTTGATAACCCAGGACCAGACCATTTATCTTGGCAGCACAGACAAGACACAGTGTCACAGGCCATGCTGGGTGGAAGCGTGTGCAGACACAATCACAGCGATACCGGAACACAAGGGGCTCGCCCACCCTTCCCTCTCCCATTCTTCTTCTCCTCAACTTGAGAGGGAGGCAGGATAGTTCATCTTTTTAATGTCGACGTGAATCATCTCTGGAATTCGATTAATGTTCGTTCAGTAAATGCGAAATGAATGATTACATGCCTTGATTGACAATGTTTAAAGGTGTCCCAGCATTTCTGAGAAACAGTCATGAAATAATACAATTGTGTAGCACTTCACAATTTTCAAAACGTTTTGACAAACAATAGTCTACAGCAACAACTCTGTAAAACAGAAACTTCAAGGATTATCAGTACTTTACCAGTACTTTGAGTGGCTCAAAGAAACTGAAATATTTGCTTAAGGTCACAAAAACATCAGTGTCAGTTAGCCAACCTAATTAGGCTAGGTGCCTGGAAAAACGGTTTTTACTTCCTTAAGCTTCCTCATATTTTTTCCCATGATTTCAACAAATTAGCAAAATTTGGGTTAAATATTAATTGCCTAAATGGTTTTGCCTGATAGTTACTCATGCACGAGAACCAGGATTGAGACAAGTGATTTTGTAATTTGAAGGAACGAGAGAGGGAACATATGACTATCCTGTTTATGGAAAAAATCAGAGATTAAAGCTACCTGTCAAGTGCTGCATAGCTGACATAGCACAAAGTTTTCTTAAAAAAACTATACGTCTCCGGATTATATCTGAGTTTTTCCCTATAGAATTTACCTGCATCATAGAGAACACGAGATAGATTTTATACAAACAGTGTGAGAAATCATCATCATCAACACTTATTTCCCCTTAATACTGTGAAATTCTTGGCAATATTTTTTGTATAACTGTCATTGCCAAAGTTGTGTACCCACATTTAGAAATGACAAGGTATATCTCATCACACTTTTTTGGAAAATCAATGAAAATCCATTTTCTTTCTTACATGGAAGTTTCAGCGTATTGTAGAGATTCTAGTATTCATTTTGTCAATAACTGCTAAGTGACCATGGACAAGTCATTTAATGTTTTTCAGTCTCATTTCACTCAAATCAAAATTATAGAGTT
This sequence comes from Ceratotherium simum simum, assembly GCF_057802395.1. NCBI lineage: Eukaryota > Metazoa > Chordata > Mammalia > Perissodactyla > Rhinocerotidae > Ceratotherium > Ceratotherium simum. The sequence goes on along the minus strand of NC_141914.1, from coordinate 2,247,151 downwards.
TTGCTAGTAATCTCTAGCTTTCCATCCACCTCTAAATTCCTATTTTATACACCCAATTGCCCAAGTAAATCAATACAAACATAAAAAATACAAAGAAAACACAGCATTACATTAAGAAATCCAAACATCAGTTACTGTCATCTTCCTATGGTTACAGTATCCAAATATTCCAATTTTTAAAAACTTATCACTTGGAATAGATTAAAATTTTTATTTATTATACTTTTAATATTAAAATTTAAAATCTGAATAAAAATACTTTTTCTTAGAAAACTTGCGTAATAAAAATATAATTTTTTTCCCACTAAGTACTTTTAAATCATAAAGAATAAAACACATCTCAGAAATAATATATAAATATATCATATTTTGGAATACAGAGGCAAAGATATGATATTACAATACTTGAATGAAAGTAGTTTGGCATTAGGTCTATGTAAGGTCAACACATAATTTGTGCCATTGGTCAATTACCCTGCCTCCAGTTTGTCTTTCTCTCTTTTTGTTTTCTCTTTTTTTCTTCTTTATCTATTCATCCATTGACAGACACAGGTTGTTTCCAAATCTTGGCTATTGTGAATAATGTTGCAATGAACACGGGAGTGTAGGTATCTCTTTGATGTCCTGTTTTCATTTCCTTTGGATATATACCCAGAAGGGGGATTGCTGAGTCATATGGTAGTTCTATTTTCAATTGTTTGAGGAATCTCCATACCTTTTTCCATAGTGGCTGCAGCAATGTACACTCCCACCAACAGCGCACAAGGGGTCCCTTTTCTCCACATCCTTGCCAACACTTGTTATCTCCTGTCTTTTTGATACAGCCATTCCAACAGGTGTCAGGTGACAGCTCACTCTGGTTTTGATTTGCATTACGCTGATGATTAGTGATGTAGGGTACCTTTTCACATACTTTTGGCCATCTGTTTGTCTTCGGAAAAACGTCTATTCAGTTCCCATCCCATTTTTTAATTGGATTGTTTGGGGGGTTTTTTTGCTATTGAGAGATGTGAGTTCTTTATAAATGTTGGATATTAATGCCTTATTAGTTATATGATTTGCAAATATTTTCTGCCATTCCATAGATTGCCTTTTTATTTTGTCGATGGTTTCCTTTGCTGTGAAGAACTTTTTTAGTTTCATGTAGTCCCACTTGTTTATTTTCGCTTTGGTGTCTTTGCCTTTAATTTTGGTGTCCAAGCCAAATATCATGCCAAAACTGACATCAAGGAGCTTATCCCTTAAGTTGCTTCTAGGAGTTTTATGGTTTCAGGTTTTACATTCAAGTCTTTAATCTATTTTGAGTTGATTTTTGTGTATGGTTAAGACAGAAGTCCACTTTCATTCTTTTGCATGTGGTTGTCCAATTTTTCCAGCTTTTAATGAAGAGACTATCTTTTCCCCATTGTATAGTCTTGGATCCTTTGTCATAAATTAATTGACCACATATGCATGGGTTTATTTCTAGGCTCTCGATTCTGTTCCATCGATTATGTGTCTGTTTGTGTGCCAATACCATACTGTTTCAATTACTATAGCTTAGTAATATAGTTTAAAATCAGGAAGTGTGATGCTTCTAGATTTGTTTTTCTTTCTCAAGATTGCTTTGGCTATTCAGAGTCTTTTGTGGTTCAATACAAATTTTAGGATGGTTTTTTCTATTTCTATGAAAAATGCCATTGAAATTTTGATAGGGATTACATTGAACCTGTACATTGCTTTCAGTAGTAAGGACATTTTAGCAATATTAATTCTTCTAAACCATGAACGTGGAATATCCTTCCACTTACTTCTGTCTTCTTCAGTTTTACTCATTAGTCCTAGAGTGTTCAGTGCACAGATCTTTCACCTCCTTGGTTAAATTTATTCCTAGGTATTTTACTCTTTTTGATGCAAATGTAAAAGAAATAGTTTTCTTTATTTCTCTGACAGTTTGCTGTTAGTGTATACAAACACAATTGATTTTTGTACATTGATTTTATATGCTGCAACTTTATTGAATTTATCAGTTCTAAGAGTTTTTTGGTGGAGTCTTTAGGGTTTTCTATATATAATATCATGTCATCTGCAAAAAGGGACAATTTTATTTCTTCCTTTCTGATTTGGATGTCTTTTATTTCTTTTTCTTGCCTAATTGCTATGGCTAGGACTTCCAGTATTATGTTGAATAAAAGTGGCAAGAGTAGACTTCCTTGTTTCCGATCTTAGAGGAAAAGCATTTAGCTTCTCTCCATTGAATGTGATATTAGCTGTGGGTTTGCCATATATGGCCTTTACGTAGTTGAGGTATGTTCCCCCTATACCCGGTTTGTTGAGAGTTTTCATCATGAATGGATGTTAAATTTTGTCCGACACTTTTTCTGCTTCTTATATTAAGATATGATTTTTACCCTTCATTTTGTTAATGTAGTGTATCACAGTGATTGATTTCTGGATGTTTAACATCCTTGCAACCCTAGACTAAATCCCACTTAATCATGGTGTATGATACTTTTAATGTACTGTTGAATTTGGTTTGCTAATATTTTGTCAAGAATTTTTGCATCTATGTTCATCAGGGATATTGGCCTATAATTTTCTCTTCTTGTAGTGTCCTTTCTGGTTTTGGTATCAGGGTGATGCTGGCCTCATAAAATGAGTTTCAAAGTGTTCCCTCCTCTTTTATTTTTTAGAAGAGTTTGGAAAGGATTGATATTACTATTCTTTACATGTTCCGTAGATTCACCAGTGAAGCCAAATGGTCCTAGACTTCTTTGTTGGGAGGTTCTTGATCACTGATTCAATCTCCTTAGTAGTGATTGGTCTGTTCAGATTTTCTGTTTTTTCATGCTTCAGTCTTGGTTATTAGTGTACTGTTAATATTCACATTTGGGGGGATTTTCCAGTTATCTTTCTATTATTGATTTCTGGGTTTATCAGAAGCAGACATTGTATGATTTCTATTCTTTTAAATTTGTTAAGGTGTGTTTTATGGTTCAGAATCAGGTCTATCTTGGTGAATGTTTCATGTAAGCTGGAGAAGAATACGTATTCTGCTGCTGTTGGATGAAGGAGTCTATCAATGTCAATTATATCCAGTTGACTAATAGTTTTGTTGAGTTCAACTATGTCCTTACTGATTTTCTGTCTACTGGATCTGTCCATTTCTGATAAAGGAGAGTCAAAGTCTCCAACTATGGTATTGTATTCATCTATTTCTCCTGACAGTTCTATCAGTTTTTGCCTTACAAAGTTTGATGCTCTGTTCTTAAGCACAACACTCTAAGGATTATGTTTCTTAGAGAATTAATCCCTTTATCATTATGTAATGCCCTTCTTTATCCCTAATAACTTTGCTCGCTGTGAAGTCTGTTCTGCCTGAAATTAATATAGCTATTCTTGTGTTCTGATTAGTGTTAGGATGGTATATTTTTTCCCATCCATTTACATATAATCCATGTGTTTCTTTATATTTAAAGTGAGTTTCTTGTAAAGAACATATAGTTAGGTCTTGTTTTTTGACCCACTCCAGCAATCTGTCTTTTAGTTGGTCCATTTAGATCACTGACATTCAATGTGATTATCAATATAACTGGATTAATATCTAACATATTTGTTACTGTTTTCTATTTGTTGCCCCTGTCTTTGTTCCTACTTTTGTCTTCACTCTTTTTCTGCCTTTGCAGTTTTACTTAAGCTTTTATATCATTCTATTTTCTCTCCTTTGTTAACATATCAGTTATACTTTTTTTAACTTTTTTTAGTGGTTGCCTGTGAGTTTTCAATATACATTTACAACTAACACAAGTCCACTTTCAAATAACACTATACCTCTTTGTAGGCAGTGCGAGTACCTTATAACAAACTAATCCTACGTCCTCCCCTGTCCCTAGTATCATTGCTGTCATTCATTTCATTTATATATATAATAGAATATATTGTTGCTATCATTATTTGGAAAAAATTTATCCGTTAGATTAAGTATAAGAAAAATAAAAGTTTTTATTTTTTCATTTATTCTTTCTTTGAAGTTCTTCCTTCTTTTAGGGCGATCCAAATTTCTGTATAGTATTTTCCTTCTCTCCAAAGAATTTTTAAAATTCTTTCAAGGCAGGTCTACTGGCAATAAATTTCCTCAATTTTTGTTTGTCTGAAAATGCCTTTATTTCTCCTCCACTTTTGAAGACTAATTTCACAGAGTACAGGATTTTAGGTTGGTAGCGTTTTTCTCTGAACACTTTAAATATTTCACTCCACCCTCTTCTTGTTTGCATTGTTCTGAGAAGAAATCAGATATAATTCTTACCTCTGTTCCTCTACAGGTAAGGTGTTTTTTCCCTCTGGCTTCTTTCAGGATTTTTTCTTTATCTTTGATTTTCTGTGGTTTGAATATATGTCTAAGTGTTATTTTTTTGGCATTTATCCTGCTTGGTGTTCTTTGAGCTTCCTAGGTCTATGGTTTGGTGTCTGACATTAACTTGGGGGGAAATTCTCCAACACTGTTGCTTCAAATATTATTTCTGTTCCTTTCTCTCTACCTTCTCCTCTGGTATTCTCATTATGTGTATGTTGCACCTTTCATAGTTGTCCCATAGCCCTTAGAAATTCTGTCCTGTTTTTTTTCAGTCTTTGTTCTCTTTGTTTTTTGAGGATTCTACTGACATATCCTCTAGCTCAGACATCTTTCCCTCATCCATGTCCAGTCTAACAATAAGCCCATCAAAGGCATTCTTTATTTCTATTACAGTGTTCTTTATCTCTAGCATTTCTTTTTGTTTCATTCTTAGGATTTCCATATCTCTTTTTACACTGCCCATCTGTTCTTGCATGCTAATTAATCCATGAGAGCCCTAAGTACAGTAATCATAGTTGTTTTAAATTTCCAATCTAATAATTCCAACATCCCTGCCATGTCTGTTCCTGATGCTTGCTCTGTCTCTTCAAATTGTGCTTTTCATCTTTTGGTATACCTTACAATTTTCTTCTTAATGCCAGACAGGATGCACCCAGCACTGGTTCCTGTGGCTGTTTCTGCTTGTCTCTGCTCTGAGAAGCACTGACTCCCTGTATTTGCTTGTCTGTCTCTCCAATCTTGGGGGCAACAACTTTCCCTGTGTCCTGCCCTCTCTTATAGATCCAAGAATTGGTTTTTCAGTCTGTTTATCTTTTTACTTATTGGTAGGACTGAGTGGTGACTTCCATGTGAAACCGAACGTTTTTTCTTTTTATTCCCAGATAATTTTTTTTAGATTAGTTTCTTTCTTTTCTGCCTTTGAAGCACTAATGAAAAACTTTATGCATGTAGTAGCATCATCAAAAAAAACAAAACCCAAAGGTAGTATACTCATTCTATATTAGAAATTGAAGTAGGGAAATAACTAGACTGTAAGCTTCTAGATCATGGAAAAATGCAGTCAGTGTGCCTTATATTTATGCTAATACAGTGTGAGTAGGGGAGGAATACCTGAATGTGCTGCTTACCAAATAATGCACCCTTTGGCTATTTATCAGTAAATCATCAATAAATATATCAGCATATCACACTGACAGACACTGGGTCATCTTAATATCTTTTTTTTATTCTGGAATATCCTTATAAAAATGTAAATTTTCAATAATCAAAAAGAAATTTTCTTTTATAGCACTCACCGAAATAACTAAAAATAATTCCAAAGTGGCTGCAACTGCTAACAGATGCCAACTATAACCACTAAGATCAATCAACCAACATTTGAGTGCCTAACACAAGTCGAAAGAAAGATGCTCAAAATTCATGAAAAAAAATGTGTTTATAAAGGTAGATCTGGATTGACCCAAGTATGGATATTTTTTAAAAAGTCTCCAGTATGATTTTGACGTGTAGCCAGGGTTAAGAACCTCTGGCTTCTCGTGATAAAGTATAACCCACTTAGCACAGCATTCAAGGCTCTTCATGCCCTGACTCCTGTATATTTTTCTTCTTTCATCTCCTGCCTCAATCCTCCTCATAGCCTCTACCTATTCCTAACTATTTACCAGTCCCTCCCCAAATGCTACATGTATCCTCCATATCCTCATACTTGTTACTCCCTCTGTGTGGAATGATTTGTAATCACTAGTCACCTGATGAATAGTGACTAATATTTCAACACTCAGCTTAAGCTTCTCTTCCCATATGAAGTCTTTCTTGATGCCTGAAAAAAGACGTGACCACTTCTTCCTTTGGAGCCACTGGTAACCTGTACATATTTCCATCACCACACTTACAAGTTGTCTCCACCCATCTGACTGTCTCTTCCTATTAGATAGTAAATTCACAAAGAATTAAGTTTACTCATATTTGTATCTCTAATATAGGGCCACTAGTAATACATTTAATAAATGTTGTTTGTGTTATTTCAAAGGTAGTGATCTAGGTTTGATTCCAAAATTTACAGATACTACAGTTACTAGCTTGTGACCTTGAGCAAATTCCTCAAACTCTCTATGACTTAGTTTCTTCAGTTGTTGAATTGGAACAAATAATACGACCTACTTCCTAGTTCAGATGAGAGGACTGAAATGAAATAACGCACAGAAGTCCTTAAAACATTGTAATAACTCGATTACTGTTAGCTATTATATTATTGTGATTGTTGTTGTGTGGCCAGGTAAACAACATTTATAAACTCTCAAAATAAAACTGAACAGGTGTTAATTTTGCTATTTTATAGATGATTAAAGAAAGGCCAAGATATTAAGCCATTTTCCCAAAAAAAATCATTCTTAATAAGGCTTAGGACTGGGATTTAGTCCCAGGCCTATTTCATTATGCAGCTCTGAAGAGAAAAATTAAAGAAATACAAGGAGACACATATCAAGCACCTTAATGACCAAACTTTAAGAGTAAGCTATGTCCACTTTATAAACTAGCATTTCCTCTATTGAATCCAAGGAGAAAACTCCCCTTAACTCATCTTTAATCTCTTCTTAGAGTTGGAAGGAAAAAAAATTGAGGGCTTCTAGGCTTTTACCTCTCTATTCTTGGCAATTCAGAACAACTCGGACATCTCGAGCTTTTCATTATTGCTTCTAATAATTCAGAGTTGAGGCATCAACATACCTTCAAGTACTTCCTCCTTCTAACTCTCTCATTTTGCCTTTCGCTGCATTTATTTTTGTACAGAAGAAACCCAGGTTATGCGTGATTTTTCCTTTATTCCACAGCTTTCTCTTTTAATTAGAAAAAGCTATGAGAAGAAGGCCATGCAGAGTCTCCATTATGGCCTTTCTGTAATAAGAATCATATTTTTCTTCTACACTTTTTTCTGTTTAATTCGCTAGGAGTCAAGGCTGGGTTTACGCAAAAGTTATGCTCTATGTAAACTGAGATATATGTACACAGCCATCAATCAAACAGGATCAGCAGAGACCTTCCTGAAGAGTTCTTTCTCTAAAGAGTTATTAAGGGAGATGCGCTTTTTTTGATATTTAAATAAACTTAATTCACACAAATTTATAATTTATGGTTGGATTCTCAGATCATGATTTTTTCCAATTGTATTTAGTCCTAGTTACTCTGCTTCTTTTTTGTTGTTTTCAGTTTTGAATGAAAGTAAAACTTCAGGCTCCTTTCTCATACAACACTCTTGTGAAGAGGCGCTTCCAGCTCCAGAAAAATGCTATTAGCTCTCTCAGTCTGGATCTGCTTCCTTAGACTAAATCTCGTTCATATTCTAAGAGATGATGTATCTATTCAATTGTCTTACCTTTAGGAAGACAATATAGTATGTTGGTTAAGAATGTAAGCTTTGGAGCCATAATGTCTACATCCAAATCCTTACTCTCTGTGTTATTTTCCTAAGGCTGCCATAACAAAGTACCACAAACTGGGGGGGGGCTTAGAACAACTCTGGGGGCTAGGAGTCTGAGATCAAGATGTCAGTGGAATTGGTTTCTTGTGAGAACTGTGAGGGAGAATCTGTTTCATGTCTCTTTTCTAGCTTCTGGTAGTTTGATGGTTGTGGTGTTCCTTGGCTTGTAGATGCATAACTCCAATACTTGCCTTTATCTTCACATGGCATTCTCCCTGTGTGCACATCTATGTCCAGATTTCCCCTTTTTATCAGGACACCATCATATTGGATCAGGGGCCCACCCTATGCCAGTATGATCTCATCTTAACTAATTACATTTGCAATGACCCTATTTCCAAAAAAGGGCATATTCTGAGGTACTAGGGGGTTAGGACTTAAACATAAGAATCTTGGGGAGACACAACTGAACCCATAACACTGTGGGTTATGAACACACTTTAACACTGTGCCAAGTTACTTAACCTATTTTGTGTCCTAATTTCCTCACCTATAAAATGGTGATAATGGTATTATTTACCCTATGGGCTGTTGTGAGGATGACATAATTGAATAAATACACTGAAGTACTTAAAATAGTGCCAAGCAGGGAGTAAGCAGTCAAAAACTCAGTTTATACCACTGCATTTGGGCAGCTATTTCTGGGAAAACGGCCCATAGAAAAGTAATTATTTTAAAATGAAACACTGGTGATCTTAAAATCCAAGCCCCGTAAAATGTCAGTTACTGGTTATTTTAAAAATATAAGGCTTATAAACATACCAATTTTGTTCTATAGTTTAGGAATCAGTCTATATTTTAAAAGCACAATAATTGAGCATGGAAGCTGAATCAATATTGGGTGCAATATTTTGTGTTACAAATTTTATCATGTCAATCAACGAAACAGCAATGACCAGAATATCATACAATATTTTGAATACACTGAAATTCTGAACATAGCATGAGCCATTTGCAAAATGTCAGATTTCTTGTAAAAGAAAGGTTAATTCATGCCACCTATGTTTCCTTGTTTTATATACTGCAGGATAAGAGGTTTGTCATAACAAGGGATGTTTCAAATTGTATTGAGTAAAAGCAAATATACGCTATCCTTTGGGGAGATTGGCTTCATGAGTCTATTATAATATGCCTCCTAAATTGCTAATACTCTATTGAGGGCAGTAGCAAAATGATGCCTAAATCCCCTGGGCTGAACTGGGAAACTCTATAGACTCTAATTATACAGAGTCATATTCACTTTATAATTGGGTTTTTAGTGGAAGGGCTAAAATTCTAAAAGAAGTTATTTGGATGATTCTATTACATAATCAGCAATTAGACATGTGCTTGGTTTTGGCCACTCAGTATCCGTTCCACTTGTTTTACTCCCAGCATTTTTAAGGAATTACTTGCCCCACGTGGTGTCCAGTCACGGTAAGGTTGTCAATCAAGGGGTCCTGCTCTTTCTATGATGCAGGGGCCAATCTAGGCCAATCAGACTCACTCATGCAGGACTGAGATTTTTAGCTGAGTAATATAGTTACTAGAAGAAAAGGACTGCAATCAATTCAGCCCAATGAGACTGATAATGAATCCTGATGCCTAGATTCCTGCACTGCTCGTCCCATCCTATTCTAAAGTTGGTTCTCTAGGATTCTCTCTGATTGTGTGGATTATCCAACATCTTATAAATCTCTTTTCTGCTTATTTTAGCTAGCTTTAATTCCTATTGCTTGCAAACAAAGAACCAGAATGAATACAGATGGGGATCTCTAAGTCAGGGCTTCTCACATCATCTGCATGTAAATTTTATAGAGTGCTTATTAAAAATGAACAGTCCTAAACACTATCTCCAACACACTCAACCCAACTCATTGGTAGTGGGGCTCAGCAATCTGTCATCTGAACAAGTTCTGCTGCAATTCTTACAGACAATAAGACTTGAAAGTTGCTATGCTTGATCCGCACTGAGGGAAAATCAAAAGTAGCCCATACAGAGGGTCAGGGTCTGAAGACTCAAACTATACGGCCTCTCATTAGGTACCTAAGTTGTCGTCATTGCTCATTAATCAAGACTGCCTGGACAGTGCTAGCAGACACTTTAAACATATCAGGACAAATTAGTAAACATGCAATAAACAGAGAAGCAAAATCACATAGCAAAGGGTCTTACAGCCACAAAAGATTATAAAGAAAATGGAAGTAAAATGACAATATTACTTAAAGTCATAACTATCAACTGCTAATAAAAAAAAAAAGTTGTATAATCCAGGGAAAGAAATTCTTCTTTATAAATATTTTTTCTAAATAAATCTTCCATTCTTTAAAAACAGATTATCATTATTTATAAGGCATATAGGTTCAGTGTTTTTAAAAGTTTTCAAGACATTAACATAGAGGAAAAAATATTTAAATTTAATATCTTTACATTTTTAATATTCTAGGAGGTGCTTGAAATCTTCCTTCCCATTTAGAAAGTACACTGATCTGACAGACTTAAGACCTGCTTTCTTTTTTTTTTGTGGTTACTAATTTGTTCTATCAGCTTTGCCAAGTAACTTAACATCCATATAAATTCCATTAGTAAAATAAGTGCAGTAATTTATGCTGCTTACTTACCTTAGAGGTGGAATAAAAAAGATAAAAGTGGTAGAATTAAATTAATAGACACAGTTGAAAAGAATTTTGTCTTTTTCTCTATTTTTCCTAGTATGTCAAATCCTCCAACAATTGAGGATACATACATTTTTTATATGTGCATTAGTAGGAGAGACTGCTGAGTGTAAAACATGTTGGAGTTTTTCAGAAAAATATCCTCTTTAAGCACAAAGATACTATCCATTTATTTTGAACTTAAATTAGAACTAATTTTCCTAATAACTGTAGGCTCAAGCAAGTTATATCCGGAATACTTAATGTAATATGACCTGAAATACAATAGAAAAAATTAAAATGTACACACGCTTTAAATTTATAGTTCTTTTTATTATAGCACTAAAACAAGATACTTGGAATTATGTGAACCACTGCACACTAGTGAAAATAACTTGAGTTTATAGAGCAAATAACATAGTGTTTCAGATTGTGTGTGTGTGTGTGTGTATGTGTGTGTGTGTGTAGACAGACAGTAAGTGTTAGGTCAGAATGGAAATAACTGCTAAAAGGTATAAAAGTTACAATAATAGCTAAGTAAACTATTTTTAAAATTTTGAACAAAATTCACTAACTCAAGCCTAACATATAATATTTATTTCAAATATATTCCATCTCCTATGTGTGATAATCATAAGCATTTAATATAGGATTTCAACCATCAAATCAGAAAGTTAAGAACCAAGAACAGGAAGAAGGTGCTCTTCTATTTCCCCAGAGGTTGGAAGATAGTTCTATACTGCCATGGACTGCCATATATTTAGCTTTAAGAAGAAATATGTACACATTAGCTGTTGAATACCAAAATGTTTTAAAATGATAAGGAATTTCCAAGAAGACAAGAGCAAGCAAGTGACAAACTCTTTTCCTCTGACAACTTCTTAAGAGCACAGATTCCTCCTAATAAAGCTATTTCTAGTATGATTTTATTGGAAAGGGAACATCATACCGTGGTTGGGAGCACAGATTACTGACAGGAACTAAACTGCCTGGAGTAAAAGGAGATGACTGTATTTAATTGTATTCCTTCCTCTCTGTATTATGTGGGTTTATTTTTTCCCCTTTATAAATTTGCCAAAAGCGAAAGCAACAATCCCACCCCCTATTTAATAAAATAAAAAAGGAACTTTCATAACTTTTAAGCAAAACTATTCTTGATAAACAGATGACACTTACAAGCCTAAGAAAAAGTGGTGTGCTTGCCACAGGGTGCCCTCTCTTACAACCATTATAGAGTTGGGCTGGGATAGCTTCCAACCTCCAAAGCACAGCCAATAAACATAATCTGAGTCTGAAGCTTTGCTTATGAGATGATATAAGGATCTATTTCCTGACCCTGGTTGTATGAGTCACTATTTTTTTTTTACAATTTCTCCAAATCTGGAAATGTTGCCATTCAAAGCATACCCTTGCTAGAGATTCATTTGTCAATGATAGTATGTGATCAAAATAATCCTCTGGTTGCTAAAAATCGGAGAGGATGTAAAGTCAGCTCTCAGCTGGATATCAGGCAGCAAAGAGAGTCTAGGACTGGTGGTTGTCACTGCACTGCACACCAATGTGTGTCGGAAAGCTCAGCGTGATGGAGCTATGGAGATGCTGGGGAATGAAACAGCGTTTATCATCCAGGAAAAGGGAGATGGAGGTAGACAGAGCCTCACTCCTTCACTTTTGCTAAGACATTCCCCTATTTTCACTTTGGTTGGAAATTATGGCCAAATCCCTGACCTCAGGGCTCATTTCCAAGAGCAAAGGACAGTGGCCAAGCTATTCTATGATTCATACAAATGAAACTGAAGTGAGTGTGTTTAAAGCATATGAAACAGGATTCCATATTGTTCAAGTTACCACTTTCCCTTCTCCATCTCTGAAATCCACCTCTCATACATTTGACCTGTTTCCCGACAAGAGAAAGAGCATACATAATAGACACATAGGTAGCTTTGTCACTTTTCCTTTTCTTTTTTACATCTTTGCCCTCTACAAATTTTGTGTGGGAATACTGTCATATTAGGTAGATCAATGTTTCCTCCTCTGAAGGGATTAGGAACTCATTTTAGGATCAGATGAGAATAAAATTCCGAACCCAGTGCTGCTCTGAACAGCCTACAAGGACAGGGTGAAGTCTCTGCAGAACCCCACTCAGTGAAGAGCTTAACTCTGCTATCTTCAGGAATTTTGGGGGCTCATCTAACTGGTCTTCTTTCCTCAGAGAATTTTTACTCCTCCTTTCTATGTTCTTATTTTTCTAAATATAACAGACTTCGATGAAATTTTGGAATTGAAGATGAGGGCGGGGATGGTTAATATCTCAGTCATGCAAACAACTTCGTATAGACCAACAATCCCAGAATCTCCATCGGACTGCTCCTCTTGCAAGCCTTCTTTCCTGTCCTCCCACCATCTCTCTCATGTTCTCTCTCAGTAGAAAAATAAGCTTTCCCACTATCTCACACAGAGCAATTTGGGACTCCCTGTTGATGCACATGCCCTCATTTGAGGGATTTTCCAAACAAAGGAAGTTACCTCTCTGTGAAGATTTGGGGGGCATTTACTTTTACCAATTCTTCAGTTTTATAAATAATGCTGAGATAAAAATCTCTGTATACAAATCTTGGCCTGTCTTTATCTAATCATTTCCCTAGAATTTAAATTCATGAAAGTGGAATTAATGGATCCAAATGTATGAATATTTTTCAATATTCTGCTTAATTGCTTTTCTAAAACACTTTACATCTTCAAAAGGAATGTTTGTTGTCATAGCATCCTATGAGGAATGATATATTAACCTGAAGCCATAACATATCTAGGAAATAGGATGCGCAAAGATTCTCTACACATAAAAATAAAAAAAAATCAGAAAACTGGAAAAAAGATCAACAGAAATCATTCCACAAAATTGTAAACTCCTCCAAAAATATTAAGTATTGAGAAATGAGAGCTGGGGAAGGAAACTTCCTTGCTTTCAACTAGACATTCAGCCTAAGCTCTTACTAAAATCTTTAACCCCCTTCCAGCTGCATTCTAGCTTTTTCCATCCAAGGAGAAGTTTTTCAGAGCTAGACAATATTAGAAGATTGTGTATGTGTGTAAAGTCACACCTGGAGCAAAGCCACATGTTCTCGCTTTTGTGTTGGCCTCGGTGGTCCATGCAGTAAACAGTCTCATGCTTAAGCCTATCTTTCCCTCCCCCTCTCTTCCACCTATTACTAGGTAGGTAGCCATTCCTGTTCACGTAGATATCAGGTAAGTGGATTTCAGCCGACTGAGATTTAAATTGGAAGGTAAGAAACCCCACTTCAGAATAAGTCCCATTAGTTGCAATTCTACAACTGACCTTTTTCCAGGGATCTTATCATTGGTATATGAGGTACTATTAGGGTGACTGGTAAATGGGCACTTTATTTCCCAACTGTCTATTGATCAACGTGTGCAAGAGTCTTCAGGAGCAAATCCAGGGATCTTATCATTGGTATATGAGGTACTATTAGGGTGACTGGTAAATGGGCACTTTATTTCCCAACTGTCTATTGATCAACGTGTGCAAGAGTCTTCAGGAGCAAATCTTAGATGGGAAAGAATGATGAGTAGGAAAATTTGGAGGCTGAAGCCAGTCTTAAGATCAAACAGTAATAAACATAATTACAAGACAAGTTAGGAGAAATACTTGGAATTAACACGACATATGTAAGCAGTATATAAAGAGCCTAGACATAACAAAAGCAAAAATTATAATCATTCCAATTTAAGAAAAGCTAAAGGAGATAAATTAAAAATAGCCAATTCACATGAAATACTCCCTACTTTTGCACTAATAGAATTAAGTGCAAATTTTTAAATAGGAAATTGAAAGCAACTGCACTGAACATGGTAATCTTAGATAATAAATATATCAGTGACAAATATTTTAAAGAGGAAATTAGTGGTTTTTCCTTAGCTTTGTAGGTACCATATAAGCTTCGTGAATTCTAGTGCCACATCAGGAGCAGAACTTGCAACCAAGCCAGTGGTCCATCTGGAGAATGGGATCAATATCATAAGTGCTCTGTGTGTGTGGTGGGGTGTATATAAAATCATAAGCTTCACAATTAAGATATCAAACCTCAGGAAATATCATCAATCTAGTAAAGTCTGGCTACAAGTCAGATTCTGATAGCCTAGGTAAACCAACTGCTGTCGGAGAAAATACTGTAAAGACTTAATGATATTACACTCTGGGAAAGAATTAAAATAATATTTATCACATAGCAATAAATAACCATATTCTAGGTGTAACGATCAAAGGAAGAGAAATATATTAATTCAATCATGATATACCTCATAAAGATATTTATTTTCGTAAGTTAAAAATAATGCCTGCACTAGGGTGTTGTAATGATGACAATAACAAGAACAACAAACCTAGACGCATGAAAAGAGATGAAAAATCCATTAGGTTTATCATCAGATCTGTAATTTTTTCAGTTAATCAATTATTTGAAGTCCAGTTTATCAAAAGATGTGTAATTATTTCTATTAATCTTTCTTTTTAAAAAAATCTTTATATTGGAGGGAGGATGAGGATCATAAAATGTTGGATTTGAAAATAAGAATATTATTTTAATTTAGAAACTAAATTGATAGTTTTCAGTGCTTTTTGACATTCTAAACGTACAAATCTAAATGTCAACAGCTAATCATGGATAAGGTGCTATTGATTTTTCTCTGTTTAAAAATACCAAGTTCTGGCAGCAATTTCTATCTCTATGTGCTTCTACAAGCACATTTCTCAAATATAAGATACAAGATCTACCAAACAGTAATTTACCTAATTTCTCAAGATAAATATTAAAGAATACCAGCAATTTCAAAGTTATGAAACACTGCTAAAAACAAATATTTAATAGAATTAGGAAAGAGAGAATTACAATAAAACAAGAAACTAACATGGTAGGAGATGGCAAGAAACTATAGAAATATTTTTAATTTTTAAATTGTATATAATGTAAACCATAGAGGTACTGCCAATTTTAAATTCATCTAACGGCAAAATAATCAGTAGACAAAACTACACATAATCCACTAAAATTTAGATTTTGTGTTACATTTTCAAAAGTATCCACCATCACCAACTATATTATTTCTTAAAGAGAATGATAAAACTTTTAATGAAAAAGCCAAATTGTACCACTTATTTAAAAGTTCTTTGCTCAATCTAAGATATTATTCACTTGAATATTTATTTATATGCAGAATAAATTTTAATCTTTAAGTGCAGAATAACTAATTCAAAGTAAAAATTAAAGTCTCTGGAGGAGTTATTCATTTTAATTCTTATTATTTTCATATATTCATGATGATGAATCCTGATAAACATGACTGTCATTCATTTCCCATGTGTAACTCAAGCACCTCATTTGTTTGGAAAATTTTATATTATTTCTCTTCATTTTTATCTTTGCTATATTGCTAGTATTTAACTGTCAGGTATATCTGTTTAATTTTATAACATTGTCCTTAAGGTCAGGGGGGTAGATCTTATTTCATTGCCAGCAGTTCCACAAAGTCATGGCCAATATATGATTATGGCCAATATACTGAATGAATATTTATTCTCAGGGTCTCCATATACTAACTCATAGATCCTTGAGAACAATACTTTTCTCTCTCCATCCCTGTAAACAATAGTTGATAGACGTGAACTTACCTATGGAACAGCTAAATCCATATTACTTTCATATATAACATTTTAATTATTCACTGATATACAAATAGCCTCATTAGTTAAACCTTAAGCTCTCAGAAGTTTGGGGTGGGGGCCCGCCTTTGTTATTTCCCGTGTCCTGCGCAGTGAAAGCACATAACAGGTATCAATATATTTCATTTAAAAATTGGATGAATATACACATTGTTGAACTAGTTTGAGATTTCTAGGAAAATATATATGAATAAACCATATAAATTAAGAACTGAAGTGTTTACATCTAAGTAAAAAAATGAAAGTGAACAAAAAAAACCCAAAGATAGAGTTATATTGCAATGAAAAAGTATTTGAGAACTTTACAATAGAAACAAGCTAACAATTGCATCTGATTTTAAGGTTTGGTAACATGTTTAGGAAAAAAAATTTTCATTTCACTTTAGCAAGCATATTAAAACTTTAGAATACTAACCTTTAAAATAAATTCTTAAATTTTAATTCTGCTTTACTGGGTAACAGGATTTTTGCAAAATCTAAAAAACAATACATATGTATTTATAGATTTCTGGTCATAAACCACTGACTATTATAAAAGTTCTTACATATGTAATTTTTATTAAATAAACTACCAAACTGTTATTATAATAACCTGGGTGAATAGTTTTTCTAATCTATAAAATGAAGTTATTACACTATAACACCATAAGACAATAAGTTATTGTACTATAGGTACCCTTTTATTCTAATATAGTGTCATAAAAATCACAATAAAATTGAAGCATGTTAATTTTTACTTAGTTTAAACCATGCTAAGCAATTTGCTATACCAACAATATATACTTCTGAAATTTTGAGTTTCTTTTTCAGATAAAAATTGAGATCTCTTCCTGACTGCCCTCTCATTAAATCGAGACAAGGTAACACTGGACTTTTCTCATTAAATGTCCCAGTATTCTAAAATTTTCCTAGCTATTACACTCTTTATTTTTTTGTTGATGCATCATACTCATTGTTAACAAGTGGACCAATATATAGATGTATAGATTTTAATTTTTAGAAACTGACAAAACTCTTACAATTTTGTGCAATGCTATCTACTAGTTTGCTCAACTATTTTCTGTCACACTTAATGACAACAGGGAATTATTTTCACTTGCATTCACAAGATATCTATTATCTGAGTATACTTTAAATCCGGAGGGAGAGTGGAAATAAATTTTCAGTATTCTTTTTAAGTTCTAGCTAAGATTGTTTGTCATCAATGGACACATCTAAACCTGCAGGGATTAAGGCATCTAACCCAGAATATTGTTAGATAATATATAACAACAGAGACTCCTTAACCTCCTTAACCTAAATAGGTTCATTTTTTAAAAAGTACTATAATTCAGCTTTTTTTCTACCCCTATTTTTCATTCATTTTGGTATTTTTGCAGCTACTAAGCTACAGCATCATATTTAAAAATAAATTTCAGTTGTCGGAGCTATCAATTTTTAGAATAACATATTTACTGGCCTCTACATATTTTAATTCTCTAATTATATATTTAATTTCTATTATCTTTAGCAATATTAAAGTATCATCTTATAGTAACATACGGAACAAATTTCTGCTTTAAAGAGTAAAAATTAAGGTGATATTCAGATATAATTCAAATCAAATTTGAGGGCAATCATTTTAATTAGTTTTAGATAATTCTCAATTGGAATACATACTAATGTAATGCCTTTTTATTTCCTAGTGTACAAAGTATTTCTCTTATTAACTTCCTAAAAATATACCTAATTATAATCATCACAGGTAGGCAAATTTTCATATTGATTTTTTAAAATTGTGGGCAAGTGCTTTTCCTTATTCTAGATATTACACTCTATGTACTATATAAGAACGTGTTTCTCTGCAATGCTCATGTACCACAAACATAAATATCCTAATACAGTACAGTCAAACTGAAAGAACATAATTATTTTACTATTTTATTAGTAAATTAACATCATGAATAAATTATATATATATTTACATATAGCGCTTACTTTTTATCTGTTCCAGACATTCACAAAGATACCTAACATTACAAGAGCAAAATAAATTAACTATTTCTACCTCCTTAACATCTAGTTTCTAAGGAGATGTTATCTTGTATCTCCTATGATCACAAAGTAAGTATGACTTTTACACCTGAAGCTATGAGATGAATAGGAGGAAGAGCGATGAATTTCAGTTATAATCCCCAAGTACAGATCATCAAACAGGCCAACAGCCAGAGGACTCAGCAACATCCTGGGAAAGTAGCTGAAATGTATATTTCAGGGCATGGACTGAAAACATACACTTTCATCCCAATTCTAGCTCCAAAGCTCAACTAAAAGGTATGCTTGCTCCTATGTGAAACTGCAAACTTGCATCTTCAACATGAATTACAGTTTTTAATAATTAACCCACCTTAAATAAACACACCAGACACCAGTCTAATGTCCTTTGAACAAAAGCTCATTCCACAGGTCAGACCATAGAAAGCTATTACATATGTGAAATATTTATTTTTTGTACCCATGAATATGTTTTTAAAATGTATATTGAGGGCCGGCCCCGGGGCTTAGCGGTTAAGTGTGCGCGCTCCGCTACTGGCGGCCTGGGTTCGGATCCCGGGCGCACACCAAGGCACTGCTTCTCCGGCCATGCTGAGGCCGCATCCCACATACAGCAACTAGAAGGATGTGCAACTATGACGTACAACTATCTACTGGGGCTTTGGGGGAAAAAAAAAGGAGGAGGATTGGCAATAGATGTTAGCGCAGAGCCAGTCTTCCTCAGCAAAAAGAGGAGGATTAGCACGGATGTTAGCTCAGGGCTGATCTTCCTCACAAAAAAAGAAATTAAAAAAAAAATGCATATTTATATGTTTTCTCTTCAAGTAATTAAATAGCATATATACCCATCCATAAAACTAACGTTAGAAAATTCTTGTGAAGCAGTTTTATAAATAAGACATACAAAAAGACTGGTAGTATTTCTTGGGGCCGGCTCAGTGGCACAAGCAGTTAAGTGCACGTGCTCCACTGCTGGGGCCCGGGGTTCACCAGTTCGGATCCCAGGCGCGCACCAACGCACCACTTGTCAAAGCCATGCCATGGCGGCATCCCATATAAAGTAGAGGAAGATGGGCATGGATGTTAGCCCAGGGCCAGTCTTCCTCGGCAAAAAGAGAAGGATTGGTAGATGTTAGCTCAGGGCGGATCTTCCTCACAAAAAAAAAAAAAGAGATTGGTAGTATTTCTTTACACCCTTCCCTCTCTCTCACATAATCTCATATAGTGTAAAATTCATCTTATAAGAATCATCAAATGAGCCAGCCCTGACAGTCTAGTGGTTAAAGTTCAGCGCTTTCACCACCTCGGCAGCCTGGCTTCATTTCCCCAGGTGTGAAACTACACCAGCCGTCTGTCAGTAGCCATGCTGTGGCGGAAGCTCACACAGAACTAGAAGGACTTACAACTAGGATATACAACCATGCACTGGGGCTTTGGGAAGAGGGAAAAAAAAAAGAGGAAGACTGGCAACAGATGTTACCTCAGAGTGACTCTTTCCTTGCAAAAAAAAAAAGAGAATCATCAAGTAATTAGAGTAAGTATCAATTACTGAAGGATATATAACATCAACAGAGCAGATTCAGTTTCTAAAAAAACAGAGACTGTATCATAATCATTGTGGTAGCCTCAGAACCTAGCACAAGGGAGATGCTTAATATGTGGTTGTTGAGTGACTTATTCTCTTAACTTGGAAATAAAATGTAATGAAATAATAGATATTACTTTCACATAAATGGTACATAAATATTTTACACTATGAGGATTGATCATCACTACTATTATATATTATCATACAACAGATGTGTTTTGAAAGTTTTTCTAATTGATTCTGGATCTAATTTTTAGAAAACAGAAATTTTTCTTGCAGATCTAGAAACAGATTGAAAACTCTTCACTGGATCATATATTCTGGGAGGAATAGTTCTTCTTGAACCCCTACATATGTTAAGTACACTACCTATCAAATAGTAGGCCTTCAATAAATATCTGTTTAAAGAATGAATGTTTTCACTCAGTTTTAGAATATTTATCATCGAAAACTGAAATTGTAATGCCCATAAGATGTCATAATGTTTACCAAAAGGGAATAACTATAAAAACAGTATTTTCCAGAACATTCTACGCCCTAAAGTAAAATGTAAGATTTACTATGTTTGAATATATATTTAAGAATATTTGGAAATGTTTAAATGAAGCATCTCTAGAGTATGAATTTACTAAGTATACACTAAGTATATAGGACTGTTGTTTACAACTTATTATACTTCTATATAGTTAATAATTGCATTCATACTGTACTATTAAAGGTCAACTCAAAGTAATGGGTGATTCAACTGGTGGGGGGAATTTGTTAAATCACATGCAATTTGCTGTTGTTAGTGGAAAGCCTAAGTTTCTTCCCTTGTCCCTGCCCCCAAGAATATCATATGTCCTGAAGTCTCATTTCTAGGTCTCTAACAAGCTTTCTGAACATTTATTTTCTTCTCTTCATTTAAATAAAATACAGAGAGAAAAGAAAACTAAGGGAAAATATCTGAAAACACACCTATATCAAGTATCACTTAGATTTTTTGTTTTCAATAAGAGTAATCTGATCATAACAGAGATGAATAAAACTGGTGCATAATCTGAACTTCCAAATACTGCTCTTTATTAGCTAAAAACTAGACTCTTCAGGATTACTATATTGCTTTGCGAAGATGTCACCACCCACTGGTGCCATTATCCATTCTAACAAAAAATAACTATATATGTAAAGTTATTACGACAGAAATGCATCAATAAGCTGCATTTTTTGATCCAATACGAGTATACATTATCTGCAACAGTTTGAAATAACAAGACTGTACTATTAAGATTATATTTTAAGGCATAGCTTGAGCTCAATAAGTGGAAAATGGGTCTCCCACCCTTGCTATATCTTTTTATTCTACCCGACTCCTCTTATCCCCTGTCCATTATCAATAATTATAAAGCAAGGTCATTTTTACAGGGAGTAACTGAAAATTTACTAGGGGTCCTTGAAAAAAAATGATATAAATGCTGAATCTCTGCATTTATTTCTCTGTAAGAATAAGACTGTCTCATAAATTCTACCTCCAAAATATACCTTAAATCCATCTTCTCTCCATGTCCATCACCACCACTCTAAGTCAGACCACAAGAACTCCTCTCTTGGACACTGCGACAGACCCCTAATTCTACTCTTGCCATCTTGTAATCACTCTTTCCTCACTAGCCATAACACTCTTAAAATGAAAATTGGTTAAAATCTCTCAATAGCTTACCATTTTACCTCAAATAATATTAAAACTCACCTCCTTACCGTGGCTCCTTTTCTACTCTGTGGATCTGGTTCCCGTCTTTAAAACCTCACTTTGCTACTCTCTTCCTTCCTCATACTGGACTCAGTTCTTCAAATGCACCAAGCTCATTTCTCTTCAAGGTCACTGCCCAGGCAGTTCCCTCTACCAAGAATGCACTTCTTCCCACTCTACAATTAGCTCTCTCTCTTCCCAAAGAATGTGGCTTAAATGTCATCTCCCCAGACAGGCCTTTCCAACCACCACATTTAAAATAACAGGTCCCTCCCGTAAGCCTTAGCTGCTTCCTCCATAGAATTTCTAACAGCTTTTATCATCTTATTTGCTTAACCTATTTTGTTTTTGTTTTTTGTCAGTCTCTCTTACAAGAAAATAAGTTCCATGAAGGCATAGACAATATCTGCCTTATTTATCCTTTGTTCTCCATCATCTAAATATTAAATTCTAGAAAACAATACTCAATAAAATAAGGCAAAAGCAAAAGTAATGTAATTCCCAGTTTTAGAGAAATAATGTCAGTCTAAGTTGCAAGTTGATCAGAGCACTATAGATGCAATATATCAAATTATGTTGCCCACCTTAAAAATATACAATTTTTATTCCTAAATTGAACACTGTAGACATATAAACAATTTAATCCTTCTGTATAAGTTTAATTTGATTACGACTGACAACGTTCGTTTGACGAAGTCAACCATTTTGATCACTTAACTCTATGTACTGATCTCCACCATCTTTATATTCCCAAGAAATGGTGAGTCAAGAACACACAATGAAGAAACTTCTATTACTTGGGGTTTGGTTGATGTAAAGTGCAAAATAGGATCTATCCTTTCACCATTCGGGACAAACGGAGTATGTTGTCAAAAGTACTCAAGCAGTGAGGAGAGAAAGAGAGAGACTGATCAAGATATGGTGCCTGTGATAGGGAAAGAGAGTTTGCAGAAGGAAATACAAGAAATCTATGACGACTTTTGTACTTGAGTAGTTTATACTAGCAAGGATCAGTTAAGAAACATAAGGATTTCTACTCTAATATTTTTCTTAATATTTAATTTTGTAACATAAAAGTAACACAAATTCCTTATAGAAAACTTTGTAAATATACAAAAAGTAAAAAGATCAAATTTAACCATTAATTTTTTCTTGTATCATTAGATGTATATTTTCCCCCTTAGGAAAATCCAAATAAAATTGCTTTATTCACGTTACTTCAAGTCTGAAGAAGAGATCCTTAAAGATCACTGTATAATTTTTGTGCAAGAAAAAGCTTTTAGATATAGTTCAAACTATATCTAAGACTATACCTTAAGATTATCTCAAACCCAGAACAAACAACACCTAAATGATCAATGCACATCAACATTTTATCTTTCTAATTTGAATACTGATCATAATGACTAATTACACAATGACATTTCAATTTGTAATTGTATAATAAAATTACTTTCTAGGTTGTTTATATACTTATCATTAACAAGAAAGTGTGTGATTACAATCTCTTGCACCTTTACGACTATGAATAGTTTATCCCTGAAAATGAAATTCATCTAAATGAAAGGTCTTTCAGAAATATTTTTTGTAAATCACCCAGATTTCCTTAACAAAATATTTAATATTTTCAGTAAAGTTCACTCTTGAACTTGCTAAAAAAATTTCAGTTCCTCCCTTTCTATAAATATAAAAACAATATTCAGTTTTAGGTTGTGAACAATTATTACAGAAGTTCAACTAATTTTAGGCTACGGATTTTATTAAGCAAATATTTTTCTGCTTAGGTATGCTCACCTGTGTTTATATACAACTCAGTGGATTTCACACTCAAGTCATTCAAATTAATAAATTCAATAAAACTAATGAGTCAAACTATGGTTTTGCCTGCTTATTTCATTTGTCACTGAATTCCCTGGGAGAAAAAAACATCAATTCACACAATCTTGGTCATACAATGAGCTCAGTAGACTCTTCTATCCAAACCATATTTTAATTTATTGAATTATTTGAGTATCTGATGATATTTGGAAACATGAGTCACACCCTGAGAGATGCAACTCTTTTAGGCTCTACAGTACTATTTGCTAAAGTGGAGTAATCTTTGAATAAATGGACCCCTTTGAATAAATGGACTAACCACTGTAATTGATATGCATGGTTACTTGTATGAAACAAGATTGTTTTATATTCAACTATGTATCCAGTACGGAAATAAAAGTTTATGTATATTGATAAGGTAAAATCTGCTTTTCTTAAAATAAAAATTACTAACATCTAATAAATACTGTGGTTTCAAATAGAAAATTAATGGAATAAGAGAGACAAATACAAATCATGTTTTCACCTACTTAATCAGATGAAGTGATCTAGGAAGCACCACTACTTTCTGATCAATTCAAGGAGGTTTAGGTAATAGGAAGAGAGAGTCAAATTGATTTATTTTGTCTATATAGTACACAGCTTCACAGCCAGTTAAAACACAAGGGATGCTTCCTATAGTCAAGTTACCTTTAGTACCATGTTAAGCACCATGTTAAAAATGAGATAGTTCACTTTTTTTGTCATTATCATAATTTTACCCTGCCTAAGTATGGAAAACTAACGAGGGGAGAGGGAGAAGGTGAATCTATTGATTTCAAACATCAAAGGTTTTATATAACTTAGTAAAAACAGATAACATTAAAAATTTACTTTGTGAATATCCTTCATCAGAAGGCAAGTTATATAAAAATGAAATTTTACCCTGCATAAAATAACAAATTTTAAAAATAAAACATGAATTCTATTAGCTCCTAAGATGAAAAGTTACTAGGAAAATAATTACCATCTCCTTGAAATTAAATACTAATATTAGTATTAGTATTAATTAGTATGATCTTTATTGTGTTTAAATATCTAATTTATGTCTTACATTAATCTTTCCATATTGTATATATACTATAACAATGCTGTAATGTCCCATGTTTTAAGTGTTTAAAAACTGGTAAGATACATTTTGACTCATGTTACCTATTTATGAAGCTACAAAATAAGAAAATATCCCCAAAATGTTTATAAGAATAACATTTTGAAGTTTGACATTTTATTAACCATTAGTGTGATGATTTCAGTATTCAAAAGTTATCCCAAAGTATTATGAAGCATAATTTCTAATCACTATGACTTTACACCACAAAAAGCATTTTATAACTGATGAAAAAATCTTAGGATACTTTCTCTATAATCTTCTTTTGAAGAATCCTCTAAATTTTACCCAATTTAGCCTTTAGGTACTATATTATCCAAGTATAATCTTATGCACAGCCCATGTTTTCAGTATATTGATACAAATTCAAATTCAAATTAAGAGTTTTAGTAGACTATCTTTAATGATCCTATTTAACTGATGAGTAAATTGAGTGATACTTATTCACTAACATTAAGTTAAGCTAGTTGATAAAAATACACATAAATTCCATATAGTTGCTAAATATTTTAGGTAAAATGTTTTTAAAAAGTATGGGAAAGTTATTAAAATAGATGAATAAAAATTATTACAAGACGTTAATAACTAACTACTCTATGCTTTTGAATTTAATATGAACATCTGAAAAGTCATCTTTAACACCTGCCACATTTCGGTATAATGGCTCTTAGTCATGTGGAGATTTGGATACCTGTTTTATTTACGTTAGTATCCCAGGGCCTAGGGCGGTTACTGGTGTATCATAGGCACTTATCGAATAAACAAATGTTGCTTTAGGGCTATTCCTGCATGGAAATACTAACTGTTAAATACTGCAGGTAAACTTGACTCTCCAGGTGGACATCTCTTTAGTAGCCGTAGATCTAACAAGGTACAATATAAATGTCTGCCTTTCTAACTATTAAAAATTGTCTCTCTCTCCTTACAACAAAAAAGTGGCCGAGGAAATAATGACGCTGTTTTTAACAACCTTCCGTCTTCACAGAGGCAGATCAAGTAACCACCCGCGATCTTGACGCCAGCCGCCCTTCAACACACGCGAGGGGAGCGCGCGGGCGAGCGGGCGCAGCAGGCGGCACGCGCCCTACAGCCACAGCGGTCAGGCGCGGGCTCCAAAGCCGCACGCGCACCTGCGACTGCAAACCGACGGGCAAAGCAGAACAGGGGCAGGTGGGCAGGCACGCCGCAAGCGCCGGCCGTGTCAACCAGAACGAGTGGACAGACTCCGAATAACTGTATTTCCAAATGAACGACAGGGTCGTCTCCGCTGACGACAGAGAAGGAGCTGTGCTGTCCCGCCCGCCTGCCCTCCGGCCCTTCCCACCCTCACAGAGCGCACCCTCTCCTGTCCCCTCAGCTCCGCTTCCGTCTCGGCCCGTCACTCCGAGGACCTACACGTTAAAGGGTAACTGCGACCGAAGTTCCAGACGTGAAGTCTAGAAACGTGCGACAGAACAGGTGACACCCCGGTGGTCATCACAGCGCCAATGAGCAGCCAGCCAGGGACGCACCGGGAAACTTTTACGGCTGTTCCCGCGCAGCCTGCCCTCAGGTGACCAGGTGGTGTTTCCCAGGCCCTTCACGCTGGCGGCAGAGATCCAGCGAGACCTGCGTCTCACACAGGGCGTCGGAAGAGAAGCAAGGGAAACGTTCCAACCCTGGAAGCGCTGCCCCCCGGCGACCCTGCCCCGCTTCCCCAGGGAGGTCTTACCGCAGCCCCCCGCCGGCGCGCGGGCTCCGGCCGGAGGTCAGCGACGCCGCGAGGGCCGCAGGGGGAGCGCACGCGGGTCCGGGGTCCGGACACGCACGCTGGGTCCGGAGGTTCGCGGGGACCGGCCTGGGCCACGAGCCGCCCGCACCCCTCGAGGCACGGGGTCCGTGGCCCGGGCACAGGACGCGCGCTCCGCGGAGGGCCCAGGCGGCGCGAAGTTAGGGCGGGCGGGCCCCGCGCCCCTTACCTTGGTTGCTGGGGACGTGCGCGCAGTCGCCCGGCGCGGCCGTCAGCAGCGGCAGCAGGAGCCCGAGAGGCAGGAGACACCCGCGGACCGCGCGGCCGCCCATGGCTCTCGGCGGCGCTCTCCCGCTCCCCTGAGGGACACGCGGCGGCGGCGCGGCCAGGTGCGCGGGGCGGGGGTGCCGGTCCACGTCCTCCTCCTCCGCCTCCTCCTCCTCCGCCCGGCCCGCAGGGGCTGTCCCGGGGCGCCCCCCGCGCGAGGCCGCGGGCCGGGGCACGGGGGTCCGGACTGCCCGGGCGCGGGCGCGGGCTCCGCGGCTTCGGAGGCGGACGCTGCCCGCGGCGCCAGGGAGCTGCGGGCGGCTGGCGGCGAGCGGCTCCGCATCCAGCGCCCTGTCCCGCTCGCGCGCGGACTCTCCACTGGGGCCGGGGCGCGCGCGCGCAGGAGCGAGCCCGGCGTGGGGGCGGGGCGGGGCGGGGGAGGGCGCCTCCCGGCGGGCGCGGGGACGCCAGGTGCGGCGGGGGCCGCGGCCGCTCCGGACCCCGAGGGCGCTGGGGGAGCTGAGCGCGGGGAGGCGCTGCCGCTGCAAGGGGCGCGGGGGCCGCGGGAACTCGGCTCTCGCCGAGCGACTGAGGCGGCTCCGGAGGCCGCGAGGGTCCGAGCGAGCAGGCTGCGCCCTCAGCCCCTCGCCCGTGTGGCGCCGGCCGCGGCCCCAGCCCCCTGCTCCAACCCGGCGGCGGCCGCGCTGCGCCCCGGCCGCGCTCCCGGCATTTGGGAGGCCGCGCTTAGTCCCCCAAGCACTTTGCTCCCCATCCGCGGCGGCGGCGCCGTGCGTCTCGTCAGCCTCCCCGCCTGCTCCCCATTCCGCGCGGGCGGCCGAGCGCTGAGGCGACACTCCCGGCCGTCAGCGAGGCGGCGGCGCACCGGCCGGACGCCCCTCACCGCGGCTCGCCCAAACTTGCCGCCCGGGCGAGCGCCTCAGCCCGCGGCCGCCAGCGCTGCTCCAGTCCGGGGACAGCCGAGGCGGGAGCCGGCCGCGAGGAGAGCCCCTCCGGGCCGGGCGCGGGCGGCGGCCCGGCGCCGGGGCTCACGGAGGGCTGCGCGTCGCCGCGGCGGGGACTTGGCGGCGGAGGTCACAGCCTGTCGGGCCCAGGGCGCCCGCGCCGAGCAGCCCGAGGGCCGAGCGGACCGCGTGCCCCGCGCCGCCCCGCTGCCCCGACCCCGCGCTGGGAGGCCGGAAGCGCGGCCCCGGCTCCTCGGTGAGCCGCGCGGCCCTCCGCCCGGCAGGGCGACACGCGGGGCTGACAGGGCGGCCGGGCGCGCGGCGCGGGTGCCGCGGGACGGGCGCTAGAGGGGGATCGTCGACAAGGAAACGCCGCCGCCGCGCCCGCCGCACACGGGCGTCGGGGGGGCGCGGGGAGCCGCGGGGCGGCGGGGGTCTGCGGGCGTGTGTTCGCCGCCGGCACTGTCGTGAGCGTCCTCGCTTTCTCGTGAGGGGACGGAGGCCGTCACAGTCGAGCGAGGCTGGGAGCCCCCTCAAAACCCGCGGCGCTGCGAGGAGATATTTATGGCAACGGAGAAAGTGGGCCGGGGAGCGAGCGCCGCGGCCGCGGCGGGGGCGACAGTGTGAACGCGGGCGGAGGGCGCGGAGCGGGGGCCGCGCTGCCTGCCCGAGACCCCGGGAGGCGGAGGAGGAGCGCACCGACGCCCGCCCGGGCGGCCCGGGGCATGGGGACGTGCGGGCGTCCGATCGCGCCTGGGCTGCCGCTCTCCCCCAGGCTCCGCACCGGGGTCCCCCGGCACACGCGTGTGCACGCCACCCCGAAAAGATGACGGGTGTGCGGTTATGCGTCGGTACTTAAAGGAGTAAAATCTGATTTTACCACCTATTTTACCACCGTTACTGATGTTGACTGACCGCATGAACATGTGCAAACTCAGTTTACAATTTACAAACTGTACAATTAAAAGGCTACGTTATAACATACATCATTACGTCTAAATAGTGTTCTTAGACGTATTTAGTGATTCATTATACTGATGTTTTGATTCAGAACCATCTCTTTTTATATAGTTAAAAAATATATTTCCATGACCTTTTTATAACTAAATCTGAATTTTTAAATGTTGACTTACAGTAAGTAGTTTTATAGACTTCATTAGCAACTCACTAAGAGAAAAATTTTGTCCGAAGAAGAAGCTCCTTATAAATGCCTGAAATATACCATATTCTGATGAACCGAAGGAATGTATAACTAATATCTTACAAATGTAAACCATGTTAATCTATTTCTAAACTTCTAGTTTTTAAATTACCTAGACTTGCAAGGACATTTTTTAATGGAACCCCTAAAAAGAAGTTATTTCAAAAACAATCTCTAGAGTAAAAATATTGTAATAGCAAAGTTTTAACTTAAATTCTGATATTTTGCTTGAGTATTACATTTTAGAGATACCTTATAAATAGAACACCAAGAAACTTACTTTAAAATTAGGCTATAAGGGAATGGTTCTAATAGATGGAAGGAAGGGAGGGAGGACAGAAGGCAGAAGGGAAGGAAGGAAAAGAGAAAGAAAAAAAATCTAAGGTTCATTTCTAGGGCTCGCGCTTAGTTAAAAATCGTGGTAGGATGTCTGAAACGTGAACAGTTATTTACTTCAGAGTAACAATAACAGCTTGATTAAACTGGATTTCTATCCTCACCCCTACCTACAATTCACCTACAATTCACCATTTTTGTTTTAAGTAAGTCATAGTCGTGCATGACATAATATATTACTTACCCGCTCAGATAATTGGTAGTCATATTCTGGTTTTGGATTTTAAGAAACAAAATAGTTACAAAATTTTTCTCAATATAAAAATAAAGCACACCTCATATGTTTAGATACTGTCCATTACCTGTCTAGAAGATAATGACTGCTTAAGTAAAAACTCCTCTCAAAGATGAATTTAAATATAATTATCATGACTTTTGACTGTAGTGAGATTCCATGAGTTTGACATGATTATCAATTTCAAAACATGATGAAAAGAATTACTATAATCATTTGACTGTTTTATATATTATATATACATAAACATAAATATTTATATCCACACACATACATACATGCAATATGTACATGCATATTCGTTCTAAGATATTTGTTGAGCTCTTTTTATGTGCTCCGTTCTCTTCACTCAGAGAAGACTTAATGGTAATGAGTAAAAATAATTTGTTTTTAAAAGCAAACTTTTTGTTTTAAAAATGGTTATCTTACGTGAGCTAGAAGCAATTGCACTTAACAGAAATATACTTCCTTTTTGATTTTCTACCAGCGTTGATGTATTTGCTGACATGTGACAGTTCCAAAATTATAAGCCACTCGATGAACCAGATGCAATATCCATGTAGATTTATCTGCACTTATCTGTTTGAATCATACCCATATTCAGAAAAGCATTCCTGTCTCATTTTCCAGTACTATATTGTTCAGAATTCTTTTGTATTCTCTCAGACCATTGTTCTTCGTGATGTGTGTGGTCTCAGTTCAGGGAAGAATGAATACATTTTTATTAAATAAAGAATATATGACACTAAAAACTAGTCTAAGTTTTCATTTATAGTAGAAATAATAGTATTCACAAATACTTTTTTAGAATGATGAAAGGAGAGGAGACTTAACCTGCAATTAATTTCTTTGAGAAAATGAAGGATGGTAATGTTTAATACTCAGCGTGTTCAAGGCTTGAGAAAATCTTAAGTATTTTATTCTGGTAGAAAAGTAAATTAATCCATTTATATCTGTAATTTACCTTCTCTAAGGTCAAGGAAGAAGCAACATAAAAAGAGTGTTGATCCTCAAGTATGTCAAAACATCAGGTCTTAAAATATTAGTTTAGTACTTTGAATAGGTAAAATCATGTAAGTCTTTTTTGTTAATATAAAATTTAGAAGCATGCTGCAAACTGTTATTGTTGTCATGTCATCAACTTTAAAATATAAATGAATTAAAAGATTGAATTGTATGCTTTAGCAGGTGGACAGCTAAAATAAAAAAAAAAAAAAAAAATCCATGCAGTCAACATAGTTAATTTGAGGCCCTTTGCTTTAAGAAAATATGTAATCGGGGAACACACATACATTATTTACTTCAGAAATTTTTCTTTGATATTAGGAGGTAGATAATATTTTTCTGAAAAAAAGACATTCACAACAGTCCTGGATATTGTACTTTATTGTTAACATATCACATCTTAAAAACCTCAGAGGAAAACAATCAACCTGAGGCTGCGTAAAACGTACTCTGGTTTATTCTGCTGTGATGTTGCATTTTGTTCTTGTGTTGTATGGTATTTTATAATAAAATAAAAATATATGTATATATATATCATAAACATATATAAATAATATATATGTGAGTGTGTATGTTGGTAATTCAATGAAAACATTGTCTCTAGTACTTTTCTAAATCAGTAACCATTTACCACATGAGATTTTCATGTGCATTTGTGCTGAGCATTATGGGGAAGGTACAAAGATTATTTGGATTTCGTTCCTAACCATCAGAAGTTTTTATTATATTGAAGGGCACCGACATATTGATTGTTCCAATACAAATCATCTTTGTTATCCCATAATGGAGTTACTATTATAAACTATTACCTTTATGTTATGTTATTATTAAAGTTATGTAAGAGGAAAGGAATCATACCCTCACCCTCTAAGGCATGGATCTCTACAGTTACCACTTCTGCTTCAGTTAATCTTACTCTTGGTATTGGTTGGTTCATCCTCTGAAACCTAGTGCATGAACTTTTTACTAATATCAAATACAATACTATAGGCTATGTACAATGGCCAAATAATTCAACTAGATTCAACTAACTTGAATTTTTTAAAGAAAATTTGCTTAATAGTCTGTGTGGCATCAAGTATCCACAAAAGGTAATTTTAGGTAAATTATGTAGAGAATTTTTCTAATGATATATGTAAAGTTATTTCAGTTTTACTAGTAACATATTATTCAGTTTATCTTTCATGCCCCAGAATGAGCAGCTATGTCAAAACAACTTTGTTTTCATTGAATTATAATAAATATCATTAAAGAGCATATTCTAAATATCAAACAGGGAACGACTAATGATAGAAGAAAAACCACCTTTAAAAAAAGCTTTCTATATTGAAATATGCCTGATTATTTTCAACATAACAAAGAAGATAACAACACAGGAATACTGCGATTAACTTCTATTCAAGGACTCAAATTAGTCTGTCAAAATCGACTTAGTATTTTGTCTTGTATTATACCTGCATTAAGACACTTTATGTCCCGCTTCAGGTTTTATTGTAAAACCCAAAGTTGGGTTTTACAATAAAAATAGTTGGGTATGTCAAATAGTTAAATGTTAAATTTATTAATAATATTGTCTATATTAATAACCATTGTCAGCTAAACATTTTAATTATTTTGATATGAATAATGCAAAACATGTTCTTTTACTACAATCAAGTTAGAGATTAAAAGTCAGATGAAGAGAAATGATTCCTTCATGCACCTCTTAAGCTGGATTTTGTGGCTAAGTTCTTTTTATAAAAATGTTTCTTATAATATTTCAGTTTAGTGTGAAATCAGGTACCATGTTTGCAGTTTTGAAGTTCTGTGTTTTTTGTGTGTGTATATTAAACTTGATAAAAAAATAAAAGAACAAATCTTGAGTGACGTATCATTATATTTCCGAGTGAGCTATAACAACCCAATAAAAACCTAATATGCCAAATATTTACCTTTTCTTTCAGGGGTTCTATATCATTTTAATCAGAGTGTGTTTCTTTACTATAGATGTTAAAATGTTTACATGAACTATAGACATTTCTGAATATCATCTTATTGGATGATTAAAAATTCTATATAACCACTTATACCAATCATTTGACAATTAGCATACAGTTCTTCATATTGTTGTCTAACGTTGATACACATACCTTATCTTCCCAAGGATCTTGAAAATTCTTTAAAGAGCAAAGAATGTTTCTTTACATCTCTACAAAAAATATGTGCTAAATATTATATGTTTAAATACTAATTTAGCTGGTTGTTTATCCAAAGAATTTGAAAACACCAATGCGTAAAGATACATGAACCCCTGTGTTCATTGCGGCGTTATTCACAATAGCCAAGACTTGGAAGCAACCTAAGTGTCCATCAAGGGATGAATGGATAAAGAAGATGTGGTATATATACACAATGGAATACTACTCAGCCATAAGAAATGATGAAATCCAGCCATTTGTGACAACATGGATGGACATTGAGGGTATTATGCACAATGAAATAAGTCAGAGGGAGAAGGTCAAATACCGTATGATTTCCTTCATTAAGTAGTAGATAATAACAACAATAAACAAACACATAGGGACAGAGATTGGATTGGTGGTTACCAGAGGGGAAGGGGGGAGGGAGGAGGGCGAAAGGGACAATTCGGCACATGTGTGTGGTGATGGGTTGTAATTAGTATTTGGGTGGTGAACATGATGTAATCGATGCAGAAATAGAAGTATAATGATGTACACCTGAAATTTATACAATGTTATAAACCAATGTTGCTGCAATAAACAAAAAATTTTTTTAAAAAGTCGAATCTAGTGTGGAAAAAATAAATAAACACTAATTTATTTTTTTAGTCAAATATACCATCTTTATTAACTTTTTGCATAAAGGCTAATTTAATACTTGCATATTTCAACTGTAAATAAGTATATAGTTGCCCTTTTTCTCTTTATTAAACATCATTAAATACTTGAGTCATTATAACTTTATAAATTATTATATATAAGTAATATATATCGTATGCATGTTATGCCTATTCTGAGTTGTTATGAAAATGGTGTTTTGCTGCTTGGGGAACAGAACCCCACTGTAGAACCCATGTGAAACTCCTCTAGTACTTCATTTATGCTCCATAGTATTAGAAGTAGACTGACATTCATATATTTGAAATTCAATTGTAATCTCTTTGCTATTTTTATAGGTAAAATTTTTTTTTTCTAAATTGGTGGAAAAAAAGCAAACATAAACACTAGATTGACTTAGGTTACTATTAATATGTGGTCAAAGACTATTCTTAATTTATTTGCTCCTAATTTATTATGCATCATGGTTTGAAATATATAAGAAATTGGAAGTATATTTATGCTTGATTTTGAGTATTTTTATCCAATGGAAAAAAAATAAGAAAGTTCCTTACTCATTGAGAATATGTGCAATTTTCAAGTAAAATATTAAAGTTATATGTTATTTATCTAAAACAAATGCTATATATTAATACAGCCTAATAGTACTCACTGCAATGTTAGAGATGTTCTGTCTGTGCTGTCCAATACAGTAGCCACTAGCCACATCCACATGTAGCTCTTGAGTGTTTGAATGTGCCTATTGTGACTGAGGAACTGATTTTTACTTTTTGTTAATTTTAATAAATTTAAAATTAAATAGCCATAGGAGGCAGTGGCTACTGCATTGGATAGCACCTATATAGAGAGAGCACATATATATTCTCTCTATATATATATATTCGTTTTATTTTCAATACTTCCACTTCCATGTTGATAATGGGGGAAAATAAGAAAGGGATTTGAAAACTGTGGAAACATCGAGTGCGTGCAGTACAACTTTCTACAAGAACAGCCTATTCTTACTATAGAAATTCTGTTGCGCATAGT
Organism: Ceratotherium simum simum; assembly: GCF_057802395.1. Taxonomy (NCBI): domain Eukaryota; kingdom Metazoa; phylum Chordata; class Mammalia; order Perissodactyla; family Rhinocerotidae; genus Ceratotherium; species Ceratotherium simum. The sequence continues at coordinate 2,212,992 of NC_141914.1, read as the reverse complement.
CACGTTTATCATGAACAAATAATGAAGCTCACTTTGGACAATAACTCTGCTTCTGCATGTGTTTACGCTGTCTTCAAAGCCAGACTAATATAATGTGCTTTTTGCATATTACATTGAATTGGTCAGAAGACGTTAAAAGTAGTCACTCTGATAGAAACTGATAATATTATTAAAAATTATTTCAATTCTGAATAGAATTACTTGCCTAATGTGCCTAATCTCCGATGCTACAATTTTAAAAATGATTCAGGAGTTGCTATCACCCCCACTAGGCCCACTGTGTCTGTTCCACTGCCCTGGGTTCCAAAATTACAGTGACCTGAGGGACTCAACAGTAGTGGAGTTTCCAAAACTAATATTCTTACCCAGAGATTTGTCAAAGAAACAGCAAGATTTTTCCATTTGGATGCTAGTGTTTGTCTTTATTTTTTGTTTTGTTTTGTTTGTTTTCCTTTTTGACTTTTCAATTTACATATACAAACATTGTCAGGATTGCATTTTTATGTTAGCAGATTTTTTAAAATATGAGGGTTCACAGGAAAACCAGAGAATCCGTTTACCACTGTTTTGTTTATATCATCCTAAAGTTTGTCACTTGATAATATCCTTGTATAACTTTAATTTGTCATAAGCACCAAAGTAAAAAAAAAGAAAATCCAATAAAAATGTCATCTCCTAAAGAAATCTTGAAATATGATAAAATAAAAAGTATTAATTTTTATATTACCTAGCAAACAGTTATAAAGTGTTTACTATGTGCCAGACACTGTTCCAAGTGCAAATACTAATTTCAGATACTAATTACAAATAGGAATTCAATTAATCCTCAAAACAACACTCTGATGTCCTTGCTATTATTATCCTCGTTTTACATATTAGAAAGCAGACGCACAGACTTGCCCACAGTCACCCAGCCAGTATGTGCTAAAGCAAGGGTGTGAATCAGACAGTCTGGCTCCAAAAGCTGTGCCTTTAATAGCTATCCTGCCTCTACTGTATCCTTGAGTGAAGACCCAAATATACACAAACATACACATATAGTTTGCATATATCTGTGTATCTGTCTATGTAAAATTTATCTAATTCTGTGACATTAAGCTCAGGTCATAGAATACTTTCAGTGAATCTTCTTCCCAATTGTGACTAAGCTCTCAAATGACCTCATTCTTCTTTCTCACAACCCAGTGTTTACACATTTGTGACTCTTGCAGGATATTCTTTCTCTTTTTTAAGATCTTTCTCTTAAATAGCACCTTTCTTCCAATTCTACTAGCTCATGTTTATTCAGTTATTATATTTTGCATTCCATGTGGATCATCTTGTCAAGACACGGAGTACTAAAGAGATGAACAAAGACAGGAAAGCTTGCTCACATAAAACATGTTCTAAGGTTGATGTGTATTAAGTGCTTGACTTGTGTCTTGCACTAAGTGCATTGTCCATGCTAGCTCATTTAATATTCACGGCCCTGAGAGGTAGGTACTCTTATGGTACCCGTTTTACAAATGATGAAGCCAAAACATAGGGATTACATGCTAATAAGAGGCAGAGCAGTGATTTTTACATTTAAAGAGCACAGTCTGCTCCTTGTAATGCAGGCAGGAGTGTGAGCAGAGAGAAGACACAGGAGGTTTGGGCAGTAATTCTGGAGTGAGATAATAGCAGTTTGTCCCGGGGTGGTGACCAAGAGGAAGAAGTGGATGAATTTTCCATATATTTTGAAGGTGGAAAGGATAGGACTTCCTAATCATTTGGATGGTGGCTCATGCTTATCTTGTTAGTGACTAGAAATGGCTCAGGTGCCTAATTATATAGATAACAAATTTACAGTTTAAAAAAAGCCTATTCAAACCATAAATTGAGCTATTGAAGAAGACTTTGAAGCAATGTTTCTAGCTTTTGAACTATATATTTTCAGAAGGAGAAGTCATACTGTCCATTCTCTGATCGTGACTAGAGTTCTGCCCCCATACTTCCAGAAAATCAGCTCAGAGCATTCAGAATCTTTAAATTAAAAATGCATCATTTATTTTTCTATATTCTGAAACTATACATAGAGGCATAATGAAGTTAGTAATTCAAAAGTTAGTTTAGAATATAGACTTTATTTTCATAAAAATTAGAGGAATTAACTTTGAGCCTTACATAAATTAGTCATATATCATGAGTCATCAAAACATATTCACATATTCATAATTCTAAACTATTGAGTTTATTTTGACCCAGCATCAACTCTTACTGAAAGAATTATTGTTTCTAAATCCAGATATGAGTTTGTCATGTGTTTATCTTTACATTCAGTATATTTAAGACAGTACCAAAAATGAGGAACTCAAATCCTCATTGAACATTTTCCCCACATTTTTAGCCAGAGAGAACAAATAGAAAGATTATATGAAATGCTACATTCTGTGTGTGAGTATAAAGACTATTTCACAAATGTACTGTGACTGAGAAGCTTTTAAAAGAAGAAAAACTCAAGGATAAATCACCTATGAGTATTTTACTATTTTGCCATTACGAAAATGGCAACATGTTTATGCCAAAAATCTAAAGGACATTTGAGGGCCAGCCCTGTGGCTTAGCAGTTGGGTGCGTGCGCTCCGCTGCTGGAGGCCCGGGTTCGGATCCTGGGCCCGCATCGACGCGCCACTTCTATGGCTATGCTGAGGCGGCGTCCCACATACAGTGACTGGAAGGATGTGCAGCGATGGCATACAACTATCTACTGGAGCTTTGGGGGAAAAAAATAAATAAATAAAATTATAAAAAAAAAATAAAGGACATTTGAGTAGATTTATAGGCTTTGTTGCAAATTTAGAACATATTTTTCCTTTTAAGTTACTCTTTTAAATTTTAAAAGTAGCATATCATAGAATATGTGGGAAATTGAAAAGAAAAAATAACATCCTTTTATTGTACTACTCTAACATAATTACTATTATTATTGTTTTACTATATTTCATTTCAAATGTCTTAACCTTCCTCCTCCCAAATATATACTCTGACATGGTTAAAGCTATATCATGTATTCAAATTTATATTGCATTTCGATTTCTTCATTAGTTGCTTGATTTTAAAGGATTTAAGGTTTATTTATATATAGATTTTCTTAAGATGTGAATTAGATAAAAGGATATGAAAATAACTAGAAAAGAAAAGCACTGCCATTTGAGAGAGATGATGCAAGTTTTGTAGGCCAAATAGGACTTTTGTAGGTCTCACGATTTTCAGAAAACTATTCGTTATTATCAACACATGTAATAGCATAAATGCAGAATTTCCAAGGGTTGAAATGAGTTGTTGTTTCTTATAAAAAGTTTTTATAATATTACCTGATGGGGGAAAAAGACAATGCTTTTCCTAAAGAAAGAGTCTTACTATACTACTCTGACAGAATAAGGTGATGATTCTCTGAATTGTAAATCCTAGACAAAAAATCAATATAATTTAAGCAAATCCATTTCTTTTACCCTGTCTTCAAATATTTTCTTTGTGCACCATCCCTACTTTCAGATACACAGCTAATCTGATAATCCAATTTTATCTGTATTTACCTTTCAAAAGACAAAATGTAAAGAATTGTTTTTTTGTTTTGTTTTGATATGTGAAATGGAAGTAGTCGCAGCCATGCCATACTAGACAGCACTATTTCATCAATGGCCTGCAATTCAGCAATGAGAATACCAACACTGTACGTCTGAGAATGTGAATCTTGGAGAATACCTAGAATTGCACAGCTAACAAGTAGCTCAGTATTTTCTCATACTCTTTGTATTCAACCTGATTTTGGGCTGATACCAAATATTTTCTGAATAATTAAATCTATTGTTACTTATACGGTTTTAAGTGAAATGTATAAACTCTAAAAATTAATAACTATCATTTTTGTGGGGGTTACAAATTGTGTTGATTATTCATTTTTGTGTTACGTTCATTTCTCTCATTTTTTTTTTTTTTTTTTGTGAGGAAGATCAGCCCTGAGCTAACATCTGTTGCCAATCCTCCTCTTTTTGCTGAGGAAGACTGGCCCTGGGCTAACATCTGTGCCCATCTTCCTCCACTCTATATGTGGGACGCCGCCACAGCATGGCTTGATGAGCCGTGGATAGGTCCATGCCGGGAATCAGAACCTGCGAACTCTGGCCGCTGCCTAAGGGGAGCGATGAACTTAACCACTGTGCCACCCGCCAGCCCTCTCTCATTTCTCTCGTTTTAAAAGTATAGCCATATAAAATTACACGTCTAAACTCTCCAGTTGTGTATAAAATTTAAAAATCTCTGACAATTTTCAATTCCAAGACCAATCCTTGGAATTAACCCATCTTAAGAATGTCTGTTTTGGTTTTCTAGTATTTATTTTCATTACTCTAGATCAATGTTGTCCAATAGAACTTTCCAGGGTGAGAGAAATGTTCTATTCCGCATTGCTCAATAGGGTAGCCACTAGCCATGTGTGACTATTGAGCACTTAAAATGTGGTTAATGTAACCACGGAAATATGTTTTATTTTTATTACATTTTAATCAATTTAAATTTATGTTTAGATATCCACATGTGGCTTAGTGGCTATTGTATTGGATAATGCAGCTCTAGATAAAATGTCCGTGCCTTTTTTATTTATCAAATTTAAACAGTATTTTCTCACTCTCTGCTATGAAAATGTGGAATTAAGCTTACCTACACTAACTTTTTTACTATTTTCCTGTCTCCATATGCTGTTAAATTATCTAGTTTTTCATTGATATTTAATTCTTCTTTATTTGCAGTATCTCTTGACTCCCCCAATTTTAAGGTTTTTAAATGAGCAGACTACATCCTTTTACATTTCTTTCTCTCCTTGACCATAACCTTGTCAAATATAACATTCTTCTTCTTCTTATGATTATAATTATTGTTTTACAACATAAAGGTTTAACTAAAACATATACCTTTTGTTTAGTAACTATGATTAAGTCTTCCATATTTTGTCTATGGGTTATGTGGATAAACCGTGTTCGTTATAGTATTATATAAATATTATTTGCTGAAACACTGGTGATTACATCTGTAGAGAATAAAATGGATCCAGCATAATGGTCCAATGGCACAGATGAAACAAAATCTTCTCTAGGACTTCATTAATTTTACAGCATCATTCTATGTATTACTTTGTTTGCCAAATGCCTTTAGTACACAGATTTTAGTTTTACTATTTGTTTATTTGTTTTTCAAATTACTAGGTTACTTCTTTAGTGATAAAAATTGTCTTCTTTAAATCATCAGTAAGATTCATCTAGCATTGATTATTTCTGGTATAAACAATTGTTACATTGGGCTTTTAAAAATATTTCCATTGTATATTTTAATATTTAAATTTAATCATAATATTTCCATTGACCTAGAATATATTTTTCTGCAGTCCATCATCAATTTAGTTTATTTCTTTAAAAACGGCATATGGCATATAAACTCAGACTATTTATGTTTTGAAAAAAAATTTGTTATACTCTAACATGTCTGAAAATGTTTATTATTGTCTTAGAGTAGATTCATAGTTTGGCTGAGTGTTTAATTCTAAGTTGAAAATTATTTGCTGGCAGGATTTTGAAATCATGCTCCATTGTTGTCTGTCATTGCTGAAGAGATGCTTGATGTCAGCGATTTTTGTTTTAACAGATCTGGCCTCCACTTTGCTCTCTTTTTGAAAACTCTAAGGCTCTTTCAATTATATTTCATGTACTTAAACACAAGATAATGTATTTAGAGTTGGATTTTTCTTCTTAATTTTTCTTCCTGCTCATCTTTTGTGAGACCTTTCAGAATTAAAAAATGACACCTTTTTGCATTTGTCAAAACTCATAGAAGTATACAACAAAGAAAGTGAACCCTAATATAAACTATGAAATTCAGTTAATGATAACGTATTGGTATTGGTTCAGTAACACTCATTGGCTATTTCTAGCTCAACTTTGGTCATATGGACACATTTTAACAAATCACCATTACCAGAAGGATACAGAATTCTCATTGTTCAGGACTGGTTCACATTTCTACCCCTGATACCAAGGAATAGGTTAATCACTGTGAGAACCATGCACACTGAAAGCAGTAGATGGATGGTTCTTGAAGAAGAAAAAAAAAATGGATGCTAGGCAGGCAAAAAAAGTTTATCAGAAGGATAACTATTATACTATTTAAAAATATCTTTGTTCTCCAAGGTCAGATTTTGTTTGTTTAACTTATTATTTTGGGGGAAGAATGTGGAAATGGAGATTCACTTTCCATAAAAGACTGGTTATCTTTGCCTTCCATTCATATTTTTAAATGAAGGACTGGACTAATTAATAAAATTAGTTAGTGTGGATCTTCTCTGTTATATCATAATTCTTTCTGCAGATCAAGCTTCTCTTCTGCATTAGAGAGTTGACTGAAAGTTTACTGTGAGCTGCCTAGTCAAAGAGCAGTCAGGCTACTTAGGCTCCAACCCATCCTCAGGCCAGAATAATGAATTCTTTACTCTGAGGGAAACAAAATCCATTTTAGGAGCCATTGTCCTCTCCAGAAATGCAAGTCTATTTCTTTAGAGGTGGGCCCTTGAGTTTGTCCTGGGTCACGTATTGTTGTTGGTTACTCTGTGGGTATGGTGTAAAGCATATCTCCAGAGCCACACGGGAGGAATAGCTCTCATCTGTGCTCCAAACTTCTATGGATGCTTTATACTGTGTGTAACAAGTGTTAAAATTGATGTTTTGATACTGAGCAGATACTAACGTGCACAAATCCAGATTATTATATGCATTTACAAAGGAAGTTAACATGAATCTGTTCCATGTCCCCTGGACCCATCTTCTAGAAAAAGGATTTGAGCTTACAGGGGAAAGATTATGAAGAAACTTCTGTGAAAACATCTGTTATCTTGCTGAGAAGGTAAAGTGGTGGTACAAATTGAGAGAGATCCATCAAGCTCAGAATGTGTTTGCTGCCTGTGGGAGACATAGAGGGCTGGTGCATGATTCACTCCTGATATTCCAGTTTTTATTGCCTGTAACTTAGTGGCATAAAACAATCATTTTATTATACTCACGGACTCAGTGGGGCAGGAATTCAGCAGGGAATAGTAAGGAACAGGGCTGTCTCTGTTTCACAATGTTAGAGGCCTCAGCTCAGAAGACTCAAAGGCTGTGGGTGACTCTTCTTCCCTCACATGTCTGGCAGTTGATGCTGGCTGGTACCTCAGCTGGGACTGTCAATGAGAACTTCTACACTTGGCATCTCCATGTGGTCCAGGGTTCTTCAGAGAACACAGGCCCCACATTTCAATGGGAGGAATATGAATATCACATTGTCAGAAGAGCTTGTATGCTGGAAGTTCTTGTTGTGGCCATTTTGGAAAATATAACTTATCATGCTTGAGACAGCCTAAGTAGTCTGTGAAAATAAGATAAGGATGGTTGCACTGAGAGCAGCCTAAACCCCAATTTATTGGGCAAGGTATGAATGGGACATATGAGAATGAATATTCCATCAGGCCATTTTGAATTCACTCTCACAGGGACAGTAAAAGGCTGAGGAACACTAGCAATAAAAAAACAGGAGGTATGTCACCAGGTAAATGCAAATTAAAACAATGAGATACCACTACACACCTATCAGAATGGCCAAAATCTGGAACCTTGACGACACAAAATGCTGTTGAAAATGTGGAGAGCAGAAACTCTCATTCATTGTAGTGGGAATGCAAAATGATACAGGTATTTTGGGAGACAGTTTGGTGGTTTCTTAAGAAACTAAACATACTCTTACCGTAGGATCCAGCAATTGTGCTCCTTGGTATTTACTCAAAAGAGTTGAAAACTTATGTCCACACAAAACCTGCACACAGATGTTTATAGCAGCTTTATTCATAATTGCAAAAACTAGGACGCAACCAAGAGGTCCTTCAGTAAGTGAAGGGGTAAATAAAGTGTGGTACATCTAGACGATGGAGTATTATTCAGTGCTAAAAAGAAATGAGCTACCAAGCCTAACAAGCTATCAATCTTAAATGCCTATTACTAAATGAAAGAAACCAATCTGAAAAGGCTACATACTGTATGATTCCAACTACATGACATTCTGGAAAAGGCAAAACTATGGAGACAATAAAAAGATCAGTGGTTGCCAGAGATTAGGGGGTGGGGAGGGATGCATAGGTGCACACAGAAGATTTTTTTAAGGCAGTGAAACTACTCTGTATGATACTATAATCATGGATACAAGTCATTATACATTTGTTCAAACCCATAAATGTACAACACCAAGAGTGAACCACAATGTAAACTATGGACTTTGGGTGACAATCATGTGTCAACATAGGTCCATCAGTTGTAACAAATATACCACTCTGATGAGGGATGTTGATAATGGGGGAGGATATGCATATGTGGGGGCAGGGGCACAAGGGAACTCTCTATCCCTTCCCCTCAATGTTGTTGCAAACCTAAAACTGTTCTAAAATATTGTCTTAAAAAAAAAAAAAAACAGGCGGCCTGCCCGGTGGCACAGGCGGTTAAGTGCGCTCACTCCGCTGCAGCAGCCCGGGGTTCGCTGGTTTGGATCCTGGGCGCACGCCGACACACCGTTTGTCAAGCCATGCTGTGGCGGTGTCCCATATAAAGTGGAGGAAGATGGGCATGGATGTTAGCCCAGGGCCAGTTTTCCTCAGCAAAAAGAGGAGGATTGGCAGATGTTATCTCAGGGCTGATCTTCCTCACACACAAAAAAAGAAAGAAACAGGAGATAAACACTAGGTTTGTAGAAAATGTGGAATGAGTCATAAGGGTTAATATGGAATAGAGATGCATCTTCTCAGTTCAAAGGAACTGCCTGAGAAGGATTGCCGGAGATGAAAATATCTGAAAAATTTACAATAGCAGCTCATAAGAAAGAAAACAAGTCAGTGTTAAACCCCTATCAGAACCAGAAACAGAGAAGCCACTCAACCCAGGTAAGACTTTTCCTATCCCCTTAAATCTTTTCCCTCTCCTGGTGGACCAAACTATAGCTAGAGCAGAAAGCCTGAATGTGAAGAGAGAGTAGAGATCAACTCTGTCTCTGAACCTAAAAGCAGGTAGCCTCCTTCAGGCCTTAACAGAGAAGGAGAGTTGCAGGAGAGAAATGTTTTAAGAAATCATACTCTTGAATTAATTAGTGTTTAATTAGTATTTGATGGATATTCTGTATTCTGAATTGAGTCTATGATTATGAGGTTAGGTAACTATCCATTATCTAAAACAGAATACTCAAGGGATATGTTCGAATTTATATCAGTGCTGGGGAAGATTTCCTTCCGCAATGGTAAAAATGTAAAAGGACAGGAGGAAATCAAATTAGCTTTTCATTTAGATGATATCCCATGAGTCATATGTTTAACACACCAGTGATACGTGGCTTACCTTGTTCTGGTCTATCTGTAAGTCTTCCAGAAATCATCCATATTTCTATCCAGTTAATGGCCTGTTAGTAGTACTGCTGTGAAATCACACACTTTTATTCTTCATACTAGCAAGGACAGAAAGCATGTATCCTCAGGTGAACCTCGATCCCAGACAAAGAAATACCCAGAGTCAGACTAGAAGAGAATATTGAACTCCAGACTTGCCAACTGTTTTTGTTTCAAGTTGTTGTAACTTCTTTTTCAGAAACGAGATTTCTTCTCTCATCTTGCTGATTTTCTGTTGAGATCTTTGCCTCACCATCTCCTTCCAGGTTAGAGAACGCCTTGTAGGACAATAGTAACGTTCCAGGTGGTAACTGGTTCACATGTCTTCAAGACATCACCTTATACCAGAGTTGATTTGGGAAATATGGGATGGGCCTCGCTAAGTCCCTGAGACTGCAGTTGAGGTTATATGACCTATGCACTGTTGTTCAGAGTTACAGGTGTGACATTACCCTGTTGAAGAACTGGAATAATATTCTTCAGGTGGTAGCTAGACAATAATAGAAGCATTAGAAGCTTATCCGAAGCAATTTTAAGTTATCACTTCTGCGGATTCACTCAATCAGTTTGCAAATTGAAACTTTCTGACTACTGAAGTGAGTCATCTGGTGTTTGTGGGGATGCTTTGAATTTAATAGAAAAAAACAACAACAACTCTATTAATATTCTACCAATAAAACAATAACAAAATATTAAATAGTTCCATAAATTAATAGTAATTGGAGTACTTATTTGCATTTTACAGATAGATAAATTTGTTGATAATTAATAAGAGGGAAGATATCAGCAAGAACAGGTGAGAATGTTTGTAGGTGTGTGGGACAGAAAGCATGTTGAAAATATTCCTGCAGGAGAATTCTAATAGGGTTGCTTATCAAAAAACATTTTCTTGTAGAGAGACTTATGCTGTTCTTAATAGTATCTGATAAGACCCTTGGACCCAAATAATGTGAACCATAAGATATTGTGATTTTTCCATCAATGTTTGGAAGATAAAAACATTAATATGGGCAGCAGATCTTCAAGATAACTAAGCAAGGGAAGTATTGACATGGCTGAAGGCATTACCGCCTGCTGAGGAGCTGTGTGAACCATGGTGGAGTTGTTCCTAAAACACTACTGTAACAAAAGCCCTCTGGGACATACAATACAATTATATTTCACGTTTTTTCTAGCTTTATGCCAGAGAAAGCACTCAGATAAACTTAGCAGAATATGGTAAATAAAAACCATATGTGTAAAAAGGGATATTCATCTGTTTTTAATATCTGTCTATATAGAATATATGCTTAATATATCTTTTGTCGATGACAGTTTTATGTCCACTAGTAATTATCTTGATAGTCTTGTTTTAATTGAAGTAACAAGTCAATAGTGAAAACGCAGAAAAATATAACAAAGAAAAAAGTATGATTAATTTCTCTTTTATTTCCATTGTATAAACAAAGCAATATTGAGGTTCTTTAAAGTGAAAGTATACAGCATTAATAATGTATTTTTGAAATATGAAGGGTAAATTCATATTTACTGGGTTCTTTAGAGTGAAACTTATGGGTGGGTGTGCATATAAATCATAATTTTATTTACACTCTTGAACAGATCCAAAATTACTTACTGAAGAATGTCTTGGTATTTTGTGTCCCCTGTAGCACATTCCCATGCAGTCATGGGATGAGTTTACATCTGAGGGAGAGTACTGGTGGGACCTCTTTTGGTACATAATATACAAAGATGGCTGCTATCAATTCCTTCCTCCTGGAATACACCTGATCTTGCATCAAAAGGTGGAGTTTAATTCCCCATCCCCTTGAATCTAGACTAGCCATAGTAACTTGTTTGCACTATTAGACTGCAGTAGAAGTGATATTCTGGAACATCTGAAGCTAGATCATATGAAGCCTTTCAGTTTCTGCCTGAGCCTCTTGGAATGCTTGGGATTCTGCCTCCTGGAACGTGGCCCACCAAGCTTTGAGAAGCCCAAGCCACTTGAGGAGGCCACTGCAGGCGTGCTGCTTGACAGCTCTAGCTGCGTGCCCAGCTAGTTAGCTCCAGCTGCCAGTCATGCAAGTGAGCCATCTTGATTGATCTGTCGGAAGATTCCAGCCCCAGCTGCATGAGAGACCCCCCCCCCCCACCTCCCCGCCAGGGAAAAAATTGCCCAGGTCAGCCCAGTCAACCCGTAGAACCATAGATAATGATAGACAAGAACCATCAATAAACTTGTTGTCTCGGTAAATTGAAAGATAATAATAAATTGTTATTTCAAGTCACTAATTTTTTGGCAGTTTGTTATGCAAAAATAGAAAACTGGAACAATTCTCCATGAGCATTGTTTGGTATCCAAGGCATGTGATTTTTTTCTCTGAACACTAACAAGCTGATATAAAATTGAGGTAGTTTTCTGGTCAAACATGACATACAGGGCAGGCTTAGCCCTATTCAGTCATAAGCAGATGATGCTGCTTTCTTAACTTTACATATCACAGGAGCAAACACACAGCATATGTTTTCAGCTTGTAAATATTTTAGGAAGAAATTAAAATTGTACTCATTAATAAATTGTTTTTCCTCATGAATCAAGAACCCATACTGAACTAGAAATCAGTCATGTTGTTAATGTGGAGGCCTGAGTTGTTAACATTTAGGTCTTAAAACACCAACCTATTTTAGGAAACGTAGCAAAAGAGGCAAGCGTGATTCTCACTGTTTTTCAAGCCTCTGGACAAATAGGCTTGTTCGTGCTTGTAACCTAAAATACACCTATGCCAATGACCCTGAGGAAGGATACGTGTTCTGCTGCATTCTAAACATTTCGTTTGACCTTGGGGCTATGTTTATTTATCTCAGAAAAATTGCCAAGAGAATAATATTTTCACTTTATGGTGAGGTTTTTGACTGTTGCATTCTTTAAAATTCTATATTGAAATTTTGAAAAAATACATTTTAAACCCCTTCCAATTTCTTGCCTTCTTTTTTCCTCCTTCCTTTGTTTTCTTCTCTTCCTCCATTTCTCATTTTCTGATTTGTCACCGTCTATTCTATTTTATCTTTTAGAAAGATGACAACTAAAGCAAAGTACCAGGATACAGGTGACCTGGTTTCTAATCTAAATTCTGCAGGTAACTAGATATGTAATCTTGGTCAGATACCTACAATTTCAAGGCCTAAATTAATCTCTTTGAAACATTAGGGGATTAAAATAGATTATCTTCTAACCCTGACCGCTTGAAAATTACACAATCAAAAACATGTGTAAAACAAGGCAATTACAAGGTAAACTTCAAAAGCTAATGGAAAACATATAAAAAAATGTATCAGGCACTTAGGATGAATTACTTACTGCAGTGAACTAAAGTCAGAATGAAAAGGCAAATTACTTTAGGCTATCCAGTTCTCATAATACAATAAAAGAAACCATAAAATTTCTCTATGGAAATAAACTTACTTCTCTTCATTGAGTTCTTGGAGAAATAAACATGATTCCCACATGTAAGGGATATTGGATATCATAATTGAAACTGTATTCAGTTACAGTATTAAGCGAACCATCACTGTACTCCCATAGCCACACGGAAGTATCTCAACCCGTGCATATACCCACTCGTATGCAGTCCGCCCTTCATATCCATGGGTTCCACATCCACAGATTCAAACAACCATGATGGAAAGGCCTACGATGGTTGTGTCTATACTCACCATGTACAGACTATTTTTTCTTGTCATTATTCCCTAAAAAATACAGTCTAACGACTATTCACATAGCATTTACATTTATTAAGTACTATAAGTAATCTAGAGATGATTTAAAGTACATGGGAGGATGTGCATAGGTTATATACAAATACTATGCAATTTTATATAAGAAACTTGAGTGTCTGCAGATTTTGGTATCTGTGGGGGGTCCTGGAAACAATCCCCCTGCAGATACCAAAGGATGACTGTATTTATATATTTTAGTAATTTATGTGTCCATTTGTCTACTTTAACTGAAATTTCTTAGGCGCATCTGACCTTGACTTGTTTGATTTTTTATTCGCAGCCTCTACACGATGTATGGGGCATTCAATAGGCCCTCAATAAGTTTTCGTAGAACGAAGAGGTACAGAATCGATCTTTAAATGGATATTTCACATAAAAGATACCGGAACCATGTAATTAAATTATAATTTAGGAAATGTATGTCTGCATAACTCTGATAATACAGTCAGATAATCAGCTTTGTGTTGGCCTAATAATATATTTATAAAGATCCTAGCTCAATACAGAGAAGAAAAAAAGTGCCCCTTAAAGAGTATTTTCCTAATAATGAATATTGCATGTGAGTTTATGACAAGCACCAGTTTTCAGTCAGTCCAATATTATAATTGACACTAGTAATCAGAGTACCATATTTATATTGTTGACTATAAATATGATTCAGAATAGGATTCAGGTGGTGGAGTTAACATCTCACCATGTCGATTAGGAGTCTGATGTATATTGTCTCTCAATGGAGGCATGTCCTATTTTTTATCAGGTTGGATCAGAAGGGTTCTTGAAGTAGAATTTTTCCCAGAAAGTAGTTTAAAACATTCCCAAACACTTAAACAAATAGTGGATTAAGATAAGTTTGGATCAGAAGCAGAAAATTAAGAGTAGATGTCATCAACCGGCCACAGCTGGCTAAACTGTGACTTCCGTAGAAACCCTAGTTGTGAGAAGCCCGACAAAGATGTGAGCTGCAGCCCTTCCTGTCCTTCTCTCCCACCTACAGTCACCAAAAGAGCTGATACACAGGGAAAATCATTCAATATTTGCAAAATTTAAAGATTTTAACTTTTATATTGATGATGCTATGTGAATATAAGATAGTGCTTAACCAATTCTTTCAGCTGCTTTTCAGGGAGAAACATTGTACAGCAATGTGATCTTCCAATACTAGATTTCCTATAGTTGTAGCATTGGCAGAATTCTGACATTTAAGTTTCTAAAAATTATTTTCAGCTAATGGATTCTTGGAATATGGATATAAAGTTTAGAAGCTTCCAAATTGGTTCTAGACATCTGCTGGCTCTCTGTGCTCATTAGTGGAGTAAACAACCCTCTTATAGATAATGGGTATAGAATGTATAATCAGGCAGACTTGTTAGCAAGTTTCTTCAGGCTTGGGAAGAATATGGTGTTATTTAAACCAAATATTTCAGAATTTTACTTTTAATAAGAACTGAAATTGGTATAATTGTCTTTGCTCAAAGGTTAGATATAAATAAGATGTTACATTTTACACACAGAAAAGTTCATATATAATCCTTAGTTATTGTAGACAGAGCTTGCAAAAGCATGAATGGAAGTTTAGAAGGTCAGATTTTTTACTGTGTTCATCACTGTTCTGCATCCTAGGAAAGGAGCTTAAGTGTTGGTAAGTTTAGTAAAAAAAATAAACCCCTCATGAGCATAAAATGCAATATTTTGCTTTTGAATCTTTAGGTTGTGTGGTCCCACGATGATTTCTTATTAATATTACTGAAGTAGGACAGTCTTAATTCATTAAGATAATAATTTAGAGTCTTTGTTCCTAGCGTGTAGGAACGTATGGAGTCTTTACGGTGCACTTGAAAAAGAGTTAACTGAAAGCTGCAGAGATGAAGACAAATGGCTATAATTGATGAAAGGTGAGGCTGGGTCAGGCGAGGTGAGCATCAACAACAGACTGTGATGTCACAGGGAGAAGGTTTTAAGGTAAACCCCAATGAGTTAGGAAAGTGAATCTTGCCAATAATGCCAGTTCATTAACTTTCATAGAGAAGTAAGCATTCACCATTGTCTGGGTAATCAAGGGAAAGTGGGACAGAATGGTCCCATATTGTGAAGTCTGGATGGTTAAAATGTTTTCAATAAAGTTCAAAGTGCTCAAAATTAAAGTTAAGATCTATTAAGCTATTCAGTTTTTTTCCCCCAAAGTTTGTCCCAGTCGATACCAGTGCTATCTTGTTTATCCTTACGGAGCTATATAAAATAGTCTCAGCTACATGCTCAACTATATCTCAGTATTTCAGATATAACTTTGTTGGGTGGTAGAAATGAAAGTTAAGCAGAGTCATTTCCAAGAGGCTCTAGAATTCTTTTCAGGGCCTGGCTGTTAAAGGTGGCTATGGTGTCTGTTATTCTAAGTTAGCAAATATGTATCTTATTGCACAAACTCAGGTGCAAAAAATATAACATTTTCTTATAATTCAATTTTAATTTCAGGTTTCTATTTTATCAGAAATATCATCTCATCATTTGTTTCAGGGATCCTCACACTCCTTTCTCCAGGGTTATGGCTCTCTCTATTTGTAAAGAGATTCTGTTGGTGGTGGTGTTGGTGGTGTTAGGGACATCGAATCTCAGTGTTGGGGTTAGGGACGTCTAGTCTCACCATGGTCTGTCCACACCAGCTTCTGCTGAGACACACTTAATCTTATGTTTTCCTTATTTGTCATTCTGGTTTCAGCTAATTCATTTTTTATAGTCTTCCTAAAGGCCCTATAGGTACGGTGGCTCTCTGAACTATGTCCTTGTTACTCCTGGGTGCATGGAACTCATTCTGCTACTTAGGGTCCACTCTGAGACATGGAAAACTCTATGAAGATGTCTGAATTAACATTCCATAGCATGATGCGTACCATGCAAAGCATACCTCTGTTGCTTTAGTTGAGTCCTTCCGTATGTTTAGGTCTCTACCCAGACTACAGGCACGATAGCTTGACAGCTTTGTATAGCTTTTGCACTCCGCAAAGGTGCTCAGCCGAGAGAGTGGAGGAAGGCTGAAACCCTGGGCAGTCTACATCTTAGGCTGGAATACTGGACTTTGTCCCTGACGCAGGGGAAGTACCTTTTCTATACAGAGGGCTTTTATCATGAAATCATGTTGCATTTTGTCAAATGTTTTTTCTGTCTATTGAAATGATCACATAGTTTTTGTCCTCTATTAAAATGGTGGATTAGATTAACTGATTTTCAGATTTTAAACCAAACTGGTATTCCTGTGATAAGTCCCACTCGTCATGATGTATAAGTCTTTTTATATGTTGCTAGATTTGATCTGCAAATATTTTGTTGAAGAATTTTACATCTATATTCATAAGAGATATTGGCTTGCAGTTTTCTTGTAATGTCTTTGTCTGTTTTAGGGTTCAGGGAAATACTGGTCTCATACTATGAGTTGGGAAGTGTTCTCTCTTTTATTTCTTGGAAGAGTTTGTGAAGGATTGTTATTAATTCTTTTTAAAAGTTTGGTAGAATTCACCAGTGAAGCCATCTGTGCCTAGGCTTGTCTTGTGAGAAGTTTTTAAGTTACTTATTCAATCTCTTCACTTGTTATAGGTCTATTCAGATAGTTTATCTCTTCTTGAGTCAGTTTCTGTAAACTGAGTCTTTCTAGGAATTTGCATATCTTATCTAAGTTATCTAATTTGTTGGCATACAGTAGTTCATATTATTTCCTCATAATCCTTTTTATTTCTGTAAGATTGGTACTAATGTCTTCTATTTTATTCATGCTTGTAGGAATTTGAATATTCTCCCTTTTTTCCTTGATCAGTGTAGCTCAAGATTTGTCAATTTTATTGATCTTTTCAAAGAAGAAACTCTTGGTTTTATTGCTTTTGTCTATTGTTTTCTATTCTCTATTTCATTAATATCTGCTCTAATCTTTATTATTTCCTTCCATCTGCTTGCTTTAGGTTTAGTTTGCTCTTCTTTTTCCAGTATGATGAGATGGAACAGTTTTTTTTTTGAATTACTTAATATGGGTGTTTCCTCTATAAATTTCCATCTAAGCACTGCTTTTGCTGCATCCTATAAATTTTGATGTGTTGTCTTCATTTTCATTCATCTCAATGCATTTTCTAATTTCCCTTTTGAATTTTATCTTTGAGGCATTTGTTATTTAGGAGTGTGTTGTTTAATTTCCATGTATCTGAAATTGTCTCAATTTTTTTCTGTTATTGTTTTGATCCTATTGTGGTTTGAAAACATACTTTATATGCTTTCAATTATTTTAAATTTATTTAGGCTTATTTTATGGCCTACCATATGGTCTATCCTGGAAAATGTTCCATGTTTACTTGAGAAGAATGTATATTCTGCTATTGTTGTTATTAGATATCTGTTGTCTAACTGGTTTATAGAGTTGTTCAAATATTCTGTTTTATTATTGATCTTCTACATAATTTTTATGGCCATTATTAAAAGCCAAGTATTAAAGTCTGCAATTGTTTTTGTTGAACTGTCTATTTCTTCTACAATTCTGTCAGTTTTTGCTTTTTGCTTCATGTATTTTGGAGCTTTGTTATTAGGCGCATATATATTTTTTATTGTTATATCTTCCCTATGGGTTGACACTTTTCTCATTATAACATATCCCTTTTTATCTCTAGTAACATTTTCTGACTTAAAGTTTATTTTGTCTGATATTAGTATAGCCACCCCAGCTTTGTTATGGTTGTTGTTTGCATGATATATCTTTTTATAACCTTTTGCTTTCAACTATTTGTGGCTTTGAATCTCAAGAATCTCTCTTATAAACAGCATGTTGTTAGATCTTTCTTTTTTACCCAATTTGAATATCTCTGTCTTTTGATTGGACTGTTAATCCATTCGCATTTAATGTTATAGTTGATATAGCTGGATTTACATCTATCATTATGCAGTTTGTTTTCTATATGTCTCATGTCTTTTTTTGTTCCTCTGTTGCTCTTCTTTTGCATTAAGTGAATATTTTCTAGACTAATATTTTTATTAATTTAATGATTTAAAAAAATATTTTTTTGAGTTGTTTTCTTAGTGGTTGTACTTTGGCCTACCATTATGTCTTAACTTACTAGAATCTACTTCAGATTTATAGTGATTTAATTTTAGTGAGATGCAGAATCGTTATCCTATATACTCCATTTTCTCTTCCTTTTTTGTGTTATTAGTTCTATACATATTATATATATGTTATAAATTTAATAGTATGTTATTATAATCATTATTTCATATTATTTTCTGTTTATAAATAAACCAAGAGGAGAAAGGAGAATACATATATATTTATAAAGTTTGTTAATTTACTCTTCTCATTTACCCTTTCTGCATCTCTTCATTTGTTCCTGTGGGTTCAAATTATAATCTGGTGTCATCTCCTCCCTGTAATATAGCTTTGCTCACACATGCCCCCTTTGTGCTGTTATTGTCAAATGTATTACATTTCTATGTGTTATAGGCTCAACAATGCATATTATTTTATATAATTGCTTTTTAAACCAGTTTAGAGAAGAAAGTAAAAGAAATATTGGCATTAATATTGTCTTTTCTAATTATTTAATTGCCTTTTGAGGTGCTTTTCTGTTTTTGGTGTGTGGATTCAAATTCTGTCTGGTATCACTTTCTTTCAGCCTGAAGAACATACTGTAGTATGTCTTGTAAGGAAGGTTTGCTAGTAATCAATCATCTATGTTTTTATTTATCTGGAAATATTTTTATTTCACACCTTCATTTTTTAAAAGATAATTTTTCTGGATATAAGGTTCTTGGTGGACAGTTTTTTTCTTTTAGCACTTTAACTATGTCATCCCATTGGCTCTGACCTCTATGGTTTGTGATAAGAAGTCAACTCTTCATCTTACCGGGGTTCTCTTGTATGTACTCAGCCATTTTTCTCTTGCTGCTTTCAAGATTTTCTCTGTGTCTTTGTCTTTTAACATTTTTACTATGATGTGTCTGAGTGTAGCTCTCTTTATGCTTATCCTACTTGGAGATTGTTGAGCTTCTTGGATATGTAGATTAATGTTTTTCATCAAATTTGGGATGTGTCAGTCATCATTCCTTTGAGTATTTTTTTTGCTCTCTCCTCTCTGGAATTCCCATTAGAGCTTTGGTGGTGCACTTAATAGTGTCCACATTTCTCTGTGGCTCTGTTCATTTTTCTTCATTCTTTTTTTCTCTGTTCTTAATCTTTATTAACATATCTGCATGTTTGGTGATTTTTCTTCAAACAGTTCAAATCTATTATTGACCTTCCTAGTGAATTTTTCATTTAAATTACTTTACTTTCAACTCCAGAATTTTCATTGGGTTCTTTTAAAAATAATTTCTATCTTTTTAATGTTATTCTCTATTTGATGAGACAGTGCCGTCATATCCTCCTTTGCTTCTTTAGGTATGGTTTCTTCTAGTTCTTTGAACATAATTTTAATAGCTGCTTTGAAGTCTTTGTCTCCTAATCCAACAGCTTGTCCCTTTTCTAGGTAGTTTCTGTTACCTGCTTTTTTCTTGGCATATGAGCCACATTTTTCTGTGTATTTGCTTGTCTTACATTTGTGGTTGACAACTGGACATTTTAGATAATATATTGTGGCAGCTCTGATTACTGATTCTTCTACTTTGGGGCTTTGTTTATTTTTTTAGCGACTTATCTGGACTATTATAATAAAGTCTATTTTCATCAGTTTGAAGCTTCTGATGTCACTCCTCAGAGGGCCCAGCCTTGGGCATCTCCCCAGTGACCCTGAGATGACAGTGTTTTGGGCAGAGCTCTCTTTTACTGTTCCTTTCCCTGATCTCTCTGTTAAGCTTTGTGCCTCAGTTGGCAGCACACTCAGCTGTTAGGCTATACAAATTTTTGCTGATTGATTTATTTTCCATAATGTTCTGGTGCATACATTGTTCTACAGTGTGATCTGATTTAACATAGACCATTTTGCTGGGTTAGTTCTAGAAGCAAGACTTTGAGGTTTGTTCTGACACCAGGAAGGACTTTTTAACCTATCCCTTTCTCTAGTTCTTTCTGTAAACTAGCTGGCCTATAGTTTAGCCTGCTGCTCTCATGGAGCTGCTAGACTCCTCTTAATTACTTACCACCAAAATATCATTGATTTTGAGTAACCTTAGGCTTGAATTTCCCCATACTCTGTTCCAAATAAAGTCAATTACCTTGGGAAGAGATTTAAACTCTGTTATTATGGTCTGCTTTTCCCATTGGGCAAAACCTCTGTGCCACAGCTCTGGAGTCTTGGTTAGGGACAGTGGCCCATTTCTAAAAGAGTGACTTTAAGACCTACCATAAATCAAGAGAGTGTGTAATGACATAAACAGAAATCAATGGAATAAAATATAGAGTCCAGAAATGGACCCACACATATATGGTCGATTGAATTTTGACACAGATGCCAAGGTAATTCAATGGAGAAAGGTAGTTTCATTCTTTTCATAAAATAGTGCTGGAACAACTAAATACTCATACAGAAATAAATAAATCTTGTTTCTGACTTTATATACAAAAATTAACCCTTAATAGGTCATAGATATGAAAATAAAATCTAAGCCTATAAAACTTCTAGATGACATCCTAAAGATTTGATGTCTAGGGACATCATAAATATTTGAGAAGGTAAATAATTTTATAGAGGACACAACAAGTGCTTAGCATGAAAGAGAAAAAAACCTGATAAGTTGGACATTATCCAAAAAACTCCGTTCTTTGAAAACCATCCTTAAGGAATAAAAAGGCAAGTAACAAACTGAGAGAAAATATTTAATCATATGTATGAAAAAGGAACTGAATCCAGTACATGTTAAGAATTCAGGGCCGGCCCCGTGGCTTAGCAGTTAAGTGCGCGCACTCCGCTACTGGCGGCCAGGGTTCGGATCCAGGGCGTGCACCGACGCACCGCTTCTCAGGCCATGCTGAGGCCTCGTCCCACATACAGCAACTAGAAACATGTGAAGCTATGACCTACAACTATCTACCGGGGCTTTGGGGAAAAAAAACGAGGAGGATTGGCAATAGATGTTAGCTCAGAGCCAGTCTTCCTCAGCAAAAAGAGGAGGATTAGCACGGATTTTAGCTCAGGGCTGATCTCCCTCACACACACACAAAAAAAATAAAAATAAAAGAATTCAGTAATAAGAAGACAATCAAATAATAAAATGTGTATAGACACTGAACAGACTCTTCTCAAAAGACGTAAGAGTGAATGATAAGCCCAAATGATTCTCAAAATCTTTGAAATTCATCTCAAATTAAAGCACTCCTTCTCTCCATTGTGGGCTTGTTTAAGCTGGAGGCTAATCGCACACAGCCCCTGGCCATCACTAACCACACAAGTAATAGCTTTTAACACACGCAGTTTTGGGAATATGGAAGGAAAAAGTAAAGACTAGAAGGTTGTTATCACTGTATTCTGTCAAAAGTATGTTTCCCTTCCCTTTCAAGCAAATGAGTGTGAGCTTCAAAACCAGAGACATCTGATGATCTTGTTGGAAACATAGCCCGGTGTCTAAAGGTTGGGAGGCTTGCTGAAGCAGCCTGGGTCAGCAGAATGAAGGCTGAGGTTGAAAATTGTCTGCACTCCAGAGGGAGCAGGCTAAATGTGAGAATTTCCCTTACGTCAAATGTGGGCCAAAGGGGAAAGAAACAACCTGATTTTGTCTTAGATCATGTTTAAAATGACCACCTGGCTGGTTTGGGAGATGACTGCTGAAGGAGGTTGGATTTTAATGCCGAAAGTTCCAGAGGAGAATGTAGGAATTTTCTGTAAACAGCCATAGAAGATGCATATCACAAGGACATTTTAGGGGAAAATCCCCAGCAATGGAGGATCTCTTTCTGCCCTACATTCTCTATGCCCGTGAAAATGCCCTCAAGGAGAAAAGTCAGCTTTAAAAATCCAAGGACAAGCCACATCCCATTTGTTCCAGTCAAATGAGAATATTTTTGTAAATAAAAGCTAACTCCTGGTCTTGTTTGAGTTTTCATCCCCAGCATAGAGAAAGAACTAGCATCACAAGGTTAGTTTTAATTAGGTAATAATATGGAAATATTAAAGTTATGTTTTCATTGCCTGAAAGCAGTACCATTTGGGGGGCATACTGGTAACAATTGGTAATGGGCAAATATTAAATTTGCTTTTAAAAGCACGTGAAATTAAAATATTAACCAGATATAGAAACATAAATACTAAAAGAATAGCATGATTGTAGTTCAGAGATTATACCTTAATTAAAATAAAGTAGAACTGGCAACATTTTGGTATTCTGTAGTTCTTTCTGGGAACATTGGGGAAAAACATTCCAAAATGGGTTTCTCCCATCTCCCATGTAACTGTGCTTCCTTGTGTTAGCTTCTTAGACTAAAAATCAAGATTATGGTAAGAAGTGTCCTATCATATAAATTTTGTACGTTTCATTTTCTATCCTGACATGGACTGATATTGCTTACTATGAGGTATCTCTTACATAATTTCAACAGAAATTGAAGAGTAAATAATCACCATAAATACAATAAGCTAATGGTCAATTTAAAAATCTCATTTAAAAATGAAGCAATATGTTTATCAATTTACCTTTCAGTAAGAAATTATCTGGTTAAAAAGAAAAATGTGGGAGACAGTGAGAGAGAACCAATTTAATTATATCAGAATTCCAGAGATTTAAAAACCTCTTTTTGACTTGTTCACCTTATTACAGCTTAGTATTGCCCTTCTCCTTCTCAGTTTAGAATCAGCTGTCAAAATTTTCTGGTTACATGTCAGTCTTTCTCTTCATTTGAAACAGTTTTATTTTAAGTGGAATGTGTAGTAAAAGAATGCCTTAGATAAACCTGTGTTTGAACCCCTTACTCTGTCATTAACCTGGTTTTATTTTATATTTTTTAAAGTGCAAATGATAAAATCTATTTTATAAGCTCATTGTTGATCAAATTAAATGAATTAATGGATAACACAGCAAGCACAGGTTAGGTGCTCAAGAAATATATTCCCCCTGCCTCATATCAAAATGTCCCTTTCAAGTTGGAAAATAAGATCTTCTTATTTATCAATTTTAGAATTAATTTAAGACCAAGAAGAAACATATATCATATATCAAAAAGAATAAATATTGCGACAAATAAATGACTGATGATATCATCATTTCTATATATCAATTTTGTTAATAAATTCTTAAATATCTTAATATATTCTATATGCCCTAAGAAAAATGATAATTTTTAATTTATATTACAAATTTAACATCAGATGCCACTAGAGGGACTTGTATTATCAGAGGTGACTTTCAGAAGCGTCAGCAGAAAATATAAGAGGAAAATATATTAAAGTGAAAACATCAGGTAATGATTTCTAGTTTTAGAATTTCAAAATTTTATGAAAAATAAAAACCATTTTTCTACAATGATTCATCTTGCTTCTATTGACTTTATTTCACAATAATTGGTATTTAGTGTACTATTAAGAACTACTATATTTCACACTTAATTTTAAGTAATTTAAAATAATGTATTAAGAAACAATCCTTCAGGAGTGACGTCAGCATCATGGCAGAGTGAGCTTTCCCGTGAATTCTTCCCCCACAAGATACAACAAAAGCAACAGCCACAGACCAACAACGGAATCCCAGACAGTGAAAACCTAGAGCGGAGGGATCCACACTGCCGCACATCTGAGAGCCGAACGTGCTGGGCCCCCGGAGGAAGTGGGGAGAGGTAAGGAGAACTCCGCTCCCTCCATCAGATCAGCGATCCCGGTCCACGCAGCTCCCAGAGAGGGGGGAGGGGCGGCCCTCGGCGGGAAAACTGTAGCTCTTCGGGCTCTCTCAGCCAGTGGGAAACTCCCGCACAGAGGACTCAGAGGAGCCACAGGGCTACCATCAACATCTGAGCACCCCGGAGAGCGGATAAAGAGGGGCAAACAAGAAGCCTCCCACATCAGGGACCCAGAGGGCAAAAGAGAGAGCTCCCCCCTCCCCGCAACCCGGAGTCTGCAGCTCGACCAGACCTAGCGATCCGAGGCAGACCTGAACAAACTGGACTGGACCCGTGGATCGCAGCGGGGGGAAAAAAAAAAAAACAAAACTGCGGATCACAGCAGAAAAACTGGGGCAGAGCGCAGGGGGCTTAGACTACACAGCCCTTTACCACCAGACAGTGGCGGCAGGTGGAAATTGCAACCAGAGACTTCCAGGATGAGGAAAATCAAAACCAACACAGGAACCACAATGCAAAAATATATGAAATCACCAGACCAGAAACAAAATGACAAGCACCCAGAAATCAACCCCGAAGACACAGAAATCCATAAACTAAATGACAGAGATTTCACAATAGCTATCATAAAAACACTCAACGAAATACGAGACAACACAGACAAACAATTCAATGAGATTAGGAGTTTCTTCACAAAAGAGATTGAAATCATAAAGAAAAACCAATCAGTGCTGATGGAGATGAAGAACACAATGGAGGAGATAAAGGAGAATCTGGAATCTTTAAAGAACAGAGCTGACAATATGGAGGAAAGAATTAGTACTTTAGAGGATAGGAATACAGATATACTCCATATGGAAGAAGAGAGAGAACTAAGACTAAAAAGAAATGAAGAAAGACTCCGAGAAATATCTGACTCTATTAGAAAATGTAACATAAGAATTATAGGTATTCCTGAGGGAGAGGAGAGGGAAAGAGGAACAGAGAGCCTATTCAAGGAAATAATAGCTGAAAATTTCCCAAATCTGGGGAAGGAGCAGGAAATACCAGTAAGCGAAGCCAACAGGACACCTATATATATTAACAGACAAAGGCCTTCACCACGACACCTAGTGGTAAGGCTAGCCAGGGTCAACGACAAAGAAACAATATTAAGGGCAGCTAGACAAAAAAAATAACGTACAAAGGAACTCCCATCAGGCTCTCAGCGGATTTCTCAACAGAAACTTTTCAGGCTAGAAGAGACTGGAATGATATATTCAAAATACTAAAAGACAAAAACTTTCAGCCAAGAATACTCTATCCAGCAAAAATATCCTTCAAATATGATGGAGAAATAGTAACTCTCCCAGATAAACAAAAGCTAAGGGAGTTCATGGCCACAAGACCCCCCACTACAAGAAATACTCAAGAAGGCCCTCAGGCCTGAAAAAAAGAAGAGAAAGGGAACACAAAGATTGGAGGAAGGAGAAAAGTAGGTAGACAAAATCAGGGAAATAGTAGACCTTTACCAGAATAGGTTAGCAACCATTTAAATACTAAACTCAAAGATCAAAGGAAGAAATTCACCAAAAATAAATTTAACCTCATCACTGTAAACACACAGCCACAACACAAGATAGAATAAGGTATAACAAGAGCAACTTAGAAGGGGAAGAGGAACGTGACTGAATTGACTTAGTATAAGGAAATAGGAGGCCATCAGATAATGGACTATCTCATATACAAGATTTTTTGCCCAAACCTCAAGGTAACCACTAAACAAATAATCAAAGCAAAACCACATATGATAAACAAAGAGAAAACTAGAAGAGTCATAAGACAGAACAACCAAACTGAATTGGCAGTCCAAAACAAATGGGACAAGAAACAAAGGAAATGCAAAAGAACCAGAAAATAAGTGACAAAACAGCAACATTCAGCCCTCATATTTCAATAATTACCCTAAATGTAAATGGATTGAACTCTCCAATCAAAAGATACAGAGTGGCATGATGGATTAAAAAGCAAGACCCAACAATATGCTGCCTTCAGGAAACACATCTTAGCACTAAAGACAAGCACAGGCTCAGAGTGAAAGGATGGAAGACAATACTCCAAGCTAATGGCAAACAAAAGAAAGCAGGTGTTGCCATACTCATATCAGACAAAGCAGACTTCAAGATAAAACAGGTTAAGAAAGACAAAGAAGGGAAATATATAATGATAAAAGGGACACTCCATCAAGAAGACATATCATTTATAAATATATATGCACCCAACATAGGAGCACCAATGTACATAAAACAACTATTAACAAACCTAAAAGGAGAAATCAACAACAACACAATAATAGTAGGGGATCTTAACACCCCACTTACAGCAATGGATAGATCATCCAGACAAAAAGTTAATAAAGAAATATTAGACTTAAATGAAAAACTGGACGAGATGGCCCTAGTAGACATATACAGAGCACTCCACCCAAAAACAGCTGACTACACATTCTTCTCAAGCGCGCATGGAACATTCTCTAGGATAGACCATATGTTGGGAAACAAAGCAAGCCTCAATAAATTTAAGAAGATTGAAATCATAACAAGCATCTTTTCAGACCATAAGGCTATGAAACTGGAAATGAACCAGGAAAAAAAAACTGGGAAAGTGACAAAAATGTGGAGATTAAACAACATGCTACTGAACAACCAATGGATCATTGAAGAAATTAAAGGAGAAATCAAAAACTATCTGGAAACAAACGAAAATGATAACATGCCATATCAAACCATATGGGATGCAGCAAAAGCGGTCCTGAGAGGGAAACTCATAGCGATACAAGCCCACCTTAACAAACAAGAAAAAGCCCTAATAGGCAACCTTAAATTACACCTAACAGAACTAGAAAAAGAAGAGCAAACAAAGCCCAAAGCCAGCAGAAGGAGAGAAATAATAAAAATCAGAGCAGAAATAAATGATATTGAGACCAAAAAAACAGTAGAAAGGATTAATGAAACAAAGAGTTGGTTCTTCGAGAAGATAAACAAAATCGACAAACCCTTAGCCAGGCTTACTAAGAAAAAAAGAGAAAAGGCTCAAGTAAATAAAATTAGAAATGAAAGAGGAGAAATTACAACGGATACCATGGAAATACAGAGGATTATAAGAGAATACTATGAGAAATTATATGCCAACAAATTGGACAATCTAGAAGAAATGGATAAATTCTTAGACTTATACAACCTCCCAAAATTGAACCAAGAAGAAATGGAGAATCTGAATAGACCAATAACAAGTAAAGAGATTGAAATAGTAATCAAAAACCTCCCAAAAATAAAAGTCCAGGACCAGATGGCTTCTCCAGTGAATTTTACCAAACATTCAAAGAAGATTTAATACCCATCCTCCTCAAACTATTCCAAAAAATAGAGGAAGATGGAACACTTCCTGAATCATTCTATGAGGCCAACATCACCCTGATACCAAAACCAGACAAAGACAATACAAAGAAAGAAAATTACAGGCCAATATCGCTGATGAACATTGATGCAAAAATCCTCAACAAAATATTGGCAAACCGAATACAACAATATATCAAAAAGATCATACACCATGATCAAGTGGGATTTATACCAGAGACGCAGGGATGGTTCAACATCCGCAAATCAATCAACGTGATACATCACATCAACAAAACAAAGAATAAAAACCACATGATCGTCTCAATAGACACAGAGAAGGCATTTGACAAGATACAACATCCATTTATGATAAAAACTCTCAATAAAATGGGAATAGAAGGAAAGTACCTCAACATAATAAAGGCCATATATGACAAACCCACAGCTAACATCATACTTAACGGGGAAAGACTGAAAGCCATTCCTCTGAGAACAGGAACGAGGCAGGGCTGCCCACTCTCACCACTCCTGTTCAACATAGTACTGGAGGTTTTGGCCAGAGCAATTAGGCAAGAAAAAGGAATAAAAGGAATCCAAATAGGTAACGAAGAAGTGAAACTCTCACTATTTGCAGATGACATGATTGTATATATAGAAAACCCTAAAGAATCTGTTGGAAAACTGTTAGAAACAATCAACAACTACAGCAAAGTTGCAGGGTACAAAATCAATCTACAAAAATCAGTTGCATTTCTATATGCTAATAATGAACTAACAGAAAGAGAGCTCAAAAAGATAATACCATTTACAATTGCATCAAAAAGAATAAAATACCTAGGAATAAATCTTACCAAGGAGGTGAAGGACCTATACAATGAGAACTACAAGACATTATTGAGGGAAATCCACGATGACATAAAGAAATGGAAAGATATTCCATGCACATGGATTGGAAGAATAAACATAGTTAAAATGTCTATATTACCTAAAGCAATCTACAGATTAAATGCAATCCCAATCAGAATCCCAATGACATTATTCACAGAAATAGAAAAAAGAATACTAAAATTTATATGGGGCAACAAAAGACCCCGAATAGCTAAAGAAATCCTAAAGAAAAAGAACAAAGCAGGAGGCATCACAATTCCTGACTTCAAAACATACTACAAAGCAATAGTAATCAAAACAGCATGGTACTGGTACAAAAACAGACACACAGATCAATGGAACAGAATTGAAAGCCCAGAAATAAAACCACACATATACGGACAGCTAATTTTCGACAAAGGTGCTAAGAACATGCAATGGAGAAAGGAAAGTCTCTTCAATAAATGGTATTGGGAAAACTGGACAGCCACATGCAAAAGAATGAAAGTGGACCATGTGCTATCGCCATTCACAAAAATTAACTCAAAATGGATCAAAGACCTGAAGGTGAGACCTGAAACTATAAAACTCATAGAAGAAAATATAGGCAACACACTATTTGACATTGGTTTTAAAGGAATCTTTTCGGATGACATGCCTACCCAGACTAGGGAAACTAAAGAAAAAATAAACAAGTGGGACTTTACCAGATTAAAGAGCTTTTATAAGACAAATGAAACCAGAATCAAGATGAACAAACAACCAACCAGCTGGGAGAGAATATTTGCAAAACATATATCTGACAAGGGGTTGATCTCCATAATATATAAAGAACTCACACAACTGAACAACAAAAAAACAAACAACCCGATCAAAAAATGGGCAGAGGAAATGAACAGACACTTCTCCAAGGAAGATATACAGATGGCCAATAGGCACATGAAAAGATGCTCAACATCACTAATCATCAGGGAAATGCAAATCAAAACAACACTAAGATACCACCTCACGCCTCACGTTAGAATGGCTACAATCACCAAGACAAAAAACAACAAATGTTGGAGAGGATGTGGAGAAACAGGAACCCTCATACACAGCTGGTGGGAATGCAAACTGGTGCAGCCTCTATGGAAAACGGTATGGAGATTCCTCAAAGAATTAAAAATAGAGATGCCCTATGATCCAGCCATCCCACTACTGGGAATCTATCCAACGCACCTGAAATCAACAATCCAAAGAGGCTTATGCACCCCTATGTTCATTGCAGCATTATTCACCATAGCCAAGAAGTGGAAGCAACCTAAGTGTCCCTCGACTGATGATTGGATTAAGAAAATGTGGTATATATATACAATGGAATACTACTCAGCCATAAAAAAAAGACAAAATCGTCCCATTTGCAACAACATGGATGGGCCTGGAGCGTATTATGTTAAGTGAAATAAGCCAGAAAGAGAAAGACAAACACTGTATGATCTCACTCATATGTGGAATATAAATCAACACATGGACAGAGAAAACCGGACTGTGGTTACCAGGGCAGTGGGGGTGGGGGGTGGGCACAAGGGGTGAAGGGAGTCATATATGTGGTGATGGACAAACAAAAATGTACAACCCAAAATTTCACAATGTTATAAACTATTAAAACATCAATAAAAAAAAAAAAAGAAACAATCCTTCAATAGTTTGTATTGCATAAGACCTGTTGTTAAAAAGGGGACTCTTGAAAGTGTTTTAGGTCACTTTCCCTTATTTTGTCAGTTTGGAGGCACAGCATTGTCAAATAAAGTCTTCACATATTTCCACAGTTGGTTAAATGAAGACTAAATCGGTTCACTTAAGATTATATGTAATGTGTGGAATTCTCAGTAATATGTTCATCTCAAGGTGATATCCAATACAACTGATTTCATATTTATTAAGCATCTGCTACACTGAAGGGACTCTGCCCCGGATGGATACAAAGATGAAGAGATGCACAAGGCATAGTCTGTATCATCCAAAGACATTACAATTTCCTGCATAAGATTATAAGTCAGGATATCAAGAAAAAAGAGATGACATACTCAAATCAGCATAAACTTAGGTTTAAGTCACAAAACTCCTTTTGTAAAGTGGTAGATCTGATAGAGGGAACCTCAGGGTGAGTGCTCCAGGAGGGCTGTGAGGAAGGGAGGAAGCAGGTTACGGGAAAGAGAGAGGGGAGGGGACTCTGCACAGGTCAAGGGTTACAGCCAGCCTAAAAAGACCTCCCATGGAGGAAACCAAGAGTATAGATAGCTCTTTTCTCCTTCTTTCCTCTCCTCATCTGCCGTGGCTCCTCATTCTGCTGCTCATTGATGGAAGAGCCTTCAGGGCAGAGCTCAGGGTAGACAAGGGTGGAGTGTGAACCTACGGGGATGAAGGGAAAGTATTCAGCACAGGGGTAAAGACTACACTGCTGAACGAAACAGTATGTTGAATTCTAAGTATAGGTGTAAGTAACTTTCTATGGGAGTTTACAGAAAAAGTGATTGATCATGTATTTAGAAGATCCAGGAAAACTTGAAGGAAGGAGATGGCATGGCATATGAGATAGCTGAATGATAAAGCACAAATTGTTAGAAATAAACAGAAGTCATGCAAAAAGTATAGATTGCTTGGCTAGAAAAACGTTGTGGAGTGTAAAAACAGTTGGGCTTTTCTATATTTCCTGCAAAAAAAAAAGGTACGTGCGTGTGTGTTAATTTTTCAATATAGTTAAAAGTGGAAAATTTAAAATAATCTTGCTGTGTGAACCTGCTTTTCCCATAATTTGTTTTTCAGTTCTTCTATTTGAGTAGCCAGTTAAATAGAGAAAAGACATTAAAACAAGACATAGGACCCACATAAGGAACATTTAATTTTCCTTTTAAACTTTATTGTCTATTAATTAATTTTATCAAAGTAATAGATGTACCTAGTTTAAAATGTCAAATGGCACTAAAGGCTAACAATATAAACAAATGGTAATTAATAATAGAGTAAATTTTAAAAAAGAAAAAAATTATAACTATGTATGGTGATGGATGTTAACTAGACTTCTTCGGTGATCATTTCACAATATATACAAATATCAAATCATTATGTTTTAGACCTGAAACTAATATCACATGATACGCCAATTATATCTCAATTTTAAAAAAAGATATCCTGAAAGTTGGATCGAGAAATTTCATAAGTTTATGCTTGTAGTGCCTGTGAATTTTAGGAGTTTGACATTTAATTTTAAAGTCCAAAATGAAACTCTTAGAAAAATAAAAATAAATAAATAAAAACTTCTCTCTCTACCCAGGTTCATGGATGGCCTTTGGGGGTGTCATCCCTCCTGGGACCACTGTTCAGGGAGTTCCGAGGAGGGAGTGACTCCATACAAGTCTGTGTGGAGCTGAAACGTGAGCAGCTGTCTTCTCCCTGGCCCAGGTAGACTCTCTCCTGCGGCTTTTTTTTTTGGTAACGCCTCCATACACCTTAGCAATTTTTTTTTAATTGATGTTTTAATAGTTTATAACATTGTGAAATTTTGGGTTGTACATTTTTGTTTGTCCGTCACCATATATATGACTCCCTTCACCCCTTGTGCCCACCCCCCACCCCCTTGCCCCTGGTAACCACAATACAGTTTTCTCTGTCCATGTGTTGGTTTATATTCCACATATGAGTGAGATCATACAGTGTTTGTCTTTCTCTTTGTGGCTTATTTCACTTAACATAATACCCACCAGGCCCATCCATGTTGTTGCAAATGAGACAATTTTGTCTTTTTTATGGCTGACTAGTATTCCATTGTATATATATACCACATCTTCTTAATCCAATCATCAGTCGAGGGACACTTAGGTTGCCTCCACTTCTTGGCTTTAGTGAATAATGCTGCAATGAACATAGGGGTGCATAAGCCTCTTTGGATTGTTGATTTCAGGTTTGTTGGACAGATTCCCAGTAGTGGGATGGCTGGATCATAGGGTATTTCTATTTTTAATTCTTTGAGGAATCTCCATACCATTTTCCATAGAGGCTGCACCAGTTTGCATTCCCACCAGCTGTGTATGAGGGTTCCTGTTTCTCCACATCCTCTCCAACATTTGTTGTTTTTTCTCATGGTGATTATAGCAATTCTAACTGGCGTGAGGTGATATGTTACTATTGTTTTGATTTGCATTTCCCTGATGATTAGTGATGTTGAACATCTTTTCATGTGCCTATTGGCCATCTGTATATCTTCTTTGGAGAAGTGTCTGTTCATTTCCTCTGCCCATTTTTTGACCAGATTGTTTGTTTTTTTGTTGTTCAGTTGTGTGAGTTCTTTATATATGGAGATCAACCCCTTGTCAGATGTATGTTTTGCACATATTTTCTCCCAGCTTGTGGGTTGTCTGTTCATCTTGATTCTGGTTTCATTTGTCTTGTAGAAGCTCTTTAATCTGATAAAGTCCCACTTGTTTATTTTTTCTTTAGTTTCCCTAGTCTGGGTAGGCATGTCATCCGAAAACTTTCCCTTATGACCAACGTTAAATAGTGTGTTGCCTATATTTTCTTCTATGAGTTTTATAGTTTCAGGTCTCACCTTCATGTCTTTGATCCATTTTGAGTTAATTTTTGTGAATGGCGATAGTCTCCTGAGGTTTTTTTGATTCCCAAAGAATCTGGTCCCTTATTATCTCCCCAGGTTCTGCTCTCCGTTCACATCAAACTACCCTCTTAGAACACATGTTTTCAGTTTCTCTGAGAAAATACAACTCTCTCGTTCTCACAAAAAACAAAAACAAAAAAACAAAAACCCCCAAAACAACCACCCCCACCAGTCATTCTCTGGTGACCCTCCCCTCCCGTGTCCCATTCCCCAGAGGCACATGCTCTCCACTTTGAGGAGTTTCTCACGATATTCACCTGCCTATGTTGATGCTACAAAGAAACTATACCTTCTATTTTCAATCTAATATCTTTATGCGTGCAGGTGACATAGGAATAATATCGTTCATGTGCTTCATGTCTTAATATTAGCTTTCTTTTGTTTTGTGTTATCTGTGTCTCTATTTTTTTTTCTTTTTAAACACTTTGCTTCCTGTGACATCTCCAAGTGTGTGTTGTCTTTCAAGCACAGCCCCCACCCATTAATCCCTCCCTGTCCCCTGACCAAGCTCTAATGCATGCTGAGAACCAAGTGTCCATTCTTCCATTTTCTTCCTTCAACTCATGTGACCTCATGCACATATGTTTATGTGTGTGTATATCTCTCTTGTATACATGTACATGGAGTATGTTTGTCATGCTTTGATTTAAAAAGTACTGAGATTATATTACACACTTTAATCTGTATCTTTCTCTTTTCACTCAACAGCTGCTGGAATCATTTCAATTCAACTAGAATTCATTCTTTTACATAAAGTTACATGTCTGAGATATACCGTCACTTATTTGGCCCTTCTCATACTGAGGGACATTCACTTTGCAATTTTTTTATCACTATGAAAAATGCTACAGCATCTCTCTTTATAGATATAGCCCACCTCCTGCTGGTTTTATGTCTATAAGATATTGTCCCTGGACCTCATTGTCATTAAATTTTGGTAAAAAGTCTAATTATATGTTGCTTAGATTTTTATTGCACTTATCTTCAGTATAATCAAGTGTCATTTTTGCACAGTTTGTGTAATCTTATGTTTTGTGTCTTAATTTGTTGGTGAAATGCATCTGCTGATAGATTGCCTTCAATTTTAAGATAATTATAAATTACTGTTATAAACTGCTTGTGTCAGTCACGATTCTCCCTTGCATATAGCACTTCTAAATAGTTGAGAACCATTTCTAAATAGTTTAAGCAGAAAATGAATTTATTGTAGTATATCAGCAATTCAGTATATTTCCAGTAGAGTTCAGAGCTTTTCAGACTGAAAAATGCACAAATCTCATCAACATGTTGTGACAGCTGCAAGTCCAATGCAGTTGGGCACAGACCCGGAAGAAAAAGAACTACATTCTCATGACACTGAACAAAGGAACTGACTGCCGGGACTTCAGCCACTTTAAACTCTAGAGCTTGGGATCTCTCTCCCCTTCTGCCCGGAGCAAAATGGGCTCTGTATGCTTACCCCTTCTCCTATGAATCAAAGACTCCTACTGTGGAAGCAAGGGAGGCTGGTAAGTAAGTTCTGCTTTCTAAATGCAGATTTGGAATAGGAAATGTGAGAATTTACCAAAATAGAAGACACATGTTCCAAAGGTACTGGCTGCCATTAATAAGACAACTGTCTGCGAGGGTCTTAGAAGAGTATTCTTTTGAAAAGTTACTGTATTCAACTTCTTGATATTTTTCTTGACAATTTTTGTGTATGCTGACTGGTGAGATTGGTTTTATTTTTGTAGTATTTTAATTTGGTTTTGGAATTAAAGTTATGTTGGCTTCTTAAAATGGTATTTGAAATAACATTGAGATTATTTGTTATAGAAAGTTAGAGAACAAATTAAGCTATCTTTGTTTAAAAAGAAATTAGAGACTGTGTGTGTCTATTACACTTGAAATTCATTAAGAATTATTACTGTTTTTGTTCCAACTATTCTCTCTCTCCAACACTTGATTTCATTGTGGATATATTCTGATTGTTCATATTATTCGTTTCTCTGGATGTTGGACCTTCTTAGATTTGGTGCTTTTTCCTAGGAATTTTTTATTATATTTTTCTATCAAATGTTTAGGCTAAAATTTTCAGTGCAATGTCTTAATTAAGGCAATAATTTAGACAGTTTTGAGTACTTCTTCAGCTCTTTCAGCCATTAGAGAATATTTTTTATTAGAGACTGCTGCATTTTATAATAAATTTATGTATAAGACTATTTTAACAGATTGTCATGTTTTTCCATCAATGTACATATTTTCAAAGATATTTTCATATCTTTGCCACCCACCTAAATTTAAGCCCTTCTTCCTGATATCTGCCCTGCAGCACAAATTCTATGAAGAGCAAATTCTTGAATGGCCTTTAACAAAAACAAATGCTTTCACTCAGTTTTCAGAGCTAAGAACTGAAACAGATTCAATAGGATACTATTATGTATTTGCTTATACTAGGATTCTAATACAAGTACCAGCATGTTGTAATACAGTGTGGTATCTATGCTCATGGATTATTTAGAAATAAATTCTATGTTATTTATTCAGCAGAGACAGTACAATTTGCAAGAGAAATTATTTGCCTACAGGATATCTGAACTGGCCTGAGTTAAAAGGTAAGAATATTAATTAATTCTCAGTGGCACAGGTGTTTGTGTGAAGAATGCTTTAGTGCAAAACAAATTTGAGATTTTGTTGGTAGGTGATTAAAGACAAGATCAGTGGAGAGTGGGGTCCACCAAAACTCCTAAGAATACTGATGTATGTGTAATACTATAAGGTTTAATATTCTAAAAAGAGAGAGTAATTTAAAGAGTAAAATTTAAAAATCAGACAATTAGAATATCAGTTGAAAATATTAAATATGAATTCTCACGGCCAAGAGGGACCTAAAGAGACAAGACAACTAAATGTGGTGTGGCCTCCTGGATGGGATCCTGGAGTTAAAAAAAGACATTAGGTAAAAACTAAGGAAATCTGACCAATGTATAGCCTTTAGTTAACAGTAATGTATCAGTATTGGTTTCTTAATTGTGATAGAAGTACCACATTAATGTAAGATGTTAATAGTAGGGAAAAATGGGTGTGGGGTATATGGGAACTACCTATACTACCTTCACAATTTTCTGTAAATCTAAAACTATTCTAAAATAAAATGTTTATTTAAAAACTGATCAGCTATGAAACTTCAATAATATAAATTTTTCCCAATATTCTCTGTGACCTTAAGTTAAAAACTTTTGGGAATTGAATTCACTTTTTTAGGGTTTAGAATCCTTCAAGACCAACTGATAAGTTACAATTTCAAGGTACTTATTTGTCCCAAATCCGAGAACTCTAGTGGAAATAAGTCATTTTAACTTTGCCTTTCTACAAGGAAATCAATGACAGTGATTAAAATTATTTAAACATTATTGTTTTGGGAGACATTCTTATGAGAGGATTAACAACAGATTTATAGAAACACACTTGAATTTAAAGGAATTCCTTAGAAAATAAATTCTAACATAAGAATCACTTTAAATATTTGAGCTCTTAGCAAGTTAAATGTAAAGGAATTGTGTATATATTCCTTCCTATTTTATTTTCAGTTCATTATAAAATGTTGTTATAGGGAAATGAAAAATTATTCACTTAAAAAGCTGTAATAGGACAATAAAACAAGATAGACTTTTGACTATAAATTTTAAGAAGAGTCATATTTCATCAATGAATGCTGAGTTGCTACGCTGTTTCTATATTTGATACAGCATCTCTAAGATTCACAAGAAATGTCACAGCCCATTTGGACAAAGCATAACTCTATCTGTCCATCAATCATCTCTCTATGGGTTTACATATGTTTACTCACTGCTCTAATTGGATATATTTTTCACATCATCACACTGGATAATGAAATTTCAAATATCAACCTCAGGAAATATACAAACAGCTGAATCCATTCTTAGGTATTAAATAGAAAAATAAATTGTGAAATATATAGTATCTATCATATAATAAGCATTTACTATATGATATGATTCTGTGCTTCATGTATATTATTTATTTAATCTTTAAAATTCCCCCATGAAATAGTAACTATTATTAACTCCATTTTAGAGATAAGGAAATCTGCAGCTTTTGGAGTCACAGTAATGAGGAGTCATTGACTAAGGGAGAGATCACTAAGAAGGGTAGGATAGATCCACTCCTCAGATCATGAATGTTTATAAACAACACAGTTACATCAGAGTTTATTGCAGGGACAGACTTTTGACAAATACATTGCAATGTATGCATGTTGTTATTGACAGCTATATGTTGCTATATCAGTTGTCAGTTCATTAGGCTTATTATGCATTAGGATATCTGAGGAATGAGATGTTTCAACATTTTGCACTGAATTACAAGTGAATACATAAAAATAAAATACATATTTTAAATATGTAAGTAAATGTTAAGATCTGCCAAAAAGCAGTATATTATGTACAGATGATTCGATAGAAACTGATTTTGGCTTTCTTGACACAATCAATTGAGATCATTAGTTGAAAAGTAAAAATGTCAGTTAATGAACTTATCCCAACCTACAATCCATCGGTGACTTTCACCATGACCTCTTCCTCCTCCACCTCGCCTGCCTCTCTCCCCTCTCCTCCAGTTCCTTCTTCTTCCTCATAAATTGGTCCCATTGTTTGGCTGTTTTATTTCACAGGTAGAGTCTCAGCATGTACCTAACTCCAACATCAATATTCAGTAGTAAGGTGTTATGTAATTAATTATTTAAACTGGTTTCTAAAATTTTATAAAAGCTTTTAATAATTTTAATAAAAATTAACATCTTCAGCTAGGCTTAAAGGAATAGGCTTAAGAATAACGATTCAAATTTCAGTGAAAAATTAATGCAAGAATATATTTTTTAGAACACTCCTGAATCATATGACCAAGATAAAATTGTTTTCCTCCTCATTGTGTCTTATGGTAACAAATAGGCTGAATTTTATTTAATTGACAACTTTAATCACAATGATTTCCTCTATATGGAATTTATTTCTACTAAAGTATCTCTTTAATGTTTCAGGCTTTTCGGACTATATCAAACAATGTAGTCAATAAAGTTGACAGAAGTACACAATTAATTCATCAGTTTTGGTAGATAACGTATTCATGAGGGATCGAAATTGTTTTGAATGGATCAGATGCTTTTGTTTGCACAAAAGTATCATAACCAACTTTCTATCATTTAATTTAAGTTAATCACTGAGTCTACTTTTCAGCTATATATATTGAACATATATAGTTTGATGTGCCCAAAAGAATATAAATATAACACTAAAGACACCACCATGAGAATATTTTATTTACAGCAATTATCTTCTGGTTGGTTTTGGATTACTTCAAAAGCATTGATTTCGTTGGAAAAGTTGCATTTTTATTCTGCCATAGTGAACATTTGTAACTAATCAAAGAACCACCTTTTAAATCTATGAAATAAGACATTTTATTAAGTATAAAGATTTAATAAACAAAATAATCATGATATGTTACATGTGGAATACATATTTGCTCATGGATAATAGTTTTTTAAATACGTAGTGATTATCAAGGCAAATGCAATATTTAACTTAACATTGACATCTTACACATGGAACCATTTTTAGGTTATATATGTTTAGATGTTTTGCCATGTATAATTAATTTTCTATGAAATTATAAATAACTGTTGTAAAGTTTAATGTTATTTAGTATATAAATAGTCAAACTATTTTGAACTAAGAGATAATTAGATAAGCTTTCCACTTTAGCATTTTTCAAGATATAAATCAACTATTATGTAAGAGCAAAATATCCTGAAGAAACAGCCTAGAATAAGGTAGTTCTATAAATTTACTCCCCAGACACATAAGTAACATTAATCTGTTACAACGGGATTATACGATATGTTCAAAAAGAAGATGTCTGCATTGTATGAGTTCTGTGTCATAGTTCGAGATATTCTCTCATGTTAATTAATGGTATGACCTTGAGTAAATCACTGAATCCTTCTAGGCTTCATTCTGCTGATTTGTAAAATGAAGCCATTTACTTGAATAACTGCCCGTCTCTTTTCAATATCAACATTCTCAGATTCTACGTGCTATATTTGCTGATATAATATACCAATAGAAGAATCGTAAGCAAAGTAAATAAAAAGGATTTCCGTTTTATTTTATTGAAACACATATAATTTACCTAAGATTTTATCACAGTTTGATTATTGTTTTGAATTTTTTGATAAAAATATTTGTTTAACTATTAATGTAATTTTAACAAATGATAGCAATTATAAATTTCATTTGATGTGTTAAAGATCGTCTTTTCCTTAAAATTAGGAGCCTTAGGTGCATTTAAAGTTATGTGCTCTGTAATGTAATCAAACAAATACACCGAGACCTGTGATTAACATGGTTGAGGTGGCGCTCAGCATTACAGTGTAATTTCAATGAAGGGTGGAGATTTTACATTTAGTTTGCATTGTCAGTTTACTAGATTTTTTTCCTGTTATTATGTGCAATTAATCAGAAAATATTCTGAACTAGTTTCTTTTCCTCTTCATCTTTTGAATTATCTGTATGACTATATTAGTTTTTTTTGATGTTGCTGTTAGAATGATCTGGTTTTTTTCAGAGCTGAAAACACTACCCAAACTCTACATGTTGACTTCATTTGTAGCTTGAGTATATAATATTCATATTATATAGATTTTCCCACAGTTTAGTAGGAAAAATTGAGAAGATTTACTGATAATTTTGGGTCAATGGATATTATTGTATTAACGCAAGGAAGTTATTGATGGATGTGGTAGGCTAAACAGTGGCCCTACAAAGATGTCCACATCCTAATACTGGGGTCCTTTGAATACTTTCACTTATTTGGCAAAAGGAACTTGGCAAATGTGATCAAGTTAAAGATCTTGAGATGTGGAGATTATTCTGGGTTATCTGGATGGGCCCGATACAATCACAAGGGTAGTTATAAGAGGGACACAAGAGGATCAAAGGCAGAAAAGGAGATATGATGTCTAAACCAGAGGTTGGTGTGATGCACTTTTAAGATGAAAGAAGGGGCCGTGAGCCAAGGAATGCAGGTGGCCTACCTTTAGGACGTGGAAAAGGCAAGTAAATAGAATCTCCCCTGAAGGCTCTGGAAGGAATATGGCACTGACAATACCTTGATTTTAGACTTCTGATCTTCAGAACTCTAAGAGAAAAATTGTGTATCATTTTAAGTCACTAACTTTGTGGTAATTTGTCATTTCAGCAGTAGAAAACTAATAAAATAGCCTCTTAATCATGTTTCCTTTGTGCATCTATTTTTTCCCTAGATCTTTTGTCAATCCTTTGGATTCAGTGTCTCCTAAAAAGCAGTATTGCTACTGTTAAGTGCAGTATTGCTATTTGATATTATTAAACAAAATGAAATAAATTAATTAACATTTCCCTAATACAGTACTACAAACTGCTTTTCTCACATAATAATACATCATTTCAATTTTATCTCATGCATGTTTGCGTATTTTTAATTCGACTCTCTCTTTTCCTTTCTAATTAATCTTAAAGAAGATTATTTACAATATTGGTAATTTTGAAATGAAAAATTTTATGTACTTCATTTATCCTTTTTTTTTTTTTCACAGTTCTTTATTTTCAGCATTAACCTTTACTAATTTTCTCTTCCCACTTTTGGTTTAACTTCTCTTTCTTTTTCATTTATCTTAGTGTATTGTCCCAAGGACGTCCAGCCTTTAAATTCATGTTCCAGGCATCAATGAGGAGAAAGAGAGAAGGAAAAAGAGGCACGAGTCCCAGCCCAGTCAGCAACCATTTAGTAGCCTTCCAGCCATCATACCACGTATATCTATTGCCTAGCACTTGGACACAAGTCTCTTCCATCTGCAAGGAATGGCAGAGAATGTCATGTTTTATTTGAATACATTGTTGCCATGAATAAAATTGAATTTCTATTACTAAGAAAGAGAAATAAAATGGGTATTGGGAAGTTATTAAGAGTTTCTGCTGCATATCATTCTTCTAGATGTGACAGTTAAAATGCTTTCATTTCTTTTCCATTCCTTACAGCTTCAAGGTCCCGGATTTTGTTAAAATCCAGTTGCAGGGTTTTCCTCACAATTTGTCTCATTTCTTTTAAGAAACCTTGTTTTACAAGATTTACTATTACAATTTCCCAATCATAATAACATTATCCATTTAAAGTCTATTATGTAAATTTCAAGTCATTACTTACCATTCTTTCCCCAATATGATCCACATGTTTTATAATATCTTACTTCTGATTTGTCATTTGGTTATTGTATTTTCATGATTATTTTCCTCAGAACACATGGGTGATATATACTCTGAATCCATTTATATCTGAAAATGTCATTCTTTCTCTCTGACAGGTGAATGGTAACTTGAATCTAACTCCTTTGGTCTCAGTAGATTATATTTCATTGACTGCTAAGTTTTAATATTATAAATAAGCCAGATATTAAATTTTCTCCCTTTAAAAGTTACTTGCTCTTCTAGAAGCTTATAAGATTTTATATTTACTGTTGTAATTCAAAATTTTCACTAGGATATATCTAAGTTTATGACCTTTTTTATTAATCCTCCCTGGGACCTTGGGAATCTTGTCAATCTTCAGACACAAATCTTTCTTCAAATAAAGGAAAATTTCTTGATTTGTTTAAATATTACCTCTCCTCTATCGCTTCCTTTCCTTTAAAATTCAGAACTGCTTTTATACATATAAAAATTCTATTGTCTATGCCATCAATAACTCATCTTTTCATTAATGATTTCCATTATCTATACTCTTTCTACATATTTTGTATTTCTTTCAGTAGATCTTCCTGGTCAACTTAACTTTCAACTGTAGCTATTGTTTTTAGTTTAAATATTGAAAAATTTAAATTAAAAATCTATTTTGTTTTGTTGTTGTTTTTCCACAAATTGTTTTATATTTGATATCCTTGACAGATCTTACTACTTTATTTATCTCAACTGACAATTCCATTAGTTCCACTTCTTGTGAGATAGCTTTTCTTTGTTTCCTCCTCTGTTTTTGATTTTCTTTGCTTGCTCATGCTTTCAAACACAGTGACATCACAGGCAATAATCATCCCTGCTAGCACACATCAGCCACCACAGGAATTGGGAACAACTCAGCCCACCAGGGCAGCTGTATTCATGGTCTTCCGGGTTCTTTAAGCACCTCACTCAAGTTAGCAGGGCAGATGCAACATTTCCCTTAGGGCACTCGGAATAATGGTGTTTAATCTAGCTCTCAAGGTCAAACCAAATCTGCTCTGTATGTTAGAGAGTTATCTTGACCTCTGAGGCACAGCATCCATTCACTCTATTTCTGGTAAGAAGCTGTGTTTTTTTGTTTGTTTTAATAAATAAAAAACTTCTTTCCTGCTTTTCAGTCCAAGTTGTAGTTAGCCCACACCAACCTTCAGGGGAGGGTGTTTGACTGAAACCGTGGTCATCGGCACATTCTCTTCTGGGTACCTCTCTATTGCTTGGCTCAAAGAATGATCCTAGAGCTGAGTACAGCCTGTTGAGGCACAAGGCATTTATGAAACGAGAAATTTATTTCTTCATTAGGTTTATATTTGAAAGGAAAGGTCTGGAATGGCTGGAAGTTCTTTTCACGCTAGGCATAGCCTCATAAGTCAACACAGATGAGAAAAGAGCTGACAAATGGACACACTTTGTTTGTGTACCTGAGAAACAGGTTGTCTGAAGCTTGTGTTACATCTGAAGTTTTCAATTATGTGAGACAATAAACGCCTCTTTGTTGGAGTAAGTCTTCAAGAGGATGTGGCCACCCGTTGACTCTTGAGCTAGACTTGAGCAATCGGAGGCTTCTTCACCCAATCCCTCTCCTTGGAATGTAGGTTCTGCCCACCGTTCCCACAGTGGGAGCCATTTTCAAGGATGCAGCCTTGAGAGAGTAAGGTGTTGTTGAGACCATCTGGACGGTATACGTGACTGAACCCAGATAAGGCCTCTGTATAAACTTTTAAGATTCTGGTGGCACATTAATAAAATGAAGA
The DNA here is from genome assembly GCF_057802395.1 of Ceratotherium simum simum. Taxonomy (NCBI): domain Eukaryota; kingdom Metazoa; phylum Chordata; class Mammalia; order Perissodactyla; family Rhinocerotidae; genus Ceratotherium; species Ceratotherium simum. Next base: position 2,170,092 of record NC_141914.1, on the reverse strand, counting down.
ACAAAAATCACATGATCATCTCAATAGATGCAGAGAAAGCATTTGACAAGATACAGCATCCATTTATGATAAAAACTCTGAATAAAATGGGGATAGAAGGAAAGTACCTCAACATAATAAAGACCATATATGAGAAACCCACAGCTAATATTATCCTCAATGGTGAAAAACTGAAAGCTATCCCTCTAAGAACAGGAACCAGACAAGGATGCCCACTGTCACCATTCCTATTTAACATAGTACTGGAAGTCCTAGCCAGAGCAATCAGGCAAGAGAAAGAAATAAAAGGGATCCAAATTGGAAAGGAAGAAGTGAAACTCTCACTATTTGCAGATGACATGATTTTATATATAGAAAACCCTAAAGAATCCACCAGAAAACTTTTAGAAGTAATAAACGAATATGGTAAAGTTGCAGGATACAAAATCAACATACAAAAATCAGTTGCATTTCTGTACACTAACAACGAAGTAGCAGAAAGAGAAATTAAGAATACCATCCCATTTACAATTGCAACAAAAAGAATTAAATACCTAGGAATAAACTTAACCAAAGAGGTGAAAGATCTGTACACAGAACACTATAAGACATTGCTGAAAGAAATTGAAGAAGACACAAAGAAATGGAAAGATATTCCATGCTCTTGGATTGGAAGAATTAACATAGTTAAGATGTCCATACTTCCTAAAGCCATCTATAGATTCAATGCAATCCCTATCAAAGTTCCAACAACATTTTTCACAGAAATAGAACAAAGAATTCTAAAATTTATATGGAACAACAAAAGACCCCAAATAGCTAAAGGAATCCTGAGAAAAAAGAACAAAGCTGGAGGTATCACACTCCCTGACTTCAAAATATACTACAAAGCTATAGTAACCAAAACAGCATGGTACTGGCACAAAAACAGACACACAGATCAGTGGAATAGAATCGAAAGCCCAGAAATAAACCCACACATCTATGGACAGCTAATCTTTGACAAAGGAGCCAAGAACATACAATGGGGAAAAGAAAGTCTCTTCAACAAATGGTGTTGGGAAAACTGGATAGCCATATGCAAAAAAATGAAAGTACATCCTTACCTTACACCATACACAAAAATTAACTCCAAATGGATTAAAGACTTGAATGTAAGACCTGAAACTGTGAAAGTTCTAGAAGAAAACATAGGCAGTACGCTCTTCGACATCGGTCTTAGCAACATCTTTTCAAACACCACATCTGACCGGGCAAGAGAAACAATAGAAAAAATAAACAAATGGGACTACATCAAACTAAAAAGCTTCTGCACAGCAAAGGAAACCATCAACAAAACAAAAAGACAACCTAACAATTGGGAGAAGATATTTGCAAACCATACATCTGATAAGGGCTTAATCTCCAAAATATATAAAGAACTCATGCATCTCAACAACAAAAAAACTACCAACCCAATTAAAAAATGGGCAAAAGACCTGAACAGACATTTCTCCAAAGAAGATATACAGAAGGCCAGCAGACACATGAAAAGATGTTCAAAATCACTAATTATCAAGGAAATGCAAATCAAAACTACAATGAGATATCACCTCACGCCCGTCAGAATGGCTATAATTAACAAGACAGGAAACAACATGTGTTGGAGAGGTTGTGGAGAGAAGGGAACTCTCATACACTGCTGGTGGGAGTGCAAACTGGTGCAGCCACTATGGAAAACAGTATGGAGATTCCTCAAAAAATCAAGGATAGAACTACCATATGATCCAGCTATTCCACTGTTGGGTATTTATCCAAAGAACTTGAAAACACCAATTTGCAAAGGTATATGCACCCCTGTGTTCATTGCAGCCTTATTCACGATAGCCAAGACTTGGAAGCAACCTAAGTGCCCATCAAGGGACGAATGGATAAAGAAGCTGTGGTATATATACACAATGGAATACTACTCAGCCATAAGAAAGGACGAAATCCACCCATTTGTGACAACATGGATGGACATTGAGGGTATAATGCAAAGTGAAATAAGTCAGAGGGAGAAGGTCAAATACCGTATGATTTCCTTCATTAAGTAGTAGATCGTGACAACAATGGACGGATACATAGGGACAGAGATTGGATTGGTGGTTGCCAGAGGGGAGGGGGGGAGGGAGGAGGGTGAAAGGGATAATTCGGTGCATGTGTGTGGTGATGGGTTGTAATTAGTATTTTGGTGGTGAAAATGATGTGGTCCATGCAGAAATAGAAGTACAATGATGTACACCTGAAATTTTTACAATGTTATAAACCAATGTTACTGCAATAAACTTAAAAAAAAAAAAAAAAAAAAAAAAAAAAGATTCTGGTGGCAGCTGTGGTGATCTATTTGTCTTGTGGCCTCCCAAGACAAGTCTCATATGTAAGTCCCCTTGCTTATTAAACTTGCCACCTACCAATCTGGAGTGGTCTGCCTCTTTCTTCGGTCTCTCCTTGCCTTCTGTGTAGGGGGGCCAGTTTGCGAACCAACATTCTTTTGCTAAGGAGTTTAAAAGATAATTTTTGAAATATCATAAATATTGAATTTTCACAATCTGAACAAACTTGTGTAACTTAAACCTAGGTCAAGAAACAGAACATTAGCATTACCCCAGAGGCTGCTCTTATGCTCCCTTCCAGTCAATCAGTAATATCCAAGGGCAACCACTGTCTTATAGTCTAACAGTGTAGATTAATTTTGCCTTTTTTGAATTTTATATGAATTCAATGTGTATGTTTTTTTGGTCTAGATTTTTTGGCTCAATTTTTTTTTTGTGAGATTCATTAATATTGTCATGTGTAGTTGCAGTTTGTTATTCATATTGATATTCTGGATTCCCCTGTGTGAATATACCACAATTTATTTATCCATTTTTCTACTTATAAGCCTTTGGGTAGTTTCTGTTGAAGGCTATTATTTGTAGTAATGCTCTGAACATACTAGAACTTGTTTTTCAGTGAAGATATGTGTGAATTTCTGTTGGGTGCATATCTAGGGACGTAATTACCAGGTTAAAGGAAAGGCACATAGTCGGCTTTAGTAGATGCTGACAATTTTCCATAATGCTTATAATAATCCACACTCCTATCAGCAATACATGAGAGTTCTATTTCTTCCACAGTTTTGCTAATGGTGGTCTTTAATTTCCATTAAAAACTTTTTAAATGTTAAATTTTCTGTCACTTGGAATAATTTTTTTTTTTTTTTTAAAGGCTTCCTGTTTTATTAGCTTTCCGTCTCTGCCTATTCTTTTATGTTATAGAGGAAACTGGGAGGGAGGATTGCTTATTCATGTCAAACTCAAGCTTCCATCATTCTGGAAAATTTGCAGTACTCCATTCCTTTCAATATAAGAATATATTTTCTGTACTGTATACTCATCTGTCATTTCTGAGTAACAATAACTATTGTTGACCTTAAACAAATAGACAGCCAGCTATTTCTCTAGCAAAAATGGGTTTATGTGAGATGAGGAAAGAATTGTAATTTGGAATGTGAATGCTGGAGTGAAGCATAGGCAAATCTGGAGGACAAAGGAAGAGGAGCTGCTTTTGTAGAGCAAAAGGAGGGGAAGGGAGGGGATGTTCTAAATGAAAGTCCATTGGGGAAGAGTAATAGTTCAGGGTAGCGACACTTTCTCATTGACTGAGCTGGGGTGTTTCTCATTGGCTTGGCTATTGCTTGGCAGGGAGAGAAATCTTCCTTCAGTAGTAAAGTAGTTTTACTGCCTACCAGAGATGTAAGTGTCTGTGTCTCTTACTGTTTGGTGTAATTGACAATGTGATAGGGCATGAGAACTCCTCCTGCTGGCCTTCATGACTCCAATTTAGTCAAGGTTTCTTTTATTAATTTCCACACTATTTAGAGTCAATCTTCCTATTTTTGCTTTAATTATTTCTTAACTCAAAAGAATTAATCTAGTTTTGGAGTTACATTGTCAATTGATGAACGGAGGTTGTTGCATCAAACATTGGCCCTGTTCTGTCTTTGACTACAGATAAATTTAGACCATATATTCATTCTATTTTTAAAAAAATAAATAAGAAGGAAAGTAATTGTGTCATAATTGTCTCTTCTAGAAAGTTGTGACAGGAAAAATATATTTTCTTTAAGTGTGGATATTAAAAATAAAATTAAAGACATTATTCTAGAGTAACTTTTATTCTTTCAATTTAAGTGATGTTATAGACTATTATAAAATAACATAGGTAGTTTCACTGTTGTTGAATATATAAATTTCCAAGTAGATTTTAAATGTGTTGCCTATAATTGAAGTTAACGGAATTTTCAGTGACCCTGTCCCAAAATCATTTTGAGATTCAAATGAATGTTTTTAAAGAAATTCTGAGTAAACAATGAATAGGAAATTAAAATGGAAATCTCTAGCTAAGATCTTCTTATCTACTGCTCCAGGCCAAATTAGAGAGCTGTGCAACTGTAGTCAGAAGAAATACCTCCTCGATCTTGGTTGTTGCTAAGCGTATATTTGAGACCAAAGGGTAGAGTAGGTACCTGTTATCCTGTAGAAACTTAGATGCCAAGGAGTTCAGAGAGCATGGCCACTTTTGCTCCAAACCTACCATTCTTGTTAATGTTTTTCAGTTATGATAATAAGCCAAATGTCTTTACTGTGCCTTAGAATTAACTGATTTAATCTTCAGTCTTGATGCCCCCCAGAGATGTTCTAATAAAAAGTTAAATAAATTTTATCAGAGATCATACTCTCAAAAGTTTTGAAGGAAACCTCTTCTTGTAAGAAATAAGGGAATTGCGAAAGAGACTATGAAAACAAAGAAGATTTAATCAGAAGAGATTAAGGGTAGAAAAATCTTAGCAAATTTCTAAGCAATAGTGATTACAGTCTAGACAGCTAAACTCACACCTTCATGACAAATTATGATATTTTCAGATACAGTATTACTTATTCATATTTATTTTATATTTAATATGTAATTTTGAAATCATGATCTTTTTATTTTAAGGTATAAAGTATTGCATTTTCATTTGAGATTATAAACAACTTCATTTCCACCTTTTAACTTACAGTAGGTGTTAACTAGTGCTTGAAACTGTCCCATTCTCCTTTCTTTCTGTGGCATGAGGGAGACTGAATTTCTTAGGTACCTTGCTGTTAGGTAGGATTGTGTGCCCACTTATGGGCGATACAATGAAAGCAGAAGTGAAATTTCCCAATTTACCTTTTTCTTCGCCATAACGAGTGTGTCAACTTTTTGTTGAAATTTTAGAGCTACGAGATCAAAACACACTAATTTGTTGAGTCACCTTATAGAAGGCAGTTGACCTAGAGAGTTTTCTGGGCCAAGAAACACGTTGAAAATTCAGGAACCTAACTTTTGGTTTCTTTAGCCTGTGACATTTTGGGGTTGTATGAAGCTGCCACATATCCTAGCCTGCCCTTTATTAATGTGTAAGTCAATGCAATATACAGAATCACTAATAACTTTTCAGGAGTTCACTTTTTTCTTATAATGAGACTTTTACGTGTGCAACCCAGTGAAGGTCACCATTTATTCCAATTTATTGTTAGCATGTCACTGTACTGCTGATGGTACAGTAGTCAAGCTAAGAAAACTTTATTAAATTCCTTTGGTGGTTCACTGGATTTTTATAGATGAAATTTGGGGATATTTGGATTATCTGCTTTAGCATTTTATCTTATTGAAAGGGAGTATCATATGCTCATGTTGTGTAGAAGTGCAATTAAAGATTCTCAATATGTATGGTATCAAACTGTTCTAATTAATTAGAAACAGTGATAATCATAATAGCTGACATTTATTGTATATGCTGTATTCCAGGTCCTGTTGGTGCTTTACATACGCCAGCTTATTTCACTCTGCCTTATGAAGTAGGTACTATCATCTCTATCATATGCGTGGGGAAACTGAGGCACACAGATATTAATTCACTTACTGTTATGTACTAAATGTTTGTGCCCCCCTCCCCAATTCATATGTTGAAATCTAATCCCCAATGTAATGGTATTTGGAGGTGGCTCCTTTGGGAGATAATCAGGTCATGAGGGTATAGCTCTCATGAATGGGATTAGCGCCCTTGTAAGAAGAGGCCGGAGAGCTAGCTTGCTCTCTTTCCACTTGTGATCATGCAACCAGAAATTAGCAGTCTGCAATCCAGAAGAGGGCCTTCACCAGAACCTGACGATACTAGAATCCTGATCTCGAATTCCAGCCCCTAGAATTGAGAGAAATAAATTTTTCTTATTTCTAAAACAGTCAGTCTATATACTTTGTTATAACATCTCAAACTAAGACACTTATGCAAGGTCAACCACTAAACAGTAAAGGCAGAATTCACACACAGATTCCAGAGCCTAATGTCTTATACGTTGGAAGTCTCTAAAAATGACTACAAAAATCTTACTTGATTAGTCAAGAAATATATAAGTTGTTTCTTTCTTCTTTTCCTTTTTTAATTAGTTAATGTGCTTTGTTTGGCAAGTTACAGGAAACAAGACTCAGATTTATTGGCTCAGATAACTTAAAAGTCCAGGGAGACCTCTGACTTCAGGTAAGGCTTGATTCAGACTCAAGAAACATGACCAGGCTTAGTTTCTCTCTCTTGAGTTCTTGGCTCTGCTTTCTCTGGGTTATTTCCATTTTCAGGCAGGTTTTTCCTGGGATCAAAAAGGGTCACTTTCTCATACAGTGAGAGTCTATTCCAGTGACTTCCTCAAAAGAAGGAACTTTTCTCTCCTAGAAGTACCAGTTAAAGATCTCCTTGGTTGCATTGGTAGCATGATCTGATGATAGGCTGAGGCCACTCAGGAGCCTTCCTCCCACCCCTCTCTGGAGCTGAGCGTGGGGGCAGTCTTTCAGACCTGGTGGCTGAGAACCAAAGAGTGAGTTTGTCAACAGGAAATTCAAATATCAGTGGTGGGAGAGGAGAGAAGCAGACGCCAGGGAAGAACCAACAACTTTCTATCCAAGCGTTCTGCTTGTATTTTAAATTTTATTTTATTTTCAATGCTTAAAAAAGTGAAATTAATGGATAACCACTTTTAAAATGTGCTTTTAGACTCCTGGCTAGAGTATCCATTTCAATTTTATATCCATTGTTTCTCAAAATGTCTTTTAAAACATTCAAGATGAATTAATAGTTCACAGTGTAAGGTGCCAGAAAAATTCGACACTTCAAAATAAACATCCTGTGTGCACTTCTAGAATGACTGTCATATTGGCATTCAAATACAGGCATGGTTTCCTTGTAAGTTTCTTAAGAATCTTGATTTCCCAAATTATTCATACATATAAGATAAGCCAGCATAATCATATCAAAAATATAGCTAGACAAGTCTAACAAAAATTAAGCTACATATCAAAATAATCAGGTATGTTCTGCCTTTTCTCATAGGAGCAAAAATTATAGAGATAGTCGTAATGCAAATGTTAATGTCCAGTGTTATTCTCCTTTAAATATAGTGATAACAGGGGTAGGAGAAGGGAAAAATCCCAGCATTAATTGAATGCCTATTGTCTTCCAGTTCCCATGATATGTAATGTGATATGCAAATTCATGTGTATCTCATTATATCTTCACACCAGCTCTTTGGAAGTTGGTATGATTATTCCTGTTCTACAGCTGGAAATTTATATCTCAGTGAGTTACATAGTCTGCTAAAATGAACAAAAAGATAGCTGTAGATCAAACATTTAAAAACAAGTCCATGGAAAACCAAAGTTTTTAAAAATTTTACTCAATCTTTCATTCATTCATTTACTTATTATTTTTTGGGCTGGTTAGTAACTTGGTCAGAATCTAAAACAAGTTAGGAAAAATGGTTGCTGAACTCTCATTCCTTTGTAATATATGCTAACTGAAAATTGATTTTTTATGGGAATAGTATTTCCTGTAAACAATGAATACAGATGCTGTGTTCAAGATTTACAGATATATTAGTTTGGCAAATATTAAAATAAGAAGATCATCAGACTCTTAGGAGAAAATATGAAATGATATATGCAAATTTAATGGCTCAGTTTCTAAAGTGGATACTATTCTGTAACAGTCAGCTATTGCAACAGTATTGCTGCATGACAAGTCTTCCCAAACTCAGGGATTTGAATAATAATCATTTAATTTTACACACTTGGTCTGTGAGTTGGTTGCAACTCATCTGATCTAGGCTTGACCAGCTCAGCTCCAAGCTGTGAGCTGGGTTCGCATCTGTTCCATGTGTATCTAATCCCTCTGGGACCAGTACTACCTAGGATATATATAAGAGAGGTAAATGGAAACACTTAATGCCTCTTAAGGTGTGGGATCACAGATCTCTGCTCATTATAGAAAATTGGCTCATTAATTGGAGATCAAGGAAAGCCTTCACATGAGATGGATACCGTTCATGACAACGCTTGCATTCCTCATGGATTGCCTGTCTTCATTGCTTCTAGTGCAATAACTAGGTTAAATCTTTGTAAAGTCTAAAGAGAGGAGTATTCTCCCTGCTGCTGAAAGAAAGTGATTGTCCAATGAAGGAGCTGCTGCATCTGGCTCATATATAGGCAATAACCAACATAATATATTTGGGAATATGCTTTATGGATACTGGACCAGAGAGGAAAGAATATGCAGCTGGATAAGAGAGAGATTTTTAAAAGGAGAAAACTCTCCCATAAGTCTGGCAAAGGAACATGTTGTCTGTTTATGTGCTATTGGCTGTTAAAATGGGACAATTGGAAATTTAAATTGGAAAAAGAGAAGGCTTATAGTTAAATGGATGTAATTGCCAGAACTTCTTTGGTAGCGTATTGAGGAAGGGCTCGAAAGGCTCAGAAAGGTAGACTTGTAATTGATTTATTATACGAGACCAAAGAATATGTTATTTGATTATGATCCCTGGGCAGGCCTAGAGAACACTCCCGTAACTAAAATGATAAAGAATATGGGAATGGAGGGGGGACACCTGCATTGTTGAGTAGCTCAGTGGTGTGTTTCTTCTGTAGGCCAGGCTTGGAGATAGGAAATACTGTTATGGAACTGATGTCTCCATTGTCATGTGGGTTATAGGTTTACAAAACAGCAGAGGCCTGGTGGCAGCATTTAATTCAGTGGCAAGGTGAACGGAATTGCATAATGGACTGTAAGGTCAAGGAGGCCTTGTCAGTAGCCAATAGACCTACGACAGAAGCTAGTAGACCACAGTGTTCCTAAGGACAAGATGGATGAGCAGTCAAGAAGTATATTGCCTGACTTATGTAACCCAAAGTGATCAAGAGCAGGCAAGCAGAAGGCTGACGTCAGGTATCACAATGGAAAATCACAATCTCTCTCTTCGTTTCCAGATCTGAATCAGCTTGCAGACATAAAGCCCACTGATTGAAAGGGAAGCCATGACCATTGAGATAGAAGCCTGAAATGCTGTACAAAAATATTCAGTAGCAATTCACCCAATGCTTTTCCAAATGGGCCTAAATATATTTATAAGAAAAACTATACAGTGGGGAAAGGGGAATACCAATATCTTTTTGGGGTCTTTGGATACTGGATGTTAGCTGACATTGACATCAAAGAATGCAAAATGACTTCATAGCCCCTTGTTAAAGTGAGGTTGTACAAAGGCAGATGGAAGATGGCAACCTTGCCCTGGTTCATCTCATAGTGGGTCTAATGGGCTGTAGATCCATACTGTGGTCATTTCCCTGGTTCCTGAGTACGAAATCAGGCTGGATATAATTATTGGCTGGAAGGATACTCATATTGGTTCTCTTTCTTGTAGAGTAAGAGATGGTGTAGAAGGAAAGTCCAAGAGGAAGCACCTGACTCTGTTGCCACTAGACAAAACAGTAAATAAGAAACGGTATTGCAACCCAAGTAGAAGCAGAAAAATATATGGCACACTCAAAAATTTAAAGGATGCAGGTGCTGCTCTCAATTATTTTAATAAAGCAGTCCTCATAAAAATCCTTATTCACTGTTTTGACTCCTTAAAAACACACAAGGACCACGGCTGCTGCTGCTGGACTATCATAAATTGAAACAAGTGTAGTCTCTGTGAGGAGGTGGTGTCTTTACTAGAATAGACCAACATAGCCTTTGGTGCTTGGTTTGCCCTGTTGATCTGGAAAATGTGTTCTTTTTGATCCCAATCAAGAAGGAGGATCCAATGCACTTTACGTTTACATCCAGTGCATACCTCTAAGAATATGCTAATCTCCTGCTCTTTAGCATAGTAGGCACAACATACACAGAAGTCACCTTGAATATCTTGATATTCCAGAGAACATCATGCAGGTCCACCATATTGATCACAGTATTTTAATCACATCTGTAGAGTAGGAAGTGGCAAGTATTTTGGATGGCCTGATATGTCACAGGCATGCCAGAGTAGAGACATAAGCCCTAGACATATTCCAGGGCTTGACACATTAGTAAACTATTTAGAAGCCAATTAGAAGGGCATTCCAAAACATTCACTGTGTGCCAGCTGTGGAAGCTCTGTTTTGTGCTACTGTTAGGCTGGGTTTTTTACTCCTTATTCTAGTATTTTCATCTTATTCTCTGTGTCCAATGCTGAAGCAAAGCTGCTGTATGGTCATTTTCTTTTCTTGGCAGAGGTTGGAAGTTCCCAAATAGGTGAACAGAAATAATCTATGCATTGTAAAGCCTAGGCTTGGAGATGATAGACTGTCACCTCCACTTACATTCCACTGAGTAAAATGAGTCACATGGATAAACCCAATACCATAGGGGCAGAGAAGTATACTTCTCCACTGGAAGTTGAAGGGAGAAAACGAATATTGCTAACCAATTTATACCACGCTCTCCAAGGTAAAGAATTTGCTGTATCACGTACATCCCATTACGTAGAAAACGGTGTCTATGGTTTTCTATTGAAAAAATGGAATATTCTATGTATCCATGTGCATTTGGGAATAGCATATACCACTTGGGAATACTGCTCTGATCCATTTATTAGGTGATTCAGAAAGCTACTAGCTACTAGCTACTCCAGAGCAAGAAAGAAATATGCACCATATTTAAGCAGTTCATGAGTCATAGGACCTGACAGTCAATGTAGGTCGAGATGCTATATGGAATCTCTGGCAAGCTCCAATCGAAGAAAAGCAGGGTAGACCCCTTGGGTTCTGGAGCAAAGAAGTGCCATCTACAGCAGAGAATTATTCACCATTAGCAAAGCAGCTTTTGTTTTATTACACCGTCCTAGTAGAGATTAGGTGCCTGAATGTGGGATACATGTGACTACATTATCAGAGTTGTTCATCTCGAAGTATCATCATCTCCAATAATTAATCAGCTTTGTTGGCAGAACAGCAATATGCAGAATAGTACATTAAGTTAGGGCATTATAAGTCCAGGTGCACAAGAAATTATACTAGCAGATAGCCTAGACCCAATATCACACACATCCATTGCACTAATGCATCTTCCCCAGTTTACACCATAGACATTGTAGAACCTTTCCTGTGAACATGTGATACAGGAAAAAAAAAGAACCAGACAAACAAACTCCAGTTGGTTCGTGGGTATGTTGGTATTATATGTTGTTGAAAGATGAAAATGGATTTTCACTGCACTACAACTCTGGTCAGAGTTAGTCCTGATATATAGTAGGGACAGGAAATCCTTCTACTTGGCAGGTCTTTGAAGAGTATACCTGGTTATCAATTTTGCTAAAAGGGAGAAGTTGTTGGAGATAAGGGCTTCCAGATTTTGGAGCAGTGATGATTAGCGTGGCTGCTTGGTAAGGGGCCTGGAATGAATATGATTAGAAGCTCAAGGAAAGAAAGTATTAGGAGGAAGTATGATTGAACCTATGGGAGAGAGCATGAAAGTGTAAGTATTTGTGTGTCTAGTCAATGTCCAACAGTGAGGACCCACTAAAGGAAAGGAACCAAACAAGCTGATGGATAACATAACTTATCCAGCGTACGTCAGGTCAGCCAGTTTCTGACCCTGGCCACCTGAAGTTTGCAAAATGGCCCATGCCATTATGGTAGAGGTAGAGGCTGCAAATGAGTCCATTTGCATGGAGTCCCTCTCACCAAGGATGTTTTAGCTATTGTCAGTGATGAATGTTTAAACTGTAAGTAACAGAGACAGAGGCAGATTCCTCACTGTGGTACAAATGCTTAGGGAGACGAATCAGCCATATGGTGGCAAGTTGATTACTGTACACTCCTTACAAGCAGAAGGGGCAGCATTTCATCCTTACTGTAATGGATACATATTTCTAATCTGAGTTTCCCTTTCCTGCCTGCTTCCTTAGCCAGGACCACTACCTGAGAGTTCATAAAATGTCTTATTTACCTACTGGGATCTTGTGTAACATTAGCTCAGAACAAAGAACCCGTTATATGGTGAAGGGCACATAAAAGCGGGATCCAATAATAAAACAGTGTACCACATCATCATCACCCAGAATCTGAAAGCCTGATAGAAAGTTAGAATGGTGCTGTTACAGGTGCAGCTACAGTGCCAGTAAGGGCATGACCCTATGGATTTAGGGTGTAAGTCCTCAAGATGAAGTGTAGACTTGAACTAACAGCCATTACATGGCGCTCTATGCCTCATAGCTGGAATTTGGGACTAACGCTCTGCCCTGTTCCTGGAAGGGGAGATGAACTGACACAAGGCTCTGCAATAAAAGCTCCGGATTTAGGACTTAGCCTCTTAAATCAGCTAGAACATTATTCAATTCAGATCCATGTGGAAGGCTAGTTACTCCAGATCAAAATGTGGATGAGGGGGCCAGCCCAGCGGCAGTGGTAAGTTCACACACTCCGCTTTGGCGGCCCGGGGTTTGCAGGCACGGATCCTGGGCATGGTCCTACATACTGCTCATCCAGCCATGCTGGGGCAGCATCCCATATACAAAATAGGGGAACACTGGCATGGACATTAGCTCAGGAACAATTTTCCTCACCAAAAAAAAAAAAAAAAAAAAAAAAAAAATTTATATGAGGGAGCATTGATGGTAGCCATTAATAATAACTCTAATAAGAATGACTCACTGGTAGTATCTAGAAGGCGTGGTGACAACAGCACCACCTGCAGTATAGAACTTGATAAGTGGAGAAAGCAGGTGTGCAAACCTAATTGACTACTTGCCACTCGCCAGCTATGTGATCCCTCCCTGGGCAAGTTATTTACTATTTCTGAGTCAAGGTTTCCTTTTTTGTTAGAATAGGAAGGAAATAGCTCCAATTCCATTGTGATTATTTTGAAGATTAAACAAACTAGTGTTTGTAGAGTACTTAGCACAGTGCCTGCCGTACAATAGGCATTCAGTGTATTTTCTCTCTTTTGGTATGTACGTATGTATAAATGTGTATATTATCACCATCAACATCTTTGCATTTTTAAGAGCAGTGTTGTATTTGCCTGATTAAAAAATATTGATGCAATTTTGAAAAAAGACGGGATGGTAATAAAATGTTTTATAGAATTTCATTAGTTGTTACTAAAGATTTTGGGATATATAACCCAAAATTTTTAGCTTAAAAAAATTCATAAACTATTTCTCCCTACTATGAGTTAAGTATCTATAGGACTCTTTAAATATACACTAGCTATATCACAAATATGTCTACATGATTACTCTTAAATATCTTTGCTCTCTTAATGAACCACTATAAAATCATTAAAAAGTAACTGGAAAACGGTATGGAGATTTCTCAAAGAATTAAAAATAGAAATACCCTATGATCCAGCTATCCTATTACTGGGAATCTATCCAACTAACCTGAAATCAACAATCCAAAGAGGCTTATGCACCCCTATGTTCATTGCAGCATTATTCACTATCGCCAAGAAGTGGAAGCAACCTAAATGTCCCTCAATTGATGATCGGATCAAGAAAATGTGGTATATATATATACAAAGGAGTACTACTTAGCCATAAAAAAAGACAAAATCGTCCCATTTGCAACAACATGGATGGGCCTGGAGGGTATTATGTTAAGTGAAATAAGCCAGAAAGAGAAAGACAAACACTGTATGATCTCACTCATATGTGGAATATAAACCAACACATGGACAGAGAAAACTGTATTGTGGCTACCAGGGGCAATGGGGGTAGGGGGTGGGCACAAGGGGTGAAGGGAGACATATATATGGCGATGGACAAACAAAAATGTACAACCCAAAATTTCACAATGTTATAAACTATTAAAACATCAATAAAAACAAACACACACAAAACAAACAAACAAAAGTAACTTTGGTCATGTTTTACAGACAAGTCTCTGTACTGGGATAAAGCAATTCCAATAAAAAAAAACATTTTTGAGACAAGTCTGCCCTCTCCTTCCTTCTTACTTAATGATCCACAGGTATTTTAATCTAGGAGTTAGGTTGCCAAGCAATATACACGCTCTAGAAGCTTTGACTTCATGTTCTACTTTCTTTTGTATAATGTTCAGAGTTAACATTACTCACAAAGATAATGTGGAACTTTGATTTAATAAGTGTTTTAACACAAGATAGAATTTTGGACATCACTTCTGATAAAGCACCCTTCAAAATATTTATATTGATCTGAATTTACATTTAGCCTACAAAAACACATGCATTATTATTGTCCTTAAACCATGTATTATAAATTAACGGTAAATAATGGTATTTGGTGGTTGGTTGGAAAATGGGTTATTTGCCCCAATCATACTTGTGTAAATTACACTACACTCATGAAAATCAAAAGTAATTTTTTGAGTAAAAATATACAGAATAATACACTGGAACATGTTTTAATTTTAAACATGCCATACTTTAGTGTAGCTGTCTATCTGTGAATTCACCATAGAAAGGTAGTTAAGCTTCTAAGATTGAAGAGGCGGAACCTTGGAGAAATCTCCCAGGATTTCAGCAAATATTGACCATTAGCAAATTTTCCCAAGCTGAAAATTTCTTTATGACCATTCAAGACATTCTTATAATGCTATACAGTTATTAAAGCAGCACTGTGAAAATGCCCCAGGGAATAAAAGTCTCTCTGATACACTCATAATTCCTTCTACTTGCTTGTGTCACTCAGAGTTCTTGATTGAGAACAATAGAAACCAATTCCGTCTGAATTAAGCAAAAAATAAATTTATTGAATGGATATCAAGTAGCTCAAGGAATCAATGGAAAGGCAAGAGAATTAGGCTCAGAAAACCACCAGGTTCTGAGAATCTAGTTTGCACGAACAGTCAAAGAAATGTGTGTTCTGGATGCCTGGCTGTGCAGTTAATATTACTGAATGCTCAGTTCTGCTCTGGCCACGCTCCAGCCACGACCACCATGTTGAGTCATTCTTTGACTATCACTTCTGTCTTATGTGTTGTTTATTCAATGTATAAATTCTTGGGAGGTCTACTGAAGTGGCCTAGTCATGATCTGGCTGCCACAAAGTGGGAATAAAGAGTATGTGATAAATAAATTTACAGAGCTAGCAGATCTTTTCAAAACTTTGGCTGAGATCGAACGCAAATGACAGAGGTTCCCTTGATTTCAGATGTCTCAGAAAAGAGGATTTTGACACCCAAATAATTCAAGATAGTTGACATTATGTTCTAAATAGCATCACATCGTATATATCTAGAGTTGTCTTCTTGATTCTAAATACCATTTGTGTGCATGGCACGCAGAAGCTGGTTATCTTCATGAGGTCTGACATTGTGAATGGATTACTTATCTGGATATTGAGACAAGAAAAAAATGACAATCACTAATTAAAGTTTAGGCCAATATAGTTTTATACGTGAGCCTACCTGGTTGACATCATTTACCATTTTATTATATTTCTATTTTTGTAGACCCTACTGATTTTTGTCTTAATAGTACTATTATGGGGCTCATATTAATCTTACCAGTCAATATTAAATCATCATATAATTCTTCTGATAAGAGGTATCATAGTGATGATTTACAGCTAGATTTATATTAATGAAATTCTTTATAAGGA
This sequence comes from Ceratotherium simum simum, assembly GCF_057802395.1. Lineage (NCBI taxonomy): Eukaryota > Metazoa > Chordata > Mammalia > Perissodactyla > Rhinocerotidae > Ceratotherium > Ceratotherium simum. The sequence goes on along the minus strand of NC_141914.1, from coordinate 2,154,151 downwards.
GAATGACATATGTAAATTTGCCATGATATTTAAACATGTCCATATAGGAATACAGACCATGTATTCTGTACCTAATTAATAAGGATAAGTATTCCACAACTCTGTGATATAATGGGCCCAGATCAAACACACAGAGCAATAACTCCAACAGCACAGTGAGGCACAAAGCTGCTGACTGAGCCCAAGGCTAGCACACATGGTTGTACAGTTAGTTAATAGCACAAAGGCATGTGGCTGAGGGAACTAGCAGAGGCTGACCTACATCTAGCCCACTGCTTGCTGAGCCATGTCCCTCTGGGGAACATTCATCTGCTCCAAGGTGGGAGGTGTTGAAGTCGTTCCAGGGTGCTATACGTACCACTGGTCAACTGATAACTTAAGCCCATTCCCAAGGTGTGAAATAATATCGTAGGGTTTGTGGCTGGACAAATCACAGTGTCAGGATTTCTTCCCTCTTTGCATGGCATTGAGGTTTGACAGATAATCCAGGGTAAAAATTTCATCCTAAGTGACTCTTTTGACATTTAGCAGAAGAGTTTTCCTACAGTTGATCCTTTCCAAATGAGACATTGATAGAATGGTATTGATTTATATAAATGAAAACATTTGTGATCCCTAGAGAGGTATTTTTATTTGACTTACCACCTCTGCTCCAGGACATGGGGACTAATTTTTCCCCTTTCACGGATATCCTAAAAGCAAAATAACAATTCCAAACCTGTCAAACAAGAGAGAACTGTTATTTTTTGATGGAAAAGACCTTGTTTCAGCAGGAATAACTTTACATGTACGTGAATATAAGGTCTCAGCTTTTGTCGGCCTTGGCAGTGTAGAGTCAGTCCTTCTTAGGGTTGCTGCACAGCTCTCTGTGGTCTGATCTCTGGCATCCATAGTGGAATCAAGAAATGCACGGTTTTCTAGTCGTGAGTTGAAACCCAAATCCATAGTCTCATGTCCTAGTGACTCTAACACTCTTTTTGAAAACTGAAAAGCGGCCGTCCAAATGACTTTCAAAATGAGTTTCCACCTCCAAATGTTATTTCCTCCTCCACATCTTAGAAAGCAAGGAGGGAGCAGCGGTGAAATCATCTGTGGCCTGACTTTCATGGAGAGGGAAAATATTGATATTACACACAATTCTGGGAGATGAGTAAAGACTATGAGGAAAAAGTACTTAAGAAACATTTATTTCATGATTTTTATTTTCTGCTGAGACATCTGACAAGTGTTGGTTTGTTATTTTTGTCACTCGTAAGCCCAGTTTTTCTTTTTCTTACTACGGTAAAGAGCAGGCTGACAGTGCCAGGCAGTGACACTCTGTGTATGTGGGGAAAAGTTTTAAACTTTTGAAATATGACTTACAGATCACTCCAAGAAACCAACTTGTTCTAAAAAAACTTTCTCCTCTTATGTTGGACTGGCAATCATGCTAATAAATGTCTCTTAATTTGAGCAGTAACATGAGGTAAAGAAGTCAATTTGGAATTTCAAATGCTTAACTCAGAGTGAAGCACACATGGGGGTGTTTACATAGTCATACAAGTACACGTATTTGGGGGACACAGGCTCCACGAGAGCAAGTTGTGGGGTATCTCTGACTGAAAATGAAAATCTTAGCTCATGCAGTTGTCACCGGTTTTCAAAATTCTGGTGCACGTTGAACTGACTTGGAGAATTCCGAGAACTCAAAATCAAAGATTTTGACCTCTTAGAACTTACAATCTAAAACAGACTAGTAAGACAGGTAGTAGAAACAGATGTAAAAATAATTCAAACTGTAGAAAAAATATTAACATATTAGCAGAATACATTTTCTATTTATGTCACATACATTTGGTGTTTCACATTCACTATTTTTGCTGTATAATTTTAGCATACTTACCTGAAGGTGTACACTTGATGTGTACCTACTCATTTCTTTTGAAAAAAATCTATAAAAATCATTTTCTGCTATAATTTTTCCTGTTGTTTTGCTATGCAAATCTGTTTTATTTTTTTGTCCTGTTTATTTTGGAATTTTTGATACCAAAAGTTTCTTTAAACAAGGATTACATTTCTCTTTTCAGTAAAGGTCAAAAGTAGATGGTTAAGTCATAAAGAGATGCCAATACAAGGTTGGGGACATATTTCTTGACCTGGCCTGATGTTCTTCACATTCCTCATTTTCTCCCAAAAAATTAATCCTAACCCCTTATCTTTATTTTCTTCCTACCTCTCTGGCAGTATGTTATGTCCAATCTTGAAAGCAAATACCACAAATATGGGCAATTACTGAGCTTATTACTATCACAGGCATCACAGAGGAACACAGGGTTCCTATTTAGAGACTGTGGGTCCTTGATTTTCTTCATCCTCTTTTTACCTCCCCATGTCAATATCGCACACCTTGTTACAAAACTGAAATTGGTTTAAATGAGTACCAGGGCCAATAGGAGTGGAAAAGGAAAGAAGCAGGATGTTGTGGCTGCAGAAGGGAAAAGGGGTGGAGGGTCCTTGCTCTGTCTTTGCGGCAACAAAGATGCGTGAATATGTTCAAATAGTCGATGATTATTTCTGTAGTGTCGTCATGCTGTCTCCTCTCCCCCCCTTTCTTTTTTTAAGGAAGATTGGCCCTGAGCCAACATCTGTTGCCAATCTTCCCCCCTTTTCTTCCTCCCCAAAGCCCCCCAGTACATAGTTGTATATCCCAGTTGTACATCCTTCTAGTTCCTCTTTATGAGACGCCGCCTCAGCATGGCTTGATGAGCGGTGAGTAGGTCCGCGCCCTGGATCCAGACGTGCAAACCTCGGCCGCTGAATCGGACCCCGCAGAACTTAACCACTACCCAGGCGGGAGGCCCAAGTCTATATCTTAATATACTCAAAATTTGGTCTTGGAATCTTCTGCTTTTGTCTCCCTCCATCTCTCAAGATTCCCCAGAATCTAAGCTCTTAAATGTAGGAACTCTTTCTTATTTATGTTTGTATTCTTAGTGAATAGAAAATAAAGCTCTTGCCACATTGTAGATCATTCATAATTGCCTTTGACCAGAGAGTAAAGGAAGGATAAAATCCATATCACTCGAGTGAATGCCCAAACAGAGTAATACTATTCAGAGCTTTTTAAGCTCTTGATGCCCAGGAATGTTAGGAAACTGGATGATTTTCAGATCCAAATGTCCACCTTAGAGCCTCTGCACTCACAGAGGCATTGTCCTTGAAAACCAAATATTGCACTGCCCAGGGTCAGTGTGTTCCCAAAGCAGTTGGTAATCATAGCATGCTTTTGTTTTATATGCTATATTTTATGGCATGCTTTTAACTTGAGAGAAAAGAAAGAAAGACAAAGAGTATGAATCGTAGGTCTTTACAAGAGACTTGCTGTGGACAAATACATGCTCTGGACTTCTAACAGTCGCTCAGTCTTGTTGCTTAATAACTAAGCTTTGGTCAACATGTTTTGCTTACTTATCCCGTGATTACATGGTTCAGCATACGAACTGAGAATTCTAGCTGAGTCACTTGGTTCTGAAATGTGGCTGTTGCTTTCTGACTGTGACATGGACATAACTCCTCCCCTGATCTGAGCTTGAAGGTGATGCTCTGGTGCACTTGCTGACTCTTGCCTCGCATGTCCGGTTGCTTCTCTCCCAACTCAATATCCTGGTGCTTGTCTTTGCTAACATCCCACACTTCTACGTTATAACACCCATTGTGAGGCAGTGTCTCCTAAGGGCTTCCAGTTGAAGACGGCAACACAGGCAGAGGATTATGCCTTCCGGGTATTCATAAAGGTCTAATTACTTCTTGTGGCTGACCTTTATTAGTAAGTATCAATTAGTGTGATTTTTCCTTGATGCTAATCTCCTTGATGTTTTGCTGGATGGAGTATAGAGAAATAATTTGAGGTTAATAGTTGACTTCAGGATGTGTTTGCTTCCTAATCCCATCCTTGGAGACATCCTTTGTAGATTTGATTGCTGACATTTACAACAATCTTTGAACTCCGGTAATGTCAGATAAAAGAATTTAACATTAGCTCCCGACTACTGAGAATAAGTTTTTTAGGGCTTTCTTTTCCTGTAGATCATAACCACAAAGTTTTAGTATCTGCCTCAAGACAAACAAATTTTCTTGTCTCTATAGAAAAAAAAAAACATTTAAATGATCCCTAGTTTTGAGGAAAGATATCTTTTATCTATCTCCTATTAAAACTTTTTTTCTTTTGCTAAGAATTTGCTTCCAGTCTTTGTAAATTCTTTGTAAATTCTCAGCATATATATAATATTGTATATATTTAAAGATAAAATGTATTATTTTTATATAAATATTATATAAATATATATACTTTTTATTTTCTTAAATTATTTTTTCTTTTCTCCATGGAAAGAGAATGAGTTGATAGAAGAAATGCCCAAAACTCTGGTTGTATATAATGTGGACATAATAGCTACAATTTGGGAAATTCCTTAGTATTTTAGAACAGACAACTCATGTGGCAGAGCATGAAGTGATTAGAGAGGTAAGAAAGGATTGGGAGCCAGAGGAATGGGTGTGACCTTTATAGTGCAATATGGTACGCCGGGATTAGCTGTCGTGCCAAGTTTAGTGATTATGGATAACGACAATGTTAATGAACACGAGGCAGACGCAGAGACCGACAGCTTTGTGGAGAGAAAGCAGAAGAGCTATGTGGCTAATATTCATTGAGAGACTGATGAGCTCAGAGTTCCCGTAGAATGCTGGTCTCCACAAACTGATTTTTTTCTCTGCTGTGCTCTTCCTTAAGGCAGCACCTGATCTAGAGGCTAGGAAGTGGTGGGGACTCTAGAATTTCTGTATAAGAGAGGATTATATGTTTCCATATGGTTGAGGCCACTAGGGCACTGTCTTGAGTCTGGGTTTCCATGATAAGCTACTTTTACTTGCATTCTATATTTGCTTGGGTACTGGTGTGTGTTTGGGGATTCTTTTGAAGTTTATGGCAAAAGCTAAATCCTCTGTAAAGTACCCTTTTCTTGTTAAGCCTGCTGAGCCACCTGATCAGTCAATGCGGGAAGCATCCACTGCCAACTAAAGTTAATATCCAGCCTAGTTCTGGTTCCAGTAAATACACAGTTCTAGCTTTGCAGTTTCAATATGCACAAATCTCATTGACCATGATTTAGTTAACTAACCCCACCACCCTAAAACCACAGTTCAAATTTCAGTTACTGCAGTGTATTAACTGTGAGCGCTCAGGTAAAGTACAAAGTTCGCTGCTGCCTTTTCAGTCCACAGATGTCCATGTAAACAGTAGATGCACGTCATGATCACTGACCAGTCACGTCCCTTCTTTCAAGGTCTGCCAGTGATTAGTCACTGTGTGTTTGTTACTCAGTTCACACACAGATAAATTGTCACTCAGGTGACATTTTACAGAGATGGATGATCAAAAGCAGAAATTGGCCAACAAAGATGAAAATGCAGCAAAGAAACAAAAAGTGATAATGCTAGAAATAGAGTAGAATCTAGTGTAAATGGAATTCTGGAATAGCTTGAGAGACTCTAGAAGAACTTAGTGAAGGCACACATGGACGTATGTGTGAAAAGTGGTTCTGATGAAGCAGATGGAGATGTCTCAGAGGAAATGATGCTGGCAAAACACTTCACATTAAAGGAACTTTGGAGATATTACATGACATTGAAAGTGGAAAGGGTAAAATCTTGGAAGCTGATCAAAACTTAGAGGGAGCATGACAATTTTCCAAGGCGTAGAGAAGATACTCACTCCATCTTGTGAGTCACACAGTGGGAAGGCAAGCATTGTTCAAACTACTCATGACATGTTCTTTTACAAAGAAATAGAGCATTTTAATTCTTAATGTCTCTCATGTTTTAAATTACAACGTCCAAAATAAATATTAGTTTTATTACTTCTTTAATTTACATAGTCATTTATAGCCAGCCAAGGTCATGGAATTGTGTGTTGTAGTTTTTTCCATTTTTGGTAAGATCTCTTTACACAGTTCAGTCTGCACAGTCATTTTTATGGTACTGCACTGTTATGTTCGGTGAGGAGTGCTTATACTTTTAAAAATGTATAAACATTGGCTAATATCCAGTTTATATTATATTTCAAATTAAGGCTTTTGCTTCCAAATCAAATATTAATAACTAGCATTAATGAGTTGGAGACTGACAGATAAATATCTGGAAGAAACCCTATTAGAAATACCCCTATGGATTACAAGTAGTGAAACAAATTACTAGGCTTACCTTGGAGAATACATTAAACAAAACATAATTATGATCTTTTTTTCCTTGCTATTTCCCAACACAGTTTGGTTAAATAATTTACTTATGCATGGTTAGAAAATGCTGATGCTCTTTCATAAACTAGGGCAACAAATGCATGCACTTAGCAGTACGTTTCTATTTGTACTATAACACTAGTGGCAAAATATAGTTGAGGGATGAATACAAAAGATAGCAGTTTGTTGCCCTCTGAAAATTATCCTATTCTCCCACTTTTACTAAAACCATTATTCTCTATGCCTTTGCCGCAGCTGTTCTTGCTGTCTTTCTGAAATGCTAGATAATTCTATTTTTGTCTCTCTCTCTGTATATGATTCTAGTAGGAAAACCAAAACAATCACTGAAAAAATTCCAAACAGAAAAAAATCAACAAAAACTCCCTCAAAAATAAGCACCTGGAATCTGTTCATTCTTTTCCTAAATTTCAGTTTGGATAGCCAATGAATCAAGGGCTTTCCGGTTGTGAATCTTTCCCCACTTTGAAACCCTGGGCCCCTTTCTCTACAGAGGAAAGGGACTGAGATCAGCTACTTAGCCCTCTGTTTTCAGTGCTGGACCGTGTTTTGCTTTCCCCGTAATTCCAGGCCTGATTCGCATGATGGAAACACAGGAAAATGTAGAATTAGGGTAATGATCACCTATGCGATGAAGGCAGCCTATGTACAGCCTCTCACAATGTTCCTTACCTTGGCCCCAGTCTTACAAAGCATAGGGGCAGTAACAGGGGCCCTGTAGGGGGGCTCCCCATGCTTCTCGGGGCAGAGTGGGCCTTTTCAAAGCCACATTGAAACTTTGATGTATTTATGAGTTTGCAGCAATAAAACACAACGGAACTTCCTTGCATATATTCATTAGAATTTGATTAAGCCCCATGTTTGTGTACCACCTTTGAATTTTATTCTGTGCTTTTCGGTGTGCGTGAAATGTCACCTTATTTTCTAAATAACTTATTAAGTCTGATCCAGTTCTATCCTGCTAGGATAGGGCTATCACATAAAATACAGAACACCAAGTTAAATTTGGGTTTCAGATAAACAACAATTTTTAGTACAAAGCTGTCTTATGAAATATTTGGGATCTACTTATACTAAGGCTTCAGGTTTTTTTTCACCAAACCCTAGGTTATTTGAGTAGAACGGATTCACATGTTCTGTAATCAACTGATTTTGATTCTTTGGCTTGCTCATTTGAAAACACAAACATACAAAGTATAGATGGTGAACTTGAGAGGAAATAAACGTACAGAATCTCTCTCTGTTGTGCATATGTGTATATATAGTATATTATATATTATATTACATTATATTATATAAATAAGAATTTAAAGTGTAAGTTTTCTTAAAATAAAAGCAAGTTAACATTTCAGGATATTTTTAATTTGATTAACATTTTAAAGAATACTCCACTATTATATTTAGTATCTATTTCTAAAACTATGAATCATATTACTTTAAAAAAATTACAGTTGTTGAACTCTCTTTTCTCTCAAGTGCACTTTAATTAAATTTAAATGGGAGTTAAATTATTACAGACCACAAAACCATAAAAAAAGAACATACAACAAAATGGCGTCTGTCTTTGTCCTTTATCTTTATTTCTGCTTTGACGTTTCCTCAAATTTTGTCCCATCTGAAGTGAAGGTTCCACCTAGTTCTCAACACAGTCTAAGTGAGCATAAGGAAAGCTTAATATTTGCTCATTTTTTTGTTTCCTACCATCATAAAGAGCATTTGGATTATTTAAATAGAAGACAGATATATTAAATAAAAGGGAAATACAAATAATGCTAGCATTATACAGTTGTAAATGAAAAGACAAGGTAGGCCTACAGATAACATGTACATTTCAAAAACTGGCAATAATATAAGTAGGAAAACAAGAAGTTGCATTTTACTCTTGGAATGTATTACCTAAAACAGAAGTACATTACATTTATGTGTAATCTTTTAAAAATCAAGGTAATAGGCTAACAAATGCAACCATAATTTCTGTATGAACATTCCATTAGCAGCTGTATGGAGAAGGAGTGGAAAGAAGGGGGCAGGAGCAGGTGGCAGGAATGCAAGGAGGTGACATTTCTCTGAGTGCATCATTTTGCACAGCTCTGACTCTTAGACCCATGTAAGATGTCTCATAACTCTCTCCACCTCCCCAAATAAACAAACAATTAGAACCAACCAGGATGTTGGGGAGAGAAGAACAGAATATGAACACTAAAACATAAAGCTAACCAAATTAAAAATTAAAAACATAACCATATTGATGTGGGTGGGGAAGAAAAGAATAACCTCACTAACTTTGGAAAACAGTATCTTGGCTGGAAATCTAAATACAAAAAACTGCACATAAATGCTGTTATCTAGTCGGTAAATATGTTTCTGACAAATAGATGGATAGGTAGATAGGTAGGTAGGTAGGTAGGTAGGCAGAGAGATAAAGAAATGTAGATGTGTGCTTATCCATGGTTAGTATACATGCATACATTTCCTGAAAGTCTGTGTCCACTGGAAGGACACAGAAGCAATGGCAATCCAGGAACAAGGAGCACCTAGCCCCAGATCCTGGTCTTCAACACAATTCTCCAACAAAAGGAACCACAGATTCTTTAAGAACTAGTTGATTCTAGGGCTGGGGCAGGAAAAATATAATATGAGGTTGGAATATCTTGGCCAGAATGTATGGAAGTATTCAATAAAAGATGGGCACTTGTTGATAGAACACAGGAGCCAACCACAAGGAACTCTTAATGATCAAAGCTGCAACAATTTGAGCAATGAAATACATAATGATGAAATTTGTTTTAACCCATAAAATAAAATGAATATACACGAGTGTATTCATATAATTTAATGAATACACATTTATTTATCATGGTATAAATAAATAGTCAAATAAATAACTGGACTAGATGTCTCAGACAGCCAATTAAGTTCCCCTAGGTTTTTTCCTTTGGAGAGAATCTTTGTTGATTATTGTCTTCAATGGTCACATATGAGTGGAACAGTGGAGGTGTCTTAGAAATAACGCTCTGTGTCCAGTGTGGAATTTTTGGTGTTTAATACATGACTGAAATATCTAGTCATATTTTCTTTAACATGTATGATTACTTGAATACATACAAACACACATATAGGTAACTCCAGAATGAAATTATCTTATTGCCATTTACTCAATGAGACATATAAGACCTGTACTTCCAGAAGTGTTCAATACGATTCTATAATAAATTAATATAACTCTAGAAGAGTTGTATTTTGCATATTGCATGATTGTAACACTGTTTTTCTAAAGGACACTCTACGTAATTTAACCAACTGCCACTGAATGGGAAGGAGATATATGGGCATAGAGATCGAGTAACCAGCATTATCTCAAGTTTTCCTTAATGAAACTTAAACTACTATCAATAGTTTTTTTACAAGCAAAAAATGAATTCAACCCTATAATAATAAGCTTTATGAAATATTATCATTTAAAACTAAAATTCAATAAAAATAAATACTTAAAAAAACACTGGATCTATATGGTAGCTTTGATATTCACCCGCTTTTGCCATAAGCCTGATCTCCAGGTCAAAATCGTATACTTTTTCTACTATTTTTTCTACTGTTCTTCAGAGTCAAAAGAAACTTGAGACATTTTGAGGTTCACTCTAGGAACCTGGATTTCAACAAACACTTGAAATCTCTGTTGTAACATGAGGGCTGTGTTTCTGGAAAATCTCAGGCCACTTTGGCTATTCGAGAATTAGAAGTTTTCATGCGTCTGGTCTTGCCATGTCCGTGTTACATTTCCCATTCTTAATTTATTTTTCTGGCCTCGTTTCTCAACTTCTTAAAAGCTTTGTGACAGATTGCCTGTTGTCATCCATCCCCAGTCTTCCATTTTTCCATAGGAACAGTTATAACAGGCCACACGGCTGACCCAATCAGACACCACGTTCTTCAGCTTCTCATGTATTTGGGTGTGAACATTTGACTCAGCTGTGATCTGCAGAAATTAACTGAAGTGCTTTGGGCCATCATCAGGTCTTTTCCTTAAAAGGAATGAGCATGTGCTTCCTAATTCCTTTGACGCTTCTTCCTGGTTGGCAGCTGATTAAGACAAGGAGTAGCTTGTTGGACCCAGACCTGGAAGATGCATGTAAGACAGTACCACTCGGCTATGCCTCGGCCACTTACTGCTGCACTCTAACCTTAACAAACTTCTATCTAATTGAAGACACCAGTATATCACCTCTATTGAAAGCAGCCTAACCGATACCCTAATATATGTACCCAATATTTAACTGACTTTATTTCAGCGCTTGAGTAGAACCTCCTGTGCATACATTCTGGGAATGCGTGGGATCCGAGGTACAGAGAGGAGGTTATTTTTCTGTATACACCGCCTTTTCTTATTCTTGCTCTGGGTCCGAAGGTGGTGAAATTGATCAGTTGATTAAACATTGCTAGCTCTATTGTAACTGCTATTTAAATAGCTTCTTGGGGTTTAACAATGCCCCCCTCTCCTCTTAGTAAACACTCATGGTGCTTCTGGCAGCTGCATCTGTGTTAATATGATCCACCCACCAAGTTACAACAGAACGACCCAGCCGAGAACTCCTCCCACAACTTCTTCAGTCTCTTTCCTGGAAATTTAAAATTCTGGATAGAGATCTGAAACAAGGAGGAAGCTTGGTCTGTGCAATATTTCCTTGGACTAGTAAGCTATCCGTGTCACCTCCCACCAAGTTTCTTGGTTTCAGTGACTTGCAACCAATAAGAATGAACATTTTCAAGACCTCGTTCTATGCTTTGTGGTGGTTGGGAAATCCTCGCTCTTTGAGTGACGTGTGTTTTCTGTAACAACGGAGATCTAGCATACTCGCAGATTCCTTCTCCCAAGAAGGAAAGCTGTCCAAACAAGTGTCCACTTGTGTTTACATTCTGTGGCGTTCCTTCATCACAATGAGGACTGTCGCCGTTGTTTTTTTTCTTTCTTTGTCCCCTCTCCCTTTTTAGGGGTCTTTTATTTTATCCATCTTACAAGGTTTTTAAAAAATAGACATTAAAGTTTTATTGAGAAATAGTATAGATGGATAAATATTTTTAACTTTCAGAATAATAGTTTTAAGACATCAAATACAACATGTTTTTAATCTTAGCCTATAAGTCACTATGTATAAGTAAACACACATGAAGGAATAGAAATAAACTCAGATACATTCACCTTATGTCAGTAAGAAAAGGAAATCAGATACCTGGCACATAAATGGGACTAGTTTAAGCATCATTCTTATAACAAAAAGATGGGGAAAATATTTTGTGACTTCATATGTAATTTTTCTTTCAATTATGGGACCACCTAAGTTTTGAGCATTGTTATAAGCTCAGTGTCTATGACAAGGAGTGTGATGTGAAAGGATTCCAAAGCCATAGATACTAATGAACAATGTTAGCCAGAGATGCCTCCTCTATCTTGGATGAGAACAGGGCTTCCTTTTTTGCAGTGTCTAATGTTTCACATATAAAGTGTGTTAATTTTTCTATTAGCTGCTACTTGAATTTTAGTTTTGAATATTTATCAATCTTTTTTTTTTTTTTGTGGGATGGGAATTGAAACAATAAAGTAGCAGTGAATGTGTATATTTTTATTCCGTGGTGATAGGTGTGGTCTAGGTGATAGAAAGCATCACTCTATTTGAATTGGTCACTGTACCTCTGGATTCTTATTTTGTATAAATTATTAAAAACATAACTATTAGAATAGTATTATTATAGTTTACATACATTATTTCTTCTAATCCTTACAATCCTTAACTAACATTATCATAATTTTTTAAAAGCAGAAGAAACTTCTCTAATAAAAGAGGGACCTAAAGTTTGGAAAGTTTGAGTAACTTAACCAGAGCCACACAATCAGGAAATGGCTGTCAGGATTTGAACAAGGTTTTTTGCTCCAATGACTGTAGGTTGGTAAGAAATGACAGCCCGCTGAGTTTTAACCAGAGTGCTATTTCTCTGTCTTCCACACTGCCTCCAGAAGAACAATTACTGTCTATTATTTACCTTGTTTATCAGGGCACAATAAAGTACTTGGTACTGTATCTACTCAACAAGTATGTGTTAAATGAATGTATGCACGTAAACTTGAATGCACAGATGAATGAATGAATTTATTTGTGCTTAAATCAGAATGGGCCACTCTTTTCAGATTATGGAAATATTTCTTATATTAGACATTTTTCCAAATTTTAAAAGTGATATCTATTGAGCCCACTTATCTTACTTTTAAGACATTTTCTACTATAGTAAGTACAATAAGATTTGCCAAACTCACTGTAAAAGTAACACTTGTGATCTAGATTCTGAAAGCTAACAAGACTGCAAAACTCTGGACTCTTTATATGCAAATTCTGTTGGGTGTAAAATATAAACATGGTTATGATTGTTGAATTTCTATTAATTACACAGAATTAAAAACATTATAAATTCAATACAGAGATCAATTCAAGATTATTTTATGGTCTTGGTACAGATGAAATGCTTTTTATTATAAGATAAAACTCATTTCCAATTGTTGTAATAAGAGAAAGTGAAGAAGTAGTGTGAAGAATATTTTGTATTTAGGAAAACCATACTCTCTTGCAAAATATTCAGATGATTTAGATAAGCAGTCTAAATTTCTGAAGTTGTACAAGTTTTTAATGATTAAAAGCACTTTTTAGATGAAACTGTCTTTCTGAAATTGAGCTTACTGGCTGCCAAGCTTCTCAACTGCTTGGGATTATAAAAAATGGATTTATAAATTGCGCTAGGTTAATATTTCAGGCTTTACATTTTAGCTACATGAGTGCTATAAAAATGTCACTGCAGTGCCCCTTACTAGAATAATTTAATAAATACTTAGCAGATGCTTCCATGGCTACCAACCCTAGAGAGTTATACCAGAGGTGGTTATAGGCATGTTCTGGCTACTCTCACATGTTGCTGCTGTCAGCACTGGTGCTTTGATTACTGCCAAACTCCTACCAAGATGAAGAGCTTCACTGCCCAGTTTCAGTCCTGCTCAGCATCAACTACGCTGGAGATAATTTGTTTTTCTCCTTATGCCAAGCATGAAATGGTCATCCTAATACTCATTTGTCTTCCCCCAGTTTCCAGCTCTCTTAGGTCTCTTGGGACCATTCTTATTTGTTCCTGTGAGTAAAGGGAAACACCCAGGGATTTCTACGCCAATCTCGGTTACTTCTTGCTTCTCTTCTCTTTGCGTTTGCATCAGTCAGGGATACAGTTCAATCCTCACTCCCATCAACATTAAGCTCTTGCTCCGCTGTAACATCTCTGCAGGTTTAAAGATTTTTTTCCTAATATACGGTGAATCTTTGGGGAATGATGTAGAATTGAGTAGTGTTTTAACTGAAGATGCATACTGTCTCTTTAATGTGGAGGGTGTGTGTTTGTGTGTGTGTGTTGACAACCTTCCCCAGAAATATTTGGGGCATTGCAAGTGAGTTGAGAGGTAGGATGGCTTTCATGTCTTTCCTCCTTGTTTGCCCCTCTCACTTGTGGGAACTGGCTCTCCTGAACAAGCTTCAGGGAGAGAGGAGAATTTTTCATTATGTCACGATCTCTTATCTCTGAAGGGAGTATGAGTAAAATCTCAGTCTCTTTTGAGCTTTCGAGTTCTAGGGACCTTTCTGGAAACAAAGGGATGGTTGAAGCCATTTGTGTATAGAAGGACTGATTTCTGGCCCTTTCTCTCACCTCAGATTCATTTTCCAACTGATCAGAAATATGTCCTTCTTCCTGTCTGAGTGAATGCCTCTAAGTCCTTATTTGGTGTCTACCAAGTGGACTCAAGGATGGAGGGACAGACTTTTTCCAATAGTTGTCCAAACAGTAGAGTATCTTAGAGAATCAACTTCTCTGCCTAGGTCATCACTATATTTCAATTACATACAACAGTGACTGGTTATAAGAGGCACTACATATTAAATTAATGAACAAATGAATTAATGGAATCAGAGCTAAGAGAAGGAATTAAGGGATTCAAATATTTATTGGTACCTTATTGTGGTAACCTAGTGTTACACTCCATTAAAGAGACATATGGCAGGTAGGGTGCAAAAGCCATGAGATCCACTCCAGTGGAAAATTCTGGGCACTAGTCATAAAATCTTTTCTCTGACTGACTCCTTACCCCCAGCTCTTACTTACCAATCTTCCCTTTTGTTGACAAAGGCTTTGTTTAGGTCTGTTATCACTCTAGGCTAGGCTAGTTTCAGTCTCATGTTCCTTGAGCAAGTCTCTCTCTCTTTCTCATCTATTTCATCTCACTCTCTAGTTCATTTATGTTTCAATCATCTATTTAATCTGTCTGTCATCATCTATAGCTATACAGGCAGCATATGATAGGAATAAAGAGCAGATTTTCTGGAGCCTGATTGCTGCTGGTTCAAATCCTATACCTGCCATTTCCTAGCTGTTTGGAGTTTGCTAATACTGTACCTTTGTGCCTCAGTTTTCTCATAGGTAAAATGGAGATAACAATAGTATGTCATAACTAAATGAGTTAATATGCATAAATCCCTTAGAATAGGGTAGAAAACTATAAGTCAATAATGTTAGCCACATCTGTTTTCAGTTGTCTGATATCATTCATTGTAAATTGGTTTTCTAATTAGTTTCAGAGATTTGGGAAGATTGCTAGGTACTGCTTTAACATTGCTTAGAAAAGCTAGTAACAGTCATAATAATATTAAATGTAGGTATCAGACCTTGTGTAAAGTTCTTGTACCTTGTGTAGTTTGCAATTTAATCCTCCAAAACACCTTAGGAATTACCTACAGTTATTTATATTTTAGTAAAGAAACTGATGCTTATATAACTAAGTTCATGTATCTGAAATTTAAGCTCAGATCTGTCTTGCTAAAAATGTATACACTTAAAATGTTAATATAAGCTTAATGTAATATATTGTTATGATAAAGATGAATAACAATTTGTTAAGAATAGTATAAAGATAATTTCCTCATTGTAAAGTAGATTGGAATATAATCTGTAAGTGTTTCCAACATTAAAATTCTGTTCTCATAAGCCAATTTATATAAAGGCTCGTGTACACTATAGATCAAGTTATGCACTATTTCCAAAATATAAGCACACAGAATACATTTTCTACGATAAGTTAAGATATGGTCCTTTTTTATTATCTGATACCATACCTATAATCAAACTCCATTGTTTTAACAATCAGTATACCTATATGTCTGTCTCTATCTGTCTACTTATCTATCTATATCTTGTCTCTTTACTTATTATAGCTGAGTATTAGTATGGTCCATAGATAAATATTTTCTTTTTTTGTGAGGAAGATCGGCCCTGAGCTAACATCTGCCAATCCTCCTCTTTTGGTGAGGAAGACTGGCCCTGGGCTAACATTTGTGCCCATCTTCCTCCACTTTACATGGGACGCCTGCCACAGCATGGCCTGACAAGTGGTTCATCAGTGCACGCCCAGGAGATGAACCGGCGAACCCTGGGCCGCCTTAGCGGAGCGCGTGCACTTAACCACTTGCGCCACCAGCCGGCCCCATAGATAAATATTTTTTAAAATAACTTCTCTAATTCATTGATTTTTGCTGTTTTCTTTAGTAATCTTCTTACAAAATACACATAATCAACAGTATGCATCTAGAGACGTTTTCTTCCCTAAAGCGTGTGCTACAAATAACATCCAAATAAATCTCAGAACCTTTTCAGATTCGCAAAGAACGTTACCATGTTGAAGACTTTGAGAAGTGCTGCAGAACAGAAATATTCTTTCCCTTTATTTTCAACATTTCTTGACCTTAAGACTGTTTTGGAGTTTCATGATCAATAAACTATGGAACCTTAGGAAATTTTGGTTCAGATATTTGTTACCAGGGGTATATTGTCCTCATGAATTGACTTGAATGTTATTGATTTTTTATGTGCCTGAAGTTGGTTAAAATCATAATTTGGAGTTTTAATGATGTAATTAAATTTTCAGTCTTATTTTTGCTCTTTGGTATACAAAAATATAATAAAGTGAGAAGAGTTTGGACCAAGTAAAAAATATCACAGAAGGATAATAGTTCTCAGGGAATAAAACTACAAATCATTAAAACACAAGTGAAAATTACCTTAATATAATAGCATGAATTATTGATATTTTGTCTATTCTAAAAACAGTCACTATGTTTTGAATTTATAAACAGAGGATAGAAGCATTTTAAGGTAAAATCAATGCTTTCTTGAAGCTCAGTTTATAAAAGATATTATGTATTAAAGACATCTTAGAACCACTAATTTTGGTAGATCTGCTATTTCCTAGACACCAATATTTGTTTGTTTCAGAGATAATTTATAAATTCACTAGAAATTTTTATAGCAATGTTCTGAGGACACTAACCTTCACTTGTTGAAAACCTTCCAGTAACTTCAGTGGGGCATTCTCTTGGTGAGGAGAACACATATTTTTCTTAAAAGCAACCACCTTTTGTGGCCATTTGACCAATAACTGGGGTCAGATCTCAGCATGCTTCAGGATAACAAGTACAAATTTTGACTCAGGACGACAAGGTTTAACCTCCAAAATAATTGTGAATATTATCACACTTAGTTCTATGACTTTAAATATCATCTATAAGCATATTATTTGCAGATTTTTGTTTCCATCCTGGACGTCCCTCCTCAGATGCACTTGGATATACATCAAATGTCTCCAACTTAATATGTCCAGAATTTTATTTCATACATCAAACCTGTTTCTCCTGTAATCTTTCTCATCTCAGTGTATGGGAACTCTTTTTTTCCAGTTGGCAAGGGAGGGAACCCCACTGTATCCATCCATGAAGGCTGCTTGCTTTCATATTTCACCATTAATCCATTAGCATACCCTGTCTACGTCACCTTCAAAACAAATCCAGAATCACTCCGTTTAGCACTGTTAACACTCCTACAATTTTACTATGTCACCAGCACTTACTGCCTGAATTACTGGAGAATTCTGCCTGAATTATTGGAGAATTCTGCCTGAATTATTGGAGAAATCTGCTTACTTGTCTCCCTGCTTCCATCATTTCTCCCTTTCAGCCTATTCCCAAATACAGCCAGAAAAATTCCTTAAAAATGTAAGGCAGATCGTGTCTTTCCTTAGATTAAAACCATCCATTGTTTTTTCATCTCACTTAAAGTAAAAGACTAAGACCCTGAAATGGCTATAATACTCTACACAATATGCCCTCTGACACCCCTTGCCTCCTCAGGGTTGATAAATTAGCAAAAAGAAAACAACAACACAACAAAGAAAATAGACTTAGTTAAATTTGAGTTTCAGATAAACAAGGATTTAAAAAATATCCAAGTATATCATATGTAATATTTAGTATACTAATACTAAAAATTTTTCGTTTATCTGAAATTCAAATTTAACTGGATGTCTTTTATTTATGTAACAACGCTGCTCCACCCGATTCTCCCCCAAAAACATTTATCTGACCTTCTCTCTTAGTACTGTCTCCTTTGGCCCCTCTACTGCATCACTGTAGCCTATAGCCACAGTGGCTGTGAAGGCATTGTTTTCCTCCATAGTCTGTGGATTTCATTGGATCATATAATCCTATATCGAGTATGACTCTCAGAAAAATTCAGAATATGAAGGTTTGGGGCAGCTTTATTTAGGGCTCAGTGAAGTCTATAGAAGAGATATATTTAGCCTCACACAAACCAGTATTTTCTAATGTCACTAAGGGAGCACTTTCCACCCGGGAACTGTAATCACCAAGTGGCTGCTGGCTCAGAATTCGAGTTGAGTAGATTTAGACAGGCCTGTCCTTGCCCCAAGCAAGACAGATGGCAGCAAAAGCAGGGAGACAATAGCGGTAGCAGAATTTATGATTGGGGGCAGGGGAAGCATGATCTTCTACTCCTATTCCAATATTGTACTTTCTCTTAAATTTTTCCATAAGGGTTAAAATGACCATAGGAGAGATTGTCAGAACACTGAAATTAGTTGTTAGTAGATTCAGAGACAATAAATCAACATGAGCTTTAGCTTTGGTTAGGGTATCATGAGATGGAATTGATACTTAATCGATATCAAATTATGAAGTAAATATATAGTCAGCTTTATCTAAAATTGTGTGGCATAACAGACAGCCACAAATTTCAGTGGCATACAAAAATAAGCCTAATTCCTTGCCTTGAGGAGAGACAAACTTCGAAATGCTGATTTATGCACAGAGTTCCCCATAGTTTCAGGCTGAGTCTGAGGCTTAAAACTGCACCCTACTTGGTTTGGTTCATTTCCATGTCCTATTTCCTACACTTCCTTGCCAGTTTCTTCTGGAAGCATATCTTTGATAAATAACTTGCAGCTGAAACCTTGACTCATAATCTGCTCTGGAAGAACTAGATCCAAGAAGCACCACTTAATTCTTTCAGAAGGGATGACCAACACCACCTTCGATTTGAGCTAGTTGCATTTATTGGACTTACTTAGCCCCCAGTATTTATATTAAATTGAATCTTTTATTGGAGTTGGGAAATGCTTTTATTTTCCAACCTGCTAAGTTCCAGATTTACTGGGCTTTCTATATTCTCTCTCAATTTTGTTTGCAAACTTGTTATTTTTCCCCTGAGCTTGTTCCTTTTTTTTTTTTTTAGTTTATCAAATGCAGCTAGTAGAGCAGCTCGTGCTTTCAACGTTCTTCCTAGTAACGCTCTTTTCCAAGGCCACAAGATCATTAGGTATATTTCCTATTTTCCAATTTCTTGCAACTGATAGTTGTCACAAATGTTTGATCATCACATAACACAAGTCTATATTTTTCCAGGCTCTTTTATCTAAGTTTTCAGTCTTCTATAACCATTACTTTTCCCCCTACTGGCCTACAGACAATGCTACATCTTTAAAAATTTTGGTGTGACAGTACCCCACTTCCGGGTACCAATTTGTCACTGCCGTCTATATTCTTAATAAGGCTTTGTAAGAAGACACTCCCAAACTCAGTAACATACAATAAAAAGCCTTTATTTCTCACTCACATCTCTGTGGTCTGGCTGGGATAAAGCAGATGGAAGTTAGACTTAGCTGCGTTGTCTCCAAGCCATGGGTTTCTGTCTCGGTTATTCTTCTGTGATCAGTGGACCTTCTGGGGTATGATCTGATGATTATGGCAGAAGCACCAGAAAGCAAGCTCAAATAGACAGACACATTTCAATCCTCTGTTTGAATTAAGTGCACTAACATGCCATTGGACAAACAAATCATATGGCTCTACCAAATCAGTGAGGTATGGAATACATATGGGAGGTTATACGGGAGGACCTGCAGATTCACAGGACAGATGGCGTAGAAAAGGAAGGAGTAAAGAAGGGGACAAATAATTTCATCTATTGTAGCTGACCACATTGCTAATGTAGCTTCAAGTGGGAAAGATAGAAGCTGGATGGATATTCAATCCCTTGCGTCACAGAACTTTCTTAATAGGAGTTCTGTTAAAGTGATCCAGAAAGACATGCCCATGCCTATCCCAGCTATGGACACGGAGGACAGTGAACAAGGACTGCTCCCCCAAAAAACAAAAATGGAAGCTGCCAACTGACCAAAGAATTCACCACCCTGCCAGGGCAGAGTCCTTGCATTGTTTTCTAGTTACAATATGTGCTATGGCTAGTGGGCTCTGTATTCTATTCAATACTTCTGATTTCCAAAGGGAGCTATTGGTCAAGGAATTATGACAACGGGATTGTGCAAATGTTGTAGGAAGATAAATCTTCATTTAACCATATATCATGAGGCCGTAAAGAGGCTCATGAAGAGGGCCAGACAAAGAAAATAGAATGTCCCTGGGGAATCTGGACTTGAGCATGTAGGCATAGGTATTTGAGACTTTGGGTTGTCTCCTTTTGGGGAGAAAGTGGATTGATTTTATAATAGCTCAGGTATTTCTAAAGGCTAGCATATCTTCCTGTAAATTCTGTCTACCTTAATACCTTCATAAACTTTCATAGGTTTGTGAGGTATGTATAGATGTCCAACATTCTACCCTACCCTAATAAATTAGCTAAGTGATTTGGGTAGAGTTAATCCCACCCTCAACTTCAGAGCTGGGTCCCTACTGGTCTAAGTAGATTAGGCTAATACCATCCACTTTGCCACAGTGCTACATTGAGAATGGGCATTATCACAGAGAATTTAGGTGGATCTCAGATCAAACTGTGCCTGAAACCTGAACTACATCTATTTTTTTTAGTTAGAAAAACCAGTAAACACCCTTTATTGTTTATGGCATTTGATTTTTTTTTCTTCAAAAAAACTCAAAGCATCTAAAAAGTGAATAAATATTGCTAAATACTTACGTTTTTATGAATTATAGAGTAAAATTTTCTCTATTTGTGAATTGAATAGTTGAGGGCAATGTAGGAGCAATACCAAGAACAGGAAACATTGATTTGTACTGAGCAGTCATGCAAAATACAGAAAGAAAGTCCAACTCTGTTTTAAGATCATGGGTTGGCTAAAATCTCAAGTGGAAAGCTGACTACATAGATGTGGTCCTTTGCATCCTGAGAGATGTAGCCTCTGAGTGATGTTAGTAGTTATGATGAGCTTTGATATGAAATGAGGAAGTGAGTAGCAAATTCAGTCAGCACAGCAGGTGACCAGGAATTGAGAGACATAAGGAAATGTCAGGAAAGGTCTAGAGAGACCTCTTGTCTCCATTATACACAAGCCAGACCCCCGACAGGGTCACAAAATCAGGGCCAAATGGCAGCTGGCTACAGACATACACTGTTGAGTGTAATTTGTTATAGAAAAGACTGTCTAGTCTGCGGGATGACTCGCAAATACTCTTTGTGATGTCGTTTGATGTGGTACTAGTTATTCAGTCTTGGAAGCAATATGTTGTTTCCCTCAGTATTGGTTGGCTGGCGGGGTTCAAGTCTGAGCAGAGTCAACCCTTTAATGTATATCACGTACTGTACGTTCTCTAGGCGACATTTATGCTTCAGATTTTCCTGTTGACAATACATTTGTCTAGTTCACAAATCATTAACACAGAAATCAAATGTAGTACTTATAGCTTATATAATACCCTCAGGCAAATGAGATAATTAAACATAGAATTTATTTATTTTAATAGTTTATGTATTGTCTTAGATTTTTTCATTTTATTAGATTTGTCTAGTTATTGAATTACTTACACGAAGGGTAACAGGAAATAATTTAAATAAATTAATTCTAACCACAGATCTTTCCAACTAATTTTAGCGTATCAGAAGCTGTGGCTATGTGCTGGTATAAGCCTTCTTAGGTTTGCCATGACATGATCTAAAGTGCGATTTTTCCAGTCCTGACACTCAATCCATGGGTGTGTGTTACTCCAGGGACCGATCAGGGCTTTGTTACAAATCTCAGGGCTAACTGTGGTGTTAGATTGCGTTCATGCAACAGGATCCTGTTCACTGATTTCAGATAGTCTTCCATCATGCCAGAGTTCATAGGAAGCAAACATACTAAAGAGATTACTAACTTTTTAATGTGAAGGAAAACATCTTCCTAATAGTTATGTTGGTGTTTCTAAATAATTCTAAAAATCAAACTTTGTTGGATTTCTGACATGACTATTAATTAATAATAGGAATAATAACTATTATTTAGTATTCTAGATTGAAAATCATAAGCCACAAATTTCACCTATGTAAAAATGTGGCAATGTTTTTAGGGAAAATATCTAATTTTGATCAATTCCAGATAAACCTGGTCATTTTAGACTTATACTGTCAGTTCGGTATGTTTTCCTTTAGTTCCTATAACCAGATTGGCTTTTAAGATCTATTGGTCTAATATTGCCTTATGGCATTATGTTGGTGAGAAGTTAATTATTAGTGATGCTTACAACTCCAGGTAGCATGCACAGAGATTCCTCTGTTCTCAACCAGCTTCTGAAGATATGGCCCAGGTGGACCACTCTTGATTCTTTTCCTCATCATAATTGTGAGATCCTCTAGGTCTGTAAGCACTGTATTCCTTTCAAATTATATCCATACATTCCTCCAGAAATCAGGGGCATGGGACTGCTCTGCGCTCCCAGGATGTTCACCGGGACAGACCTCCCTCCTCCTGCCTCAGCATCCTACACAGCTTGTCCATATGAAGCTTTGTTTCAGTGCCCCTGCGATGGCACCGGGCCTACGGTGAAGCTGCTGCCTCCCCAGGGCTCAGCTGGGAAGCAGGCACTGGCTCCCTTTCCTCTCGTGTTCCCGGAGCCTTGGCTGACCTCTGATGCTTGGCTTGGCCTCCAGCTGTTTTTCCTGTCTAGTCTCAACGTGAGCCTTCGCTTCTTTCAGGTGAGAAACACTGGTACAGTAAGCATTCTTCCACACCTTTCTGTCCTCCATCTGGGCTGAAGTGTACAATAATCACTAAAGTACAATAATTTGATGACTGTGTTTTGGTCTACCAAGCCAAGTCCTCTTTAGAACACGGATATCATGGCCTAAATGGGGGAGATGGCAGTGGACAGGGGATTGTTAGGGATAAAGCAATAAATACTTCCCAAGAAGGTCTGGTCTGGAGTGCTTCCTGTGCGCTAGGCACTGTGCCAGGCATTTTGTACACACTGCCTTACTTGTTCTTCACAACCACAGTCTCTGCATGTTGGAGGAGGTCATCAAGAGGATGTGACCCTGGTTGACCCCTGAGCTGGACCTGGGCAATCTGAGGCTCTTTACCCCTCACCTGTCCTTGGAATGTACATTCTGCCCACTGTTCCTGCACTAAGAGCCACTTCGAGGACACAGCCTTGAGAGAGTAAGGTGTTGTTGAGACCATCTGGGCTGTATAGGTGATGAACCTCTTCAAGGCCTTCGTATAAACTCTTAAGGTTCTGGTGGGTGGGCACAGAGGTCTGCTTGTCTTGTGGCCTCCCAAGACAAGTCTCATTTGTAAGCTTCCTTGCTTACTAAACCTGCCACCTACCGGAGTGCTCTGCCTCTTTCTTTAATTTCTCCTTGCCCTCTGCTTATGGGAGCTGGATTTGAATTCACCTGGGAACTCCCAACAATTGGTTAGCCAGCCAGGAGACTGAAGAAATGAGTCCTGGGAAAGAGGCGTCCATGGGGGAAATCCTGGATTGGTCATAAGCCCCTATGTGGAGAGGGGTGGCCCGTACGTTAGAGGCCTGTGGACTATGGTGTGAGTATGGGGACGCCCCGAAAACACCAGCTGGTCTAATGTGCTTGTTTGAGGAACTGCAGCAAAAAAGGGAAATGGATGGCTGCCGCAGTGGACTCGCATCTACTGGGGCCACCAAAGCCCAACTAGAGGCTGAGGCTCGAATTAGGAAGTTGGAAGAAGCTGAGGTTAGAGAAGGACGTGTGGTTGTCCACTACTCTGCTAGCTTCAGGGCTGGCAGACAAGATGGGAGAGCAGGAAAATAAGTTAGGGACCTCAGTGTGCCATTTTGCAAAGCTAGGAGGGCACAAACTGACGTGGATTAAGGTTTGGGCACTGTGACAAAACCTGATTGGGATGCTAAGAGGTGGAATCCCTGGGAAAGTGAAGAGAGCAAAGAGGAGGATGTTGTGATTGACAGTAAAACAGAGAGCCCTTGACCTCCGACCCCTAATACAAAGGAAAACAAAAGCACAGTAATGGCAACCCCAGCCAGAGGGGTTCATGATGATAGAAATACTCCTGCTGACTTATTGATATAGCTGTCCCTTCTAGAGACACAGCAGATTGGGTTCAGAGGAAGAGCGGCCACCTGGGTGGGATGGCACATTGCCAGGGATGCCAGATTGCCCTTGAAATATAGTGACTTAATGCAGTCACAGCATGTCCTGTGTGTTCTAAACAATGCCCAAGGCAGCTGCCAAAGGAGTCTGGGGCCATCCGCCGGAGTTTGCAACTGGTGAGGGGTTGGCAAATTGATTGTATCAGCACCCCCTGCAGCAAGTGAGGATTTTAAATATGCCCTGGTTTGTGTAGACACTGCGTCTGGCCTAACCCAAGCTTTCCCCTGTCACTGTGCAAACCAGGCTGCCACCATTAAGGGAATAGAGAAACTGAGTACCATGTATGGATATCCTTATTGACTAGATAGTGATTGAGGGTCATAGTTCAAAGGCAAGACTGGGAAAGGAACATGATATTGAATGGAGGTTCCATCTCCTCTATAACCCGCAAGCTACAGGGTTGGTAGAAGGGAAGAATGGAATATTAAAGCAGCAGATTAAATTATTAACAGGTAAGACCACCTTGGCTTGGTGGACTAACGTACTATCCTAGGCTTTAAGACATTGAATGATCAACGAGTAGGGTCTGTTGCCCTCTATGCCAGACTGGAGACCCCAGCCAAGACACCCAATACCGTAAGGTATGGGAGTCATAGGAGACAGTCATTGCCCCGACTCTCACCATGGATCAATGTCCTGTGCTGCTGAGAACACCAAGCCCTGTTAAGCCTGTTAAGAGGCGTCACCTGCTGGAATTTGCAATGGGACTTCCCACTGGGATAGGTGAGTTACTTCACACCCCTGAGAGCGGGGAACTACTCAGTCTCCACTGGGATCCCATTGTCCTGCTGCAAGCCGGACCTCTGGAAACGCACCATACCTGGAATGGAACATGCACCATTGAAAGAGGGGAGAAGGTGGGGGTCCTGGTCTGGTATATCCCACCCCAGTCCATCTCCTCACGCCTGAAAGTGCTGCCTCCCCCGGTTAACAGCTAGGGTATGCACAACCAGGTCAGATTCCTAAAGCTGCAGCCACATTAACGTCTAAGGATCAGGCCACAGGTGTAATTCTTCTAGAAGGGGAAGACCTTCCCATAAAAGTTCCTACTAAATATCTTATTGACTTTAGACTTCTGCTGCTCCTGTCGTGTCTGGTCACAGGATGGACACCTGATGGAAATACCTTTCTACAGTGGGCTCACTCTTATGCCCAGCAAGGGAATCAGTCCAACTGTTGGGTATGTGGGCAGCCGCCCCTCTCTAGCTGGCCAAGATTGCTGTGGTGGGTGTCACCACTCCAGGGAAGGGATTGGAAGGCCCTAAAGAAGTACCCTCAGGAAGAACAAGCTAAGACTAGTACTCTCTCTCTCTCTCTCTTTTTTTTTTTGTGAGGAAGATTAGTCCTGGAGTTTTTTTGTTAATTTTTGGGGATACTTTTCATAGAAGAAAGTGTCATCTGTGAACAAAGACAATTTTATTTCTTCCTTCCCAATCTGTATACCTTATATTTTATTTTCTTGGCTTACTGCCCTAGCCAGGACTTACAGTACAATGTTTAAAAGTAATAGTGAGAGGAGTTATCCTTGTCTTGTCCTTCCTAATCTTTGAGGAAAGCATCCAGTTTTTCACCACTAAGTATGCTGTTAGCTGTAGGATTATTGTATGGGTTCCTTATTAAGCTGAAGAAGTTCCCCTCTAGTCCTACTTTGCTGAGAGTTTTTATCATGTGTAGGTGTTGGATTGTGTCAAATGCTTTTTCTGCATGTGATCATATGATTTTTTTTCTTAAACTGTTGATATAGTGAATTACATTAATCAATTCTCAAACATTGAACTAGCTTTGCATAACTGAAATAATTCCCACTTGGTCATGGTGTATAATTCTTCTTATATATTGTTGGATTCAGTTTGCTAATATTTTGTCTAGCATCTATGTTCATGAGAGATATTGGTCTGTAGTTTTTCTCTCTTGTAATTTCTTTATCTGTTTTTGATATTTGGGTAGTAGTGGCCTCAGGTTGAGTTAAGAAGTGTTCCCTTTGCTTCTGTTTGCCAGAAGAGATTGTAGAGAATTGTACCTAAATATTTGGTGGTATTCACCAGTGAATACAGATGGGCTTTCTTTTTTTTAAAAAAACGGTTATTAATTATTGATTGATTTCTTTAATAGACATAGGGCTATTCAGATTATCTATTTGTCCTTGTGTGAGTTTTGGTAGTTTGTTTCTTTCAGGAACTATCAAATTACCAAATTTGCAGGCATATTTTGCCTGTTCATAATATTCCTTCATTATCATTTTGATGTCCATGAATCAGTAATGATGTGAATCTTTCTTTTCTAATATTAATAATTTATGTCTTCTCTCTTTTTTTCTTGGTTAGCCTGGCTAGGGGTTTGTCAATTTTATTTTTCTTTTCAAAGAACCACCTTTGGTTTTGTTGATTTTTCCCTACTGCTTTCTTACTTTCAATTTGATTGATTTCTGCTCTTAATTTTATTATTTTTTGTGATTTATTTAGGCCTAAATTGCTTTTCTTTCACTAGTTTCCTAAGGCATAAGCTAAGATTATTGATTTTATATCTTTCTTCATTTTTAATATACGTATTTAGTGCTATAAATTTCCCTGTAAGCACTGCTTTCAATGCATCCTACAAATTATGACAAACTATTATTTTCAATTAATGAAAATATTTAAAAAATTTCTCATGAGTCTTCTTTGATCAATATGTTATTTAGTAGTGTTTGGTTTAATCTCCAAATGTTTGGGGGAATTCCAGCTGTCTTTCTGTTCTTGATTTCTAGTTTAATTCCATTGTGGTCTGAGAACACACTTTCTATTATTTCCATTCTTTTAAATTTTTCAGATGCATTTTATGGCCCCAACTGTGGTCTATAGTAGAGAATGTTCTACGTGAGCTTGAGAATGATGTTTATCCTGCTGTTTTGGGATGAAGTATTCTATAAAGGTAGATTGGGTCTAGTTGATAGATGGTACTGTTCTATCGGTCATATCCTTAGCGATTTTCTGCCTAATGAATCTATCAATTACTGGAAGAAGAGTTAAAGGTAATCTATCAATTACGTTTAACAATGGATTTGTCTATTTCTCCTTACAGTTTTAGCCTCACTTATTTTGACACTCTGTTGTTAGGTGCATACCCATTAAGAACTGTTATGTTTTCTTGGAGAATTGACCTCCTTATAATTATGTAATACCTCCCTTTATCCCTGATGATTTTTCCCTATTCTGAAGTCTGCTTTTTAAGAAATTAGTGTAGCTATTCCAGCTTCTTTTTGATTAGTATTAACATATTATATTGTTCTCTGTCCCATTACTTTTAGCCTGAGTCTTTAAATTTAAAGTGAGTTTCTTATAGACATCATTTAGTTGAGTCTGTTTTTATTAAATCTACTTTATCAATTTGTCTTTTAATTGGTATCTTTAGACCATTCACATTTAAAGTGATTATTGAAATAGTTGATTTCTATCCCCCATGTGACTGCTTTCTATTTGTTCTTGATTTTTATCTTTTCCTGTTTTTGTGCATTTTTGCTTTGAATGGAGCATTTTATAAAATTTTGTTCTCTCTCCTCTCTTAACATATCAATTACACTTCATTTTAAAATTTTATTGGTGGTCACCCTAGAATTTGCAATATACATTTATTACTAATCTTAAAGTTCACTCTCAAATATAGTATACCGCTTTGGGGTAGTGCAGTACCTTGTAATAGAGTATTAATAATTCTTCCTTCCTGTCCCTTATAGCATTGCTTTCATTCATTCCACCTCTTGGTATGCTATAATCACTCAATATGTTGTTACTATTATTACTCTAAACAAATATTTATCTATTAGATCAACTTAAGATAATAAAAATAAAATACTTTATTTTGCCTTCATTTATTCCTTCTTTGATTCTCTTTCTTTTTTACGTCAATCTGACTTTCTGACCAATATCACTTTCCTTCACCCTAAAGAAAATTTTTTAGCATTTCTTACAGAGTAGGTCTGGTGATGAATTCTCTGTTTTTGTTTGTCTGAGAAAGTATTTTTTTCCTCTTCTCTTTTGAATGATAACATTTCTGCATATGGAATTCCAGGTGGGTGTTTTTTTTCCTTTCCACACTTTATTTCACTTCAGTGTCTTCTTGCTTCCGTGGTTTCTAACAAGAGGTCAACGTAATTTTTATCTTGGTCCTCCGTAGGAAAGATGTTTTATTTCTCTGATTGCTTCCGAGGTTTTTCTTTATTTTTGGTTTTCTATAGTTTGAATATGAAACACCTATGTTTAGATTTTTTGGTGTTTATCTTGTTTGGTGTTCTCTGAGCTAACTTTCTGTTTTGTGGTTTGGTGTTTGCAATTAGTTTTAGAAAATTTTCTTTCATTATTTCTTCAAATATTCTTCAGCTCCATTGTCTTTTCTCCTTCTGGTATTCCAATAACATGTACTTTCACATTTTGAAATTGTTCCAAAATTCTTGGATTTTTTTTTCATTGTTTTTTCTCTTTATATTTCAGTTTGGGATGTTTCTGTTCACCTGCCTTCAAGCTCACTGATACCTCACTGGTGAGCTCATCAAAAGAATTCTCCATTTCTGTCATACTGTTTTTGATTTCTGATATTTTCTTTTGATTCCTTCTTTGAGTTTCCATTTCTCAACTTACATTACCTATCTGTTCTTGTAAGTTATCTACTTTTTCCACTAGAGCCCCTAGCCTATTAATCATATTTGTTTAAATTCCAGGTTTCATAGATCCAATCTCTCCATTATACCTATCAGGTTTTGATTCTTGCTTTGTCTCTCTAGACTGTTTGCGTGTTTTTTTCTTGCCTCAGTAGTTTTTTTGTTGAAAGCCAAGTGTGATACATCAGGTAACAGGGACAGGTAAATAGGCTTTTGATGTTTATGTTAATCTTGCTAGAAATTGGGCTGTGTTTAATATTTGCTGTAGCTTTAGGTGCCAGAGGCTTCAATTTTCTCTAGGGTCCTTGTTTTGATTTTATATCTCCCCTGTGGTTTTTGGGTTCCCTAAACACTCCTTCTTAAATAGAGTCTGAGATTTGTGGCTGTTTTAGCTATAATCTAGTGTTATTATAGTGAATCCCTGTTGACGTGGTGGTAAGACCTGGGGGGAGGAGAAGCACTCTGTAGTCCTCTGATTGACTCATTCTTTTAGTGGGTCTGCATCCCTGGTCTTTGATCTCACAAGTGTTTCTCAGCTTTTTATTTTTCTCCTGTAGGTGGGGCAGACAGGTAGAGGGGCTGTGGTTGGGTAATGTCCCTGTCCCTCATGTCGTGTAAGCCTCTGGTAAAGTTTTTGTCTTGCTGGGAGCTCCTTTGTTGTGAAGAATACTCTGCGGATGTATCAAAATGACTTTCTTTCCCCATCCTTGCCAGAAACACAGGAGTATTTCTCGCTTCTTCATTGTGAGAAGCTGGTCATTTTCCTGCACGTTAAAGCTATAAAAATGTGGGGGCTTCTTAAGACGGTGAAACCTAGGAGCTTCTCCCTGTCACACTAGTCCACACACTGCCTCTTGGAATTTGCCAAAGTTATCATTTAAGCATTTCTACCAGTTTATAGCTCTAGTGGCTTCTGATCTTGGGAAGCTGATGGTAGGCTGTGCTTCTCTGTATCTTCCTGTCTCTACAGATTGTGGGTTGGGCTTTATCTTGTGACCTCAATTCTCAGATGCATCTAATTAAAGTCATTGATTTTCAGTTTGTTCAGCTTTTGCTTGCTGTAAGAGGGGAGTGATGACTTTCAAGGTCTTTACATGTCAGAACTAAAACCAGAAGTCAATACTATTTGTTTTGGCAAAAAAAAAAAAAAAAAAATCTATATTCTGCTGAGGCATGTAGTCTGGTATTGTAATTTAATATTACTCTAAAATAGAATTCCTCCTTCACAGAGACCAAAGAACAAAAGCGCAGCTGGGTCTGTGTAAATCTAATGCCTAGTCTGCAAAAACCTTTGGTCATAGATTGCTCAAAGGAATTATGACAAAATGCCTGTATACCAAGTCATCCAAAGTTTACGTATATTTCTAGATTGAATTTAAATTTGGTGTCTAGTATATTTAAAAAATTGTAACAATGCCTACATTTAACAGAATCATTCATTAATCATATTACATTATTTTTAATAAACATAACAAAATGCCAAACTCATTCTTTTTTTATTTTAAATGAAAATAAGGGATTAAGAACATATATTAAGCTGAATTTCGAAGTCAATATATCAAATTATTTGTTAGTACTATAAAGTAACTCTATTTGTTATTAATATTATTGATACAAGCACCAATGTATAATCATATTGTTATGGTTATTCATCCAATTAGTTAGAATCCTTTAACAAAGCATCTCTTCAAGAGTTCATTTTTCTTACTTTTTAATTATGAAATCATTCATTTAATTTTAGTGATTTTCACATAGTTATCTCTGAAAATCATCATGCCTATAAATATCCTAGCATTATAGGGTGTTTTTAACATAAGGCATTTGAAAAAGTAGCTTTGGTAAGCATGGTAGAAAAATAACTGGAATAAATTGAATTTAAAGTGCTTAGTAAGTCATTTGAAATTATACTTCTTTAAGCTTTGACATTCAAGATGTATAATTAGACAACATTTCCAAATAGTAAAATATATCATTATTTTATCAGAGAAAGAATTCAGCTTGATATATTTTCATTGCATAACTGATATATCCAAGTTGCTTAGTTGCCCGAAGTTAATTACTGGTGTGAGGTAAATGTGTCCATCTTGTGTTTTTCTGGCTTAGATTTCTTCATAGATCAGACCGGGTGCAGCACAGTGTAAGTTTATTTTTTATGCTTATGATTTATAATACATTGAAATTCTCCTACTTCTTTTATGTAACCTCTCTAGAAACAGAGTTTCTATTATTATCACTGCACAAATATAAACAATGACATTCATTGCAGTATTGTCTATATTAAGGTCTTGAAAGTTCCTTTTCAAAAAGTTAAGACAGATCATAACAGTGAACATAGCATAAGAAAGGGATTTTGCTTATGATATTCATTTGAATGAAATCTGAAGTAAGAGAATGACTACTGTAACAAAATTTTAAAAAATAAGGCATAAAAGTCTACTTTATTATAATATGAAAGGCACTGTAGCAAAGGATTCTAGATTGATTGAAGAGAAAAAGCCTTCACAGGATATTTGCGTTACCTCGCTGTTTTGATTAAGTTGAAAGCAGGAGGAGATGGAGAGAAAGAACAAGAGAGATTTACATTCCAACGCAAGTAAGATATACATTCATCTTCATCTTGTAATAATATGACCATGAATATCACATGAAGGAAGTAAGCCAGCACATAGCTGCGACCTCATAAGCTTAGCAGTATGGTCTATGGATTATAGAATTCCAGTAGGGTTCCTGCTTCAGAGCACAGAATGCTCATGTCGTCCATCATTACAGACTGTGTTAGAGGCTGAATTATGAGGGTCTTCTTTTATATGCACACACACACACATTTATTTATGTATGTATGTGTAAGGAACTCTATAATCTTACTGAACATTAAATTCATGTTATTCTTGTTAATTGAATTAAGTTTATTCAACAAATAATTACTGAGTGTTAGTTAACTATATTCTAGGTCATATTCTGCCCTCATGGTGCTTATATTTTAGTGGGAGAACTGTTAATATACGAGTAAACACAAAAATACACAAGTTTATTTCAATGTTTTAAGGGTAATACAAAAGACAATGGATTAGAGAGTTGAGTTTCTTCCGATTTCCTATTTTCTCCCTCTTAAAGAAAGGAGAGACATGATATGCCTGCTTTAAAGGCAGGATGTTTTTGCTTCAGTGCCACAATCTCCCTCTCTTCTTTGGATTGAAACCATTTTGAGATGCTTTCATCTTTGTGTATTAGAAGGGCTTAAATAATCCCAACTTGTTCAGTTCACAGGATTCTCCCCCTGTAGAAAGAAGTGGTTGTGCAAACTTGGCTACTTATACTCCAGGTTTTAGATAGAGATTCTTTCTTTTTTTCTCATTTGCCTTCCCTTTCCTCACATTGCTTTTCCTTTCACTCACCTAACTTGGTCATTTGTGCAGTAAGGAAACTGGGCCTGGAAGGAAAGGACAGATGATGCTCAGTCCTGTCTAATCTTGGCAACAGTTGCTCCACAGCTCCTCTAGAAAAGAGTACCAGTGACATTGGGGAAAATATCCTCAGCTAGGCAATAATACATTGTCATACTGGCAAGAAATTTTCTACCTAGAGTCTCTGGTAGTGGTAGATGTCCGGACTAATTGAGTGTCCTGGGTATCTTAGATACCAAATATTATCTCAATTCCAGATATTTCACCAACAAAAAATGTAACAACACATTTTATGGTATTCACTGTTTTCTTTTTAAAATTTTAGATTGTATTAGAGAATTAAATAATGGTTCCCCTCTTTTAACCTATTAGAACATGTATTATTTCTTACTGAATAAGGTAATATTTGCCCCTTGTAGAAACTACAAAAAGTACCACTAAACCAAAAAACTAATAAATAAGTAAATCTAACTCATAATTCTACCACCCAATATTAAACCTTGGTTGCTTTAGTGAACATCTATATCCGTTTATCTCTCTCCCCATCAGGTTGAGTTGGAATGTTATCAGATTACCTTACGATGCTCTTTTGCGAGAAAAAACCAGGGAGCCCCAAGTGTCTCTTGGTCACCCAGGAATGTCCTGAGTTTCTTTTTGGCCTGATCACCCATGCTACATGTAAGTTTCCTAAGGAAAACAATTATTTGTTATTTAATGAAATATTTATCAAGAATCTAGTATGTGCAGAAACTCTGTCCAAAGTATTTGGGATACAACAGTGATCAACTAGTCTGCTCTTGTGGAATGTGCATTATACTGGAAGAAGACATACACTGAACCAATAAATATATGCATATGGAAATGATTAGGAAATCAAATGGAAGTCAAATTAATATTTTATTACCATCTGGGGTTTTTGGCATTGAGCGACAATGTGGAACGCCATTAAATTGAGCTGAATTGTTGGAAGACTGCATTGTCTCTAACACAGTTGGTCCTAAATAGTCCTCTTGGTAAGTAATAAAGTGACAACAACAATATTTATTAAGCACTTACAATGTGTCAGTATTTTAGGCACTTTACATGGGTTTAATTCTTACAATAATTCAGTTAGGAGGGTACTATAGAGAAGAAGTTAGATTGTTTGATTGCAAAGTTCCTGCTTTTGACCACCGTGTATTAGATCTCTCTGGACAGTGTATTGTGTTGAGTAAAAATGTTCAGAAGGTGAGATAGCTGTATTGGAAGAAAAAATTGTATCAATCTTAATTAATAAGAATGTAAAGTATACTATTGAAGCTTACATATAACAAAACATAAATGGGATCAGAATGACGTGGTCAACCAGATTGTCCTAGTAAATGAGATTCCAAAGAAGAGGTCTATATTATTTCTACGTCTATGACCATTAGAGTGGGGTCAGTGAGCTGAGCAGATTTGGGAATCAAAAAATTAGGGCAAACCTTTTACAAACATTGAGCTGTAGTGCACCATTCTGTTACCCCAGCAGTGACCTGCCCTAAGTTAATGGTGGAGGAGAGTGCAGTAAAATGGGATTATCCTAAAGGGTCACTCACTTATAGGTTTACTCCTTAAATCACTAGAAGTTCCAGACATAGGATAGATTAAAAGTCTCTCTAAGGGACAGAATTGAAAGCCCAGAAATAAAACCACACATATACGAACAGCTAATTTTCGACAAAGGAGCTAAGAACATACAATGGAGAAAGGAAAGTCTCTTCAATAAATAGTGTTGGGAAAACTGGACAGCCACATGCAAAAGAATGAAAGTGGACCATCTGCTATCGCCATTCACAAAAATTAACTCAAAATGGATCGAAGACCTGAAGGTGAGACCTGAAACTATGAAACTCATAGAAGAAAATATAGGCAACACACTATTTGACATTGGTCATAAAGTAATCTTTTCAGATGACATGCCTACCCAGACTAGGGAAACTAAAGAAAAAATAAGCAAGTGGGACTTTATCAGATTAAAGAGCTTTTACAAGACAAACAAAACCAGAGTCAAGATGAACAGACAATCCACCAGCTGGGAGAAAATATTTGCAAAACATATATCTGACAAGGGCTTAATCTCCATAATATATAAAGAACTCACTCAACTGAACAACAAAAAAACAAACAACCTGGTCAAAAAATGGGCAGAGGAAATGAACAGACACTTCTCCAAAGAAGATATACAGATGGCCAATAGGCACATGAAAAGATGTTCAACATCACTAATCGTCAGGGAAATGCAAATCAAAACAACACTAACATATCACCTCACGCCCGTTAGAATGGCTATAATCACCAAGACAAAAACAACAAATGTTGGAGAGGTTATGGAGAAACAGGAACCATCATACACAGCTGGTGGGAATGCATACTGGTGCAGCCTCTATGGAAAATGGTATAGAGATTCCTCAAAGAATTAAAAATAGGTATCCCCTATGATCCAGCTATCCCATTACTGGGAATCTAGCCAATGAACCTGAAATCAACAATTCAAAGAGGCTTATGCACCCCTATGTTCATTGCAGCATTATTCACTATAGCCAAGAAGTGGAAGCAACCTAAGTATCCCTCGACTGATGATTGGATCAAGAAGATGTGGTATATATATACAATGGAATACTACTCAGCCATAAAAAAAGACAAAATCATCCCATTTGCAACAACATGGATGGGCCTGGAGGGTATTATGTTAAGTGAAGTAAGCCAGAAGGAGAAAGACAAACACTGTATGATCTCACTCATATGTGGAATATAAACCAACACATGGACAGAGAAAACTGTATTGTGGTTACCAGGGGCAATGGGGGTGGGGGTGGGCACAAGGGGTGAAGGGAGACATATACATGGTGATGGACAAACAAAAATGTACAACCCACAATTTCACAATGTTATAAACTATTAAAACATCAATTAAAAAAAAAGTCTCTAAGGGTTGTATAGCATGTTTCTCGAATTTCAGATTTAGTAGACTCAGATTGTGAATATTTAACTTTTGTGAGAATGAAGGAAATTGAACTAGATTGCAGTGTACATAGAATTTTATCCTCAGAGAGTTTTTATTTCCTTTTGCAAATAGAAGTATTGCTACGTTAACTTTGGGCTTCAGCTGGTCAGCATATTTTAACTAACATGTGTAAGTCGGAATTAACAATGGACTGGTCATCACAGTCCAATAAGTAAGTGTCTAGATATGTCATGTGTGCATACATATTCCTGCTAAGATAGCTAATATAAACCCTCTGATTGGACTATGGAGCATAATGGACAAATGAGTGGAGTTCCCCATGTTTCTGATGCAAAAACATTTGTGGAGGAGGGAGTACCAGTGTGAAATAGCCATACTGTAATGGGCAGGGGAGGGGAAGGGTGTATGTTGCAAGTAGAGGCACCATAAAAAGTCAGTTCACTGATGTTATACCTGGACTGCTATTGTTGGTAATTCATTTATCTGGTGAGAATGCAGAACTGAGACTTAACCCTGTTTCTCTGGCTTCCTACCAGGGTGAAAGATTAGGTTCTTGATGTTGAAACTAAAGAGATATTATCTCCATGGAAATTTACCTAGAACCTTTCCCTTGGGAGAAGAATGTTTAACTAGATAAATCTGGAGCCAACCAGAGGTGAGAGACTGCGTTCTTAGGATCATACCTAGAACTTTATTTTTTATGGTGCATAGAAAAATAAGACTCTCTTCTATTTTAAGTGTTTAAGGGCTTAACAATGTTGAAAAATATGTGCAAATTTTAACAGGTGTAGATAAATCACTCATTGCCAAAGAAGTCGTCTAACACAGATGAAATCAATGATGTAGCATGGGTTTTTAAAAGCCTGAAATGAATTTAATTTACTTATATTTAACCTAATTCCAAAATGGATTTAGTATACCTGTGATGTGATTTATCATAAGAAATGTATATTTGGTCTTCATCTCCATTTCTGGCACAGAGCTCCTAAAAGCCTTGGAATTTCCTAAGAGATGACATGACTAAGGTGTCTTTTGTTATGTTAATGAGGTGACTTTTGGACTGCATCTGAGGATGGGGGCTGGTTGCCAGGACAACCAACCACGTGATCAGAGTTGGAACTTTCAGTACCCCCACACCCTGGCCTCCATCTCCAGGGAGGAGAGAGGGGCTGGAGGTTGAATCAATTACCAAGACCACTGATTTAATCAGTTACGTCTGTTTAATGAAGACTCCAAAAACCCAAAAGGACGGGATTGAGAGCTTCCAGGTTGGTGAACACTTGGGGATGCTGGGAGAGTGGCTTGCTAGGAGACAGCCTGGAAGCTCCTCAGCCTTTCAACACACCTTGCCGTGTGCATCTCTTCCATCTGGCTGTTCCTGAGTCATATCCTTTGATAATAAACCAGTAATCTAGTGAGTAAACTGTTTCTCTAAGTTCTGGGAGCCACTTTAACAAGTTAATCAAACCCAAAGAGGGGGTTGTTGGAACCTCCAGTCTACAGCCCATCCGTCAGAATCATAGGCAACAACCTGGACTTGCAATTGGCCTCTGAAGGGTGTGTGTTGGGGGGAGGGACAGTCTTGCAGGACTGAGCCCTTAACGTGTGTGATGTGACACTGTCTTCAGGCAGGTAGTGTCAGAATTGAGTTGAATTGTAGAACACCCGTCTGGTGTTGGAGAACTGCTCGGGGGGGAGAAATCCCCCTCCATACGTTGGAATCCGGTGCAGGATGCTGAACACCCTGTGTCTTTAGTTCTCGGAATATTTCAGCAAGAGAGAAAATACACACACACAAAGACCACTATAATTTGAACACAGATTAGAATTTTAAAAAAGGAAAATACTTTAAAATTTATTTGTGCAATCCCTCTCACTCTAATTTTAACATTGTGACAAGAGACTAACATGTAAGGATTACCCAGGGCTGGTTTCTGACCCTCAGTCACTGCTCTTCCTCCGCAACAGTGCTTACTGCATGTGATTTTTCCTCTCGGTCCCTATGTGAACTGCCTGTGCTGCTGATATCTTGTTTTCTCCACTTCCCCTTTATCCACGTTAACTTTGTTTCTTTTATCCACAGTTTATGATTACATTCTTCAGAAAGAAAAGCCAGGATATTCTAGCAGTTCTCCAATCACTGCACTTAGACTAAATAGATGTAAGGAAAAAGAAAACCATTTCTGCAATCCTCTCTACAAGTAGAGACGATGATGGTTAAATCTCTGAATGACAGCTACAATCCTGCTTGGTCTTTTCTATTTCTTGCTGCTGTAAACCAAAGTATAGATATGTTAGCAGGTCTTCCTCTTCAGGAAAGGAAATGCAAGGATAAGTTAAAGCAAGAGCCCAGCTCTAGGTGATTGATCTTATTTATAAAAAATCTGTGTTGCAAATGAAAGAATACCAAAGAATTCTGTTGTTCATTCATTTACATGTAATGCTAAAATGTATTATCTTGTACTGACTTACCATAAATCATTATTTTTATTCCTTTTCCTACTATTTTCTCAACTGTGCTTTTTCATTTTTCCCTCATTTATCTACACGACTATACCAATACTCAACGTTAGTTCTCAAAACTAACAGCGTTGTGTTCCATTGCAAGAGCTGTTTCACTCTAGGGTAATTTTAGACAATACTTATATCTATAGCTTTGTTCATCTAAATGCAATATGCTGCTATGATGGAGGTAGGCAATTATCCTTCCAGAAATTTAAACACATTTCTCAAAGATTATATAAAAAGCCTCCTGAATCTATTATGAAGACCTAAGCATTTCTTATACTTAGGCAACTTCAGAATGAGTGATTTAGTCATGTTGAGATCCATCTATGTGACAGTAAAACAGCTATGTCTGGGATTTGAAAACCTTTAAAGCAACCTAAAGCCTATGGCTGTGTTTGTTTTATGTCGTTACTATAGAGTGCGAATAGTGAGGTAAATTTTTGCAGAAACATTCAAGCTGAGAAAAGACTTAATAATCATCTGATTGAATGGCTTCCAATAATTACTTAACTTAGACACCTATTAAGGAAGTGAATATTCAATTTCTTTATGACCTCTTGTCACCTGTGAACAGCAAGACATTGAATGTACTTTAGGGGTTACCTAATGCAAGAGTACTCTTTATACATCCTACAGGGAACCATTCAGCTGCTGTTTGAAAAAAGGTTCAGCAATGGAGAACTCTCTTTCTCAGTGTGTTTTTTTTTCCATTGTTCTAGTTGGTAGAAAGTTCTTCATATCTTTCTAATTACTCTATAAGTTCAAATTAAGCTTATGCCAGAGAAATAATGATAATATTTGGTTGGTTGAAAGAAATAAAATGCTCCATTGCGTTAAAAATGTTAGATTGAGAGAAGGCTGTTATTTTTAGATTGAGTGAAAGCTGAAATACTACATTTTACATAACTATCTTAATGGCTATAAATGTCAATTATTTCATAATTTATTAATTTTTAATTCAAATTTAAATTTAATTTCTTAAATTTTAAAAACATTTAGCATGTTTATGCTCGTCCATACCCAGCCAGAAGTAAGCTTTGTTAAGACAAAATTCAGATATTAATAGGAGGTTAATAAAAATAAAAAGTTTCCATTATCAAATAAGTTTGAGAAGCACATAAACTCTTGCTAATGTACCCCACACCCAATAATTCATCAGATACATTAGCATAGAAAAGGCTTTGAGAATTCATTTGGACATGAAGCCTATCTAACTTTGTTTAACCCAAATGCATGTGGCTGAAACCTTTTTAAATATGTGAATAATTATTAGCAGCAGGAGGGGCACTCGTTACAACTTGGGAAATGCTGCTTTAAGTGTCAATGCTTACTTGGTCTGCTCACTCCAGGCACCACTATCTTCAGTTGTCAGTCCTAATTGACTAGCTCAGATCTCTTCTAAACATAATATGGGAAGAGATGGTTTAAATTTGAAATTGGTAAGGATTAAAAACAATTAGTTGAGAATGATTGGTTCTGCACAGTAGATGGAGAACAATGTATAATTTTCTATTTTCTTAAAGTAACATTGAGACGGGGTACCAAGGATATAATCAAATTAAAAATGAGCCTCACTAAGGAATTGATGAAATCCACAGCTAGCTATAACTGAAGGAACTATCTCTGTTCCGTTCACTCTATTTTCATTTTTTTCTTTCATAGTCTCTAGACTGTTTGGTCAGTAATGTACAAGTGAGTGTCCAACACACGCCTTTGCTGTCACTTTCCATTTCCTTAATCCATCCAGTTAGATGAAAATAACCCTCACTTTGTAACTGTAATAATCCATACTCTATTTATCCTGTATTCTTTACCTATTTACCTTTTTGAATTCCCCCATTCCTCTGTCCTCAGTGGATTATAAACTTCTTTATTATTTTGAACTAGACAATTATAGGATTTTTGTTTTCCATGCAATTTTTAATAATTCAATGAGAAACATCAGTGTTTGCTTTTCAACAATTATTCCTCCTTACAGATAAGTTTTTGTTCTTTTAGTTTATAGTGTATACTAATTACATTTTAAATTTAAGCATGAATTATTTATAATCCAGAAAAATGTGCCCATTGTTTTTCTTTTTTTTTTTTTTTTTTTTTATTGCAGTAACATTGGTTTATAACATTGCAAAAATTTCAGGTGTACATCATTGTACTTCTCTTTCTGCATGGACTACATCATGTTCACCACCAAAATACTAATTACAACCCATCACCACACACATGTACCGAATTATCCCTTTCACCCTCCCCCTCCCCTTCCCCTCTGGTAACCACCAATCCAATCTCTGTCCCTATGTGTTTGTTTATTGTTGTTATTATCTACTACTTAATGAAGGAAATCATACGGTATTTGG
This sequence comes from Ceratotherium simum simum, assembly GCF_057802395.1. Lineage (NCBI taxonomy): Eukaryota > Metazoa > Chordata > Mammalia > Perissodactyla > Rhinocerotidae > Ceratotherium > Ceratotherium simum. The sequence continues at coordinate 2,114,177 of NC_141914.1, read as the reverse complement.
CCTTCTCCCTCTGACTTATTTCACTTTGCATTATACCCTCAATGTCCATCCATGTTGTCACAAATGGCTGGATTTCGTCGTTTCTTATGGCTGAGTAGTATTCCATTGTGTATATATACCACAGCTTCTTTATCCATTCGTCCCTTGATGGGCACTTAGGTTGCTTCCAAGTCTTGGCTATTGTGAATAAGGCTGCAATGAACACAGGGGTGCAGGTACCTTTGCAAATTGGTGTTTTCAAGTTCTTTGGATAAATACCCAACAGTGGAATAGCTGGATCATATGGTAGTTCTATCCTTGATTTTTTGAGGAATCTCCATACTGTTTTCCATAGTGGCTGCACCAGTTTGCACTCCCACCAGCAGTGTATGAGAGTTCCCTTCTCTCCACATCCTCTCCAACACATGTTGTTTCCTGTCTTGTTAATTATAGCCATTCTGACAGGCGTGAGGTGATATCTCATTGTAGTTTTGATTTGCATTTCCCTGATAGTTAGTGATTTTGAACATCTTTTCATGTGTCTGTTGGCCATCTGTATATCTTCTTTGGAGAAATGTCTGTTCAGGTCTTTTGCCCATTTTTAATTGGGTTGGTAGTTTTTGTTGTTGAGATGCATGAGTTCTTTATATATTTTGGAGATTAAGCCCTTATCAGATGTATGGTTTGCAAATATCTTCTCCCAATTGTTAGGTTGTCTTTTCGTTTTGTTGATGGTTTCCTTTGCTGTGCAGAAGCTTTTAGTTTGATGTAGTCCCATTTGTTTATTTTTTCTATTGTTTCTCTTGCCCGGTCAGATGTGGTGTTTGAAAAGATGTTGCTAAGATCGATGTCGAAGAGCGTACTGCCTATGTTTTCTTCTAGAACTTTCACAGTTTCAGGTCTTACATTCAAGTCTTTAATCCATTTGGAGTTAATTTTTGTGTATGGTGTAAGGTAAGGATCTACTTTCATTTTTGCATATGGCTATCCAGTTTTCCCAACACCATTTGTTGAAGAGACTTTCTTTTCCCCATTGTATGTTCTTGGCTCCTTTGTCAAAGATTAGCTGTCCATAGATGTGTGGGTTTATTTCTGGGCTTTCGATTCTATTCCATTGATCTGTGTGTCTGTTTTTGTGCCAGTACCATGCTGTTTTGGTTACTATAGCTTTGTAGTATATTTTGATATCAGGGAGTGTGATACCTCCAGCTTTGTTCTTTTTTCTCAGGATTCCTTTAGCTATTCGGGGTCTTTTGTTGTTCCATATGAATTTTAGGATTCTTTGTTCTATTTCTGTGAAAAATGTTGTTGGAACTTTGATAGGGATTGCATTGAATCTATAGATGGCTTTAGGAAGTATGGACATCTTAACTATGTTAATTCTTCCAATCCAAGAGCACGGAATATCTTTCCATTTCTTTGTGTCTTCTTCAATTTCTTTCAGAAATGTTTTATAGTTTTCGGTGTACAGATCTTTCACCTCTTTGGTTAAGTTTATTCCTAGGTATTTTATTCTTTTTGTTGCAATTGTAAATGGGATTGTATTCTTAATTTCTCTTTCTGCTACTTCGTTGTTAGTGTACAGAAATGCAACTGATTTTTGTATGTTGATTTTGTATCCTGCAACTTTACCATATTCGTTTATTACTTCTAAAAGTTTTCTGGTGGATTCTTTAGGGTTTTCTACATATAAAATCATGTCATCTGCAAATAGTGACAGTTTCACTTCTTCCTTTCCAATTTGGATCCCTTTTATTTCTTTCTCTTGCCTGATTGCTCTGGCTAGGACTTCCAGTACTATGTTAAATAGGAGTGGTGACAGTGGGCATCCTTGTCTGGTTCCTGATCTTAGAGGGATAGCTTTCAGTTTTTCACCATTGAGGATGATATTAGCTGTGGGTTTCTCATATATGGTCTTTATTATGTTGAGGTACTTTCCTTCTATACCCATTTTATTCAGAGTTTTTATCATAAATGGATGCTGGATATTGTCAAATGCTTTCTCTGCATCTATTGAGATGATCATGTGATTTTTGTTCTTCATTTTATTAATGTGGTGTATTACGTTGATTGATTTGCGAATGTTAAACCATCCCTGCATCCCTGGAATAAATCCCACTTGATCATGGTGTATAATCTTTTAACGTATTGTTGTATGCGATTTGCTAGTATTTTGTTGAGGATTTTCGCATCGATGTTCATCAGTGATATTGGCCTGTAATTTTCTTTTTTTGTGTTGTCCTTGTCTGGTTTTGGTATCAGGGTAATGTCAGCTTCGTAGAATGAGTTAGGGAGCTTCCCCCCCTCCTCAATTTTTGGAAGAGTTTGAGAAGGATAGGTATTAAGTCTTCTTTGAATGTTTGGTAGAATTCACCAGGGAAGCCGTCTGGTCCTGGACTTTTATTTTTGGGGAGGTTTTTGATTACTGTTTCGATCTCCTTACTGGTGATTGGTCTATTCAAATTCTCCACTTCTTCTTGATCCAGTTTTGGAAGGTTGTATGATTCTAAGAATTTATCCATTTCTTCCAGATTGTCGAATTGGTTGGCATATAGTTTTTCATAGTATTCTCTTATAATCTTTTGTATTTCTGAGGTGTCTGTTGTAACCTCTCCTCTTTCATTTCTGATTTTACTTATTTGTGCCTTCTCTCTTTTTTCTTGGTGAGTCTAGCTAAAGGTTTGTCTATTTTGTTGATCTTTTCAAAGAACCAGCTCTTGGTTTTATTAATTTTTCTATTGTTTTTTGGTCTCTATTTCATTTATTTCTGCTCTGATTTTTATTATTTCCCTTCTTCTACTGATTTTGGGCTTTGTTTGTTCTTCTTTTTCCAGTTCCTTTAGGTGCATTTTTAGATTGTTTATTTGAGATTTTTCTTGTTTGTTGAGATAGGCCTGTATCGCTATAAACTTCCCTCTTAGAACCGCTGTTGCTGTATCCCATAAATTCTGGCATGTCGTATTTTCATTTTAGTTTGTCTCCAGGTATTTTTATTTCTTCTTTGATTTCTTCGTTAACCCAGTCGTTGTTCAGTAGCATTTTGTTTAATCTCCATGTATTTGTGGCTTTTCTGATTTTCTTCCTATAGTTGATTTCTAGTTTCATACCGTTGTGGTCAGAAAAAGATGCTTGGTATTATTTCAATCTTCTTAAATTTATGGAGACTTGTTTTGTGGCCTAATATGTGATCAATCTTGGAGAATGTTCCATGTGCATTTGAAAAGAACGTGTATTCTTCGGTTTTTGGATGGAATGCTCTGTATATATCTACTAGGTCCATCTGTTCTAAGGTGTCGTTTAAGGCCAATGTTTCCTTATTGATCTTCTGTTTGGATGATCTATCTGTTGGTGTAAGTGGAGTGTTAAAGTCCCCTACTATTATTGTGTTACTGTCTATTTCTGTTTTTATGTCTGTTAATAATTGCTTTATATATTTAGGTGCACATACATTGGAGTGCGTAGATATTTACAAGTGTTATATCCTCTTGTTGGATTGTTCCCTTGATCATTATGTAATGCCCTTCTTTGTCTCTTTTTACAGTTTTTGTTTTAAAGTCTATTTTGTCTGATATGAGTACTGCTACCCCAGCTTTCTTTTCATTGCCATTTGCGTGGAGTATCTTTTTCCATCCCTTCACTTTCAGTTTGTGAGTGTCTTTAGGTCTGAAGTGTGTCTCTTGTATGCAGCATATATATGGGTCTTGTTTTTATCCAGTCAGCCACCCTATGCCTTTTAATTGGGGCATTTAGTCCATTGACGTTTAAAGTAGCTATTGATAAGTATGTACTTACTGCCATTTTTAACTTTTTATTTTTTTTTCCTCAGTGTTTAAGTAGTCCTTCTCTGTTCCTTACTTCTTCTATACAGAATTGATGGTCACTTTAGTTTGACCTCTGTCTGAAAGCTGTACTCTTTAACTACCCTCCTCCCTCCTTTATGTTTTTGATATCATATCTAACCTCTTTTTTGTGCATTTGTATCCATTACGTTCTAATCATTGAAATAGATAATTTTTCCTATTTGTGGTCTTCACTTTTCCCCTTAAATCAGTCCCTTTAACATTTCTTGTAACACTGGTTTCTTGGTGACAAACTCCTTTAATTTTTGCTTATCTGGGAAAATTTTGATCTCTCCTTCCATTTTGAACGATAACCTTGCCGGGTAGAGTATTCTTGGCTGTAAGTTTTTTCCTTTTAGCACTTTAAATATATCGTGCCATTCTCTTCTAGCCTGTAAGGTTTCTGCTGAGAAGTCAGCTGATAGCCTTATGGGGTTTCCTTTGTATGTAACTTGACATTCTCTTGCGGCTTTTAGGATTCTCTCTTTATCTTTAATTCTGGACATTTTGATTATGATGTGTCTTGGTGTGGGCCTCTTTGGGTTTATCTTGTTTGGGGCTCTCTGTGCCTCCTGTACCTGGATGTCTGTTTCCTTCCTTAGGTTAGGGAAGTTTTCATCTATTATTTTTGAAATAGATTCTCTGCCCCCTTGTCTCGCTCTTCTCCTTCCGGGACACCTATAACACGGATGTTAGTGCGCTTGATGTTGTCCCAGAGGTCCCTTAGACTGTCCTCACTCTTTTTAATTCTTTTCTCTTTTACCTGTTCACCTTGGGTAATTTCTTCTAGTCTTTCTTCCAGCTCACTGATCCGTTCTTCTGTATCCTCTACTCTGCTTTTGAGTCCCTCTAATGAGTTTTTCATTTCCAGTATTGTATTCTTCATTTCTGATTGGTTCTTTTTATATCTTCCATTTCTTTGTTGACATTCTCACTGAGTTCATCTATTCTTCTCCCCAGATCAGTGAGCATCCTTAACACTCTTAGTTTGAACTCTCTGTCAGGTAGGTTGCTCATTTCTGTTTCACTTAGTTCCTTTTCTGGGGTTTTGTCCTGTTCCCTTACTTGGAATGTATTCTTTTGCCTCCTCATTTTGCCTCTTTCCCTGTGCTTGTGTCTACGTATTAGGTAGGTCAGCTACGTCTCCTGCTCTTGGATAGGTGACCTTATGTAAGTGATGGCTTAGGAGGCTTCCAGTGTGCTTCCCTCAGTTCTCAATGTTCCAGGGGTGGCCCCTATGTGGGCTACGTGTGTCCTTCTATTGTGGCCTGTTTGCTCTCCCTGTAGGCGCCCAGGGAGGCTGAGTTATGCTCCTGGCCAGCTGTTGTAATGCTCAGCTGCTTGTAGTTGTTGTGGGCCCTTCAGTCTCTTTATCAGGTGTGGGGAGCCCCAGCACAGTTGGCTGTAAGTTCTAATACCACATTTCTGTTGCAGTATTTCTTTTAAGTGAGTAGGCCCCCAGTGTGGCAGGTTGTTAGGCTCAGGGCCTTAGAATTGCTGTAAACCTCTAGCCTATTAGGTCTCTTGTCAGCTCTCTGAGGATTGCAGCTGGGTGGGGCTGGCCTCAGGCACAGGAGCACCCAATTGTTTCAGGCTTTGGAAGGTGGGGCAAACCTCCTATGTGGGTCTTTGAGAAGCACAAGTCTTCTGCAGCTGACAAGCCCTGCCGCCCAGAGGTCCACACACACAGTCAACACAGTCCTGCCCCGTGTGAGCGCCCCGACCTCCCCAAGCGGACCCAGTCTCTCCACGGCGGGAGCCCCACACACTCTGCCACTGCTGCACACTCTCCACCCGCTCCTTGTGCACACCCTGCCCCGCTCAAGTCAGCTCAGTTGCCAGGCTGCAGAAAATCCAGTCACCAATCTATGCAGGCCCACACGTTGCCTGAGGGCTTGTTGTTGGGTGGGGCCAGTCTCTAGGGTGGGCTGCCTGCCCTGGCTGAGCTGGATTAAATCGGTGCTCTAGCGGGTGGAGCAGACCCTGGGCTAGCTGGTCTCAGGGAAAACTCCAGTGGCGTCTGTGTCAGCACGCTCACACCAGGCCACAACAATGGCCGCCGCCAATGTCCCAGTCCCTGGAGAGGTCTCACCCCTCACCGAGATGCACTCAGGGCCTATTAGGTGAGTCTCTTGTCACCAAAGCAGTGTGCACCTTTCTTTCTGGTGATTTTAGGATGCTTTCTGGAACGGGTGAGTTTGTGCGCGGGCCCTTTAAGAGCCAGTTTTAGTTTCTTTGTGAACCGGGTTTTCTGGGGGTGCTCCCCAATGCTTTAGTAGCAGGCAAGGTCAGATATTATGCCACTGGTGTCGATTGTGCTGGGTCCACAAAATGCCCACAGCGGGGGTGCTCCCCGGCTCAGGACCCCGCGCCTCCAGGGAGGCTGGGTACCTGTGAGCTGCTCCCGGCGGCCGTGACGCTGGCGGCTTGTGAAGGTGGCGTTTTTCCTCTCCAGAAGGGAGTCTCTGCCTCTTCCACCCCAGTTAGGATTGTCCGTTGTTGCAGGAGTTCCTCTCATCCAGTTTTCAGTTCTGTCTCAGGGGTAATTTTTCCACGAGTAGTTGTAAATTGGCTGTGTCCACGGGAGGAGGTGAGTTCAGAGTCTGCCTACGCCGCCATCTTGACTCCGCCTCCCATTGTTTTTCTTAATGATACAATTTTCAAGTATGTTTTGGCCCTTCTGTTACCCCTTCTTGAACACATTTCCTTCTATCCTACTCAGAGATAGTTAAGATCATAGATTTGGTGTTTATAATTCACATGCATTTCTTTGTAATTTTCTATATATGAGTGGATCCCTAAGCATTCTGCAAAATTGTGTATTTTTAATATAAATAGGATACACTGGATAAATTTTTGTTCAACTTGCTGCTAGCATAATATTGTGTTTGTGAGATTTATTCATGTTCATACATATAGCTCTAGTTCATTTGCTTTTACTGCTACATAGTATTAAGTTGTATGCACATACCAAAATGTATTTAACTATATTCCTCTTGATAAACAGTAAGTTTTATTAAGCTTTTTTCCTTTCTCCTTTGATTTTTTCATTTTTTTTATATATACTTTTGCTACTTACAAACAATGCTGCTCTAAAACTCTTGTGCATATCTCCTTGTGTAAGTGTGTGAGAGTTCTCTTGTTCATAGAGTGAAATTATGGGATTGTAGGGAATGTATTCAAATTTACCGTATAGGTTCAAATTGGCAACATTATTGTTAAATTGTTGTCTATGTGATTTTATTTTCTATTCCAAATCCACAACCCTCCTAGGGTAAGGAAGAAGAGACTGAGAGTGGGATATGATAAAAAAATGTAATAAATAAATTAATTCTTTAAAAAGGACAGTAAGGGAAGGTAGAAAAAAAATGAGGAGAAGCAATATGTGTAAGTGTGTGCAAGTGTTTGTGGAGTTGTAGAATTCTGTGTTGTTAATGCCAAATACAAGACTCTTCAGAACTTCAGATCACTTTTGTGCTGTGAGATGTTGAACATAGCGGAGTTCAGGAGCATGGGGGGTGTAAACACACATACAATGGGAGAGGAAACCACGCCCTCTGTCCCAGCAGCCCCCTCACTTTAGGAGTAGAACAGCCACCTTTTGTATTGAGTCAAGATCTTTTCCAGAATATTTTTCAAACCTACACTTGGCCCTTAAGTTGAAACCTATTTGCTCTAGGATGTGTTAACTGTTTCACTTCCATATCATTTAATACCTATAACAGGATTTTGCCATCATTTTAACTTAGCAATCCACTTTTTCTATTTGAAGAACTGTTTTAACACACTTTAAGGTTGCCATGGAAAAAGTATAGGCTTTTTAGTTATATTTGAATCCAAATTCCAGCACCCACATTTACTCACTTCATGGGAAAAATAACACTATTTAAACTTTTTCAGCCTGTTTTATTTTATGTCAAATGAGGATATCAATGCTATGAAAATAAAATGAGAAGGCGCGTGCTAAGAGTGCAAACTCAATAAATGTTAATTCTCTCCCTTTATTTCTCCTCAAATTGAGAAGATTCTCAGAGTGGTGACTACTATTTTAAAAAAACTCTAAAATATCATTGTGAAACTTAATATACAAAAATCAGTTGTGTGTCTATACACTAACAACAAATTACATGAAAAAGAAATAAAGAAAACAATACTATTTACACTTGCATCATAAACAATAAAATACTTAGGAATAATTTAACCAAGGAGATGAAAGATCTGTACATTGAAAACTATAAGACATTGATGAAAGAAATTGAAGAAAACACAAATACGTGGAAAGAAATCCCATGTTCATGGATTGGAAGAATTAAGATTGTTAAAATGTCTATAGTACCCAGATTCCATGCATTCCCTATCAAGATCCCAACAGCATGTCTACAGAAATAGAAAAAACAATTCTAAAATTTGTATGGAACCACAGAAGACCCCAAATAGCCAAAGTAATCCTGAGAAAGAACAAAGCTGGAGGCCTCACACTCCTTGATTTCAAACTATATTATAAAACTACAGTCATCAAAACAGTGTGGCACTAGCATCAAAACAGACACATATACCAATGGAACAGAATTGAGAGCCCAGAAACAAACCCATGCATATATGGTCAACCAACATTTGACAAGAGAGCCAAGGATACTCAATGGAGAAAAGACAGTCTCTTCAATAAATGGTGCTGAGAAAACTGGATATTCACATGAAAAAGAATGAAACTGAACCCCCTATCTTACACCACTCACAAAAATTAACTTGAAATGTAATAAAGGCTTGAACATAAGACCTGAAACCATAAAACTCTTAGAAGAAAACGTAGGCAGTAAGCTCTTTCGACAATGGTGTTGGCAATGATTTTTTGGATATGATTCCCAAAGCACAAGCAACAAAGCAAAAATAGGCAAGTGGGGCTACATCAAACTGAAAAGCTTCTGCACAGCAGAGGAAACCATTGACAAAATCAAAAGGCAACCTACAGAATGGAAGAAAATATTTTCAAACCACAGATCTGATAAGAAGTTAACATCCAAAATATATAAAGAACTCTTACAACTCAATAGGAAAAAAAAAAAAAAACCCACCAAAAACAAAAAACCCAAACAAAGCAAAAAAGAAAACAACAAATAATCCAGTTAAAAAATGGGCGAAGCACCTGAATAAACATTTTTCCAAAGAAGATATTCAAATGACAGGTACATGAGAAGGTGCTCAACATCACTAATCATCAAGGAAATGCAAATCAAAACCACAATGAGATATCACCTCAAACCTGTTAGAATGGCTATTATCAAAAAAAACAAGAAATAAGTGCTGGGGAGGATGTGAAGAAAAGGGAACCCTTGTGCCCTCTTGGTGGGATTGTAAATTGGTGCAGCCACTATGGAAAACAGTATGGAGGTTCCTCAAAAAGTTAAAAATAGAACTACCATGTGATCCAGCAATTTCCACTTCTGGGTATATATCTGAAGGAAATGAGGTCACTATCTAGAAGAGATATCTGCACCCTCATGTTCACTGCAGCATTATTTACAATAGCCAAAACATGGAAACAACCTAATTATCCATTGATGGATGAATGGATAAAAAAAATGTGGTGTATATATATATATATATATGGAATATTTTCAGCCTTAAAAAAGAAGGAAATCCAGACACTTGCAACAACATGGATGGACCTTGAGGGCATTATGCTAAGTGAAATAAGTCAGACAGAGAAAGACAAATAGTGTATGATGTTACTTTAAGTAGAAACTAAACAAACTGAACTCATAGAGACAGAGAACGGTTTGCTGGTTGCCGGGGCTGGAGGGGGCAGTGGTTGGGGGAAACGGGTGAAGGTGGTCAAAGGGTACAAACTTCCGGTTATAAGACGAATAGGTTCTGGGGATATAATGTACAGTGTGGTGACTACAGTTAACAATACTCTATTGTATGTTTGACAGTTGCTAAGAGAGTAGATCTTAAAAGTTTTGACCACACACAAGAAAATTGTAACTATGTGAGGTGATGGATGTGTTACAAACCTTACTGTGGTAATCATTTTGAAATATATTCTTATACCTAATCATTATATTGGACCCTTTAAACTTACACAATATTCTATGTCAATTATATGTAAATAAAGTTGGGAAAAAGAGATTATAGACTACTTATATAACCAACTATGAATAATTTAAAATGTGTGGGTAAACATATACAAATGCATTTCAAGATAAAATTATATTGTGTTACTTTGTGTACATGATTTCTATGGTAATATAATTATAGATTTGCTTCCATAGATTTAATTTGCTTTGTGTACTAAGAAAAGTTCAAGATTCAAAGAAGAACATGTATGGCTTGTTTATCAAATATGATTAAAATCTTAACTGGCTTGGGAAAAAATAAAAAATGAAATAAAGCTGTGGCTAAAATTTTGCCTATTCCAAGGTATAATGTGGGAAAATTAAAATTCACATGAATGTCCTAGTGGAGAATAGTCATTAGAAAAATCTTATGGTCAAAGAAATTCATCTTTTGAATATAATCTTTTCATTTTCTTGTGCTCGGAATGAAGCTGTCACCTAATATATCTATAGTCTTCCTATTGGCTAGAATCTAGTAGACTAATGTTTCACACTTCAACATTTCAAAAAAATCTTCCGTTGCCATTATATATGCATACATTCAATACATTTTTGCTATTGTTATGCATTAGCAGTTTTTATCTAACGAACATATGGAAAAGCATAAAAATAATCTCATTTTTAAATGTTACTTTGTAAGTAAACTCCTAAATAACTTTCAAAGAACTTTTTTCAGGTTTTAGTTTATCAAATTTATCATTATCATATTTCTGGTTAAAAACTCATTTGTTTAAATATTTTTATGAGTAGACTCCATTTTTATAACAGCTTTAGTTTTATAAAAAATTGAGAAGATAGTACAGAGTTCCCCGTAAGCCTCCTCCCTCTACACACAGATTCCCCTATTATTAACACGTTACATTAGTGTGTACATTTGTTACAATTAATGAACCAATACTGATATATTAATATTGTTAGCTAAAATCCATGGTTTACTCAGATTTCCTTAATTTTTATCCAATGTTGTTTTTTGTTCCAAGATTCCATCCAGGTTACCAGATTGCATTTGGTGGTCATGTCTCCTTAGGCTCCTCTCGGCTGGGATAGTTTCTGAGACTTTCCTGGTTTTCGATGACCTTGACAGTTTTGAGGAGTACTAGTCAGGTATGTTGTAAGATGCCCTCTATTGGAATGTGTCTGATGTTTCTCTCATGATTAGGCTGGGGTTGTGGGGTTTCGGGAGGAAGAGCACAGAGATGAAGTGTCACTTTCACTGCACTGTATCAACAGCGTGCACCACGAAGAGGGTCTATCACCCCGATCTTGACCACGACCACCTGGTTGCAGTGGTGTCTGTCAGGCGTTTCGCTTGTAAACTACTCTATTTTCCCCCTTCCACACTGTCTTCTTTGGAAGGAAGTCACTATGCACAGCCCACACTCAAGGCGTGGGGAGTTCTCTCATGCTCCTTTAGGGTGAAACATTATTGTTTTTAAAGCACTTATTAAAAACTTACAACACACGAGCTTTTCCCATGTGCTTCAGAAAACCATATAAATTAGGATTTAAGATAAGGTGAACAAGGGCCAAAAAGAACAATTCTTTTGAGGCATTTAATTCCCTTCTCTCTACGCTTCGCCTCAGTCTCTCAGGTCACTTCTTCCGGTCTCAATTTTCATCCGCAGCCCCCAGACTAATCCCCAGAGCAGATTTTCTCATTTTCAGCAATATTGATATTTTGGGCCAGGTAATTCTTTGCTGTGGGGGGAATGCCCTGTACATCGTAGGATGTTTATCGGTCTCCTGGCCTCTAGACGCCAGTAGTACCTCCTGTACACTTTGCCTCCGGCTGTGACCACCAAAAATGCCTCCAGACGTAGCCGAATTCCCACGGATGGCCAAATGGACCCAGCAGAGAACCACTGCCACAGGTTATCATCCGTCTTCTGAATTGGTGTTTAATTCTTTCACTTATACATTTAACAAATATATTCAATTGTCAATAAATATCCCAACCTACCGAAAATTTCCCTAGATTATTTATGCTCTGCAGCTATTTATCTGATTTAAAGCTCTTACTACCCTCTAGAAATGGAAGATCTGCCCTATGTCCCCATCTCCTGAAGAAAATATATTAAAAAGATTCCTCTGGTCCTTTACAACATCTTTCAATCAGTTTTATCTCTCCTTTATTTAAAAAAAAATAATCCCTCCAATTGAGGATCAAGTTATCTCACTATACTACTATCATTCTACCTTCTAAGAGCTACTAATTTCCAAATCACTTCTTCAATTCGTTGAGGGGTTTGGCACCTGGCTCTCCACCTCAATTCCTGCTCGCTCTGACGGAACATCAACAACACAGATTACGTCTGACCAAGAACCCAAAATGTGGCAACCAAACTGCTGACTGGGCAGCTGCCTTCTCGTGTCACCACATCCATTCATTCACTTTCTCCTGCGAAGTCTCCTCTGTGTGTTTCTTTAAACTCATCTCCCCACATCCTCGTGTTTCAGGGCATCATCTCAAACTCTCTTACTGAAGGCTTTCAGCAGCGTCATTCCCAATCTTTGCCCCTAGCCTCTATCCTCTCATTTACCCACTGCTACTCCTTCATTGTAATCCTTTAAGATTAGGTTGGTTTTTAACTACAGTGTTTTAAAAGTCTTCTATTGCTTCCCATTGCTGAAAAATGAGGCCTAACACATTGTTATAGTCACTCGATCTGGTCCTCATATAACTGTGAGCTCATCTTCTGTGTGTGCTCTCCTTATGTATAGGAACTCTGCACTGCAGTTTTGTTTTTCATGAGCTGCTTTTCAGTGTTTTGTGCTGTAATAACATGGTTTTGTTGCATAAGATAAAATCTCAGACTTCAGTATCCTATGACTTAAGTATTTATTTCTCACAGATGAATTTGTGGGTTGACTCGGCAGCTCTACTCTAGGCTGCTGCTTTCTCAGGTCTGGTCTGCTCTGCAAATCCCAACCTTTCAACCCATGGCAGCCAAGGTATGTTCTTTCCATGGAGACATTGAAACCATATGGGAGTCATTAAAAATACATGATGCCTTTAAAGACATAAGCACTATTGTTTCATCCCATATTTCGTTAGTCAAAGTAGGTCACAGGGTTGGGTCCATAGCCAAAGATTGGAGAAGTGTCTAGTACCTAGGATGAGGCCATAGTCAGTGTATTCATCTGAAGGGGTGAGGAATCAGACCAAGAAAGTGCCATACACTTTCCTACCTCTCTTCCTCTCATATGCTGCTGTCTCTGCCTCAATTGTCTCTCGTAACTACCTTTGTAATCTGGTAAACTCCTAATCATCATGCAACTTGCAGTTAAATATCGTTATCTGTGGGGATCTTCCCTTTTCAAACAGGCAGACTAAATTTCCCCTTTTTCTTTGCTACCATAGTACCTTATACATTCTTCTTCTACAGCTGTTTTATTAAATCATTTAAGTGTAGAAAGACTTATTATCTATGTTCCTGACTCCTCCGCTGAGCTTGTAGAGGATCCTTTAGGTTAGGAGACAGATATTCCCTTTGCTGGGCCCGTGGTATGTACCCCACAAACTGTTGAAAGATTAGATGAATTTAACTCCATCTGAATGGCTGCACAAGATCCCTGCCCATCCCTAAGAGGTATAAAAATTATTACAGATAAGGAGGTAAGAGGAAAAATAGAGAGGAACTACTTTTTTTCCCTACTACAAGACTGAAATTGATTGTAACTTTTAAGAATATAGAATGGCTATAGACTTGTTTTTAAACTGATGACCAGTCTCTGAGAAGAGCACACGTTGTACAAATTCAAAGAGAGAGGTTTTATAGTTGTGGAAGCTGCTCATATATAGAAAGGATATTGGACAGAAAGATGTGTTAAAACATAGGAGAGGTGATTGTTGGAGCTCGTGACGAAACCACACCCTGTCTTCATTACTCTGTAAGACAATTTCAACTCTTCTTGCTTACCTTTAGTCTTTATTTCACCTCCAAAAAAAGTCAGAAAACAATCAAACAAAATCAAGGAGAAGCTCTGAAAAAGTAGCATTCAGCAGTTTTATTCCACATTTGTTAAAACAGAGAGCTGCATCTAGGTTGGTTTCCTTGGAAGGATGATGGTATCTGTGGTACCAGGGATAAGGGGTGGAAGTGAGATGCGTGGTGCAACTGCACTTGTCGCTGAGATAATCAACTGGCCTCTGACTACGGAGAATGCTAGTTAGATTCATGGGGAAAGAACCAAACCAAAACACAAACTACTGATTTAGTATACTAGATAGATACATACCTTGGTTTCTACTTTTATTTTTAGACATAATTTAGTCTCATGCCTTCAAAATTTTACACTCAAATTAAAGTTATTTAAAAAGAGTAACCAAGCCTCCAGAGGTCCTCACTGGCCGTGATGGTATTAAGGAGTATATGAGGTACTTTAGATTCATTATTTTTACATCATTTTGTGCTATTGCTTTTCATAATAAGGCAACAAAAATTTCTTTCTATTTTCAAGTTTTAAGTAATAAACCAAACAACATTTGCATCACATTAGCTGTTTTTCTTGAATATTGATTCAGTAACTATGACTAAATAGATTATAGTCAAGCTACAAATCTATCAGTAAGTGAAATCAATAAGAACCACAAAGTTACTGGATTTTTGGTTCTAAGTAATTCATAATGGAGCACAGATGACTAGTTGCTATTGTAAAGTATTATATTTACTCATTATAAGATACATATATCAGTTATCAATTTAGTCAAACTTTCATACATTATTTTCTTTTGTTACAAATGAGACCTGTTATGATCTTTCTCTCTTCCCCAAACCCATATATTTTATTCTTAATCTTCAACCTATTGTTTTCTAGACAAATTTTAGAATAAATGGGGAGCAAAGAATTTTTCCGAATAAAATGTTGAATAAAATTTGCAACTCATCATAACTACCAAAAAATCCTATTTCCTAAGGCAAAGGAAGGATTGATACAAACCAGCAGCATTTGCTATCAGAGAAATTTGCTATCATAGTTACCTTGTGATCATCACTATGCCTCCACAGGCAAAATTGTCTAATTCAGCGACAACTGGCAGAAGAGCCTAAGATGTTGCACATTCAAATGTTAATAAAAAACAAGAGAGACAAGTGGTGAATAAGACCATTACGTTGGTCAACATCCTTGAAGTTTTACTGAACCTCATAGACAATTACTTTTCTATGAAATAAAAGATGTTGCTTTAAAGCAACTCAGTAGCTTTATATATATTACTTCAAATTTGTTATGGTTGAACAGCTTGAGAGGAAAAATGTCCTGTAATAGAAAAAACAATGCTGGCTATTTCTTCCTGATACGTGTGATTTCTATAATGATAGTTGCTACTCTGGGTAGATCATTTTTATTCAAGGTTTATATAACTATACTTCTACACAAACTTAGCCAAGATTTTACACAGTATATCTGTGTCAAATACCTGTAGTTCATTTGAGCATGTTACATGCATCTGATCAATTCATCAAAAAAGAAAAAAATAAAGGTTTTGTCATTACTGTTGCTTTAGATCTTCTGTTTGTTCTTTTCCTTTTTCCTTTCAGTGTTCCTATAAATATTTAGATTTAATTTTTAAAATGTTTACAACTGTTTTTTTTGAAATATCCCAGCATATATAGTTTAATCTTAGTATTTACCAACATTGGCAATGAATTAATACAACTGCCTAAGGGATAATTGAACAGAATTTATCAAGAGTATATAAATATATTCCCAAGAAATAAAGTAATACCTTCTAATAATTTAGAGGCCCATCATTCCAGATGTCCTTAAATTATATAGAAGTAAGCATTGAGAATGTGAGGTAGTTTGAAAGCACAGACTTTAGTAAATCAGAATAGTTCAAAGTATTTAGTCATGTAGGAGGTGATCTGATGCAGACCCTGCTGATAAATAAGCCTGCATAGTAAGAACACAAGGTAATCTTGTAAAGCACCTTTTTTTTTTTTGTGAGGAAGATCAGCCCTGAGCTAACATCCATGCCAATCCTCATCTTTTTACTGTGGGAGACGGGCCCTGAGCTAACATCTATTGCCAATCCTCCTCTTTTTTTTTTTCCCTTTTTCTCCCCAAAGCCCCAGTAGATAGTTGTATGTCATAGTTGCACATCCTTCTGGTTGCTGTATGTGGGACGCCACCTCAGCATGGCTGGAGAAGCAGTGCGTCTGTGCCCGCCTGGGATCTGAACCCGGGCCGCCAGTAGAGGAGTGCGCACACTTAACCGCTAAGCCACGGGGCCGGCCCCTAAAGCATCTTTAATCCTAGGATTTCTGTCAATTGCCTCAATTAGGATCATGATGCTTCCGAGTGTAATAACGTATACTATAACTAGAATTACTCGGCTCTCTCTTGGCCTCCATCATGGCCATATTTAGGACAAGTCACCAATTGGAGCAAGACTTAATTCTCACCATGAGGATAGCCAGGAGAAATGCTTCGTAAGACTGACCGTGCCAGAATTACCATCTTAAACAGTTCAGTCACTGGACTCAATGATTCCCTTCACTACTCTCTCCCCCCTAACTTAGAAAGTCTCTGCCCATCCTGACCAAATGCCCATGATATAAAAGATAAATGCTTTGAATTTACCCAATAGTTTTTTCTTTCATAGTACTTTTGCTAGACACTGTTGGTTAGATAATCCGAGAGCTAGCTATTTCCGTCATCTTCTCAAACGCAATTCTTTAAATATTAAGGCAAAAACATAAGACTAAATATATTCTCATCTGTGTTGCAGCTAAGGTTGGCCATGATTCCGGTCCTGGCAGGTTAGATGGGCATGTAAGGGGAAGTCAACTTGAGAGGCTGATAGATATTTTTCTTACTCTCATTGATACATGAGATAAAAATCCTATTTGCTTCTGGCACAACCCTATTCCTGCTTCTGAATATCTCCATCAGTCATCATACTAGGATCTGGAGAAGTCTACCTGCAACCACGGAATGAAAGATAATGGAGAAAAAGACAGAAATATGTAGAATCTTGGTGGTATTGTTAAGAGGCGGCATGAGTGCTTGGAACAGCCTACCTCCAAATTTCTTTTTATATCAGGAAAAATCCTACCCCCCACCTTGTTGAAACCCCTGTTACTTTGATTCACAAGCATTGCTACCTGTACACTGTTCTCAGGACCCATCAAAATTAAAACTATCTTTGTGTTTATCAAAATTAAGACCATCTCTGTAAGCATTTGGCTATTTTACTGAAACAGAATCATGATTTCCACCAATTTCTAAGAAACTATAACCTAGTTCATTTCCATGAATCAATGTCTTCCTTGCGTATTTCACTTCTGTCACAAATTTTTATATATATACATAAAATATAGGTCATAGAAAGTCATTAGTATATAGAGAATAGCAAGTTAATATCAAAGTAGTATCAATATAAATTATATTTATTCAAAATACTTTCTTTTTATTAATAGTTTTATATATAAAAAAAATAGATATATGCTTCTCCTCTAAAGAAATTGATCAACATAAATAAAAGCACAACTGTTTAGAAGCCCCTGGCATGTTTTATAATTGTATTGTTAATATTAAAATACTCAATAAATCCTCAAATGCTTGATGTAGAGCTTATTGATCTAGTCCTTATTCAACTATCACTAATGTATTTTCTTGCCTATAGTGATGTACAAATTATGTCTTTTTAAAAAGAATAATAGTTTTTACCATGCAGGAATGACCTTCTTCATTTCTGTCAGTTGTTGTCTGGATTAGGCAGACAATATAGTGAAGCAGTTCCAAAGTGTGAATTGGAATAATCTAGATCCTTAGTTTAAATTCCAAAAAAATAAAATTTTCACTTAAAATTTAAAAAAACAGGAATGTATATTCATTTAGGACATTTATTCTTTTCAAAAGGCTTTCACATATATTACTTCCTTGAGTCTAAGAACAATTTTATGTTTGTTTAAAATATTAACTCTGTTTTGTAGGCGAGGAAATTGGGACTCAGGGATGCTGAGTAATTGCTAGAGCTCATCTGGTTAGTAAGGGGCAGATCAGACCTGAATTCAGAACTTTGGACTCCTAGCCCTGTGATCTTCTGAAGGCAAAAAGTTTTGTAAAGAAATTATCTGTAAAGTTTTCAAGCTTTTCTCCTTGTCTTTGACTTTGAACACTTTTGCTATGACGTGTCTGTTTGTGACTCTCCTTTTGTTTATCTTACCTGGAGTTTGTTGAGCTTCCTAGATGTGTATGTTATCATTTTTCACTAAATTTGGGGATTTTCCAGCCATTATTTTTTCAAGTTTTTTCCCCCTGCTGTCTCCTTTCCTTCCAGTGGTCACGTTATGCGTATGTTGGTGTTCTTAATGGTGTCTCCTGTTTCTCTGAGACTCTCTCTTCCTTGGCTTGCATAATTTCCATGAATCTATCTTGACGTACGTTTGTTCTCTCTTCCGCCAATTGAGACTTACTCTGTAGCCTCTCTAGTGAATCTTTTATTTCAGTTATTGTAACTTTTCAACTCCACAATTTTAATTTTGTTCTTTTTTATAATTCTTGCCTCTTTATTGATATTTTCTATTTAATGCAACATTGTCAGCGTACCTCCCTTTGTTTCATTGATCATGCTTTCCTTCAGTTCTGTGAACATATTTATGATTACTTTAAAATATTTTTCTGATAAATCTGACATCTGGTCTCTCTCACAGGCAGTTTCTGTTGGCTGCTGTTTTTTCAGTTTATGGGTCATACTTTGCATGTCTTACAATTTTCTTTTATTGGAAACTGAACATTTTAGATATATTATCACATCTCCAGGTACTGGTGTCTCTCCCCTCTGGGGTTATTATTTTTATTCACTTGCTTATTTGTTTAGTGACTGACTGGATTACTTTAGTGAAATCAATTCCAGCCCTTCTGCCCCCTACCACATGGTGTTCGGGCTCTGATACTGTTCCTCAGGGAGCTGTGCATTGGGTGTGTCAGCAGTCACCCTGCGATGCTGCAGGTGGGTTTGTTCCGACTCTTGCTCTCTCTTCCTGGCCACACACAGGTGTTAAACCGCACTAATTGCTGATTGTTTTCAACAATGCATTAGGGCATATGTTGTTCTACACACAATCCAATGAAATTCTGGCTTCTTTGAAGGAAGTTTCTGAGGTCAATGTTTGATTTTTCTTCTGACCCCAAGAGAGCTCCTCCCATTTGTCTTACTCCCTGAAATATATACTGAAAACTGTCCCACCTACAGTTCTGCCTGTATCTTGAATCTCCTGTCAATTACCTTTCACCATAACCTCCACTGTTTTTAAGGGTACCTTTAGGATTGAACTTCTTCACTTTCTCTTACCTATGAAGTCAGTTCTTTTGGGAAGAGATCAGGAGCCTTTGTGTTTTAGGGCCTGTTTCTCCCCCAGGGAAAATCTCTGAGCCAGAGCTCCATAGCTGCGGATGGGGACAATGGTAACTTCTCTCTGAGGGACACCCTGCTCTAGGAGCTGAGCCACGGAGTTGGGGGAGCAGGATGCTGAGTCCTCTAGGTTTGTCTCTCCTGGATGAAACAACCACCTCAGGAGCCAGGGCACTGATTGGGGCCCCAGTGTTCTCAGCACCCCGCCCACAAAGAGGAGCCTCGGATCCACGAGTGTCCCCCAAAACTGCACTCCCCCAGGACTTAGCTTCAGTAAGACAGCTGAGGGTAGGGTGGGAATGCTGACACCCTGCTCTCCCTGGGAGAAAGTCCTGCGTGTGGGTGCTGGGGATAGAGGGAGCCTGTGCTCTGGCTGCAACAGCCTGGAGCAGTGTTTCCAACCCGGTGAGTTGGGAGGAGGGTGAGGGGAGCACTCTTGGTTCAAATACCAGAGTCATGCCTTTCTTACCAAATTTTAATGGATATCCTTGAATAGATATTTCTTCATTTGTGGATCACCCTTAGGACCATTACCAGAGGCTTTAACTGGTTGTATTTTTTTGAGTTTTTCACCAGTTTCACTGAGAAGTGGGTCAACGGCACTCCTCACACTGTAATGCCTGAAGTTGGTCCTCTCTACCATAAATGTGATGTTTATTTGTAGATAGGGCTAAAGTGAGATGAGAATTACTAATTTGATTAGAGGTTAAAAAAAAAAGCAGTGTAATGAGTCAGAGTTTTGCTTATAGTTCTGGTGTGAATAATGATGTAATTTGTTAACTTGGATATGCTTTTTTGCTTTTGGTGCAAGTGAAAAATATGTGAAAATAGAAATAGAGTTTAGATCTCTGATTATAAATATAAATATGCAAATATCAACCTATTTGTGGAAATTTAAATATCCTGTAATTTTTTTGACAGAGAATGGTGACTAAGGTAGGACAAATCAGTTTAAATAAAAGAAATGATCCTAAATGACAATAAATGTGAAAATCAGGTTTTTTATGTATAAATTTGATATTTTTCTTTCTTTCTCTACACTTCTACCAATTTTTTTTATCTTTAACTATACTAACTACAATACTTAAGTGCAAGCACCAGAATAAATTATTTTAAGGTCACATTCAGATTTTGGGAAAAATATGTTTTTGTATAGATATTAAATCTATTCTGTTAAATGTCTAAAAGAGGCTTCTCTTTTGAATAAATAAAAGCAACAAAAACTCAGAGTAATTTCTTAAAAATTATTCAAGAGAACAATAGGATCTGATTTTCTTACAATTTTCAGCCGTACTTTAGATTGCTAACGTAAACATGTTCTAAACAATTCCATTATAAGAATTGTTAAAAGAGAAACAACAGGCCCAAAATGGAGTCCCTTGTGCTAAGCCCACATCACCCAACCAAGACTTAATACCTCACCTAACTGCAGTGTCAGCTTCTCCAGGGCTGTGACCTTTAACCAGTCAACGTGGAATTACCTGGTCAGCACCCTTGAGGTCATTTGCCCGACAGACCCTTACCTTCCCCCAAGGAAGGTGACATTGTCTGAGACAATCCACTCTTTGCTAGAATAATTTCCTTGCCTCACCTCTGTCAGTCCATAAACAATCTTCCATTCTGTACAGCTCCTTGAAGCATTTTTCTGTTTGTGAGATGGGATGCTGTCTGGTTCATGAATCATTGAACAAAGCCAATTAGATCTTCAAATTTGCTCAGTTAAATTTTGTTTTTAAACAGAGTGAATTATAAAAATATTATTCTATAAGTTATTTTTTCTATCCTAGTTAAATTTTTATTTGAAAACCAACTGGAAATATTGTGTGGGGGATCAGAATTGGCCACCCCAAAATGTATCTCTTTGGCATGAGGATTATTTTTGGCTACTGAGGATTATTACTTTTAAAAACTGCAGACATGATAGGCCAGCCTGGCGGCATAGTGTTTAGGTTTACACACTCTGCTTTGGCTGCCTGGGGTTTGCGTGTTCATATCCTGGGCAGGGACTGACGCACCACTCATCAAGCCACGCTGTGGCAGGCGTCCCACATACAAAAGAGAGGAAGATTGGCACAGATGTTAGCTCAAGGACAATCTTCCTCAGCAAAAAGAGGAAGATTGGAATAGGTGTTAGCTCAAGGCCAATCTTCCTCACCAAAGAACAAACAAACAAAAAAAGTACAGACATGGGAGAAGCTCTGAAAAGTAGAATTTACCCTTTGTAAGAGACATTTACATTTGTAAGGGAAATCTCCATCTGTAAAGGTGTCTTCCTCTCTGCACCAGGAAGAAGGGGGTGTGACTTTATCTCTAGAAACTTATCAATGCGGAAGGCAAGGACTTAAAGCTGTGCAATAACCTTACTCTTATTTACTGTGCTTTTGTGGTAATCTCTTATAACTGACTCCCCCCACCCCGACATCCTCCTTTGTCTTTAGCTGAAGATGGTACTTAAGATGAGAGACCCCGCCATTTTGGCGAGTTGCTTTGTTTTCCCGGGTCTCTTCCATGTATACCTGTTATAAAGCTTTGTTTGACTTTCTCCTGTTATTCTATCTCATGTCGATTTAATTCACACACCAGCCAGAAGGACCCAGAGGGTAGAGGATTTGTCTTCTCCACCTACAACTGCATAAGAAATTAATTGTAAAAATAAATAATAAGTGTATAGATATTACTGTTTATAAAGCATTTTATTTGTATAATCTTATTTAAGTTTACCAAATCACATAAGAGTGATATTATTAAGACATTATTTTTTTATTTAGTTCCCACAAGATGCTTACTATCATTCATGCAAGTAACAGGTAACTGAGAAAATTTTTCTGAAAGAAATAATATGCTAGGCTCCTGGGAAAAAACATTTTAGAATAATATATTTCCCTCCCTAAAAGGAGCCATTAGTAACTAGATGGGATATATGTACACGCAAGTACCAAATAGTCTTCTAACTATCTAACATTCTAACTGCTTCCAAAAGGTAACCCAACATGTTGTTTTACCACTCAGAGAATGGGAAAATAAGTAACAATTTAGATAAAAATACAAGTACTATGCTTGTGGGAACATAGCACTTTGAAACTGAACAGTTCTACATGGAATTTAAACGGATATTTTCCCACTTTGATTCTACCTCATTATTATAGAGCCAAAGATACGTCAGTGTGAACCAAATGTGTCTGACATCAAGTAAAGAATTTTATTTCCAATTCTCTGATATTAAATTCCCGCTTTCTGTCCAGAATCAGTAGACGTTTAAAAAAAATTATTTCCTTTTGAAATCCAGTACAAGTACCATGTCAGTCACACTTTTTTAGACTATATTAAATTAGCAGTTTTGTTTATTTGATAGAATTGCCTCCCACAGTTATAAATTTTAAGAAAAAACACTCTAGTAGATTATTTGTTTGAGAACCTAAAAGAGAGCATAATGAGTCTTTATATGAAATCAGCGGCAAATGGAGGTGTGTATAAAATAAAACACATACATAGAAAAACATGTAATTCATTGAACAAGTACACTGAATGTGTGTAAGGTACCAGTCTAATATGCCTTTGTTCATTAATTGTTACTCTCATTTCGATACATTTTGGAAATTTTTATGCAACTTGGTGCTTTAGTTTGCTCCAATGAGATCTCTGAGTTCAAGCAGTATTTGACCTCTAATCCTAATTTCCTCCTTTGCTGCATCAACCTCTGCTTCAGGGATAGTGTACTCCAGGGTCTAACGTAGGCTGAATTCAGGAAGAAAATAATGACTCAAACCATGAGGCTTTTCTCTTTAGCCTTAAAAATAAAATACTGGCTAACATTTAAATGGCTGTTTCCATGTTCCAACCACTGTTCTAATAGTCTCACAGACTAACTTGTTTAATGAGCGCAACCAGCCCTATGCTGTGGGTCCCCATTACCCCCACTACAAAGGAGATGTCATGTAACTTTCCCAAAGTCACAGGGATGGAGTCACAGAGCCCAGTCAGTCTGGCTGCAGAGTCCTGCTTTTCCTTTTTCGGTGCACAGCCTGTGACCCGTGACACATGATTCTACGATTCTGGATGCCTTCACTGCTTATCATTTTGGAAGCCAGGCTGATCTTTTCATGAATCGACTTCCCACTTTGTATTTGGCAGGTATTTAACAAGAAGGGGAGAGGAGCTTCTCTAGTCTCACCAACTGCAGCCTCACTCTTCCTGTGTAATTTTTAAATAGGAGGTAGAGCAAATATTCTGGACTGTCCTCATGGAAGCTCAAGGGAATCATGATTATTTCTGTGAACTCACCAGCATGGCCACTTCATTGGACTTGGGACTTCCTTTATTCCTCAAGTTGGCCACCATCGTCATGAGAAGAGCCCTTCAGACCACCTGCTCTGCTTTCGTCTCAGTCCAAGCCACCACCGTCTTGGGCCTGTATTCATGTTGTGAGGGCCTCCCACTCCTCTCAGCTTCCCCCTTAGTCTCTCCTGTCTCTAGCCACACCTTTGCCAAAGTAACCCTGTCAAGGCCAATGATGTCATCCCTGCTCAAAACTCCACAGTGAGTCTGCACATAATTTAAGGTAAAAATCTGTCCCTCTCCTCCTCCCTTTTCCTCTCCTGTATCCTCCCCGCCGTTGGCCTCTTTACTGCTCCCTCCTGCGTGCCAGGCCAGCTCAGACTCAGGGCATTTGTTCCTGCTCTTCCGTCTTGAATGCCCTTCTCCCCAATGTCCACTTATTTCACTCCCTCTTTTACTTCAGATCTTAAAGTGTGTCCCCAGCAATGCCTTCCCTCTCCATCTCTGTCTAAAACATTACATCCTCACGACTGCAATTT
This sequence comes from Ceratotherium simum simum, assembly GCF_057802395.1. Lineage (NCBI taxonomy): Eukaryota > Metazoa > Chordata > Mammalia > Perissodactyla > Rhinocerotidae > Ceratotherium > Ceratotherium simum. The sequence goes on along the minus strand of NC_141914.1, from coordinate 2,090,068 downwards.
CTGTCTTTAGGAAACATCAATATCTGATACACCATATTTTTTTATCTATCTTTCTTCCTTACGTGTGATGTCCATTTTTTCCATAGCTGGAGACTCAGCACGAAAAACAAAGACTGTCATAGAGTAAGAGCTTAAAAAAAGACTTGCTGACTGAATGAAGGATGACCTGTCAGAGAGGCACGAGACTGAATTGAGTGGACATACTCTAAGGCAGTGTATTTCAAATCAATTTGAAAAAATCAGTTTTACCCATTCAGGCACAAAAAGTCAGACTAACTGTTTAATTCTTTATTAACTTTTTCTTGTAATTATTTGGCTGTTATACTGCTGCTGGAGTTGGTTGGTCCAGGGGAGCACATAGGAACTGTGAGATGTGCTCATACACCTTCGCTGTCCCATCTTGGCCCCGATCCCTTCTTTCTAACTCTGCTTATTGAGTTTGCACAAGTAGTCCAAATTCCAGACTGCACGTAAGAAAAAAGTGGTTACTTCCTTCACCCTATAGAAACCCCTTTAAGAACGGTCTACTCAATGATTCTCTAATTATTTCTTTTTACCCTGCATCTAGTGTTCCTGTCATACTCCAAGTCCCCCACCACCCAAAAAGAAACAAAAGACAAAACAGAACGGAACGCAGTGGATCTTTCTGTTTTCCATGTACACCATACTTTCTCCTGGCTTCACAACTCTGGCTGTGTCCTTCCTCTCTCGTCTCCCAACCCTCCTGCTAACTCTTCCCTCTCAACCTTGGAGACCCTGTTGGATTTGTTGACCACTAGACAACTTAACAGCTAGTCCAGGGTCTGGAAAGTGGTAGATGATTAATATTTGGTACTGATAGCCTTCAACGCATACTTCTGGCCTCTGGAGGACTTAGGTTATGAGGTCATTGTTTTTTTGTGCGCTCATCATGGTTGTAGAAAACATTTGCAGACATGGATTGTGACTTCCTAAACTTGCAACTTTTGAAAACAGTAATTTTTTTTTTAACAACACTCCTGGCTTACGCTTTGTGATCAGTAAATATCAGCTAAGTGAAAGAACAAATGTTAGAATCACATGCAAAAACCAGAAATGACGAGTGTGAAAGAGTATCTATTTTCCTACAGGATAGAGCTTTAAAACAACTTCAGATTGTGACAGGAAATTGATTATCAGGATGCCTAAAAAAAGCCATTCCAATAACAGAAGTATTTTTACGTAAAAATATCACCTAGTGTGAGCATGTGTGACTTTCCAAAAAGTGACTGATTATCTGCATATTGAGCACAAAAGAGGAAGGGAAAAGTGGAATAAATACAGCAAAACAGAGGGATGAGGAAAGAAAAACTTAAAAAGTTAAAAAATTGGAATACATTAAAATCTTAAAATGAAAGAAAAAGATTATGGGGTTTGAGACCAAGAACCTAATGTATAGGGTTTGACATAAGAGGGTTATGACAATGGTTCATTTGAGGAGGAACTGAAAAAAAATCCCTGTCCATTTTTCTTTGTTTAAAAACAAAAAGTAAAGTAGAGTTGACTATTTTCTTTTAGCATAATTCTTGGCTTCAATAAAACCAAAAGTTTGTCAAAATTACTTTATATTTTTGAGACTGAAAGTTACAATTTTAATTATTTTACCTACAAAAATAAGAAAAGCACTATTCTTTTAGACAAAGACTAAGCTTTATGAATATTATGCTTAATTCATCAATATTCATAGCATTAATGCGTAAAACTCAAACCTCAGCTCATTTTCCATGAGGTGTTATGTGCATTGCAGAAATTCTTTAGTGTGTAGAGGAAGCATTTTTCGTTGTGTAGCTTCTCAATTATATCAAGTCATAGGAATGTCAGAACTATAATTTTATATAACAATCTTTGAGTAAAACTGAATTCAAGCTCAGATATGCTTCTCACAAATATTTTAAGCCATCAAAATCAAGTGTTCCTCCCTAATCCTATCATCTTTCTGTTCAACATATTACCACACACAACATTTAATTCACTTTTATGACGAAATCTAAGAATCTTCATTAGGAATCCAGGGCTTTTATTAAATATATTTTACATGATAAGGCTGGCGGAGGAACTATGGATATAGACAAAAATTGATTAAATCCTTGACTTTCAAGATCTCAATCATGATTAAAAGAAGAAATGTGTAGACACATAAATTGTAATATACCTGGTATGTAGAAAACTGTGGTGAAGCTCTTACGAGATGGAGGAGCCTCAAGGTGACCCTGTGTAAGTAAGACGGGAAGATCTTTGGAGAGGAAGTCGTGATTACATTGTTCTTCAGCAATATTAGTTATTTTTCTATTATTCAGTGGCAGGGAGAAAGGGAGGTTCTAGACAAAGAATTGTTCAAAACCACTGAATAAGGAAGGATAAATGTGGAGACTGGTTCAGGTGCAGTGTGGCTGAATCTAAGGTGTGGGGGTGGTTGCGGAGGGAAAAGATGCCTTGAAGATACATCAGAGGAAACTCTGAGGGGCCTGAGTGTGTGGAGCTCAGCTGAGATGGGAGCCAGGGAGCTGAGCTGTCAGGTGTCTGAGAGGCTGGGTAAAGGATTAAAGCAACAAGCCCAAAATGGAAGAGTTAAGCCTTTCATCACTTACTGCGATCCTGTGAGCAAGAGCTAAGCCAGAGAAAGCATGGACTCCCTCTTTTCTGCTTTCCCCCTGGAGCGGTGCACAGGTCAAAGGTCGGGTGGATAAGAGCAGACATGGGTGGGGGTCCTCTCACTGTTGAGGGGGCCCCAACAAAAGGCTTTAGCAGTATTATGGACCCTAAAGTCAGGGGAGAGGTGAGGGGAAGGGCTTGGAGTAGAAAAGTACTGGGTATTGAGTCAGAGTGGAGAAAGGTGCTTCAGGGTTTCCCTCTCCTCCCTCCATAGGAAGCCTCCTTAGAGGTTCCTGGAAACAAAGGGATCAGCGATGAAGGCACCTGGGCTCAGAGTGCAACCCTGCAAAGAGCAGGACCAGCCAGGGGCCCAAGTCCTTGACTACAACTCCCTCTAGGGACTGCAATGCTTTGCTCTGTCCCAGGCCTGCGGTGTGTGAGTGTGAGTGTATATGGGTGCACGTGTGTATGGGTGTGTGTGTGTAGTGGAGGTGGGCAGCTTTCTCTTGTGAGGCCTGCCAGGTAAGGCCTTGGTAATTACCTATGTTTGGGCCTGAGATATCCCACAGAGGCTTATAAGCAGGAGCTGGACTCCTCACCATGGTGAGGGCAGTGTCCGCATTATGATGCAGACAGCGGGGAGGCTGGAACGATTCTGAAGCATAGGAACTGCAGGACTAGATAAGTTTCAGGAAAACCACCCTTATGACCATGTGAGAACGGACTAGGTGGGGCGTGTTGTAGACGAGAAGAGTCCTTAGGCAGACTGTCTCAATAGTTCAAGACGCACTTTTAAATCTAGGGAAGACCCTTTGTCTAACTAAGAAAGGCCCCTCCCCCAGAGCAGTTTTGAAGGCACCTATCAGTCATTAAGTCTAGACCTGAGGCTTCTAAGCCACCATTCTTTGAACTCCTTCTCATGAAGCAGCAGGGTGCTTAGAATTACGTACTGGGTTTGCTTCTTTGCCCACATCCATACTTGTTGCTGCCTCTCTTTTCCAATAATTGATGGTTGAGGAGTGGCAATTGGGGTCCAGAGTCCTCGTGTATTTATTAAAGATTCCTATTTGATATTCTTTCTTTGACCGCCCAGAGCCGCTTTCAATATCTGACATGGAGATAGTAGAATCAGCGGAGTTTTGTATAATAGTAGGGCTCTGAGATCCACTGCACAGCCGGCTTTCTAGATATTTGTATCTGCAGTTGAAACAATTAAAAGTATTTGGATCAGGATTTTGTATTTATTTTAAAAAGTAGCAATGTTAAAAATGCTACAACCTAATTGAGGATGAATCAGTGTTTAATCATGAGTTGATATATTTATACATGTATTCATATTTGAAGAAATATTAGTGACTAGTAGGAGTCTAAAAGCATATCATATGATTTCGGAGTTGCTATGGTAACATGTTTTCTTGGAAAATCCAATAGATGTGTGGAAACCTGCAGTTGCTTATCAGCTATTGGAGAAATAGCACTGCATCCTATTTTTTTACAGGTCTGTTTATTCACTGACTTTATTATAAACTGTCGTACATTTTCGGTATGAAGTATTTTCAGTTAGCGTCAATTGAAAGGAAAGTGCAAAGCATTAATAATTAATGTCAGTAAAAAGTAATATTAGAAAATCTTATTTTTCCTGGTTATCTACAAAATATCCGTTAAAATATTTTTACATGAATAAGTCTGAAAAAATAGAAACTATGCTATATACAATTTTTTTTTCCCACAAAGACAGAAAGCTATTCTCTGACTGCAGTTATTGTCGGGTTACACTGTGGAGCAGCAAGGACAAGTATAAAGTTTGGGCTACAACAGTTAGCTTTTGCAGCATAACAAAGTATCCCAAAATTTAGTGGCTTAAAACAGCAGTCATTTATTAGCTCGTGGTTCTCTGGTTTGTGAATTTGGTCTGAGCTTCGCTGGGTCATTCCTCTGCTGGCCTTGCCCAGCTCACTCATGCAGCTGTAGTTAGCTGTGGGTCTGCTAGGGGCTCAGTGGTGCTGGCTGGCCTCACTCACGTGTCCTATCGCTGCCTTGAGCCACTTCACATGGTGCTTGCATTTCCAAAACCACAAGAGAGGGCAAGCCCTGTGCCCAAACACTCTTCAGGTTTCTCCCTGCATCACGTTTGATGTGGTCTCATTGGCCAAAGTAGGTCACATAGTCAATCTCAGAGTCTGTGGGAAGAAATGCCCAGAGCGAAGATGCAAGAAGGAGGAATGTGATGGCCATCTTGCAAACAATTTGTCTTATTTCACTCTCCAGCTGCACTAATTCACATCTCTTTCGTGGGGAAAATGAACTCACCCTCCTCCAAAAGTTGAGTCTCGTGATTTCATCATCTAAATCAAGTCCAGATGCAGATAAGATTTCTCAGACAATACTCTTCAGTGAGCTTTTCTGGTGTGGCTGCACTTCACATGGTGGCCAGTTTCAAACAATTTCAACACAGGGCAAGCCGCAATGTACAAGAACTTTCAGATTTCTGCTTATGTTGTGTTTGCTAAAGGCCTATTGCCCAAAGAAATCACATGACCAAACCCAGAGTCGGTGTAGGAGATGACTCTCCAAAAATGAGGATGAAAGGGTGAGATATTGTGACAATTTTACAGACTATTTGCCACAGTGAACGAGGAGGAAGTAGTGGAAATTGATTGAGTAAAGCCATGATCTTGGGAGACTGTATTGTAAGGATCTTATATGCGTCATCATTTTAAGGCATTAAGACATTTTTGTACACTTCATTTTCTATAAGTGGCATTAAAGAATAAAGAAGTAAAATTTATGTTTTCCAAGAGGAATTTGTAGATGAGAAAATAATGCTCCTTTTTCGGTATTATGTGATGATTTATGCTCTTTGAGTATTCCTTCTTCTCTTGCTTGCTGGCTCCTCATGTCATTGCAGAGCACCAGTGACACCATGTATTCCATATTTTAGGGCCCATGAAAATTCCCCAAATAGCTTCATCTGGCATACCCCTCTGGTTATAGTCCCAGCACAGACCTTGAGTTTCTTTACTGACATTCTAGCAGCGGGAGCAAAATCAGTGCAGCATGTGCCTAAGTAAAATGAAAAGACAACCTAAGAAATGGGAGAAAACATTTGCAAACCATCTATCAGACAAGGAGTTAATATTCAAAATATATAAGGAACTCTTACAAATCAATTGCAAAATACACAAATAATCCAGTTAAAAAATGGGCAGAGGACCTGAATAGACATTTTTCCAAAGAAGGAAGACATGTGGCCAGTAGGTACATGAAATGATGCTCAACATCACTAGTCATCAGGGAAATAAAAATCAAAACTACAATGAGATATCACTTCAAACTTGACAAAATGGCTATTATAAAAAAGACAAGATATAACAAGCATTGGTGAGAATGTGGAGAAAAGGGAACCCTAGTGCACCTTTGGTGGGAATGTAGATTGGTGCAACCACTGTGGAAAACAGTGTGGTGGTTCCTCAAAAACTTAAAAATGGAGCTACCATATGATCCAGCAATTCTACGTCTGAGTATGTATCTGAAGGAAATGAAATCACTATCTCAAAGAGATATCTGCACCCTCATGTTCATTGAGGCATTATTTACAAGAGCCAAGACATTGAAACAACCTATGTGTCTATCAGTGGAGAAATGGATAAAGAGGTGGTATGCTTATACACAACAGAATATCATTCAGCCATAAAAAGAAGGGAATCCTTCCATTTGCAACAGCATGGATGGACCTTGAGGGCATTATGCTAAGTGAAATAAGTCAGACAGACAAAGACAAATATGCTATGATCTCACTTATATGTGGAATCTAAAAATACCAAACTCACAGATACTGAGAACAGATTGGTGGTTGCTAGAGGCAGGGGTTGGGGGGTGGGCAAAATGGGTGAAGGGGGTCAAAAAGTACATATTTCCAGTTATAAGATAAATAAGGCCTGGGGATCTAATATACAGCATGGTGACTATAATTAATAATACTGTATTGTATATTTGAAAGTTGCTGAGAGAGTAGATCCTAAAAGGTCTTATCACAAGAAAAAAAAACATAACTGTGTGGTAATGGATGTTAACTAGACTTATTGTGGTGATCATTTTGCAATATACCCATATATTGAATCATGTTGTACACCTGAAACTAATATAATGTTATATGTCAAAAAATCTCAAAAAAAAAATATAAGAATGGTCAAGAAGCATATGAAAAGGTGTTCAACATTATTAGTCACCAGGAAACCGCAATGACATACTATTCTACACCCACTAGAACAGCAAAAAAAAGAAAGAAACAAGGATTATAAATAAACTTTCACAATTTTGAGAAAATATATGTAGCAGAAATTTACATCAAACATTACATTTTTCAAAGAGTAGAATCATTCTGATTAAAGTCAAGAATAATAAAAAGATTGCACTCTTTTTACTAAGATTCATGATGATGGCAGAGGTCCTAATAGATATATTAAGGAAAGGAAAAGAAAATTGAAGTATAAACATTGGAAAGAGAGAGTTAAAATTCTCATTATTTTCAAACGATGTACTTTCTATAGAAAACTCAATACAATCAACGAACAATGTGATTTAAGACACTCTAGCAGAGTGGCCAGAAACAAGATCAAAATAAGAAAATCAATAGTGTTTCTATACAGGAGTAACCAATTAGAAGATGTAATATAGTACACTGAAAACTATAAAACATTTCTGAAAGAAATTGAAGAAGACACAAAGAAATGGAAAGATATTCCGTGCTCTTGGATTGGAAGAATTAACATAGTTAAGATGTCCATACTTCATAAAGCCATCTATAGATTCAATGCAATCCCTATCAAAGTTCCAACAACAGTTTTCACAGAAATAGAACAAAGAATCCTAAAATTTATATGGAACAACAAAAGACCCCGAATAGCTAAAGGAATCCTGAGAAAAAAGAACAAAGCTGGAGGTATCACACTCCCTGATTTCAAAATATACTACAAAGCTATAGTAACCAAAACAGCATGGTACTGGCACAAAAACAGACACACAGATCAATGGAATAGAATTGAAAGCCCAGAAATACACCCACACATCTATGGACAGCTAATCTTTGACAAAAGAGCCAAGAACATACAATGGGGAAAAGAAAGTCTCTTCAACAAATGGTGTTGGGAAAACTGGATAGCCATATGCAAAAAAATGAAAGTAGACCCTTACCTTACACCATACACAAAAATTAACTCCAAATGGATTAAAGACTTGAATGTAAGACCTGAAACTATGAAACTTCTAGAAGAAAACATAGGCAGTATGCTCTTCGACATCGGTCTTAGCAACATCTTTTCAAACACCACATCTGACCGGGCAAGAGAAACAATAGAAAAAATAAACAAATGGGACTACATCAAACTAAAAAGCTTCTGCACAGCAAAGGAAACCATCAACAAAACGAAAAGACAACCTAACAATTGGGAGAAGATATTTGCAAACCATACATCTGATAAGGGCTTAATCTCCAAAATATATAAAGAACTCATGCATCTCACCAACAAAAAAACTACCAACCCAATTAAAAAATGGGCAAAAGACCTGAACAGACATTTCTCCAAAGAAGATATACAGATGGCCAACAGACACATGAAAAGATGTTCAAAATCACTAACTATCAGGGAAATGCAAATCAAAACTACAATGAGATATCACCTCACGCCCGTCAGAATGGCTATAATTAACAAGACGGGAAACAACATGTGCTGGAGAGGATGTGGAGAGAAGGGAACTCTCATACACTGCTGGTGGGAGTGCAAACTGGTGCAGCCACTATGGAAAACAGTATGGAGATTCCTCAAAAAAGCAAGGATAGAACTACCATATGATCCAGCTATTCCACTGTTGGGTATTTATCCAAAGAACTTGAAAACACCAATTTGCAAAGGTACATGCACTCCTGTGTTCATTGCACCATTATTCACAATAGCCAAGAATTGGAAGCAACCTAAGTGCCCATCAAGGGATGAATGGATAAAGAAGATGTGGTATATATACACAATGGAATACTACTCAGCCATAAGAAATGATGAAATCCAGCCATTTGTGACAACGTGGATGGACATTGAGGGTATAATGCAAAGTGAAATAAGTCAGAGGGAGAAGGTCAAATACCGTATGATTTCCTTCATTAAGTAGTAGGTAATAACAACAATAAACAAACACATAGGGACAGAGATTGGATTGGTGGTTACCAGAGGGGAAGGGGGGAGGGAGGAGGGTGAAAGGGATAATTCGGTACATGTGTGTGGTGATGGTTGTAATTAGTATTTTGGTGGTGAACATGATATAATCTATGCAGAAATAGAAGTACAATGATGTACACCTGAAATTTTTACAATGTTATAAACCAATGTTACTGCAATAAACAAAAAATTAAAAAAAAAAAAAAAAAAGAAAACTTTCCTGGAAAAAAAAAAAATAAAGTTTTGTTGTTTTACCTTCTACTTTTAGATCTAAAATCCACTGTGAATTGATTTTTATGTACATTGCAAAGTAGGAGTTAAGATTCATTTTTGAATAAAAACATCCAACTAGTGGGAAAAAAAAAAAAAAAGAAGATGTAATATAGTAGAGATCCCAAACCAATTGAGACAAAAATTACGTAAAATCTAGTAATATGCCTAACAAGAAATGAATAAGGCCTTTATGGGAAAAATTATTAAATGCTATTGCAGGGAATAAAAGTAGTCCTGAACATAAAGCAAACATAAACCAATTTAGTAGATACAAAACTCTCTCTATATACATATTTTTGCTGAGGAAGTTTCGCCCTATGCTAACACCTGCTGCTGATCTTCCTCCCCTTTTTGCTTGAGGAAGATTAGCCCCGAGCTAACATCGGAGCCAATCTTCCTTTATTTTGCATGTGGACGCTGCCGCAGCATGGCTGGTAAGTGGTGTAGGTCTGCGCCCAGGATCCCAACCCATGCACCTGGGCTGCTGAAGCAGAGCGCATGGAACTTTAACCACGTGGCCCCGAGGCTGGCCCCCCAAACTCTATATTTTAAAGATATTAATCATATTCCATGTTAGTCTATGAAGTAATTACTATCCCAATCAAAATCCCAACAGTTTCTTTTTTGGAAATTCAATGGTGTCTTGAATACTTCTTACATTCGTAGATAGAAGTGAGATTGTGCAAATACAAGCCACACAAATTTTAGAGGAAAAAATGCAGATCTAGGAAGAGGGAGAAGGGGGACTTGAACTTGTCTTCCCAGCTATCAAAACTTTTTTTTAAAGTATTGTAATGAAAATAATATAAATTGGAACTGAAGAACAAATTAAGGAGTGCAACATTATGGAAAATCAATAAATAAACACAGTCACTAAACAAATAAGCGTTCAAATTGAGGGAAATGATGGAATATTTAATTAGTAAAATTAGAACAATTCATAACTCATTTAGAGAAAATTAAAATGAAATTTCAACTTCAACAAGTATTAAAACCTAGATCAAAAAAACTCTAAAGTATTGAGGAAAAATTTAGAATATATTTAGGATCCTTATATTTTCTTTTATAGTTTTAAAGATTGAGGAATAGATTCTTACTTGAGATAGGAAAGGCCTTCTTATACAAGATAAAAAATGCATAGAAAAAAATTGAAAAGGCAACGCAACCTGGAGAACAGCTCATTCTGGGAATTGGACCAGTCAAGATCTCAGATAAGAAGCAACGTTTGAATTAAGCTTAATTTGGACTTTGAACAGAAGACATTCTGGAACCACTTAAATAAAAGAATAGAGGTATAAAATTGTATGTCAGGTTTGAAAAATTGTCCAGAGTGGCTGGAGGTCAAAATGCACAGTAAGAGTCTACGTGCTAGAAATTTAGTAATGGAAGAAATCCCAGTCAATTCCCCATTTGATTTCTATACTAAAATTTTAAGACTATATATAGTCAATTTATCTTAATACTACTACTTAGTAATACACTTGTTATTCATTCTAAAATCAATCCATTCATTTAGACTGTAGGTTTAGATAATTAACATGCATAAAAGTGAAAACAAAACCAAATAAGAGCAATCAGATGGTACATGATTTAACATGGCTTTGGTATCAGCTTTGGAATATTTCATTGATCAGTTTCTAGAGCTGAGTAGCTTCTCCTCAGCTGTTGCTGGATGAGCTGCAGCCTCCGCGTTGGACGCAAAGGGCTCTTATCACCTTGCCTTCAGAAATGGTGAACAAGAACCAGCTTCACCTGGGTTCCATCTGCCCTTGCTCCCCTTCTGGTGATCTCAAACCACTCAGTTTCAGGTTTTAGTATGAAGGTGACATAATATTGTTCATTTCAGCCCTGTTAATTTGGCAGTGGATAAAAGCGAGGTACTCAAAGCCCTGAAATGAATATTTTAAAGTGATATTTTCTTCTGTTGAAATGAGTATATGAGTATTATATCAACTAGATCAATGCATGATTATGACAAATCTCAAATTATTTAGAAATTAGCACAATTAGGCGAAAAATTTAGTGACAAGTCAAGATTGGACTGGTTTATATTTTAATATTATCGTGTGCAACACACGTCAGCCTTTTGGCTCTTATGGCTCAGCTAACTTTCGTCTAGATCTCTTGGGCATTCTGATTCCCTATATCACATATATTTAGGTAATTGATTTAAACTCGAATTTAATTTTTTGTGGTGGAGAAAAGCATATTTAATTCACACATGTTGCAACCTAAATTGTGCATTTAGACAGAAGCTAAAATTCTACAGAACACTTTGCAATGCAGTAAGTTTACAAATATAAAATCTTGTCATCACCAGAAACAGTATCTGAATGCCATTTTCTTGTAGGCTCACCAGTTTTTGGAGTCATTTCTATCCACCTATTTATGATTGTATGTTTAGGCATAAGAAGTAGTATCAATACCATAAAGTATATTAATCTTGAATTTTATGTACCCAAACACCTTATTAATGCCTGTAATTGTTCTACACACTTCACAAATGTGAACTTAGATGATTACTGTAACATACTTATGAGGTTAGCTCTAGTACCCTCATTTCCTGCTGAGGAAGCTGAGATGCAAGGAATTAAATATTTTGCGTTATTCGAACTGCCCTGCAAGTTACAACCTAGCCGGGCTGGCTGTCAGAATCTGCTCTTACACTCTGCCACACTATGCTGTCTTTTATGTTGTGATAGAAAATTTCACTGTTAAAATTATTTGCCAAAAAATTCATACATTCCAAGGAAATATCATTTATACTATTTCGTTTTACTCAATACTAAATTTTTCTGCATTTTAAATTTAAAAACATTACAGAAGTTCATTTCCCTGCTTCTTTAGGGTAACTGCATTATCTACTGGTCTAAAGGTCATTAAATTTTTAAATTAAATAAAAATTAAATATAAAATTTAATATAAATTTATTAAATTAAAAATTTAAATTTAATATAATTGAGAAATACACAAATTTCGTATACTAATTTCATCTCTTGGGTAATAAGCCATGTTGTAGAATACTTTAAGAAAATTTTATTATCCATTTAATATTCTTTCCTTTCTTCTGAATTTATTTTATGTATCCATAATGAACAGCCTGTTAAGCTAAGTTTTAAACAAATGTTCCAAATGTCTTCTAATACAAATGCAAAATACATAACCTGCAGTTAGCAGATAATGTACCTTCAAAAAACTTTCAAAAGCTCTAGCAATTGTTATGTCAAATGCTGAAACTAAAATAGAGAACAGTGGGACAAATTAATTTTGTTTTAAAAGTAGGGTTCCAAGGATAAGATTATACTGTGTGGACCTTCCCAGGATAAGAAAGGCAAAGTAGAGGCTGCCAGATAAGAAGTCCATTCTGGAACCTAATTTTTACTCTAAATCTGGTGGTATCTGTGAGGTTATTCATATAGCTAGAGGAAATGACAGCAATAAATACTTGGGGAGAAACAGCAGAAAATATGTATTAGAATATTTTTAACTTTCTCCCATTGAGTATACGAAGGGTACAGAGAGTCAGCATGTTGTGTGGGTAATAAGAGTGATAGCAGACCTGGACAAACAGTCGATTTATCCTCTCGTGCTCTCTAAGGATGAGATCCTAAATGAAGAAAAATAGCAGAATAGAAGCATCAATGTGTTTAAGTCCCTGGGGGGACAGAGTCTGCTATAGAAAATGTTGGAAAAGGGAGACACGTCACTGATCATGGAGAAACACTGCTAAGTTTATATAGTGCTTTACTGGTGGTGGTGGGGAGAAGAGATAAAAACAAAACAGAGGATAGAAATCAACATGTATGTTTTTGTCAACTATGGACATTCCCAGAGAAGAAACAAAGTAAATTTACTCTTATAATCAATACACTGTGACCACTAAAAATGCAAGAAGATTAATCAGCTAATAATATTCAAATATGTTGTTAAGGGTCAGAGCTGGCCACATAATTCAAGAGATCCAGTACAAAATGAAAACACAGGGCATTTGTTGAAAAACCATAAAAAAAGTGCCATTAAAGATACTAAAATACGCAACTTTAAAATTTCTTCCACAGTCTCCCTCTCGACCTATACTGGTGTTTTTATTTAATTGCTAAGTAAAAAAAAATATAAATTATTAGCATAAATTTAACCATTGATCTTTATAGTGTGTAATTCCAGCTTTAAATGCAAATAGTAGAACATTGAACTCATATGCAGAATTACTGAAAATACACAATTTGTATTTCATACCTTGCACATGCCTATGTATTTCATTCTTATCAGAACAGTGGAAATACTGCACAAAACCAATTGAACCGTTTTCATTTCACTTCTTGATACATGTACACAGATTTTATTAAAACTCCTCTACCTTCAGCTCACTGATGAGGAAGGCAGGACTGAAGGAAAGGAGCTGTGGGGGCTCTATCTTTCCCTTTCCTTCTATGTGACCATTTTCAGTGCAAGTGGTTGGCTAATCCAGAGAAATGACACAAGTAAGGAAGTATATGAAAGGATTCCTTTGTCAGTCATCATCCTTAACATGTTGTTGCTTTTCTGTATTTGAAGCAAATTCTGGTTCTAACGAAAAGTGTGGCTTCTTTGGGTTGTCAGGGCCTCTGCTTACCCAGTTATAGACAAAACAAGCCTATCTCGTACTGACTTGGAGTCTCACTGAACTCCCATACATCATGGGCCCAGTGGAATTCCGTGCTCTGGGGACCTCAAATACTATATGGGAATAGGGGGACAAAGGATAGTGGACATGCACATTGCAGGTACCTTCTCCACTCATGTGCATGCTCCATTATTCCATTGGAATTCACTTCAAAACACAAGTTCAAAGATGAAATTATTAAGAACTTCAAGATGGTGATAGCAGAGCATTAAACCAAGATGGAATCCTTCTCATCATGGGGCTCTGTGGGACTGCCTGGGTTGCATGTCGGTGAATCTAGCTGTGTAAAGACAGTATTACCTTTTATATAAGTGTATTAGATTGGGTTACATTACTTTTTTAGGGTAGATATTTTATTCTAATATACATTCTTCTGGAAAATAATTTAAAATATTAGGTAAAGACTCGACTGCAATATCTGTGCAAAGCAATATAAATGCAAATATAAATCACAGATCAGATAGAATTTCGCTTGAAGCTAAAGCAAAAGGTAACACAGGCATGGAGTGTCATCAGCAGCACCAGATAACAGGGAGGGAAATGCCAGCAGCAGTAGGAAGGCCTGAAGAGATGGAGCAGACAATCCAAGGCACAGCAAAGAAAGGGCCGTCCCTGGAAGTGGGATGGACACCTGAGATGAGGCAGGCCACAGCAGAGGCAGATCTAGTTGATCATCGTTGGGAGCACCATGGAGGGAGAGTGATTTCTGATGGATCCATTTGTTAACAGATCCAGAGGCAAAAGTGGGGATATCAAGACAAAACTGGGGCATTGAGGGAGAAAGGCTAGTGGGAAGTAATTGGGGCACATTAGCCCCATATCTGGAGAGTGATTGGAGTATTGGCAGAATAACCAGATTGTCATCAGGGTTGGGAAGTGGTATAAAATTATAACTCACAAGAATGAGTGATGTGATAAAGCGAGTGTGGAGGACAGCAGGTGGGACACTGAACTGGGAGGAGGGCTTGCTGAATGAGTGCATATTAGATATGGCTGGAGCCAAATCCACAGGGTGGTGTGGGGTCAATTGTGAAGCCACTCAAGAGCCCTGGAGTCACAGCTAACTTCCCGGCTCTTAGTTATGGGAAGTGTACTTAAATTATAAAGCACAGGTTGGTGTGTGGGATGCTGCCTTTTGCATCCTGCTTAAACAGAGTTGTCTTAAGACTGGATATTGCTGTATCCACAGGACACTGCTGTATCCATGTGGACACTGCTCAGAGGACTGGGGAGGACAGAGGTGATGGATAAATGATAGGACATGTTGTTGAATGTTGCAGTCAAATTCTTCTGGGACTAAATTATCCAGATAAATGCATTTATGTTTCTCTTCCCTTTCAGGAGTATACCTTGATTCAAGTTCAGGAGTAGATATTCAACTGAATAAATGAAAAGAAGGAACAACCAGTTCATTACTGACTCTACCAAACATTAATGTTTTAGAAAATGCACATGAAATGTGTTAGAAGTTTTACAATGAATTTAAAAATTTCTGGCCGACAATCATTAAGTAAAAATAAGTAGAGGAATTTGGTAAACGAAAATGTTTAATATACACAGACACATACATTTTCTAGCCTTCTCCTTAGCTCCTGTAAGAGACCAAATTACAGACACAGCAAATTAAGTTATAGGACAGGAGGAAGTCATTACTTTTTTAAAAGTTCTGGCCATTCAAATAAAGACATTTGCACGTTGTTATAAATGTTTCCTAAATTTTCATCAAACGAAGCAGTTGGAATACAGATGGTCGGTCCCTGACTTACGATGGTTGACTTACGCTTTTGAAGCTTCACAATGGTGCAAAAGCATACTCAGGCATTCAGTAGAAACCGCACTTCAATGTTTGAATCTCATGCTAGCGATATGCTGGACGATCCTCCTTCAATGCTGGGCAGCGGTAGTGAGCTGCAGCTCCCCGTCAGCCACGTGAACACGAGGGTAAACAAGTGATACACTTAGAACCATTCTGTACCCATACAACCATTTTGTTTCTCATCTTCAGTACAGTATTCAATCAATTACATGAGATATTCAATACTTTATTATGAAATAGACTTTGTGTTAGATGATTATGCCCAACTGTAGGCTAATGCCAGTGTTTCTGAGCACATTTAAGGCAGGCTAGGCTAAGCTATGATGTTCAGTAGGTTAGGTACATTAAATGCATTTTTGACTTACAATATTTTCAATTTATGATGGATTTATCAGAATGTAACTCCATCCTAAGTCAGGGAAGATCTGTGTATAAATTGACTAATATGTAAACTCTCTTGTAATATCTGCAACTAACATATTGTATCAAGTTAAATGTTCATTTATATCTTATTATATATGAATATTACAGTTTACTAATAGAAAACTGAAGATGTATATACTTATTAAAAAACAGAAACATGATTTATGTCTGCTGATTCTAGAACCTAATAACTGTTCATAATATGCTACTTTGCCTATTTTACGATAATACGTAAGGTTTTTGAGGTTAAATTTACCTGATTTTTTAATGGATATAAAATGTGCACCCAGGAATGTGAGATTCTGTAGGGAAATTTTCCATCTGCCTTGTCCATGCTGGACAGTGCTGTAGCCTTATTGAGGCAGAGCACTGTGCTATACAAGTAAAAATCCCTGGTTTCCTGCCCTCTGCCCTGTTAGCCCATGAGGTGTTTCTGCTCAAATGTTTAGGCTGTATCCCAATAATCTCCTCACTGTCTAAGACAGAGAGGACAAGTGTTTTTACTGTCGTTAACAGAATGCTATGGGATTTTGCTTGGAATGTTTGCCTAGGACAACGGCCGAGGCATTTCTTGAGTCACTTTTTGATTCCAATTCACCGCATGTTGTTTTCAAGCCTCCTGCCATTCATTTGAGGGAAAAAGCAGGCCATTCAGATTGTTTAGATTTGAGAAAACCAGTATTTTGGTGGGGAAAACTCTACTCACATAATCAAAGAAAACAGTTTGGAAGAAGCACGTTCCTGACATATTTCTCCAGGGAAGACGCATTCCATTTCTGAGACACCGCTGCTCAGGTTCGCATACATTCTCAAAACGTGTTCTCTTTTAAAATATTTTCCAACGTGTAGCCACAGCCAGAGAAATATTCTGATACCAAAAATCTTACCCATATTTAAGGAATTGGGATTTTAATTCACTATCTTTACAACTTCATTTTTAGAGTAATAGGTTATATGCCTCAGAGAAAAACAAGGGAAAATTTGCAACTTCCTTGGAAGTTAGACAAATTAACTGGAAAGAAATCACAATTTCTTAGTTCTAGAATATGAATGTGTGTGATAAAAAGTAATCTATTTCACAAATTCTATATGCTGTTCCATATACATATTTTACACTGTAATGAGATAATTGATTTTCCAGATTATTTTGAGAGGTTTTGAAAGTCAGTAAAACATTCTAGAAAAGATTCATTGGATAATTCAAAAATATTTTCCTAAGGGCATATAAATGATTAATGTCATGATTATAGAGGTTATATATAAGAAAAATCCTATTTCCAAAAGAGTGATATGGGAAAGGAAATGACGGACAGGAAATAACAAAATTATGTTGTGATTTTATGAGCATTATGATGAAAATATTTGTGTTTAGGGTATATTGTAAGCATTAAGGTATCTGATCTAACTCTCGAAAACTATCCATGCATTTTTACTCTCTGGGTGAATCAGTCTGAATCTTAACAACATGAACAATTTCACACTATGAATTTACAAGTACATTTCCCAGAATATGTCTACTATTATGAAATCCTTGAAGCAATTCTAAATTCCTCAAGCTTGTTCTGAAAATAATTGACATTTTCACAGACCATTGAGTCATATTAGTTATGCATTTTAATACACAGTAAACTCTTGTTCACATGGAATGGTAAATTGGAATTAGTTTGGCTAACTGGGAGTTATAGTATAATCCACATATACATTATGAGTTTTCAAAGATTTAGAGTACAGTGAAATGTACTTGACACAAAATCTATATGGAGGTAATCTGCCAGTTTTGACTGTCATTTTCCTTCTCTGATGATACAACGTATGTGGTATTTGGCAGAGGACTAATAGTATACACTAGAATATGAATTTCTTTAAAAACAAAATCACGATAGCTTATTAGCTACAATATTTTTTGCTCAAAAATGTCCATTGCAAAGTTATGTTTTACAATTTTGTTTAGGCCATCAAAATGTTGAGCTTTTCCTATTCTGCTGTTTTTAACTCTCTATTGTCTATTCCTCAAGCCTCACATATCGCCAAGAATCTCTCAGCCATATCTTCACTTCCCGCATTATATGTCTGTGTGTATATATGTGTATATATTTGTGTTACATGTTTGTATATTTCTACTCATCTTTACTTCTTTTCCTTGTCTTTTCCACATCTGACACTTCTACCCATTATCTCAAATCTACCAGTTTTGCATTATCCAATTCAGTGCCTCATCAATTTTATCTTTCTTTCTCATATACAATTACTCTTCCCTATTTGTCCATTTCCATGATCTATATATGCCTTCAAACCATCTTCATTCTAAAAACAAAGATAAGTCAAGTTTTTCATTATTCTTGCCTTCCCGTCTGGTTAAATTCTTAGCTATATTTCTAGACTACAGAACTTTTTGAAAAAACCTCCTTGCACCTGACACCAATCTTCACTTCCTGGACTCTCTGTTGTGATTCATCCTTACTTCTTTACTAAAACTGCTGTCTTACAGTTCACCTATGACTACCTGATGGTCAAATCCAATAGCCTATTTTCAAAGAAGAGGACTAAGTAAATCAGATGAAGCACCTCACTTCCGTAAATAACTTCTGTATTTGGCAGGTGGCCATTGCTGCAGTAGTAAACCAACTTGAAAATACATAATGGCTTAAACATCATAGAAGTTAATTTGTCACTCTTGTAAAGTTTAAAGTAGAGTTCTTTGGTGTGTGGTTCTCCTCCAAATCATGAGGCAGGAAATCAGTTGTTCCCATCTTGTGTCTCTACTATTTTCAGCAATTGGACCCACTGTCACTCTGTTCATCTGTAAAGCCATTGGGAATGGAAAGAGCACGGGATATTGTGTAGGAGATGTTTGTATGGTCTGACCTGGAAGTCGTATTGTCTGCTTCCACTTATACTCCATTGACTAGAACTTAGCTTTTAGACATCTTTTATTGCAAAAGAAGGTGGGAAGTGTAATCTACCTGTGTCCAGAAAGAACAGAAAGTGAATCTGATGAGCATATACCCAGTCCCTACCACATCAATATTTTGCTGTTGAGTTTTTTGTTTCTTTCATCCTTAATTTTTGAATCATCTCATTGTGTGAAGATTTCAAATAGGACCCTACCTGTGGATGACACGAGCAATCCCATACTCTGACTCTCACATTGAATGACAAGACAGAACATCCTGTTACAAAGAGCAATCAAAACTATTAATGTCAACTGACATCACACAGAATGTAATCAAAGTTTTTCAAAATAGAGGTGAATTTTCATCCTAAATTATCGTATACAGCCCAACACTGATTGAGGAATCCACAAGGGCTCCTGTATCCCCTTCAGTTCTACTCACTAGCCACTAGGCAGGAAGAGACTTTATCCTCAAATCCAGGTACTTCCAGACTGACAGTCTGTCCTCTAAAGAAGCCCACTTTGCCCACCCCTCTTCTTCCACTCCCTTTATTCTCAGTTCTCATATGTAAATTTTTATGGTTGATGTGCTTAGAAATTAATATCCATTCAGTATATTTTAGTATTACTGCTTTCTAACAGCCAGAGAAAACACAATTGTCTTTTCCATACATATATTAAAAGTTTTACTGTGGTATGAGTTCATTCTGAGCCACTCCTCTATGGATAGGTAATTCCATTTAACGTATATTTGTTATAAACTCTTTGCTTCAATGTGGGAGAGAGGCATGTGTCATATTGCCGTTCCTTTTAGTTTTGGAAGACTGTAAATATGTATTTGTTGAATAAATTTCCTGTTCAAATCTTCATTTGCATTGTTTAAGTAGCAAAATATATTATTTAATTTTATTTCACTTAAATTTTTAAAAAATAAATGATGTATCTCTATTCTGGGGAAGTGGAATCCACACAAAAGTTAGTTTACTGTCTAAAATTTCTTTAAAAATCCATCAGCTTGAAATATCAGTTTGATTTAGCATTTCAAGTTTGAAGAGTTAGAGAACATAAAAAAAAGCACATTATCAATGATTTGTCCTATTGAAAAAGACTTTGAATGGTTCCATTTCAATTGGATGGTGACTTTTTTTTTCAACAAGTTTTTAATTCACTCTCTGTTGCATCTAATACTGCTTCCAAATTAGCACCAAGCGTGGAATGAGTCTGAGATAATAGAATGGTTCTTAAATTATCAAGAATACAATATGAATTTGTGAAAAGTGTTCTCATTGAGTTAAAGAATCCTACAATTTTAGCAGGACTGGAATTATGCAGACACAGCATTATATTTTTTGGAATGCAAAAAAGAAATAAATTGTTACCTCTTTATTGAATTCAATTTAGTGGCAGATTTAGGTATGGTGCCAATGGGGTATGCTCATCTATTTCAGATGTGATTTGGGGCACCAATGGGGTATGCTCATCAATTTCTGTGTGAGTACATGATTCAATTTAACAGTGCAAAATTCATGATTGAAAACCAAGTTTATTATGGACAGAGTGATCATACAACTTGCTTTACTTTGGAAAGTGCAGAATTATACCATGGTGGTACTGGTATAATCTCTGATAAATCTCTCCCTTATTCTCAGAAGGTCCCAATTTGAATAAATTATATACTTATTATTGGGACGATAACTTATGTAGCTACCCTAACTATAAAAAAGCAAAATCTTTAAAAGTTATAAATATTATACTTTATATCTAATTCATGAGTTACTAAATGTAAATGAATATACTTTATTTTTTATAGATAAAATTCAATATCTCATTTTAAAATGAGTTGTTAATAATTCTCATGAAACTTTGTTGCTCATGATACTGTGTCACATATATAACTTAATTTTATCCACATAATAGCTTTGTTATGCAGATACTATGAATATCGCCATTTTAGTTGATACAACTGACGCTGTGAGAGTTTAAATGATATTCTCAGGGCTACCCAGTTGGTAAATGGTGTAGCAGGGGTGTGAATCTACTCTGCTGACACCAGAAGCAGAGAGCTTAACTATGTACATAGTGACTTCCCTGAGAGACTAACTGAATCTAATTATTATTTTTTATGTAGTATTTAATAATACTATGAACATTTGACCACTAATGGCATTGAATCTGAAAGTATTCTTGTTTATTTTTTCTTATTAAATAAAAATCTATCTTTTTTTAATCATATCCAACTTTTAGACTAAAGTGGATTTTTTTTTTAAATCCTGTTTTGAACATTAGTGCTTTTTTAATGAGAATCATATATTTTTAAATTCTGGAGAAGTTGTGTTATTATTTCTTCAAACATTTACTTTCATTCATTGTCTCTGTTCTTTCATTCTGAAATTCTATTAGTCAGTCATTTTCTAGAGTTTCTTCTCTATTTTCTAGAGTTTCTTCTCATCTATTTTTCATCTCTTTATATCTCTGTATTTCTTTCTTCATGGTTCGTCACTTTTTGTAATTCCTTCCTTAACAGTGTCTTTTTTTTTTTTATGTGAGGAAGATCAGCCCTGAGCTAACATTCATGCTAATCCTCCTCTTTGTTTTGCTGAGGAAGACCGGCTCTGAGCTAACATCCATTGCCAATCCTCTTCCTTTTTTTTCTTTTTTTTCCCCCAAAGCCCCACTAGATAGTTGTATGTCATAGTTGCACATTCTTCTAGTTGCTGTATGTGGGACACCACCTCAGCGTGGCTGGAGAAGCGGTGTGTCGGTGTGTGCCCGGGATCTGAACCTGGGCTGCCAGTAGCGGAGCACGTGCACTTAACCACTAAGACATGGGGCCGGCCCCCTCAACTATGTATCTTTTGAAAAAGTTTTTAACTACTAATTTATATCATTTATATGGTTGAAATGTGTGCATGTAGAGTGTGTAAATACGTGGTGTGTATGTTCGATGCGTGCATTTGGTACTATTTCCCATGCCTGTTTCATCTGTCATTTCATCTGGAAGTGTCAAGAATTTTAAGTGCGATATTTTGAGTTTAGATGTAAGGTATCTAGGTTGATAAATCTAGTAAGTCATTGGAATGATCCTCAGTTCAAGGTACAGTTCAATCTGCGAGCTTAGAGTAATGACCATAATAGTCAAAACAAGTAAATGAAGCACAATTATTGAAGAGATTATCAATGAAAGAGAGAAGTTAGCAGAATATTTGCAACTTGATGTCAAGCAAAGGAAAAGAAACTGTTAAAAATTTCCAAAAACAGAGTCAAAAATTGAAAGAGAATTAAAAAAAGGCTAAAGAGGGAGAGAGAGAGAAAGAGAATTTGTGTCACAGAAGCAAATAGATAAGAACAGGGATAGGGATAAGGGATGAGGAGGTGGTTGGTTTGATGCAGACATGAAGTGGGTTGAGGACTGAGAGGAAGTTTTTCTTGTTTTTTTTTTTTTTGGTGAGGAAGATCAGCCCTGAGCTAACATCTGATGCCAATCCTCCTCTTTTTTCTGAGGAAGACTGGCCCTGAGCTAACATCTGTGCCCATCTTCCTCTACTTTATATGGGACACCACCACAGCATGGCTTGACAAGCAATGCGTCAGTAAGCACCCAGGATCCGAACCCGTGAACCCCGGGCCCCCTCAGCAGAGCGCGCGCACTTAACCACTTGCACCACCGGGCCGTCCCCATTCTTGTTTTTTTTTGATGGATTGGTTATCTGCCTTTTTATAACAAAGATTATGATTTATCTTTGAGAATATAGTTTGAATGAATTGCTGGCGTGGAAGCCATTTTGTAGTAGATTGATTCTTTTGGAGTTTTTCTTCATTTATTCATTCAATGAATATGTGTTGGATGCCTATTTGTCAGATATTGTTCTAAGTGATTGGGAAGCAAAGAGAATGTCTGCCCTCAATGAGCTTGCATTCTAGGTGGGGAGGCAAATGATAAGAAGGTATAACAAAAGTAGATAATTTATTGTCCCTTTGCAAAGTGCTATTAATACATAATGTGATCACACTTCAAAAAATACTGTAATGGTATAGAGAAGGAAAGAAAAAGTGAGATACAACTGCAACTTTCAAAATGTTAGTGTAGAAGATTTATCTTCTGAAGAGGTGACATTTGAGCAATGCTCTAAATGAAGTAGGAAGTTAATGTGATATGATTACTATGAACAATTTTCAAATAATAATGTCTAGTTACTTTTTTCATACTTAATTAATAAATTTCTGATGTTTCGATCTCGCCCTAAACCAAATGTGATATTGACAGAGTTGTTTGTTTGCATGTTTACTTTTTTTGTTAAATTTTCCATTTTTCATCTGTGTCTCCATTTCCCAGGGCCTGCAATTGTAGCCAAGGAGGCCATCCAAATCTGCGTATTCATAAAATACCTCAACTTTTGACTTTATCTCCAAATTTTCTGTTGAGTTTAAAAGAGGAAATTTCTTACCATGCAACTTATGGTTGATATTGTGAGTGATCACTTGTGCCCAGTTTTCCTTTTCTTCTTGGTTCAGAGAAACTATACTTCCTGGTCACTGCAATAGGCAGGGACAGGAAACCGGTTCTAAATTATGGAACATGAGCACAAGCGAAACATGTCACATCTGCCCCAAAGCATAGACGATAAATAAAATGTCTCCAGGTGTACCCTTCCTCCATTGCAGTAACCAAGGAAGACACGTGTTTCAGATTCTGGAGGCACAAGCTTGTGGAGTTTCTGTTAGCTTGGACCCCTGAGTGACAGTTTGGGATGGCTATTGTGAGTGAGAAATAAACTTTTATTGTGTTAAATCACTGAGATATCTTTTGTCACAAGAGTTATGGTTACATATACAAGTCTAATGGCTGAAATCTAGCAGGCTGCCTGCAGGAACTGTTGAGGAACAACCAGTAGGAACGAAAGAAGGGAAAGGAACAGGACGTGAGAAAGTTTCCTGGGTGTTGCTTATCTCGTTTGAGAAAGTTTGCTGAAGGAAAAGAATGACAATCTAATTTTCAGGAGATGGAGATGCCACAAGAGCAGTCAGTAGGCATGATCAGGTAGATGGGAGAACTTCTCCCTCAGCTCCACTTAGATGGGTGCAGGTGGAAGCCATTCAGATAGATGTTTTGGGGTAAGGGGGATAAAATATTGGACAGTTCAGAGAATAGAGAAATCTGTCCCCTTCTCCCACTGTGGGTGATATTTATTTATATCTCCAAAGTGCAAAGAATTGGGCCCCTCTTTGGATTTTCAGGGATAGCGACTTACTCTTCTTTAATGGTTGGTTATTTCTGAGCGCTCACCTAGTAGTCTCAGTAGGTCTCAAATCTGTGGGGCAGGCAGATTGTTGCCAACACAGATGAGTTGTGGGCTTGCTTCCAGGGTGGGATATAGCAGTTCTGGAAGTCTCTTTCTACATGGCTTATAAAGACAAAAGGGATTGAGGAAGTACCCATCCTAGAGACATATTGTTTAAGACAGTCTAACAAACCACTTCTATATAATCTATGACATTTTGTCATGGCTCAACATGATCTCCCTAGATTTCTCTTGGCTTAAATATGCCAAACATGACTCATTAATGGCTTAAAAAAATCCAAAAACTTCTCACTGGGGTAGGAGTAGGGGTAAAGGACTTATGAAGGAGCCAGGAATCACAGCCTCAGTTCACCTAACGCTTGGCTAGGTCTGGGTCTCTTGCTTCCCGATGCTCCGAATCTTGTTCTCATTTTGCAAAAGCAAAGTATTACCTGAGTAATGACTGTAGTTGGAGTGGGATTCATGGTGGTAGATTAAAGATGGCTATAATTTTTTTTACCCTGCTCCAATGAAGAGGTGGGATGAATGGTCCCTCACCTTTAATCAGGCTTTGACACTGCTTAGAATATGGTGGAAGTGATGTTCTGCCTCTTTTTGGTCCCAAGCCTTAAGAGACTTATAGCTTCCCTTCCTGTTTCTTAACACTTACTTTTGGAGTCCTGAGCCACCACCTAAGAAGTCCTGCTACCTGAACGGAGAGATAAAATGGAAAGGGCCTGAGGCTACATGTGGAGGGATGGGGGCCCAGTTGAGCTCACCTTCCAGCCATCCCATCAAAGCATCAGCTCATCTGAACATACCAGGTGACTCTGGTCAACAGCATGTGAAGTTCCTGAGTAATCCAGCCAAGCTCTGCTTGAATTCCTGACCCAAAACGTCATGAAATGTGATAAAATCGTTCTTTTTTTAAGCCATTAATTTGTGAGTACTTTGTTGTGCAGCAATAGGTAACTGGAAGGGCAGGAACTCTCAAAGGGGGTCTAGTGGGCCATTTGCAGGATTAGGAGGGGTACAAAGGTAGGGGAAACCCTGAATTATTGGCAGAGAATACAGCATTACACACAGAAGAAAGAGGCTTCCAATAAAAAGGACCAATGGGTTGGGTTGTTAAGGCATCCAATCGTAAATCACAAGAGATCTAATTAGGAACTATTAATAAAAACTGAAGAAATAAAAGGTAGGCCCGAGGGCACCACCTTAAAACCTATAGCTATCTTCACAGTTTTGGGGTTGGGTAAGCAGACAATGTTTCAGGGACATTCAGACAATGGGGGTCAAATGATAATTGTCCTTTTTAGCTTTCAATAAGATCGCTCAAGTACGCCAATTCAGGAGTATTTAGATGTGATTTTGCCTAGGGACAAGGAGTAAACTGAAACAAATCTGGACCAAAATTACCGTGGCTTCATAGTTGGAAGAGTGAAGAATATTATGACTCGGGCTCATAAATTTAAAGGCTAGGCAAATATTAGTGGAAAGAGCATATTAGAAGGCACGGAGTTTGCCTAATTCCAGATAATACTGCATTTGAGGGGGTGTGATAAAAAACATCTCTCTGTTATGATGGAGAGGTGAGAATTCAGATCCTGGTGAACAGCATATACTCTTACAAAACCCTGGTTTTCCTCACAAAGCATTCTGATGTATCTTAAAGAAACCTTGAAGATAGGCAGTGGGCTTTAGAAGTCTAAAAAGATGACGTCTCAGATTGCTATGTCTTTGAGATGACCATTGTAGTGGAGTCAGTGTCTCAGTGACTGGGCATCGACATAGGGTGATTGATTTAACCAACACCTTTATCTCCACTTTCCGATCAGAAGTCATTTTTTACCTACAGTACTGCCATCAGATATGACAACCCACAGGCTTACTCCCATAATATAGTATGGAGCGCTCACTTTAACAGGACTTCTTGACAGAGGGAAAGGAGGATATCACTGAGCTCTTGGAAGGTTGGGAGTGGAAAAGAAGCCCTCAAGTATCCCAAGTCCAGGTGAGTCATTAAAACTCCAGAGAATCACTGGCATAGATGCTTCCCAAACCCTGGTGTGGTCAAATTGCTATAATAGTGGATAAAATCAGCTCAACACTTAACTGAAATATTTGAACTTTGGAGCCTTCACATATAAAGTAATGTAGAAATTACAGCAATTTAAGAAGAATAGAGTACAAGGTCCTGTCCTAGAGGAAATTTAAAAAGGGCAAGGCAAAAAGCCTTACCTTGCCTATGGAACCCATGAGACTGAGAGATGTACAGCTGTGAAAGTGTCTGCTGTCACTACTCAGACATCTGAGTACTGGCATCTGCGGCAGACCCTGTGAGGGGACCGTCTGATAGACTCAGGTTTTGGAGTAGGCACGTCCCCAAAGCAGGGTTGGGTTAGAGATGGAGTTTACGTCTGGGTGGTCTGCACTTGTGCAGCCATAACAATTGTTAAAACATTGAGGTATTTCAGCATTAACTCCAAGCCAAGTGGCCCCCCTCACAGAACTGCCTCTTATCCAGCAATGAAGGAATTGATGCCAGGCACCTCTGTTTTGTCTCTATGGCTTGTCTCCCTTTCATTCAATCTGTACCTCAGCTGGTTTTTAATTACTTTTATTATCTCCAGAATTCAACGTCCTTGGAAATCTGTGGAGATAATTCTAGCAAACTCCTATAAGGGATCCTAATTTGGAAGGATGAAAGTTGGAATCTATGAACTATGGGGTACATGTAATTTGACCAATTTTGAGTCATTTTTTTTTGCTGCAGAACAACATCATTTTGAGTTCATAAGTGATGCCAAGGTTGGTATTGACTGCAATAAATTCAGTTTCTATCTTTGAATGAAGAATTCGCATGTTGCTTATTTCTTTTAATTTTAATGTTGTTATTATTGATATGTTTTACTCTTATGACTAGTCACAATAAATGTCAATTCAAATTAGTAGAGAAGAAAACATAATTACTCTATTTAGCTTCATTTTTACTCTGTCATCCTGGAATGTTATAATTTGAATTAGAGCAAAAATGTATTGAATACATAAAGGTTAATGTTTATTGGATTAATAGTTGCACATTGAGATTGACTTATGCTGGATTCTGATTGAAAAATTAATAATAACATGCAAAATGTGTGCTTAGATTATGCTTACACTTTAATTTTCATAAAATATATAGAAAGTTGTAAGAGAATCATTGTAACTTTATAGTAAGAGTGATTCTTGTTTAAATATAAATGTCCATTTGATTGAAACTAATGACAAAAACATTAATTCATTGAAATTAGGTTTATTCCAAGGCAAGAATACCTAACAATTGCTTGTTCTAAAGGGTAGGACATCCACAAATAATGAATAAAAATAATAATGAAAAAATACTGATTTCTTGAAAGAAGGAAAAATATGCTAGTATCTCTGCAGATAATCTTTAATAAAAACTGACTTTCCCATGAGATGAATATCCCTATTCTTGCTTTTGATGTATTTTTGTAGTTGGTTCACGTCATCATTCCCAGGTCTTACATTTTCGATTATGTTCATAATGCTGACCTTAAGTGAATAATATGTTTTAACCATAGGAGAGGGTTAGAAACTTATGATATTCTGAACTGAGAATATATTAAGTTTTTCTTTGAAATTTCAGGCAGGGAAAGATGTCAGAAGAGCAAACACTAGAGAGATCTTGTAATAAAAAAATCACTAGAAAACTAATCTTTAATAAAATTCACTCAGGAACTATTCTTCAGGGCCCGTTTATTCATATTCCATACAAAAAGAAGTGATGACTTGACTTTTGTTTGACTATAATAGAAACCTTTGCTCAATGTAGATACAATCATACAATGCACCATTTGTTTTATCTACTTTCCAGTATGGGCTACTAAAAATTTAAGTATGCACTGGAAGGGAGATAAAAAGAATGATCACTCTTCTAAAATTTGTTATATCTAGAAGAATGTTGCCAACTTTTAAGCAAATCACCCTAAATTATACAAATACAAATCATAGCTATTGGAAATGCTGCTTGTTTTGGAGTAATTTTATTGTGTATTCCTAATATTTTGTTCTTGTAGTTTTATTTATTTTATAACATCTTTCAGGGTTATATATTTTAGAAGAATTTGTTTCTCCATTTCTGCCTCTCTGCCCCCTAATAAAGATACAGGCTTTCTAACTTCAGGTATGTCTTTCTCATAATTTGAAACATTTTCAGCAAGCAACCACTCTATTTACCCTTAATCTTTGTGAGCTGTGTGATGTACCCATTGAAAGATGGAGATATTAAATGACCTCTCCACATATATTAATAAGTTTATCCTTGTTTTTTCCTCTTGATAACTTAAAGCACAATTTGCTATTTATCTGATTTCTATTTTCCCTTGTCCACTTTATATTAATTAGGTATGTAACACTGCAGAATATAGAATTATTTTCACAGTTTTAATCATCACTTTTACACCGATTCAGAAGTAAGTGATATTTTCTATGTTAGGATATTTTTGCATAAGAGCTAAAGATTTAAGGTAAATGTACATTTGTAACTTGTTTATATACTTTTAAGGAAAATAAGCCCTTATTACAGTAAATTGTAGAACAATCAAAACAACAGCAAAAGTTACACAAGAACTGATAAATCATACTAACTTCAAAACCTCTCTGACCAATGTATAATTGATTACTCTGTATCTGCACCGTTCAAAATGTAAGAGCTATATGTGACAATTTACTCTCATATTAATAAAAATTAAACATAATTAAAAATTAAACTTCTCAGTCATATTAGCCATCTTCCAAATGCTTAATAGTCACATCTGGCTACTGGCTACCATATTGGATAGTGCAGAGTTGGGACATTTTTATTATCTCAGAAAGTTCTGTTGGAAAGCATTACTGTAAATCATTGTTATCTGAGTTTTGGATGAAGTATCAAGTTTGGAGTAGATAATTTTTAAAAAGAATAGGAATATTAATAAGTAAAATTATAATTTATTATAAATTTTTAATATTCTTTTTATTTTAGAATAGTTTTAGATTTACAGAAAAGTTGCAAAGATAGGAGAAGGAGCTCCCATAAACCCCGTACTCAATTTCCCCTATTATTAACGTCTAGTATCAGTCTGGTTCATTTGTCACAATTAATGAATGAGTATTGATACCTTATTATTTAATAATATTTCATAATGGACCAAAGTTCATCTTTTTCTCAGATTTCTGTAGTTTAACCTAGTGTCCTTTTTCTGTTCCAGGATTCCATCCAGGATCCCACATTACATTTAGACCTCATGTCTTCTTAGGTTCCTCTTGACTGTGACAGTTTCTCAAACTTTCCTGGTTTTTGATGGCTTTGACAACTTTGAGGTGTACTGGTCAGGTATTTTGTAGAATGTCTCTAGACTGGCATTTGTCAGATGTTTTTCTCATGATTAGTCTAGGGTAATGGCTTTTGAAAAGAAGATCATAGATGTAAAGTGCCATATTCATCATGTCATATCCAGGGTACATTCTATTATACTGTCTAATATTGGTGATATTAATCTTGATCACCTAGCTGAGGTAGTGTGTCAAGTTTCTCCACTGTAAAATTTCCCCCCCCTTCCATACTGGACTGCTTGGAAGGAAGTTACTATGCACAGCCCACAAAAGGATGGGGAGTTATGCTCTACCTGCTTGAGAAGAGAGTATCTACATAAATAATTTATAAATCCCTTTGGACAGAGATTTGTCTAGACTATCATAATGATTTAACCTTTCCTAAATAAAAGCAAAAACATCAACTTTGATTTTTATTGGCTATATGCTTTCTTGAGAAGAATTTGCCTACTAGACTCAGGGCATTTATCTAGGATAGATCTGACTTCATGAATATCAAACACATTGAATATGGAAATATTTGCAGAAATTTCTTCCATTTTTATTGGATCAAATTTCTATTGAGACTCATTTATTTATTTATTTATTATTTATTTATGTATTTTCTGTGAGGAAGATCAGCCCTGAGCTAACATCCATGCCAATCCTCCTCTTTTTGCTGAGGAAGACTGGCCCTGGGCTAACATCTGTGCCCATCTTCCTCTACTTTATATGGGACCCGCCACAGCATGGCCTGACAAGTGGTGCGTCAGTGCACGCCCAGGATCCGAACCTGGGCCGCCAGCAGCAGAGCACACTCTCTTAACTGCTAAGCCACGGTGCCAGCCCCATCATTTATTTATTAAATTATTTAACAAATATTTATTGAGTTCCTAATATTTACCAGACACTCTTCTAGGTTTTGGAAATATATTATCTTAAAAAAGACAGTAATGCCCACTCTCATAGAATTTACATAATAGTGGGGAGTACGGACAGTAAATAATTAAGTGTAATATAATATGTCAGATGGTGTTAAGTGTTATGGAGAACATGAATCAGAGAACAGAGATAGGGAGTTTTGGGTTGCTATTTTAAATAGCATATGTCAAGGTAACATTTGTGCAGAGACTGTACGAAAGTGATGGAGGAACCATATCTGGAGAAAGCATTTTAAGAAGAGAGAATAGCAAGTACAATGACCCAGCATGTTCTAGCATTAGTTAGGTGAAAGTGTGGCTACAACAGTATAAAACAAGCAAAGAGGCAGTGGGAGGCAAGTGGTGGCTAGATCATCTAGGCCTTCCAGCAGTTGTGAGAATTCAGTATTTAAATCTGATGGAGATGGGAAACCATTGAATGGCGTTGAGCAGCGGAGAGATGTGACTTGGCTTACATGTTATGAGTGCTGGTTGCTAATTAAACGTCGCGGTAGCAGAGATATCAGTTAGGAGGCTATTGCAACTGTATAGGCTAGAATTTGATGGTGACTTTGACCTAGAGTGACAGACTTTGACCAAAGTGACCTTTGGTGGAAAAGTCCCAGTTTGTACCTGTTTTTCCGGTGAATTATTCATAGTATCTCATTCCTGAAAGTGTACCAGTTGGGGTAACGACTTTAGGGTGACCTTATACAGACTAGGGTGGTAGTGTTGGTGGTGATAAGACCTGGTCATGATCTGTATGTATTTGGAAGATGATACCAAAAGAATAGGCTAATGGCTTGGGTAAAGGCTGTGAAAGAAAGAAAAGGGTCCAAAATAACTTATGGATATTTTCCCTGAGCAACTGAAAGTATAAATTTGCATTTATTGAAATGCGTCAGTCATGTGAAGAGCAGGAAGGTGTAAGAATTTTGGTCATAGTAAGTCTGAGATGACCATAAAGGTGCGGGATAGTCAGTTGTACATATTCATTAAATTCAAGAGTAGAGGGGTGAGTTGGGGATAAACATTTGTCAACGTTGTGTTGTAGAGCAGAAGAGGAAAACCTCTGGGGACTGGTACAATGGAGAAGTGAAGGAGAATTATTGCAAACTTGGAATAAATAGTGCTTTCAGGGAGTTCACTGTAACAGGGTATTCATAAAATTTACCTCCTAGGGATTCTATGAGTATTAAATATTCTTGGAAGAATGCCATAGAATTGGAAGAGTTACTATGTACATATTTGATATCACTAACTATTATGGCTCAGGTAAGCATTTTGACATGTAATTTGAAACTGGAATTTTAGGGAGGAGTGAGGAAGAATGACTTGGACACAGTGATGAGGTACATTCTTTCAAGAGAATTTAACCTAAGAAGATCTCCAGGGTTTAGAAGACAGAGCTAGTTCTTGGTTAAAAACAAAGAGAGTGAAGACGGTGTCAAAGAAGCTGAGAATGAAAATGGTTCTGGTGATGAAGGTCTGTTGAGTTACAGAAGGAAGAGAGTGACAAGGGGAAGAAGTTTGGGAGACGCGAGACTGGGGGTCAGAGCTGTGTGGACCAGGTCTCTTTGGGGCCACTGACTAGACTAACTGGTATAAAGAGAAAAGTTCCCATGAACACAAAATGGGTGGTGGACATGAAGCTGTAACAGTGGTTGCTCATGGTTACCATATAGAGCACGTCAGCACTCAATATGCGACATGCCCCATTGAGTGTCACCAGATACATTTTATTCTATTTTATATAATTTTATTTCCCAGGCCTGTGGGTAATGGGGATATTATAATGGTAGAGGTGTCTTATTCTCACAGGAAAATCAGTTGAGTGGAAGGAAATTCCTATCTCCCAGAGAGCTGTACAAGGCAGGTACTATTTGTCAGGTTTTGGATCTATATACCAAGAGAGAAGAGGAAGGAGGGCTTGGATCTATGGCAATGTGGCAATGAGTGAACTGTTCTGGTATTAGAGAGAAATAGCAGTTTTAGTAGTTGCTATAAGTTGGAAATCTGGAAAGAGAGAAAGATTTAGAAAAAAGATTTTTAAGAACGTTTGATATGTAATGAGCCGTCTAAACTCTACTCTGTCTTTTAATGACAACCATAGTAAAGATCTATATTATTTGAAACTTTTACGTATTGCTTTTAAAGATGGCATCCAGCTCTATGTGAATGATACTGAAAAACTTATTTACATATATCCAATATACGTACTTCAAGGGAGAAATTCCTGTTTCTCTTTTTTATCTCTCCATAGAAACCATGTACCTATCAGAGTGTGGTAGCACACAGAATTCTACTCATTTTTTTTTTTTTTTGTGAGATTAACCCTGTGCTAACATCTGCCAATCCTCCTCTTTTTTTTTTTTTTTTTTTTGCTGAGGAAGACTGGCCCTGGGCTAACATCTGTGCCCATCTTCCTCCACTTTGTATGGGATGCCACCACAGCATGGCTTGCCAAGCAGTGTGTCGGTGTGCGCCCGGGATCTGAACCTGCGAACCCCGGGCTGCCGCAGCAGAGTGCGTGCACCCAACTGCTTGCGCCACTGGGCTGGCCCCTCTACTTATATTTTTGAAGAAATAAATAAATAGCTAAATGGCTCCGTCCTGCGATCTAGCCTCCATTTCAAATACACACTCCCTGAACAGAAATCACTATTTATAATAAAACTTGAATGTTTTTGCTCAAAGTTAAAATATGGAACTATACATTCAAAGAAAAAGTGGAACACAGATAAACTTTTGGGTCAGATAATAGTGTCAAAATTTCACTGAGAAGAGAGGAATACTTAGAATTCTCAATGAGTTAACGGTGATTCTATCTCACAGTCTTACATTTTGCTTATTTAAAAATAATTTATCATCAGTTAATAATAAGATATTCCATTCAAAGACATCTTGGAAATTGCATTTGCATAGGACAAAGAGAGCCAGGTTCTAAGGCCTTTATGGCATTTATTGCATCCGTGGATTTTGGGATATTATTTATGAAATTGAGACCCATTACAGCACACTGTAACTGTGGTATTTGCGGCAGGATGCTTTGTGATCCAGATTTTCTTGTCCACTGTAGAGCTGTAATGGGCTCCTTCTTGCTTATATTAAGCCAGATGACTTAAAAATGTTTGCATCATAACTTGATTTGAAATACTTAGCAATCATAACTTTTGAAGAGATACACTAAATTATAATGCAATGCTTTGTGGTATTTTAAAAAAAATCTTTTGGAAACAGAACATAAAACCAGAAGCATCAGTCAATGTTCCGCTTTGATGATGTTTGTTAGACATTCTCAATCAAAGTGTATACACAATGATTCAGAAATGTTCTTGACAAAAGGTCCTTTTGACACGTTAATTTCCAGGCAGTGCATTTGATAAGTACTCTCTATATGCGAATGCTAATAAGAAAGTGCAAATTACATTCACAACTCTTAATTGGTGCTAGCAGCAAGAGAAATAGAAGCTTAAAATATCTAAATAGCTAATAAGGCATTAAAGCAGAAATTTCATAAAATTTTATAGAGTCTTAGGAATCAGCCTAGACTTCTTAAAGTTAAATTAAAAGTAAAAGGAAATTTAGATTGGATAGGCTAATGAGCAAATAATAAAGAGATTACTCTCTACTAAATGTGTATTTTTGCCTTCTGTTTATCACTGAAGATGTCCCAGTTTTTTACTACTTTCACTACATTTTTCTAAGTGAATATTTAGCTTTGGAATAGAGAATTCCTTGCCAGAGACTAATTTAAATAAAACTACACATTCACATTTAAGTAATTAATTATCAGATATACTCTTAAAACTTTTGAATAATTCCAAGGATCCTCCACATGTCCATAAAGAATTCTTGTCATGACAAACCTTAACCTAGACATTTCAAAAGGTTGTGCCATTTCCTCAAAAAGAAAAATAATGAAAGCAGTAAATAAATATGAGTCATAGAGAGGACTATGTGTCACTTAAGTTGCCTTTTTGTGCTTATTCGTATTTTTCAGACTTTTCAGACTTGCAGACTTAAACTCCATCATGAGTTATTTTAATATTAAGGGAACATTTAGTTTGTAAATAAATAAATACTTGTTATTCAAGAAAGAAGACGAATGTTCATTTTGAAGTCCAACTAAAAATTTCAGGTTACTTTTTCACTGTATGAAATCCGTTTTACCATTTTTTTTTCAACAGAACATGACAAAACCTATTTACTTTCTTTTTTCTTCTCCTAGCATTCTTTTCCAGATAAAAATGGATAGTTTTGGCCACTGACCTTGGGAACAATGCTGATCTGAAGGAACCTCCAGGGCCAGACCAGGGCTATGCTGCTGTAGTGTTTTGACTATCCGTGTAGGCGCTGTCAGATTCTCCAGCAACTGTTGGGTTGTATAGCCTTAGAAAGGCCCTAACCGTACACATCACTCATGTGGAAGGCAGGGAAGTTGGGTTCAGAGTAGTAGTATTCAGAAGACCACCTAATATACCTAGGCTAATTGAACAAGTTTGACAGGTACTTTAATTTGTCTAAATCTAGGAGATGTGGCTTCCGATTCAAGGGAAAGAACATACACTTTCCTTTGAGTATCTATCACACAGAGGGGAAAAAAGATTCTGGGTGCTGGAAGGAAACTTGGAAAATATTCAGTAAATTGAAGAAATTGAGTCATAGAGACTTAAACGAACAGTTTCAACACAAAAAAATGTATTAATTAAAATTTTCTGGGTCACAGGGATGATAACTCAGACTGTCTTAAAGATAAATAAGCAGGGGGTTAGAAGGATACCGGAGAGTCACAGAAATAAAGGGAGCACTAAACAATGAGGGCACTATGAAAGACTTCTCTGGGGTGCTGAGATTTGACACATTTGACACATTTCTAAAAAACTCTCGTTTCCTTTTCTTTCTTTTCTGATAATTTTAGGATCAAAATTTCAAATTCTACAAAGGCATTAGCAGTAACAGAAGTTAAAGATTCATTTTGGAGATACGTTATTATCTTAATGATATTGAGTCTTTCTGTATATGAATATCGTTTATCACTCCATTTATTTACTTAGGCCTTTTTAATGCACATCAGTTATTTTCTAAAAATAATTTTATTTATAAAGATCTTGAATATATTTAGCTAGATTTATTCCTATATACCATACTGATTACTGTTTCTGTGAATTGAGTTTTTAAAATTTCATTTAGCAATAGGTTTTGCTAAGCATAGAATCTATTGATTTCTGCATTGATTTTATATATTTTAATTTTGCTTATTCATCTTATTATCTTGCCTGTAGATTCTATTGTGTTTTCCAATATGGACAATCATTGCAGAAAATTATGACAACATTTAAAATGATTCCTTTCCAATTTCTGTATGCTTCATTCCTTTTTCTACTCTTATTGGCCAGGATAGGACTTAAAGTAAATATTCTATTGAACAAAATCCATAATAGTGGGTAATTTTGTATTTTTTTCACTTTAAGATAATATTTTTATAATTCTTTTCTCACATTGATATTTGTTGCAGATTTTTGATAGGTAGTTTTTAATGTTAAAATTTTTTTCTTATAATTCTGTTTTACTAAAATATTTGTTACAGATGAACTTTAAATTTTATCTAACACTTTTTCTTCTAGCTATTGCTAAAACCATGATTTTTTCCCCTTTAATTGATTCATTTGGCAAAATTCATAAAAAGATGTTCTTTACATTCCTGGGAATAATCCCACTTGATTATGGTGCGTGTGTGTGTGTGTGTGTGTGTGTAAATAAACATATATGCATCCATATTACTGTGTTCTGTTATTTCATTTATATGTTTACATTTCAGTTCACAAAGAGAATTGCACCACAATTTTCTTTTCTTTCAATGCTATATTACTCAGGGTTCTTCAGAGAAACAAACAACAGCAGGTAGGAAGGTAGGTACGTAGGTAGGTAGGCAGATAGATAGATAGATAGATAGATAGATAGATAGATAGATAGATAGATATAGAGAGATTTGTTATAAGGAAGTGGCTCACATGGAGGCTGACAAGTCCTAAATGGACAGTGGTGTCAGCAAGCTGGAGACCCAGGAGAGCCAGGGCTGTAGTTCAGTCCGAAGGCCAGCAGGCATGAGACCCAGGAAGAGCTGATGTTTCAGTTTGAGTTTGAAGGTGGGAAAAAGCTGAAGGCCCAGTTGAAAGGCAGCCTGGCAGGAGGAATCCTCCCTTCCTTGGGGGAGGATCAGACTTTTTGTTTTATTCAGGCCTTCAAATGATTGGATGAAGGCCCACCCACAGTGGGGAGGGCAATCTGCTTTACTCAGTCTCCTGATTTAAATACTCATCTCACCCAAAAACACCCTCACAGAAACACCCAGAATAATGTTTGACCAAATATCTGGGCACCCCGTGGCCCAGTCAAATTGATACATGAGATTTTCCACCACAAACGCCTTTCTCTACTATTACTATTACGTTAAACTAGACACACAAAAATGCCTGTAATTTTCTTGCCTTTTAAAATATTAAAGCGATATTTTGCATTAAGTTAGAATTTATCTATTTCTTAAACTTTCAATACCACCTCTAAAATATGTTATGCAGTCATGGTGTTATCTTTGTGAATAGATTTTTTTTACTAATGTTCCATTTTCTGGAGTTTTTTTGTCTCTTTAGGTTTTCTTTCTTGACTAAGAGTCAGTGAATTTATTAGTCTTCGCAAAGAACTAGCATTGGATTTTATTGATAGTATCCATTATTCCTTTGCTTTCCATTTCCTTAGTTTCTGCTTTTATCATTATTTCCCTCCTTCTCCACTCTTTGATTTTCTGTGTTGTTCTTAAATTCATACATAGCTTATTAATTTTACATCTTTCTTATTTTTCTAACCTAAGTATTAAAGCTATTACATGCTAAGTATTTCTTGCTGCATTTCTCACATTCTTATAACTTTTCTTTTTCATTCATATCTGACTATTAAATTATTTACATTAAGATATTGCTGTGACTTTTGAGTTATTTAGAATTATTTAGAAGTGTAGTTTTAAATTGCAGACCATAAGTTTCGTTTCCTGTCATTGTATGAGAGAAGGCTAAACTGCTCTAACAGAGAAGTCAGAATTGAGTGTTTCCACCCTTGCTGCACAGCGGTCCGTGGACTCGCCTCCACATGGTGGTCATCTCAGAAATTCTGCTCCTTCCCTCTTCTGCCTGGGCGGTGCTTTAGGGCATGATCCTAATCTGCCTTCAGCCAGCAGCAATGACAGGAGCGGAAGCACTCAAGGCTGGGCCGGAAGTGGCGTTTGTCACTTGTGCTCACATTTCATTGCAGACTGCTCAGATGCCTGGCCGGACGTAACTGCAAGGGAGGCTGGGAATGGAGTCCAGTGGGTGGCCCAAGAAGGGGAAAAGATTTAAAGGGAAGGCTAGCTGGCAGTCTCCGCCTGTTTATGGCTTTTTGTACTTTCTTTTTCTCCAGAGCACATGGTCTGTATGATTTATGTAATTCGGTACTCGTTAAGAATTGTTTTGTAGTGTAATGACGTTCAGAGTTTGTTAATGTTCCACATATTCTTGCAAAGAATTCTATCGCATTGTTATGCAGGGTTCTTGGTGCATCTCTGAAGTGCAGTTTATCGTCTTAGCTGAATCTTCTATGGACTTAGTTTTCTTTCTTCTATTTCACATATCATTTTGAGGACGATGCTTTAAAATCTCCCATAGTGCATGTGGGTTTATCAATTTCTCCATCATATTCTCTCAATATATACTTTCCCTGTCTATTAAGGTTATGTTGTTAAGAACAAGCATGCTCTTTTTAATTTTGTTATTCTAAAAAATTTTCCTCTTAATCTTAACTTATTGGCCTCTTTGTCTCTATCTTTCTTTGCCTAAATTCTCTTCTGTCCACCAGTGACAATGCTGTCCCAATTTTTTTTGGTTAGCATTTGGGTGCCTTATGTTTTCCACCCTTTGCTTTCAAAATTTCAGTTTCATTATGTTAATGTATTGAATAGAAAACAGCTAGATTTTTATTTCAAAACAATTTAAGAATCTGTTTTTTTCAAAGTGAGTTTTTTTAATTTAAGAAAACATTTTAATTAATATTTCATATGGACTATTGCCCACCATCTTATTGTAACCGCGGGCCCTGTAGGACCAGTTCAACTGACCCTATCTTACCAACAGAGTAATTAAGAGTGGTTTTTCAGGAACTGAGAAACAACTCCTTGTCTAGTTCAGGCTGGTTAAGACCACAGATTCATCAACTGGGCCTTCGTGGATGACTGATGGGTGACCCTTTGACATCAGGCAGCTAAAAACCCCACCCTCAGATCATGGCAACACTGCCATTTTGTGAACATGCATCCTGTGAAGAGCCCTGTAGCTCAACTACGCTTGTGCAGATCATCAATTACCTCACTTCTCCCCACCTCTAATCATCCATCTCCACACTTCAGACTGCCCTGCCCTTCATCCCATAAATTTTGCCCCAAGCCCTGGATCTGCGAGACAGATCTGAGAGCATTGCCTCCTGTCTCTTTGTAGAATGATCTTGCAATAATGCTGTTTTCTTTTCCCAAAAGCTGATGCTGTAATAATTGGCTTTTTTAACATACATCGGGTAGAAGAAGCCATCTTTGTGCAGTATCATATCATGTGCTTATTTTGTGTTTTCAAATACTATGCTTGGGCTGGCCCTGTGGCTTAGAGGTTGGGTGCACGCGCTCTGCTACTGGCGGCGCGGGTTGGGACCCCGGGCGCACACCGCTTCTCCAGCCATGTTGAGGCCACGTCCCACATACAGCAACTATAAGGATGTGCAACTATGACATAAAACTATTTACTGGGGCTTTGGGGGGAAAAAAATACTATGCTTGTTCAGTTACTTTCTTTTTTTGCTTTTCATTGTAATGGTTGTATTTTTTATTTCTCTCTCCCAATTTGGATTTTGTATCCTTTACCTTCTATTTATGCTATTTTACTGTATATGCTTACATTTCTAACATAGTTACTTGACTTAAAAAATGTAAAATAAATCAATTTCATGATCTCTCTTTTGAGCCAATAAAAGTGCCTTAGAAAACATGAAATTTGTATTATGTTTCTCCCATCTTACATGAAAAAGGGTCTACTATTTGGTTTTCACCTTGTTTTAAAATTCCCAACATTTGCTTTTTGTTTCATTATACAGTTACTTTTTATTTTATTTAATAGCATGCTTACAAATTTTCTGCTAATCATGCTTTTAGGATTTTACTCCTTCCTTCTGGGTATGATTTCCTTCTTATTAAATATATCCTATCCCAAGAGCTGTCATTTTTATTTTGTTTGTTTTCTCTCAAGGTATGTCAATGCTCCTAGATTTTGAAAGTGGCCCTAAACTTTGATTTTCCTTTTGTTTCTTTTAGGGCATCTGAGAGTTCCTGGTTCCAGTTCTGTTTTTACATTAATTTCTTATATTGTGATTCTGACACTTGGCAGCTCACAGATTTGTTACTTCTCTGATATCTCTTTTCTTTTTTTTCCTATCACTTACCTAGGCTGGTGGGCGGAGAGGTTCTTACCACTTTTCCTAGAAAGCATAGCCCATCCAGAATTCCATCTCCATGCACAGCTATTAATTTCAGCTCCCTCATTCACGTGGACCCAAGTCCACATCTTCTGTCTCCACAAGGAGGTCAGAGCCCCAGCCCTTGCACCCCACAGGTGATGTCTAGGACTGAAACTCTTTACTGCTTTGTCTTTAAAGTTCCCCTTCATTTTTGGCATAAAAGAAATTCATTTTCTTCCTCTAGATATCAGGTATGTGTTTTTCTATGTTATATATATCCATATTTTTTAAAGTATTGCATCTGGAGGAAGATTGGCATTAGCTTTATCCAACATATTTCTTCAAGTTCTACATTGATTTCAAATAATACTTTTTTGAGCTTTGACGTGGTAAGCATTTCATTCTTTGAACCTTCTTGATTTAATGTCATCTATGTATAGACCTTTTAATCTAGTCATTTAACCCAATGGTTCTAAAGCTAGCTAAGCATTAGAGCCTTTACATAAGACAGATTTTAAAAAATAACAATGCCTAGGCATGACCACCACCTCCATTATCATTTAATTGTCTAGCATGGAATGTGGAAACTGGTATTTTTAAAAGCTTCTCAGGAGCTTCTAATGTGACAGGTTTGGGAATCACTAATTTTACCATTTTCAATCTTATAGCGCTTGTGCATTGTTTTTACAGTGGAGATAATATCTAATTCTCAGTGTTGTTATCACAAAGAAATAAAATTATGTAGCAAAATTCATTTGAAGACTATAAAGGGCCTCCTTCCAGTCTATTATATATCATACACAGTAGGAGATAAGAAATTACACACTGAGGAGAAAGAAAGACCAAATTATTTGTCACTATGGGTTCTTTCTGTTAGATATTTCACTAATATATGTTTCTCTAAAGTTTGTATTATAAAGTACTCTATTTTTAGTCAAACATTTTCCAACTTTTTCTCTTGTAACCAGTGGTATAATAAATATCATTGTACTTATATCTTTCAGTAATTGTGTCTTCATTTTAGTAGAAGATTCATA
This sequence comes from Ceratotherium simum simum, assembly GCF_057802395.1. NCBI lineage: Eukaryota > Metazoa > Chordata > Mammalia > Perissodactyla > Rhinocerotidae > Ceratotherium > Ceratotherium simum. The sequence continues at coordinate 2,049,059 of NC_141914.1, read as the reverse complement.
AAGATGTGACTGCTGTGTCAACAGATATTTGTTTTTGAAATTTGAATAAATATGGCAGATCAAATTTTTACCAACAATGAATTGGAATGTTCATTTTCTACAATCTCTACTGCACTGGTTGTAATGAGATTTCAGAGATTAGATTCTGGAAGGTGAGTTTAAGTTGTTGAATTTCCTGTTTCAGTTTAGTGCTCGTTAAGAGAAGACAGAAAACTTGGAGTAATGAATGTGTATTCTCCTTTATTATTGATGCTGGCAAACTATCTTGCAGGCAAAAATGTTATTTGCCCTCTGCCAACCTCTCTCTGATCTAATTTCCCTTACTCTTCTGTTTTGCTCAATCTACTTCAACTACAAAGACGTCTAATTGTACTGTCTCAGAGTGATTGAACTTTGCTATTTTCTGCTAAAATGTTACCTCCCCAGCGAGCCCTTCTCAGATCATCTGTATTAGTTTGCTAGGTCTTGCATAACAAGGTACCACAGATTGAGTGGCTTAAACAACAGAAATTTATTTTCCCACAGTTCTGGAGACGAGAAGTCTGAGATCAAGATATTGGCAGGGTCAGTTTCTCCTGAGGCCTCTCTCCTTTATTTGTACATGGCAATCTTCCCCGTGTCTGCATATTGCCTTTTCTCAATGTGTGTCCGTGTCCACGTTTATTTTTCTTGTCAAGATATCAGTCCTATTGGATTATAGCCTACCCTAATTACCTTATTTTAACTTTCTCTCTTTAAAGAACCCAACTCTGAATACAGTCACACTCTGTGATACTGGGGGTTAGGACTTCAACATATGTATATGTTGGGGGCACACAGGTCAGCACATAACATCACGCTTTAAAAATATAGTACCCCTGTCATGCCCCCATCCTCCATTTTCATTACATTTAATCACTCCTTTACATTCAGTGGCTTGTTTATTAACCATCACTCCCATCAGAATATAAGCTTTATGAGGACACCAGCTTTTTCTCTTTTAGTCGCTGCTGTATACCCAAGGCCTAGAAATATGCTTTGTGCACAGCATGTCCTCAGTAATTATGTGTCAGATGATGAATAAATAAATTATAGGTGGTTTGAGTGTACACAAGACCCAGTGTTGTTATGACTTAGTATTCTCTTCCAACTGAGTTTTCCAATTCTGTGCTTGGAATTTAACTGAAAGTATATTGCCAAGTGATCAACTAGCCTTACTTTTGTACATTGCACAAGTATTTAAAATTAATTATTTTCTCTATTTTTATTTCCTTTGTATCTTTTCTAAATTTGACCTTTAACAATGAGTTTCTCAACCCATTTCACAAATCCTATCTCAGGGGAACTGATAATTAGACACTTGAGCTGGTCCTCCTTTTGACTGGAATCCCTTGGATATGGAAGGTGCCCCTTGCATAAGAGATGCTGCTCTGGATTGCACTGAGGTTGGCCGTTTGCCTATCTAGAGATCTACAGGACTCTGCTACCTTGAATTTTATTTTTTCCAATGGCCTATTTATCTCTCTGATTTATTTGGATTTTCTGAAGTATACTAACATTAAAAATAAAATTTTCCTTGTTTTTTATGTTATTTTCCTACCTCTATATCTATCTATCTATCTATCTATCTATCTATCTATCTATCTATCCATCCATCCATCCATCTATCTATCTTTCATCTATCTATCTCACCTTTATGTATGTATCTGTATTAGTCAACCAGGGCTGCCTTAACAAAATACCACTGACTGGATAACTGAAACAACAGAAAAGCCTCTAGTTCTGGAGGCTAGAAGTCCAAGGTCAAGGTGTCAGCAGGTTTAGTTTCTCCTGAGGGCTCTCTCCTTGATTTACAGATGGCCACCTTCTCACTGTGTCCTCACATGGTCTTTTCTCTACGTGAGCACGTCCCTGATGTCTCTCTCTGTGTCCAAATTTCCTCTTCCTATAAGAACACCAATCAGAGTGGGTTAAGGCCCACTCCAAAGGCCTCTTTTTAACTTAATCACCTCTTTAAAGGCCTTATCTCCAAATACAGTCACATTCTAAGGTACTGGGGGTTAGGGCCTCAGCATATGAATTTTGAGGGAGACATAATTCAGTCTATAACAATATCTAACTATATCTACCTCTGAGTTACTTATTTTGCTAAAATAGGGATGGCATCTTTAATACTCGTCAGAATTAATTGCTCAATATTTTGTAGCTGGGAGTGGACTATATCCTTTTCTGTTTGTAGGCACATATACCTGTCATATTTATTTGGATTCTGAATAATGACCATGGTATTAAATATGTTCATTGCTTTTATAATAAAGAAAAATCCACTTAATTCAACATACATTTACATATTGTATGACTTTGCGAGTCATAAATCTATATCAGTTCTTTAAAAAATTCAGTTTTATACAATCATGCTCTGACTGGCTGGAAAGATAAGGCTCCCTACTAATGTAGGTTCATAAACAAGCTTGTTAAATACTCGTTGGAAATATTCTGGAGTGGATGAAACTTTGAATTGGGAATTATATTTGAAGTTTCAGAGGTTCCTTCTATGTCTTGAAAACAATGATTTTGTTCATACTTCTATTTCTATATTCTTAAACTCATATGTGCATAAAGTGACTATTTTCCGTTTTACAAAGATGAGCTAAGTTCCAGGGTAAAGTTTGTAATGTCCATCCATTATAAAATCACCCACAGAAATAAAGTTTTCAAAACATTTTGGAACTATTCATCAAAACACAAACATACATTACACACACACACAGACACAGACACACAGACACACAATCATTGGTTAAGTTTGTCTGATACTTAAAATATATTTGAGCTCCTGATCATATCATAGGTCATGAGCTATTCTTAGATATGAAACACGTTTTTAAGATTTTAATATGCTGCATGTTTTGTTATATCAACTGAAAATATGAAGCACCATTTGCTAACTTTATACTTGTGAGGAAGACATCTAGTGCATATGTGAGTGGAATTCTGATTGAACAGATGGCTGCTACAGGTGAAGACTAAATAATGAAAAAATATTTTTCCACGTTATTGAAGTGGTTTATGCTACAGTATTTGATTAGACTCCTTCTAGGAGGCAGAAAACACTTAGAAATATACACCTTTAGAAGTTTGCAGAAGCAGCTTTACACATGAAAAAAATATACTGATCTCTTCATCACTCATTCATTCAGTTGGTTACTGGCAAAATTCTGTAGTCAATTAACATAGCTTAAATTAAGTTCTCATCTTTCAGCAATCGTTACATTACAAATTAAATTTAAGTACAATTCAATTTGTGAAAGTGTCACTGAAGACTGAAGTCGTATTGGCTCAAGTAGCGTTGTCATCTCAATTATTTTTTTCCCTTTGGTGATGTGAATTAGCTTCTTCCATGATGTTACAGATAAGAGAAAGATAGATTGTGGAATGGTTCATTTTCTTGCATTTTTGTGTAGTTCACTTTTAATAAATTTGATCTTGAATATAATCTTACATTGGATAGTCATAAATATGTAATAATCATCTAACCCTTTTATGGTGAATCTAATATACAAATAAAGAGACTATATATAATAATTTACATCTTAAACCTGAGGGAGTCTTATAAATATATGCTGCATTGAACAAGGATCATACTGATGCATTTAAGTCACTTAATCTTACTGTTTTATAGTCAAATTCTGAATTGTGATCATTTTGAAATTGTAATTTGTGGGAAGAACAGATGTGTAAGGCTTAGTTGGAAATGAGATGTCCATAAAAGTAATCTCAGTTGTCAATTGACTGCTCACCCACTAAAGGAGCAGTGGATTTAAAACCAAGTTAAATACTGCTTGAAGATGCACTTTAAGTCCATGTTCTTAAAGCGTGCATGCAATGTCAGGTAATTTACTAAGAGTGGATATATTCTTTCACATGTGTTATTCATTATCACCTAAGAATGAAGGAATTTATGAAATAAATATGCATGCAAATATTATCTCTTAGAGTCATAAAAAAATGACTTTTTAAAACTTCACCAAATAGGAAATAAAATTTAAACATCTTTGAAAGTTATCTTTTTTAAACATTCAGTCTTATGCTCTTTTAACAACCTGATTAAACACAATTGGTATTAGCTTTATTTCTACAATTTTTTCAATTGCCTCATTTTCAATTAAATTATTTTAATAGGTCAAAATAGCTAGATTTTTAAGAAATTTATCCAATTAATTTTACTTGAACAATCCATGCAATTATTTAGTGATTAAGTCTGCTGAGAGTCAGACATTTAACTCTTTAAGGTATGTAAGGAATTTGGAAGGACATTCCATTCACTGCGTACTTTTCCTGAGTATTAGATAGTTTACATATTATTTAACTTATCTTCAAAACACCATGTGAAGAAAATAAAGGTCCTAAATTATTACCATTGTCAGAGTTCAAACTCAAGACTCTCATGCCGAAGCCTTTGACTTTTTTTAAATACGTATTTTACAAAAGTAAGACAGACTAGGGAAGCATATTTTGTCAAGAAAGCTGTAACCCTGAGTGAATTGAAGCTTCCAAAAAAAAAAAAAAAAGTCTAAAATGTCTCAGTAAAGCCAAATGGCCATTTAAGGATTTATTCAAGAAAGAGAAGATAAATAAGGAAGAAAAATTCTACACACTGTTTAGAATGTGTGTTGTCATATTAGCAGATGAAAAGAGAAAGCACCTGTAGTTAATAACTAGTTTGCTGTTATCTTTTGTATAGAAATTATGATTATTAACTACTTATTCTTAAGTGAGGAAAAGATAACCTAATCCTGTTTGCATTCCCCAATCTTCCTACCCAGTTTCCACTCACACCTTACAGGTAATCAATTTGATTAATTTCTTCATGTCATTTTTTTTTGGCATTAGTGAGCAGATACACATGTATTTTCTTATTTCTCCCTTCTTTTTTACATGAAAGCTATTATACATATGAATTTATGCTTTGCTTTCCCATATAACAATATATCCGTATTTGTCCATAGAGATCTTCCTCATTCTTTTTGCTGATGTGTAATACTCTATTGTGTGGGGGCCATAGTTTTTCCATCCATTCTTCTAGGTATGGGCATTTGGATTGTTTCCAAAATTTTGCAATTACAAATAATGCTGCAATGAATAGCCTTGTACGTAGGCATTTTTATCTTGTTGGAGGTGTGTATAACCAAAGTAAATCCCTTGAAATTCTGGATCAAAAGGCAGATGTATGCGTAATTGTGTTAGTTTATTGGAAATTTCACTCCAGAAGGGCTCCATCATTTACCTTCCCAGCAGCAATGTACGAGAGTGCCAGATTTCCCTTAGCTTGGCAGCAGAGTGGGATGTCATTCTTTTTCATTTTCACTGACCTGATAAATGAGAAATGCTACCTCAATGAGGTTTTAATTTATATTTCTTTAATTGTGACTAAGGATGAATATCTTTACACATATTTAAAGGCTATTTTTATATCTGTAATGTGAATTGTTTTTTGTGTCTTTTTCGTAATTTTCTATTGGGTTTTTGGTCTAGCATCCCTAGTTGTAAGAATTCTTTACATACTGAGAATATTAACCCTTCATCTGTAGTATACATTGTAAGCTTATGATATATACTTTCAAGTTTGTCAGTTATCTTTTGACTTTATGTTAGTTTTTTTTTTTTTTGCTGTAAAATTTTCTGCATTTCAAGGTAAAGTTATTGATAGTAGTTTATTATCTCTGGTTTTTGAATTATAGTCAGGAAGTCTTTCCCTGACACCAAAATTTGAGAGGAATTCATACATATTTTCTTCTAGCACTTTTTTGGCTCAAATATTTTACATTTAAATAGATGATCCATTTGGAAATAAGTTTTTGAGTATAGTGGTGAAGTATGAATCTAATTTTATCTTTTTCCAAATGGCTAACCAATTGTCCCTGAACCATTTATTAAAGTGTCCTTCTTTACCTTATTAATTCGAAATGCCGCCTTTATCATATAATATATGATACATTTCTATGTGTACTTGGAGCTATTTCTGGACCTTTATTCTTTTCCAGGGGTCTGCTTGTCTATGCATATGCCAGTACCACACAGTTTTAGCTAGCAGAGCACTCAGCATAATATTTTTCTATATTGGTCAAGTTTGTTGCATGTATCAATAATTTCTTCCAATTCCTGATAATATTCCATTGTATGAATATGTCACAGTTGTTTGGCTGTTTTCCTGTTGATGGACACCTGGAGAGTTTCCAGGTTTGATTATTTTGAATAAAGTTGTTAGCAACATTATTGTAAAAATATTTTTGAGGATATATAGTCTTTGAGTAAATACTTACAAATGGAATTATTGTGATATGGGATAATAATTTTTTCTTTATTTAATTGTTTTGCTTTAGTTGGAGTTTTAAAAATAGTTTTAAAAGAAACTTCCAAACCTTTTCCAAGTGTGAGGTGCCACTTTCCCACACCACCAATGACTTATGAGCATTCCAATTGCTCCACATCCAATATTTGGCAATACTAGTCTGTTTTTATTTTTTGCCTTTCTGATGTGTGTGGAGTGAGATCTCACTGTGGATTTATTTTTCATTTTTCTCATAACAAATGGTGTTGAGCATTTTTCAGATGTTTATGACAATTTGTATGTCCTTCTTTGTGAGGTATCTATTAAATATACATTTATGTATAGACCTCTGTACGTATGCTGAATACCCATCCTTTGTCAGCTATATATTCTGTGAATGTTTTCCTTAGTTTTGATTATCTTTCATTTTCTTAGTTATCTTTGATGCCATCCCTTTGAGTCTTGTCTTGTAGACCTTTGCCTCCACTCAGTAATGAGGGCATTCTCATACCCTCTCTTCTAAAAGCTTTACAGATTTAACTTTTAGGTCTATGATCCATTTCAAATTATTCGTTGTTTATGGTCTTAGTTAGGAGTCAAGGTCCATTTCTATTTTACAGATATTCAATAGTCCCAGTACTATTTTTTGTAAACTCTTTCCTTTAACTATTGGATTGCTTTGGCATCTTTGTTAAAAAACAAATAACTGGGAAGATGGGGAGATGTTGGTCAGAGAGTACAAACTTCCAGCTACAATGTGAATAAGTTCTGGGGATCTGGTGTGCAACATGGTGATTATAATTAATTCTACCAAATTAAATAATTGAAAGTAGCTAAGAAATTAGATCTTAAATTTTATCCTCACAAAAAAAGAAATAGTAATTATGTGACGTGATGGAGGTGTTAGCTAATGCTATGGTGGTAATCATTTAGCAATATATGTGTATCAAATCAACACATATGTTTTTGTTTGTTTTATTTACTCTTCTTTCCCTACTACCTTGAGAAGTAAAGTGCACCCAGTAGGTACTCAATTGAAATGCACCTAGTAGGTACTCGATCACTATTGGTGTGTGAGGGAATGAATGGCCCATATAGCTCTCTTTGATGCCAGTTCTTCACTCTGGGATCCTATCCACTGCTTATGACAGAGTCCCTACCAGAGTAGATTTCTACCCGTTGCTAACTTTGGGCTTCATATACCATCTTTTTCCATAAGGGAAGATAAAATTATCTTCCTTAATCTCATCTCACCTTCAGGTACCAGTTATTTCTTATTAGATCTACCTTACCATTTTACCTGTAATGGCTATGTAAGAATGACTGAATAGTGAATTTTTATGTATATATGAACTATCAGTTATAACATTCTTTAGTTGTGGTGTCTTAAAGTGGTTAAGATCATGGACCCAGAAAAAAGGAATTTTTCAATATTTTATTTTTTTATAAACCAAAAACTGTGGTGATTTAGGCTTTTATGTTTTATATTGTTAGCATAATCTCATAAAATTTTAAATGTTTAGAGAGAATGAAGTCTCTTTCTTTAAAGAATGAACCTACTTTCTGCCAAAAAAGACAGTATATAACATCATACCATCATAATTTCATTGTTTCTAGTATTAGACATTTTCCCTTGAAATATAATCTGTACTCTGAATAATAAACCAAGTACTCCCTTGAAATACTCAAAATATACTTCTCTACTAATCATAAGATGTTTTGACAGGTCCATGTTTTATGAGCTGAACTGAGGCCACAGTGCACCAGGATCTATAAAGGAAAGCATTCTCTGTGGGGGTTCATATATTTCCCATAATGATGTCATAAAATTTATTCTTTTCCACTGTGAAAAGATATCCTGGCACAACTACTAACCAATGTATAAAACACTGAAACAGGCAAGTTGACATTTTTACTAGAGTTCTATGATCCCATAATTTTTTTCCTTGGCAGTACTTCCACTCGAGATCTTTAAAAGGTTCATTTTTTTCTTAAATAGTTGCTTCCCCTTAACCTATTACTAATATTGGAGCATAAAATAATGTATAAATAATTTGAACCTTTTCCCGCATGGTCTGGTGTAACTTTGCAAGCTGTCCTAGAGTTAATAATGTTGCAACATTTCTTTGTTACAAACTGGTAAATGGGAACACTTTTTCTATTTCTAAAACTTCTATATTGGGGGGCCCAGTGGAGCCAGAAGAAACTATTGGATACAAGTAGAAATTTTTTTTTTCTGGAAACCAAGCCTATCATTATTCTAGTAAATTATATTCTTACCAAGGATTATCAATGAGAAATATTTTAAAATTGGAAATATATCACTGAATACAATCAATTCTCTATCACTGTTTAAATTATACAGTATAGAATACTGAAGAGACTATTTAAAAAATATTTTAGTATCTCTTGCTGATGGTTTCACATTTTCTCTTTTAATATCAAGTGGTGTGGTTTAGAGAATTCATTTCAGCTCAAAATGTGTATTTAGTGCCTAATAAGTGCAAATATTGCCAATCACATTTCCTTCGAGCAGATAAATATGTGGTGGGGCTAATAATAAAACAAGCAAGAAAAACAGTGTCATAGTGGAATAAATAAATAGTGGAATAAATAGAATAAAGAGTTATAAACCAAATAGATTCTGAGTAACTGTACTTTTCGTTGGGTTAAGAGAGGACAGGGCATTGAATGCAGGCATGTAGGATGCCCCAAGAGTAGGGCATGAAGAGGGGCCTGTGAGCAGAGAGAGGAGTAAGATTACAGGAAGATACAGCAGGAGACAATGCCTGGCTGTGGTAAGGTAGAGTGTGGCCAGTGGAATGCGAATTTCAGCTGATGGAATGTGGAAAATTGTATTTAACAGGAAGTTGACAAGAACAAATTGGTTTTAAGGTGCCAGTTGCAGTCAAGAGGAGGGAGAAAGATGGTACCAGATGTGTTCAACAGGAAGATGGGAATTATAATCTGGGGTTTGAGAGGATCGGGAACTGACGTGTTAATTCCTACAAAGTTCATGTCTACGTTCATGAGAGTTGTTGGGATGGAAATTTAAGGGGAAGACATATGTATTTTTAGAAGATTGTTTTTCAGTTTTTCTTTATTCCCTAATTGGACGTGTTCTCTTTTGTTCATTTCCTACATCCCTTTGTATTCTATTTACTGCACTTATTGTTTGTTTCGTCTCATGATTATTTGTGAATTTAACTCACCATCCTATTTGTCTGAAGGTTCCTTGGGCCAAGAAACATATATTCAACTTGCTGTTTCCATCAGTGCCTTTAGTAATGCTTCACACATAAAAAGAAGCAGCAAATATTTACAGAACATAATAGACTAGAACAGAACAAGAACATTCCAAGCTGGAAATTCAAAGATCAATTGCTTAAATTCTACTCCCTTTAAGTTCACGGATAAAAACTTCAGGATACCAATAGTAATTTTATTTTATTGCACCAGACTGAGAATTAAAAACAGGACCAGTAAAAGTTGAACAAAATAAAAGTAGAACTAGGAGGAAGCATAAAATAAACATGTGTAACCATAGTTTCTCCATTCCTCACCAGCATGGTTTCCTTATCTTGTGCTGGTTAGTGTGGATCATTGTCCAGGCATCAGCGTTTTTCTTCCGTGGGCCACTCCGCTTCTGTCGGAGAGGGAAGTCTCCCTTCCCCCGTGGCCATGGCGGCCCTGCGACCTCAGCGCTTACTCGCGTGGTGCTCAGCTTCGTCCTTGGACCTCTCCCCTGCCCCCCAGCATCACCTGCTCACCTAGTACCCTCTGCCTTCTGGGAAACACCGCTCACACCCTGCACCCCTCCTGCTGAAGGTAGATATTAACCTGCAACAAAGTGACGAGTTGGCGTGAGGCTAGGTTTCACCAAATCCTGTTTTATTTTCTTTTTTCTGGGTTCCTGGGACCACTTGATCTCCCAGCTTCCTCTGCAGTGAGGTGAGACGCAGGGATTGAATTATGGGATTGAGTTATGAGTGGAAGTGACTTCAGGCACTTCTGGGCCAAGGCTGTCCAGAGCTGGTATGCCTCTCTCAGGCTTCTTCTCTTCCCTAACATTGGGACCCAGAAGAGCAGGAGATCCAGATGTTCTAGCTGTGAGCTGGAGAATGACTTCTCAACTCACATCAGACTGATTTCTGTGTTTATGTTACATAGCATAGCCTAGCTTATCTTCAAAGATGGGGAAGCACTCTTTTTCCTTTTTTATTACATTATTAGAAAGATCTCAAAAATGTTCTGTGTTTACTCGAAGGTTTTAAAGAGTTCTGTCCATGATCTTTTTCAGCTTTTCATTCCTGTTCTCTGCCTGCCATAGGACTGAGAGAGAAATCTATTGAGGGCTAAGCCAAGTATTAAATCTGTGTGATGGTTATCTCATTGTACACTGAATTTCTCTGTAACTCAGAAGGTGAAAGCTTGATATTAAGTCAAGTTTGTTGTGTCTGTCTCCTCCTACCCTAAGACCTCTGTATAAATAGAACTTTCCTAAAAGTTAATTAGACATGTCCAGAAATGCCTGGATTTTAGCAGCAAACAGAGCCTGGGCGCAATTCATCATCCTGGTGTCACAAAGAGAAGCTGATTTACAGACATGAACACTGGTAAATGAAAAGTTTGAATAAATTGAGTAATAGCTAGATTTTGAAGGTCTTCTCAGTGCATGTGAAATTACAAATTGTATGTTAAGATATTCATGATTTCTTGACTGGGATAACTTGAAAAATACTTTTCTATCATTTTGTGAAAAACACGGTAGATAGAAAATACTGCAAATAAAGAGTGACATATATGTCCTAGAATTATATAGATTATTTTACTAGTAGTTTTTACAGTATAGGTTAGCATTTAAGTTTGAGTTAAACTCATGTTCCCAGATTTAAGTTTTATAATTTTCTTTATTCATTTGTGAGAATATGAGAATATATTGAATTTAATACTTAAAATTTTTGAGTTAATGCATCACAATGCTCCTTGTTAATAATCATTTGAATATGATATTAATCAGAGCAGTTCCAGTAATTTTCCTGATTAGGATAGTTTTCAGATAGTTGAAGCATTTTTTTTTCTGTTTGATTAGAGGATTATGAGTTTAATCTTAATAGGTAGTTTTAAAATCTATCCTTAAAAGATTTCTCTGGAGTAAAGCATTGATTTTCCTTCCTCTCTTTTCCTCCAGTTACTTTGGAGAATGGAGCTTTCGTCTGCTATCCCTTTCCTACCTTCTACTCTTCCATATTTCTTTCTCTGGGTCTCATGTCTTCTTCCATAATAATACCCATAATATACCTCTTGATCTTTAAGACAGAGACTAAGTCATATTATTCTTTATATTCCTCATGTATATAACAATGCGTGACAAAGAAAGGTTCCTAATATATTTTTTAAAAGGATGAATGGGTGAGGTATCTATTGCATACATGAATGAAACTCTGGTTAAGGAGCCTCTTGTGTCAACAGTTCTACATTTCTAAATCTATTTCTGGAAAACAGAACATGGGGAATCTGGGGCTAGGTCCAGTTCTTCTGACCAACATCCTAGAACCATTCCGTTATAACACTGCTTAAATTTGGATTAGCCTAGAGAAGACATTAAAACTTTCATGGATTCCCATTAAATTTGAATGATCTTAATTCACAAGTTGCTTTAGCAACTTCACTCCCTTGGTCACAAGTAAATTTATTTCCTGAAGTCTCTTCAGTTTTGAAATCCGTGGCGCATTCTTTGAGTGTAGTCTCCTGTTTTTGTTGCCCTGCCACTCTCTCAATAGCAATAGCCATCTTTCCAGCTTCATCAAGACCTCCCCTTCCTTCTCTGTGAGCTCTTTCACTACAGACTTCCTTTTCTTCCGCCTTGCTCAGATCCCCTCCTCTGTGATACCAGTTAGTCTCTTGCCATGAGACTCGGTTCCACTGCCCTTTCTATCCTTTTGTTGTGGCTGTTCTGCAAACCCCAGTCAAACAAATACGCTGCATGTCCACTCCAGGCGGTAACTTTAAACTACTTTGGATAAAATAATATAATTGTGTGCCTAGATGCAACTAAAATTTTTGTTTTCTAATTTCAAGAGGACTGTCACTGCCATCTTCTATTAACCTGGTTTCCAGGGACCTCTCGCACTTTCTTCAAGGCTTTTACCTCATCACTTCCTCTTTACCTCCATTATGTAATCTTTTTTTCCTGATTAGGCAAATATTCCCTCTGCTACCAACCACCAACTTTTCTCCATATTTACCCACTGCTCTATTAGCAATAGAAGAACTGTCCCTTCCCTTCAGTCAGAACAAATATATCCACCTTCACTTTAGATGCCATTTCTTCCTGCATTACATCGTACAGTTCTATAACATTATCTCTATGGAAGGAATTCAGCCTTTTTATTATTCAACAATTAAATAATCAAACTACACTTGACAATTAGAATGTGTGACTTTGAAAGCTAGACGTGTAGGTACCATTTATAGAGATGGAAATTATTTTAGGCAACAGCATATGGGGAATACTTAAATAATTTGTGTGGCTTACGGGTGGAGCCTTGCCTCCAGACTCTATCTCTAGAGCAAATGAGCCAGCTTCAGTCAATTAGCACATTGATTGGTTTCAGCGTTGCCATTTCATCAAAAGGACATACTAGGATTTTTGCTAAATATTCTGGGAAAGACATCCTTGTGATTTTCCCACTGAACTTAATGAGACAGGATATAGGATATCATGCTGCAACATGTATCTTCAAAGCATGTTTGGAAATCTGGCTGAAAATGGAGACGTTTGGGAGGAAAAAGGAAAGAGAGATAGAAAATCTATTCCTGGTGTTATAAAATGTAATCTGAGCACCTTGCAAACCCCGCCTAAGTCATACTTAACCTTTGCTTGAGACATTTTGTGCATTATTTGGATCTGAAAAAGAATTCACTAATGTGGTATTTAGTAAGTAACAAATGCTCGTTTATACTTGAGATTAATTGTTGATTGTTGCTTCAGTTAAATCTGTCTAATCATGAACCATTACCACTAAATTTAATTACTGTAGTTTTGTAATAATTTTTAGCATCTGATATAGTGTCAGATTTTCAAAACATTTTAAAAAGGAATTTCATGGCTATTTACAAATATTTATTTTACTAGATAAGATTCATACTCATTTATTAAGTTTCCAAAATCAACAAAACAGTAACAAAAGTTAAACTAAACAAAATAATAAAATAAACAAACTGGATTTTGATAAGGATCACAATGGATTTCCACATTAATTTGTTAGGAGTATTTCCACCTTTGAAATATTTTACAAAATGATTACTATATACTTATTTTAGTCTCCTTTATGTCAACCAGTGGATTTTTGTGGTATCTCTCCCCATAAGCATTCACATTTCTAGTTTATTTTTGTTCTTACATTTTTTTGCATTGCTGTTCTTATAATTAAAATAAAAAATTATTTATTTTCTTATTAAACTTTTGAATTTAGTAAGAAAACTGAGATGGTTGGAGGATATATGAAAATACGTAAGAGTGAGCAGAGGAGCTGCAGTGTGTTTATGTGGTCGAGAGCTCTGGGTGAGAGTGCTCCATGCTTGCAGCTTTCCAGGCAGAGCAGAGGGTTCCGCTGGAACAGACCGTCATGAGTTAGTGATGTTACATTGAGCAGAACTGCTCATTCCTCAAGGAAATTAAGCAGGCATTGGTGGAGGCTGACTCCACGTTGGGCAGGGTTGGGATAGGTGAGGTGTACTGTTGCTTTTTCATTGGAAAAGAATGAGATCAAATGGGAATGGATATGAGCTGTAGACAATGGGATGGTACCGATTTGTGGGCTTAGAGATGGAATACTTGAGATTCCATCTCAGAGATCCAAGGGCACAGCAGAACTCTTGACCCTCTTGTCCACATTTTTTATGTTTGTGCAAATATGTTGGGTTTTCACAATTTCACACTTCCTTTCCTGCCCTCTGTTGCCATCATAAGAAAGGAGAGAAGTGTTGGAGATGGTAGAGGTAGGGCTGGAGATCAACAGTTTCCTATAAATTTTCAATTTGTTTTTTAAGGTATTTCACGTATGTCATTTTAAGCAATCAGTGTTTCCACAGATATACAGGTAATAGAAATTTTAAAAGTCCCAGAAAGATAAATGTGAAATACTATGTATTTCTAAAGAATGTGATCAACATAGATTTTACACATATCAGCCTATTTCTCATCCCCATGTATGTTGTTGGCAACTTTAATTTTCTGAATATTAAAGGAAATAAACTAAAAGTTAGTGTAAAAATGATGTGCATTCCCTAAGGAAACTCAAATTTGCATTAAATGTCAATGCTGTATGAGCAGTGATATTTTGAATAAAATGAATGAGATTACACAGTCCATGGTGATTTAAGCTTGACCTTATTGATATAGATTTTTGAAAACATATTCACCTTATTGATGGAAGTATTAAATCTAATAAATTATAGACAAGTTATTTTATTTTTATTTCTACTTATTGAAATTTAAATATACAACAATTTCTTATTAAATAAAGGCCTTTTAAAAACTACTAGTCATTAAACAAAGCGATGTTAAAATACTTTTTCCAGTAATTTATAAAAGGAAATGTATAATAATGTTACAATATCTTGAGGAGACACAAGGACATAATATACTAATTTGAATTATCTCTTGGCTTGCAATAGAAATAACCTTTAGCACAGTGATATTTAATGTGAGAAGTATTGTAATATGATAATTTTATATGAGTAGGTTAAAAAGGTTTTTAAAAAATTTTGACTTCGTTATCTTCTTCTATGACTTCTGCATTCAGATACCTTCTCTTTCTTGAGTTTTGAGACAAGAAACATCTTGCTGCAAATGGGAAACATTTTTTACTCTTTCATGTATAATAGCCATTTTGCTCAAAATTCTCAATGTTTTACCTTTTATTTTCTCTGAATGAGTGAGCCTCAGGCATTTTTCTTAGCAAATTTACAAGAACATGAAAGAGAAAATATACGGGGAAACAAACATTTCATAATGAAATCTAACCTTTAGAATTTCAACATCATGCAAAAACATCTTATAGAGGTAATTTGTTGATTTCAAGGCAGTATATATAAAAGTAATTTTAGTGAACAGAGAGCATGAAACTAAAATTGTAATGTCCTTATGTTTCTGATTTCTTGAGCTTTATTCATAAACATAACTGTCCAAAATAAATTGAATTTATACTTTGCGTGATATTAATATAACCAGTCCTGCTTTTTGAAAATTAATGTTTGCATCGTATCTTTTCCTATCCTTTAAACAGATACATTTTAGGACAGTTTTAGATTTACAGAAAAATTAAGAAGACAGTACAGAGAGTTCTTATATATCCCACACCTAATTTTCCCTATTATTAACATTTTGCATTAATATGGTATATTTGTTACAATTAATGAACCAATTTTGATATGCTATCATTAATTATAGTTAATACTTTATTCATGTTTCTTTAGTTTTTGCCTAATTCCCCCTTTTCTGTTCCAGGATCCCTTTTAGAGTATCACATTACATGTGGTTTTCATAAATTATTTGGAATTCTTCTGCAAGGGAGATTTTGTCTTTTCTATTCCATTTATTTATTTATTCAATCATTTATTTATATCAGTTCAGTATGGACTTATGGATACTTATTTTGTACTTTGCATTATAGCTCAATATTGCTTTATTTTCTTGCTCAAATGTGCCACCTTTGGCCATCAGGAGATGTTTCTGTTGGTTCCTGTGTCTTTTTCAAATCTATCGATGTAGGTTTTGTCTATTAATTTTTTCGTCTGACTCAACAAGATGCTCTAGTCACACATGTATATTTCCAGCTCAAGTCCTGGCATCAGCCATTTCTCCAAGGCACATGGTTTCTTTTAGTGGGAAATGGTATTAGAAACAAAGACATTGGTCCTAGGTGTGCTTTTTGCTACTGGGGTGTCATTGCTTCTAGGCCAGCTCAGCGGACAGAATAAGGAAATATGTGTGTATGCTAATGTGTATATACACTTACCTATAAATATTTCTTTTTGTAACCATCTGCGTCTATATTAAGCTGAAAATGAGTTCATACTGATGGCTACAACCATGACCTGTTACCATACGGATCGTTCGATTCTCCTTTTGCTTGCCTGTAAACTCCCACTTCAGCAGTGAGAACCTGGCTTCCTTTATCCACTGTACATTTGCGTATTTGTTCAATTCCAACACGCATGTGTAGTGGTATAAGAATTGCTTCCCTGTGGGAAAGACTTTATTGACTAGAGTACAGCGCTTATTTACAGTTCCTTTTTCCTTTAGTTTTACACACCCCACTTGTTTTCAAAGTTACTTAGATCAGCCCATCCCCTCATCTCCCCCACCAGGTTCCCAAGCTCTTTAGTGATGTTGTTTCATACGTAATGTGATACACTTAGATTGTTGTGTCACATTCTGCATCCATCCTGGGCTCCCTTGGCCAAAATAAGCATATAATAATCATTTTGTAAAATATTTCAAAGGTGGAAATACTCCTAACAAATTAATGTGGAAATCCATTGTGATCCTTATCAAAATCCAGTTTGTTTGTTTTATTATTTTGTTTAGTTTACTCTAACTTTTGTTATTGTTTTGTTTATTTTGGAAACAATAAATGAGTATGAATCTTTTCTAGTAAAATGAATTTTTGTAAATATCCATGAAATTGCTTTTTAAAATGTTTTGAAAATCTGATACTATATCAGATACTAAAAAGTATTATAAAACTACAGTAATTAAATAATTGTATACATTTAGGTTCACTTTTTGTGCTGTAAAGTTCTTTGGGTTTTGACAAATGCCTAATGTTATGCATTCACCATTGCAGTGTCATACAGAACAGTTTCACATCGGAAAGTCCACCTTATTTCACTTGTTCAACTCTCCCAGACTCCCACTCTCAAATCCCTGGCAACTACTGATTTTTTTTTTTACTCTATCTATAGTTTGCCTTTTCCAGAAATGAACATAATTGGAATCATATAGTAAGTCACATAGTGTGTTGCCTTTTCTGGCTGGCTCTTTTCAGTTGGCAATATGCACTTAAGAGTCATCCATGTTTTTCATGACTTGAAAGCTCATTTCTTTTTATCACTGAATAAAATTCCTTTTATGAATATATAATAATTTATTTATCCATTCACCTATTGAAGGACAAATTGGTTGCTTCTAGCCTTGGGCAATTATGAATAATGTTGCTACAAACATTCACATTTAGGTTTCTGTGGACACATGTTTTCAACTCAATTGGTTAAATACCTGGAAGGGTTATAGCTGGATTGTTTGGTAAGACTATGTTTAGCTTTGTAAGAAACTGTCTTCCACGTTAACTGTACCATTTTATATTTCTATCAGCAATGAATGAGAGTTCCTGCTTCTCCACATTCTCAAAAATATTTGATATTGTCAATTTTTTGTTGGATTTTAGCCATTCTGATAGGTATTTAGTGGTGTTACATTGTTTTAATTTACTATTCCTCATTGACAAATAAGGTTAAATGTGCTTTCATATACTTACTTGCCATGAAGTATACATTCTTTTTTGAGGCATCTGTTCAGATATTTTGCCCATTAAAAAAAATGGATGTTGGGGCTGGCTTTGTGTCCTAGCAGTTAAATTCAGTGTGCTTTGCTTCGGCAATCTGGGTTCGTTTCCTGGGCCGAACCTGCACCATTCATCGACGGCCATGCTGTGGAGGTGACCCACATACAAAGTAGAGGAAGATTGACATAGATGTTAGCTCCGGGTGACTCTTCTTCAGGGAAGAAAAAATGGATTGTTTGTTTTCTTACTGTTGAGCTTTAAGAGTTCTTTTTGTATTTTGGATACAAGTCCTTTATGGGAGATGGGTTTTACAAGTATTTTTTCCTAGTCATTGGCTTGTCTCTTCATTCTCTTAACAGTGTCTTGGCAGAGCATAAGGTTTTACAGTTTTAATAAAGTCCAATTTATCAGTTTTTAAAAGTAGATTGTGCTTTTGATATTGCATCTAAAAACTCATCACCTAAACCAAGGTCATTTATTTTTCTGCTATGGTATCTTCTAGAAGAATGTATTTTGCATCTTACATTTAGGTCTTTGATCCATTTTGAGTTAATTTTTGTGAAAGGTGTGAAGTCTGTGTTTAGACCTTTTTTGCATGTTCCAGCACCATTTGTCGAAAGGACTACCCTTTCTTCATTAAATTGCCTCTCTAATTGTCAAAGATCAGTCTACTGTATTTGTGTGGGTCTACTTCTGGGCTCTCTATTCTGTTCCATTGATCTATGTGCTTAGCTTTTCACCAATACCATGCTGTGTTGATTACTATAGCCTTGTAATAGGTCTTGAAGTCATATAGTGTCAGTCCTCCAACATTATTGTTTTTAGTATTATGTTGGATATTCTGGGTCTTTTCCCTTTCCATATAAACTTTAGAATTGCAATTTCAATATCTGCAAATACTTTGCTTGGCTTTTGATTGGATTGCATTAAATCTATTGATCAAGTTTGCAAGAATGATAATCTTAAGAATATTGTGTTCCAATCCATGGTCATGGCTTTTCTCTCTATTTATTTAGATACTTTTTTAATTCTTTCATGAAAATTTTGTAATTCTCTGACTATAGATCCTGTACATATTTTGCTTAATTTCTTTTTAAGAATTTTATTTTTTGGAGATCTTGTAAATTGTAGCTTTTCAAAAAATATCAAAATCCAGTTTTCATTGGTGACACATAGGAATGCAACTGATATTTGTATATTATTTTTGTATACTGCGATCTTGCTATAATTGCTTATTAGTTCCAGGAGTCATTGATTCTTTGGGGTTCTCTACATAGACAATCATGGCATCTGAGAACAAAACAGTTTTATTACCTCCTTCCAAATTTGTATATTTTATATCCTTTTCTTGCCTTATTGCAGTATCTAGGACTACCAGTATGACAGTGAATAAGAGGGATGAGAAGGGAAATCCTTGCCTTGTTCCAGATCGAAAGGAGAAAGTGCCCAGTTTCTCCCTATTAAATATGATGTTAGCTTTAGGTTTATTGTAGATGATCTTTATTAAGTTGTTGAAATTCCCCTCTATTCCTAGTTTTCTGAGTTTTATCATGAATGGACATTATATATTCTCAAATAATTTTTCCTGTATCAATTCATATGACCATATGATTTTTCTTCGTTAGTCTGTTTCTGTGGTAGATTACGTTAATTGACTTTTGAATGTTGAACTAACTTTGCATGTGTTGAATAAATTTTACTTTTTGTGATATATAATTCTTTTTATACATTGTTGGATGTGATTTGCTAATATTTGTTGGGGAGTTTTGCCTCTGTGTTCATGAGAGATATTGGGCTTCAATTTTCCTCTCTTGCAATGTCTTTATTTGGTTTGGATTGGAGTAATGCTGCCGTCATAGAATGAGTTGGAAATGTTCCCTCTGCTTCCATTTTCTGGGAGAGGCTGTGGAGAATTGGTATCATTCCTTTCTTAAACATTTGGTAGAATTCATCAGTGAAACCATCTGAGCCTGGTGCTTACTCTTTTGGAAGATCATTAATATCAATTCAATTTCTCTAAGAAGTTTAGGCCTATACAGTTCCAGTGTGGTCTGAAAATCTATTCTAATTCATTTCACGCATTTTATGCTTCTGACCTACCTGTTATAGATCGGAGTTTCCAATGACTCCATCCTCAGGTTCAATTAATTTGTTAGAGCAACTCACAGAACTCAGAGAAACAGTTTTCTTACTAGGTCACTGTTTTATTACAAAAGGACATAACTCAGGAAGAGCCAGATGGAATGGATCTGTAGGGTAAGGTAGAGGGAAGGACCTGGAGCTTCCATGCCCTCTCCAAGCGTGCCCTTCTTCTTGAGCTCCATGTGTTCCCCAATCCGGAAGCTCTCAGAACACTGTCCTCTTGGGTTTCTATGGAGGCTTCATTACAAAGGCATGATTGGTTAAATAATTGGCCATTGGTCATTAAACTCAATCTCCAGCCCCTCTGCCCTCCCTGGAGGTCCGGGGGTGGGACTGAAATTCCAAATCTCTAATCACATGGTTGGCTCCACTGGCAACCAACCCCCATTTTTAGGGGCTCTCCAAAAGTCACCTCGTTAACATAGCAAGAGACACCTTTATCATTTTCATCACTTAGGAAATTCCAAGCATTTTAGAAGCCCTGAGCTGGGAAAGGGAACTAAGACCAAACAAAAATTTCATATGATAACTCACAGTATCACTCTCCACAGTCTGATCTAATAAAAGTTAGACACTTTTCAGAGGCAGAGTTTTGCCAGTTTCAGGCTTTCTCTGACCCCAAGAAGACCCTTCTTAGCTGTCTTTTCTCTGAATGTCTCTTAAACTTCTAGCTGGTCTGTCACTTCTCTTCCTGCTACTAATATTTTGGAACTACCAACCTCCTCTTAATTTCTCACCTCTATGATTTCCCTTCTTTTCAACAATTCCCTTAGGGCATGAATTTCACCAACCTCTGAATTGGTTCAGAACTTTTAGACAGAGCTGTGGAGCTCTCTGTTCTTAAATTCTGCCTTTCCACATTGGCAGAATCTCTGTGTTAGGATTCCCCCGGCTGATAACCATAATCTCCATGCCAGGTATGGGGCTTAGCTGCCGGTCTTGGCTTGCCTCTCTTGGCAAGGAATCTCTGTCTGTAGGGAGTTGAAATGGGAGTGATTGGGGCCCAGATCTTTCATCCTGTCTGCTTGGGGTAGAGCTTCTGTCCTACGAATGGAGGCTGGCTGGACAAAGGAACCCCAGCTCTTTTGGCAGCACATGACTGTAGTAGAGATTCCACCACACAGAGATGGGAGGGGTGTGAGAGATACTGGTGGCCTTCCTCTCCAGGGTGGAACCACAGCCCTTTATTGGGAGCTTGGAAAGCTGTCTTCTTGGCCTAAACTCCCTGGAATAAAGCTTCTATCACACTAGGCTGTGAAGGGGTGTGTGTGTGGGGGTGGGAGGAGTAGATAGGAGAGAGCTGTAGCTCAAGGTCCCCTGACTGTGATTCTTCTGAGATTTAGTGGATTTTCTTGAATAAATATTTCTTCATTTGCTATATTCCCTTTAAAAAATTTGGTGTTTACAATTTTCACCAGTTGAATGGATGCTTCTCTGGGGAGACCATCTATCAAGCTCCTCACTCCACGATTCTGGAAGTCTCTAGCCCTTAGGATTTTCTGTGCGCACAGATACATCACATGTGGATAAAGATAACATTACTTTTTATTTCCAATTATATATGCCCTTTATTTCTTTTTTTCTTGCTTAATTACACTGGGACCTGCAAACAACATTGAATAGACTTTATGAAAGTTCACAACCTTTCTTTGGTCCCAATCTTAGGGGAAAGGCATTTACTTAGTCTTTCACAATCAAGTATGTTGTTACCTGCAGGTTTTTGTATGTGCCTGAAGGTTGGGAAATTTCCTTCTCTTCCTAGTATGCTGAACACTTTTAACTTAAATGGCTATTTTGTTCAAATGCTTTTTCTCTATCTATTGATATTATCATGTGGTTTTTCCTTCCTTATTCTATTAATATGATGGATTATATTTTTTGATATTTTAATGTCCTGGGGAAATGCCCACTTGTTGAAATGTATTATCCTTTTTGCATGTTGGATTTTATATGGAATATTTCATTAAGGATTTTTGCATCCTTGTTCATGAGGGATATTGAATTGCAGTTTTCTTTTTCCTTGTGAAATTTTGTTGGTTATGTGTCACTTCAGACTATATATTTTCATATTTTTGTCCTCTGATATCAATTTACTCAATTTTGATATGGTCGGAATAAGTTAATATAGTCTCAATAACATTAAACCCAAATCTTAGTGGGTTAAATAATAAAAGTTCATTTCCCATTTATGCACAGTCATTGCATAAGTTCTCCTGGGTTGTCTTCACCCAGTGGTGCCTGAGTGATCCTGGCTTTTCCCGTCTAATGGCTCCTCAACCCTCACTGGATCCTACATGTATGTGTGGGTGGTAAGGGAATAGGGAAAGCAAAAGGAGAAAATCATGGAACCTTTAGGGGCATACATCAATTTCTTCCTACTTTCTATTGGTATAACTAGTCATCTGGCCAAAAAATCTCAAATTGAATAAACATTTTTGTTGCAAGGAATCCAAGCAAATTGGCAGATAAGTAAGATAGTTGAATGGGTCTTTATATCACTCCTAATAGTGTATTAAATGGATCTTCAAATGTAGTCCAGAGATAGTTCTGGGTCAGTCCAATAAAATCAAAGTATATCAAGAAAATAACTTAGGAAGATGAAAGAATTAAACAGGGATCCATGTAGGATATCTGTATGTCCTAAAGCAGAGACAATCACACTTAAAGCAATGTACTGAATAGATATTTCCATAAGAGGTAGACCACTGTATGACCACAAATAACATTATTCCTAATACCCAAATGAGGATTATGTATTTCTCTAATATGTAATATGCTGTGTTAGGTTGAGCAAGTTTTTGTGAAGAAATATCAAAGCAATAGTTCCAATTTCTAAATAGATGAACCTCTCCCAGGGTCATATAAATCTGCTAACAGCAGATTCGTAAAAGAAAATAAGTATACAGTAGAGTACAAATTATGAAGCATGTTCAAAATTCTACAAAATGAAATAAAATTTAATAAAAGCCACATTAAAATTACTAGAATAGCAAAATACAATCACACTTCCCTCAATAAAAGAACTCCAAAGATAAAGATTTTCTACTGAGAAATAATATTTTAACACATTCAGCTTATTTCAGTTACTTATTATCTATGAGCTTCTTTTTTATAGAACGTTCCAAATAAGGTTATAATTTTACTTTGTATGGATCAAAATTATTCCTCATTAGTTCACTACCTTATCCAAGTGCACATTATGCATCATGTTAAAATTATACTAAATAATAAATAGATAAATGGAAGACCTTAGTAAATTTACACTTGAATTAAAGATGGAAATGAGTTATTAAAATGGAATGAAGCCTCTCACATTTTCAAAGTAATATTAAAACAGTCTATTTTTGGTTGAATATTTACAATGTAAAACTAAATTCCTGTTCCCTCTGACATATTAATATACAGTGTAATAAAGTAGTATAAATGACAAAGAAGCACGTAAGAAAAGGGTCCAATGGAGGGGCAGTACACTAAGGTGTTAAAAAGCAAAACAACACAGCAAGCTCCTAACTAGTCCTAATCCTTCTCAGCTATGCGTTAGACACTTAACCTAAATGTGCCTTAGGATTAGGTAATATTTGTGCTTTTAAAGTACCTACTAGGGTACAGTAAACTGCAATTATGTGTTAAATTAGAAAACGGAGAGGGAGGAGGAAGACAGTATGAGAGAGAGATGGAGCCAGGTTTGGAGGCAGGTTTACTGCTCGTTCATGTCACAGTCAGAAGGCGAGCAGGAATGGAAGGTGTGTCCTCTCTATACACTCACTCCGGGCGTTTCACTGGAGGCTTTACCGTCCCCTCCGAAACCCTCTGGATCTGGCTGCCGTCCTGAGAAGAAAGAGAGAAAGGAGGAGGAAAAAAGAATTTTAAAAGCCAGGACAGGAGGTGGGATTGATTATTTCCACCCACATTCCACAAGCCAAACACTTTTGGGCAAAATTTAGACGATAAGAATCAAACATCCCATCAAAAAATTCTAAGAAAACAATTCAATACAGAAGAAAACTGTATTATAATTTTGAAACCTGAATCAAATATCTTTAAACAAGCATTTGCACTTATAAAAAGAAAAAACACTTCAAATAAAAAACTCACTGCAGGATTGAATAAAAAGCAGGAAGATATGAAATGATAGTTGACTGAAATTGAAAGACATAGTTGAAAAAGACAAAATCATTTAAAATTGACTACCAAATTTCAATGTGACCAAATGTGAATATATTGAAATGAAAATCTAATTAGGGGAGTTGAGGAAATGAATAAATATAATCCACAGAGTGGAAATGAAAAAAAATTTTGAGAGGTAAAATGGATCAGAGAGAAAATTATAGATATTGTGACAACATGAGAAGATTCAGCACAGTATCTTGGAGTTTGTGATACATTAAAACAAAAGAATGGAAAAAAAGCTAATTTTCAATGTAAATTATAAGAAAATTTTCTAAAACAATAGAAAATTTGAATCTGTATTTTTGACGTAGTCCCCCTTGTCTCTGGGAAATTTGACCTGAGATGGTCTGCTTCAAGATACATAAGTAAAATTTTGGGGACTTAAAGGTAAAGATTTAATTCCATAGGTGTCAAGAAGAAAAGTTGTATTAATTAACAAGGACAGAAAATCAAGTTGTCACGAGAATTTTGAAAGCAATATATAAGGCTGGACAAAAATGGAGATGCTATTTTCAAGAAACTCAAGGAGACAAAAATGTAAGCCAAGAATTTAATAACCATCCAAGATGTCCTCATTTAACAAGGCTCCAGGATCAGTTTTTTTATGGGCAAGAATATAAGAATTACTTTCTTGTCTTTTCAGAGGAATCTTGCAGAAGATGAGCTTTATTCCATTGAGAAATAATTGGAAAAGAACAGCCAAAGAGTAGCTGTAGTAGGATCCTCAATTTTTATTTTGTCTAGACTAAAGACTACATCTCTTAGCTTTCTTGTGCATAGTTGTGGCCCTGTTCAAGTCAGTGGGTTATAAACAGAGGTGGTGTGCGCCAGTTCTGTAATATGTCTTTGAAGTGGTAGGTTGTGACCTTGTCTCCTTTATTTCTTCTTCCTTCTGTCTGTAACACTGATGTAATAGCTGGAATGGAAGAGCTTTTTTGGATGAGGTGGGCAAATGGCCATGCATTATGGAAAAAGAGGCAGAAGGAGCCTAGATACCTAATAGTACAGAACTTTACGCATAGATGCTAGTGAGCCTACATGAATATGGGAGTTAAATACATTTCTAATTTTTTAAGACACTGTTACTTTGGGTTTCTGAGACTAGAAGTCAAATCTAATCCTTATTAATAGAGGCAGTCCATATAATCCTTGCAGATCATTTATATCATATTCAAGGTTACCCTAAGTGTAAGAGAAACTTGCATGGATTTGATGGAAGGAGGAGCCATTTACCAGGCCAGGGACAGGCGGCAGTGGATCAGAACAACTGTAGTTGAATTCACGTTGTTACTTTGGGTACACCTGAGGGCCCTATCTAGTGAGCTTCTTTGCCAAACTGGAAGGGCCAGAGCTTTGCCTAGGTTGCTGCAATGGACAGCTGGGGATAGAGTGTGGTCAGAAAGGAAATATTTTACTATCCAAATAATTATAGTAGTAACGTTTTTCTTTATTGGAAGTTTTAACATTCCATTGTTAAAATAAATCTTTATACCTATATCCTATATGATTGCAATGCAAAAAATAAGAAACAAAGGAGGGTTCTTTCACTTTCAATTTTGTAAGCCTTTTAAATATAAATATAGGATGGTGAAAATGAAATGCCAGTATGATATTTCAGAGAATATTTCAATTCAACTTTAAAATAGTTATTTTTTATTTATTTATTTATTTTTTTTGTGAGGAAGATCAGCCCTGAGCTAACATCCGTGCTAATCCTCCTCTTTTTGCTGGGGAAGACTGGCTCTGAGCTAACATCTATTGTCCATCCTCCTCCTCCTTTTTTTTTCCCCAAAGCCCCAGTAGATAGCTGTATGTCACAGTTGCACATCCTTCTAGTTGCTGTATGTGGGACGCAGCCTCAGCATGGCCAGAGAAGCAGTGCGTTGGTGCGCGCCCGGGATCCAAAACCGGGCCGCCAGTAGCAGAGTGCACGCACTTAACCGCTAAGCCACGGGGCCGGCCCTAAAATAGTTATTTTTTATTTATTTATTTTTTTATTATTATTTTTTTTAATTTTTTGTTTATTGCAGTAACATTGGTTTATAACACTGTAAAAATTTCAGGTGTACATCATTGTACTTCTATTTCTGCATAGATTACATCATGTTCACCAACAAAATACTAATTACAACCCATCACCACACACATGTACTGAATTATCCCTTTCACCCTCCTCCCTCCCCCCTGCCCCTCTGGTAACCAGCAATCCAATCTCTGTCCCTATGTGTTTGTTTATTGTTGTTATTATCTACTACTTAATGAAGGAAATCATATGGTATTTGACCTTCTCCCTCTGACTTATTTCACTTTGCATTATAGCCTCAATGTCCATCCATGTTGTCACAAATGGCTGGATTTCATCGTTTCTTATGGCTGAGTAGTATTCCATTGTGTATATATACCACATCTTCTTTATCTGTTCGTCCCTTGATGGGCACTTAGGCTGCTTCCAAGTCTTGGCTATTGTGAATAACGCTGCAATGAACACAGGGGTGCATGTACCTTTACAAATTGGTGTTTTCAAGTTCTTTGGATAAATACCCAACAGTGGAATAGCTGGATCATATGGTAGTTCTATCCTTGATTTTTTGAGGAATCTCCATACTGTTTTCCATAGCGGCTGCACCAGTTTGCACTCCCACCAGCAGTGTATGAGAGTTCCCTTCTCTCCACATCCTCTCCAACACATGTTGTTTCCTGTCTTGTTAATTATAACCATTTGACAGGCGTGAGGTGATATCTCATTGTAGTTTTGATTTGCATTTCCCTGATAGTGCTTTTGAACATCTTTTCATGTGTCTGTTGGCCATCTGTATATCTTCTTTGGAGAAATGTCTGTTCAGGTCTTTTGCCCATTTTTTAATTGGGTTGGTAGTTTTTTTGTTGGTGAGATGCATGAGTTCTTTATATATTTGGGAGATTAAGCCCTTATCAGAAGTATGGTTTGCAAATATCTTCTCCCAATTGTTAGGTTGTCTTTTCGTTTTGTTGATGGTTTCCTTTGCTGTGCAGAAGCTTTTTAGTTTGATGTAGTCCCATTTGTTTATTTTTTCTATTGTTTCTCTTGCCCGGTCAGACGGGGTGTTTGAAAAGATGTTGCTAAGACCGATGTCGAAGAGCATACTGCCTATGTTTTCTTCTAGAAGTTTCATAGTTTCAGGTCTTACATTCAAGTCTTTAATCCATTTGGAGTTAATTTTTGTGTATGGTGTAAGGTAAGGATCTACTTTCATTTTTTTGCATATGGCTATCCAGTTTTCCCAACACCATTTGTTGAAGAGACTTTCTTTTCTCCATTGTATGTTCTTGGCTCCTTTGTCAAAGATTAGCTGTCCATAGATGTGTGGGTTTATTTCTGGGCTTTCGATTCTATTCCATTGATCTGTGCGTCTGTTTTTGTGCCAGTACCATGCTGTTTTGGTTACTATAGCTTTGTAGTATATTTTGAAATCAGGGAGTGTGATACCTCCAGCTTTGTTCTTTTTTCTCAGGATTCCTTTAGCTATTCGGGGTCTTTTGTCGTTCCATATAAATTTTAGGATTCTTTGTTCTATTTCTGTGAAAAATGTTGTTGGAACTTTGATAGGGATTGCATTGAATCTATAGATGGCTTTAGGAAGTATGGACATCTTAACTATGTTAATTCTTCCAATCCAAGAGCACGGAATATCTTTCCATTTCTTTGTGTCTTCTTCAATTTCTTTCAGAAATGTTTTATAGTTTTCAGTGTACAGATCTTTCACCTCTTTGGTTAAGTTTATTCCTAGGTATTTTATTCTTTTTGTTGCAATTGTAAATGGGATGGTATTCTTAATTTCTCTTTCTGCTACTTCGTTGTTAGTGTACAGAAACGCAACTGATTTTTGTATGTTGATTTTGTATCCTGCAACTTTACCATATTCGTTTATTACTTCTAAAAGTTTTCTGGTGGATTCTTTAGGGTTTTCTATATATATAATCATGTCATCTGCAAATAGTGACAGTTTCACTTCTTCTTTTCCAATTTGGATCCCTTTTATTTCTTTCTCTTGTCTGATTGCTCTGGCTAGGACTTCCAATACTATGTTAAATAGGAGTGGTGACAGTGGGCATCCTTGTCTGGTTCCTGTTCTTAGAGGGATGGCTTTCAGTTTTTCACCATTGAGGATGATATTAGCTGTGGGTTTCTCATATATGGTCTTTATTATGTTGAGGTACTTTCCTTCTATACCCATTTTATTCAGAGTTTTTATCATAAATGGATGCTGTATCTTGTCAAATGCTTTCTCTGCATCTATTGAGATGATCATGTGATTTTTATTCTTCATTTTATTAATGTGGTGTATTACGTTGATTGATTTGCGAATGTTAAACCATCCCTGCATACCTGGAATAAATCCCACTTGATCATGGTGTATAATCTTTTTAACGTATTGTTGTATGCGATTTGCTAGTATTTTATTGAGGATTTTTGCATCGATGTTCATCAGTGATATTGGCCTGTAATTTTCTTTTTTGTGTTGTCCTTGTCTGGTTTTGGTATCAGGGTAATGTCAGCTTCGTAGAATGAGTTAGGAGCTTCCCCCTCCTCAATTTTTTGGAAGAGTTTGAGAAGGATAGGTATTAAGTCTTCTTTGAATGTTTGGTAGAATTCACCAGGGAAGCCGTCTGGTCCTGGACTTTTATTTTTGGGGAGGTTTTTGATTACTGTTTTGATCTCCTTACTGGTGATTGGTCTATTCAAATTCTCTACTTCTTCTTGATCCAGTTTTGGAAGGTTGTATGATTCTAAGAATTTATCCATTTCTTCCAGATTGTCGAATTGGTTGGCATATAGCTTTTCATAGTATTCTCTTATAATCTTTTGTATTTCTGAGGTGTCTGTTGTAACCTCTCCTCTTTCATTTCTGATTTTACTTATTTGTGCCTTCTCTCTGTTTTTCTTGGTGAGTCTAGCTAAAGGTTTGTCAATTTTGTTGATCTTTTCAAAGAACCAGCTCTTGGTTTTATTAATTTTTTCTATTTTTTTTTTGGTCTCTATTTCATTAATTTCTGCTCTGATTTTTATTATTTCCCTTCTTCTACTGATTTTGGGCTTTGTTTGTTCTTCTTTTTCCAGTTCCTTTAGGTGCATTGTTAGATTGTTTATTTGAGATTTTTCTTTTTTGTTGAGATAGGCCTGTATCGCTATAAACGTTCCTCTTAGAACCGCTTTTGCTGTATCCCATAAATTCTGGCATGTCGTATTTTCATTTTCATTTGTCTCCAGGTATTTTTTGATTTCTTCTTTGATTTCTTCGTTAACCCAGGTGTTGTTCAGTAGCATTTTGTTTAATCTCCATGTATTTGTGGCTTTTCTGATTTTCTTCCTATAGTTGATTTCTAGTTTCATACCGTTGTGGTCAGAAAAGATGCTTGGTATTATTTCAATCTTCTTAAATTTATGGAGACTTGTTTTGTGGCCTAATATGTGATCAATCTTGGAGAATGTTCCATGTGCATTTGAAAAGAACGTGTATTCTTCGGTTTTTGGATGGAATGCTCTGTATATATCTACTAGGTCCATCTGTTCTAGTGTGTCATTTAAGGCCAATGTTTCCTTATTGATCTTCTGTTTGGATGATCTATCGTTGGTGTAAGTGAAGTGTTAAAGTCCCCTACTATTATTGTGTTACTGTCTATTTCTGTTTTTATGTCTGTTAATAATTGCTTTATATATTTAGGTGCACCTACATTGGGTGCGTAGATATTTACAAGTATTATATCCTCTTGTTGTATTGTTCCCTTGATCATTATGTAATGCCCTTCTTTGTCTCTTTTTACAGTTTTTGTTTTAAAGTCTATTTTGTCTGATATGAGTACTGCTACCCCAGCTTTCTTTTCATTGCCATTTGCGTGTAGTATCTTTTTCCATCCTTTCACTTCCAGTTTGTGAGTGTCTTTAGGTCTGAAGTGTGTCTCTTGTATGCAGCATATATATGGATCTTGTTTTTTTATCCAGTCAGCCACCCTATGCCTTTTAATTGGAGCATTTAGTCCATTGACGTTTAAACTAGCTATTGATAAGTATGTACTTACTGCCATATTTTAACTTTTTTTTTCCTCAGTGTTTTAGTAGTCCTTCTCTGTTCCTTTATTCTTCTATACAGAATTGATTGTCACTTTAGTTTGACCTCTGTCTGAAAGCTATACTCTTTAACTTCCCTCCTCCCTCCTTTTATGTTTTTGATATCATATCTAACCTCTTTTTTGTGCATTTGTATCCCTTACCCTCTTATCATGGAAACAGATAATTTTTCCTATTTGTGGTCTCCTCTTTTCCCCTTAAATCAGTCCCTTTAACATTTCTTGTAGCACTGGTTTCTTGGTGACAAACTCCTTTAATTTTTTCTTATCTGGGAAAATTTTGATCTCTCCTTCCATTTTGAATGATAACCTTGCTGGGTAGAGTATTCTTGGCTGTAAGTTTTTTCCTTTTAGCACTTTAAATATATTGTGCCATTCTCTTCTAGCCTGTAAGGTTTCTGCTGAGAAGTCAGCTGATAGCCTTATGGGGTTTCCTTTGTATGTAACTTGACATTCTCTTGTGGCCTTTAGGATTCTCTCTTTATCTTTAATTCTGGACATTTTGATTATGATGTGTCTTGGTGTGGACCTCTTTGGGTTTATCTTGTTTTGGGCTCTCTGTGCATCCTGTACCTGGATGTCTGTTTCCTTCCTTAGGTTAGGGAAGTTTTCATCTATTATTTCTTGAAATACATACTCTGCCCCCTTGTCTCGCTCTTCTCCTTCCGGGACACCTATAACACGGATGTTAGTGCGCTTGATGTTGTCCCAGAGGTCCCTCAGACTGTCCTCACTCTTTTTATTTCTTTTCTCTTTTACCTGTTCACCTTGGGTAATTTCTTCTAGTCTTTCATCCAGCTCACAGATCCATTCTTCTGTATCCTCTACTCTGCTTTTGAGTCCCTCTAATGAATTTTTCATTTCCAGTATTGTATTCTTCATTTCTGATTGGTTCTTTTTTATATCTTCCATTTCTTTGTTGACATTCTCACTGAGTTCATCTATTCTTCTCCCCAGATCAGTGAGCATCCTTAACACTCTTAGTTTGAACTCTGTCAGGTAGGTTGCTCATTTCTGTTTCACTTAGTTCCTTTTCTGGGGTTTTGTCCTGTTCCCTTACTTGGAATGTATTCTTTTGCCTCCTCATTTTGCCTCTTTGCCTGTGCTTGTGTCTACGTATTAGGTAGGTCAGCTACGTCTCCAGCTCTTGGGTAGGTGACCTTATGTAAGTGATGCCTTAGTACGCTTCCAGTGTGCTTCCCTCAGTTCTCAATGTTCCAGGGTTGACCCCTATGTGGGCTACATGTGTCCTTCTGTTGTGGCCTGTTTGATCTCTCTGTAGGCGCCCAGGGAGGCTGAGTTATGCTCCTGGCCAGCTGTTGTAATGCTCAGCTGCTTGTAGTTGTTGTGGGCCCTTCAGTCTCTTTATCAGGTGTGGGGAGCCCCCGCACAGTTGGCTGCAAGTTCTAATACCACATTTGTGTTGCAGTATTTCTTTTAAGTGAGTAGGCCCCCAGCATGGCAGGTTGTTAGGCTCAGGGCCTTACAATTGCTATAAGCCTCCAGCCTTTAGGTCTCTTGTCAGCTCTCTGAGGATTGCAGCTGGGTGGGGCTGGCCTCAGGCACAGGAGCACCCAATTGTTTCAGGCTTTGGAAGGTGGGGCAAACCTCCTATGTGGGTCTTTGAGAAGCACAGTCTTCTGCAGCTGACAAGCCCTGCTGCCCACAGGTCCACACACACAGTCAACACAGTCCTGCCCCATGTGAGCGCCCCGACCTCCCCAAGCGGACCCAGTCTCTCCACGGCGGGAGCCCCACACACTCCACCACCACCCCACACTCTCCACCTGCTCCTTGTGCACACCCTGCCCTGCTCAAGTTGGCTCAGTTGCCAGGCTGCAGAGAATCCAGTCACCAATCTATGCAGGCCCACAAGTTGCCTGAGGGCTTGTTGTTGGGTGGGGCCAGTCTCTAGGGTGGGCTGCCTGCCCTGGCTGAGCTGGATTAAATCGGTGCTCTAGGGGCTGGGGCAGACCCAGGGCTAGCAGGCCTCAGGGAGAACTCCAATGGCGTCTGTGTCAGCACGCCCACACCAGGCCACAACAGTGGCCACCGCCAACGTCCCAGTCCCTGGAGAGGTCTCACCCCTCACCGAGATGCACTCAGGGCCTATTAGGTGAGTCTCTTGTCACCAAAACACTGTGCACCTTGCTTTCTGGTGATTTTAGGATGCTTTCTGAAACGGGTGAGTTTTCGCGTGGGCCCTTTAAGAGCCAGTTTTAGTTTCTTTGTGAACCGGGTTTTATGGGGGTGTTCCGCAATGCTTTAGCTGCAGGCACAGTCAGATATTATGCCACTGGTCTCGATTGTGCTGGGTCCACAAAATGCCCACAGCAGGGGCGCTCCCCGGCTCAGGACCCCGCGCCTCCAGGGAGGCTGCGTACCTGTGAGCTGCTCCCGGCGGCCGTGACGCTGGTGGCTTGTGAAGGCGGTGTTTTTCCTCTCCAGAAGGGAGTCTCTGCCTCTTCCACCTCAGTTAGGATTGTCCGTTGTTGCAGGAGTTCCTCTCATCCAGTTTTCAGTTCTGTCTCAGGGGTAATTTTTCCATGAGTAGTTGTAAATTGGCTGTGACCACGGGAGGAGGTGAGTTCCGAGTCTGCTTACGCCGCCATCTTGAATCTGCCTCCTAAAATAGTTATTTTTTAAATAGCAAATTTTATATTAATAGTAACAAAATTTTTCTTTGTTCTTTGTTTTTTATTTAATTCAATTTGTTTTCTGTAATTTTCTGAATTGTCCTACTTGAGTACTTGTTTTAATGTCTTCTGTGATGTTTCTCCAACTTCGCTATTAAAATACACTGAACTACCAATAAAAATTTCAGTGAAACAATATACTGGATTTAGGCTATTTGACAGTTTTTCTAATCCCAAGGCTGACAACAGTCTATTTTAGGCCACACCAAGGTTCTAAATAAAGCCGACCAGGGAAGGTGGTTGCTTTTTTCTGAGATCCTGGTTTGAAAAGGCACACATGACACAGCTCTAGGACAGGGGTCTTCCACGTGATGGATTTTAGAGAGTTCTTGAACAGAGTAACATATTTATTCTTTTTTTTTTCTATTTTGTGTCATTCTGGAAACCAATTTTTAGTATTTATATCAAGTATTAAGATATTAGTTTAAACCAACAATGTGCTATGATTTGCTCCTGTATAATTATTATTCCTGTCGTATTGTAGTGTTTGGAATATTTTCCAGTTGATAACCTTTTGAAAATCATGCTCTGCGATTATAATTGTAGATCTTTGTTCAAATAGGTTAGGCCTGGCATAAATTGAATTATGTCAAACAAAAGAAAATTTTATAAAGATTCTATGTTCTATTATGTTTTCATAACTGAATGTAATGGAACACAAAAATCCCAGAACTTCTTTTGTGACAAGGTTCTGACTTGCAGACACTTGAAATTGAAGATTTAGTTGCAATACATAGGACGGGTTATTTTTGTTTGAGAAGACTATGGGGGATCAGAATTGGCCACCCCAAAAAGTGTCTTTTTGGCTTGATTATTTTTAAGGACAAAAAGACTCAGAAAGAAACTTTGACCTTTACTCTAACTGCCTAAAAGAAGGCCTGTCCCAGGAAGGAGCTAATACCATAAGATAACTTTAATATAATATAAATTAGATGTGATAGACAGGGGGGAACCTAGCAAGGGCCTTTTAATCAAAGTCCTCGCCATCTCTCATTGTCTTTGCAAGGCATGGTCAACATTTGTTTATCTAACATTTGCTTTTCCTTCTCTATGTGAATTGCCTTCCTCCCCTTTGAAGTCCCAAACCACTATCCTCAACATCCTTGTTTGTCTTTAGCTGAAGATGGTATTTAAGGTAGTGGCACCCACCATTTTGGTGAGTTACTTAGATTTCCTGGGTTTCTCCCATGTATACATGTTATTAAACTTTGTCTTTTTTTCTTGTTATTCTGTTTCATGTCAATTTATTTCTTAGACCAGCCAGGAGAACCTAGAGGAGGAATAATTCTTCCTCCCCTACAAGATGGATTAATTTTGAACTGTTAGAATTTTAACAAATTTTAGAAACTTCAAATCTTTGACACAGTGACCAAAATTAAAGTTTTATCTGTTAGTAAAACAAAACAGTAAAACACAAAGAAAAAGAAACAAACAGAAAAATAATTTTGGAGCCCTCTGCAGGGACAGAGAAATTTAATTTTGAATAATAAGTACTGTTTTGCTTCTTTGGTTTTGAAAGGAGAGTCACATACCACCATGTTACAGTGCTTTCTAAATTGTGTTAGCAACAAAATCATACAAAAATTCTCACCAAAATCTTACATTTTGTCCTACTCCTTTCCACTCTCCAATTTTTCAGTGTCATACTGCCTCTTCAAGAGCTTTTGTCAAGAAATGGAAGCCAAATCTATTACTATTCCATAAAAACTATGTGTCCAGTACTTTGGTGAGGAGTTGCTTTGTTATTGTTTCCTGTTATTGTGCATGGTTGAGCTCTGTCAAAGGGAGTTCCAGATCCTTAAATATCATTTCGACAATAAAATAAAATAGATTTTCTTCTTCTAAAACACAATTTGACCCTGGAAATTGACACAGCATATTATGGGACTAAAACATTGATGCATGCTCAAAATGAAATATGAAATTATACATTGATAGGAAAATCACAAGAATTTTCATTTTCCTCATATTTTCATAATAGTTGAAGTGCACACAAGTGATTATACAATGACGTTCCTTTGGTTTTTAAGTATGTATACAGCTACAGTACAGTCTTGAGTATTTTCCAAAATCCATGTGTCATCTCTAAAATGGAAGGCCTTACTTGACAGTGGAAATCTCTTTCACACAGTAACATGAATCTTTCTCAAAGATCATACTCACAAAAGAGCTAACTTTGTGGTATGTACGAGGTGTATTTATAGCAAGTCCGTATATTTTAAAATACAAGAAATACACTAAAATATTTGAAGGAAGGAAACTGTAGTAATCTCCTGTCATATTAGCATTTATGGAATGCTCACCTAATGGCCTATGTAAAATCCTCTATAGTTTGGAACATGAAACAGAACAGATAGTGCTATTTTATACATGTTATATGGTTAAGAGGAGGAAAATCTTACTATAAGAGTTATTTATAAAAGATTATTTTAATCTACTTTGAATGCATTTGAATTCCCAAAGCCATTAGGGGTAAAGAGAAAATAAAAGCCAGAGATCCCAAATATTTATTCTTTATGCTTTTAAGTAATTGCATTGTTTATTACAATAGACCATCTGAAATGATTATTCACCGAAGACATATTTGGGAGAAAATCATTTCATTCAAATTACACATGATTAACAAAGAAAAACATTATACAATTTTGAAGAATTTTTAATAAAATGCATAGGGAGCTTATGAAATTGTTTTATCCCCTTTGCACATACTAGAAGTTGACTGTCTTAAAATATATAAGAGATCCTTATACTACTCTGCTACACGAGGAAAAAGCACTTATATCTTGTTTATTGGCATAATATCATTGTCAATGGGTCAACATATGAGTTATTGAACTGTTACTGTGAAGAATAAACCACTATATAAATAAAACAATTGGAAAGGAAATAATATTGAAAATACAAATTAAAAGTGAATGTTAAATGAACAAAAAGACATTCAAAAACTGAAAAAAATTCTGGTTCATGAATAACTGCTGCTATTTAATTCATTTTTGTTCTAAAAATATTCTTTAATTAGAAAACATTAATTTTATATTAGGAAGCCCACTATTTGATGAGTATAAAAATGTTGAAGTCTTGGACAAAATGTGTAGACTGTTAGAGTTGAAAGAGATCAAAAATGTATCTGCTTTAGTCACTATTGTAAAGACAACTGAAACCTGCTTCTACGGCTGCTACAGATGAAGATGATGATGCAGAATCTAACGAGGACAATGGAGAAGCATTATTGATGAAGCAAAAATCCAAAAGAAACTTTAAGAATGCAAATTTTTAAGCTTTCTGGAGTAGAAAGAATCAAAATTCCGTGAAGGCATAGAGGGAGTCTACGAGCAGGAATGGTCTTAGTAAGTAATTACTGCTTCCTGAAATTGTGAGTTATAGAAATCTGTCAGTAAAGGCAAAGACAATGGAGGGAAACAATATATGTGAAATCAAATGACCACTGGACAAATTCACTACAGGAATTCAGCAGCCCTTGGAACTTTGCCTGACTAGCCCTTCTCTGACTAGGAATGTGCTTTGGGAAAATAACTGAGTGAGTGAGGACAAAGGGTTAAAACTTCTAAAGTCTAAGCAAATTTTATTATGGGACAGTCTTGTTTACACTGAGCAATAATGAGGTCTGTACAGGACACTGATAGCTGTGAAGGCAACTTACTCATTGTTCACAACCATCATAGTGTAGAACAGAAAATCTCATCTAAATATCCCATTTTTAGCAATAACTGCCTTTGGTCACAGCTCCAGCTGCACGGGGAATTTATTGGTGGTTGAGGAGTCCAGCAGCTTCAAAGGGGCAGAGCTCAATTCCCACTCCAATGTCAGAGCAGAAGAAATCAGTGCTGGCCCTTGGGCAGGAACGGCCAGGGTGGTCCTCACCCCCTAGAGGAATGACAACAGCAGCACTGGAGGGGATTTTCTCTAGATGGTCAGCATTCTGGATGCCTCCAGCTTTGCGACTATACTAGCAAGGTGGAAGGTTACCCTGAGTCACCTGCTTCCAGTAGTAGTTGTGAACTTACACAGTTTCAGGAGGTGGCTATTGTAAATCCTAGCTCAAACAGTGAGACAGAGCAAATGGCATTTGTCATTTGGATAAACACCTGGATGACTTTTGCCAAATAAGGAGAGAGTTTCCTGAAGAGAGAGGCACCTGAATTTTCTGCAATTTGGGCACATCAAGGATCTAATTATATTCTTTGGATCACTGGGTAAAGGCAGAGATAGAGATTTTTTTGTACCTAAAACTATAAATCAGAACATCATAGCGTAAGAATAAGAAATTAAATACCAGTAAGTGGTAAAGGATTCAAAGCCATTTCTCTTTTATTCTAAAGCCTGTGATCTTCTCACCATTTCATCCTGTCTTTGAAATGAGAGAGATGAAAGAAAAATGACTTCTTCAATTGAGATCCCTTGAATCTTCAGAAAACTTTAATACTTTAGGTGGAATAATAGAAAGGGGCATGGCAGAAAGATTGAAAGTCATGGTGGTTGGCAGATGATAATGATGACAAAATAGTAACAATAAAAATTTCAACTTTTCAAAATGATTTTATAAACAAATGCTGATTTCAGGCTGATAAATTTTAAGTTATATTATTCCACAGCAATAGATTAATAGACTACCCAGTACAAGAATCATAATTTCTCTTTTCAATTCCTTGTCTAGGAAACAGACTCAAATTTCCAATATTAAATGTGTATATATATATATACACACACACACACACATATAAATATATATATATATTTCTTTTTTACTGAGGATGCCAGTTTCTGGTATAATAGACTCTGCCAAACTTTTAGTGCTTCTCCCTTTCCCTTTCTTTCCCCTGGGATGCTCCCCGTAGCAATTTCTCCAAGTCTTGAAGTACGACACAGTCACTGGTTATTTCCCCTCACTCAGGGTGAAATCCCATGTTTCACCAAGTCTCTTCTTGCATAACTTCTGATTATTTGATGCTATCTCATTAATTATTTTCCTTTAGTCATTTTCATATATTTATGGCCAGCTACTAAATGAGGGCTTTGTGATTGGTTTTGCATATGAAAAGGATGACTTATTCCCTACCTTAGGAATATTATAGTTTACTGGGAAAGAAAGATATACCCACAAAACTATGATAGAATAAATATAATAATAGTAATAATAATAATAAAATATCTTGTTTTATATAGTTCTTACTAACTTCCAGACACTGTTATATTTACATATATTACGGTGATTTCTTCAGAGAGGGGAACTCAAGCCGTAGAGATTAAGTAACTTGACCAAGGTCATTCAAGCCACCGTATTACATGTGAAGGAAACAAATCTGCCCGGGAATCTGAGAAGGTTCATGTTTGGAAGTGACACTTGAATTGGACTTTAAACTATTTAGTATTAAAATGGGAAAACACTAGGCAGAAGAATGTTACGTGATTCTGAAAATCCATGCTTCATTCTGGGAACTGAAAATCAGCCAAAAGGTATTTGAAATAAGAGATGGAAAGTTTTCCATAATGATAACTCCAATAGTATGGAAAGAATTACTAGAAAAATGTGAGAGAAATAAATTAATTAGAATGATATTAAAATTGTCCTTATGAAGAATCAATGTGAGGCTGAATTAAGGCAGGTGCAGCGGAACTGGAGAGAGGATGGTGGGTTTTAGAGATAATCACGAAGCTACGGATTGGATAGGTTCAGAAAGGAAGAGCTTGGAAGGAGTGAGCAATAAATACAGAGTAAAGGACCAAACAGACATTTGAAATATACACAGAGGCAGTGCCTGACAAATATTGATATAGAATGGATCTGAGTTCTAAAAAAACCTTTCTGTAAAGAAGAGCCAATGTTTGTTACCTAAATTATTGGCCCCTGGGTGTCTCACAGCAGCCAGTTTCTTAAATTTTATGGTAGGAAGCATATCAAATGAGTGCATAGGGTGTCTATGGTTTACTTTGGGATCTTGGAGATGGATTTCCATTGATTGTGAAATTATTTTAAACAGCATATAATAAAATAAATTTCTCGTTTGTACATATAACTTACCATAAGGTGATGGTTTAAAATGCTGTGGCTTTGATATTTCCTCAGTATTACAATGAACCTAAAAATGACAACTTTTCAACTCTAGTGAATACTATTTGAAACATAAAATAAGTTGTCTGAAGGTAGCTAGTTAGCAGAGTCAAGAAAAAGAGAAGCATAAGAGGTTTACCCAAACTCTACTCAGGGAGCTGAAGCACCTAGGAAACTAGTTCCAGATCTATAGTTGAAGTGGAGACATAAAGATACATAATCTACCTATTTCTATTGATTCTAAGCTCAACAATCAAATTTCCAATTATGATTTTGCTTCTCATCAATGTATACTTTTCAATAGTTCTGGGGTAATATTTAGGTTTCTCATAATGCATTGGAATTTTGCTTAATCGGTAAGTTTTTGTGTGATTCTGTTGTTTTGTCTCTTGTATCCAAGGACAAAAATGAATCATTTAATAAAACTAAATTTAGGGGCTGGATACCAGACAAATGCTAACCTTACAGAATTTCAGCCAACCCTCTTTGAGGCTAGGAGAGAGTAGGCAGTTTTTCTCCCCATAGTGGAAAACCATCTCTTCCAAACACAAACAGATAAGATGGACCTAAGCATCATGTGCTGCATCAAAGAGGAAAAAGGGGTGAGTCCTATATTTTATTGAGCACCTACTATGCACCAGATACTTTACTCACAACCAAAACATAAGGCAAATGATGTGATTCCTTTTAACAGTGCAGACCAAGGAAGCTTACAGGTTTAATAAAAATTTGTTCGAGGTTACTCAAACAGCCAGAGGCTGAGCCAAGATTTTAAATCAGGTTTAAAGGCAACAAAACCAATATTCTTCCCAATGCACTTTGGGACTTTTCCATACAATATTATGGCTAAACAATCACTTTCCCCAATAACATGCTAAACAGGTTCAAGGTGGGGCCACAGAGAGAAAGACACCTAAGTGAACTCACAAAAACTTTTTCTAAGGGGTAGAAATTTACTCCATTTTAAGACTAGAGAATGTAATCTAAAAGAAAATCATTGTATTACTTTATACAAAAGGTTCAAAATAAGATAAAGAATGGGCAGCCTTTGATCTGCTGGCCTTTCTATATTATGAAAAATTGGTAGATCTGGCTCAAAAAGGACAATATTTTTCTCCATTAATTTATACATTGCCTTTAGACCTTTGGCAATTATTAATAAAAACACAAATGTAATTTAGAAATAACATTTAAAATGCTATTTTAGCTAAAGGTAGTAAGTTAAAACAATAAATCTCCAATTAAGCATTTGACTTAAAATAATTTTCCACAAGACCATGGATGATTTTACCTCCCTTGAGATTTTTATACAACTGTCAAAAAATCAGATTTTAAATAGGCTTCTTTGTTTTAAAGAAATTTCTTTATGTTCGTGAAAGTATCTTTTTAAAGTGTTCAATTTTCACTTATTAATTCATTCTACAAATACATTCAACAAATACCTGTTGTTTCTTCAGCATGCATGTTCTAAGGCACGTGATGCTCACTGAGTAAAGAAGAAAGACAGCACCACTATTCTCCAGCACATAGAGTCCAGTGGAAAAAAGAGGCAGTAATTAAGTGATAAGGATAAATTGTGCTACTTCTGCTTTCTGCTTCAATATATAAAAGGCTTGGAAGTTGTCATGCCCATCCTTACAACAATAGAAAGCTGGACAAATAGAAAAGCAGTGATTTTTCTTGGAATCATCAAAGAACCGAGGTTGTAGGACAAACGACCACATCCAAAATCTGGAAAGACAGGCAAATCTAGAGAGTCATAGCCAATATCTGGTTACCTGGAACAGAAGCCAGTGGATCCATAAACTGGTAATTTTGATCAATTGCTGGATGCTCAATGTGGACTGACCTGAGACAGAGAAAATCCTGGAGACTACAGTCTTAAGCGAGGGCTCCAAATTTTCATGGGATTTACTTCCGGAGCCTCACCAGGTTCTCAGTGTGAAGATCCAAGAAAGATCCCCTCATAGCTCTGGCGAAGTTATGGGAAGAGTAATTATTAAATAAGTCCAGAATATTCTCCTTGACAAAGGCCTATTCTCTGGGGGATAAGACTTTACTAGACTCTTATCCCCGTTGGGGAAGGGCATTCTTCACACTCTAAGACCCTCTAGTCTTTCCATAACTTGTAAGGAGTGAGAGAGCTACACTACAGGAGAAACACTTGTGAAAGTCACAGCCCTGAGACATGGGCCTCTTGAAAGACTTAGATTGAATCAGAAGACTATAGAACACATCCCATCCTGTACACCTTCCCACTACATCAACAGAGCTCCAGTGTAATAGCAGTGGGTTACAGCTGAAGGGGCTGCAAAACACAGACTGTCTCTCAGGAGGAGTTCTTAGGGAAGCTCACAGACAACAGGGGAGATAAAGATGAGAACATTAGAGGTGTTTGAAGCCTCTGGTACATACAGCTACAGCAAACATTAAAAACAGCCCAATATCTAGCCAGATTAATATAAATCCTCACAATAAAAGCCAATTTACCTCAGTTACTATTACTTGATACAGTATGTCCAGCTTTCAACAACAAATCTCAAGGCATGCAAAAAGGCTGAAGTAAACATAGTCTGAAGAGATAGAGCAAGCAGCAGAACCAGACTCAAATCTAGTGCCAGTGTTGGAACTATCAAACAGGGAATCATAAAATAACCATAGTGACATGGTGAGGGCTCTAAAGGAAAAGTAGACAACACGTGAGAACAGGTGGGTAATGTAAGCAGAGGTGGGGAGTCTAAGAAAGTATCAAAAGGAGATGCTAGGAATC
The DNA here is from genome assembly GCF_057802395.1 of Ceratotherium simum simum. Lineage (NCBI taxonomy): Eukaryota > Metazoa > Chordata > Mammalia > Perissodactyla > Rhinocerotidae > Ceratotherium > Ceratotherium simum. The sequence continues at coordinate 2,007,223 of NC_141914.1, read as the reverse complement.
AAAACTGCTGTGACAGAAATGAAGATAACCTCTGATGGGCCCATCAGTAAACTAGAGATGGTCAAGGAAAGAATCAGTGAGCTTGAAGACAGGTCGGTAGAAACTTTCCAGACTGAAATGCGTAGAGAAAAAAGTTAAAAACAGAATAGAACCTCCAAAAACTGTGGGGCTGTTTTAAACAGTATAACATCTATGTAACTGAAATAACATAGGAGAAGAAAGACAGAATGGAGCAGAGGGAATATTTGTGGTAATAACTGCCAAGAACTTTCCAAAATAAATGATAGACACTAAGCTACAAATTCAGGAAGCTCAGAAAACACCAAATATGATGAATACCAAAACAACAAAACAAAACAAAGAGCAAAAACAAAAACCTCAAAACAAACAATAAAACTACACTTAGGCATATCATGTTCAAACTTCAGAAAACCAAAGACAGAGAAAATTTGAAAGAAGTTGTGAGTGGGAGTGGGGGAAACAACTATTTGAGGGTAGATTTAGATTAGTTAAATATATATGTTGGAAACTCTATGGCTACTATTAAACAAATTAGAAAAGAACTGTTGATATGCAAAGAGATAAAATGTAATCATATAAAAGGCTTTATTAAATCAGAAAAGGCAGAAAAAGAGGACAAAAAGGAAACAAAGAATAAATGCAGAGAACAGAAAATAGTTACAAACCTAGTAGACATTACTCCAGCTATATCAATCATCACTTTAAATGTGAATGGTCTGAATACACCAATTAAAACATACAGATTTTTCAGAGTGAATAAAAACTAATACCTAATTATGTGTTGTGTATAAGAAACTCCACTTTAAATATAGATTCAGGTAGGTTAAAAGTAAAGGAATAAAGAAAGATATACCCTACTAACACTAATCAGAAGAAAACTGGAATCACTATATTAATTTCAGAAAAAGCAAACTTAAGAACAAGGAAAATTATTAGAATAAAGCAGGATATTACATAATAATAAATGTGTCAATTTTCCAAAAGGACACAAAAATCCTAAATTTGCACTCATCTAACAACAGGGCATCAAAATATGTGAAGAAAAAGTTGATAAACTACAAAGAGAAATAGACAAATCCATTATTATACCTGGAGACTTCAGCACCTTTCTTTCAGTAATTGATACATCAAGCTGGCAGAAAGTCATAAGGGTATAGTTCACCTGAACAGAATTATCACTCAACTTGATCCAATTGACATTTATGAATATTCTATCAAACACATTCTTCTTATCTCACAAACAGCATTCACCAAGATGGACCACATTCTGGGCCATAAAACACACCTGATAAAATTTAAAAGTATAGAAATTACACAAATTATATTGTCAGACAACAGCAGAATTAACTAGAAATCGATATAGTAGCCCCTCCTTATCTATGGTTTCACTTTCTGTGGTTTCAGTTACCCATGGTCAACTGCAGTCAGAAAGTACTAAATGGAAAATTCCAGAATTAAACAATCCATAAGTTTTAAATTGCATGCCGTTGTGAGTAGTGTGATGAAATCTTGGGCTGTCCTGCTAGTCCCACCCGACATGTGAATCATCCCTTTGTCCAGCAGATCCACATTGTATATGCTACCCGCCTGTTAGTCACTTAGTTATCTGGGTTATCAGATTGACTCTTGTGGTATCACAGTGCTTGTGTTCAAGTCACCCTTATTTTACGTAAAAACAGCCCCAAAGCGCAAGAGTAGTGATGCTGGCAATCAATTCGGTTATTCTCTTACTGTGCCTAACTTATAAATTAAACTTTATCGTAGGTATGTATTTGTAGGAAAAAACATAATATATATATAGGGTTCAGTACTATCTGTAGTTTCAGGCATCCACTGGGGGTCCTGGGACATATTCCCCATGGATACGGGGACATTACTGTAGTAGAAAAATAGCTGTTAAATTCCCAAATATTTGGAAATTAGATAATAACAAACTTCAAAATAACACATGGGTCAAAAAAGATCAAACATTTTATGGTTAAGGAGGCAATATGTGCTATGTGTACAGCACATACATATATACATGGCAAAAGCTCCTAACCGAGTCAAAGAGAAAGCAAGATCTCCCCAGAAAGTCCATGTAAGTTGAGCAAAGCTGGATAAACAGACGGGGTCATTCCAGGTAGAGAGCACTGCATATGTGAAGGTATAGATGTGTGCAACATAGCCAATGTGAAGACCAGAGAGGAGTTAGGCACATTCAGAACAAAATGCAAGAGCTTGTGGGATAGAAAATGAGATTGTCAGTAGAATTAGTCAGGCTTGGTAGTTGATTAAGATTTTGGGTGAAGTAGAGGGAGAGTTCTGAGATGACTCCTAGGGTCTGGCTTGGGCAGTTAGAGATAAAAAAATATGGAAAACATAGGAAAGAATTCATGTGTTGGAGGTGGAGTGAGGGGTTGAGTTATGAAATGAATTTTTTTCATGTTAAGAAGCGGTACTTTTGAGTCATTTCAGTGGTAATAACCAATAGAAACACAGCTGGAGCTCTTATGGGTCTGAGCAAGACACAAGTCTAGATTGTTGTTGGCACACTTAGAGTAACCACAGGATAAATGCCCCAAGAAAAAAAGCAAATGTCCAAAGACTAACTCGCAAGGGAAAAATGGCATTCAGGGAAAGAGTAAAGGGAGAGGAACGGCAAAGGGAACAGAGGAGGAGCAGCTGGACTGTTGAGAGAAAGGGTAATACCGGGGAGCCTAATGAAGCCAAAGGAAGAATGGGTTCGGAGGAGGAAATGGTCAACAGTGTTGACTGATACTGAATGGTTGCACAACCATAACCAAAAAATATATTGTTTAGATTTAGAAGAGCTAATTGGTGACCCTGCTTAAAATTAACTAATTAATTAATGAAATAATGGAAGTAAAATGGTGGAAGCAAAATGGTGGAAGGAGATGGCAGTGGGTTAAACAATGATTTTGAGGTATAGAGAGGAAGGAAAAAGAACGTAAACAATTTAGTAAGAAGTTTGGAGAGTAAAAAAAGTACTAAGAGCAACAAAACAAAGACAATCTACCAACTGGGAGAAGATATTTGCAAATCATGTATCTGATAAGGAGTTAACATCCAAAATATATAAAGAACTCATACAACTTAACAACAAAAAAACAAACCACCAGATTAAAAAACAAGCAGAGGGTCTGAACAGACATTTTTCCAAAGATATACTGATGGCCAAGAGGCACATGAAAAGATGTTTAATATCACTAATTATTAGGGAAATGCAAATCAAAACCACAATGAGATATCACCTCATGCCTGTCAGAATGGCTATTACTAAAAAGACAAGAAATAGAAAGTGTTGGAGAGGATATGGAGAAAAGGGAATGCTCATATACTGCTGGTGGGAATACAAACTGTGCAGCCATTGTGGAAAACAGTATGGATATTCCTCAAAAAATTAAGACTAGAACTGCCATAAGATCCAGGTCTCCCACTTGGGTATTTATCCAAAGAACATGAAAACACTAATTCAAAAGGCATATACACCCTTATGTTCATTGTGGCATTATTCACAGTAGCCAACACTTGGAAACAACTTAAGTGTCTATCAACGGATGAATGGATAAAGAAGGTGTGGTGTATATATATGCAATGGAGTACTACTCAGCCATAAAAAGATGAAATATTGCCATTTACAACAACATGGATGGGCCTTGAGGATACTATGCTAAGTGAAATAAATCCGATAGAGAAAGCCAAATACCACATGATGTCACTTATTTGTGGAAGATAAAACAACAACAAACAGACAGACAGATACAGAGAGCAGACTGGTGGTTACCAGAGGGGAAAAGGGGTGAAGGGAGAGCGAAAGGCATAAAAGGGCCCATGTGTATGGTGTCAGTTGGCAACGAGACTTTGGGTGGTGAAAATGATGTAGACTGCACAGAAGTCAAAATATAATGATGTATACCTTAAATTTATATGATGTTATAAACCAATGTCACTTCAATTTAAAATAAAAATAGAAGTACTGAGAGGAATTGGGTTAAATGGAGTTTTTTTGTTTTCATTAAATGTGAGAGAGACTTGTACATATTTCAGCTGATGGAGAGAAATCAACAGATGCAAGAAGGAAAGATTAACCCATAGTACATGAACCTCGGGTGGCAGGAGAGAGGCTCCTAAGTAAATATTGTTGGATAGGATGCAGATGGGCACAGGTAGCTTCTAGGTTCAATTTGCAAACATCTTGTATAAACATGTAAAATTGTTTTTAGGACTAAATTCTGACTTAAGTCAATGAATAACCATAGGTCTGATGGTTAAAACAATTCACAAGGGCTGGGAAATCTATTTTTCTTGATTGCCAATGGTTATCTTGCAAAAGCCAACTTTCTCTCTTAATGACAAAATCAAGAAATGTTGGCCTTAAAATAAACAGACATCTGAGCTACAAAAATGTACTTCAAGTCCATGATTTGTGATCAGGGCTTTAATAATAGAGAAGGCATCTTATGGAGAGATTTTATCATGGAGATATTTGTTTACTAGGCTTCCTGAAGATACATTCATTTATACAGCAGTATTTTACTCAAGCACCATATTTCTTGCTACTAAATATGTTTTTAAGGTAATATGATAAAATACATACATCTTTCATCCTCATTCACATAATAAAAATCTATTCACAAACAATACCTTGTTAATAAATAGTAAATATTATTAATTCAACTAACAAATAATTTGAGCATTACTATTTTTTCAGGTTTAATAATATAGAAGTGACACAGAAGCAAAAACCGCATTCCATATGGAGGAGAAAGGCAATAACTGAAAAAATAGTTTTTACATGTTGCACTGTGTAGTAATAATTTATGAACTATATGAAGAATTTTAAAGCTGAGTGAATGAGAGGAACAGGCCTGAGGGGTAAATTTTAAATAGATGATCAACTCTGTCTCACTGAACAGGTGAAGTTTAGGACTTGAAGGAGGTGAGAGAGCAAGTCGGGCTTACGTCTGCGGAAAGAGAATTCCAGGCAAGTGGCACAGCCAATGCAAAGGCCTGTAAGTGGAAGGATAACAGACTTTTCAAATAACATAATGAGGGCAGTATGACAAGAGTGGAGTGAGCAAGGCAGTGAGTCTGAGGAGATAAACCCAGAGAAGCTCCCAGGGCCAGACCCTGCAGTGCTCTGGGCATCAGGATGAGCAGTAGCTTTTACGATGAATGAAATGGGAACTCTTTGTGAGTTTTAAGCACATGAGCACTTGATACAAATTTCATTTTGAAAGGAACACTTTGGAAGCTGTGTTGAGAATAAATTGTAAGGTGGGCTGAGCAGAAACAGGAAGAACAAACATGTTATTGCTGTAATCCAAGCAAGAGATGGTGGTAGTTTAATTAAAATGATAGTAGGGAACTGATTTGAGCAATTGGATTCTGGATATATTTTGAAGGTTGAGCCAGTACAATAGCCTAATGGATGGGATGCAGAATATGGGAGCAAGAAACAAGGAAAGGATGATTCAAAGATGTTTGTCTTGAAAAATTGGAAGGTGGAGTTGTTAATAAAGTGAGACTGGGAAGATTGTGGGTGGAGCTGTTTTACGGAGGAATATAATGGCTCAAATCTAAACATACTAAATTAGAGATGTCTACTGGACGTCCAAGTGTAGTAGTGGAGTGGGCAGTTACGTATGTGAGTCCAAAGAACGAGGGTAAGTATGCTGGGTCAGGTGCTAAATATTTGGGAGCTATCAGAGTATACATACATTTAAATTCCTGAGATCTATAATGTAGGGTGTGTAAGAGAGAAGAGTTCTAGGGTCTGACTGCTTTAAGAGGTTAGGGAGAAGAAGAAGATTTGGCAAAGGAGAATACCAACAGGAAAGCCCTGTGGGAGAAGCCAAGTGAAGATAATATTTCAAGGAGGAAAGAGTGACAGGTTTGCTCAAATGCTGCTAGTATTTCAAATGATGTAATGACAGAGAATTGACCATACGATTTAGCAATGAGAAGAGCATTGGTGACATTAAGAGCAATTTCAGTGGAATTCCAGGAGTGAATTCTTGATTGGAAAGAGTTTAAGAGGGAATGGGAAAAGTAGAATTGGAGAGGAATATAAACCAATGCTTCTCAAATTTTAACATGCACACAAATCACCTGGGAATCATGTTAAAATATAGATACTCATTTAGTTGGTCTGGGGTGGAGTCCAAGATTCTGCATTTCTAACAGTTTCACGGATAATGTTGATGGTGCTGGTCCAAGGATCAGTCTTTGAGAAGCAGGGATATAAAGTGCTCATTTAAGGCATGTTCATGTAAAAGGGCCAGAGAGATTGTGGGTCACTGAAGGATAAGTTCTAGAGATGGAAACTTTTTTTAAGATAGGAGAAAGAACATCATGTTTATACGCCTATGAAAAATGTGCTGATGTAGTAGAGATGACAGAAGTCCTGGAGCGCTGTGTTTCGGTGTGAAAGAGAGGATGGGATCTAAGGTGGGTGGAGGTATGTTGGCTTTAAGTACAGTGAACAGTTCTATTTGAGTAACAGGAGAGAATTCAGAAATCTGGATGCAGATGCAGGAAGATGGTGGTATATGGAGGCCGGACCTTGTATGTTAGTTTGTTGTATGTAGTTTTCAGTGCATTAAGAAGTTTAGACTGAAGGTACGGAGGAGATGACTGAGGCTTGTAGAGAAAGGAGAGTGTAAAATAATGGGTAATGGTCTAAGACAGGAGGAGAATAGGTGGACTAGACAACTGTAATCCAATTGCTGAGCAGCACTAAGGGCCGATTTAAAGTTTGTACCATGGGTTTAAGGTGTGATGTGTCAACGTGGTTGTGGTTTTTCCAGCTATTTTCAGCTGTGTGTGTACAGGTGGAGAACCAGGGGAGAATGAGTTAAATCAGGAAGGAATATGATTATGAGGAAATGACAAACTTAGATATACAAGATAAGGCTTATAAAGTTTTCCATGAAAGGTATGCTAGAAAAGGAGAGGAGAAGATATAAGGGGGGTGAAGGATATTGAAAAGTTGAGAGGATCAGCAGACTTTACCAGTGTGGTGAAAGTTGTGTTGGAGTCAGGGTACCAGAAAGAGTGAGCTGGACAGATAGGTGATTAGGGTCTGAAGTTGAGATGCTTGAAATTGAGATTATAGAGAGGTTGCATTTAGTGGTAATTATGCAGTTAGTGTATAACCATGGAGGTGAATGACTAATCAAGGTCAGAGGAAAAATAAAATGGGATCAGAGAGTTCAAGGTACTAAATGACCAAAATGTTAGAAGAATCATTTATGTGGATATGTATATCACTAATAATAAGACAATTGAGACAAAATTAGTGAAAGAATAAGGAATGTGACTAGACTCCTACAGATAAGTTAGGACATATGGGTAGGTAGGCAAGATCTTATCTGAATATGTAGGGCTAGGTCTTGATCCTTCCTAGGAAAAGAATAGTCTGATTTCAAGCATGAGGGGCTTTCCATTAACCCTTTAAACTGGAGGGTAGGAGACCTAGAGAAGTGAGAACTTAGTGCATGAATGTATCCTTTTTGATAAGTTGTGTTTAGATCATTAAGACTGAAAGATGTGGTTGTATTTACCTGTTGTAACCTTTATCAGAACAGGGTGGACATTGGTAGGTTGATCAAATTTACTTAAGTATAGTGAAAGTGCGTTAGCTAACACTTCTAAAGCACTTATATTTCAGGCAGTGTTTTAAGTGCTTCATATGTAATAACTTCTTTAACCTTCATAACATCCCCATTAGGTAAATAGTATTGTTATCCTCATTGTATAGATAAAGAAAATGGAGGTACAAGAAAGTAAAGAAAGTGGCCAAGTCATACAGCTATTAACTCATGAGGCTGACACTCAAACCCACAGAGTTTTGCCAACTAATATGTGCTTTTGCTACTTGGGAAATACTGTCTTGTATTCTAGAAATTGCTTTTCAGGGAAATATATATACAAATATATAAGTAAACATATATATGTTACCAAATATATATATATATATATATATATGAACAAGATTGATTTTTCCCATGTGGCCACACTAGGTATTCAAAGCTTTACTTGGAACACAGAAACTCTTCCAGGTTAGGAGGTGGAAGATTCCTTAATGATCCTTTAATCTAAATCCTTATTTTGTAAATCAGCCTGAAGTTTCCTCAGAGTCTGTTCTTTACTAGTTCTTTCCAGAGCATCACACAGATGCTGGAACATGTAGGCCCTGAAGAAGTGCCGGTCGAGCAAAATATAAGCTAAAAAACAAAAACTTCAGATCACCAGACTCATAGCCACTCCCTCAACCTGACATTCTCAAGAGCTTGAATTTTTTCCTTCTATATTTTAAATTTTCGTGTCCACAAATAAAACTTGGCTGCAGCAGTGTGTGAACAAACCAAATTGGACAAGAAAACCAGAAACACTGGTGTGATAGTAGGAAATGACTGTTTCTTGCCAGGACAGATGTAAATCGTTGTGCCTGTGTCCACATGTGCTTGTAAGTTATTCAAAATCATCAAGTTGTGAAAAAGCAATCATGGTAACTAACACACTGGTACTCCTATAAGCAATTTACCTGTTATCTTGTTTAATCCTCAGAACAACCTTGTGAATCCGGTATAAGAAAACTGAAGGCACAAGTGTACCTAATTGTCCAGGGCTGGTAGCTTGTAACCAGAGGAGCACTGATGTCCAGCTCCAGAGCCTAACCACTCACAAATGGACTGTTTTTGATTTTTATGTAATTTTGACTTTAATTTTATATCTCACAAATTCCCTTATTGATATAAACTTAAACCATAATGAAGTGAAACATTCACTAATCCAGAAACCTACCTCTTCATACAAAGCAACTGCAGACAATTTAAATTTAATGGATTAAATATATTCTGAGACACAAAAACAGATAATTCACAAGATGTGGGTTATAAAATGAAGGAAAATCTGGACTCGATTAGAATAGAGACCCTTCAGAAGCCTTGTCAGGTTTTAAGATTTTCACCAGTTTCTTAGGAGGAAATGAAAATTTTTATTATAATCTTGCAGATAACTTCAAATACTAGGCCTAGAGTGTCAAGGAGATATTTGGCTATGAAATTAGATTATCAAAGTATAAAACAAATCACTTAGGGATAACCTTTCCAGTTCGTTATCCAAGAGAGACATAGTGCATAAGCACAAAACATAAGAATATATACAAAACATGATTATTGCAGCTTTATTGATAGAGGCAAAAGCTAGAAACATAGTGAATGTCCATCCATTGACAGATGCTTGAATAAATTCTGGTTCATCCACTTAGTGAAATATCACACTAAGGGCTACATAATGCCAAGCTGCAAAAATAATCCCATTTTTGTGAAGTAAAAAGTGACGTAAATATATACAGACATATGTTACATGTTACTATAAGATTATAAGTAAAGTAGCTTCAGATTTAAATAAACACACACTCACACACATACACACATAAAAATATAAGAGAGGTTTATCCCAAAATGTTAACTGTAAATATCTTAGAATGGTGGTATTGCAGGAAACGTTAACTTTCATTCTTAAACTTTTTGTAATATTTGAGCTCATTTAATATAAACAGATAGTAAATGGCAAATTAGAAAAACATGCTATTTATTGCAGAAAAATGAAGAAAACATAATAGTTAAATCTAGTCTCTGTGGAGCTGAGGGTGACTGAGCACTTCCTCTGGGTCGTCCGCAAAGATGAGGCATGGAGAGCAATGAGGGAACACTGTGGGGAAAATGAGCTCCACAGACAAGCAGAATTCGAGGGACACTTGGTGACTGATTCTTAACGCTGAAGGGTCCATTTCATAGTGTTACTTATATAAACTGCCTCTAGTCTTAAAGATTAACTTTTAAATTGCATAGTTGAAGTTAAAGGGAAGGAGGAGAATAGATTTTTTTAAAAACAGAGCTAAAATAAACTATCCCCATATAAGAAAACAGGCTGTTTTTATAATCTCTCCCTCCCCTGTCCTAACAGTCAGGCTGTGATGTGTCAGTCACGCCAGACAAACAGCTGGGAAGCTACGGCCAGAGCCGTGGTCATAGCCGTGGTCACGGCAAACATAGCCTAGCAGTGGATCCCTTCATTACATGGAGAAGCATTCTTCTTTTCAGTTTAAACAGAGAACGAAGTTCTCATCATACATTAAGAGTCTGTCTAGGACAACATATAAAATAAAAGAAACTGAGAAAGCTGACATAAAACAGTTAAATAGATATGGAGAAGAATCAAGAATTACTCTGAAGGATTTATGCTCCAAAGTCCAGCTTTTAAAGTTTTTGTTAGAGAATAGTAAAAATTCTCCTGTATAACAAGTGGCTTGTATTGTTCTAAGATATTTATAACAATATTTGTAAGAAGTCAAGGTCATTATTATTTTTGAAATACAATAAGCAAAAGACAACTTTATCTGAAGCAACATTTGAACACTATTCATGATTTCATTCATTAATAATAATGTCATAAATATGTAAAACTTTTTCTCACATCGGAGGCTAATAAAAGATAATGCCCTCTACCAAAAACATATTTAACATCCCTTTTATTTGAAGACATATTAAAATAAGGTATGTAAACAGATAGCTTTGTTTGCTTCCAAACAAATTATATATAAAAGAGAAAAATCTCACAGAGGAGAAAAGAATATGGTTTAAGTGGTTTAAAAAAATCCTGGGGGCCGGCCTGTGGCATAGCGGTTAAGTGCGTGGGCTCCGCTGCTGGTGGCCCAGTTCAGATCTCAGCCGCACACCAACGCACTGCTTGTCAGGCCACGCTGTGGTGGCATCTCACATAAAGTGGAGGAAGACGGGCACGGATGTTAGCCCAGGGCCAGTCTTCCTCAGCAAAAAGAAGAGGATTGGCATGGATGTTAGCTCAGGGCTGATCTTCCTCGCAAAAAAAAAAAAAAATCCTGGACTATTTACCTAGATAAACTCGGGTAAGTCATTTAGCCCTCTGGGGATGTTTCATCTTTCTAAAGTTGGGTGGAATAATAACATTCTATTTCTAGTTTAGAGGGTTATTGTTCACGTAATTACACTCTGTGAAGTGTTGTGCAAACGCATTAGTATGCCTAAGACAGCACACAATGTGGTTGTAGATCCCTGACTTTAGAGTTAGGAAGATCTTACTTCCCAAGTCACTTTGACAAGTTATTTACCTTGGCCGTTTTCCTTATACATAATGTTACAAAAGAATAAAAGTGATAGTATGTGCATAGCACAGAATCAGATCCAATAAATGAGACTTTCTTCTTCCTTCCCTTTATTTAATGTCTTGAAATATTCAGTTTTAAAATAATCTTCAAATGGAGAGGTACATTAAGTTCATGAAATTAAAATATGGTTATTAATCATAGATTTTATTCCGTTTGATTTGAAGGAATATTCTTGTTACCTATATATTATTATCCATTCATCTTTATTTTTATAATATCTCACCATTCTTTTCCCACTGCTGTTTTGAGTACATTTTCACACAAGCAGTTGGAAATATATTCTCCTTTCATTTTATTATTTTTTCTCTTCATTGTAACAGGAAAGTTCAAAATACTACATGGTGCCAGGTTTATCTACATTCTCAACAACTTCCAAATTTTGGAAGAAAGAAGTTCATATGTTATTGGGTAAACAAGGTTGAAACTTGTTAACTCTGATACATCATTGTATAGAATTCAATTAAAAATTGAAGTAGCCATTAATTGGTTTCTCAACCCTCTCAAAATATGAAGATTGAGTAGGAAGGATCAAAAGTAAAGAAGTGATAGATTTTTAATTTTGTTAAATATTTAATGTAACGTTTCTTATGCAATTGCAAAGAATATGTATGAATATATTTTGCTAATTTTTATTATGATCACATGTAATCAATATGCATTTTAGTGTCCTTTTTTTTTCAGTATTTGCATTTCTTAGTCTCTGAGAATTCTGAAAGAAAATGATATTATGCTACTTTCCAAGACTTTTAAAAAATATATCAACATTTAAATATGACCTAAGAAGACACTGAAAGATTCAAAAAACTTCAAAGTATTTTGTTGACTAGGGAATTAACAAATGTCTAATTTAATTTACTCATAAAAATCACCAAACTAACTGGAATAAATTGATTTAAGATTATTTGACATTTTTCTTATTATTTGTATATGTCTTATAGAAATTTTTTGTTGCTTGGCATGTGACTAGTCTTAGCAGGAAAAAACCAAGAACTCAAATACTTTTAATATATTTTAGGTCAAAACACATATATTTTTAGATATTTTTATCATTATAAGTTTATATCACCTCATAAACTTTAATAAAAGTGTTTACTTGGAAAATAATCTTTGATATTTGAGTTTAATATAAAAGCTAAAAAAGTAAAGTATCAATTAAAACCAACTACCATATGTTTAGATCAGGTTAACAGAGAGGGATCACGTCCCACATAATCTGATGGTTTTGTTTGCCCTGGGCCATTACCTTAAAAGATCCATTGACAAATGTGTCGTTCCAAATAGAGTAAATATATTCATTGATTTGAATGTCACAAATTTGGAATTATACTTAGAAGTAAAGCTTGGCTAGTTGAGCTTTACTTTTAAAGAAACTGGTGGTCTTACAATAAAATATAAATAAATATTGAGCACTTACCTATAGGTAGAGCATGATGCTAAAGATAAACAAAAGCAGTGTTCAAACTACATACTCTGACTATTGTAGGTAACAGGATCTCAAAAAGCACATGATCCAGCTGGCCCCACGGCATAGTGGTTAAGTTCAGTGCTCCGTTTGGCAGCCCTGGTTGGCGAGTTCAGATCCTGGGCACAGACCTACACCACTTATCAGCCATGCTGTGATGGTGACCCACATATAAAGTGGAGGAAGATTGGCACAGGTGTTAGCACAAGGCTAATCTTCCTCAGCAAAAAAATAAAAATAAAAAGAGCACAAGACCATGAAAGACCTGCTATATGGTCAAATATTATTTAAAATTTGCAATCATGAACTTTGAGTGTTAATATATCATTACAAACAGATCTGTGACATATATATGAAGAATAATTTCACCTTTTGAAATCAGCTTTTCAGAAAAAAATCATTTGCTTTAAATTTATTGTTATAAAGTTTTTACTTAAGAAGAATCTTTAATGCTTGAATTTGAATTTGAAAGTCAGCAGCTAGTTTAACAGTTTAATATTGATATAAAATTGAGGGTCAGAAGAAAATATTTCCAGATGTCAAGTTCTAGAACCAATCTAAGGGGTATATATATCTGATGGAGGATTTCACTGTAAAAGGGGTGATTGCAAGAGTTTGGTCTACAACTTTGTTCTAGATTTTTAAATTTATTTACAAGTTACCTGTGAAATAATGATTGCCTAAAACTCCTTTGAATCCAGACAACACCTAGTTTGTAACTGAATTATAGAAAGTCGTATAAGCTTTTGTTTTCTTGTAATTATTTCAGTATGTACTCCTAACCAAACCAGTATTTTTAGAGCAGAAATGTGGCTTTCTGTCCTTTGTTTCAAGGCTTAGAAAGAGAAGTTTGTCAATAAATGTTTTTTGAATTGACTTCTTTTGCTTGAACACACATAAATGGTATTAAACAATGATTAAAAGAGAAATAATAGACAACATTTAACTAAACATTTACCAAATAAGGGGCACCATGCTAAACACGTAACAAATATTATCTTATTTAATTCCCAGAATAATTCTTTGAGGTATTGTACATTAAGTTAAGGTTTTGTGTGGCTAAAATTTTTTTTTGTTATTAGTGCCGATGAGTCCTTTCCAACTCCTAGCGCGCCTGTGGATAGCAGAGTGGAATTGCACCATCATCTCACCTTCCAGCTCTATATCAGACTATGCTCTGCTGCAATTCATACGGTCTTCATGGCCAATTTTTTCGCAAGTGTGTGGCCAGGTCCAAGTTCTTCCTGGTCTGTCTTAGGCTGGAAGCTCCACCGAAATCTGTGCACCATGGGTGACCGTGCTGGTATTTGAAATACGGAGGCATAGCTTTTAGCATCACAGCAACACACAGCCACCATAGTGTGACAACCGACAGGCTGGTGGTGTGGTTCCCTGACCACGACAAACCTGGGCCACCGTGACTGGATCTTAACCACAAGACCACCAGGGCTGGCTGACTAAATCTTACAGAAAGCTAAAAATAACAGTAGCATAAAGCAGAGAGATGCTTATTTCTTTCAAAAATAACTGAAGGATTTATATGATGGTTCTGTTCCATAAAGTCCTCCCAGATTCAGGCTCCCTCCATGACTGTTTCACGGTGGTGGGATGGTAGGGTTGGGGTTGGGAAGGCAGGGTGGGAAGAAAGGGATGAGGAAGAAGAAGCCAAATGGGGGTGAACTAGCAGATATCCAGACACAGACACATGACAGCTTTCATTTGTGAGGACTTAGTCACAGAAATAAATAGAAGGGAAAGAAAAATAAGAAATGTAGTCTTCATTTTGGAAGATCATATATCCAGAAGAAAATTCTCTCTATGGAAAGAGAAAATGGATATCGATGGACAACTAACATATTTGTTAACATATTTTAAGAAAATATAACCTAGAGGTGGAAAAATGTAATTTCCCAAGTTCATGAAATTAATAAATTGTGGATTGCATTCAAACACAGAATATTTATCTACAGATATGGTTTTTCCTTTAAAATAACCTTTTTTACCTTAGAAATTCTGATGACTTCACATTGGATTTACCTTTATACTATGTGTCTATGGTTACCAGGATTATAATGGGAAAGAATGTGAATTGTAAAAGGTGAAACAGAGAAATACCTCTCGGAGAAAAATCAACAACTTAATCCTATCCATTAGAAAGGACAATTGCTATTGATTTGGGGTGCATTACCGTTGAATCTGTTTCTCTGTCCTCTGTGTGTTCTTCATGGCTTATCGGGAGTTGAGAGAAACTGAAGCTTTAGAGAATCGAGTCATAGTTTTAAGTTGTGTAATTAATTTATGGCATATATCCATATTATGTACACAGACCTGTCAACATACTCCTTTTGTATTGCTTAAATAGATAATCAATAAAGAAATAACTATAAACAATAGAGGATATTAAATAATGGATGATGTGCAGAAGACAAGTGGTTGAATTAAGTGGTGCTGAGTTATAAAGACTAAATTTATTCTGAGAATCCAAACGTTTCATTACTTTCTCTATATTTAGCAAAAATAATTTGACAAATATTTCAGTTCAGAATATTTTTGCTAATTCTCAGGAAAATCGGAGTACATGCATTACTCACCAAATCTGAGTAAGCATGTTTTTCAGTTTCTTGGCAATAAATAAGTAATCTCAGGTGGTTGTATCAAGATCTCCTTGTTCCAGTAGCATTTCTTTGAAAGAAATCTGTGGACAGTAAATAAGAAATTTGATTTATTATATAACTGTACTTCAAGGCGTGCAATTTAAACAAATTGCTTTAATTCAGTATAGTGAAGATGATGTGATATTTATGGTTTTCACTTTAAAATTTGATAATTGAATTACAGTCCTGAGTAATTTAGCATAAGTATTAGATGTTATGAATGCTTATAACTATCCAAATTTTCTCCTCTTCCTGAGCACATGGAATATGAAACTTTTAAGCTATCTTTCAACGTAGTGGGAAGATGTGACTATTTCTGGCCAATGGGCTGTAAACAAACTAGGACAAGTCATTTCTAGAATGAATTATAAGACAATAGTTGAGAGTTTACCAGATCCTTTCTTCCCAAGTGGCAGCAAATGGCAATTATACTGTTGAACCCAATCAACCTGGATTTATGAATTCTACTTACAGCCTTGTCCCCAACCAGTGTCCAGCTCTCCTGCACTGGACATTTAGTGTAGATGAGGACAAAAAATAAAACAACTTTTGTTGATTTAAGACACTGAGATTTTGGATTGTTAATTTTGTTAATTTTTCTGGCAGCGAAACTAGCATATCATGTTTAATACAACTTGTAATAATTGAAGCTTTCAGTTTTAATTTTTATTTTTATTTAGTCTCTGAAATTATAGGATAAAAGGAGTTTTGAGTATAATAGTATCTTCTGTCCAGTTTGTCTCTGGTGTGGATCCAATAATTTCCTTATTATTAGTTTATAAAAATGTAATTAAAAGTTGAATTGTAAAAAATATGTTACAGATATGTTTTATTGTTCTACATATAGCAACTAATTGACTTGATGTAGCACTTTGGCACGATGTTTGAATAACTATCCTGGAATCAGAGAGACAGAGAGAGTACTCACTTGTTGAGTCATCATAACAGGTTGCAAATTTAGTCCTGGGTATTTTTGACATCATACCTAAAATTGAAATTCTTTTAACAATAACAATGGCATTCTGTTGTTCTTCATTCAAAGTTTCTGGTTAGCCAATTTATATAGACACTTAGAAAAGCAGATATCAAACAGAAAACCAAATTTCTCATATGTTGCATAATTTTAAGGGAAAATAAATCCCAACTTTCAATTCACAGCCAAAAATTTGATTTTAAAGTACTGAATTTGAATATAATCTATAAAACTATGTTTTGTGTTTGAGTTGTCGCTCTGAAGGGTCAGATGCAGAATTAAAAAGGAAAGGCAGAGATGAACTTTTTCCTTACTATTTCAGGCAGTACAGTAGTCTTTCACGAGATATTTAAAATATTTTTGTTAAGAAGTGTGATATTTTGTCTCAGTTCGTCTAGTTTGATTCTTTTTGTGAACATGAGGGAAGGAAAAGTATTTTGTCCCAGTCAGTTTGATTTTAATTTCAAAGAATCCAAGTGTAAGTAGAGTGGTATATTTAAAGTAAGGCTCTAGTAATCTCCATTATAAAACCCTGAGCTTTTCTCAAATAGGTTTCTGCAGAAGTAAGCCCTGAAGTTTAGGCATCCATTAAATATAATGAATTAACTGCTTTCCTGTGCATCTCAATGGCACTAGTCATATATTATCCTTGAAAAAAATTGAGAAAATAGTCAAATGGTTTTCTGTGTTTGGTAGAGGTGAGAAAGCCCACAAGAATCACTTCATATCACCTATAGGACAGAGTCCAAGTTTCTTGAAATGACATGTAAAAGCCTCATTGCCCTGGTCTTGGACACTGTGCCCAGGTTTGTCACTGGCCCCTGACTCTAGACTACAAGGAATTGCTTGTAGTTCTTCCCACACACAGTGATGCTTCTCACTTCTACTACTTGAAATGTTTGTTTCTGTCAGTTCAATTTAACAGCTTAATACATATTCATCTCCTTCAAGAAACCGTCAATGATCTTCCCCAACAGGAGGCTAGCTGATTGCCTGTCTGTCATTCTTTTTTTTTTGTGAGGAAGATCAGCCCTGAGCTAACATCTGCCAATCCTCCTCTTTTTGCTGAGGAAGACTGGCCCTGGGCTAGCATCCATGCCCATCTTCCTCCACTTTATATGGGACGCCGCCACAGCATGGCTTGACAAGCTGTGCATGGGTGTGCGTCTGGGATCTGCACCCGCGAACCCCGGGCTGCCCGAAGCCGCGCTCGAGCGCTTAACCGCTTGCGCCACCGGGCCGGCCTCCTGTCTGTCATTCTTGTTAAGACTTGTCCAGCAAGTGCCAGTCAGCTCCACCATACTTCTGGTTTTTATTGTCTCGTGTTTTCCAGCGCTGGAGAATTTGTATAAGCCGGTGTGATTCCACCTGTGCTTCATCCCTGTCTGCTGCCGGGAGGGTCTCAGTAATTGGGAAGCTACACCATGCCAGAGGTTAGCACCATGCCTGGGAGATCAGCATCCCATTTACCACCAATAATGTGGTCCCTGTTGACATCTGACCCACGAGCGACACAATTCCTAAAGCTCATTCTGAAGACTGTTCTTTAATGCCACCTCTGTTTCCAACTCTTCTAATTTGTAATCTATTCACCCCCCACCCAAAGAAAAAAAGATAGTGAAACAAAGACTTGAGTGCAGCTTATTAAACAGGGAAAGTAGTCTTAGGAAGCACAAGTGAGTGAGTATGGAAAGGGAGACAATGAGGTGAGGAAAAGGGTGTGTCAATTAGCATTTTGCCACTGTGGGAAACAAGGACTCAATAACATTGATGACCTTCTGTGAGAACCTCATGGAACACACATCACAATGGTCCCAAAGGAAACAGAACTACCAATACCAGCCCCTATTGGTTGAGGGCTTCTTCTAGTGTTGGTGTGTTAATTTCCCCAGTTTCCACCTTGAGCCTACACTAGTGGGTGGAGTAAGCTACTGAAGTGCTGAGAAGTCTTCAGGTAAAGGGTTTCAGGTGAAGCCATCAGCCTGCTGGATACCTTGGACCATGGCTGCAGGTGAATTCAGGTGTGTTGAGCTGATGCAAGGCATGGCTTTACGTGTCTGCTATATCATCTCAAGGCTTCTTTGCATAATGTCATGTATTTATTACTGTCTGTGTTTACATTTTCCATGCTAGACTGAGAAATTTGAGAGAGAAAATTATGTCAGTCAGTCCCTGGCACATATTGTTCAGTGTGATAACTGTCAAGTCCTATTGATTCAATTTCCCAATGGATTCTTGAATTTGCCTTCCACACTCTCCCTGAACTCTGAACGTTTCCTGAGTCTTTTTCTACCCGAGTACTAGAATACCTTCATCACTGACTTTCTTATTGCTTGTCTTGCTTACCCCTTATCCAACTTCCTCATTGCTGCAGTGGTGCTGTTCATAAACATTCCACTGCTTAAAGTTCGTAAAATAACATGCAAACTCCTCATGTTGTGTATTAATAGCTACCATGTATTAAGACTATATGTATAAGTCCAATTCAAAGCACTTTACAAAAGTCATCTTATAATCTTACCAACGAAAAAAAATGTTCTTTTAATAAAATATCTGTCTTTTGGGGAAAAAAATATTATAAGGGCTAATGCTCTTTGAAATGTTTATATGTAACACGGACCACACAAGCTTAGTAGAAATTGAATTTCCCTACCGTAAGTAACTCATATTCTCTGGGTCTGATCTCCACCTGTTACTTTAGGACCTTAGCACCGTGTCACCCTACAAAATTTCCTCAATGTCTCTGAGCATTCTTTAGGAGTGACTCATGTGTGTCTGTGAAACTGAGCTGTCAGCTCCCATGGGACACAACAGCCCCTACAGAAGCTGCTGACTCATTAAAGTCCTCAAAGTGTGCACTAGATACGGCCTTGTGTAGAGAAACAGCATATTTCCTATTTTTGTTTTATTTTATTGAAAAAATAGTATTATCTTATACCTGGGGATTTCACAGCGTTTTTCTGAAAATATAATCTTTCAAGTTTTATTCACTTTCAAGTTTTCTTCACTTTCAAATTTTTATTCACTCTTTCTGAAAAACACATTAGTCCTTGAGACGTTGAATCTGAGGCAAACCTGCGAGGCAGAGCCCTGCCTTCTCAGAAACTACCTTCCTTTCTCGTGCTGGGGATGAAGTGACTTGCCTGTCTCCACACCCTGTCAAGAGGCTCTGAGTCAGCTGGCCCACCAGTTTATATGACACCGCCATACCTGCACCCCAGGGGACAATGTGGCTAAATTTCAATTGTATTTTCCACTGAAAATATATGTTCTTTACAGTTTTTATTATACAATAAAATAAGAAAAAATATCAAAATTACAATATCTTATATAATCTCAAAAGTTTCATATTCCCTTCCCATCCATATTTGAATGTGTACAGAATACATGTTAAATTTTAAAGCTAAAAGGAATAGAAATTTTATGAGAACAAGTCGATTTAGTTCCTATACATTTAAAAGTCTGTTCTGAATGCATATTTTTCTTACAATGCATAATACGATATGTGAAAGATAGGTTACTCTGAGCTGATGTGCTCCCAGGGAAGGTCATGCGTTTCTTTAAGGTAGAAAAGACTAGGTCGCCTGACTGACTTAAGATCAATTCAGGAGCAGGTGTTTGTTTGGAGAGGATTTAGAGTCATGGCTGAACGATGGCTTAACCTCTTCAATAAAAGCTGCTCACAGAAAACCACAAAGCCATATTTGCCACATTTCTACCAAGAGTGGCACAGAATTTAGAGAGCTGGGATTGTATATTTTAGAAGTCAAGCTTTCTAGCACAGTTAATAGATTGTTACCTTTTGAAATTGCCTCATCCTACTGTGGAATAAAAAACATATCCTTCAAAGAGAAAACCTACAATGGTCCCTTGTCAGCAAGGTCATGGAGAGGATTTTCATTTTAGAATACATAACCCCCCAAACCCCCTGCTTCCCTAAGTTTCCATGAATTAATGCTATTTTAGTTCCTGTCCATAACTCATGTCTCTGACATGATTTATTTTCAGTTTACCTCTGTGTTTGCTATAGAACTTGCTCCGGGTTACCTTCAATAAAAGAAATGTCAGTGGATAAATAACGAGATTAAAATTGCAGTGAGATTTTTAACACAACGCTGAACCCACCAAGAGAAGAGAATGTTACTGAAGACGCTGAAAAATATTACAGAGAGGTAACAGTGTAACAGAAAGTCTGCAAGATGGGTAATCCACAGCCAGGGGGTCAAAGCTGAATCTTGGAATTTGAGTACAAAGATAATAGGATTTAGTTGGTGTGAATGCTTTTATGTGATTTTATGATTTGTCTCAGCAACATGAGTGTGAGGCACTGGAAAACTGAAGTTATGTGGGTGGTCTTGCTGTTGAGAAAGAGTAAGAGAACGGCAGAATCATCTGGATTCTATGTTAGGTCTGTCAAATCCAAATTTCCATCATACTTAGTAGGGGCATTTCAATAATAATAGAAAAGGTCCTCATAGCTGTGGATACTTAAGGGAATATTGGATTTTGAGTAAGTAGTCTTGGTTCAGCTGCTTTTGAAAATGCATTACATTGAGCAACTAATGTTACTTCCTCATCTGCAAAGTAGGGTTATTAATACCAACTTATAGGGCCACTATGAGGATTTCAATAACTAAATGTGAAATGCCTGGTACATGGCAGGAAACTCAGCAAGTCTTAAGTGAACCGAAAACTGTTAGCTAAAAATGAAGAAAAGTATTACTGCCTTGTAAATAAGAACTTTTGAATTATTCTTGACATGCTTGCTTTAACATAAGCACCAGGACGTTTTGACTGCTTAAAAGAAAATGGTTTTGATTTACATGAAGGTTGCTCAGCAACACCTTTATCTCATCTGTGATTCTTGTAACATCGTTGGCATTACCACATCTCGTCCCTAATCTTTACCATCATCTTCTGCTAAGGCTTGCACTCCATCGGGTCCTGTTTCATTATTTCCTCAGGGTACAGCCTACAGTTAACCATCTCTTGACTTATCTGTAAACCTGGCCACAATCTACTCTAACCCATCACGTATGTGGAAACTAAAAGATGGAGGGACAGATGGGGTTTGATCGAAGGATAGAATGAGACTGTGAATTATGTGAGGCACAGATACAGATTTGGGTGAGCGATCAAGTTTAAACCTGTATTTCACATGCACTGCTTGACTTGACAAAAAAAAAAAAAACAAAAGAAAGCAATGCCCCTTCCCGCCCCGCCCCAGCATTCTTATATTTGATCTGGCTCAGTAGACCTATCAAAATGTCCTATATTATTATAAATACATCTCTTAGAAGTTGGGTTTAAAACTATTGATATTGAGGCTGGTAGGTATCCGTAACTTATCTTACCTTCTTCTTCTACCATTTTCTTTTTCTCCCTTTTTGCAGCCAATAAGTTGTGCCTGTCAGTGCCACCTACGGGAACAAGTCAATACTAATTAACTCAAGGCACTTGGGGTACCCTGACTTGAGGTAGCCTTTCCCCAAGTTCACTTGTGCATTTTTTTTTTGAGTTTTATGTTCAGGAAAACAGTATCAGTCCTTTAAAAAAGCAACCCTGTCATATTTTGCAAATAGTTGATGATTCTTCATGTATAAAGAATGCATACACACAAACTCATAGAATATGAACAATGCCTGACTCATGGCTGAATGTCAAAGTCTTCAGTAGGTTGTATATGACATGTTTACTGAATTGTGATTAATAAATTAGTGAGACAGAAGTGGGCATCTCAAGAATTTTCACTTGAAAATCAGAGAGAGGAATTCAAGTGTAGGTTCTATGTCTTATTAGTTGTGCTCCTTGGACAAACTACTTATTCCTCTGAGTCTCAATTTCTTTTATCCCAAAATATATAATAATATCATTTACAAAACAAACTTTCTATACATTAATTTAGAGAAAAACTAAAAGGGCCTAAGAAATAAGAAGTACTGGACAGATATTAGATTCCCTCAAGAGACAGAAACTAGTTGCTTATTAGTGATAACGTTTTGTCTAACTATATTGAATTAGGGTTAGTTAGCATGTTTTAAAAAGTGGAATGTTATAATTTTTATAATATTACACATAGTAATGAGTAATTTTATTAGAGAGCTTTATTGTAAACGAAGTAATTTTACATACATTATTTTATTTGATTCCCAAACAAAGCTTGTGAGGTTATTAGTAACGTAAAAAATAATTACACAATTTTATGAATGAAAAAACTGAAGCTCATAAAGTGGCTTGACTGAAATCACAAACATAGTGACAGAGTTAGGACAAGAACCCAGACATTTTTGTCCTCAAATTTCAATATTGATACCGGCTCAAGACAAGGTTGACATAAGGGAAGCCATATTGTAGAACAGAAAAACTCTATTGTAACTTTGAATGACTTCTGACGAACTAACCCAGCTGGGTATGCACCCTCCGGGAGATCTAACTGCTCTGTAGATTTTACGACACCTGCTTGTGCATGCAGCTTCCAGCTGCGATAAGATGATAACTTCATTTTTTTGAGTTTCTTAGGAATGTGATGACCCTCGAACAGAGAATCTATGCTGATAGCCATCATCAATGAAAATTAAAAGATCTGGTGTGGCACTCCCAGTCTGTAACACCAGAAGGTCAACATTCCTAACCCGCTCCCCAATAACCCAATGCCTATATAACTGCTGTAAGATTTTGTGCCCCCCTAAGATGGTTCTTTTGGACATGAGTCGGCCATCTTCCCTCTTGCTAGCAAGCTGTAATAAAAAAGTCCTTTTTCTCCTACCACTTTGCCTCTTGACTGTTGGCATGTCTTGCAGCAAGCAGAAAGCTGCACGTTGGGCGGTAGCAATATTTCCAACAAAAGACGCTATAAGCTGTAACAATTTTTTAATTTTTGGGGAAAGAGTTCTTAGAAACTATATCTCTCTCACTACATAAAGACAGCAAAACAGCAAAATGTCTAGGCGTTGTCAAGAAGTTTCCATCAATCATCAATTACAAAGAAATGATGACAATATAACTAAAGACAACCCTTCTCTTCTTGTTGCTATTCTACACTAATCAAGAAATATGTTAATGTTTTCCCAGTTCTACATTCTGAAATGAATTTGTTACATAGACAATCTAAGAATTCTGGATTACTTTCTAATATGACACAATATTCATGTGTGGATTGGTATTTACTTTAAAAGTCAACTGTGTATGTTGATATAGTAGGTCAGTTTGGTAATTTTGAAGCAGAGATCACGATCTGAAAGGGGTGAAGTGATTTGAAATAAGATGTTTAATTTGCAAGACAGAAAAATTGAAGTGTGGCTGTATGTTGAATGCCTCTACCATAGAAGAGTCAACTCACATGTATACAACCAACCAGGTCCTGGTTCCCTTGTGCTATATTCTATGACTGTATCTATGTGCTGTAAGAAAATGCAAAGAGTAATAGCTGCTTCGCACACTTTGAAATAAAAGTGGATCTTGAAAGCAAAAAACTGAATATTAAAATTTTTATGAACTTCCTTATCCCCTGCAGATGTTATTATAAAATCTGAATGCCATACCTCTTTCATACCTTGTAAGTCTTCTTACATATGATATTTTACATCTAGACATTATTAGAACCCCAAATTAAATATCTATTAAAAGTTTAATCCTACAACCTGACAGTGGCCAAGGGAATTCTTAATAGCTTAAAAAGCAAGAGGAATATCAGCATAGTACAATGTGTGAAGCGTTTTACTAGGTAGACAAAAACAAGAGAAAGTTAATAGTATGCATGTATATTGATACATAGATATATAACATATATGTAATAGGCATATTCATATTGATGGATTGCCATTTGTACTGGATAATCACTATGATTCCACTTCATTTACAGTTATCTTAATAACCAAAATGAATGAAGTTATGAAAAGAGTTTTGCCTGGGTGAATCCAAGTATATCTATTGCTTTACATCAACTTGTAGATTTTCCAAAATACTCCTAGTTAGGGGACCATCTCAGCACAAAGAGAGCAAATGAGTGAGAATTCTTCCCTAGAGCAATGCATCATTATACAGAAAGTTAAAATTAGTATTTATTGAGTACTTACCAAGTGCCAGGCACTGTGCTAAAGGATTTGCTTGCATTTTTTTCCATTTAGTTCTTACCTCACCCCTACAGTGTAAATATAATGCTTTTTGTCAGTTATTTAAGGCTTGCGAATAGCTTGACATAAATTTGCTCAGCTCTCTTTCTCTCCAACTTATCTCTGTGTGCAGTCTGTATCTCCCTTCCTGGGGTGGGGAGAAGGAGAGATGTGGTAGTGGCTGATGCCTAAATAAATTACATTATGCCAATGTTTGAATCCCAAAAGGACAAAGCTTGAGTGACAGTGCCTATGTGTGGCAACCGGGGGTGAAAAGAGAAAAGCTCTGAGACAAAAGCCTTGAGGAACACCAAAACTCAGGTCTGGAAAACTGCGATTAGTACGCAAATCTAACAGGACAAGGAGGACAAAATCAGGGAAATAAAGCAATAAGCAAGGGCTGGCTGATGATGGGTAAAACCGGGTTGAATTACAGTGGGTCAAAACCAAAAGCAAAAACTAAGGAGCATTTGGGAATTGTTGGAAATGGCACCAGAGTTTCAGAGACATTCGTTTACTTGTTGCTGAGCGGGAATTAATGAATGCCAATCGAGTTGGCTTATATGACAAAGTCAGGGAGGATAATCGCTGCCCTTTAGTTTTAATGAGTAGAGGCTGTAGGATGGGATTGTAGCTTTTACTCCATTTGTTAGAAAGAGAATCAACTCTATTCCCTTAGAGATGACTCACGGATGCTATGATGGATGGTGACCAGGAATATATTTAATGATGTTGCACAAGCTCCGAGTGTTATTGGCCATTTTATGGCCACGTAAAGCGTGTGGCTTACAAAGGCAAGCAGCAAAAACACCATGACAAATACTAGGCAATCGATAGATATTTGCCCTGTTTGATTCCTTTCTGTTATTTGTGTTTTATCTTAAAAGATACTTAAAGAATACTCTAACACAAGCTGTTACTGGGTTGCCATATTTCATCACCCCTCTTTACTCTTCCTTTCTCCTTGATATACTTTTTCTACAGTGAGTAGGAAAAGATATATACTCAAATGTAATTAGTAGGGAAAACAAGAGAAACCAGTGATTGGTGTTATCCACATATTACATAGACAGAAGCTGAATAATAGTTTCATAAGCTTGTAACCATGGTCCCTCTAGGACCAGTCCAAACTGACCCCATCTTATCAACAGTGTAATTGAGAATTGTTTTTCAGAAAATTTGAGAAGTCTTGTGCCAGAGCATGTGCAGAAAAGAAAATCTTGATCTGTAATGATACCAGAAGCAAAGATTCTCCCCCCATGGAACCAAAGGATCAGGACATGACTAGAACTTGAAAGCTGGACTCTCATCAGAGGCAACGGGCCCGTTGTCTAAGAAGATCTAGTGTTAAAGCCTCTTCTACATCTTACCATAAGTGTTTAAACCCCTCCAATCAAAACCCACCCCACCAGTGTTTCTGTGTGCCAGCCTGTTCTCCCTAACCTCTTGAATTTTGCCCCAAATCCTGAATCAGAGAGACAGATTTGAGAGCATTGCCTCCAGTCTCCTTGCAGGTTGACCTCGCAATAAAGCTTCTTTCTTTTCTCAAAAGCTGATGCCGTAACAATTGACTCTTTATGTGATAAGAGAACCCCAATTTTGCACGGTAACAAGCTTAACATTTTATCAGTTCTGAATTTATAGTTTATTTAGTGACATGGATGAAGCATCATCCCTCTCATTATCCAAACTAGTTTTTTATATTTATTAATATATGTGACTTCTTATAAAAGTTTCTTAATTTACTCTATCTTGGCTCTAATTTAGTAGCAGTAGTTCTCTTTAAAAGGGAATTTTACCACTAGAATATCTTTCTTCTAGAAAAAGTAAATTTTTTTCTGAATACAGATGTTAAGTCATTAGTTGTGAACATAATCGTAGCTTATTAAAACACAGAATGGAAGGTACTGGTGTCCCCAGATCTATCAGGATATTGCTCTCTGTGGTAGTCAGAATTGTAACATTCCCATCCCGGTGTACACATGGTGTGTGATCCTCTCCCCTTGAGTGTGGTCAGAACCTGGGACTATGAGGGGATATGTCTGAGGAGTCCCAGAAGCACAAGAAAGAGAATGTGATGAAACAATTTTGAAGAGGTAATGGCTGAAAATTTCCAACGCTGATGATGACAATAAACCATATGTTAAAGAAAACCTATGACTTCAAAGTAGGGTTGAAAAAATTAATCTACATAGTCACACAAGTAAAATTGTAGAAGAGCAAAGACAAAAATAAAATCTTAACACGACACCAGAGAAAAAAACGTAATACCTTCAAAGGAACAATAGAACTTAAGTCTATTTTCTCAACAACAATAAAAGAAGACGATTAAATGATATTTTTAAAGTGTTGAAATAAAATAACAGTCCATGTAGGATTTTAAAGCTAGGAAAAAAATCCTTTTAGAATGAAGATGAAAAAAGGCATTTACAGATACACAAAACCTGAAATAATTTACCATAATAGATCTGAACTAAAGGAAACACCAAATATTGCTCTTTAAACAGAGTATAGAAGCTGGGAGATACAAACAGAAATTAAGGGTATATATGTTGGTGAATCTAAGTAAGTATTTCTTCTATCAAAACAGTAATAATAATAAAGTGTTGAGAAGTTTAAATACACAATTAAAATGCATGAGAATGGTGCAAAGAAATTGAGAGAGGGCAAAGAGAGTTCAAGCATCTGCAAGTTCTTCTTCTGTCTAGGAAGAATCCCTGTTGGGTTACCATTAGAACAAAATAAGTCAAGACTTATAATTTCACCCCTAAAAAAATCATTAAAACAATGGTAAATGAGTTTATGAGTTCTATGCTCTTTATTTTGTTTTCCATGTTCTAGACAGATCAATTTTCTATCTTTCTTTGCCATGTCTTTTATGTCAGGGGGCTGACATGACATGGACTTTCTTGTCCTTTGACCTCTAGTTAGCTACGGCAGGAAATATGAGGTTAACAAAATAAAGATTGGGTACATTCCCCCAATCCATGCTTTCTTGCAGTTATCACGTCTCACTAAGGCTCCATGATGGCAAGCCTCTACTCCCTGACTCCAGGCTGCCTTCACTCCATTTCCCCTCTTTGGCTTTAGTCACCGGTGTGGTAAAGGATTCCCACTACACGTGCGTCCCATTGTTCCTTCCTGGTTCCTTTAAACCAGTACACAATCAAATGAATCATTTCACTAAAATATTATCAAAGTTCAAAACCTTGTTTTCTGCTAAAACAGTTTGATAAAATTTCTAAATGAATAGAAATGAAAATATTCAATCAAACTAAAATAAGGTAAAAAAAGAGTAAAGATAGCATAAAACTGGTTGTCCAAATAGCAGACAAATTGTAGGCTGATAAATATAAATACAAATGTAAAATTAATTAGATTAAATGTAGTGGACTAAATATTCCAATAAAAAAACTAAGATTATCAGAAGGGGAAAAACACAAACCAGTGAGCAATCTGCAAAGACTACGATCTGTCAAAAGACAAAACTAGAACAATTAGTAACGAGTTTGATGTCCTTTCTTGAAGGGAAAACCATCCATGCACTGGGGAGTGCAGGGTCTCACAGGCAGCGGAACGTCCTTCCTGAGGGATTTTGGGAGAGAGCAAGTGTTAGAGCGTGAGCAGAGGCCGCGGGGAAACAGGGCCTTATTGGCCGGGAGGTAGGAGTTTCCTTATGAGGCCAGCAGGTCCTGTTTTCTAGGGTCAGGTGAGCTCAGCCAAAGCCAGGCTGGAGAACTGTGATTGTGTGTGGTAGGTTTCCCCTAAGTGCAGGCTGATGTGGTTTAGGTTTGCGCCGTGGGCGGGCCGCTGGGGCAGCCTCCAAGTGGGCCCCAGTATACGAATTAACTTTATCAATCAGATTTATCCACGTTACTAAATTCAGGTTGCTGGAAAGAGTTTCAATTAAATTCTTGAACATGTAAATAGCAATATAAATAATTGAGTTAAACTAGTTGCAGTAGCTTGTAAAAAATGGCCACAGAATCTCGCCACCCTACATCTGCACTTTTGCAAAATTGACAATTGCAGATTCTCTCATCAAGAAAGGAGTCTGTTTTCCCACTCCTTGAATTTGGCCTTGAGGCTTGTTTCGGGCAATGGGACGTGGACAAACATGAGCTACGCGGAGCCTCGACAAGCTCTGTGTTGAGGTTTGCTCTCTTTTTGTTCTCGGGAGCCCAGTGAACACGTGTGAACCAGCAAGACCAGGTTTGCCTGCTGGGAGACAGGCGGCCCCGCAGAGAATAGATATGTCCTGCAGGGCAATCAACCAGATTTCCATGAAACTAGAAATTGATGCAGCTGCCAAGTGAGCCTGGATGAGAACATGAGCCTGGCACAGACCAGACACACAATGATCTGCGCTTGAGCCAGACTGCTAACCCACAGAATGGTTGCCTAATCAATAAGCATTTGCTGTGCAAAGCCACTAGCTTTCAGAGAAGTTTATGATGAAACAAAGCTAACTGATAGAGTAATTAATAATATCTACTATAAATGGATTTAGAATCATTATAACAGAAAAAGTGAAGAAAATGTAATTGCTTTTGGGGAGCCAAAAGTGATTTCCACATTGAAAACATTTTCTGCGTAGATTGCAGGTTAAGTTTATAATAGGATTAAGGCCATGCCTCTCTGAAACAATCTCTACGTGGAATCCTTTTTTCGTCTTTCAAATAAAGAGGTTGAAGTAGGATGACCATCATCTCTAATTTTCCGTGGCAGTTTTACGGCAGCAGATTCACCACTGATGTTGATTTTTATGATGAACTTCTAAGTCACAGTCCATAAGTGAGAATGCACTGAAAAAGGAGCAATATTTTTGTGCCTCTGCTCTCTATCTAGAATATAAGTGATGTCGTACCAAAATTTATGTCAGAATGATTCTGTGGTACTTCTGTGTTTCTTCTAACAAAATAAGACTCTAACTCTAAAAAATTTGTACCAGGTTTTCAACTCCAAATTCTTAGACTTCTCTGGCCTTGTTAAGATAGAGTGATGGCAAGGGCAGAGAAGGTAGGGAAAGAGAAAGTAGGAAGATACCCCATACTTCTCAGCGGTTACAGAAGTCTTTGTTGCACAGTTAGCCTCATGGGCAAAGTGTATCCCATCGATTACCTGTACTAGAATCTCCATTGTTGTTAAAAACATAGATCTCTAGAGTCTTTCTTTAATTTCCTGAATTGACATCTCTGAGGTTTTAGAATTACCATCGTGCTTCTGAAGCTTTAGTGTACCTTTGAGTCACCTGTATTTTTGGGATTCTAAAACCAAAATACAGTCATTCTAGGTGTAATATGTGACTCAAGTTTATGTTTTTACAAAGAATTACCAGTGGTCAAAAAAAATACTCTAAGGAATATTGCTTCAAAGAGTTTTTTATTATTTTCATTAGTTGATGGATCCTTGATAATACGTTTAGTACAGTGAGTGCCTCATTATAGAAAGTGCTTAATTGATATTTGTCATTGAATTGGTGACTCATTTAGATCTATTCTCTTTCAGAATGGGCAAGAAAATATTATTTTTAATTCTTAACATGGAATAATTTTATAATAGATATTATATCAACTATATGTATCTATATATAGTTGATATATAGTTTATAGACTTGTTAAAGAAAAAAAACTGTTCAATGACATTTGTTGAAGTGGTAAGGCAGATTTTATGCTGGACCATCGCATTAGGTATAGGAACCACTGCCTGGGATTTTACCGTGGAGGAGAGGGATTGTGCTCAACCCCAAATACAGTATGGGCAAGTTGGAATTTATAGCCAAGGAGCACGTTATAGTGGCGGGTGGTCAGTGGATAGAAAATTATTAACAAGAAACATCAAAGATAAAGGGGATTCTGGCTAAACTGACCTCAGAGCATTCTTGCTGTGGACAGGCCAGGGTGACCTGACATCGCCTGGGGGTAGTGGAGGGTGAGGAACTGGATCAGATTATCGAGGGTGATCAGATATAGAGGGTGAGGGGATCTGGTGAAGCTGACTCAGCAGGGTTCTTACTAAAACTGGATCTTACTAGGGAGTGAGCAGATGTGCTTAGGAGAAGTTTCAGGGGCATGACTAAAGTTTGGTCAAGGAAACAATCTTCACCATACTTCGTATGTAAATATGAAGTATACAGGAACATTAAATTTTGTTTCATCTAGTTGTCATGTAAAGTGAACTAAAAGATTATATACCAGTCTTACTGAATGATTAAGATTGCCAAAACTTTAAGATTTTCTAAGAAATTCAAAGTAAGAATTGATTTAGGAGGACAATTAAATTGTATCTATAGTGATAGAGGGAATATCTATCTCTCACTCTTTCCACATTACAGGCACGTGTCACTTAACGCCTGGGATATGTTCTGAGAACCGCGTCATCAGGTGATTTCGTCCTCCTGTGAGTGTACTTACACACAGCTGGATGGCCCAGCCTACTACTCACCTGGGACCACTGTCCCACATGTGGTCCGTCTTGACCAAAATGTTGTTATGCAGCACAGGACTGTATAGTGCAACATCTCTACTTAACATACACTCAGTGGGTTATGTATTCCTCGCTGACAAGAATGAATAGAGACAACTACATTAGACATAATCACTTTCCTGGGAAATTTTAAAATGTTACATAAATTAGTAAATTGACATAATTATACTATTTACAAATTGTTAGAATCTCAAACTCATGCTTAAAAAAATGTAGCACAGCCTTGCTTTTGTTAAGAAATATGATATCCTTATTTTGCTAGGAAAAAATTCCTTTAATAATGCTTTCTTTTTGGCCTTAGATTTTTAAGCTGCTTAAGATATAAAAAATATCACAGGGATCAACTAGTTATTTACAAAAATGTGTAATAGGTCATCTCTTCAATAAATAGCATCAAAGACATTGGTGTAATCTCAGCTAACACACTGCAAATAATATTTAATATGTAATTAAAAAATCTAAGTTTTGAAAAATGGAAGTCCCTATGGAATTAATAATAAATTATATCAGTGTGCTTACTACCATACCTTTAAAAATTTCTTCCATTAAGAAACAGATTTGACCTTTAACTATATAAAATTCTCATTTATTACTATGATATTACTTTTTTTTTTAGGTTTCATAGACTTTAGTAAATCTTATAATTTTCTTCATCGTAGTGTTGTTACCCAAGTGGTATTATAACATATGTGAAAAAGCTAAATATATCAAAAAACATGTGATTAAATCTCTAATTCTCTTGATACTTATTTATATTATTTGGGGCATCCTTCCATATTCCAAGCAGACTGCGACGAGGAAGTGATCAAAAATGTGTCATTAACAATGGCCAAGATCTCCCTCATTAACAATTTAACACGGCTGTTTCAAATTTTTACTATAGGAGACACAGGGTCAATGGAATAAACGAATAAGGTACATAACTGAGAACTGGGCTTGAATTCATCAACTGAGGTTTCCCTGATCCCTCAAGCAAAAATTTAAGTCAAATTAACTTAATATTATTGGGTTCTCAATACCATCTAAATAATAGATAAGAGTCGTATAGTGTTCTATAATTTATGTTTTATTTTTTAAACATATTAAACATTTATTTTATTGCATGCTCTACTCTAAATATTTAACATATTTCAAAACTAAATCATTATTTCAAAAACTAAACCAAAAGATTCACTACACTTTAAAAAATCTCATTTGACGCTTTTCATGACAATTCCTAAGTGTCTATGTTAGGAGGCAGCTTGCTTACCCCATACACAGATGAAGAAAGTGTTACCTTCAACTTAACTTAAAAAGTTATGTGTCTTCTTCAAGGACTTTCAGACACTAAATGCTGGAGGTGGGTCTATTAGGTATTGCTAGGACATGCTACAAAATATGCAACCTAAAATTCTCGGTGATTTACAAAATCGAATGGTTATTTGTTTTGGTCGCTTTGTCTGCCATGACTTTGCTTTGGGATGCAGTCCAGGTTCGGGTCTGCACAATATGTTTGCCCACTTCGCTACCTCAGTGGATGGAGCTTCCTGGGACACGTCCTTCTCTAGCACAGGGCACAGGAACAAAAAAGCAGTGGAAACTGGCAATGGCTCTAAAATGTCCACATGGACGGCATACATCCCATTCAGTCACATCCCATTGGCCAAAGCAAGATAATCATGCAAAAGCAAAGGGAATTAATGATTGAAGTAGATGGGGGCAGGACCGTATGATCTGCCTATACAGAAAGAAGAGTGAGTAATTGAGGACAATAATATGATCGACTGTCCAGAGTTTCATAAATATACTTTCATAAACTTAGTTTCCTCCTCTTTTTCATATACTCATATCCGCTCTGCCCACTGTGAGGTATATAACAGAAAAAGATTTGGAAATCTTAGGGGAGGTTTTGATTTAGTTTTGCCAGTAAGTATCCCTAAAGGAATTATCTAAGAAAAATTAAAAGACGGGACAAGCAACTTTCAGAGTGTGGTGAAGTGTAAATTCCCTAGGAATTCAGAGGAAGAAAAATTAGTTTGTAGAAGGTTCTACACTGAGAAAGTGGGGATTGAAATAAATCTTTAAGAAATGATATAGCTTTATTGGCAGAGAAGAAATAAAAGGACATTTAGACGCGAAAAAGAGCATAGACATAGCTGAAATGAACTTGATAGATATGGATAGCATTACGGAGATTGAATTGACTCAGAAAAGGTTTCTGTTGTGTAATTAGGAAATGATTGGGTAGGTAAGGTGCGGTCAGTAGCTGCAGAACCTTCAAATGCAGGAGGAAAGGATATAACTTAATTCATAGGTAATAAAAATATTACTGAAATTATGAGATGATTCACAACAACACAACATATCTTGATGTTTATATTTTAATGGTTGTTATCCTTCATAACAGTTGTGGAGAAATATCTCTCTCTATGTTATACAAAATATTTTCCAAAATAGTAAAATTAAAACAAAGAGATTTTAAGAATGATTTGGCGGTTCTGAACTACAAATATTTGTCTCTTTGATGTAAAGCAACATTATTTATTTAAAAACATCTACAATACTCATCACACTTCTTGCTGATTGACTTTTATCCACATTCACAAACCAAATGTCGTCTCACGTTATGAAAGTTTTCCACCTCTGAAGATAGTAACAACAAAATGTAACATGTAGATAATTCTAAATGCAGTTTCAAATTCCTTTTGAGTGTTAACAAAACAAGGAAATAATTCTCTGAGGGTGCTATATCTTTGGAGGGCGCAATATGAATTAATATGATTTTAATCATGCTAAAAATTGTTAACAATGCTAAATGTTAAAATTTATTTCATACCATATGTAGATACTTTCTATAGAGATATGACATTCAAATTAATTGTTGTAGTGTTAATCCTTCAAAATATAATCAAGAGATGGGATATTTTTACTTTAATATCTAGATACTTCTCTCTGGCCTAATCTTAGTAGAAACACAATTGACAACATCACTTAATATCCTTGAGTTGTAGACTACTTGGTGCTTAGATTCTTCATTTCATGTGGAGTGACATATCAAAATACATAATTGACAGATCCACGTGATAATGGATTATATTCAGAGACATCAGCATGAAGTCATGTTGAGCTTAATATAGATACGGATGGTTGCACACAGAGTTATTTACAGATATGTATACAATAAGTTACTATACCCACACATACTTCCTTGCTCTGTCAGCTGACAGGCCTAGAAACAATGACATATCCCAGTAATGCACCTAGCACACAGAGAGTAGTTTCTAAAACCATTTGCCAATAAGTCAGAGGGAGAAGGTCAAATACCGTATGATTTCCTTCATTAAGTAGTAGATAATAACAACAATAAACAAACACATAGGGACAGAGATTGGATTGGTGGTTACCAGAGGGGAAGGGGGGAGGGTGGAGGGTGAAAGGGATAATTCGGTACACGTGTGTGGTGATGGGTTGTAATTAGTATTTTGGTGGTGAACATGATGTAGTCCATGCAGAAATAGAAGTACAATGATGTACACCTGAAATTTTTGCAATGTTATAAACCAATGTTACTGCAATAAAAAAAAAAATAAAATAAAATAAAAATAAAAAGGAACCGAGGATCCTTATAAAAATGACTTATTCTAAGACTGGGTCAGGGAATGTACAGGATGAGCTTGGAGCATCTTGTAGTGACAGAAAATGAGGAAGAACCAAAAAAAAAAAAAAAAAAGAAACAAAGAAACTAAAACAAACAAAATGAACAAAACACCCAGGCATACAATAATGAGGATTAGTCAAGGGAAAGGGAAGCCTGCTGAAAGAGGCCCCAGTTGGCCAAGCTGGAGCAATCTGAGAAACAAAATAAGTGATGTGGGATCGGATTATAACCCAAAGTGTAAATAAATATCCATGAGTCCACACTGACACACATAAATTATTGAATAAACAAACATATGGAGGGAGGGAAACAAATTTCCCGTGTAGAAGAAAACCATATTATTTACACAGATATTCTGCCCTCTTGGAGGTGGAGCATAACTCATCACTCCGTAAGTGTGAGCTAGGCATAGAGACGTCTTTCCAAATAGCACAGTATGGAGAGGAGGCAAAGGGTCCTCCGCGGTGGAGACAGCTGAGGAACACGGCCTCAGCGGGGTGATCATGGTTCACATCCACGGTGATCAGTCATGCTGATACCCTTTGATACAATGTAATGAAATGGCACTTTGCCTCTCTGGTCCTCCTTCCAAAATTATACAACCCCTGTTTAATCTTTAGAAAAACATCAGATAAATCTCAATTGAGAGAGCCTCCTATTTTCATAGTGGGGCCCTGTTAGTGGTGGGAAAACGTGAGAGAGGGGAAGTGTATATTAAATAAATCTATAAATAAATATAGAATTCTAATAAAAGATATGCATGCCAAAGTATGTCAGCATTCTTGCTAATAGGAGAGAGATGTACAGACCAGAATACTGCTGATTCAGGAATGTGACAGGTATGTATAAGGCAAAACAGGTCACAGAGATGGCATATGAAACTGGAGGAGGATCAAAGCAGAGACCTAACTCTGAAGTGTTATGGGGTTTCACGGACACAAATTGTAGGTAATGAAGTGCAGGGTGAATTTCTCAAAAATCAAAACATGGGCATTCCAGGAATTTGAATTTGGGGGCTCTTGCCAGGGTGTTAAATCCCATGTCATAGAAGTTTCCCATATTGATAAACTCTCACATATCCAATTTTATATTATGCCACCTTTGTTCCAGAAGCTTCATGATCCACTCCTAGGCATATGCTCCTGGTTCCTGTTGGTACAGACTAGCCAACCTGCAGCTTGCAGAGTTTATAATATCTCTCCTTTCATGCCAGGCCCAATTCCTATAGAGTCAGGCTATGCTGGTGATTGGTTTGTGTTTTGTGCTGGTCTCAGCCTATCAATAACAGATGCTGTGGATGAACTAACCCTTATGGTTCTTATTATGACTGCAAGATGACCTTCAGCAATAACCATCAGGAAACTTTGAAAAATAAAGGTTTATTACTCACAGGACCTGGAAATTAGCATGCTTGGGTCCACACAGCAAGATCACAGGTAGAGAGAGTGTGCACGGGCCTGGGGTTCTGCTTTTATTGGGGTCGAGGGTGGGGGCCTAAGGTTTCGAGGGCTCACTCTTCATTGATAAATTTAAAACAGAAGAGCGGGAATTTAAAGAACAGGAAGAGAAAAAAAAGCCCAGTGGCCCACGTGGTCAGTTACTGAAGTCGACAAAGATGTCTAGAAGAAAGGGGCCTCCGTGGGGAGGCTGCCTGGCTCTTCACCCAGGCCTGCGCCTGGTCGTGTGTTTATTCCAGGCAGCCTTCCTTGCAGTGGAGGCCCCTCTGATGCGGCTGCCCCAGCAATCACAGCCTGGGTCAGGCACCTGTATTACAAAAAAGAAGAAGAAACAACTGTAGAGCTTATCCTACAGTTTGGGGCCAGGAGAGCAGGTGGGAGCAGACCCTGAGCGGGCATGCATCTGGTAGGACTCTTGCCTCTTGAAGTCTTAGAATAATCCTAAAGAAGGGAGAGGGCTTTTTTTCTAATGATAAGGATTTGGCCATTTCTGCACCTTGAAGGCTCAGGAAAATCTCCAGAGCATCTACCCAAATATTCTAATCCCAAGGCTCCCATTCCCTCTTGACCAGGGTCCTGATGTTGGACACTTGCAAAACTGTGAGTTCAACATTTTCTGAGCTTCTGCTTCTCTAGGATTGGGTCCTGCTCCTGGTCCATGCTTTGGCTGCCCTCTGGCTACGCTTTGTAAAGCTTACTTTAAACGCTTCCATGGAGGCCCTCTGGCTCCCACAGTTTTCTTTTACCTGTTATTTAACAGTTTAAACTGGTAATTTTCTCTCTTCAAAGCATCAGTAGTATCCAATAATAAGCACTCGACTAAACAGTCCCAGTAATTTTATCTGCCCTACACCTCTCTCACGTCAGAGACGAGCCAGTCCGTCTCCTTCCACTCTCCCAGTTCACTGCGGGTAAAATCTCCGGAATCGAGTTCTACAGGATGTTAAACGTCAAATCCCGCTATGGAGAGATGGGATTCTCATTGTTCTCCAGAATCCTAGAATCTGCTTCTTAGGGCGGTTCCTGGTACCAATTGTCTTACCAATTGTGTTCCCTAGAAGCAGAGACCAAGACAAAGACGTGGGAGCAAGAGGTTTATCAAGGATTTGCTCTTAGGAGAAAAGGTTTATAGAAAGAAAGCGAGATGACGCCGTGGAGACCTCCACAAGGATGTGGTCTCAGCTGAGTCAAAATTGCGTGAATTGTAACACAAAGTTGATTCCATCTTGAGGCGAGGGGACCAGGATTTTGTGCTCCCCTCTGCGACACTCGTTGGCTCTGGGCTGCCCCTGGGTGGGCAGAATCTCTCAGATGGGACGGCTTCTATTTTGCCAAAGGCGATTTTCCAAAGAAGGAGGGCTCTATGAGCCCTTAGCATCTAAGCTCACAACAGCGGGGATGGGCGCACGTGCTCAGAAAAGGGGACTGCGCTCTGCCGCAGCGAGTTACGGCAAGAGTGAACAGTTGAATTTGAAATTGATGTATAGTTCCATAACTTGTGACCTGACCGGTAATTGGTATTTCATTTTATCAAAAAGTGATAAAAATATTTATACTGGGTATATTTTATTATCTCCCAATTAAGAAGTGACTAGTGAAATAAACATACTTTAAAATGGTATTACATAATAGTTTTTCCTTATTTTTGTAATCCAAGGTTATTTATTACCTGTATTGTAATTAACAATAAGAAAATATTTAATTAATTATAGTAAGTGGCTAAATCATTGGTGATATCAGCACTTCAAATCTCCTATCTTGGATATAAAACCAAATACTCAACATAATGAACAAAAAATTTAATGTGGATGCAAGGGAAGAA
Source organism: Ceratotherium simum simum (assembly GCF_057802395.1). Taxonomy (NCBI): domain Eukaryota; kingdom Metazoa; phylum Chordata; class Mammalia; order Perissodactyla; family Rhinocerotidae; genus Ceratotherium; species Ceratotherium simum. Next base: position 1,969,382 of record NC_141914.1, on the reverse strand, counting down.
TATTCTTGATTATCATGTTATATTTGTGTAATTTCTGTTAATGATCTTATCTGAAAATAATATTCCCTTATGTCTGAGGTTTATGCTAAGGTAAGCCTATAAATGAGGTTAAACATGAATTCTTTGGAAAATCTTCTGGAATAACTAGTAAAGAAGCAGTGTAGAGACCAGGCTTTGGTAAACTCAGCCTCTGCTGTCTCTAGACAGGCGTCCCTCTAACAGCTTCTGTCAGTATCCTGATGGATTTGACTGGATTTCATTTGTAATGAGAGACTGACAAGATGCTCTGTGTCAATGAAGGTCCTTCTCCACTAGATTTGTCAAGTAGGCACTCATTACCAAAATCACACTCTCATTATTTCATCCTTACACTACGTGCTGATTCATGTTCTCAGAAGAAGACTAGCAATTTCTAACAATAAAAGAAAGCTCATGAGTTGGTGACAAAAATGTGCATTTTCATAGCACTGTACAGTCTTTCCACCACTGTCGTATTTTTCTTCTCATTGGATTTTTGCAACTGCACTGTGAAGCTGGCAGGGCATGTATGTCTGGATTTTGGTTTGTTTGTTTTATGAAGGGTTTTTTAATTGTTTTTGATGAGAAACAGACATTCAAGCATTTCCAAGTAATATAGAAGGACGTGTTAGATCCCAAACTGGACTTGAGCCAATTTCCAGGTATCTCCAAAGCCTTTGAACATTTATAATGTTACAGTGTTTTCTCTCAATAGATAACAAAGCATTTTATAAATACGTTTGTAAAAAATACATACCATTATTTTCACTTTATGAATGAAATATATCAGTCACATAATCCTGGAGGTTTAGTAACACTTACAAAGTTGGCCCCATTTGATACTTCCCTGTATTTGGAGAATGCCAATTTTACTAATTACTGCCTTTTCAATTGTTAGCAGCAGGACTCAGGCTTGGCTCAGGATTTTAGCAATGGAATAATACTTAGTAAAGTGGCCCAAATTCAGGAGGCAAGCTGAAAGAGCATGGCAGTACAGTTCAAAACACCTTCCCAACAGGAAACAGTTTAAGTCGTCTGCTCTGTTCAATTTGCTGCCCAGTGCCGTTATGTCAGCTGCTTAACTCAAAGACCGCCCGAGAGCTCCCACCCCCACTCCCAACCCTCTGCCAACGAGGAGGCAGCGGGTGCAAAGATCAAATCCTTTCCTGATGTGGAGACATGGCATTCAGCAGAGCAGGCAGGGGCTCAGATCAAGCAGTGGTTGTCAAGAGCACCAGCCCTACAGAACAACTGCCAACCTCCTGCCCTCCTCGGATGCCAACCTCTCACCTTCAGCTTACTCCATCCTGCTGTTCAATTTGATCTTTAGGGATTACTCCAACAGTGGAGAATAAAGAGCAAGGTTCAAGAAAATAAAGAAAATGAGACAGTCAGATATTTGTACTGCCCATTTAGAAATCTGTATGCTCCTAGAAGTGTTATTTTCAGGCAGAGTACCACAAGGCAAAAAGGAGAAATGTGAAGGGGTTGACACTGGCTTCATTATGTGGCAGCTGGTTTATATCTGAGGCTTGTCCTCGTGCCAGTCTCGGGCCGAGGTAATTTATAGTAGCCTAAAGTTCCAATATAAAAAGCACATAGCTGCAGGGAGACATGTCAGCTTCCCTTACACAGCCTGTCATTTCCTTGGAAACATAATAATTAAGATGTCTGGTATAACTGCTTCTGCCAGAAATATTTTTAGATTTCAGCCCATTCCAAGAAACTCTAAATTCAAGGAGAGAATTATTAAATACTGCATGACAAACTAAGGAAAGTGCTCTTACAGGTTTGTTCTGTCAAAAGGAACAGATACTTCATCTAAATCTCTTGACAGTAAGTAGAAAAATACCTAGATCTGAATTAAAAATAAAAGGATCAGCATCAGTTTGATTAGAGCAAAAACAGATGAAATAGGAGAGAAATATTCACTCAATCAAAAACAGTTTTTCAGTCCGAAAGACTGACACAATTTTAAAGGTAGAATGACATCGTTCCCCATCCTCAAATTAATGCAATTCCCTTTTCTGATTACCCATGTTATTCATAAACAAACTGCTTATCATAGCATGGCGGTGCTACTGAGCATATTATTCAGTATCCACCTACTTGCAACCATCACAGGAGACAATGCATGACATGTATATGGTGAATTAGTTTCCTGCAGGTATGATAAAACCATGTCTACTGCATTAAAACAACTTATCTTATAGTATGGTTAACTCAAGGAGGAATACCTTTAGACAGTTAAAAGGAAGATTTGAATTTAAAGGTCTAAAATAATTAAAAAGAGAGGCTAAAAAGTACCCTTTAACAATGGATACCATTTTTTCCGACTTCTTTCAGGAGTTCTTAATAAAAACTTATTATGGATGGAAGCAAGGCCATAAACTCAATTCAATTTCAATAAAACAGTCAATAGCTATATGACGACAGCAAAGATTATATTACACTTTTAGATGACTATTAAGAGAAAGAGTAATTAAAGAGGCATTTAGATTCAACTAACATTTGTTTAAAACCCCATGTGTTCCAGATAATGTGCTGGGTTACCACCCCGACATGTGCTATCTCATTTAATCTTCACAACTGTCCACTGAAGGATCCGTCCTGTCCTCATTTTTAAGTGAGGAAACTGAATCTCAACATCATAGTTACTAAAGGGCAAATCTGTTATTTTTCTCTACCACACTTACTCAGTGACTCTTCTTTTTGAATTACATTTCTTTAAAAAATGTATATCTCTTTGTTTTCATGGAAGACCATTAAAAATACCTTGCTGAATTCTTTCTGTTTTCAAAAATAAATATTAAAAATTAGAACTCTATAAAATATCTGCCATAACTCATTGCACAGAAAAGTCCTCTAAGAGTGAGAAGAATTCATTTTGAGGAGCCATTTAAGTTAAAATAATACTACGTTAAACACTCATTCAAAATATGACTTAAACACTTATTACTGACACAATTCAAAGATGTGGAAGCCTAATGATGTAACGTTAATTTTTTATCTTGCTCCATTTTCTTCATTGTGCTCATCATGTCTCTATCTCTAGCTCGTCTTCTATCTCTACATCTATTTCCACTTGTGTACCTTCATATGTGTATGTATATATCCATCCTTCTATTTATCATCTATCTATATTTACTATTTTCCCCTCCACCCCAAACAAAAGTGAGCATCACCTTGAGAGCAGACGATCTGTCTGTTTGGTTCACGGGTATTTTCCTTCACCTGATTCATAGTAGCTCAATAAATATTTGTTGGATGAAGAAATGATGCACTTATGGACTGTCTCATAGGAATGTCTGATTTATAGGTGTAATAGGATGAACGGCGTCCTCTTAAAATTCACGTCCACGTGGAACCTCAGAATGTGACCTTGGAAATAGGGACTTTATAGACATGATTACCGATCTGGAGATGAATTGGACTTAGAGTGACATAGAGTAAATCCAATGACTGGCACACCTATATGAAGAGAAAAGGGCACAGACACGCCAGGAAGAAGGCATGTGATGTTGGAGGCTGAGATTGGAGTTACGCTGCCACAGCTAAGGGATGCCCAGAGCCACTAGGAGCTGGAAGAGCCGAGGAGGCATTCTTCCTTAGAGGCTTCGAGGGAGCGTGGCCCTGCTGACACCTGGATTTCAGACTGATAGCCTCCAGAGAGAATAAAATTTTGTGTTTTAAGTCAACTAGTGTGGGGTTCTCTGTCTGTTCTGGGCAGCCCTAGGAAACTAGTCCTACAGGGAAGCCCTTAGTGTGTTTCAGCAAATTTGACCAACTGTGGCTGCAAGAAGAGTTTGCCGAAGCCACTCTTCCCAAAGAGTTGAGTGAGGCGTGTGGGACGCCGGGCTGAATAAGACTACGTGGACCTGAGGAATGTACGGTTTCCTAGGGGAGACAGAAAAAGCATGTGGGCAATTGCAAATCACAAAAATAGACAAGTTCGCTAAATAGAGAAACAGTAAAGTCAGGAGATGTGAGAAAAAGTGTTTTATTGGTTGTAAGAATCTGAGAAAAAAGTTGATTCCACTTTAATATGTATTCTGGTTAATCCTGTCTTAAAATAAGACAGTATGGCTACCATGAGAACACACACACACACACACACAAATGTGTCTGTGTGTCTGTGTGTATATATATGTGTGTGTGTATACATACATATGTCACAATATTATTGCACTTGTCAGTTGTCTATTATATTTGTGTTTATGTGTGTGTATTTGTACACACAGCCATACATGTGTAATAAACATATGTTTATATAGATAGAGCCAGCCCTGGCAGTCTAGTGGTTAAGATCTGGAGCTTATACTGCAGCCTGATTCGTGTCCCAGTCAGAGAACCACACCACCCGTCTGTCCGTTGTCACACTGTGGCAGCTGTGTGATGCTGTGACACTGAAAGCTTTGTCACCAGGATTTCAAACACCAGCAGTCACCCAGGGTGGACAGGTTTCAGCAGAGCTTCCAGACTCAGACAGACTAGGAAGAAGGACTGGCCACCCACTTCCAAAAAAACTGGCCATGAAAACACTGTGAATAGCAGTGGCGCACTGTCTGATGGAGTGCCCGAGGTGAGGGGTTGGCGCAAAAAGACTGAGCAGGGTTCCACTCCGCTGTCCACAGGGACGCTAGGACTCAAAATCCACTGGACGGCACTAGCAGCAACAACATATATAGATAGAGACAGCTGACTGGAATGCTTGTCTTAAAGTAGAGGTTTAAAGTGGAGAGTTGTTTGTTTTGAGTCACATTTTAGTTGTCCTAGTGTTGAATTACTCTGTTTTTGTATGAATTATTTACTTCCTGGACTCCAACTGGATTAATCACTTGCAGACACATATACCAAAAAGTGTTTTGTCCCTCTGTCTCTAACATGCAAGGATCAGTCCTAAAATTATGGCAGGAGAAAACAATAATTCTCTTCTTTCCCACTCAGTCTTTTTCTTTCCTAAGTTCTGCTGAATAAATCTGTGCAGGACACCAAGCACTCTTGTCAACCCCACCGTTCTGCAGTTTGTGGCAGGCCCTCCCGCTGTGGTTGAGAGGGTGCTTTCCTGACTTTTATGGCCTCCAGCAGGGAGGTTATCACGGTCTGGCTTGATTGCTGCTTTGGAGACTGTTTTCTGAAACACCTGTCCTTTGTGGTGTTTACCTCTCCCACCAGCTGCAACAAGCTTCCTGTCTTTGGGCCTGAGTTTAGATGCTCAAGCTCTTATGCAGCTTCTTTTGCCAAATACATCTCATCTCTTTGTACAGAGGCACATGGCAGTGATGCTCAGCTAGAACAGGCAAAAGCAGGGAGCCGAATTCCTCAAGGCTGAATCCCTCAGGGATCATCCTCATAGACATCTTTTCATTCTTTTGTCAAAGATTATTTCAAAGGTAGATTTGACAAGAGAGGCACTAAATGAGGATGAAGAGAGAAAATAATTAATTGGAATCAGAATGCTTTCCTTCCTAGTCTTGAGAATGTAATTCTGATGAGGATCGTTGGTTCTTCAGGTTAAGTTTACAATATTTTCCATCAAGAGAAAAAGTTGGTGTCTCTTGGACCATACATCAGGTCACCATAGTGGTTGGAAAGGTGGTCTATCAGTATTTCCAAACAGGTAAGAATTAAAGTTATTTTTCCATCAATACTGCTGGTGCTAGAACCCAACGTTAGCATGTCCTACCATCTTCACCACATCAAGCTAAAACCTAACACAATGTTAATTATTTACATTTAAATTTGTTTATGGAGCTGGTGATGCTGGGAAGAAAATACTTAAAACTTTTATTAGAAGCTCTTGAGTCAATGAGGCCTTGAAATACAATATTTGATATATGTTTGTGTATTTGAGTTTGGGGGGCATAATTTTAATTTACAGTTACAATATATATTCTGATTTAATTATAATTTATTAAATTATTTCTATGGGGGCATTATGTCGGTTTCAAAGATTGGCATATAATTCCTTGGCTGCCGCTGGCCCGACTCACACCCACGCTTTTCTGTATCCACCCTCACCGTGGCCGCTGCCTCTCATAACGCCCTTTCGGAACACACTTTGCCTCCTTCCTGCAAGTTCAAATCATGCCCACCGTTCAGGAATGGATTTACCTGTCATTCTTTTTTGATAGTTTTCTTATTATGAATATAAACACAATTTCTACATTTTTAAAACTGGAAATACGTGACAAAACCCAGATTCTTTACCACAGTAATGAAGTCATTTAATGAACTACTTGTATAATGGTTTAACTCCCCATAATTGTTAAACTTTTACTGAGGCAGGACTAACCACGTCTTCGAAAGATGGTACTCCTAGATATAGGCTACGCCTATAAAGATAGAGCATGGTGGTCATACCTAGAATGTCAGTGTGTACATTTGGGAGGACCATTGCCGAAAGGGGCTATTTCAAATTTTCATTGCATAGGTTTTGAAACGTGTAGCCAATGGCAATCAAATTGGTCATTAAGGGCAAAATCATAACCAATCCTCTTTGTAATTCGGAAGCACTTAGGCTGAGCTCTACACATTATCACACCTCTTTGCTCTCACAACTCTTTGCTCATACTTTCTAGCTTAGACTACACACTGGACTGCAATTGTTAGTTAATATCTCTGTCATTCTTCCATCTGTGAATAGCATAGGGCATAATCTGATTTATTTGTCTTGGAGTCTTTAGTAACTGGCACAGCTGTAGCATTCAACTAGACAACCCTTGCATTCTATAAGGATGTTTGAGTTTAAAGAGGTTAAGCGATTTGTTTCAGAAAATAAAACTGCCTCTTTACCACAAGCTAGACCTTTGCTTTTTTCTAAATTAAACATTGATGACAAAGACATTGACAGAAGCTACGAATAATTTTTCACTTACTAAAGTTGATCTTATGCCTTAGGTAGCCAACATCACTCAACAGTATTTAATAAAATTTGTGTCTGGCATTATAATACCCACGCTGTGGATTATCCATAATGAATTACTCTCCTGACAATCACGATACTCTGAGCTCATCTTGCCGTCAGTTGCTATGTTAGAAGAGGAACTGATTAATTCCGATGATAGAATTTACTAAATGTAATTATGAAGCCAAATTTCCCTCCTTAAATTCCAGGCATAGGTAGGCGTGAGTGTTGAAGGGAGCTGCACTCTAATTCTGAATAGGTGGATTACCATTTGATAGTTTTCTTTGAAACGTCTATGTGAGGTAATAGTATTCTGCTGCCTAGCTGAGATGTTTAAATCTGATTAACCCACAGTTATTTCATGCAAAAGTTCCAACTTAGAGAGTTCTACAGGCCCTGAGTATTCTTTCTTTTCCAACTGGCAACATGCAGTTCAGAAAGTACTCCTTATGTCATTTGTCTATAAAAACTCGGATGCTATGCCTTAGTTTTTTTCAGTTATACTTCTCTAGTCACATTGAGCAAGGAAATCTAGAGATGGATAAATTTTATTTTGATAAGTGTAGATACGACTGCTCACCAAGGTCTTCCCGTACCAGTTCCTGTAAGGCTTCCAGCACTGGTGAGGAAGTCGTAGAGGCTACGGGTCATCTCAGAATTCATTCTACTTCATACCCCACCCCTTGTCTGCTTGGATCAGCAAGGATGGCATTGCATGCCATTAGGGAAGGACGTTATATTTCCCTTTTTTACATTGCCGTCTTCACAGTCTCCTCGTTTTTAGCCCCTTACAGTGCTCTCTGGAACTGGACGCTGGGCAATCTGCTATGGGGCATCTCTTGTTCTGCCTTTCTCATCTGACTTCCACAAACTGAGTAGGTACGCTGATTAACTCCCTTCGAATAGACATCAAACGTTATCATTAAAAACCCATCAGTGAAACAGTTTTCAAAATTGTGTTTGTTTCCTATGATTTGCCCTTGGGGTTTTTCAATAAAAAGGAAGGATTCCCATTTTAAAAGATTGCAAAATTGTCTCAAGCTTCACCTGCCTGCAAGTTTAATATAAACAGAGGTCACTGCTACCCTCTTACAATAAGATTGCTGAGAAGGACCAAGAGAAAACAACATTGGTAGCAGAATTTCTGGTCATAAATATATTCATAAAACCTTATTCTTTCAGTTGAAAACCCAGGATGTTACTGTTTCAGTTGTGCCAATAACAATAGGAATCTGAATTAGTTTAGATTTTTCTTTACACTGTCAGTATTTGGCAAGACATGAACTTTGTAGCTTTCCCAAGAACTGCCATGGGGCAATAATAAAAATAAACAGATATTTCTGAAAAACCAACACTACGAGGATGTGTAGTAGGAAAGTTACCAGGAAATTTCAATAGGACCAGGCATCTCTTCTAATGATTATATTCCTTAGAAAGAGCCATATTTTGGCGTTGCTTTACAATGTTGCAAAATAAATTGTGCTTTAATAATTAATACTCTCAAAGATAAGAAAATAAGTTCTGAAGGAAAACAAATGCTAATGTATCCTTCCTTATTTGTCTTGATTCCTGTGAAATTGTAGAGCTAGGTTAATAGAAGGTTAACCCAGTTTTATCAATATGATTCTGGCTACCAATTTCAAAGATCCTTGCTGTGGTTAAAATTGCAGACTATGGGATTAGTTCTGACTCTTGAAACTCAGTAGGGTGTGTTGAGAAAGTAAAGTCTTGAGATAAGTTCTTTCCTCATTAACATAGAACATGTCCTTCATGCTGCTTCCTACACACTGTGTTAATTAGTACTTCAAAATCCTATGTCTATATTAACCATAATTAGTTATATATCTTTACTATATATTGCAGAACAAATTGCTATCTTGATGTGTATTCTTTTATAAACAATAAATAGAGTCATATGTTAATTACATTTTTATGCCTTTTTAAAAAAATAAAAAACTTTTCTTTACTTTTAATTACAAATGTTGAATCTGGATCTGTATCTCCTCTTCCTGACTTTCATATTCTCACAGGATGCCATCATCTGAGCTATGTCATGTGAATATTTCATTTCAGAGGAAAACACATTTAAGAAAGCAAGTTTGATGGTGAACTGGTGAACATTTCATACACTCCTTTTTTTAATCAGAGAATGGAGTAACTATCAAGTATCTGAAACATTTTCCTTTAAGCACCAAACTTAGCATTTATTTTAACATAGGCATTTTTCTAAAATTGATTGCACTTATTTTATGCCTTCATGGAAAGAATTTTTTCATGAAAACTTTTTCTTGATGCTTGAGGATTATAATTATAGATGTTATTGTATTCTTTAAAAATATTCTTAAAGTCACTGAGGCATACAAAGTTGTCTACTCCTACAATTAAAGGCCCTTAACTTCTGTGATTTACTAATTCTGCACCAGTTTTTCAGAATCTCTGGCATCTTCTTCAATGAAACAATGCCAAATTACATTCCTTCTTGTAACTGAGAGTTAGTACTAAGCAGTTGTGAATACAGCACAAGCTTTTGTTCAGAAGAATTTGAGTTTGAGGACAGGGTATATGCCACGGAACCTAGTTAAGTTAACAGCTTAATGAAGCCTCAGTTTTATCATCAGTAAAATGGTGACAATAAGAGAATCTAACCTATAGTGTTGTACCGAATAGTGAATAAATGTCATCTATTGCTAAGAAGAGTGCTTATTAGAGTGGACATCTGCACTGAAATCTGAGAGTAGAAAAGTCAGCCGTGGAAAGACTGGAGTAAAAATATTCCAAACAAAGTTGCAACTGAGAAGTCCTTGAGTTAACGAGAGTATTTTTGAGTCTCAGAGATGAAGTCAGTATGTTTTTAGTAGAAATCTGAGATAAAGTTGGAGATGTAATGTAAGGACCATTTGTGAAGGGCCTGCAGACATGGCAGGAAACCTGTTTTTTTCCCTTCATGTGGCAAGAAACCGTTGCATGAGTTGAGGTAGTGGAATGGTCATGATTTGATTTAGGTTTTAAAAGATATCACTCCCATTGCTGTTTGTATAGGAAACTCTGTGTAGGTAACAGTACAAGTAGGGAGACAGCAAGAGGTGTAGCGTAGATAAAAAACAATGGTGATGTAGGGTTAGGGTGGTTTCCATAGACAGCAAGAGAAACAGATGTTTTTCTCTCATGTGCCATTGCTTGGATTCCATAAAATTTGATTTCTGATTCTCTACAGGAAGTATAGTTCTGTCATATCTTCATGGCCAGGTGCTTTCCACCTGCCAATGTTCTCGTACATAAATATATGTGTTTATATATCTCTACTTTATGATTTACGACATCTCCATGCCTTTGTTATGGGTTGAATTGTGCTCCCTCCCAAATTTATAGCTTGAAGTTCTAATTCCCAGTACACAGAATGTGACCTTATTTGGAAATAGGTTGTTGCAGATGTAATTAGTCAAGTTTAGATGAGGTCATTCTGGAGTAGGATGGGCTCCTAATCCAATATGACTGGTGCCCTTATTAAAAAAATGCCTCAAGAAGAGTTGTACACGCACACAGGAAATGCCATCTGAAGACTGGAGCTATCTACCACAAGATAAGGAAGCGTGAGAAGCTGCTGAGAGGCTGGGAACAGATCCTTCCCTAGGACTTCAGAGGGAGCATGGCCCTGCTGACACCTTAATTTTGGACTTCTAGCCTCCCAAACTGTAAGACAATAAATTTCTATTGTTCTAAGCCACCTGATTTGTAGTCTGTATTTGTTATTGTGATCTGTGTTCAGTGATCTTTGATGTTACTGTTGTAATTGTTTTGGGGCGCCATGAACTGCACCCATATAAGACGGTGAACTTCACTGATAAATGTGTGTGTTTTGACTGCTCTACTGACTGGCCGTTCACTCATCTCTCTTTCTCTCCTTGGGCCTCCCTATTCCCTGAGGCACAACAATATTGAAATTAGGCCAATTACTAACCTTACAATGGCCTCTAAATGTTCAAGTGAAAGGAAGAGTCACACGTCTCTCATTTTAAATCAAAAGCTAGAACTGATTGGGCCGGGCTGGTGGCACAGTGGTTAAGTGCACGTGCTCTGCTGCCACGGCCCAGGGTTCGCAGGTTCGGATCCTGGGTGAGCACCGATGCACCGCTTGTCAAGCCATGCTGTGGCAGCATCCCATATAAAGTAGAGGAAGAGATGGGCACAGATGTTAGCCCAGGGCCAATCTTCCTCAAGAAAAAAAGGGAGAATTGGCATCAGATGTTAGCTCAGGGCTAGTCCTCCTCCCCGCCCCCCCCCCCAAAAAAAAAGCTAGAACTGATTAAGCTTAGTGAGGAAGGCACATCAAATGCTGAGACAGGCTAAAAACTAGGCCTCTTGTGCCAAACAGTTAGCCAAGTTGTGAAGGCAAAGGAAAAGTTCTTGAAGGAAATTAAAAGTTCTATCCGGTGAACACACAAATGATAAGGAAGTGAAACAGCCTTATTGCTGATATGGAGAAAGTTTAGTGGTCTGCACAGAAGATCAAACCAGCCACAATATTCCCTTAAGTCAAAGCCTAATCCAGAGCAAGGTCCTAACTCTCTTCCATTCTATGAAGGCCGAGAGGTGAGGAGGCTGCAGAAGAAAAGTTTGAAGCTAGCAGAGGTAGGTTCATGAGGTTTAAGGAAAGAAGTCATCTCTGTAACATCAAAGTGCAAGGTGAAGCAGCAAGTGCTGATGTAGAAGCTGTAGCAAGTTATCCAGAAGATGTAAGAAAATTAATGAATGTGGCTACACTAAACAACAGATTTTCAATGCAGACAAAACAGCCTTATATTAGAAGAAGATGCCATCTAGGACTTTCATAGCTAGAGAGGAGAAGTCAATGTATGGCTTCAAATCTTCAAAGGACAGGCTGACTCTCTTGTTAGGGGCTAATGCAGCTGGTGACTTTAAGTTGAAGCCAATTTACCATTTACTCATTTACCATTCTGGAAATCCTAGCGTCCTTAAGATTATGCTAAATTTACTCTGCCTGTGCTCTATAAATGGAACAACAAAGCCTGGATGACAGCACATCTGTTTATAAAATGGTTTATTGAATATTTGATGTCCATTGTTGAGACCTACCGCTGAGAAAAAAAGATTCCTTTCAATCTATTACTGCTCATTGACAATGTACCTGGTCACCCAAGAGCTCTGATGGAGATGTACAACCAGATTAATGTTGTTTTCATGCCTGCTAACATAACATCCATTCTGCAGCCCATGGATCAAGGAGTAATTTCAACTTCTAAGTCTTAGTATTTAAAAAATGCACCTTGTGGGCAGGCCCTGTGGCTTAGCGGTTAAGTGCACGCACTCTGCTGCTGGCGGCCCGGGTTTGGATCCCGGGCGCGCACCACTTCTCCAGCCATGCTGAGGCCGCGTCCCACATACAGCAACTAGAAAGATGTGCAGCTATGACCTACAACTATCTACTGGGGCTTTGGGGGGAAAAAATAAATAAATAAAATCTTAAAAAAAAAAAATGCACCTTGTAAGACCATAGCTACCATAATAGTGATTCCTTTAATGGAGCTACGCAAAGTAAATTGAAAAGCTTCTAGAAAGGATTCACCATTCTGGATACCATTAAGAACATTCATGATTCATGGGAAGAGGTTAAAATATCAACATTAACAGGAGTTTAGAAGAAGTCAATTCCAACCCTCACGGATGACTTTGAGGGGTTCAAGACTTCCGTGGAGGAAGTCACTGCAGATGTGGTGGAAATAGCAAGAGAACTAGCATTAGAAGTGGAGCCTGAAGATGTGACTGAATTGCTGCAATTTCATGATAAAACTTCAAGGGATGAGGAGTTGTTTCTTATGGATGAGCAGAGAAAGTGGTTTCCTGAGAGGCAATCTACTCCTGGTGAAGATTGTTGAAATGACAGCAAAGGACTTAGAATATTACATCAACTTAGTTGATAAAGCAGTGACAGAGTTTGAGAGGACTGACTCCAATTTTGAAGGAAGGTCTACTGTGGGTAAGATGTTATCAAACAGCATCACATGCTACAGAGAAATCGTTGGTGAAAGAAAGAGTCAATTGATGCAGCAAACTTGATTGTTGTCTTATTTTAAGAAATTGCCACAGCCACCCCAGCCTTCAGCCACCACCGTCCTGATTGGTCAGCAGCCGTCAACATCGAGGCAAGACCCTCCACCAGCAAGATTAAGACTTGCTGAAGGCTCAGATGATGTTTAGCATTTTTTAGCAACAAAGTGTTTTTTAATTAAGATATGTACATTGTTTTTTTAGACACGATGCTATTGCACACTTAGTAGACTACAATATAGTGAAAACATATCTTTTACATGCACTGGGAAATCAAAAAGTTTGACTCATTTATTGCAATATTTGCTTTATCGTGGTGTTCTGGGACCGAACCCACAATATCTCTGAGGTGTGCATTTACTTTGTTACAGTATCCCTAACAAACTCATACAGAGTTATGTGATGTTACTCACCCTGAAGAAACTAAGGTTATATGATTAATCTAAGATCACATAGTAGAAAATAGTAGAGCTGAGGCTTAACCCAACAATCTGACTCCAGATTCTGAACTCTTAACGACAAAGCAAAACTGCCTCATATGTGGCATTAAGATATCTTTCAGGTGTAAGGAATTATCTTCCGCTTTTAATTTTTTAACTGATGTATAGAAATTAACACTCTTCTTATAACAATGGAAATATTTACAAGAAACTTGCATTTGAATTGATGAATTTAGCTTTAAATAGTAAAATTTCATTAGTTGACATTTGTAATAATCTTTACACTTATGATAATTTTTACATTTTATGAAAAAGTATATGATAAGTTTTGTTTAGACAATATTTCAGGGTGGACTATCATTAATTAAATGTTGGATACTCTTAATAACTTGAGAAGTTGATCACTCTCCAGTAACCTATTGTTAAAGGTTTTTGACAAATTGAAATTTAGAAGACAGTCATTGTTTAGTTTTTTATCTCCTAATACAATTGTCTAACTATCATTTAATATGGCACATAGAGATGTGATGTACCAAGTACCTGGAGACTGTGAACTATTTTTTAGTCATACTCTTCCATTTTTATGATTATTAAAAGTTTAAACACAAAATACTTATCTATCCGTCAGTATTGCTTGCAAGGGGGAGGATCTAAACTGAATTTAAAAGTTTAAAGGAAATTACTGTGGCCTTGTGCAAAATGTGCTTGTTTTCAGGACTCTTGATTCCTAATTTTCTCCTCATACCGTAGTGTTATGCTGTAAAGCTTAAAGATCATATTATATTAACTGTTGAGTTGTATCTTATAATTATCCAACTTTGAAAGTATTTTTATCTAAAGAATTCAAAAGTGATCTTAATACTAGCTTAATCAGAGAAAAAAATGTTCTTATTTTAGTGACAAAAACAGGCATTCATAAAGAAAATAATCTCAGAGGTTGTGAAGTTATTTACTCCCACCATCTTACATAGTAGAAGCGGAATTTGAGACTCAAAAGGATGAAATTCTGGGATAACTTTCCAGAATGCGTTAGTGGCACAGCCTAGAATAATGGCCTGCTAGTTTCTTAACTGTCAGATTCTGCACTTTCCACTACGTTACGCTGCCTGTCACGACTTCACTGTATGAGGAAATGATTTCTTTGCATCTTCCTGTTCCATATCCTGTCTGCTTACTTGCACCATGTACTCCTCACTATTCGAAGACGTTTCAGTGATCAGCATTACTACTTAAAGTGAATCTTAATTTCTTAAACATTGTTCCTGCATCTACATTGCAATTTTATTGTTTTGTTTTTCTTGAGAATTCATTTTTCTCGTATGATATATTTACCTTTAAATAGAAAAATCACCTCTCCTCTGTTCCCATTTCTATATCCATTGCCCTCGAGATATGCTCCCTAATTAGTCAAATGATTGTCACCTAATTAACTGAACTCTAATTTTGATCTGTCTGCTCACCACCTTCTCCTTGAGTGAGACAAGCCCTCGGGATATGAAAGCTTGTCATCATAGTCTCTGACTGTGAAGGGTTATAGTTCCCATAATCTCGAACATTTTATTTGTCACTCAGCCATTTCTTTGCCTCTTACTAGAAAAGTACTACTTGTCGCAACAATATACATATCTGTTTTAAATTTTCTGATTCAAGCCAGCTCATAATTGCCCAAACTAGATTACAGTCACAGGTGCACAATTTCTGTGTTGAAGGCAAAAACAGATATTATAATTTTAACCATTCCACAGTAACTGTATTTTTTTTTTTAAGGAACAAAGGATAAAGGAGAGTTTTGGAGGCATCCTCTCTTCCAATTCAGACTTTTTTGAAATGATTCCAGCCTAACTGGCAAAGTTTCTGTAATGAGGTTGGAAAATTGTGTTGGGTTAGCTAGATTTGGTTGGATGGCCATAAATATGATGAAGGGGCACATCAATTTCAATCATGCTGTCCATTGTCTGAACATAGCTCTCATTATTTGGCTTGAGAAGTCTAATCACTCGAGGCATAGTCCTTCTCAGCAGCAACAAGCTTCCCCATTCCTTGTCAGGCTGTGCAAAACCCCACCAGAAGCAGACCAGCTGAACTTTCAGGTACGTGTCTATTAAGCATAGTCATCTGCATGTGGGCAGTTGCACTGAAAAAGCAAATTGTGTTTAAATAGATAATTTTATACTTTTGTAAATACTTGTTTTTTTCCTTTATTGCGACTAATATACTTGGCCGAGTGGGTGTCATCTCTGTTTTTAGAACTTGGTTGAATTCATCTCAGGAAAGGAGACAATATATTGGAACAAATGTCCCTTAAACATCATGGTTCTTCTGCAAGAATAATACATTTTTGTAAGCAACACCTAAAGTCATAGAGATGATTTTAGCAATTGACAGAAATTGTATTGTTTAATGCACACCAATGTGCCACTTGGGGAATAATCACTGCAGGTCATATTACCTTTAAAACAGAATGCTCATCAGCGAGACGTAGTCCTTTGACACTTTCTCACATTGTGTTCTGCCAAACACTTAGCAACACAAGCAATTTTCAGCAACCTTAGGGCATGCTTCCTCTCGGATTTCAGAAAAACAACGTTTTCACGGCAGAGTAATGAACACCTAATAAACATTCAGAAAACTTGCACTGGTTGATGAGCTGACCTGTCTTTATGAGCGCCGTTCTTCCATTCATTAATGTATTGGATGACTGCGCTCCTAGGAAATGAAGGAAACTTGTTTTTCCCGATTAAAGCATTAGCTGATCATGTGATTAAAATTAAGCCCCAGAGCAGTGTCAAATTAAGGTTTTCAGTGAGTACGTCAGGATCTAGCAAAAACATCTCCAAAATTTGTTGTCACATCCTCTCCTCAGCTGTCTAGGATTCACAAAATTGAGGAGACAAGACACTGAAATTGTTTGAATATTTACTCATCTGTTCACCTTACATACTCATTACCCAAGACATACTAATTCATTATATGAAAAAGTAAATCAGGAAATACAGATAAGAAAAACACAAGGAAAAAAAAAAAGAAAAAAAATCACCCTAAATCCAACCACACAAAGTTAAGCACTCTTACCATTTTGTGTAAATTCTTTCAGATTTTTTTCCTATTATTTTATGTAGATATGCTATTGGGATCACAACACATTCGGTTCTATAACCTGCATTTGTTACTAAACAGTTGTATCACTCTATAGGGAGCCTATAACTACATTTTCATTTTATAGGGCTGTATATATTTTAGCAGTCTTAATATTCCATATTTTTGATAAGCATACTCTTAATGTGGATCTTAAATTGTTTCCAAATTTATGCTACTACAAAAATATTTACAAATAGCCTTGTTAAATATGGTTAACCAGATATTCAAAATGATTTACATGAAATTTCATCTTTAGCATACACCATATTTTTTTGTACTTGGATATTCTCCAAGATTTTCTTTTAGTTTCATTAATTTTTGACACGTTAGTATTATGGCCATATTTTAATATACTATTTCCCAAAATATCCAAATCTGAATAAACAGTTTGTCTGTCAGTCATTTCAAGAACAATGGTGTTATAAGAAACAGTTTGCGTATTTTATGCATTCTTCCCAAATCATCACGTTGACTATCTACAAAGATGTGTACTTAGTGTCTAAATTTAATAAAATTAATGGTGTTGTTATTTCATCAAGGACATTTACCAAGTGAGCCTGGCATTTTACTTTCTGGTGAGTGCACGGCTTTGAACAATACAGTGACTAGGAGCCCAGTTTGGTGCCACTGCCAGGACTTCACCCGCCATTGCTTTTGGACCATGAGTGCAAATGTTAGCATAGTGAAAAATGCAAATAATGCCTTAGCACTATGATGAAAATAGTTTCCACTTCCAGTCTCCCCAAAAGAAACTGAAAGTCATCTATCAGTCACCAAACCATACTCTGTACCACTGACCAGATGGGAAAGATTTAGTCACAGAGCCACAGAGTCTGTAGAATCTTCTCTCACCAAGTATTTGTTGAGCACTAGTCTGTGGGGATACATCGCTGAACAAAACAGTGAGTCAAACTCAGTGCTGTCTATTAAAACGCATGAATACTTATCATATATGTAAATATTGATAAAATATTGGGTAGAAGCTGATCAGGAATGTTGTAGATGTGATTCCTAATACATTGATTTCTACAGACACTTCAAATTTAGGTGTAGATTTTTAAAGAAACTTGGCAGTTGGCTCCTTACTGATGCACTTTTTCTAGATGAATAAAATCTCTGGTATAAACTTTGTTTAAATTGATTCTTCAACTTTTGATCTCACCATATTATGGGGCTGCCTAATTTTTAGAAAAGTATTATCAATGAAATTTTCTCAGCTGATATAGAACAAACAAAGTGGCTTAATCAAATACCATGAAAGATTGAGTCAGTGAAATTTTCAGAAAATTAAACTTAATCAGTGGATTGCAATGTATTCTCATACATTTCTATATGTTCTCTTGCAATATTCCAATAAACTACCTATTTGGCAGGGAAACTAGATCACAACTGAAAATCATACAATTAAATCATTGAAAAACTAAGACTTATGACCAACCTATTGCTCAAGTCTGAGAAGAGTCTTCACGAGGTAAGAACAATTGGAGCCATATCAGGAACATCGTGGGTCCTTTGTACATGTCACACTGCATTTGTCAGGGAAGCATGGTTTGCCTGGTGGGAGCTGAGAAGGCTCGAGCCTTCCGAACAGATTTCTGCTTGCTGGTTTAGAAATGCTTTATTTTACCAACTGTAAAACCTGGGCAACTAGAAATAAGTTATACTTTCATCCTTATCAGTTTATACCTTTCCAAACTCTTTCTGAGACTGCCTCACTCATATTCAATCTGCCAAGATGCTGAGTAGGGACTGCGGACCATGGTTTTCATCGGGGAGTTATAGCTCCACCAGGAAAGATTTATAGGCATGAGCAAAATAAAAAGGAAACATAGGGTGATATATTTTCAAATTAAAATATCTAAGAGGCAGGCCATAGTGAAGCAAGAACCCCCAAATCTAGGAGAGTTGTCCCGTGTAAAGGCACTAAAGACGTCAGGCTTCCTGTGAAGAGATGGATTCATCCATCTTAGGCTGTAGATTGGAGAGCAGGATGCTACAAGCACCCAGATGAATAGTGGCAATAGCAAAGGAATAGTCTCATATTTTTTTCCTTGGGAAAAACTGGGTCTGTTTGGACACATATTTTATCAAAGATAAGTAATCAGAAAAAAATAAAAAATCTAAAATGTGGAATACATTTTGAAAAATAAGAGAAAAGAAGTATTATATTATAGACTTGGAGAGCTGCGCAAAATTAATCAAAGAAAAAATATTTAGAAAGATTACATTTATGTTCTTAATAAGGCACAAGAAAATATCGCGTCTATAAAATGAAAATAAGAGGTCCTAGAGCAACACCCAGAAGAAGGATAGCAGAGCAAAGATTCATAACGTTCTATTGAGATACAAGCGCACGAACGGAAGCGGAAAAACTGAAAGGGAACCAAAGGCGTAACAGCAGAATTATGAGCAATTCGTTCAGGAGGTTGGAACAACACACGGAGGGCAATTGCAACACTGATTATCAGGACATTGTGAGAAGTTCCCCTAGAATAACAAGTGTAAGACCAGTAACACAAACCTTCTGAGAATGAGATGCTTGGTGTTGGAGATATAAAGAAAAAAAGATACAAACTTGTAGAATTAGCTTATTGTCATAAAGGAAAAAACAATAATCGAACTTATAACAGAAAAAAGGCAACTTCCTGATTTGACAAATTCCCTGGGTAGCTATCCCCAAAGTGCTCACTGAATCTAGACAAAATTGGTGAAAAGAGAGTTATGCAGTATCTTTTGAGCTACAATGATAAAGGAAAAGATAATCAACATACTGCCATGCAAAACTGCCAGGTTACTTACAAAATCCAAAAAACAAAAAATTATCAGATTACATTCAGACTTCCTCTCTGAAAGACTAAATGTCAGGAAAATGTTGATTAGTCTTTAGAAATTTTTAAAAGATTTATGTTAATTGTTTGTCACCCAATAATTCTGATTCCAGACCAGCATTGGGTGCAGAAAATGATCTCAACATCCTGCTCAATAATCAGGGAGTAAGAAGACCAAGTCTTTCAACACAAAACGCGTGCCAAGATGGCTGTGTCCTGGCCCGAGGACTTGGCCTTTCTGCTTATTGTGGCAAATAGCCTCGGATTTTGGATGGATGCCTCAGAATTTGTAAGCCTGACGTAATTAAAATTTCAGATTATTTTACTATCTCCATTTACTTGGATTCTGTTCTCCTAGAACAAATTTTTGTTTGCAAATTGGCTGCCAACGTGATACCCACAAAGAGAGAACTTTCTAGCTGGACAACTTGTGTCCAGATTTCCTTTGAAGTTATAACTTTGAGGTCTTGAATGTGGATAATTTGGCATATGGCTTATATATCAATCCAGAATGTTTTTTAAAAAGCGAGTCCATCCCTAAGGAACAGATATATTCTTGGTTTGTGAGAAAAGTCTATGTCTAAAAGACTTAGGGCACAGCTTTGGATTGTGAAATATTTACTAATGGATATAAGGCCTCTGTGGACCCAACTAACTGGTTTTACCTTTCTTATTTAAAATTCTATTTTAGACATTAGGTTACAAACACTGGTTTCTTTAATTTTCATAGTAACTACGGGAGAAAATTCTACTTTTTTTTTCATGTTTTACGTGAGATAATTGAGCCTCTTAAAAGACAGGAAAATTGAGAGTATTTGTTGTTGCCTTGAAAGCCTCTTTAAGGCAAAAGAATACATTCCAAGTAAGGGAACAGGACAAAACCCCAGAATAGGAACTAAGTGAAACAGAAATGAGCAACCTACCCGACAGAGAGTTCAAACTAAGAGTGTTAAGGATGCTCACTGATCTGGGGAGAAGAATAGATGAACTCAGTGAGAATGTCAACAAAGAAATGGAAGATATAAAAAAGAACCAATCAGAAATGAAGAATACAATACTGGAAATGAAAAATTCATTAGAGGGACTCAAAAGCAGAGTAGAGGATACAGAAGAACGGATCTGTGAGCTGGACGAAAGACTAGAAGAAATTACCCGAGGTGAACAGGTAAAAGAGAAAAGAATTAAAAAGAGTGAGGACAGTCTAAGGGACCTCTGGGACAACATCAAGCGCACTAACATCCGTGTTATAGGTGTCCCAGAAGGAGAAGAGTGAGACAAGGGGGCAGAGAATCTATTTCAAGAAATAATAGCTGAAAACTTCCCTAACCTAAGGAAGGAAACAGACATCCAGGTACAGGAAGCACAGAGAGCCCCGAACAAGATAAACCCAAAGAGGCCCACACCAAGACACATCATAATCAAAATGTCCAGAATTAAAGATAAAGAGAGAATCCTAAAAGCCGCAAGAGAATGTCAAGTTACTTACAAAGGAAACCCCATAAGGCTATCAGCTGACTTCTCTGCAGAAACCTTACAGGCTAGAAGAGAATGGCACGATATATTTAAAGTGCTAAAAGGAAAAAACTTACAGCCAAGAATACTCTACCCAGCAAGGTTATCATTCAAAATGGAAGGAGAGATCAAAATTTTCCCAGATAAGCAAAAATTAAAGGAGTTTGTCACCAAGAAACCAGTGCTACAAGAAATGTTAAAGGGACTGATTTAAGGGGAAAAGAAAAGAAAAGACCACAAATAGGAAAAATTATCTATTTCCATGATTAGAACGTAATGGATACAAATGCACAACAAAGAGGTTAGATATGATATCAAAAACATGAGGGAGGAGGGGAGTTAAAGAGTACAGCTTTCAGACAGAGGTCAAACTAAAGTGACCATCAATTCTGTATAGAAGAAGAAAGGAACAGAGAAGGACTACTAAAACACTGAGAAAAAAAAAAAAAGTTAAAAAATGGCAGTAAGTACATACTTATCAATAGCTACTTTAAACGTCAATGGACTAAATGCTCCAATTAAAAGGCATAGGGTGGCTGACTGGATAAAAAAACAAGACCCATATATATGCTGCATACAAGAGACACACTTCAGACCTAAAGACACTCACAAACTGAAAGTGAAGGGATGGAAAAAGATACTCCACGCAAATGGCAATGAAAAGAAAGCTGGGGTAGCAGTACTCATATCAGACAAAATAGACTTTAAAACAAAAACTGTAAAAAGAGACAAAGAAGGGCATTACATAATGATCAAGGGAACAATCCAACAAGAGGATATAACACTTGTAAATATCTACGCACCCAATGTAGGTGCACCTAAATATATAAAGCAATTATTAACAGACATAAAAACAGAAATAGACAGTAACACAATAATAGCAGGGGACTTTAACACTCCACTTACACCAACGGATAGATCATCCAAACAGAAGATCAATAAGGAAACATTGGCCTTAAACGACACACTAGAACAGATGGACCTAGTAGATATAGACAGAGCATTCCATCCAAAAACCGAAGAATACACGTTCTTTTCAAAGGCACATGGAACATTCTCCAGGATTGATCACATATTAGGCCACAAAACAAGTCTCCATAAATTTAAGAAGATTGAAATAATACCAAGCATCTTTTCTGACCACAACGGTATGAAACTAGAAATCAACTATAGGAAGAAAATCAGAAAAGCCACAAATACGTGGAGATTAAACAAAATGCTACTGAACAACGACTGGGTTAACAAAGAAATCAAAGAAGAAATCAAGAAATACCTGGAGACAAATGAAAATGAAAATACGACATGCCAGAATTTATGGGATACAGCAAAAGCAGTTCTAAGAGGGAAGTTTATAGCGATACAGGCCTATCTCAACAAACAAGAAAAATCTCAAATAAACAATCTAACAATGCACCTGAAGGAACTGGAAAAAGAAGAACAAACAAAGCCCAAAATCAGTAGAAGAAGGGAAATCATAAAAATCAGAGCAGAAATAAATGAAATAGAGACCAGAAAAACAATAGAAAAAATTAATAAAACCAAGAGCTGGGTCTTTGAAAAGATCAACAAAATTGACAAACCTTTAGCTACACTCACCAAGAAAAAAAGAGAGAAGGCACAAATAAGTAAAATCAGAAATGAAAGAGGAGAGGTTACAACAGACACCTCAGAAATACAAAAGATTATAAGAGAATACTATGAAAAGCTATATGCCAACCAATTCGACAATCTGGAAGAAATGGATAAATTCTTAGAATCATACAACCTTCCAAAACTGGATCAAGAAGAAGTAGAGAATTTGAATAGACCAATCACCAGTAAGGAGATTGAAACAGTAATCACAAACCTCCCCAAAAATAAAAGTCCAGGACCAGACGGCTTCCCTGGTGAATTCTACCAAACATTCAAAGAAGACTTAATACCCATCCTTCTCAAACTCTTCCAAAAAATTGAGGAGGGGGGGAAGCTCCCTAACTCATTCTACGAAGCTGACATTACCCTGATACCAAAACCAGACAAGGACAACACAAAAAAAGAAAATTACAGGCCAATATCACTGATGAACATCGATGCAAAAATCCTCAATAAAATACTAGCAAATCGCATACAACAATACGTGCCAAAGATTATACACCATGATCAAGTGGGATTTATTCCAGGTATGCAGGGGTGGTTTAACATTCGCAAATCAATCAACGTAATACACCACATTAATAAAATGAAGAATAAAAATCACATGATCATCTCAATAGATGCAGAGAAAGCATTTGACAAGATCCAGCATCCATTTATGATAAAAACTCTGAATAAAATGGGTATAGAAGGAAAGTACCTCAACATAATAAAGACCATATATGAGAAACCCACAGCTAATATCATCCTCAATGGTGAAAAACTGAAAGCCATCCCTCTAAGAACAGGAACCAGACAAGGATGCCCACTGTCACCACTCCTATTTAACATAGTACTGGAAGTCCTGGCCAGAGCAATCAGGCAAGAGAAAGAAATAAAAGGGATCCAAATTGGAAAGGAAGAAGTGAAACTGTCACTATTTGCAGATGACATGATTTTATATATAGAAAACCCCAAAGAATCCACCAGAAAACTTTTAGAAGTAATAAACGAGTATGGTAAAGTTGCAGGATACAAAATCAACATACAAAAATCAGTTGCATTTCTGTACACTAACAACGAAGTAGCAGAAAGAGAAATTAAGAATACCATCCCATTTACAATTGCAACAAAAAGAATAAAATACCTAGGAATAAACTTAACCAAAGAGGTGAAAGATCTGTACACAGAAAACTATAAAACATTTCTGAAAGAAATTGAAGAAGACACAAAGAAATGGAAAGATATTCCGTGCTCTTGGACTGGAAGAATTAACATAGTTAAGATGTCCATACTTCCTAAAGCCATCTATAGATTCAATGCAATCCCTATCAAAGTTCCAACAACATTTTTCACAGAAATAGAACAAAGAATCCTAAAATTTATATGGAGCGACAAAAGATCCCGAATAGCTAAAGGAATCCTGAGAAAAAAGAACAAAGCTGGAGGTATCACACTCCCTGATTTCAAAATATACTACAAAGCTGTAGTAACCAAAACAGCATGGTACTGGCACAAAAACAGACACACAGATCAATGGAATAGAATCGAAAGCCCAGAAATAAACCCACACATCTATGGACAGCTAATCTTTGACAAAGGAGCCAAGCACATACAATGGGGAAAAGAAAGTCTCTTCAACAAATGGTGTTGGGAAAACTGGATAGCCATATGCAAAAAAATGAAAGTAGACCCTTACCTTACACCATATACAAAAATTAACTCCAAATGGATTAAAGACTTGAATGTAAGACCTGAAACTGTGAAACTTCTAGAAGAAAACATAGTCAGTACGCTCTTCGACATCAGTCTTAGCAACATCTTCTCAAACACCACGTCTGACCGGGCAAGAGAAACAATAGAAAAAATAAACAAATGGGACTACATCAAACTAAAAAGCTTCTGCACCGCAAAGGAAACCATCAACAAAATGAAAAGACAACCTAACAATTGGGAGAAGATATTTGCAAACCATACTTCTGATAAGGGCTTAATCTCCCAAATATATAAAGAACTCATGCATCTCACCAACAAAAAAACTACCAACCCAATTAAAAAATGGGCAAAAGACCTGAACAGACATTTCTCCAAAGAAGATATACAGATGGCCAACAGACACATGAAAAGATGTTCAAAATCATTAAGTATCAGGGAAATGCAAATCAAAACTACAATGAGATATCACCTGACGCCCGTCAGAATGGCTATAATTAACAAGACAGGAAACAACATGTGTTGGAGAGGATGTGGAGAGAAGGGAACTCTCATACACTGCTGGTGGGAGTGCAAACTGGTGCAGCCACTATGGAAAACAGTATGGAGATTCCTCAAAAAATCATGGATAGAACTACCATATGATCCAGCCATCCCACTGCTGGGTATTTACCCAAAGAACTTGAAAACACCAATTTGTAAAGGTACACGCACCCCTGTGTTCATTGCAGCGTTATTCACAATAGCCAAGACTTGGAAGCAACCTAAGTGCCCATCAAGGGACGAATGGATAAAGAAGCTGTGGTATATGTACACAATGGAATACTACTCAGCCATAAGAAATGATGAAATCCAGCCATTTTTGACATCGTGGATGGACATTGAGGGTATAATGCAAAGTGAAATAAGTCAGAGGGAGAAGGTCAAATACCATATGATTTCCTTCATTAAGTAGTAGATAATAACAACAATAAACAAACACATAGGGACAGAGATTGGATTGGTGGTTACCAGAGGGGAAGGGAGGAGGGAGGAGGGTGAAAGGGATAATTTGGTACATGTGTGTGGTGATGGGTTGTAATTAGTATTTGGGTGGTGAACATGATGTAATCTATGCAGAAATAGAAGTACAATGATGTACACCTGAAATTTTTACAATGTTATAAACCAATGTTACTGCAATAAACAAAAAATTAAAAAAAAAAAAAAGAAAACTACAAAATGTTGCTGAAAGAAATTAAAGAAGACACACACACACAAAAAAAGAAAGCCTCTTTAATTAGCATATTTTATAGACATTGTGCAATATGCAGACAATAGAAATTCATTTTCATATAACTTCCACCACTACCTTTAAAATCCTGCTTTGATAAATTGGAATTCATTGTACTCATTCTAATTGCTGGCATTCGCCTACAAAGCGAATAATATAAACACGTTATAATGTTTAAAAAATGTTATATCTTGAAGCAAATAATATGGAGTTCTCTGACATTTGATGTGCAATGAAATCTCATGAATCCTAGATCATTCCAGCAACACTTTTATTGCCCAGCTTCTGCTAGACGTGCTCAACGGATAAAATTGAAAATAATAGACGTTGCAGTTTTCTTACTAGTACCATTAGTGAAGCATCTATCATGTGTAAAATACATGATAAGCTCAGGTTTCTTAAGTGGGAGAGTACAGTTCATTTTTGGCATACTGCAACGATCAAAAGGGTAAGACGGGAAAGCTTCTCTGAAAGCAGCGTTTTAAACATGCCAGTTCCTTGATTAGGGGTCAAATCCGGGAATGATACACTGTGGCTCTATCCGGCCTCTGAGTAACTTCTCCTTTTTCAAGAACTATAACCCATGTTTGCAGCTGGGTGGCTTTCTTCCTTCTGTTTTTGCTTGATAGATACTTGGTGAATCTGTGCATAGTTAACTACAGAGTTAGTGGAGGCTAGTTATCCTTTAGCTACAGGTGCACACTACTAACATTCATTGAGTCATTTGCTGGAGGATGTGTTTACTAGAACTCTTATATTTTATTTGGACAGAAGAAAATAGAACTGAAGTTGGATACACATCAGAAACAAATGTTTTCTGAAATTAAAGCTTTGTATAAACCAAGGAAGTGAAACTGGCCATCACATCTTATATGTTTGAAATAAGGGACATTTTGTGTGAGACTGCTGAAGTCAGAGAAAATTGTTCTGTCATATATAATAGTTTTCTGGTATGAGTTACATTTCTTTTATGTGGGGAATAGGATGGAATTGTGTACTTGTATGCATGTGCGTGGATTCCTTGGTGAAAACCATAATGGAAAATAAAATTATCCTTTCTTCTTGAGACAAGACTGCATGTATTAGTTATTTATAGTTGCATAACAAATGATCCCCAAACCAGTGACTTAAGATAACGATAAGCATTTATAACCCCTCATAATTCTTGAGAGTCTGAAGCATCTTGGCTGGGCAGTTCTTGAACTGGGTTGAATCTGTTGCTAACAGACATTAACCAGGGCTGCAGTCTTCTGAAGGGTTGACTGGGGCTGGAAGAGCCACTACCACGTTTGCTCACATACCTGGAAGGCAAGTTGGTGTTGACTGTTGGTGAGAGATCCTAGTTCCTCTACGAGTGGGCCTCTGTACAGGGCTGCTTCAACGTCCGTGTGGCGTGTTGGATGGCTTCTCCCAGAGAGAGTGATACAAGAGATGAAGGCAAAAATTTTAATGTCTTTTTGATTTAGCCTCAGAAGTCACATGGCATCGTGTCCACAATATCTAATTGGTCTACAAGTCAGCCTTGTTCAATGTGGGAGGGAACTACACAAGCTTGTAAATACAAGGAGATGAGAACCACTGGAGAGTGGTTAGCTCACTCCATCTTCTGGCCGACAGTGATTCATGCCTTCATGCCCACCTCCTCATGCAAAATCCACCTCTTCTCTCCAAAGCTCTCCAAATTCTCATCCATTTCCAACATGAGCTGAAATACAGTATCTTCTCTTTGAAATCAGGTTCAGATGTGGGTGAGACCTCTCAGGTGTGGGGCATAGAATGCAGGTCCTCTTGGTCTGAGAACCTGTGACCTACAGACACAAGTTATTTGCCTAACTTCACCGCCTTCTATAAAGTCAACATACTAGTGGGATAGACATAGAATTACTGGCATAGACCTTCTTATTAATAAAGAGGAAAAATGGGAACCACACAGCAGTCACTGTTCCACATTTCAGAAATCCAGAATGACACATATTACTAGTTTCTGGATTAGGGCTCAAAATCTGAGAATGATATACTGTGGTTCTTGGAACTGCCCTCTGAGTAATTTCTTGTTTTACACAAAATGAATCCCATGTTTGCTATTGAGTGGCTTTCTTCAGGCTGTTTACTGCCTACAGAATTGTTGGTGTCCAATAGACAGTTTTCTTTCCTGTTTTTCAAATTGAGATAAAATTGACATATAACATTATGTTTAAGTTGTACAAGGTGTACAATGCATTGATTTGATTTATCAAATTGCAATTTATATATTGCAATATGATTACCACCATAGCATTAGCTAATACTTCTATCATGTCACATAATTATCACATTTAGCATAATGCTCCCAAGGTCCATCCATGTTGTTGCAAATGGCAGGATTTCATTCTTGCTCATGGCTGAATAATATTCCGTTGTATATATATGACATATCTTCTTTATCCATTCATCCATTGACAGACACTTAGGTTGTTTCCATATCTTGTCTATTGCTGCAATAAACATGAGACTGCAGATATCTTGTTTTCATTTCCTTTGGATATACATGCATAAGTAGGAATGCTGGATCATGTGGTAGTTCTATTTTTAATATTATGAGGAATCTCCATGTTGTTTGTAAAACTCCTAGAAGAAAACATAGGGAAGAAACTCCTTGACATTGGTCTTGGCAATGATTTTTTGGAAATGACTCCAAAAAAACAAGCAACAAAAGCAAAAATCGACAAGTGGGACTATATCAAACTAAAAAGCTTCTGCATAGCAAAGGAAATCATCAACAAAATGAAAAGTCAACCTATAGAATGGGAGAAAATATTTGCAAACCATATATTGGATTAAGGGTTAATATCCAAATATATAAAGAACTCATACAACTCAATATGAAAGCACAAATAATCTGATTAAAAAGTAGGCAGAGGAAGTGAATAGACATTATCCCAAAGAAGACACCCGAATGGCTAACAGATGCATGAAAAGATACTCAACATCACTAATCATCAGGGAAATGTAAATCAAAACCACAATAAAATATTGCTTCACACCTTTTAGAATTGCTGTCATCAAGAAGACGAGATATATCAAGTGTTGAGGAAGATGTGGAGAAAAGGAAGCCTTTGTGCACAGTTGGCGGGACGTTTTTCATCTTGTTCTGTCATTGTCACTTTCAGTTCAAACTGGCTGTGTAATGCAATTCTCTTAAAACTTTTTTGGGTTTCCTATGAATGTTATTGGGTTAAATTCACTAGAGAAAGGCACATCTGTAAATCACTTTGGGATAAATACTTTTCTACATGAGCTTTTGCTTATACTGTTGAGCAATACTGCTTGGTATTCTTAGAAGCTATTATTTGTCATATCAGTTCTCTGAGGCACTGCCCTAGGTATGTTTGAGGTTTTAACAACAGATTTTTATGGTCACATCCTTGGTTTTATTATTAGACTGTTGTGATTTAATAGTAGAGCACTGAATAATATCCTGCAAAGATGTCCTTTTCCTAATCCCTGACACCTGTGGATATGTTACCTTACATGACAAAAAGGACTTTGCAGATGTGATTAAGTGAAATGTCTTGAAGATGGGGAGATTATCATGGATTATCTAGGCGGGCCCAATGTAATTACAAGGGTCCTTATAAGATATCCAGGAGAGTCGGCGTCAGAGAAGGGGATGTGATGACATAACCAGAGGTCAGAGTGATGTGGCCATGAGCCAAGGATTGTGGACAGTTCTAGATGCTGAAAAAGGCAAAGGATAGATTCTCCCCTAGAGCTTCCAGAAGAAGATCAGCTCTGGTGACCCTTGATTTCAGCCCTGTGGGACCCATTTTGGACTTCTGACCTCCAAACTGTAAGACACTAAATTTGTGTTGTTTATAACCTCTATGTTTTTGGTAATTTGTTATAGCAGCAATAGAAACTGATATAACTGTTTTCCTGAATATGCTTTGGATTTGGTTTTGCCCAGAAGACACTGCTTAATTTTAACATGTTTTGCCAGCTGGATATGCTGGAGATTTTCAAATCCAGAAGGTCATTGCTCTCTTACTTTCAGCATTTTTTTTAAAGCTTTCTCTTGCATTTTACTATAAGCATCAAGCAAGAACTAGGTGGTACCTTTGACATTCTACTTGGAAATATCCTTATATAGATTATAGAGTACATTAAGTATTTTATCTCTTTTCCAAATTATAACAGACACACTTTCTGCCATTACACAAACTTCTGCTTTCTCTTGTTTTTTGCCATTTATTATGAATAGATCACTGAGACTTATGTAAATTCTTCTCTGAATGATCAGTTAAGTTTTGTAAGGAACAGTTAGCTACCAGAACAGTGAGACTAAGTATGGGCAGTAGCTTTATGTTTTGTACAACCAGTGAAATAATAAAGAATTCAAATTAATTGTTTGGGCAATTTAATTTCAAGACTAAATTATTCAGATATAAAAATAAGAATTCTATTGATAAATGCAGGACTAATTCGTAGAATGATTATGTTGATTTTGTCATCATAGTTTATCAAATATTTAATTTATATTTATTCTATTTTGCTATAGTTAATGAAAATTTTATTTAGTTATTTAAATAATATTTGTTTTCTTCAATACTATATTGAACTACATATACAATGCATTTTTGAAGATATGGTTAAATCATATTTTGATTTACACAGTAATAGTATTTTCAGTATTTCTTAGTACGACATAATGTGTTATTCCGTAAAACGTTGACATACAATTTTATTTTGTTCATTCAGTTATGTGCATGTGTCTCAGTGCTGGTTTATGATGTCATAATAGTTTGGAAAAAATAAACTTGGAATTATATGCTTGCTTGGTAAATACGTGTCATTAAATAAACAGTTTCAGTTTAAAATATGATTTTTACTAAAAAAATACATTTGAATTAGCACAAATGAAGCTTTTCTTAAAATTTCTGTACATACTCTATTTCTCTAGGAAAATTTCTACTAGTCCCCTCTATTGCTATGTTTCTCATATAATTCATCTCACCGCTGATACACTATCTGTTCAAAAGGTAGAACTTATAAATTACACTTTTTCCTCAAAAAAAGGAAAATTCTTAATTGGTTCTTAATTGGACAGACACACAATGAAGCATGATGATATTTTATTGGTCACTGTTATGTATATGTATACTCAGAAAACACCTACCCAACATAATTTCTCAAAAAGCCACCCTGCTACCTGTCTCACCTGTCAGATTGACATCCTGTCCCCACTTCCTGCTCTAATCATCATTCTTTAAGACCAGTTGTTTTGTCTCTGGAGATGTGAAGTGAGATACAGACATGACATTTAGATTGCTAACACCTCCAACCATTAACAAAGAGTGCTCTTTCCTGAGTTAGTTGGTCACGAAGGAGTCAGGGCCTGAATGAATGTAATCCAGGTAAATTTACTCTATCAGTTATGGAGTGTTGACCAGAAATTGCTGACTTGCATGGACACCAGGCAGGGAAGGCACAGACAGCAGTAGGTCAGGGTGAGGACACTGAGTGCTTCAGGTTGGACCCAGGGGTGCAGGAGGGGACGTGAGAGGGCGCTGGAGACAAACCTGGCCTGTGTCAACGTTTGCCTGCAGCTGGAACACACCCCTGTGATTACCTGCATCCCTGGTTTGTGCCTGTCACACCTGTCATGCTGGCGCATCATCATTACAGCTACACCTTTTCTGTGTGTGCAGTCTGCTTGCTGCTAACTGCCCGTTCCTGTGCTCTGTGAAAACCTCCTCGCCTGCCCCTCCTCATCTGTGATTGGACCTCTGATTTCTCCTCCGTGTCTCCTCCGCTTAAATGCATTAAAGTTTAACTTGGTAATTGACTTCTATTCTTCTCCAACTAGCAGCTCTCATTTCTCCCTTGTGATTCCTCACAAAAGTAAATACCTCTTGGCATCTGTGATTTCTCTCTATTTGAAAAGAAGAAAAAATAACAACCTAAAGGTAAATGCAAATTTCTTAGAGTAATACAAATACTGGTAGTTAATGGAAAGAAACTCGTGATTGCTGGATGCCATGCATAAAATAATTGAATGTGAGACTGAAAAAACTAGACAAATTTACATCATTTGTGCGTAGATAGATTTACTTGTTTTCTAGCTAACTCACATGAGCTAATTCAGATATGAAAATTCCATCGGAATGAACAAACCATATGACAATCCAATTTGAGTATCATCATATCAGATCATGTTCTAGTTCCGATCATTTTAGAACACAGAAAAATAAAATAAACTATCTTATTTGTTCCCCCGAACTTATATTTCCTCTGTTCTATTTTTATTTAAAGAAATGGCAAGTAAAGCTTATTTCTTTTTTTAACAGAGTTAATTTTAAGCAGGACTCAGAACGTATGGAAAGAACACCTCATGAGTGTCCCCACACAACTGCTCACAACAAAGTCTATGAGTCATCCAGGATGTTTTTCTCACCTCCACATTCAACCCACTGGCAAGTCATTTGGCATTACTTCTGGAATATGTTTTAAATCTATCCATTTATACCCATCTCTCGTGCCACTGTCACAGGCCAAACTATCCTTATCTCATTTCTGACGTACTGGAGTAGTCTTCTAACTTTGTTTTTTTTCTATTTCCATGTTTGCTGTTTCTCCAACCTCCTAATTCATCCAGGCAGTCTTAACACTTCTTTTGAAGTCTGGTGAAGCCTTTGGGCCATTTCCCTGAATAATTGTTTCTAAAATGAAATATTTTTAATTACAGGAAAGATATTACATTTAAATATCCCCTAAATTATTTGTAGAATATAAATCAATTCATGTCACTATCCTGTTCAATGAATTCTCATTGAATTAAAAGAAAAACTAAACTACTTATCAAGACCAACAAGACTCAACTGATATCTCTCTCCAGAGTCTACCAGCTCATCCCTTGTTTACCAGTTTCTAGCTAAATATATTTTATTTTCCATTGATACCCAAACTTGTTCTGTCCTCGTGGTGTTTGAACTTGGTGTTCTCTATTTCTGTCTTGCATGTCACCTTAAACCTTATGCCCAGTCAGTACTCTTTTATTGTGCACTCAGTTTCCTTAAAATAAAGGTGCATAAAGTGTCGATTCTAACCTTATTGATTAAATTAGTAACAGTAAGTAAAAAATGGTCATTGCCTTTGAAGGCCACTTGTTGAAAGCTTCATTCCAAGTACCTTTAGATTTTTTTAATGATGTTTGCATTCTGTGAAAATTTTGACCTTTTTGAACATCACATACCATACATTGAATTCAGACATGACAAAAATAATTTCTTGATAAAAGTTATTGACAGTTATTGATAGATTTAAATGGCAGAGAATGGAGTTTTTTATTAATCTTTTGAAATTGATTTGTCTATGCTCCTACAAGATATAGAAGGATAAACATACTAATAACCATCTTTTTACTATATATGGGAAAATCCCAAACTTAAATATTAAAATGGATTACTTTGTGCTCTAACAAAGTATATAAAAAACAAGGCTATCCTTTAGCATATGCTCTGATTGAAATTAGTGATTCATGCAAATATTTCCTGGTTTAATTGGCTAAGCTCAGCAGTACATACTTATCAATGACAGAGAAAGGAGTTAAAATCACCACCTGCCTGCAAATTACTGAAGGATAGTTCAGGGAAGGGGATTAAGCTGGACAAGAGTTATTTATGAAAAGAGTCAACTGAGACCAAGGGCTGTCGCATTCATTAAACGAACAAGCGGAAGCTCCTACAACCACATTTTCAGGGCATTTCCTTAGGGTCAGAATTGCAACTAATGCCATTTTGTTCTGAAGTGGTTCACTGAAACTTAGTCTGGCATTTAAAATACTGGGCATAATATGATCGGGAATAGAACATGGTTGTGAGGTTCCTGTCAGAGAATTAAAGAACAAGTACCATCACAATATAGCTCAAATTCCCGATGAAGTTTGTCCAGATATTTGGATCTAAAATGATGAAGTTTTACCAATGTTGGACAAGTTCCTTTGTGATTTTATTGCATTTGATCTTGAGAATAGAGAGCAAAATTTCTCATTTTTACTTGCAAATAGTGATATGAGTAAGAAGATCAACACTTTATACATGAAATAAACTACAACTTACAAAGTTTTTCCAGATATACTTGCTAACTTATCTTTTCCCAAAGAGCATTTATGCCAGTAAAACAAATGCATGTGTTTTCATCACATATATGTTTATGTACACCCGAATAAAGAATAATTCTGTTTCATGTAACTCCAAAACTCTATGAATCTATTTTGGAAGAAAAATGAACAAATGCTTTAATTTTCTCTGTTATTTTGTTATTTTACCAGCTTAATATAAAGCAAATAAATATGAATGAACATAAATAATAATGTGAGTAGCAGAGACCTTGGAAATAAGGAAACTTATAAGATATGATTAATAATTTAGCTCAGGTAAAAATGATATGAATTTGTGCAGTTCAACATCTTCCTATCTTCATTCCAGCATTAACAAACATGTTTAAGAAAATATCTATGACTGCTAAATAGACATTGGAGAGGATATTTAACAAAAGTAGACCATGTTGTATGTTTGTGCTAAATTGGGGATAAGTGGGGTGGAAGCCGGTTTTATTCTTAAAAGGTCATGGTCATAACATATGGTCACCTCTTGTGTTAACAAAACAGAGTTGATAATCACAATTCAAAGATCTTGAA
Organism: Ceratotherium simum simum; assembly: GCF_057802395.1. Classification (NCBI taxonomy): domain Eukaryota; kingdom Metazoa; phylum Chordata; class Mammalia; order Perissodactyla; family Rhinocerotidae; genus Ceratotherium; species Ceratotherium simum. Next base: position 1,935,199 of record NC_141914.1, on the reverse strand, counting down.
AAACAATGAAACACTTCAGGGCTCTATCTGCGCACTACTGAATAGATTTTGAAATTCCTTACCATGTGTTTAAAAAGAGTACATTGTTGGAAATACATCTAAATACGCTCTGTGACTAGCATTTTATTTTGTGATTATATCCTCAGGATTCTAAAACTTGGCTGATCTCACACAATTTGTTGTCCTCCTCAAAAAAAAGAGCATTTCTTGGGCCGGCCCCGTGGCTTAGCGGTTAAGTGCGTGCTCTGCTGCTGGCGGCCCGGGTTCGATCCCAGGCGCGCACCGACGCACCGCTTCTCCGGCCATGCTGAGGCCGCGTCCGACATACAGCAACTAGAAGGATGTGCAGCTATGACATACAACTATCTACTGGGGCTTTGGGGGGAAAATAAATAAATAAATAAAATTATAAAAAAATAAAAACAAAAAAACAGCATTTCTTGACCGGGTAACAACATCAACTATGGCAACATCATTATGACAGATTCATTTAGATACGATCTTATTTGAGCTAAGGCCCCCCTGTAGTTAGCTTGACCATTGGATGATCCCTCTGTGTGGCAGTCTTCTTCTGATATTTGAGTACAGTTTGAGTAGCACGGATAGGCTTTTTTGTTGACTGCTCAAGAAGAAAGCATAAGACTTTTTTTCTAAGTAAAGTTGCTGATCGTTGCTCCTGTTAAATGAATAGCTAACAAATCCTGACAATACCTGTCTAGTGGAGAGTGGTAAGTCATGATGGTGGAGTGCAGGGTCTCTGAAGCTTTTCACCACCATGCTCCCCTGTTATGACCCTGAAACCTTTTTTCCCGGGACATATCAGTTAGGAGATGATAATGCAAATTGTTCCTAGACTCTTGTGGCTATGACTCACTTGTGCTTCAGGATCTAGTTCTCTCACCTGCCGTGTTATATCTGTCACATTTCATGTCTCCTGTTTGGGGTCATTGGGGCATAACAACTCTTTTATGCTGTTGCTGTGAATGTTGCAATGACAGCAGGGCCCTGGATATCCATTTAAGGTAGAAATGGGGCTCTTTCCTCTTGATGTTGAGGGGCCAGTGCCTGAGTTTAGAAGATGTCTCTCACAGGTGGTGAACACATCTCTACCAATAGCGCTGATGCATCCACATTCAGTGTGTCAAACCTCTGTTTTCTCTCTCCCTTTTTAGATATCCATTTGTAAGGATTTTTTACACTGTGACTGAAGTATGAGCGCATGAGAACTCACCTAGAGAACAGTCTTGGAGATAGTAAACACTTTCTTCTATTTAGAATCATCATTCTCTCCAACTTTGACTTAATGCCCATGAATCAAATTGGTGGGACTCTTCTTACTTTTTCCTTAGGGCGAATTCCTCCATGGGAGGCTCCTTATCTCTTCTTGCCCAGGCAAGCTTAATTTTCAGGCTGTGCACAATGTGGTTTCAGACTTGAATCCCTCAAGTCTGCCCTCAGCTGCGCCAGCCAATTCCCTTCATCATGACATGGGAAAAGACATTATAAAACACTTTGAAACAGGAAAGCATGAGTATATCCTGTTGAATTTTGTGGGATTGGCACAAAAGTGTGTTACTACTCTCTTTTTTCCTTTTATAGCCAGAAATAATATTCCCAGGTACTCCACTTTAAAGATACACTGCTGTTTATTTTTAAGCATTAGATGTAGGTTTCTTTAAGTACATTTTGCTCCACTGAAAGAAAAGAGGAAAGAGAAGGAAAATATCATAGCAATTACATTGTTCGATCAATTAATCTATTGATGTGTGTATGTATACACCTATGTGTGTGTTTAAGGCAATACCTGGCATTCTTGAACGGAAAATCAGAAAAAGAACAGGCAAATAGACAATATCATAGTAAGAATATTCCCTATTCATTTTGCTTCATTATTTAAACAATGTTAAATAAAAGTTATCTTCAGAGCTATTCTTTCATTGATGCATTCTCTCATTATCATTGCAACAACAAACATAAAATAGGAAAGTGTTAATGTACTGCCATGTCATTTACACCTGTACATCTATTCTACGCTTTTTAGCCTAGATTTGCTCTGTTAGTTATCAACTGCGTTTAGTTCCTCTTAGACTAAGCATTTGTTTTGGGCTTCAGTGTCATCTCAAGTTTTCTTCATTAATTTTGGCTCCCCAGACAAATTACAAGGTCAAAATAAACTAAGTTCAACCATCATATCTTTCTTGTTTCCTTAGCACATGACATTTATCTCCAACCGATACGTTTCTGTTTTTCCAATAACTGTTTAACAATTGATTCTCCATCCAATCTTAACAGCATTACCTTCTTTACTTTTGTTTGCCAAGGGTAAATGTTGTAGTAATTCCGTCCTGCTGTTGAACCCATCTTTTGAGGTTTTTGTGTCACTTTGCAGTTCTCTTATTTTCACTTGGCTCTTCTTTCTAGCACCTGCTTCCCTGTTGAGACTTCCTATTTCCTCATGAGCTTCAAATATGTTCACAATTGCTCATGCAAGCATTTCTGTGGTGGCTGCTTTAAAATCTTTGTCAGATAATTCTAGCCTTACTGCTGTCTTAGTGTTTGCATATAATTGATTGTGTTTTTTTCATATAGTGTGCTGTCTTTCTGGTTCTTGGTATGATAAATAATTCTTAATTGGAATCTGGACATTTGGGTTTTATGTTATGAGACTCTGGATCTTATTTAAGCTTTCTGTTTTAGCTGGTTTTCTCTGCCACCTGTCCGGCCAGGGAATGACCACCTCACTACTGCCAAGTGGGGGTAGAAGTCCAGCTTACTCACTTGGCCTCCACTGACACTTACAAAGGGGGCTCCTCATTATTGCTTAGTGGGATGAGAGTTGTGGCTCACACTAGGTGCCCTCTGACAGTTCCCTGACTGTCAGGGTTGGGAGTGCCTCTTACCTCTGGATGAGAAGTGTCCTCCTTATCTGGATAGTGGTGAGGGACCTTCTGTAGGCTCCTCTGATGTGAACCCCGGAGGGAGAGGGAAGTACTCCTCCTTACTGCCAGATGTGGGTAGAAATCCATGCTCCCCACACGGTCCCTACTGGTACCTTGGGGGCTTGTTACAGTCCATTGGGGATGAAAGTCTCAGCCCGCTCCTTCAACTTTACTGATACCACACCTAGAGGAGTTTGGGGCTCCTTGTTACAGCTGGGCAGGTGTGAAAGTCTAGGCCTCCTTGGAATCTGCTGGCATGGCTAAGAGCAGAGACACAGTTTTCCAATCCTGCAATATTTAGCCAGCTGGAGCAGTTATCCCTGAAAATTTCTGTCTTCCTATGCTGTGCTGCCGCATCTCAGGGCCCCTGGCTTTTGTTTGGGTTCTTGGGGCTTTCTTTTTTAGTTTGTGCTCAATTCTATTCTGCATTTTCAGTTTGTCAGTATCAAATCTGGAGTGTAGAAGGCAAAAAGAAAACCTAGGAAAGTTACTACCTTTGTTCTTTGGGACATGAGATTCCTAGCTGGTTGCTGTCTTCTCTCCACCTGCCAGTGTCTTCTTATATTTGTCTTGTATGTAATATCCAGGGTTTTATTTTCATGTAGAGGAGAGAATAGGGAAAAGTACTTAAGCTCCCTCTTTTTGGAAGTAGAAGTCTTTATTCTATTAATTTTTAACTTTTGCTGCCCTGGTTTTAATTTCTAAGAATTCTTTTTGAGTCTCTGTATGTTGATTTATTAGAGCATCACTGACCTTATGTAAAGAGTCAACACGTTCTCTTATCAATAGAACGATATTAATTATACATTTATTTATAATTTTCTTTTCTTTTCTATAATGACTCATTTACTTAGAATTCTATTGCTTCTTCTTGTGTGTTTTGTTCTCTTTCTTTTATAGTAAACATATTCCTCAAATAGTTGATTATCCTTGTCTGTCTGCTTTTATTTATATTTCCATGAGAAGCTAATCAGAAGTTCTAGGAGAGTGCACAGGAATGTTAAATGATTGGACTAATCTAGTGTAATTGAGCAGGGACTCATCCATTTCATTAGAGTCCTGTAAACATAATGATCTGTAATTTTCCTGTTTGGTCAGATGACACAGAAGTACTTGGGCCATCGCCACAGGGAACTGACAGTTAAGAAGACAAAAGAAAAAAAGGAAGAGAGAAAGAAAGAAAGAAAAAGACTTGGAGAACAACTTGAATATCCTTATTGAGATTGCAGAGGAAAAAACAAAATGATGGACATGATGAGTGAGGAGGAAATGAGGGTGAACACCCATGGAAGAGAGCCAAATAAGAATGACTTTCTGTTGGCGTAATGGACCAATAACACCAAATACAGATCTAGTAGAAGCGTGTAGATAACAAAATGTTAACCACATTCCAAGGGAAAATTATGAAAATAGACCAAATCCAAACACAAACTAGGAATAAAAGTCTTAGTGTAGAAAAAAGCAATCTGCCATCAATCCATGAAAACTCAAACAGTAACAGGTTGATTCTGTATTTCTCTTCATCAGAATTAAAATGTGTAATTTGTGGATATTATTGTTTTATTTTATTTTCGTGGAGAATAGTTATTTGGGACATTGCCTATCTAAAATCCATTTACATTTTATTCACACAGATCGGTCACCATTTGGTTGGGCAGAAATCATATATTGAATACCTTAGCGATTGTGGCTTTCTTATCAAGAGTCCATGTATTTGAAGAAAAGTCACACTAGAGAGTTAGGTATGTGGTAGTAATTCTAGTTTGGATCTAATCTTTTTAATAGCCTTGTTTTTAAGAACAGTTTTAGGTTCACTGCAAAATGAAACAGAAAATACAAAGAGCTGCCATGTACCTCATGGCCCCCGCACATGCATGGGCTCCCCCACTATCAACATTCCCACCAAAGTGGTGCATTTGTTACAGTTGATGAACCTACACTGACACATCATTATCACCCAAAGTCTATAGTTCACGTCAGGGTTTGTACATTCTGTGGGTTTGGGCAAATGTATAACATGTATACACCTATATAGTATCATACAGAGTAATTTCACTGCTCTAAAACTCCTCTGGGCTCTGCCTGTTCATCCCACCCTCCCCACCAATCCCTGGAAACCACTCATCTTTTTACTGTCTCCATAATTTTTCCTTTCCCAGAAAGTCATATAGTTGGAATCACATAGTATGTAGCCTTTTCAAATTGGCTTCTTTCACTAAGTAATATGTGTTTAAAGTTTCTCCATGTCTTTTCATGGGTTTGTAGCTCTTTTTTTTTTTTTAACACTGACTAATATTCCATTGTCTGAATGTACCACGGTTTGTTTATCCATTCACCTACTGAAGGACATCTTGGTTGCTTTGAAGTATTGGCAATTATGAATAAAGCTGCTATAAAGATCCCTCTGCAGATTTTTGTGTGAACGTGAGTTTCCAACTCACTTGAATAAATACTAAAGAGTATGATTTCTGGATCATATGGTAAGAATATGTTTCATTTTGTAAGAAACTGCCTAACTGTCTTCCACAGTGGCTGCACCATTTTGCATTCCCACCTGCAATGAATGAGAGTTCCTGTTGCCCCACATCCTTGCCAGCACTTGGTGTTGTGAATGCTTCACTTTTTGGCCATTCTAATAGGTGTGTAGCGGTGTCTCAGTGCTGTTTTAATTTGTCATTCCCTAATGACACGATGTTGAACATCTTTTCATATGTTTACTTGCCATCTATAAATCTTCTTTTGTAAATTGTGTGTTCAGATCTTTTGCCCATTTTTTTAATTGGGGTTTTCATTTTCTTATTATTGATATTTAATAATTCTTTTTATACTTTAGATAACAGTTTTTTATCAGATATGTATTTTGAAAATATTTTCTCCCCGTCTGTGGCTTATCTTCTCATTCTCTTGATAATATCTTTCACAGAGTAGAAGTTTTTAATTTTAATGAAGTCCAACTGAATTACTTCTTTCATGGATTGTGCCTCTGGTATTGTGCTTAAAAATTTATCACCAAACTCAATATCCTGTCTATTTTTTTTAACCTATTTGAAAGGCAAATTGACAATATGTATAAACAGTGGATCTTTTAATTGGTTTCCAGTGGCCCAATCAAAGTCAGATGCACAGTAGCAATAGTTTATAGAAAGTGAATGGTTAGATAATTTTTAGACTAGATGCAAAAATAAAAGAATGTTTGGTTAAATGCCACTTAGCTATTCAGGTGCTGGGAGAAGGATATTTGGGTATGTAATTGGCTGCCAGTCACTTTTTAACTCTGTGCATTTGCATACACACCCCCCACCCCCCATCCCACCCCGCAACACATATACACTTTCTTCCTTACTTAGAATCAAACGCTTTCCTTTAGTAAATCTGAATCTTCGTTTTCTTTTGGAGAAAGAAGGAAATAATCATTGTCTCCTTTTTTGAACTCTTTTGAACTTCTTTAGGGCAAACAGGCCACACACTATCTGTCAGTCTCTTTTCTATGATTCTAAAATTGCATTCGTATTGCATGTATCTGGTTATTTTCTCATCTTCTAGATGCTTCAGAGCAGTACAAGAAGGCTCATTTTTACTAATTTTCACCTTTTATTGCAGCCATAACTGGGTTAAGATATAAATCTGAGCATGGTGTAGTCAGCAGGGGTCAGGTACTCTGCAGGAAAGGAAAGGATGGAGAGGAGCTTGGTTACTGTGTCTCGCCAAGGCCCGTGACTCTAAACTAGGTGAGGAGATACAGGATGAGCAAAAGTGAGGAAGAACAGAGCATACGGAATGAGAAGAATTATTTCTCAGTGTAGAGATCGCTGAAATTCAGTACTTACTCTGTGGGAACTATGGAGCAACAGATGCTCCCTGCTAAGACTTGACTTTAAGAAGATTAACACGAATCCAGAGAGGCAGCCGTGACGGTAAGTACTCAAACAAGCCTCAGGGGATATGCTTGGGAAAATGGTCTTCAAGTCAATAAGAAAGCAAAAGCTTAATTTAAAATTTCTCATTAGTTGAGACAAGAAAAGATCTGAATAATATTAATATATTTAATTAACAATCAGATTTACTAATAGGAAATAATTTCACTCAATTGTCAGAAAAATAGATGTTCCAACCACGTTAGTCTTTCATAAAGTATTTTATAAAAAAATTTGTTGGTAGTCTCTAAGGTGATCTAAATTACCTAAAAATATTAAAAGTTATTTTCAATAACCTTGCAACTGAACAAGGAGAAAATTATTTCTCTTCAAATATTAATAGATTTGGTCTTAGATTTAACTCTAGATTTCTATGAGAAGACTTTCATATTTGAGGAGCGTTTAAGCCTTTTATATAAGGAGGGGTATTTATAAAACTACAACTATTTCACTGCCCATCTGGACTTCGATATCTCTAATGAACAGTTTAATCTGGAAAATATTAAGCCTAGAAGATGATGTTGCAATTCCAAGTGAGCTTATTTTGTGCGATAATGATGAATCACCAGGTTTACTATGGAATCTTATTCACAAAGAGCCTTCCTGTCCGAGTTCAGGGGGCCCTCTACTAACTGTCAGAGGATCCTGGATGTTCACTGTTTGTGAATAACATCTAGTTAAATCTGTTCCTGTGGACCAAGCTACTCAGACATTTTTGTTTGCAAAATAGCTTTTCTGAACTTCAAGCCTGAGTGACTTCTTCTTGATGCGAGTTAAATTCCAGTAAAGCTAAGGTTTTGATCATTGACAATGAGAAGCTTTCTAGGTGAGCAAACCCAATCACATTTCTTGTTTTCTAACTCACACTCTATGTGCAGTGAATATGTAGCAGTTATTTGTTGTTTGTAATTTTCTTTTGATATGGCATATTATTAAGAGTAATTTTTCTATTTTAACTATATTTGATTCATTTTCAAACAAATAATTTAGATATGCTAGCTTTACCATGTTTCAATTTTATTTGTAGATATTTATTTAAATAAAGCAATAGTATGATAGAACGACACTGAAGATTTTATGTCTGTGTGTGATGTATAAACTTATCTATGTATTAGACAAATGCATGCTATTCTTCTCAGCATGCACTCAATAATTTATAAAACAGTTGTCTTGATAAGGCAATTTATAAACTGAGGAATAGACTATTTTGAAAAAAGGTGAGAAACTATTCAAAAAGTGTTCTTAAGTCTTAACCTGAAATACACAAAATGCTCCTTTGGAGGCAAGGAGCAGTGATGGAAAAGACAATGCATAAACGTGTACCCTGACTTACCAAAGAAAATAATTGGGAAGAGGAGTAAAAATAATGTTTATACATGTATTTACAAATTATGGGCCATTTTTAAAAAGATGAATCAATTGTGGTAAATATAGATGTTGGGCGTAGTTAGAACATAAGGATTCTTATGAAATTACCCATTCTAAGAGGAAACCTGTTACATCAGTCAAGATCATGTACATATGCATCCTATTGGCTTTATTTTTCTGGAGAACTCTGACCATACAATCAATAAGAAAGCGATCTTCATCCTTATGGCTCGAAGGGCACAGGGAGCATGTAACATTAACAGAGATCAGGAGCGGGGGCCACACAACTGAAGATGGAACCCTAGCTGACAGAAGCTGGGACTACAATGGAGGCGCTGAATGTCAGAAACAGAGCTGTGGAGAAGACAGAGTCTCTGCCAGACGCGCTGCCCAGTGCTGTGAGTGGAAAGGGTACCCGGGTTTCTCCTTTCCTCCTGTCCTCCCATCAAGGACCTCCAGTGGCTGAACAGAGCGGGAGGGTAGTTTGCAAAGGAGTCAGGAGAATTATTTCCTATAGAAGTGAGGATGGAGAATGAATCTGAAAGAACTGCAGATGAACTGCACATCTGTGAAGGTGGAAGAAAAAGTCCTGCTGGAGAAGATGTACATTTGCATTGGAATTCGTGAACTTAAAGAAAGAGAAACACTGAAAATATTTGCAGCTCTTTTCAAAGCGCTATGAGTTATACGTATAAATCTCCTGGATAATATGGGCCTTGTAATTCTATATTATTTTATAATATAGATGTTGTACCATATTGCATTATAAAGAATCAGGGGAGAAAGGTGAAGAAGAGGCGGAGTCAAGATGGCGGCATAGGCAGACTCTGAACTCACCTCCTCCCGTGGACACAGCCAATTTACAACTACTTGTGGAAAAATTACCCCTGAGACAGAACTGAAAACTGGATAAGAGGAACTCCTGCAACAACGGACAATGCTAACTGGGGTAGAAGAGGCAGAGACTCCCTTCTGGAGAGGAAGGACGCCGCCTTCACAAGCCGCCAGCTTCACGGCCGCCGGGAGCAGCGCACAGGTACGCAGCATCCCTGGAGGCGCGGGGCCCTGAGCCGGGAGCACCCCTGCTGTGGGCATTTTGCGGACCCAGCACAATCGACACCAGCGGCATAATATCTGACTGTGCCTGCTACTAAAGCATTGGGGAGCACCCCCAGAAAACCCGGTTCACAAAGAAACTAAAACTGGCTCTTAAAGGGCCCGAGCACAAACTCACCCGTTCCAGAAAGCATCCTAAAATCACCAGAAAGAAAGGTGCACACTGCTTTGGTGACAAGAGACTCACCTAATAGGCCCTGAGTGCATCTCGGTGAGGGGTGAGACCTCTCCAGGGACTGGGACATTGGCGGCGGCCATTGTTGTGGCCTGGTGTGAGCATGCTGACACAGACGCCACTGGAGTTCTCCCTGAGGCCTGCTAGCCCAGGGTCTGCTCCACCCGCTAGAGCAATGATTTAATCCAGCTCAGCCAGGGCAGGCAGCCCACCCTAGAGACTGGCCCCACCCAACAACAAGCCCTCAGGCAACTTGTGGGCCTGCATAGATTGGTGACTGGATTTTCTGCAGCCTGGCAACTGAGCTGACTTGAGCGGGGCAGGGTGTGCACAAGGAGCGGGTGGAGAGTGTGGGGTGGTGGCGGAGTGTGGGGCTCCCGCCGTGGAGAGACTGGGTCCGCTTGGGGAGGTCGGGGCGCTCACACGGGGCAGGACTGTGTTGACTGTGTGTGTGGAACTCTGGGCGGCAGGGCTTGTCAGCTGCAGAAGACTTGTGCTTCTCAAAGACCCACATAGGAGGTTTGCCCCACCTTCCAAAGCCTGAAACAATTGGGTGCTCCTGTGCCTGAGGCCAGCCCCACCCAGCTGCAATCCTCAGAGAGCTGACAAGAGACCTAATAGGCTAGAGGTTTACAGCAATTCTAAGGCCCTGAGCCTAACAACCTGCCACACTGGGGGCCTAGTCACTTAAAAGAAATACTGCAACACAAATGTGGTATTAGAAATTGCAGCCAACTGTGCTGGGGCTCCCCACACCTGATAAAGAGACTGAAGGGCCCACAACAACTACAAGCAGCTGAGCATTACAACAGCTGGCCAGGAGCATAACTCAGCCTCCCTGGGCGCCTATAGGGAGAGCTAACAGGCCACAATAGAAGGACACACGTAGCCCACATAGGGGCCACCCCTGGAACATTGAGAACTGAGGGAAGTACACTGGAAGCCTCCTAAGGCATCACTTACATAAGGTCACCTATCCAAGAGCAGGAGACGTAGCTGACCTACCTAATACGGAGACACAAGCACAGGCAAAGAGGCAAAATGAGGAGGCAAAAGAATACATTCCAAGTAAGGGAACAGGACAAAACCCCAGAAAAGGAACTAAGTGAAACAGAAATGAGCAACTTACCTGACAGAGAGTTCAAACTAAGAGTGTTAAGGATGCTCACTGATCTGGGGAGAAGAATAGATGAACTCAGTGAGAATGTCAACAAAGAAATGGAAGATATAAAAAAGAACCAATCAGAAATGAAGAATACAATACTGGAAATGAAAAACTCATTAGAGGGACTCAAAAGCAGAGTAGAGGATACAGAAGAACGGATCTGTGAGCTGGAAGAAAGACTAGAAGAAATTACCCAAGGTGAACAGGTAAAAGAGAAAAGAATTAAAAAGAGTGAGGACAGTCTAAGGGACCTCTGGGACAACATCAAGCGCACTAACATCCGTGTTATAGGTGTCCCGGAAGGAGAAGAGTGAGACAAGGGGCAGAGAATCTATTTCAAGAAATAATAGATGAAAACTTCCCTAACCTAAGGAAGGAAACAGACATCCAGGTACAGGATTCACAGAGAGCCCCAAACAAGATAAACCCAAAGAGGCCCACACCAAGACACATCATAATCAAAATGTCCAGAATTAAAGATAAAGAGAGAATCCTAAAAGCCGCAAGAGAATGTCAAGTTACATACAAAGGAAACCCCATAAGGCTATCAGCTGACTTCTCAGCAGAAACCTTACAGGCTAGAAGAGAATGGCACGATATATTTAAAGTACTAAAAGGAAAAAACTTACAGCCAAGAATACTCTACCCAGCAAGGTTATCGTTCAAAATGGAAGGAGAGATCAAAATTTTCCCAGATAAGCAAAAATTAAAGGAGTTTATCACCAAGAAACCAGTGTTACAAGAAATGTTAAAGGGACTGATTTAAGGGGAAAGAGAAGACCACAAATAGGAAAAATTATCTATTTCCACGATTAGAACGTAATGGATACAAATGCACAAAAAGAGGTTAGATATGATATCAAAAACATAAAAGGAGGGAGGAGGGTAGTTAAAGAGTACAGCTTTCAGACAGAGGTCAAACTACAGTGACCATCAATTCTGTATAGAAGAAGTAAGGAACAGAGAAGGACTACTAAAACACTGAGGGAAAAAAAAAAAAAAGTTAAAAAATGGCAGTAAGTACATACTTATCAATAGCTACTTTAAACATCAATGGACTAAATGCCCCAATTAAAAGGCATAGGGTGGCTGACTGGATAAAAAAACAAGACCCATATATATGCTGCATACAAGAGACACAGTTCAGACCTAAAGACACTCACAAACTGAAAGTGAAGGGATGGAAAAAGATACTCCACGCAAATGGCAATGAAAAGAAAGCTGGGGTAGCAGTACTCATATCAGACAAAATAGACTTTAAAACAAAAACTGTAAAAAGAGACAAAGAAGGGCATTACATAATGATCAAGGGAACAATCCAACAAGAGGATATAACACTTGTAAATATCTACGCACCCAATGTAGGTGCACCTAAATATATAAAGCAATTATTAACAGACATAAAAACAGAAATAGACAGTAACACAATAATAGTAGGGGACTTTAACACTCCACTTACACCAACAGATAGATCATCCAAACAGAAGATCAATAAGGAAACATTGGCCTTAAACAGCACCTTAGAACAGATGGACCTAGTAGATATAGACAGAGCATTCCATCCAAAAACCGAAGAATACACGTTCTTTTCAAATGCACATGGAACATTCTCCAAGATTGATCACATATTAGGCCACAAAACAAGTCTCCATAAATTTAAGAAGATTGAAATAATACCAAGCATCTTTTCTGACCACAATGGTATGAAACTAGAAATCAACTATAGGAAGAAAATCAGAAAAGCCACAAATACATGGAGATTAAACAAAATGCTACTGAACAACGACTGGCTTAACGAAGAAATCAAAGAAGAAATCAAGAAATACCTGGAGACAAATGAAAATGAAAATACGACATGCCAGAATTTATGGGATACAGCAAAAGCGGTTCTAAGAGGAACGTTTATAGCGATACAGGCCTATCTCAACAAACAAGAAAAATCTCAAATAAACAATCTAACAATGCACCTAAAGGAACTGGAAAAAGAAGAACAAACAAAGCCCAAAATCAGTAGAAGGGAAATAATAAAAATCAGAGCAGAAATAAATGAAATAGAGACCAAAAAAAAATAGAAAAAATTAATAAAACAAAGAGCTGGTTCTTTGAAAAGATCAACAAAATAGACAAACCTTTAGCTAGACTCACCAAGAAAAAAAGAGAGAAGGCACAAATAAGTAAAATCAGAAATGAAAAAGGAGAGGTTACAACAGAATCCTCAGAAATACAAAACATTATAAGAGAATACTATGAAAAACTATATGCCAACCAATTCGACAATCTGGAAGAAATGGATAACTTCTTAGAATCATGCAACCTTCCAAAACTGGATCAAGAAGAAGTGGAGAATTTGAATAGACCAATCACCAGTAAGGAGATAGAAACAGTAATCAAAAACCTCCCCAAAAATAAAAGTCCAGGACCAGACAGCTTCCCTGGTGAATTCTACCAAACATTCAAAGAAGACTTAATACCTATCCTTCTCAAACTCTTCCTAAAAATTGAGGACGGGGGGAAGCTCCCTAACTCATTCTACGAAGCTGACATTACCCTGATACCAAAACCAGACAAGGACAACACAAAAAAAGAAAATTAAAGGCCAATATCACTGATGAACATCGATGCGAAAATCCTCAACAAAATACTAGCAAATCGCATACAACAATACATGTCAAAGATTATACACCATGATCAAGTGGGATTTATTCCAGGTATGCAGGGATGGTTTAACATTCGCAAATCAATCAACGTAATACACCACATTAATAAAATGAAGAACAAAAATCACATGATCATCTCAATAGATGCAGAGAAAGCATTTGACAAGATCCAGCATCCATTTATGATAAAAACTCTGAATAAAATGGGTATAGAAGGAAAGTACCTCAACATAATAAAGACCATATATGAGAAACCCACAGCTAATATCATCCTCAATGGTGAAAAACTGAAAGCTATCCCTCTAAGAACACGAACCAGACAAGGATGCCCACTGTCACCACTCCTATTTAACATAGTATTGGAAGTCCTAGCCAGAGCAATCAGGCAAGAGAAAGAATTAAAAGGGATCCAAATTGGAAAGGAAGAAGTGAAACTGTCACTATTTGCAGATGACATGATTATATATATAGAAAACCCTAAAGAATCCACCAGAAAACTTTTACAAGTAATAAACGAATATGGTAAAGTTGCAGGATACAAAATCAACATACAAAAATCAGTTGCGTTTCTGTACACTAACAACGAAGTAACAGAAAGAGAAATTAAGAATACCATCCCATTTACAATTGCAACAAAAAGAATAAAATACCTAGGAATAAACTTAACCAAAGAGGTGAAAGATCTGTACACCGAAAACTATAAAACATTTCTGAAAGAAATTGAAGAAGACACAAAGAAATGGAAAGATATTCCGTGCTCTTGGATTGGAAGAATTAACATAGTTAAGATGTCCATACTTCCTAAAGCCATCTATAGATTCAATGCAATCCCTATCAAAGTTCCAACAACATTTTTCACAGAAATAGAACGAAGAATCCTAAAATTCATATGGAACAACAAAAGACCCCGAATAGCCAAAGGAATCCTGAGAAAAAAGAACACTCCCTGATATCAAAATATACTACAAAGCCATAGTAACCAAAACAGCATGGTACTGGCACAAAAACAGACACACAGATCAATGGAATAGAATCGAAAGCCCAGAAATAAACCCACACATCTATGGACAGCTAATCTTTGACAAAGGAGCCAAGAACATACAATGGGGAAAAGAAAGTCTCTTCAACAAATGGTGTTGGGAAAACTGGATAGCCATATGCAAAAAAATGAAAGTAGATCCTTACCTTACACCATACACAAAAATTAACTCCAAATGGATTAAAGACTTGAATGTAAGACCTGAAACTGTGAAAGTTCTAGAAGAAAACATAGGCAGTACGCTCTTCGACATCGGTCTTAGCAACATCTTTTCAAACACCACATCTGACCGGGCAAGAGAAACAATAGAAAAAATAAACAAATGGGACTACATCAAACTAAAAAGCTTCTGCACAGCAAAGGAAACCATCAACAAAACGAAAAGACAACCTAACAATTGGGAGAAGATATTTGCAAACCATACATCTGATAAGGGCTTAATCTCCAAAATATATAAAGAACTCATGCATCTCACCAACAACAAAACTACCAACCCAATTAAAAAATGGGCAAAAGACCTGAACAGACATTTCTCCAAAGAAGATACACAGATGGCCAACAGACACATGAAAAGATGTTCAAAATCACTAACTATCAGGGAAATGCAAATCAAAACTACAATGAGATATCACCTCACGCCCGTCAGAATGGCTATAATTAACAAGACAGGAAATAACAAGTGTTGGAGAGGATGTGGAGAACAGGGAACTCTCATACACTGCTGGTGGGAGTGCAAACTGGTGCAGCCACTATGGAAAACAGTATGGAGATTCCTCAAAAAATCATCGATAGAACTACCATATGATCCAGCTATTCCACTGTTGGGTATTTATCCAAAGAAGTTGAAAACACCAATTTGCAAAGGTACATGCATCCCTGTGTTCATTGCAGCCTTATTCACAATAGCCAAGACTTGGAAGCAACCTAAGTGCCCATCAAGGGACGAAGGGATAAAGAAGATGTGGTATATATACACAATGGAATACTACTCAGCCATAAGAAATGATGAAATCCAGCCATTTGTGACAACATGGATGGACATTGAGGGTATAATCCAAAGTGAAATAAGTCAGAGGGAGAAGGCCAAATACCGTATGATTTCCTTCATTAAGTAGTAGATAATAACAACAATAAACAAACACATAGGGACAGAGATTGGATTGCTGGTTACCAGAGGGGAAGCGGGGAGGGAGGAGGGTGAAAGGGATAATTCGGTGCATGTGTGTGGTGATGGGTTGTAATTAGTATTTTGGTGGTGAACATGATGTAGTCCATGCAAAAATAGAAGTACAATGATGTACACCTGAAATTTTTGCAATGTTAAAAACCAATGTTACTGCAATAAACAAATAAACTAAAAAAAAAAAAAAAAAAAAGAATCAGGGGAAAGCATTGCAGAGTGAAAGATTTGCAAAGACACAGAATGTGCTTGACTGAATGGAAGGGCAGGTCGCTGTCATGCAGTAACTAAGTGAGCAGAAGCATTAGAGGAAGCGTGAGATTTTGTGCAGGCATTAGATTTTGCAAGGCCACATTAAAGATTATAAAATTTATCCTAAATGCTATGACAAGCTGTTAAAATGTTTTAAGCAGGGAAACATGATCATATTTTTCTTCAATGAGACCAGTCGTGGTCACTAAGTGGGAAATGTCCTGGAAGAGTGCACAGTGGTGATCGGAAACCAGTCAGGAGGTCATTCCAGGAAAGGGTGGTGGTGCCTTGGACTTGGCAGTGTAAGTAAGAAGAAAGAAGAGGAGAAATTAAAGAAACGTTTTATAGGGACACTGTGGTAGGCTGCACGACGGCCGCTGAGGACGTCCACATCCTCACTCCTGGAACCCGTGCCTGTGGGAGCTGACACAGTCAGAGACTTTGTATATGTGATTAAAGTGAGGATTCCGTGATGGGGAAGTTATCTAGGATTATCTCCGTGGCCCAAGGTAATCACAAGGGACCTTATAAAGAAAAGAGGGAGGCAGGAGAGTCAGAGTTGGAGGTGGATGGTGAAAGCAGAGGTGAGAGAGAGTGAGATTTGAAACGCCACACTGCCTACAGGAAGGGTCCACGTGCCAAGGAGTGCAGGCAGCCTCTAGAATCTGGAACAGGCAAGGGAATGAAGTCTTTAGAGGAACACACCATGTGAACACCCTGAGTCTAGACTTCTGGCCTCTGGGACTGTAACAGAATAAATTTTTTCTGTTTTTTGTGAGGAAGATCAGCCCTGAGCTAACATCTGCCAATCCTCCTCTTTTTGCTGAGGAAAACTGGCCCTGGGGTGACATCCATGCCCATCTTCCTCCACTTTATATGGGACGCCGCCACAGCATGGCTTGACAAGCGGTGCCTCCGTGCGCGCCCAGGATCTGAACCGGCGAACCCCGGGCCACTACCGCGGAGTGCGCCCACTTAACGGCTTGAGCCACGGGGCCTGCCCCCAAATTTATTTTGTTTTAAGCCATTAAATTTGTGGTCACTTGTTATTGCAGCAGTAGAGAACTAATATAGAAACTCAGAGGATGTTGGTGTTGGTTTGAATGTGGGGGATGAAGGACAGGAGAGGTGCCAAAAAGTGTCTCACTGGCTAGTAAATGGAGATCTGTTTGAGGTGCGGGAGACGGGAGGAGAAGCATCTTTAATACGTGGGCACGCTCAGTTTCAGACACACACGAGATGACCAAGGTCACATCGAGTGTGCTGTTGTCTTTGTGAGTGTGGCGCACAGAAGCAGAGATAATTCTGGCAATAGTAATGTTAGAATTACCCAGTGGATGGAATTTAAAATCCTGGCTATAGTTGAGATTCCTTGTGAAGAAAGTGATGTGTGAGAAGAGGAGGCTCACGATTGGTCTCGAGACACTTCAACCTCTAGAAATTAGATAGAGGAGACAGTACTACACATAATATTAAGAATTAATCAGGAAGGAAGAAGGAAAAACCATACATTGTGTTTTAATGGAAACTAACACAAAAGAGTTTAGGGGGAAGAAAGGATAAATTGTGAAAAGAATATTAAGACGTGGAGAAAACAAAATAAATATTTAACTCTTTAATCCTTGTGTTTCAAATTGCTATTAAAAAAGAATAAAGAAGTCGCTACTTAACGTGAAAACTACTGTGGTAAAAATAAAACGTGCCTTGGAATAATTGCCAGTGTTGTAATGACTGAACCTTGGGTGTTTCTGGTCCCGCTAGGTCTATTGAGATTCCACCTCCACCGTTGTTTATTCTTAATAAATGTTTTTCTCTAACGGAGTCACCGTAATAGATAGAATTATACTGGATTCTGTATTCTTTTTGTTTTCTTTTTTAGAGTTCTTATTTTGAATTTCTATTAGGTTTGTCAACTTAATTCAAGATTGAAAATTTCTTGTTTTTCTCTACTTTACTTCTTAATCAAAATTTAATATATTAGTTCAATCTATCAGTGAAAATTAATATACTCTTTAGGTAATGCATGTATTTCCTATCATTGTCATTTGTGACAACCACTGATAGATCTAGCTACTACTCAGTATCCCTAAAGAAAAGATACTTATTCAGTGACAGATATTTTTCCAATAATATTTGTAGGCTCTCTGATGTGACTTTTTTTGTGTGTATCTGTTTAATTTTGTTTTTCTCTTTTACCCACTTCTGTCAGATCTCTTAGGAGCTATTCAGCTTCTGAATTTAAGAGAAGTTGACATTTGAATGGCTCTTTCTAAATGCCAATATAATGAATTCTTGCAATTGGAAATGTACTCAAATTGATGACTTGCATAAGTGGATGCACTATACTTGTCCCATCTCAATGCCTACAAGTATATATTATTATGTATTTTCTCCAGTATTCATATATTGATTTTGAAAATTTCATTTCCACCATAAAGTGGACAATAATTTATGAAACAAAAACAAAGCTATTTAATATAAAATTTCAATATATGAAATAGATGAACTCTAGCAAATATACATATACATGATACAGGAAACAGAACAGAGGTCTACAGATGAATCATATAATTTTTTTTATCAAATGTTAGAATTTAGATAGTTAATGAAGAGGTGATGACAATTAGGCATATAATGTGTTAGTGGGTTAAAATAATAAATGGGAGCTTATTCTTTTATAAATATGTCATACCTATGAAGGTAGAATTAAAATTTGAATTATATAAATTGTAATTACCAAATTAATACATAAAATTAAAATTCACATTAAATGTCATTAAAGATATAAAATCCCCATGTTAAAAAATATTATCCAAATGTGAAGATTAAAGTCTATTCTACTGTGTTTTCAGATTATGATATACGCAACTTTAGATTTTATAGGTACCTTTCAATACCTCTTGATCAGATTAGCTGTATTGTAAGTGTGGCTGTCTTAAATTAATTCAGACAAAGTGATATCTTGATAAAAATATGGTTTCTCATCTGAATTTCGAATGCTTGATCTCTCATCTGAACTATCCCAATGTGTTTTTTGGCATTTTGTTCTGAATTTCAGTATATGCCATTTTTAATGTGAATGGTAATACCTAATCTCCCATTTTATAGATGTTTATGGGAACCGAACAAGATAATATACATAAATATGAAATAAACATAAGTTATACAAGTAAAAGAAAGTGTTATTTAGATTTTAAAAGTTCTCATTACATGAGGAAAAACATTTTGTAATTATGTATGATGACGGATGTTAACTAGACTTATTGTGGTGAACATTTTGCAATATAT
This sequence comes from Ceratotherium simum simum, assembly GCF_057802395.1. Lineage (NCBI taxonomy): Eukaryota > Metazoa > Chordata > Mammalia > Perissodactyla > Rhinocerotidae > Ceratotherium > Ceratotherium simum. The sequence goes on along the minus strand of NC_141914.1, from coordinate 1,916,106 downwards.
ACAAATAATGAACCATGTTGTACTCCTGAAACTAATGTAATGTTATATATCAACTACACCTCAATAAGAAAATTAATATAATAAAATAATTACATATAATTTTACCTGTTACATTGCTATAAAAAAAATGAGGCACCAATATTTTGTTTAGGAATATTATGACATTAAAAAACTTTAGCTTTCTGAAAAAATACTTTCCATCTCTTTTATATAATCCAGAAAAATAAAGTCTAAAAAAAAATGTTTTTAAAGAAACTTAGCTGAAAATTCATAAAATAACTGCTTTTTCTGTTAACATTACCCTTTCATTTCTACTTATGATTACCACTAATTTAATTATTACATTTAGATACTGTTTCCTTATTTCACATATCGCCTAAGCTAGAACAAATTCTGAAGAACTCACTCTACCCTCATTGCTCTCTCTGTATTATAGGAAAATATGGTCATGATAATACTTCCATCTTTAAAATTCAATGTAAACATTCAGGTATTATAAAGTCTGTAACAGTGAATAAATACTCTATTTTAATTGAGTAAGTTTTTAGAAAACTTACTTATGTAGAACATTTTTTTCTAGAAATATATTGACATCTCATGTGATTATAGAGTTCCCAGGATGGTATGGGATGTAAAGCTGCAGAGCTCATGTGACTTTTGATTTATAACAGCCTGCACTTGCTTCTCCGTCTGCAAGCTAACTTTATTTGTAGTATCAGAAGGCCACAGTGGAGAAAGTGTACGCTGTATTCACCAAATATTTCACAAAAGTCGATTTAATACTAAATGCATTTCTTTAAATCTAGCGTTTGGTGAGATTAAAATTAAAAACAATATAGAAAAAAAGGCAAACAATTTAACTCTAGCTTTATTGAATATTGTTAATCGTTAAAAATTTAACATTATTAGAGATGACATTTTAAATCATATTAATATGTTGCTGTGGCTGAATTGTGTCCCCTAGAATGTATGTGTTGAACCCCTTAACCCCCAGTACTTAAGAATATGACTGTATTTGGAGTTAGGGCCTTTAAAGAGGTAATTAAGTTAAAATACAGTCATTCGGAAGAGGGAATTAGGACACATGGAGAGACACTGGGGGTGCGTGCGCACAGAGGGACCCCTGTGTAAAGAGTCAACAAGAAGGCGGCTGTTTGCAAGCCCAGGAGAGAGGGCTCATAGGAAACCAGCTCTGCCGGCACCCTGAGCTTGGACTTCTAGCCCCCAGAACCAGGAGAATATAAATTTCTGTTGCTTAAGCCACCCAGTCTGTGGTATTTTGTTGTGGCAGCCCTAGAAAACTAATACTTATGGAATTCTTTAAAGTGTTTTGGAAAGAAAGGAAGTACAGAAGAAAGAAAAGAAAGGAGCCAGCACTTCTCCCATGTAGAAGCAACCATCAACATCTTTTATCAACTTCAGTTTCATAACAGGAAGGGCATCTTTAAGAGACAGTGTGAGAATGGAGGTTTAATAAAAATTATCTGGCCCTTCTTTGAGATGGAAATAACGGGTGAATGACCCTTCTTTGGGATAGAAGTAATGAAGATGAAGTTACAGCACGTGCAGTTTGGGGATTCTGCTAGTTAACGGTGTCTTTGGAGAAAAAGTCTTAATGTGACTCAGAAAACTAAGTCAATATCATCTGCTTGCAAGAAAGTTAAAAAAAGTTCTGTGAAAGCAAGGATGTAAGCCAAATTATTCTCAGTCATCTGTGGAAAAGACCCCTAATTTCCTTCTTCCTTTTAATATTAAGACTGTTAAGTTTTAGCTAGGCACCTAGTCACCCCCTGGAGAGTACCGTTCCCAGCCTCCCTGGTGGCTATTTTCTAGTCCATGACATCTAATCATAAATGATGTGTCCAACTTCCAGTCATTTCCTTAAAGACAGAGTCACTAAACTACAACTTCCAATTAGGATATCAACACTTGCAAGAAATTATTGCTCCCAACCTACACACAAGAGCAATCTGGATAAGTTAAAACAGTGTAATTTTTCAAGCCTATCAGATAGCTGAGTGTGCAAAGAAACTGAAATGAACCAAATTCCAGAATGTAAGTTGTCATTTCTAGGAGAGAAGTGACCATCTCTGCCTTCATCCTTGATGGAGTAGTGGGGCAAAGAGGAATACACTATAGATGGGATTAAGAAGCACTGAGCCATATTTGAATCATATTTAACTAGTGTCAAGTGGCCTGGCATGAAAGATTAAAATCTGAGGGAACCTCAGTCATAGAAGTCATCTGAAGCCACTGGCCAACACTTTCCCATGGACCTTTAACAAGTGCCCAGAGATAGTAGACCAGAGACTGGAATCAGGGCAGGGAAGCTGAGAGACCCCCAGTCCAAACACACTACTCTGTACGTGAGAGGCGATGGCCTGCTACCAGCTGCAGTCAGGAAAAGAGAGCCAAGGGCAGTCCTGTGAGAAATTTCGGGCCCTCACTGCATAAGGCGGGTTATGGAGGGGACAGTGCCCCTCTATTCTTCTGAGGAATAGGAAGCTGCTGGTGGGAGGGAAGAACAAAGCCAACTAGAGTAACCTCCATACCTGGTGTCCACATGCAAAGCAGAGGGCTCTCCATAGTTAGGGAGGCTGGTATCTTGGAGGCAGATCATGTAGTGAACACCAGAATCCTTGCTGTGCTCAGATCCAGTGCTTTGCTAGAAGGACAGGTCCTGATGGTGCCTTCTAGACATTGGGAGCTAGTGGTGAGCTGATCGACTGAGGCAGTAACAAAGCCACACTTGGCTCGGGTACAGATTTGACTGACTCACTTACCACACCAGCTCCCTGAAAGAAACAGGATCATGACTTTTCCTGGGAGCAAGTAATATTTCCTGCAGTATCCCATTTTTAAAGCAAAATATCTAGCATAAAATCAAAAATCAAGAAGCAAGCAAGAGAATTTGACCCATTGTTAAGAAAGAAAAAAGTTAGCAGAGGGATGACCTAGATATATGAATTATCAGTGACAAAAGTGCCAAAAAGAACTAAAAAAAACAAAATCTCTGCTGTTCCTTTGAATCATATAAAAATGAGCTCATTATGGATCATATGGTCTTCATGTCAGCACCACCTCTGTAAGAAGTCATCCATTGTTCACATATATGTCACCTGTGTATCGTGCGTACATCTAGGTCATCTGTGTGTGCACCTGTGTATCATGTGTCTGCACTTTGGATACTTACAAGGTGCTTGCTCTATCACCGATTTTCAGTGGTTTTACTGTCGTGAGCCTAACATTAAGCCACGGTTATAAGAGATTCCAGTTATTCAAACATGGCCAGAAGCCAGCTCATTGTATATATATCTTAGGTCTAAAACTTATTTTCAAATGGGTCAACCTATCTATATAAGAATATAAACCTGATGGTCATTGTATGTATATGTTTTATATAATACAGCAGTTGATCTTTGTATCAGTCTTTCAACTTTTTTATGTATTTGAATTTTTTTCCATAATAAATGGTGAGTAACAAAGGAATATGACAAATTCTTTTCTTCAAGGAACTATGACTTGTTGCACTAATAAGCTTGAGAAAAATAAGAACAATGACAAAATAGTGCAACATGGCCTTGTGGAAATTATATTTAATCTTGTACTTGATGGATTACTAACATAAAAGTGGTTAAAAAGATGTAATCTATTGACGTTTTGTCTCCATGGTGTATTAAATATATGTCACCAACTTAGAATTCATAGAAAATATGAATAAGTTCTCTAGTTAAGATCATTCTTATTCTATAGTGAAGTAAATACTTCAAACCCTCTTTCAGTTGTGCATATAATTTATATTATTTGTAAAACACATTTTGTGTTTTTCTGAATGATATAAACCACAAGAAAATATACTTTATGTTATAAATGATGCCAAGAGCTGTGTTTAGAGGCTAGAGGGCTGTAATAAACCCAAATACTGATTTCAAAGAGGTTCTATATTCCTAGTTTAAAATTTTCAAAATACACATGGAAAAAGAAAACAAAACCAAACAATGTATTACAAGCAACAATTATTAAATAGAATGAGTATCATGGATGATAAGTGAAAGAATGGCAAAAAAAGACAAGCTGCATCATTTGAGAAGCCCTCAGTTAAGGTTTTCATAAAATTCACACCACCAAAAAAATGAAACAGAAACATTGAAAAATTGTTTAAGCAAAGGAAAATCCCTTAATCTAAATTCTTTTTACATTCCCATCTTTCTCTGTAGTCAGAGCTAGCATACAATGTTTTGAAAAGAAAGCAAGTCTTTAGAGATCACAAACAACCAATTTCACACTACAAGCAGTCGTAAATAGAGCTAAATTCCCTTTAGTAATACACTATTTATCTTTGTGCTTCGTTGAGTTCAAAGAAAAGCATTTTTCAGAGTTTAAGCAATTAACTTCTCATTTTTTTTCTATTCTAGAAAGGACGTTATCAGAAAAGCGTGGGATTAGGAAGCCACAGAGCTATCAGAGCTATTCTTAGGGTATGAAATTTCAATTTAGCAAAACATGTAAAACCCTAAAGGCAGTTAAGACCCAATACAGGGAAACCATTTTGTTTTCACAGTATACTTATTTTCCATCGTCACTGACCCAAGTGATTTTCTGCTAAATTGAAATGAGTAGGTATTAGTTTCAGAAATTATTCTGTGCTGTATATACATTACCAAATCAATGCTATGGTTTACCTAGAAAATTTCCTGAAAAACCCTGTCAACGTACTTGTATAAAACAAATCTCACAATGTAGACATTTTATATTTGACACCTGAATTTGATTTTAAAAGAAGCTGAAATGCAATAAGTTTATTAAATATGTACCTCATATCCTTAAGGAAGATTAGAAATTTATCTGTTACCAAATGACTACCTGCTGGAATAATTACAATTTTTTGCCCTATGCTTATGGAAACCTATACTATTTTAATATTCATAGATTAAAAGATAATTTATAAAATAATTCATAGATGCATAAAAGTTAGTTATATAAAATGGAGATTAAAAGATTCTACTAGAAGAGAGGGTTTGGAGAAGATGGTGATGACCTGGTCATAGTTACTGCTCCTTTTTATCTCCCCAAATTCTCCAAAAGCAGACAAAGATACCAGAATAGTAAAATTGAAGATTCTTAGATAATATCTATAGCAAAACTTGGTGGCAGCATATCCTTACAGGCCATAAATACAGGTGAGTGGGGACACACCACTGGAGCTACAACAGAGATGGGGGCAGTATCTGTATGGGAAGAAGCACAAGGAACTAAACTTGGCTTCTGCTGAAATTTCCAGTTACTGGAAAACATGTTGGGCCAGTCTGAAAGAGCAATGGGAACCAGGAGAGTTATTCAAGATTGACCTCATGGGTAATGCAAGACTTACAGTGCAGGAGCAGTTAGAACCCTATAAAACACTCTTAACTCAACACCCTGCCAGACAAAGCTCAACACCATGGAGACACTGTAGGGGGTAGAGTCCAAACTGACCAGGACAGGCCAATGGGGCCAAAGATTGGTCAGTTCCCTGTAAAAGGCAGGAGGAGAAGCAGAGGTGACAGATTTCATAGTACAAAGCTATGCATGCAATTTCATTTTGAAACCATAAAAGAAAAAGCTGGTAAAAGAATGGAATTATAATATACGAAAATTTGATAAGATATAGCTAAAATAGGGCTTAGAAGAAAAGTCATGGTTATAAATGCTTATATTAGAGGAAAGAATGTTCTAAAATCAATGACCTAACATTCCACTTTAAGATATAGTAGAAGAACGTTGGGGTGCATATATCTGTTTGAATTAGTGTTTTCATGTTCTTTGGATGAATTCCCAGTAGTGGAATAGCTGGATCATATAGTATTTCTATTTTTAATTTTTAAAGGAATCTCCATACTGTTTTCCATAGTGACTGCACCAATTTACATCCCCACCAGCAGTGTATGAGGGTTCCTTTTTCTCCACATTCTTTCCAGTGTTTGTTATTTCTTGTCTTTTTAATAATTGTTGAACATGGATAGACGTTGAGGGTATTATGCTAAGCGAAATAAGTCATATGGAGAAACACAATTACCATATGATCTCATTCATATGTGAAAGATAAACAAACAAACACATATATAAGGAGAATAGATTGAAGGTTCCCAGCAGGAAAAGGGGTTGGGGGAGAGTGAAAGGGGTAAAGGGGCATATGTTTATGGTGATGGTGGAAAATAGACTTCTGGTGGTGAACACAATGCAGTCTATACAGAAGTTTAAATATAATGATGTACACTTGAAATTTATATAATGTTGTAAGCCAATGTGACCTCAATAAAATAATTTTAAAAAAAGATAAAATAAAAGATAGAGAAAAGTAATACAAAACACATAGAAGGAAGAAAATAATGAAGCTAAGAGCAGAAACCAATGAAATAGATAAAAATGAAAATGAAAAAGTTCACAAAGCCAAAACCTGGTTTTTCTAAAATATCAACCAAATTAACAATCTCTCTCCCTCACCTCTGTGAAAACCAGAGAACAAAAATCAGCAACAAAAAAATAAATAAAAGCATTTTCAGAAAAAGCCTACAGACATGAAAATAATAATTAGATAATACTATAAACAACTTCATGCCAACAATTTGACAACTTAGATAAAATGTTTAAATTGCTTTAAAATATAATTTACAAACATTACATAAGGAAATAAAAACTGAATGGATCTATGTCCATTGAATAAATTTAATTTATTAATATAAACCTTTTCAAAAAGAAACTTGAGGTCCAGAGGCTTTCACTGATGAATTCTATCAAACATTCAAGTAAGAAATGGCATTAATCTGACGTAATTTTTTTTCTGCAAGTAGAAAAGGAAGGAATATTTCCTAACTCAATTTATGAAGCTAGTGTAACCCTACTAGAAAAATCTAACAAGGCCATTGCAAAAATAAAATTACAGATCAATAATGCTATGATTATTGGCATAATAGTCTTTAAAAAATATTAAAAAATCAAATAAACTAGAAAAAGGACAATATACCATGCCTGAGTAGAGTTTATCCCAGAAATTCAAACTTGGTACAATAATACAAGACCAATAAAATTTATTGAACACTGCTTATGTTATCAGGCAATGTTATAAGTGCTTTACATATATTAAATCCCACAATAAATATTTAGAAAATTCAGACATAATTGGTAAGTGGCAGAAGAGAAATACAAATGGAGAGTATTTGGCTCCAGAATCCATACTCTCAATCCCTATATTACGTTGTGACCAAATGGCTGTTGGACATAATACATCAGATTTTACCTAAAATTCTTCCTCAGTTGTTCAATATTCAGTTTTATATAATCACTGTAGATTTAGGGTTCACAGTGTTCATGTATCTGTGTGATAAGAGTATTTGGCTTGTGTTATTGGCATCTCAAATAATTCAGACACTATATACTATAATCATTTCAATAAGGGAAATTTAAAGATATATATATATAGTTTATAGAAAGGAATAAAAATCAGGTGGAATAGCTACGTTTCTGTAATTCTTAATATTAGAAATAATGAAATAATACCTCAATTTCAGAGGAAGATATAGTTTTCCTATAAATGCATATTCTGCCAAGATGAGAAACCAGAAAGATAATCCCAAATACTCAGCAAAACAATATATTGATGCTGCATTTTTTTTTTGGAAAAATTTTTAACAGTTGTAATCTTGACCGAGAGAAACATAAAAAATAAGAATGTAAGGACAGTGACGTTAGAATAAAATTGAAATAAAAGTTCTAGTGTGAAAAATATAGTAAGTCCACTTGCTTCCATTTTCCCTTTTTACTATTTTTGCTTCGGATAGTGTATTGGTTTTGCATGTGTGCTGACTCTTATCACTTGATAATGATTTTCTTGGGTACTGTTTCCGGGGGGATTCTGGGACTGTATCTGAGCTACTCAGGAAAGATTACCGTGATGAATTCAGGATGTTTCCACTTCTATCACTGCAGTTAAATACCACCTAAAAACCGAACATGCCCAGTCTTTTTTAATACCATACTTGTAACCCACAGAAAACTGAATATCACTGTGATTAAAAATCTTAGTTAAAACAAAAAAGAAAATCTCCTGTCTTAAAAACTATTATTGTGTTGAGTTATAGGTGGTGCCTCTGTTATTATATATTAGTGTTTCTCTGCCAGAGAGACATTTTAAACAGAATATTTCCTGTAACCTGAGGCAGTAATCATTGTAATAGCGTATTAGTTTCCTATGGCTGCTATAACAAATTACCACAAAACTAGTGGCTTAAAATAGAAGCCATGTACTCTCCCCCAGTTCTGGAGGCCAGAAGTCTGAAGTCGGTATCACTCGCCAAACCAAGGCATTGGCAGCGCCGTGCTTTCCCTGGAGGACTGGGGGAACCTGCTCCCTGCCTCTTGCAGCTTCTGGGGCTGCTGTCATTCCTTGACTTGTGACCACATCACTCTACTCTCTGCCTCTGTAGTCACCTTGCCTTCTCCTCTTCTGTCTGTGTGAAATCTCCCTCTGCCTCTCTCTTATAAGGACGGTGATTGCATTTTGGGCCCACCCAAACAATCCAGGCTAATCTCCCTTCTCAAAATAGTTAATTTCATAGTCTTTTGCTATGTAAGGTAACAGTCACAGATTCTGGAGATTAGTGCCTGAAATTTTAGGAGGACATTTTCAGCCTAGTGCAAATGATAATTGTAAACACAAGAGTAATAACAATATCTAACATTTATTGTGTGCTCCATTGTGCACCATGCTCTGTGCTAAGTGCCTTAAATATATTATCTTATTTAAATATATTATGTCATTTAGCTTCACATAATCCCAACGAGATTGCATTGTCTGTGGATCACTGTATTGGACCAGCAATTAGAAAATTTAACAAACTTAGAAATAAGAGATTAAATGCAATTGTGGTGATACTCATTGATGATAGAATAGAACCTTTGAGCCAAATTAGGAAATATGTAAAAGTGGTGGAATTTAGTTAAATATAACAAGCAAAATGCAACAGAAGCCTATCAGAAAATAAGAAAAGATGATACCCTTAGAAATTTGAGATAAGAATATTTGAATTTAAAAATAGGTATCTAGACAAAATGAAATTATTTTTTGAATAATTGCAATATAATCTAAGATATTAAATGGCTCAAAAATATATCATTGAGATATATTTGTTTTATATTCAGTTCATAATTTTACATCAAAATTTAACACGGAAAGAAAGTACCAAGTACAGGAAATTCAGAATTAAAAGAAAAACTGCAGGAGTCATATCTTTGATTATAAAATACATAGTGCATATTATATGTTGTAATTTTTCAAACAAGGAAACAAATAAACATAAAATTTAATAACGGATGAAGAACTAATGCCATTCAATAAAAAATAATGAGATTTGAAGTAAAAGCTAAAAAATGACGGTACACAAGAAAGTAACATTGCATATATTTTGTATCATTAATAAGACATAAATAAAAGTTATGGTACTGTTCTTGGATTTGACAGTCGAATATGTGGTTTTTACTATAATATATGATGCAATAAGAATTGTCTTCTTCACATAGATTCCCTAAAAACTAGCTTGAGGCAAGGCTTACACGCTTCATCTTCATTGGTTACAATCCAGTGAAGCAAGAGTGTTGAAGAAAGGAAGTATAATAAGCTAGGAGAGAGAGCAAGTACAAGGTGGTGCATTACCAAGCTCATCCCAGTGTCATACGAAACTTATGAGGTCACATTTGCCATCCCTGGTGAGCCCTCAGAACCATCCATCTGGGCCAGAAGAATGAGCAAGTAATCTGTTGGCTCCTTCTCATCTCCTATCTCTCATCTCACTGTGAAAAGTTAAGTGCATGGTGCTTTAACTTCACATCCGGTTTATGTTATCTAGCCCCTCTTGGCAGCCAGAGTCTCTCTGAATTAGGATTATGTTATTCAGTACTTCTGTAACAATCCAGTCTCTGAGTTGGGTTGGTCATACCTTGAGGCTGGAGATTCTGTAACTTCCAATTCGGTTATGACGTTGAGTTATAGTGAAGCCTGACTCTTGCCATAGAAAGAGTATGAAAGAGGCAGTGGTGTTAGGTGCAGAGGCAATGACAAGGGTGACAAGGAGCTCGGCTGTGGAATTGACCTCTGACCAAGAAACACACCAAGAGGCCAGGGCCAGTGGGAAGGCAGGGCTGACCAAATGCTGAGAGGGCATAGGCTACCCCTGCACTGCTCAATCTACTAGCACCTTCTTATTAGACCTGAATCTTCCTTAAGAACATGCTGCCATCATTTTCTCTTCAAGTGTGGAGGTGCAACTCCAATTCTTAAAGAATGACCTGTTAGAATTCTGAGAAGGTATCTAAAGAATATAATCAAACCAAGTTACCATATCTGCTGGAGGCTACTGCTGGTCCTGTGGCCTTAACTAATATTCATATTCTTCCTTCTCCATCACCCACTTTAGATTTTCCCACACTCAGGGAACAGGTCAAATAGTTTGTGTTGCTGGCCTGGTATAGTAACTCAGGTAGCCATCCATTCATTGCTTCAGATTCCTTCTCAACACAGCATTCCATAAAACCACAAGCAAATGACTGATGTCATGTATGAGATGATATAATTTCTTATTGGTAATATCAAGCATATACAAAGATTACAAAACAAAAGAGAGACTATATGCAAATATGGCAGAATATCAAACATATAAGTCAAGAGAATATCTATAATTAGTGTAATCAGCAACCCTATTAAATCAATGACTGTCAACTTGAGTTAAAAAATTTTATCTATGTGCATTTTATGAGAGAACACATCATAAAAGAAAGGTCAAATATGATAATACGGGCAAAGATTTATCAGGCAAATGAACAAACAAATAAATAATATTATAGTGATCCCAGAATACAGGGCAATAATCATTAACAGAAATAGATGGTCAATTTATTTTGAGAAAAAGTCAATTATGTAAACATTATTTATTTTCTGTAGGCACCAACTATCATACTAAAATATATAAATCAAAACTGAGGAGAAACTAAAGAGAGACTGCTGGAAATTTCAATATGACATTAATCTTTTTTGACAGATTAAAGAGAGGAAATATCTTTGTATATAGAAATCTTGAGTGTTATTATTGTACAGTTGAATTAGTAGTAATGTATTAAATTTATTAATGTAAAATAAAGAATATATACTATTTCGTGCATCAAAAAAAGTTTTCAAACTTGATCGTACATATCCCTCATAAATTGTATAGGTTGAAATGGATGCCTGGGAAGAAAAGATTTATTTCCAAATTGAATGTAAAAAGGATAAAAGAATAATAAAAATAATAATAGTGTATTATTTCATAGTTCAGAGTTCATAGATATTTCATTCTATGTTACTTTCCAAATTACATACAAACAAAGAAAGCTCCTGAATATATTTTATAAGTGTAAGATTTCCTGATGTTAGAAAACACCAGATGTAGAAAAAATTTAGTTCAGTACTGCTTATTATATAAAAACCCTAACAAAAATAGAAAACTGCAGTTAAGTGTATTAAAAAATAATTTCCCAGTACGTCAGCAACATGGCGGAGTGAGTTGTTCCCTTTATCGCTCCCCCTCTGAGTTACAACTAAACAGACATTCATTGACCAACAGAGGATAGCCACACAGCAGAACAGGACACCTGAGAGACCCACACAGACATACATCTGGAGGGGGATGGACTGGGTCCCCGGGAAGCAGTGCAGACAGGTGAGCACTCCTCTGTCCCTTCCCAGCAGCAGCGAGCCAGCTTGTGGGTCTTCATACAGTGGCCAGCGTTACTCTAAGTGGAGGGAGGGACAGCCCAGACTGCAGGCAAACACTCTCCTGGCCAGCAGGAGTGCCCATCGTGGTGCCATGGACCTGTCAGGGGGAACATGCATTGGTGTGACTGTGAGAAGAGGTGGCAGCAGCCCTGTGCACATACACATGAATGCTTTCCCGGCCAGCAGGAGCACCCAATGCGCCACCATGGCCCCTCCAGGGGGAAAGTGCCTTACCACTAAATAAGGAGAGGTGGCGGGAGCTCTGTGCAGGTGTGTGAACACTTTCCTGGCCAGCAGGAGCACCCACTGTGCTACCGTGGCCCTAACAAGTGGCCCCAGCTCAGAGAAGAAGCCCTATCCACCAAGCACAGAGGCTAGAGCAACTATAAGCAGAGGTGGCAGCAATCCAGCACGCGCACGAATGCTATCCTGGCCAAGGGGAGTGCCCACCATACCGGCACAAATTCAGCTGATGGGGTGTGATCAGAAACACAGCTCCTGCTCTCCCAACTGTAGCAGGTAGAATCTGTGACCTGATACTACCACAAATGTGCCAGCAAAGGATTCATCAGACACCATGAGAAACTATAGTAATGATTAAGAGCAGAAGGAAAATGATAAGTCTCTAGAAACCAACCATGAAGCCACAGAAATTTACAATCTAAATGACAGAGAATTCGAAATAGGTGCCAAAAAGAAACTCAATAAGCTACAAGAAAACTCAGAAAGACAGTTCAATGAGCTCAGGTATAAAATTACTAAGCAGAGGGAAAACTTCACCAAAGAAATTGAAATTATTAAAAAAAAAACACGGGGCCGGCCCTGTGGCTTGGTGGTTAAGTGCGCGCGCTCCGATGCTGGCGGCCCGGGTTCGGATCCCGGGCGCCCACCGAGGCACCACTTCTCCGTCCATCCTGAGGCTGAGTCCCACATACAGCAACTAGAAGGATGTGCAGCTGTGACATACGACTATCTACTGGGGCTTTGGGGGGAAAAATAAATAAATAAAATCTTTAAAAAAAAAACAAACAGGGGCTGGCCCAGTGGCGTAGTGGTTAAGTTTGCATGCTCTGCTTTGGTGGTCCAGGGTTCACAGGTTCGGATCCCAGGAGCAGACTGACATTGCTTGTCAAGTCATGCTGTGGTGGCATCCCATATAAAGCAGAGGACGATGGGCATGGATGTTAGCCCAGGGCTAATGTTCCTCAGCAAAAAGAGGAGGATTGGCTACGGATGTTAGCTCAAGTCTAATCTTCCTCACAAAAAATTAAAAAAGCAAAAACAAAAACAAAAACACCAAACAGAAATTCTGAATATGAAAGGCACAATGAATGAGATAAAAAATAATCCAGAATCCTTAAAAAATAAAGCTGACATTATGGAGGACAGAGTTAGTGATTTAGACGATAGAAATATAGAAATGCTTCAAGTGGAGGAGGAGAGCGAACTAAGATTTAAAGTAAATGAAGGAGTTCTTTGAGAAATATCTAACTTAATTAGAAAAGCAAAATAAGGATTATAGGTATTCTAGAGGGAGAAGAGAGGAGAGAAAGGAGCAGAGACATGTTCAAAGAAATAATAGCTGAGAACTTCCCAAACCTTGGGAAAGAACTGGACTTACAATACATGAAGCCAATAGAACTCCTAATTACATCAATGCAAAAAGACTTTCTCCAAGGCATATAATAGTAAAACTGGCAAAAGTCAATGACAAAGAAAAAATACTAAGGGCAGCAAGGCAAAAGAAAATAATCTACAAAGGAATCCTTATCAGGCTTTTAGCAGATTTCTTGGCAGACACCTTAGAGCCAAGGAGAGAATGGAAAGATATATTCAAAATACTGAAAGACAAAGACTTTCAGCCAAGAATACTCTATACCATGAAACTATCCTTCAGATATGATGGAGAAATAAAAGCTTTCCCAGATAAATAAAAACTGAGGAAGTCCATTGTCACTAGATCTCCCTTACAAGAAATGGTAAAGGAAGCCCTCATACCTGAAATGAAAAGGCAAAGGTCTACAAAGCTTTGAGCAAGGAGATAGACAGACAAAATCATAAAACTGTAGCTCTTTATCAGAACAGGATAGCAAACAGTTAATTATAAAAGATAAAGGAAAGGAAAACATCAAAAAAAAATATAAACACTTCAATTTAGTCACAAACTGACAAAACAAAACAGAATAATTTGTGACAACAATAACTCAGAAGGGGAAGAGGAGGGGGGGTGGAACCTGCTTAGGCTAATGGAGATAAGATGCTATCAGAAAATGGACTATCTCATCTACAAGATCTTTTAGACAAACCTCATTGTAACTGCTAAAAAAAAATCAAAGCAGAGCCACAATTCATAAATAAATAGAAAACTGAGAAAACCACAAAACTGAAATGGTAGTCAGAAATATACAGGACGAGAAACAAGGGAAATACAGAACAACTGGATATAAGAGATAAAATGGAAGTATTAAGCCCTCATATCAACAATCACTCTAAATGTGAATGGGTTGAATTCTCCAATCAAAAGGCACAGAGTAGCTGGATGGATTAAAAAACAAGACCCAACAATATGCTGACTCCAGGAAACACATCTCAGCTCTAAAGACAAAAATAGGCTCAGAGTGAAGGGATGGAAGATGATACTCCAAGCAAATGGCAAACTAAAGAAAGCAGGTGTTGCCATACTTACATCAGACAAAGCAGACTTCAAGATAAAAAAGACAATGAGAGACAAAGAGGGGCAGTATATGATGATAAAAGGGACTTTCCACCAAGAGGACATAACAGTTGTAAATATATATGCACCTAATACAGGAGCACCAAAATATATAAAGCAATTACTAGCAGACCTAAAGGGAGAAATTAACAGCAACATAATATTAGTAGGGCACCTCAATACCCCACTTATATGAATGGATAAATCATTGAGACTGAAAGTCAACAAGGAAATAGTGGATTTAAATGAAACACTTGAGCAAATGGACTTAGATATATATATATAGAACATTCTATCCCCAAACAGCAGAATGTACATTCTTCTCAAGTGCACATAGAACATTATCAAAGATAGACCATATGAAGGGAAACAAGGCAAGCCTCAATAAATTTAAGAAGATTGAAATCACAACACACATCTTTTCTGAGCACAATGCTATGAAACTAGAAATCAACCGCAAGGAAAAAGCTGGGAAAGTCACAAAAATATGGAGACTGAACAATATGCTACTGAACAACCAATGGATCATTGAAGAAATCAAAGGAGAAATTAAAAAATAAGTGGAGACAAATGAAAATGAAAATACAACATACTAACCCTTATGGGATGCAGCAAAAGCCATTCTAAGAGGGAAATTCATAGCAATAGAAGCTCACCTCAACAAACAAGAAAAATATCAAATAAGTCATCTTAAACTACACCTAACAGAACTAGAAAAAGAAGAACAAACAAAGCCCTAAGTAAGCAGAAGGAGGGAAATAATAAAAATTAGACAGGAAATAAATGAAATAGAGACTAAAAAAAGAGTATAGAGGGTCAAGGAAACTAAGGGCTGGTTCTTTGAAAAGATAATCAAAATTGACAAACCCTTAGCCAGACTCACTAAGAAAAAAAGAGAGAAGGCTCAAATAAATAAAATTAGAAATTAAAGAGGAGAAATTACAATGGATACTACAAAAAACAAAGGATTATAAGAGAATACTATGAAAGACCGTATACCAACAATTTGGACAATCTAGAAGAAATGGATAAATTCTTAGACTCATACAACCTCCCAAAACTGAATCAAAAAGAAATAGAGAATCTGAATAAATCAATCATAAGAAATTGAAACAATAATCAAAAACCTCCAAAAAAGCAAAAGTCCAGGACCAGATGGCTTCTGTGGAGACTTCTACCAAACATTCAAAGAAGAGTTAATACCTATCCTTCTCAAACTATTGCAAAAAATTGAAGAAGATGGAACACTTACTAACTCATTTTATGAGGCCCAACATTACCTTGATACCAAAACTAGGCAAGGACAACACAAAGAAGGAAAATTACTGGCAATATCTATATTGCAACATAGATGCAAAAGTCGTCAACAAAATATTGGCAAACCAAATACAGCAATACATTAAAAGGATCAGACACCGTGATCAAGTGGGTTTTGTACCAGGGACACACGGATGGTTCATCATCTGCAAATCAATCAATGTGATGCCCCACACTAACAAAATGAAGAATAAAAATCACATGATTGGGGCCGACCCAGTGGCCTAGTGGTTTAGTTCGCACGCTCTGCTTCAATGGCCCAGAATTCGCAGATTTGGATCCCAGGCACAGACCTATGCACTTTTTACTAATCCATGCTGTGGCAGGCATCCCACATACAGAGTAGAGGAAGATGGGCACAGACGTTAGCCCAGGGCCAATCTTCCTCAGCCCAAAGAGGAGGATTAGAGACAGACATTAGCTCAGGGATAATATTCCTCACACACACACACAAAAAAAACCACATGATCATCTCAATAGATGCAGAGAAAGCATCTGACAAGATCCAACATCCATTTATGATAAAAACTCTCAATAAAATGGGTATAGAAAGAAAGCATCTCAACATAATAAAGGCAATATATGACAAACTCACAGCCAACATCATACTCAATGGTGAAAAACTGAAAGCCATCCCTCTGAGAACAGGAACAAGACAAGGGTGCCCACTCTCACCACTCCTATTCAACATAGTTCTGGAAGTTTTGGCCAGAGCAATTAGGCAAAATGAAAGAAATAAAAGGTATCCAAATTGGAAAGGAAGAATTGAAACTCTTGCTGTTTGTGGATGACATGATTCTATATATAGAAAACCCTAAAGAATCTACCAGAAAACTATTAGAAATAACTAACAACTACAGCAAAGTTGCAGGATACAAAATCAACTTACAAAAATAAGTTGCATTTCTATACACTAATAGCTAACCAGCAGAAAGAGAAGTCAAGGATACAATCCCATTTACAATCACAACAAAAAGAATAAAATGTCTAGAAATAAATTTAACCAGAGGTGAAAGTACTATACACTGAAAACTAGGAGTCATTATTGAAATTAATTGAAGAAGATATAAAGAAATTGAAAGATATTACATGCTCATGGTTTGGAAGAATAAACAGCTAAAATGTCCCTATTACCTAAAGCAATCTACAGATTCAATGCAATCCCAAGCAGAATCTCAACGACATTCTTCATGCAAATAGAACAAAGAATCCTAAAATTTCTATAGAATAACAAATGACCCTGAATAGCCAAAGCAATCCTGAGAAAAAAGAAGAAAGTTGGAGGCATCACAATCTCTGACTTCAAAACGTACTACAAAGCAATAGTAATCAAAACAGCATAGTTCTGGCACAAAAACAGACACACAGATCAATGGAACAGAATTCAAACCCCAGAAATAAAACCACACATCTATGGACAGCTAATCTTCGACAAAGGAGCCAAGAACATACAATGGAGAAAGGAAAGTCTCTTCAATAAATAGTGTTGGGAAAACTGGACAGACACATGCAAAAGAATAAAAATAAACCATTATCTTACACCATACAAAAAAATTAACTCTAAATGGATTAAAGACTTGAATGTAAGAAGGTGAAACTATAAAACTCCTAGAAGAAAATATAGGCAGTACACTCTTTGACATTGGTCTTAGCAGCATCCTTTCAAATATCATGTCCACTCAGGCAAGGGAAACAAAAGAAAAAATAAACAAATGGACTACTTCAGAATAAAAACCTTTTGCAAGGCAAAGGAAACCAGGAACAAAACGAAAAAGCCCACCAACTAGGAGAAAATATTTGCAAATTATATATCAGACAAGGTATTAATCTCCAAAATATATAAAGAACTCATACAACTCAACAACAAAAAAACAAACAATCCTACCAAAAAATGGGCAGAGGACATGAACAGACATTTTTCCAAAGAAGATATACAAATGACCAATAGGTGCATGAAAAAATGTTCAATATCTCTAATCATTAGGGAAATGCAAATCAAAACTACAATGAGATATCACCTTACACCTGTTAGAATGGCTTAATTAACAAGACAAGAAATAACAAATGTTGGAGACAATGTGGAGAAAAGGGAACCCTCATACACTGTTGGTGGGAATGCAAACTGGTGCAGCCACTAGGGAAAACAGTATGGAGATTCCTCAAAAAATTAAAAATAGAAATACCATGTGATCCAGCTATGCCACTACCGTGTATTTATCCAAAGAACTTGAAATCAACAATCCAAAGAGATTTATGCACTCCTCTGTTCATTGCAGCATTATTCACAATAGCCAAGACATGGAAGCAACCCAAGTATCCAGCTACTGATGATTGGATAAAGAAGATGTAGTGTATATATGCAATGGAATACTACTCAGCCATTAAAAGCACAAAATTGTCCAATTTGCAACGACAATACCCTTGAGGGTATGATGTTAAGTGAAATAAACCAGACAAAGACAAACACTGCATGATTTCATTCATATGTGGAAGATAAACAAACACATGGATAAAGAGGACAGACTAATGATTACCAGAGGAGAAGGGGGTTGGGAGATGGGTGAAAAGGATAAAGGGGCATACATGTATGGTGACAGATAAAAATTAGAATATTGGTGGTGAACACGATGCAGTCTATACTGAAACTGATAAAAAATAATGTACACTGAAATTAAACAATGTTATAAATCATTATGACCTCAATAAAAAAATAATTTCCCACTATAACTAAATAAAACATTTCAGTAATTCAAAGGAAGTATAAAATTATAAATGTATTGATATAATATTTCACATCTTTAAGTCAGAAAATCTGATGACCATCTTAGATGTCAAAAATGTTCTTGATATAATCTATTATTGTTTATGATAAAATATTTGGAAAAATTGGAATGAAAACACTATGATAAACTAAGAGCCAATATAATGTTTTAATATATTAAATATATTTATGAAATATTTGTGAGAAATATTTCAAAATATGCAAATATAACATAATGAACCTCTGTATAATCAAAACTCAGCTCAATAAATAATACCAATTCAAATAACATTAGTCATGGATTAGGATTTCTTATATGACGAATATATTCTGACATTTGGTGTCTTTTTGTTCCACTTCAATGTTGTCTAGAAGAGCAAGTGTCTTAAGTTCACAACATCATATCTATTAACGTTTTCCTTAAGCATTTGTACTTGTATATATTTTTTAAGAATGCCTTCCTACACATTTACGAAATGGTTTCTTCCAAACATTTTACAGTTTTGCTTTTCACATTTGGTCTTTAACATGTTTGGTAATGATTTTAGGGTGCGATTCACAATAGGAGTCCAATTTAATTTTTCCCATAAAAACTGTCAGTTGATGAGGAAACATCCACACATCTGCATCATACATCATGAACTATATATGCCCAGTTACAGTTCAGGATTCTCTTCTCTGTTCTGCTGATCTTTACAAGTTCTTCACAATAACATGTGATCTTAATTACTATAGATATACATTAATCTTGGCATCTAGTACTGCAAGTCACGCAAACTTGCTATATTTCTCCAAAAACCATTTGTACTTAGTGTTTTATTTTCTGATATAAATTACAGCATCAGTTTTGCCAAGTTCAACGTACAAACAAACAAAACTCTGTAGGACTTTATGCTGGATTTGCATTGAATTTTTAGATTGATGTGAGGTAACTGCCATCTCTGAAATTGAATGTTCATTCATTGAATGTACAGCCTTTCCTTTATTCAGGTCTTCATCAATATTGTTCAATAAAGTGTTATATTCTCCATAAAATACATTCCATATTTTATCACATTCACTTTTATTGATATTGGAAATTCTATCTTTCTAAAGGTATATACTCAAAGGGCACCATGAGGAAGACTTGTGCTGATGTAATTGTTCTGTGTCTTGACTGCTCGATTATGGACCCCCACACTAACATTCTATGTCCATCATGATCTGTATTTTGTCCAACGCAACAAACCATAATGTTGACTATGCCCATAGCACTGCATCATCAAATGGGTGTGGTACATATGAGTTTGAGTTCGAGCAATAGTTGAAGACACAGGATGGCCTGGGCATGATGCCCAGAAGCCCATGGCTCATATTCCTGCTACGTTGCCTATTCCCTCTCAATTGCCTCTATGGGTTCATGAGGAGTAATGGTTCTGCATGATTTACTGGTGATATATAAGAGCGGACAGCTAAAGTACTGCAGACCTGCAGTGAGGTGGGCCTGGTGAAGCAACATCCTCTCAGTGGGTAGAACATCAGGTGGTACAAGTTGTTGTTTATTTTCCATGGAAGACAAGACCGTCAGAGGTATAGATTTACACTGATGCATACACAGTGGCTACTGGTTTGGCTGAATGGTCAGGTATGTGGAAAGAAGATAATTAGAAAATTTGGGAAAGAGCTTTGTGGATAGAACTCTCCAAATGGGCACAGAGGATGCAGATATTTGTGTCTTATGTGAATATTCATCAAGGACAAATCTCAGTAGCAAAGATCTTAATAATCAGGTGTAGGAGATAACCCATTCTGTAGATACCAGTGAGCTTTCTTCAGTCGATCATGTCTACGTTCAATAATTTTATGAATAAATTTGTCATGGCAACAGTGATAGAGTATGTACATGGGTTCAACAGCATGGTCTTCCAATCATTCAGCTCTGTCTGGGTAGAATCACTGCTGACTGTGCCCTTGTCAACAGCAGAGACCAACAATGACTTCCTAATATGGCACAATTGTGGTGCAAGTTGGTGGCAGACTAATTACATATGAACACTTCCGTCCTGATGGAATACACCCTGTGTGATATGGATTTGCCTTCTTTACACTCAGTGCTTCTGCCTGAACCACCACCTGTGGATGTCTAGAACGTCTCACTCAGCCACGGCATTTCACGCAGTATTGTTTCTGACAACAGAACTCATTTTACAGCAAACCAACTGTGGCAACGGGCTCCTGCTTATGGGTTTCACTGGTCTTACCATGTGTTCCCTCTCACTGTGAAATAGCTGACCTAATAGAACCACAGAATGGATTTTTTTTTTAAATAAGCTTTTTATTGGGAACATTTTAGATTTACATAAAATTTGTAAAGATAGTACAGAGAGTTCCTGTATATCCTTCACCTAGTTTCAGTTTCAGTTAACATAACATTTAGTTACTGTTATGTTATATCACTATGGTACATTTGTCAAAACTAAGAAACCAATATTGGTACATTACTATTAACTAAACTCCAGCCTTTCTTTGGATTTCGTCAGCTTTTCCTTTAATGTCCTTTTTTCTTTTCCAGTATCCAGCACAAGATACCACACTGCAATTAGCTGTCATGTCTCCTTAATCTCTGCTGTGTGTTTTCCTAAGTTTCATGAACAGAAGGTTTGGAAAATGCCTGTGTAGTAGATGGTACCGTTTGGGGCCTCCTCTCTTTCCAGATATACTAAATGGAGGTGGTCTTTGATAGGCATTTAGTTGCATTTAGTACATAGAAAAATGATGAACAAAACCAAATTCAGCTGGAACTATCTGTAAGAAAATTTACAAGCATAGAATACGCCAATTATTCACTGTGAATATAAGTATTTTAAATAAGAAATACAGTTAAAGTTCAGGTCTAAAGCATACTGTTGATTCATGTATGGTTCATGTATAGTTTGTTTAGAAAGAAGAAAGCAGGCAGGCAGGAGTGTCGCTTACGCAATGGAGACGGGAGTGATTATTTCCTATCAACTGTACACACATGTGTGCATCAATCAGAGATTGATTTCACTTGGGGAAAAGCCTGTAAAGTCGCAGCTCCTTTGAGATGTTCTGGATGACCTTGAAATCATTTTCTTACCTTCTAATTCTATTGTCATTATTTCATCACGGAAATTGGCTACATTCTGTAAAAACATTGCCTAGAAACATCATCTGCTCGTGAAGTAATGAAGTTTTAGGTTGACTAATGGAGAAACAAAAATTGTTTCCTCCTAAAAACTAGAAATTATATTGGGAAAATACGTTTCTTCTAAATAATAATAAACTGAGTTGGAAAAAATGTCTAAAATATCAATTTTATTTTATAAAAATGAATTAAAGAAATTAAATTATATAAAGTCCTAGGGATGTTTTGCATAATGTTTATGTCAAAATCTTTCAGCTTTCCGATTAAGACAACTGTGATACATAATTTTTGGTAAAATTACCCAAATGATAAAACAGGCCATCTTGCATTTAGCTAATGTTCACAGCTTTTACCTTACATGCTTTTTAAAACCATTTAGGAAATATAAGTGCATTAATTTAGAATGCTTTTGAGTATAGGAAAAATGCTAATTCTAGAATCTCTCCAAAAATGGAATCAAAACAAGAAATCTAAAATTCCCCTAAAAAATAGCTTTACATTTACTAATGGTCATTTTCTGTCAAATTTTATGTCTAGGGATATGTAACTTTAAAGAAGTTAATTTATTGCTTTTGGGGATCTTCTATTATTCAAGTAAGCATTTAAGAGGCAATTAATATGTAATACTAACGATTCACTTTTAAAAGACAGAAAATTATATTTCTACTTTGCACACTGAAGTAGAGACTTTGACATCCTACACAAACTGTTGCTGTGCAAAATGTCATCAGTTTATTAATGAGATAAATTAATCTAATTTTGGTTTGAAAAGAATGAGTGTGACATTTAGAAAGCCCTTTCCACATTTGTTTCATATCATCTTCCAACATTCATCAAGTAGTCTGTTTCTGAAATTCAAATTTGCCATAAACTATTTCAGCCATCTATAATAGCACATTATGATCACATTTACAACAAAACAAAATAATGTTGAAAAACAAGGTATTTTCTTTCCTTATACCCACTTTCAAGGCTTCAAATTTCAATTATATTTTAAGGATTGCAAGATCCTCTCTATTTGTTTTACACTTATTCCCAAAATAATTTGAGGTGGTCTATCACTAAACTTCTATAGAAGTTTACGACACATAAAATTGACCTTGTAATATGGGTAAATTAAAAGATCACTTAATAAAGGAGAACACTGGAAAATGTTTTTGAGATTTACTTTTTCTTTAAAATATAAAATAATACCTTGCTTATAGATTATGATAATTAGTTAAACCCATTAAATAGGAAATATAAATATGAGACTATATACGTTTCTCGTAAATCTCTCAAACACAAAAAGACACACATACACGTGTTAAACATCTAAACAGGGAGGAAAATCTACAACTCAAGCTGGAGCAGTCTTTAACAACCTATCCTTACGTTTCATTTCAAACTTCCTCCTAGAAAAGGCAAAAATGAAAAGGAAAGCTTCTAAACTTCAATTGTAGGCAAAACAAAACAAAACAAAAACACGAAAAACAGAAGCCAAGGAGAGGCAACACATCGATTAAGACAGGCAAATTTTTTGTCCAAGTCAACTCTGAAAAGAATGAGCAATGGGGGACTTTTTATATACGGTGCACGGAAAGATAATGCAATGTAACTGATAAAACAAATGTTAACAAAAACGAAAAGCACTCTGTTTCTGTATGTTTCCCCTATAGATTCTTTGTGAAAACTCTGCCAGCATGTCCAAGAAGAACATGAGAACATGGGGGAGTTAGTGTTACATGGTTTGGACCAGTCCTGGCATCGTGCACTACCGACTAAGTGACGATGACCAAATTAATTAGTCCTCTAATCAACTGCTTTTGTTTTGATTTAATTTTTGCTTTCTGTTACTTTAACTACAAAACAGGAAAAATTGAACTTGTTCTTGTGTTCCTGTCTTTCAATAAAATTGTATCCTAATGTCATAATTTATGATTAATCTTCCCATTAATCACAAAGCATACCTTTCTAATGATATAGTGACAATATTATTGGTATTTATATATTAATATATGTTATGTATGAATATATCATAAATTTGAAAAGAATATGATATAGTGATAAATAATATGATCAACACGTATATCTTCTGTATTATATATTATATATCTATATATACATATATATAGTATATCAATATATAATATGGCATATTAACTATTGCTATATTGTTAATCATATATCATATTTATACATAAGCATATTTTTAAAGAACTCAAATACAAAATAATTTCTTTTGTATCATCAATGTTAACATATTAATTCACATTGTTAATATATTACTTTTTTGATAGGTAAACATTACACATGAATATACTTTCTTCGAAAATACATCTATTAATGAAATGAATGAAGTAAAACTGTGTGCTTTACAATTAATTCATGCATCTATGACTAATTATCACTTAATGCTGGAATAAGATAGATTTAGGTAAAATTCTATTGCTATGTTTCATTTTTATAATGTAAGCACTTGGAAATGTTTAAATAAATAAGTAGATGGAAATGAAAGGGATTTCATTATTGCAACATCATATAATTCTTTGAATTCCTTCCAAGACTTGCCAACATCACATATTAGTATATCAATGAATGTTATATTTTTATATTTTTAATTGAGGTATAATTTGCAGATTATATAATTTCACTGGTTTTAGTGTACAATTCTGTGAGTTTTGAAAAACATATACTGTCATTTAACCACCACTACCAGATATAGAACAACTCCATCTCCTAAATTTCCCTGTGCACTTTTGTAGGTAAAATGTCTCCCCAATCACAGCCTCTGACAAGCACTGATCTATTTCATTATGTAAAGTTTTGCTTTTTCCTAAATGCCATATAAATGGATTATACCATAGATGGTCATTTTTAGTCTGACTTCTGTCATTTAGCATAATATATTTGAGACTAAATTATGTTGCATTTATAAGTAGTGTGTTGTTTCTATTATTGAGTGACCCCATTTTATGCCTGTACCTTAATGGTTTATCCATTAACCAGTTGAAGGATATTTGGTGTTTTCAGGTTTTGGCAATTATTATTAAATTTGCTGTAAACATTCTCACACAGGTTTTTGGGTGATCATAAAGTTTCATTGGTTAATATTTAGAAGAGGAATTGTTGGGTCATAAGTTAGGTGGGTGTTTGACTTTATAATTAATATTCAATTTTTTTCCAAAGTGGCTGTATTATTTGGCATTTCCACTTGCAATGTATGAGAGTTTCAGTTACTCTGTATCCTTGCTAGAATTTGGCAAATTTGTTGAAAATCAATTGGTTATATGTATAGATTTATTTATAGTTTGTTTATTCTGTTCTGTTGATCTATCTGTCTATCCTTTTGCCAATACAAACTGTCTTGTCTACTATTGCTTTACATTATGTCTGGAAATCATGTAGTTTAAGCCCACAACTTTGTTCTTTTTCAATATATTTTGGTTATTCTAATTCTTTTTGAAAGAATTACTGATTTCTATAAAAAGAAATCCAGCCTGGATTTTTATTGGGATTGCAATATATCCGTAGTTCAGATTGGTGATATTGACATCTTCACAAAATGGAGACTTCCAATCCATGAAAATAGTACATATCTCTATTTATTTAGATCTCCTTTGATTTCTTTCATCAGCGTTTGGTAGTTTTCAGCAGAGAGGTCTTTGCACATATCTTGATAGAATTATAACTATTTCATATATTTTGTGTTATGGAAAATGGTATATTAAAATCATTGATTTTCAATTAGTCATTGTTAGTGTTTAAAATATAATTGATTTTTGGAAATTGACCTTGCATGCTGTGACATTATTAAATTTATTAGTTCAAATAATTTTTTTAATGTAGATTTTGTGGCATTTACTACATGGGTAAACATGCTATCTGTGAATAGAGAACTTTACTTTTTCTTTCCAGTATGTACACCTTGTATTTATGTTTCTTGCATGAGTGTACTGGCTAGGACCTCCAGTGTGATATCGAATAGAAGTATTTATTAAGTGGTGAGAATAGGTATCCTTATCTTGTTCAAAGCTTTGGTAAAAACCAATTAGTCTCTCACCATTAATTAGCATGTTAGCTGTAGTTTTTTGTGTGTGTTATAGCGTTTGATGCCATTTATCAGGTTGAGGATATTCTCTTGTATTCCTAATTTGCTTAGACTTTTTATCATGGGTAAATGTTGAGTTTTGTTAGAGGACTTTCCTGCATCTACTAAGATATGGGTTTTCACCTTTTGTCCGTTAATATGGTGAATTACATTGTTTGATTTTCAAATGTTGAACCAGCCTTACATTCATTCCTGGGATAAACCAAAATTGGTTGTGATGTATTATATTATACTTTTCACATATTGCTGAATTTTGTTTTATATATTGCTGTATTTTATTGAAGAATTTTGTGTGTGTGTTCATGGGGGACAACAGCCTATAATTTTTTTTCCATCAGGTTTTTGAATTAAGGAAATGAAAGCCTTTTGAAAAAATTTCAAAAAAGTTCCCTCCTCTTTCATGTTTTAGAAGAGTTTGTATGGAATTGGTACTTTTTTAAAAGTTTGGTAAAATTCAGCAGGAAGGTCATCAGGATTTGGAGTTTTCTTAGTTTGAACATTTTTTAACTAGAGTCAAAATCTTTAATAAATATAGAACTATTCACATAATTATTTCTTCTTGAAGTATGATTGCTAGCTAGGATCTTTCAAAAATTATGCCATCTCATTTAAATTTTCAAAATTATGGGTATAAGTTTGTAATATACCCTTATTATCTTTTTAATATTAATTAGGTATGATGTGATTTCTCCTTTTTCCTTCCTAATATTTGTAATTTGTGTGTGTGTGTTTTCTATTCACTACGGTGAGAATTTTATCAATTTTAGTGATATTTTCAAACAACCAGTTTTTGGTTTTATTGATTTGCTTCTGTATTTTTTGGTGTTTTGTTTTTTGGTTTTCAATTTTATTAAGAGACTGGTCTTTAATATTTATTTCCTTCTGCTTGTTTTGAGTTTAATTTGCTCTTGTTTTCTTCTAGACTTTAAGATGAAGCTAAGATGATTGATATGAGACCTCTCTTCTAAGTAAACATTTAGTGCCATTATTTAAATGCACACCACAAGTTTTAACATATTGCACTTTCATTTTTATTTAATTCAAATATAATATTCTTTTTTATTTCGTCTTTCATCAATGAGTTACTTAGAAGTATATGTTGTTTAATTTCCAAATAGGTAAACTTTTAAATATCTTTCTATTGTTAATTTCTATTTTAATATGTTATAGTCAGTTATTTACCGACAATAAGATGCAATCCTTCTCGGGTTCTCCAACTCTTCCCCTATGAATTAGTGACAGACTGGCCTATGTATCTAGTAATATTGTCTCTGAATCTATGACAAGCAGACATGACCAAATATTGTAGGGGACTCTTGCAATACCCTCCAACTTCTTTTCAACATATACTGGTAGTCTTTCATCAACCTCCTAAGCAATCATTGAATGACCTAAAACCCAGATCTGATCTTTTGGAAGAAATATCAGAGAATGAAAGTTTTCACATCCCAATGGAAAGAACCCTATCAGGTATTGACAGCAATAGGACAGTGATGAAACCTAAGGGGATTTGTTCTTGGATTCATCTCTCTGGAGGCATAAATAGTACTTAGAACACTGGAAAATTGTCCCTACTTCTAGAATCCAAGCTGAGGGTTCCTACTGCCATCCTTTGAAAGCAGATGGTCTTCAAAAAGACAGAGCCTCCACCCAACATCCTTCGGAGAAGACCACAGATTATTGTACTTTAATCTGCATTCTTTATTTATTGTATTATTTTCTTTCCTTTAAAAAAAAAAACTCATTTAAGGAAAGTTTAAATATTTTTATTTATAAGGCTCCTATTCTTTTTTTTGCTGAGGAAGATTCACCCTGAGCTAACATCCTTGCCAATCTTCCTCTTTTTTTTTTTTTTTTCTGCTTAAAGAATTTTAGCCCTGAGCTAACATCTGTGCCAGTCTTCCTCTATTTTGTATGTGGGTTGCTGCCACAGCATGGCTCATGATTGGTGTAGGTCTGCGCCTGTGATCCAAACCCGTGAAACTGGGCCGCTGAAGGGGAGCATGCCAAACTTAACCACTACACGATGGGGCCTTGATAGTCCAGTCACTTCTAGAAATGAAACAACCCATTTGGAGACTCATGAGTTAATTAATGCAAAGTTTGAGCAGAACACCTGGCACATCATCAATTTTCAATAAATATTTTCTATTTTTGTTATTAATAACACCAATGCAATGGTGGATTAAATGTCAAAATGGAGAAGGTGAAAAGAGTGAAATAGTTATACAGCATACTGATGATATGGACTGATTCAGTTACACAGTTTAACACAATTGGAGGGATAATTGTCAAATTACCATTACCATTTTTTATATGCTTACTAAGTATCCAGAATAGGCTCATGGCGGTTAAATCATACTTGATAAATCATATTTGTTACAGAAGGTAACAAAGCCAAAGATATTCAATGTTGTTCACTGAAGTGATGTTTATATTCTCTGAGTAACAGGTGTGTAGAAAAATAAATAGTTTCTTTATGAAAATCAAGGATCCTGAATTACATACTTGCTTTACTAAGAGACTGTTCCATTTGTTCATAAATATGGGACACATGGGTATCTTCAGAGGATTAAAATATTTTAAAGTTATTCTTTACTCTTGCGTGTGTTCAAGCAATTACTTAACTGCATCCCTGAAATAATCACCGTAAATGATGAAAAAGTTGACCTTGGTGTAGATGATGTTGTGAACAACCATAAAACTGCTTTCCACTTTTATACAAGTCTTATAATTGGATCAATTTTGAGGAAGTCTATGTCTCAGAGAGTGTTCATGAATAAGTTAATTGAAAAATGCATTCAAATTAAATAATAATATATAATGATAGAATTGTGAAGTACTATGTATCTAAATGCTCACATAAGTCTTTCAAAGAGAGTGATTTTAATATCAACATAATACATTTATGATCCAGTTCACTTGTTTAATGAGATAATTTCTGGAATATGTGATTAGGGATGCATCACTGACATTTAAAAGGCTGCTCTTCTTTCCCAAAACAATTATAATGACCCAATGGCCTTTCCATAGTTATCTATAAGAACCTCAACCGGATGATGTTCTCAATTCCCAACTACTTGCACCTCCTCCTTCTCAAATTTATAATCTAAGTTTATGACAACTCAGCTCATCTAGTCACCTGTTAAGTTCTTTTCTGACAAGTACTCTCCTTCCCCATTGCATCACACATATCCAATAGGGCATTAGTTTGTACTAATTTTTACCACCTGGATTTCTTTCAAATGTATTCATTATTCTTTGTTGACCTACCATTGAATTAAATTATATCCTTAACCATCTTAATTGGCATATTGAAACAAACATGTTTTCTCTGCGGTCTCCCTGTACCAGAATTTATTATTATTCAGAAAATGCAACAAGCATGATTGCATTACTGTGTTTTTGAATTGTCACGTGATAGGAAGACATTTGAAAATCCCACTATAGGTATAACTAGTCCTGTAAGCATTTCTGCCCTCTACTGATAAATTTAATTCCTACATTTTCTGTTTTTGTCATATTTGGTACACATTTCTATTTTAACAGTTTCTAGTTCAGATTACATTCAGACTATGAGATCTTGAGAAATAAGCTTTTCTTGTTTTTATTCTCAGTGCGGAACAAAGTAGCTGATCTGAAGCAAACATTCCATAGTTGTTAGTTGAATTAATGAAGTATATAATGAAATCATAGGATTTTAGACTTAGAAAGAACCTTCCACTTCCAACATGAGTGAGAGTCTTATATTACCTGATTTCAATCTTACTGTGACATTTAAATGTTCAAGACCACATGGTATTGGTGTAATGATAGACAAATAAGTCAAAGGAAAAGAATCAAAGTCAAGAACTAAAACCACACAGTTGAGTGTTGATAAAGTTCTAAGGAAAAAAGATAGTCTTTTCAGTAGATGATGCATCAACTATATATATCCATATGGAAAAAAATGAATTGTGACCTTAACCTCACGACAATACAAAACTTGCCTTGGAATGGCACATATATATAAACATAGAAACAAAAATTTTAGAACTTCTAGAAGATACCATAACATTTCTGGACGAAACTGGGAGACCACAAACTTGTGGATGGGGTGGGAGGTAAGTGAGCAAAGTGAATAAAACTGCTGGGGAGTTGGAAATGTCTGCTGTCTCGACAGTCATGGTTTCATGGGGCCTTCCATTTATCAAAACCCATTCAACTGTACACTGAAAATGGATGCATTTCGTTATACGAAATGTTCAATAAATGTGATTTCTCAAAAAACATAATATGCTTTGAACACATGTACTTTTTTGCATACATTATATGGCAATAAATTTGTAACGGAAAATGTTCATATTGAGATCAATCACACAGACACTTTAATAGCAAAAGTAAAAAAGACTGAAAATATCAATTGTATGGAAACATTCAGACAAGTGGAACTCTCATCCTTTGCTGATTGAAGAATAAAATGAAAACCAGTTTGACGGGTTATTAAAAATTAAACACATATTTACAATATGACCTAGGTATATTCGATCCCACTTCTAGGTATCAGTCTAACACACACACACACGCACACACACACACATATGACTTTCGTCATTTGTGGATTCCATATTTGCAAACTTACCTGCTCACTGAAATGTATTTGCAGCTCCAAAACCACACTGGCAGCACCTTCACGGTCGTTCGCGGCCGTGTGCAGAGCAGCAGAAATTGGAGGAACCCCACCGACAGTGTTGGTCATCTCTGCTGTGGTAACAAATACCACGGATTGGGTGGGTTAACAATAGGAATTTACTTCCCACAATTTGGAGACTCATTTTCACAGTCTGTTTAGTGCCACATTTTTTCGTGCTTTTTGTTGATAATTTCACTTTTTAAAATGGCCCCAGCTGTGGTGCTGAAGTGCTGTCCAGTGTTCCTAGGTCCACAAAAAGATTTGGACACAGATCATTTACAGCAACTTTATTCATAGTAGCCTAAAACTGAGAACAACCCACGTTTTTATCAAGATGTGAATGAAAAACAAATTGTGTTATACTCATCCAGTGCAATACCATCCTGAAATAAACTCACTATGACTGGGGTAAATCTCTAAAACCTTATCTTGAGTGAAAAAACGTGGACATGAAAAAGGATGTTCTGTATAAATCACTATATGATATTATAGAACAGACAAACCAAACCATAGTGATAGAAAGCAAATTAACCTCCTGGGTTGAAGGTTGGGAGAGCAGATTGATTGCAAAGGTCATTGGGGAATGTTTTAGAAGAAAATGGTCTATATCATGCTTGTTGTGATAATTCCAAGGGTTTATACTTTTATCAAAATTTAGCCAACTCTATATTCCAAATGCATACATTTCATTGTATATAAATTATAACTCAATAAGGTTGATTTAAAAATTTTTAAATGATATAAAAACACATTGAAGACTGAAATATGATGGTCAGAGAGGAGATATCTCTAATAATGTAGTTGAAAGAAATCTGAAATTAAATAAGATCCACCAGTGTAAAGATACATAAGATGTAATTTTTCAGTCTCCAAGATTCTGCATAAGTATAACGCAGAAAAGTAGTGGCCGGGCCTTTTATTTTCTTTTGATGAGAGAAGAATCCAGAACGATATTTTGAAAAATTTTTCAGCATATTGAATTATAGGTTTCAGGGAACACACACGTGTGCATACATACACATTCGTACACACACACATTCACACACACATACTCCTTTATATTCCCCAGTATCTAACAGAGTGCTTAATGTATAGTGAGTACTGAGTGTTTGTTGAAATGAATTTTCTTGAACAAACTCCAGCCAGTACCAGCAAGATTTTGTGAAAAAATTTTTATTCCAAATTAATCAGAAAAACTTATGTTTCCAGGTGAATGTCTTAAAGGATTTTCTACCTGGGTTTGGCGCCCACTGCTTTTGCTCTAGTCTTGGGATCCTCGGGGTTTGCTATAAGGATTAAAAGTCACAGGCATGCTAGGCCAGACTGCTGACTCACGTTCCCTTGGAAATATGTTAGCTTTTTGATCTATTAACATCCATTTATTTCCACATGAAAGTAACCACAAACAAAGGCCTCGTTAGATAGAGTTCTTACATCAGGAGTCTGTTATTTGTTTGCTAATCTCAGTACCCAGTGTAGCACCTTCTCCCTCAATTTGTGTGTGGCCATCTTCAAATCCTCTGATACAAGGAGAATGGTTTCAATATAAACACCTTAAATCTGATCTTTTCTGCCTTGTCTGGCCAAAACGTCTTAATGGGAGATGTTTCAGAAAAGCTTGAAGCTTATCTTCTGTAAAGGCTGTTCTTCAGGCCACTTAAAATTATTCCATCCAATTCTCTCTGTTCAGGGCTTTGTTAATCTGCATTCAACATCTGACCAAATCAGGATGCACACTTCCCCAACCAGTGCGACTATTGTTACAGGGTCTCTTGACGTGT
The DNA here is from genome assembly GCF_057802395.1 of Ceratotherium simum simum. Classification (NCBI taxonomy): domain Eukaryota; kingdom Metazoa; phylum Chordata; class Mammalia; order Perissodactyla; family Rhinocerotidae; genus Ceratotherium; species Ceratotherium simum. The sequence goes on along the minus strand of NC_141914.1, from coordinate 1,883,845 downwards.
GGTCTCCTTTTAATCTATCACAGGTTATAGTTTTCAAAATGCGTTGTGCTGGCGTGACAAATGCCAGCAAGGGTCGGGATCACTGCTGGGGACAGAAACCATTCTTAATCATTATTAATGGCAAGAAGTGAGTTAATAGAAGACTAGGTGCTTACAAAATTGTTGGAGGTTCTGGAAGTCACTCCCTAGGGAGGGCAAAGTGGAAGAGTGAGTCTATATGAAGAGTGTCCAATTTGTATGTTCTTATCAATATCCACTTAACCTCTTAAATTTCCCACCTTTTGTAGCCAAAAAACTCAGCCAACTTTAAAAGTTATATTCTGAGGTAAATGTATATTATATTGGGTTAGGTCTCCTATTAACGTACACCAATTGAGCAGAAACATACTATATATGCAAAGAAAACATCTAACTCACTGAAGAATTTTATTTTAGTACTTTGCGCAAATTTAAGATTTAAGTAGAAAAACTATCAAATCTAAAAAGTATGAGAACTAAAATTTGCCTTTATATCAACTTCACAATTTCTTTTGCTCCTTTTTTATTTTCTAAAAAATAAAATAGAAATATTGTTATAGTGATTTCTAATGAGTGTCAAAATCATTAATATTTTATAACTGAGTCATTTTCAGATCAATAGGCCTCAGTATGAATGTACATAATTATTAATAAAAATAGATTTATTATGCATGCATGCTTTATTATTAATGGAGAATACTAGATTTGACACCTTATACATTACCATAATTTGCATATGTTCATACTTTAAGATAGGGGTTGACAAACTAGAGCCCACAAACCCGATCCAGCTCACCTACTCTTTCGTAAATGAAGTTTTATTAGAACACAACCATCCTGCTCTCATGCTACAATGGCAGAGTTGTGTAGGTAGAACAAAGACCGCTGACCCACAAAGCCTAAAAGTATTTTCCATCAGGCCTTTTATAGAAAAAATATGCTGACCCTTGCTTTAAAATCTTGCTCTGGAACCTAAGGCAGAAACTCACTGGACGATTCCTGGGGAAAATGGAGAGAGTTTTTCAGTTCTTTGTTTGCAACGTTGGATAATATAAAAGAAGCTCTTTTTTATGGTAACTTCCTAAAAGTCACTCTCAATTAGGGCTTTCAGGGAAGACAAAAAACATATTAAACGTGGGTTTGGTTCCATTTTTTTCGAAGACTTGAAGTATAGTCCTACATTGTACCTGAATGCACTCAAGCAATCTCAAAGAGGACGATAGATGTTATATGCCATCACCTCATAATATAGCGGGCAAATCAATTTCTACAGAATGACGGGTATATAGACACACACACATACACTCACACGGGCACAAATGAGCGCACACACTCTCAGGCACATTTTATCCCTATCAACAAAAAACCCTAAGGGAGGGAGACTTTTATCCTTGTCTTCCACTTAGTTATTCATGACATCCCACAAAAGCACAGCATCCCAAAAGAAATGAGGAAGCTAAATCAATCTTGATGCAAAACCATTGATCTCCATCCACGGAGCATTTAATTTTCAGGACAGAAAAAAAAATGTTTATAATTTTTTTGTGAGACTCAGAGCCCCCCTGCCCGCCATATAAATTCAACTCCAACCTTTCAAGTTTAGTGCAAATGTGGGTATGTAAAATGCTATGAGTTTAAGTGGTTTTGAGTTCTGTAATGAAAAGTTTGAGCACTGTTCTCAGAGGAAACACTTACTGGCAGAGCTTCGAGGAAAGAATATGTGATTGCATGGAGATTAGAAATTCTGATTGCCTTAGGTTTTCATCACTTTATGGGATAGGCTTATTGTCAGTGTTGTGTCAAAAAGAGTGACAGATCTGTGTCCACAGCTTTTGTGAAAGCCTAAGATGGGCGAGGCTGTATACTTTCAACACCGTGATATGTTATTTTCTTAGGCGTCAGATACGACGGCAATATTAAAGCCATTTTTTTTACTCATTTTGTATTCTATCATGGTTAAAACACATGGTACTTTTATTTATTATCATTTAAATAAACATTGGCTACTCTCAATTTTATTAGAGAAGCTGATGAATATAAATAGAACACCAAGCTATTTCTTCTTTCTTGGAAAAAAAAGTATATGTTCACTAGTGGTTTTTTAAAAAAGAAAACACTCAGTTGAGCAAATAGCAAATCGGGCAATAGGGAGAATGCGATGATATTCTGTACCTGTTTTCCCGCCTTTAATTCGAGGAGTCTAAATTGAAAATACATATTCCATACATTTTCACAATGGGCAGGAATATTTATGTATGTAAACAAGTATGGTTTCCTTATCATACAGTATTATTAAACAGTAATTCTATCCATTTTATATAGAGAAACACTTTTGGTGGTTTTAAATACCATTATTGTAAAATAGACAACATTTAACATCTGTCATATACAGAAACTTAGTTTTCTCCATCTTTCTTTCTATCTGATTAGTTTTCTAGGTTTCAAGTTTATGGAAAAAATATTGCCAAGGCAAAGAGAACATTTTTCTGAATACAATGTGCTAATTAGACTTAAATAAAGTTTACTAATAAAGAGCACGTAAAGATATGAACATTTAATTTTTATATTGAGAAATGAAGAGTCTTTAAAAATGTCGCAGGTCCTGGGAGTGTCTGGGAAGAGAGAGGAAGAGCGTTTGCTGCCTGTTTGCACCAGGCTCCCGGAACCCTGCACAAGAGTGAAGCCTGAGCCATTGTGTCGGGAGCAGATGCGGGGTTCAGCCTCAGTGAATCAACGCTCTGCTGGTTCTCTGGCTGTGTCCCAGCTGCAGTCATGTTGGCTTGCAGTAAGAGTACGGTGTATGGAACCAACTTGCCCTTTTCTCTGTCAAACAATTACTTACACTGACTATTTTCCAAGTATGGCAGAGAGATAAAGGGAGGGAGTTGTTAAGAAGAAATATGCTTCGTGTTTGGGATTTCATTGTCTCCGTGACTTCCAGTTAACCTGATTCTGCTACTTCTGATATATGTTCGATTGATAAGAGTTACTATTACAAAAAGCAAAGATGACAGAAAAGGTACAGAGGGTTGTATTTCCTCAATTAGTGATAAGGAATCTACACACATCAAACAAGGACACTACACAACACAAAACATGTCTGGTAGAGTGATAACAGCAAGTATTGCCATTAATAATGGGAGATCAGCTGAGTTCACCCAAAACAAGAGTATTTTGATAAATCATTGGATTATGAATGAAGGCAACATGGACACTTGAGTTGTATTTGTACAATACACATTTGTGGAGGACTTGAAACATCAAAAAGAAAGAGAAATTCTTTAATTATGGAAATATAAAACATAAATGATGGAACTTGAATTGCTGTTTTAAATATTATCCATATTTGAATGATTTCAATATATCTTACCAGTCTCCTTGAGGAACATTGTACTGATCGCATTCTAATCATCAGTGATGGTGATCATTTCCAAAACATGCCATGCGCTACCTCATTTAATTTTTTTCTTGTTTTATTTTTTTCCTTTTTTCTTCCGGTTTTATTGAGATATAATTGACAAAGAACACTGTATCTTGTTTTAAATACTAGTATATTAAAGTTATATTTTTGGGCTGGCCCAGTGGCATAGTGGTTAAGTGTGTGTGCTCCGCTGCAGCAGCCCGGGGTTTTCAGGTTCAGATCCTGGGCGGAACCGACGCACCGCTTGCTGAGCCGTGCTGAGCCGTGCTGTGGCGGCGTCCCATATAAAGTGGAGGAAGACGGGCACGGATGTTAGCCCAGGGCCAGTCTTCCTCAGCAAAAGAGGAGGATTGGCATGGATGTTAGCTCAGGGCTGATCTTCCTCACACACACACACACACACACACACAAATTATATTTTCACGTTTTCTATATGTATTGCAATTTCTTTTTTTTTACACAACCTATTCATGTCGTTTCTCCTTTAAGATATTGATATTTGGCCACTGACTTGCAATAATCTTTATTTGTCAAAATACTTTATTTTTTATGTATATTTATTTTTATGTATACTTTATTAAATCATGAAGTAATAGAAATAAAATTATTTTAGAAATTCTGTGGTATAGAAGTCAAATAGAAAATAAGGATGTCTCTATCTGTATAGGTTGGTATTAATTTTGCCTGCGTATATCAGAAAGAACTCCAAGTAACAGTGATTGTAAAGAGTTATAGTTTAATTTCTCTGCCACACAAAAAAGTACTGACACAGATGTGAAGGTATGGTGGCTACGAATGTTTGTGAGGGACCTGGGCTGAACACAGTCGTCTGCTCTGAAATTTAAGGAAGATGACCCATGCTTTGTCCATTCAAGACGTCTTTTTACATTAATAATTTGGCACATTACATTACTTATTTTTTCATACTTTGTATAAACTTGATTTGATCACAGTACATTTGCTTTATATGCAAAGTTATGATCAATTTTCTAATATTAAAAAAATATTTTTAGAGGCTCATGAGAGAAAGTAACCCATGTAGAGACTTAATCTAACAGAGTGAGGTGGGGGGGACCCCCTGCTCTCATTGTCTTGTTTCTTTTCTAACTCATCAGAGTGATCTCCCTCAAGATCTTCTTTACTATCTTCTGCCTCTGCTCTTCTTCTAAGCCTGTCATTTTTCTCGATACCTCCTCTGTTCTTGTACAAATTGTCCCTCCGAGCCCAATCACCTCGGTCTAAAATATCCACACACATCCCTACTGCTTTCTTTCTGGCTCCCCAAATCCTAGCCCAAAAACAGTCATCTCCCTGGGTGCATGTAGTCTTGTACTTCTACCACACTTTGCCTGATCAATTAGGCTTTTAGGTAGACTTTTTATCCAGCTTCTTTTACTCATTAAGTCTTGGTACCAGAAGCTCAGACTAAGGAAAAAACTATGAACTAAGGTACCTGTAAAAAGTCAGCCTTTTTTTTTTTTTTTTAATTTTATTTATTTTTTTCCCCCAAAGCCCCACTAGATAGTTGTACATCATAGTTGCACATCCTTCTAGTTCCTGTATGTGGGACGCGGCCTCAGCATGGCCAGAGAAACGGCGCGTCAGTGCGCGCCTGAGATCCGAACCCAGGCCGCCAGCAGCGCAACGCGCACACTTAACCGCTAAGCCACGGGGCTGGCCCAAAAGTCAGCCTTTTAAAGCTACTTGTTCTGTGATGTTTCTAAAATTTATTTAAAGACCTAATTGATTTATTTCTTCTCCATGGGTGCTTTGGTTTGTTCTCCTTCCTGGAGCAAAAAATTACTGTGAAAGTGTTGAGGGCCATTATTGGTGGAGGTGGGTGACAAAGGGACATGTAAGACAACAGGGAAAAATTAAAACTTATTATTTGTCACAAGGGGAAGGCTGGGTACAACAATCAGTACTCAATGAAAATTATTCTGAAATCTCACATTAAATTTGGATAATATTTCAATAGAAGTTTTCAGTACTACTGTTGGTGTCTTATTTTCTCCCTCTTTTTAGATAACATCAGTGGAAAGCTGGAATTAGCTGCATTGAGGATTATTAAGTGGTTTCGTAAAAGGAAATAATACAAGTTGATGAACATTTCGATAATGCTTATATTACATATCCTTTCTAAAAGTAAAAAACACTTATTTTATATTAAACTTCAGAAAGAGCTCTGTCTACATTATGCCTGTCAGTCCTTTATTTATTTTATTTTATATTTTTAGTGCAGTAACCTTTTTTGATAATATTATATAAATTTTGGGTGTACATCATCATATTTCAATTTCAGTGTAGATCACATCATGTTCACGACCCAAAGACTAATTACCATCCATCACCACACACATATGCCTAATCACCCCTTTTGCCCTGCTCCCTCCCCAATTCCCCTCTGGTAACCACCCATCCAATCTCTGTCTCTACGTGATTGTTGCTGTTTCTTTTAATCTTCTATTTATGAGTGAAATCATACGGTATTTGACTTTCTCCCTCCGAGTTATTTTGCTTAGCATAATACCCTCAAGGTCCATCCATGTTGTCACAAATGGTCAGATTTGATCCTTTTTTATGGCTAAGCGGTATTCCATTGTATAATTATACCACATCCTCTGTATCCATTCATCCCTTGGTGGGCACCTAGGTTACTTCCAAGTCTTGGCTATTGTGAATAATGCTGCAATGAATATAGGGGTGTATACATCTTTATGCATTCATGTTTTCATGTTCTTTGCATAAACACCCAGCAGTGGAATAGCTGGATCATATGGTAGTTCTAACTTTAATTTTTAAGGAAACTCCATACTGTTTTCCATGGTGGCTGCACCAGTTTGCATTCCCACCAGCAGTGTACGAGAGTTCCCTGTTCTCCACATCCTCTCCAACACTTGTTATTTCCTGTCTTGTTAATTATAGCCATTCTGACGGGCATGAGGTGATATCTCAGTGTAGTTTCGATTTGCATTTCCCTGATAATTAATGACGTTGAACATCTTTTCATGTGCCTGTTGGCCATCTGTATATCTTCTTTGGAGAAATGTCCATTCAGATCTTTTGCCCATTTTTTAATTGGGTTGCTAGTTTTTTTGTTGTTGAGATGTATGAGTTCTTCATGTATTTTAGATATTAACCCTTTATCAGATACATGGTTTGCAAATATCTTTTCCCAATTGTTAGGTTATCTTTTCATTTTCTTGATGGTTTCCTTTGCTATTCAGAAGATTTTTAGTTTGATGTAGTCCCGTTTGTTTATTTTTTCTGTTGTTTCCCTTGCCTGGTCAGACATGGTACTTGAAAACAAACTGCTAAGACCAATGTTGAAGAAGGTATTGCCTATGTTTTCTTCTATAAGTTTCATGGTTTCAGGTCTTACATTTAAGTCTTTAACGTATTTTGAGTTAATTTTTGTGTATGGTGTAAGATAACAGTCTGCTTTCATTTTTTTGCATGTGGCTGTCCAGTTTTCCCGACACCATTTATTGAAGAGACTTTCCTTTCTCCATTGTATGTTTTTGGCTCCTTTGTCAAAGATTATCTGTCCATAGAGGTGTGGTTTTATTTCTGGGCTCTCAGTTCTGTTCCATTGATCTGTGTGTCTGTTTTTGTGCCAGTACCATGCTGTTTTGATTACTATAGCTTTGTAGTATATTTTGAAATCATGGAGTGTGATACCTCCAGCTTTGTTCTTTTTTCTCAAGATTCCTTTGGCTATTTGGGGTCTTTTGTTGTTCCACGTAAATTTTAGGATTCTTTATGATTCTTTGCTCTATTTCTGTGACAAATGTTGTTGTAACTTTGATAGGGATTGCATTGAATCTGTAGATTGCTTTAGGAATTATGGACATTTTAATTATGTTAATTATTCCAATACAAGAGCATGGAATATCTTTCCATTTCTTTGTGTCTTCTTCCATTTCTTTCAACAATTTTTTATAATTTTCAGTGTACAGGTCTTTCACCTCTTTGGTTAAGTTTATTCCTAGGTATTTTATTCTTTTTGTTGCAATTGTAAACAGGATCGTATTTTTTAATTTCTCTTTCTGCTACCTCATTGTTAGTGTATAGAAACACAACAGATTTTTGTCTGTTGATTTTGTATCCTGCAACTTTGCCGTGTTCATTTCTTATTCTAAAAGTTTTTTGGTGGATTCTTTAGTGTTTTCTATGTTTAAACTCATGTCTTCTGCAAATAGTGACAGTTTCACTTCTTCCTTTCCAATTCCTTTCCAATCCCTTTTATTTCGGTTTCTTGCCTGATTTTTCTCTGGCTAGGACTTCCAATACTATGTTAAATAAGATTGGTGAAAGTGGGCATCCTTGTCTTGTTCCTGTTCTTAGAGGGGTAGCTTTTGGTTTTTTTCCATTGAGAATGATATTAGCTGTGGGTTTGTCATTTACAGGCTTTATTATGTTGAGGTACTTTCCTTCTATACCTATTTCATTCAGAATCTTTATCATATATGGATGCTGTGTCTTGTCAAATGCTTTCTCTGCATCTGTTGAGATGATCATGTGATTTTTATTCTTCATTTTGTTAATGTGGTATATCATGTTGATTGATTTGGGGATGTTGAAGCATCTTTGCATCCCTGGAATAAATCCCCCTTGATCATGGTGTATGATCTTTCTAATGGATTCTTGTATTTGATTAGGTAGTATTTTGTTGAGGATTTTTGCATCAATGTTCATCAGTGATATTGGCCTATAATTTTCCTTTTTTTTTTTGCCCTTATCTAGTTTTGGTGTCAGGGTAATGTTGGCTTCATAGAATGAGTTAGGAAGCTTCCCTTCCTCTTGAATTTTTTGCAAGAGTTTGAGAAGGATATGTGTTAAGTCTTCTTTGAATGTTTGGTAGAATTCACCAGGGAAATCGTCTGGTCCTGGACTTTAATTTTAGGGGACGTTTTTAATTACTGTTTCGATCTTTTTACTGGTGATTGGTCTATTCAAATTCTTCATTTCTTCTTGATTCAGCTTTGGAAGGTTGTATGAATCTAAGAATTTATCCATTTCTTCTAGATTATCCAATTCGTTGGCATACAGATTTTCATAGTATTCTCTTATAATCTTTTGTATTTCTGAGGTATCTGTTGTAATTTCTCCTCTTTCATTTCTGATTTTTATTGGAGACTTCTTTTTTTTTGTGGTGAGTCTAGCTAAAGGCTTGTCAATTTTGTTCATCTTTTCAAAGAACCATTGCTTTATTTTATTGTTTTTTTCTATTTTTTTTTAGTCTCTATTTCAATTATTCCTGTTTTAATTTTTATTATTTCCTTCCTTCTACTGATTTTTGGCTTTGTTTGTCCTTCTTTTTCCAGTTCCTTTAGGTGCACTGTTAGGTTGTTTATTTGAGATTTTTCTTGTTTGTTGAGATAGGCCTGTATTCCTGCAAACTTCCCTTTTAGAACTGCTTTTGCTGTATCCCATAAATTTTGGCATGTCATATTTTCATTTTCTTTATCTCCAGGTTTTTTTTTTATTTTTCCTTTGATTTCTTTGTTGACTCAATCATTGTTCAGTAGCATTTTGTATAATCTCCACATATATGTGGCTTTTCCGATTTTCTTCCTGTAGTTGATTTCTAGTTTCATACCATTGTGGTCAGAAAAGATGCTCGGTATTATTTCATTCTTCTTAAATTTATTGAGACCTGTTTGGTGGCCTAATATATGATCTGTCCTAGAGAATGTTCCATGTGCATTTGAAAAGAATGTGTATTCTATGGTTTTGGGATGGAATGTTCTATATATATCTACTAAGTCCATCTGGTCTAATGTGTCATTTAAGGCCTATGTCTCTTTATTGACCTTCTGTTTGGATGATGTATCCACTGATGTAAGTGGAGTGTTAAAGTCCCCTACTATTATTGTGTTGCTGTCTATTTCTCCTTTTATGCATGTTAATATTTGCTTTATATATTTAGGTGCTCCTAGATTGAATGCATAGATATTTACAAGGGTTATAGCCTCTTCCTGGATTGTTACTTGTATCCTTATATAGTGCCCTTCTTTGTCTCTTGTTACAGTTTTTGTTTTAAAGTCTATTTTGTCTGATATAATTATTGCTATCCCAGCTTTCTTTTCTTTGGAATTTGCATGAAATATCTTTTTCCATCCCTTCACTTTCAGTTTGTGAGTGTCTTTAGGCTGAAGTGTATCTCTTGTATGTGGCATATATATGCATCTTGCTTTTTTATCCAGTTGACCATTGTATGCCTTTTGACTGGAGCATTTAGTCCATTGACATTTAAAGTAGCTATTGATAGGAATGTACTCATTGCTATTTTGCTACTTATTTTTCTGGGTGTTTTAGTAGTTCTTCTGTTTTCCATTCTTCTCTTTTCCCTCGTGGTTTGATGGCCTTCTTTAGTATTATGTTTGGGTTCCTTTTTCTTCATTTTTTGTGTAGTTATTTTGGGTTTCTGATTTGTGATTACCATGAGGTTCATATGTTATAATCTATGTATATAGCAATCTATATTAAGTTGATGTTCTCTTTATTTTGACCTCTTGCTAAAAGCTCTACTGTTTTATTCCCCTCCTCCCACATTTTATGTTTTTGATATCATATCTAACCTCTTTTTTTGTGCGTGTGTATCGATTACCCTCTTATCATGGAAATAGATAATTTTAATACTTTTGTCTTTTGACCTTCATATTACCTTCATAGGTGGTTGACCTGCTAACTTTATTGTTTATTTGCCTTTACCAGTGATTTTACTGCTTTTTAAAAAAATAATTTTCTTATTCCTATTTGTGATCTTTTCTTTTCCACTTAAATAAGTCCCTTTAGCGTTTCTTGTAAGACTTGTTTCTTGATGATAAACTCATTTAATTTTTCCTTAGTCTGGGAAACTCTTTATCTCTCCTTCTGTTCTGAATGATAATCTTGCTGGGTAGAGTATTCTTGGCTGTAGGTTTTTTCCTGTTAGCACTTTAAATATATCATGCCACTCCCTTCTAACTTATAAGGTTTCTGCTGAGAAGTCAGCTGATAACCTTATGGGGTTTCCTTTGTGTGTAACTTGTTACCTTTTCCTTGCAGCTTTTAGGATTCTCTCTTTATCTTCAGTTCTTGACATTTTAATTATAATGTGTTTTGATGTGGGCCTCTTTTGGTTCATCTTGTTTGGTGCTCTCTGTGCTTCCTCTACCTGGATGTTTGTTTCCTTCCTCAGGTTAGGGAAATTTTCAGCTATTATTTCTTCAAGTAGATTCTCTGCCCCTTTGTCTCTCTCTTCTCCTTCTGGGACATCTATAACATAGACATTAGTGAGCTTGATGTTGTCCCAGAGGTCTCTTTTTTTTTTAATCTGTTCAGCTTGGGTGATTTCCTCTAGTCTTTTTTGCAGCTTGCTGATTCATTCTTCTGTATCAACTACTTTGCTTATGAGTCCATCTAGTGAATTTTTCATTTCCTGTATTGTATTCTTCATTTGTGATTGGTTCTTTTTTATATTTTCCAATTTTTTCTTGAAGTTCTCACTGAGTTCATCCATTCTTCTCCCAAGACCAGTGAGCATCCTTATGACTTTTTGTTTGAACTCTTTGTCAGGTAGATTGTTTACTTATGTTTCATTTAGTTCTTTTTATGGGGTTTTGTCCTGTTCCCTTACTTGGAATGTCCTCCTTTATCTCCTCATTTTGCCTCTTTCTCTGTGCTTATGTCTATGTGTGAGGTAGTCAGTTACTTCTCCCAATCTTGGAAAGGTGGTGTTATGTAAGAGATGCCTTATGAGGCCCAGCAGTGTGCTTCCCTCTTGTCACCAGTTCCAAATGTTCCAGGAGTGTCCCTTGCATGGACTACATGTGTCCTTCTGTTGTGGCAGGGTTGTTCTTGCTTCAGGTGCCGTGGGAGCCTCAGGTGTCCCCCTAGTAGGCTGGTTGTAACATTCAGCTGCATGTGGCTGCTGTGGAACCTTCAGTCACTTTATTGGGTATGGGGAAACACAGCACAGTTGGCTGCAAGGTCTAATAGCACATTCCTGTTGCAGTTTTTCTGTTAAGTGAGTAGGTCCCCAGCATGGCTGATTGGTAGGCTCAGGGGCTTACAATTGATGTAGGCCTCCAGCCTACAAGGATGTTGTCAGCTCTCTCAGGATTGCAGCTGGGTGGGGCTGGCCTGAAACATGGGAGCACCCAATTATTTCAGGCTTTGGAGAGTGAGGCCAATTCCCTATGTAGCTGTTTGAGAACCACACGTCTGCAGCAGTTGACAGGCCCCACCACCCTCAGGGCCACACATACCATCAACACAGTCCTGCTCTGTGCATGTGCCCTGACCCCACTGGACCCAGTCGCCCCACTGCAAAGGCCCCACACACTCCACCAATGCAGGCCCGCCTCTCATGCACACCCCGCCCTGCAGAGTTGGACCCACTCACCCTGCTGCAGAAGTTCCAGGCATTCCACCTATGCAAGCCCACAAATTGCCTGAGGGCTTGTTGTTGGATGGAGCCAGTCCCTAGGATGGGCTGCCTGCTCTGGCTGAGCTGGACTAAACTGGTGCTATAGGGGGTAGGGTAGACCTCTGCACTAACAGGCCAGGGGAAGAACTCCAATGGCATCTGCCAGTGTCTGTGTCAGCAGGCCTGTATTAGGTCACAGTAATGGCTGTGCCAATGTCTCAATCTCTGGAGAGGTCTCACTCCTCACTGAGATGCACCCAGAGCCTATCAAGTGAATCTCTTTTCACCAAAGGACTATGTACCTTTCTTTCTGGTGATTTTAGGTTGCTTTCTGAAATGGGTGAATTAATGTGTGTGCCCTTTAAGAGCAGGCTTTTTTTTTTTCCCTTATGTTCGATAGCTTTTCTGGGGGTATTCTCCGTTGTAGATAACGGACAGCAAAGCCAGATATTATGACACTTGTCTTGGTTGTGCTGAGTCCAAAAGCTGCTTATTGTGGTAATGCTCCCCCACTCAAATCCCCTATTCCTCCAGTGAAGTCTTCACTCCTTAAGATTGCTCCTGGCTGGCCGTGAAGTGCCATGGCCCGAAGATGGCTTTTTTCTCTCCAGAAAGGAATTTCTGCCTCTCCCACCTCAGTCAGCACTGCCCCTTGTATCCAGTTTTCAGCTCTCTCTTGGGGTAATTGTTCCAAGAGTAGTTGTAAATTCATTGTGTCCGAGGGAGGAGGTGAGTTCAGAGTCTGCCTATGCTGCCATCTTGACACTGTCTCCCATCCTATTATTTTAAATGTTTTTATTTTAAAACAATTTGAAAATAAACTGTTATTATATGCATTGATGTTAAAGTTGCTGATAGAATCTATAAGGTTATTATGTGGTGAGTAACTGAAAAAGGAATCGTGATGTAATCCCTGAGACTCTAGTAAATGTTGGTGTTTTGACTAACCTGACAAAGACAAATCTGATTTTGAGATTTAATATGAATAATATACACTAAGTTATTTGGATAAGTTTGGGCATACTCACATTTTCATTTGAAAGTAATATTGTAAAAAGAAATTGTTTTATATTTCATGCATTTAAAAATAAACTGTGTTATTGCACTAGGATATTAGCTATGTAAGGAAATATTATTTATAGTTCCTTTGTAAAAATATGTTTCTTGAAATTAATTCTGGATTTATTTTTATAATGGACCTTTTTATCGACTATGCATATAAATAAGACTTATACACTTTCGGGTAGTAGCTAGGATGGTGTTGTGGACTCATCTGAACAGGAAGGAATTTAAATCAATTCCTATGCCTGTATGGACTAACCAGTTATAAAGTAAATATTAACCTTGCAATCTTATAATTTTCTCATGAGTGTCTTGGGATCATTCACATTGCCTCTCTTTCCATAGAAGACAAGTAAAATGAGAGGATCATTGCCTTTGGAATTTATAAAGAGCACAGAATGACTTGAAAAATACAGAGAAACCTTTGTTGAATTTTCATAATGTTCAAATACCATCTTCAACCTCAATATTCTATGAATACCTGAAGGAGCATTGCCCGTACTAAGACCATTACCTTTGGCCTTAATATGATATGACAAATAAAAATGACTATGTTATCACTCATTTGTGAATCTGCAGAAAGCTAAATTCATCACTTTTAACCCCAAATCTCATTTTTTTTTTTTTTTGCAATTTCTACTTATAGTAATGTAATCCTACTCATCTAGTCTCAAAACCCAAACTCAGGATGTGGTTTAAACTCTTTCTTTTTCTTTAGCTCTAATGAATAATTTATATTCCTTCCCCAAATTTCTTCCTCTATTTCACCTGTTCTTGCCATTTACTCTGCAACCACTTTGGTCCAGGATTTCATAGTCCCACGTGGGTAGCTTCATAGCAGCCTCTTAATCTCTACATAATTATAACTTCATTCCTGCTCCATTGCCTCATAGTCTTGGAGGTCAGAAATCTAAAATGGGTCAGCAGGATCCAGCATGGGTTGCATTTCTTCTGGAGGCTCTAGGGGAGAATACGTTCCCTTGCCTTTCCTAGCTTCTAGAGGTTGCCTGCATTCCTTGGCTTGTGGCCCCATCCTCCATCTTCAAAGCAACCAGTATGGCATCTTCTAAATTCTCTTTCTCTCTGCTTCTGTTATCAACTTTTCTCTAATTCTGACCCTCCTGTCTCCTCTTATAAGCACCCTTGTGGTCACATTGTGACCACCTCGATAATCTTAATTTTCCCATCTCAATTCCTTAACTTATCCTTAACCACACTTGCAAACTCCTTTTTCCATGTAAGGTAACATATTCACAGGTTCTCGGGATCTTCTGGGCCATGTCTCAGGGGTTGGAACAACCTACTACAAAGAGCCATTCCTACCTAGAGGATAAAGACTAATCTCTTTATCATACTGCAAAAGGGTTATATCTTGCTATATTCATTGCATGGTTGTATGTATATTTTCCTTTCCTTATTTTCTCTCACTTTTATACTGACAGGTATTTTCTTTTTTTTCAAGAAAATAAGGATTCAAAGATCCTATCAATCTTAGTGCCAGAACAATAGACTTTCCAGTGGGCTTGTTTTCCCCTTTTGGGAGCTGAAATAAGATATTTCTTAGAAAGTGGATAAGAGAAAACAAAATGGCCACGGGAAAAAATTGGGAGAGAGAGGATAAGGGCAAGGACATCAATTTCAGAAGGATAAGGAGATAAACGGGAGGAACTCAGAAGATGATGTGTTTCTGAAATTTGCCTGCACTTTGACCCACCATCTCATCACTTTTCAAAAACCAATTGGTCCAGAATCCTGGACCATCATAAGCACTCCTGAAGCAAGGTCGGAGTTCTTGGGTATCTTGTGTGTACATGGGTGATGAAGAGTTACATGGATTGCAGACCACGGTGGAATTAGACTAACACTTGGGGTATTCCTCTGTGAATAGAACAATGATGGGCACTGCATCATACAGACAGCATCATTCAAGGTCTTCAATCAATAAACTTTCTGCTTCTATGCCCCAATGTTTTCCTGCCCAAATACTCTATTCCGGCAATATTGTTATACAGTAGTTCTACGATGGTGGAAACACTTGTGTCCTTTTGAATGCACATGTTTCCTCTCTCTCCCTTGTCCTTTCCTCTCTGTCCACCTCTCTCCAGTACATCTACCCTCCTACAAGAATAATTGTAAGTCCAAGATTTTCCTTGAAGTTTTCCCTAACACTGTAGTTTGAATTAATTCTTTTTTCTAAAATGACTTGTCAACTCATCCATACCTAGTCCAACTATTTCACGACTAGAAGGGGTAGAGAGGCTACAATGGAATATTTCTAAATCTAAAAATCAAATATATTTTATCTCAGCTCTAGCTCTGCCTAGATGCCCCCAAAGAGACCATTAATAAAACCATCTTTATATGTAAATGTCATGATATGTAAAGAATGCCTGTCTTCCTGATAAAATGAACTTTATTGAAAATATACATCAATAAGCTTATAATGGTACTATATGTTGAGGATCAGTAGTAATGAGAGTAAAACAATTAATAGTAATATTCACTTGGTTGTAATGATGGCAGAGGGAATTAGAAGACATTCAAATATAACAAAAAATTAAAATTGAAACCATACAGCTAAAAAATACTAGACATGACAAAACACTAAATAATTTACTTAAATTGGCATTGTTTGATTTTTATTATAACTGTAATCATATTGACATTTGGAAGAGTGAGATTTAATACCATTTTAAAATTCTTTATATGAAAATTTTTAAAATTTTTATTTCCAGGGAGATATATACTTATAATGTTTAAAAATTATGTAGACAATAATCTCACTAGAAAAAATATTATCTAGAATCTTTGCATTAGAAGACTATGTGCATAAAACTAGCTACCCCTAAGTCATTTATTAAAGTAGGAAATTTATAAAGTTTAAGTGAATAAAATAAACGGGTCAAAGACCACTTGATGCAATTTTCCCTGCTTATGAGCAAGTTCCTATCAAAGAGTGTTGTGAAATGTATTTTTTCAAAGGCAAACGTTGGATGGATGACAGTAAACTGTTTAAAATAACTAGAGATGGATAATATCACCTCAGCTAGATTTTTTAAAAATCCAATAAAATATAAATTTACACAATTTTTCTGTTTCATCATCCTACAGAGTCAGGAACATCTGTTTGTGAAAAAGTGAATTTTAGAAACCATATCTTAAAAACCTGATAATTAGCACAACACAGCAAGAAATCTTAGTTTACAATCTGCTGATTTAAATTGTATGCTTTGGAATAAAGAACAAACATTTTTATTAGCTTGAAAATCATAGCAATATAAGATGTTACTACTTGAGGGACATATTAAGTATATATTGAGTCATAAACTTTTAGAGGAAGTAAGGCTTCAGAAGATAATGTTATACCATTTTGAACAAGGATAAGATATATTTCATTAGCATAAATATTACCATAATTAAGTATACACCTTTATAATACTGATCCTTGTAAATTTTGGTATGTTTTCCTAATTTTCGTTTTAGTTTAAAATTCATCTGGAGATGGTACGTAAAAAATAAATGTTAATGTATCTAGGATAGTCTTTTTGAACATTAAATTATATATTTACAACTTCATAATCACAAGTTCCCAGAGTTTCAGTAAGTTCCATATCTAAATCAAAGCCTGTTGGGCACACATAGTGAGGTATTTGCATAGTTTACAAGAGATGAACTTTCCAGTGAGTGATACCTTCTCTGCAGAGTTTACTCCACTATGTCCATATTTACTCAAGTTAGGGAGAGATGGGGAGAGTGGGGGACGGGACATACGGATGCCAGTGGCCAGTGTGGAAGCCGTGTGGTCAGATACAAGAACTGAGCTCCTGCCATGGAATGCAAAGAGCTGGATGTCCCATCCCCTGTTTGGATACTGGGGGGAAATCGGTGCCAAAGGTGACCCTCTGCAAGCCCCCTGCATGGTCAAAGGCAGCGTTGCTGAAAGCAAGACAAAGACTGAGTCTGTACTTCAAAGTCTTCCCATTCCCAAGTAAAGCGGGAAGTACTCACGGTGTCTATAGGCCACGTGGGGCGTTGAGTGGACAGCCAGGAGGTCGGCTGTGGGGATTCTGGGCCAAGTGGCCAAGGGACGCTGCCGCAGATGTGGAGGGGTAAGGAGAAGCCAGGGGGCAACGTGAAGGAGATTCAAGAGCGGTCTACAGCACCAAGCGTGGTCCATCCGGGTCAGCCATGAAAAGAAACTGGGCGCCGGCCAGGGAGAAAACAAAGCAGCGGACACACACACACACACACACATGCACACACACACGGCACACCTCCAGCCTTGGTAGCTTTTAAAAGGCCCAGGGAAGACAGCAAGGAGTAAGAGGAACAAAACTCCGCATCTTGCTCATATGCACAGATCACACGGCGTCATCCCTGAGCTCCCCCTACGCCCGGAAACGGAGCAGAAGAGCAAGGTCAGGGAAGAGACATGATGAGAACAGGAATTTGCCTAACGTGACTGCGTAGCTCGGAAGACGGTGTTGTAATTGGAGATACCGAATTACTCTACAATAGCAAGCAGAGCAGGAGCAGAGAAGGCAGTATAATTCCTCTGTAGTGAGCATGAAAAATCATAGTTTCTCTGCAAATTTGCGTATGACATCAAAATTGGGACCCCGTTTTATCCTCATGGTGCAAAGTGATTGCAAAGTGACTTTGAATGCAGGATATCGATAATGCTTACAGAAAACGGGGGAATGACAGCAAGGAGAATCCTGCAACGAGTCAATGCTTTAGGTCTTTGTATGTGTGGAAGAAATTAGAAGGTTCTGGAGACTCAAAGGCTATGGCTTTCACTTATCCTGAGATTTGACTATAACAGGTGAGAAACAGGAATGCGCTCTCTTACTACAGCCTCCTCCCACCACCTGCTCACCACAGCTAACGCCCTCTAAGGACTAACATGTCTGCTACTGACCCAGGTGCCACCCTTTCCAGAACCCCGCTGAGGGCAACATCTAGGATCACCTGACAGAAAATGCCGAGAAGCTCAGGTTGTTTCCGTGTTTGTTTTCTTTCCCCAGTCAACACAGTTTAAAAGTAACAAATCATAGCTGGTGAATGGAGACTCAATCAGCAGAAAAGATTGTGAACTTTTTGACAGTAAAAGTAACTACAGAAGAAATAATTACACTTCAGTATAAAATTTAATAATGATTTCACATCTTAAGATGTTTTCTTCATTCAAGAAAATCAGAAATTCAAAAAACCCCCCAGAAATTCAGAAGAAAAATATAGACATGTTCTTATCCAAAGGGATAAAATTTCTCTTAAAAAAACAACAAAAAAGAAAATTTTAGTTACTAGGAAATTATAAGCATTAGAATCTCCCATTTATATCTGATAACCAGATTGTATTGATATTGTCATAAGGATATTGCTGTAAATGTATTATAAATATATATGTGTGTGTACATATATACATATATTTTAATTTTAAAATGGTTTTCTTAAATGTATTTATTTTTTAAACATAATGCAAAGAAGGAAGGGAAGAAGAGGGAGATATTCGTAATCCTTCACCAGAGTCTCCCCAACTTCATCATGGTGGGTTCATGATGTGCTTTGTGGATGTGGTTAGTCAATGACACGGGCTTGACAGATCTTTGTTTCTGCACCAAATCCCACTGAGTTACCTGGTCCCCTTGTCTAACAAAGAACCATTAGGCAATAAGCACCAGCATCATCCAGGGTGCTGTTCTTCAAGGATTGACCAACATCAGGTCATGGAGCTGCAGCAGCCTCAGGGCCCTGCAGACTGGCCAGACCTTACAAGTGCTCACTTGAAACCCGCAAACAGCCATGGATGATTAAGCAGCTAGTAACTATGGGGGATTGGAATTTGCCAACTCAAAATATGTCTCTGCCTGAATGACATTTTGACCCCCACCCCCACTAACTAACCAAAGGAGTTTGGGATGAGAGGCCTGCCCTCAGAACAGGCCATTACCATAGACATCTCTGGGTACCTGGGTGGGTGGTGCTAAATCCATTCTTAGTTCTGGTTACCCTTTATAAGCGATATTTACATTTGTAAAGAAAATCTCCATTTGTAAAGGTATCTTCTTCCCTGTACCAGGAAGAAGAGGGGGATGGCCTTACCTAGAAACTTATCAGAAGGGAAGATGAGGACTTAAATTTGCATGATAAACTTACCCATTGTGAACTGTGCTGTTTAGGCAATATGCTATCTGACTCCCACTAGGTTCCTATAGGTAACATCCCCCTGGAGCCGGGGTCACCGTGGTAATGGGTGTTTGAGCTATTTCTTTTCTGGAACTGCACCCCTTGTCCACTTCAGGCCAGATTGAGACCACCAACCCATCAATTGGGCCCACGAAGACAAGTGTCTGAACACCACCCTCAGGGCATGCTAACGCCACCACTCTGTGAACATGTGTCCTATGAAGAGGCGTGAAGCCTGACTACGCTTGCGCAGATCATCAATCACCTCACCTCTGATCATTTCAGACCACCTTGCCCCTACCCCATAAATATCCCTGAGTCCCTATTTTTGGGGAGGTGGATTTGAGACTTGTTGTCCCGTTTTCCTCACTTGGCTGCCTTGTGATTAAACCCTCTCTCTCTGCAATCTTGTTATCTTGGTGATTGGCTTTCTGGGTGTCGGACAAAACAAACCTGGTCTGGTAACACACTTGCCAGTGCACTGATGAAGAATCACCAAGAGGTCTACCTCATCTCCTGCCTGTAGTTCAACGCCACCTCGAACTTCTTTCACATGAACTTCTTTGCCATCTCCTACTTCATAGTTAATGAAACTGTAGGGGGAAGAGGGAGAATCTCCCTCTGCCCTTTTCCTTAAGGTTCTTATGGCTGGCCAAATAATTAACAAGACAGGTTAGCAGGAGAAAATAATACCAAGTTTAATAACATGTATACATGGGAGAAAGCAGGGACACTGCGTTTCTCAACACAATAGCAGAAATTCTTGTCTTAAATACCATGTTCAGCCAATGACAAAGGAGGATTTTGAGGGTGGGGGGTGTCAGTTACCGGAGATTACCACTAAAGCACAGTAAACAAGAGTAAGGTTATTATGCAGATTTAAGGCCTCAACTTCCACATTGATAAGCCTCTAGAAATGAGGCCATCCCCCTCTCTTCTCAAAACAGAGAGGGAGATACCTTTACAAATGGAGATTTCCCTTATAAATGTAAATGATTGTCTGGCAACTCCTCGCAGGCTCATCCAGAGAATGTGGCCAGAGAGACAGAACTTCTGATACGAGGAGCTTGTTGGTGCCTTTCCTATTGTAATCTCCATCCTACATTATCTTTATAGCCATCAGGATAGATCTGTTCCAGGAAGGAGCCACCATGTCAAATTCTTTAGGCAGTTAGTGGGGGAGGTCAAATGTCCCTAGAGAAAACAACCAAGGTAAAGAGATAGATTTCAGGGTGGCCAAATCTTGATCTCTCACAAAACCAAACTATGTGACTTATGTAAATTTAAATATATATATATGTGTGTGTAGTGAGAAAGAGGCAGGGAGAGAGAGAAACACACAGAGAAAGAGAGAGAGAGAAAGAGAGAGAGAGGGGTTGGGTTTTTCTTAACCTAATTTCCTACATTTTGTCTGTGATCAGAAACTTATTGTCAGAAACTTGCTTGTTGGAGGCTCTACTATTAAAACATCTGTAAGTGGTCAAAATATATCTTTATCAGCACAAAACTTAGATTTTGTGGTCATCTATGTCATTGAGCCTTTATGCAAATAAAGAGAGGCAATGATGTCTTCAACAGAATTTTTAAAAAAATATATCTTTGACCAGTCTATAAAAAAGAGAAATATAACTCTCAAAGGCCCATGCTGCTTACAAAGTTTCAATTATTTAAAGAGCAATAATAGAATTGCATTACAAAAGTCAACCGGATGAATTTAAATTTATAAAGGGTGCAATAGGGAGAAATAAAACTAGAGAAAATTCACTAAGAAATTACATTCTGAAGGATCATTAGGTTCCTCATTATTGAGGATAGTAAGCAATTGATGAAATCTTCAATAAAACCTGAAATAGTCTAAGGGCTTTAGGGGGTTGATTTAGAGCTTAAAACTCTATTCCCACATCTGCATTTCCCTATCTAATGTACATAACAAATGGATGCTTTTATTATTAGGTGACTTTAAACCTTTGGTTCCTGAATTTGATTCTAAGGAAGTACCCAGAGGCTAACAATAGCATAAAATGCTGTTTATTTTATTCTTCATGAGCTGACTATCACAGTGAAAAATGGATATGAAAATATATTTTTTCATCATCAGCCGTCTATCAAGCAATTGCTGTGTTGTTAGACAGGGAAGGGAATTGACTTTATTGTTATTTAAGTGGGTAAATTCAGTTATTATTTGTTAACAAAAATAAAAAAAGTATAAGTACTCTAGTTATCCTAGATGAAGGCACACTGTATTCCCTTAAGAATTCTATAAATTTTACTTCACTATTTAAGCAGTACTATATTGAAATTGTGGTGCTTATCAAAATACTATTCGCAGAAGAAAAAATTTCTTGGATACTTAACAAATGGCTTCAGGTGGTTTGACAATATTGAGAGGAAAAAAGTAATAGAACCATTATCTTTAGACCTATTTCACACATTTAAAAATTATGATTTTCACATAGTTATGTCATGTTCTTAATAGTCAAGACATTTTTAAAAATTTGCTCAGGTTCTAAAAGGCCGACATTCGACAGTTCAATTCAGTCAACAAAGGGTAGCTTAACTTAAATCAAAGTGTTTTCAAGTATTGTGCATGATATTTTTAGATCACATTTTTTGGTTTGTATTACTTTATTAAGCATCATGTCCAATATTCTAAAAATGTATAACTTGCTCAAAACCGTTCAACTGGAATGCTAAAGTATGAAATAGTGCCACAAATGCCAAATTTAAGAATAATGCTTTATAAAAAGGTTTCAGCCAAAAAATTAAGAAGGAATTTTAGAATTAGAATTTCACTCTTTTGAAACACCCAATGAAAAAAATAGATGTACTCAATGATGATCACTGGCTACTAACATCACTTTTTATAAAATGGACAACTAAAGTCACATAGTTTCTAATGAAAAAACCCAAACCAGCCCCACCCTGAATAGTTTCGAGTGTCTAGATCAATGCTGTCCAGCAGAAGTACAATCCCAGACACATTCTAATTTAAAATTGTCACTAGCCACACTTAAAAAGTAAAAAGAAACCACTGAAGTTAATTTTAATAATTAAAAACTAACTTAAATAATTTTAAAACTATCTTCAGCAAGATAAAGTCCCTCCTAAGTGTAAAAACACAAAGTTACCTGATAGATCAATGACTTAAAAGTACTTATGATTTTAATTACTTATTTATTTTAATTTCAGCTTTATTGAGGCACATAGAGTTGTAAGATATTTAAAGTGTACTTCTTGGTGATTTGATATATGTTTACATCGTGAAAAGATTCCCCTCGTTTAGTTAAAAATACCTATGTTCTGAAGTGGCTGTCTTCAAAAGGCATCCTTTCTAGGGGAGCAAAATTCCAAAAGCAAGGAAATTGCCTTTGGCAACAAGATAAGCAAAATAGAAAAAATTGTGGTAATGTTTTTTAAAGAAATAAAACATTGGAAGACACACAGCTCCATCCCCCTCTCTACCAAAATAAATAGACAGACAAGCACATAAGTCCACTGAAGAATCAGAAATTTGCTGAGCTGAGAAAAGATGATACTGTCACCAGCACCAGTCAGCTCCGTGCGGTGGGGTCCCAGGTTCTTGGACCACAGACACAAAAGAATTTGAGAGTGGACACACAGCAGAAGTTTTAACAGAGAAGGATTTATTAGCAAAGTGAAAGCACACCCCCAAGGGGAGGGACGGGCAGGCTCTAGGGGGAGCAACCGCACTAAAGTTGTGGTTGTCGGTGGCTAAGGGAGGTCAGCCCCTGGGCGAGCGAGGGTCTTGGAATGTGTGCCAATTGGGGCATTGTCTCCACCCCCACTGCGGGAGGGGGAGATTTTTTCCTTACATAGGCATCTCCAGAACTGTGATGGCAGCGATCCCCCACAAGGATGTCACAACCGCAATGCAAACGAGGGTATAATTAGGCTTGGGGCTACTTTCCCGTCAGGGTTGAGGGGAGCCCTGCAGGTCCAAAGAGCCGCTGCCCGGCAATTAGGATGCTGCACCTGGTGGAGTGACCCCGCTCCCAGCTCATATCTAGCTTCCTGCCTATCTCAATACCGTTAACTAGGAATTTTACAAACCTCTCTCATTCCACAATAAAAACAGAAGAAAGTTATGTTCATATAAGTCTTATTTACCTTAAAAAATAAGAAAATGTTAACATACTTCAAGTGATGAGAATTCACCCAGAGGTACAACCATAAAGCAGAAGATAACCACATGTTGTATAAGGGAGATCTAAAACAAAGTAATTTTAAAAGGCTGAAAATAAAAGAATGAACAAAAATATACCAGACAAATGGACAAAATAAGAAAGCAGTAGTAGCAATCCTGGAATTAAAGAAAAATTAATATCAAAAGTATTAAACTTGAAAAAGAAGGAAACTTTTTTAATGCTAATGTCACAATTCATAATGAAGATACAACAGTTATGAATATCTATACATCAAATAGCATAGGAACTACTTTAATGAAGCAAAACTTACAGCAAATGCAAGGAGCTAAGCTAGAAACTTGACTTAAACAAACCACACTCAGTACAAGATTGATCAAGTGGATATAAAACATGTAAGAACATAGTAAACCTAACGACACAAAACTAATGTTAGGGCCCAGGTAGGGTACATTCTGTCGTCTTGTCCACTTTCTCTATTTTCCAAGACACATTCATATAAGCCTCTTTCTTCTGTCTCTGACAAAGCAAGGCTTCATGCAAATAAGGTAAAATCTTGGGAATGAATGTTTCTGTAGCCGAGCCACCAGTGGGTCAGCTACAGCTTGAACTATTGGACTCTTACTGATCTTACTGACAGTACAGACTCAGTAGGATATCTATTATATTTGGAGGAGACACCTTCATTTTTCATAACAATATCCTAAAATAATTTTTATTTATTATGATGCTATTGAATTTTATTAAAACTGTCTTGTTCAAAGTCCCTTATGGAACAATTAATGTAATGAATTACTCTAAGATATTAATACAAGAAATAAAGAAATATTTTCCCTTGAAAAATTAGAATGCCCTTTCATTAGACAATGAACATTTTGTAATGTAATGTATTTCCCTCTTATCTTGTAGAAACGTTACAACAAAGCTTTGTGTTAAATTTATGCTAAGTGTTGTGTAACAATATCCTCCCAGCACATTCATCTGTTCCATTTGTTTCAGCATACACTTTAGTTTAACAAACCTATAGTGTCTGATTTTTTTTTTTGTAAGTTAACTCAAATTCTATTTGGAAGCATTTGCAGCATAAACAAATTCTCTAGATTAAAATTTTTTAAAAAACGAAAGCACTCTGAAGCACAAACATCTCTCCCGTATCAACATTCATCCATTCTTTGTCCCTCTTCTTCCCATTTCCTCTATATTGTTGTCTTTCCTCTTCACATTGGAAGTGACCTACCCTCTTTTAAGATGATTTTCTCTGCTTGCGCCTGTTTTTCGACCGCCCCCTTTCCTGTCTGTGCCCACATGGTGTGAGCTGGCTGCTTTTGCTGTTGTAGTATCTTCTGCATAGTCTCTCCTTATCTTCTTGCTTCTCCTCTACTTATAAGACTTATTTTATGTAAATATCTTACCCATGTTTTCAAATGCTTAACACTGGTAATTGCTATCATCATCAAAAATTATCCTTTGAAATATAAACACTAACTCCTCTTCCTCAACATAATCTATCACTTTAATATTGTTTCATCATGATTATGAAACTGAAACTACTTTTTAAGGTCTCCAATCATCAATTTTAAGCATCATATACAATGATATTTTCTCCAGCTTTACCTTTTAAAGTGTTTAACTTTATTGTCTAAATTTCTTAACTTGTTTTCCTTTTTTTTTTTCTTCTCTCTATTTCACTTTTTAAAGTGTTTGATATGCATTTGGACAACTGTTAGATGTTATATGAGCAAGGAGATGAGAGGAGCCAACATTTTAACTTAAATCTTGATTCCTTTCCATTTAGCACAGTTATGTTTTTTTTCCTGGACTTCCTGACTCTGTTAACTCGCTGCTGTTTTCTAGTGACTAAGTCTTGAGATCCTTCTATTTGGCTCCTCTGTTCACGTCCAGTCATCAGATCCTGTTCATTCTGATGCACAGCAAACCCCTAGCCTGCCTGTCCACACCATCTTCCTTCTAAAGCAAGTCCTTATTCCCACTGGCTTAAATTACTTTGATACTCAAGCAATTAAATTCCTGATTTCTAGTTATCATTCTCTTTTAATTATTTTAATCCAAATTTTTCATATAAATTCACTGAATTTCCTTTCCTAACATCAAGTCAAATTATAACATTTGCCTAATCGAAAATATTCTATGATTACTAGTGGTTTTACAAAAAACCCAAAATCTATGTACAACTGAAGATCTTTATAATCTACTTTCACAAAATCTAGCTAAAATATCATCTCGTACTCAACTCAATTCTTACGCAACCCATGCTCCCTACAGCTGAAAGTATTACAGCTAATATTTATTGAGTATTCACAGTGTACCAGAGATGGTTAGGGGCACTTAACATGTTAAATCTCCAATCATATCTAGAGCTGATGATTAAGCTTTGGCATAGAATGTTTAAGTTACTTACCCAAAGTCACACAACTAGTTGATGGTAAAATCTGAACTTGATTCCTGGCATCCGGCTTGAAATCCTGTGCCCTTAACCACTAATGCAGGTTTATAGGTACCATTAGGAAGATGCAAATTGTAGTGAGACAATAGAACAAAACTACTTCATAAAAAAAGCATAATATGTAATTTTATATACTTCCTGAAGCACCTTGTTTCATTAGGATTACAATTTTACCTATTACATTACACGATAAAAACCCTAACTAGAGTCTATCTTAGCTTTTTAAAAAAATTTTATTGGCTGATGTTAAGTTTTAAACATATGTCCTCGCTAAGATTGTATCTATAATGTTTTGAGACACCTGGCTAATTTAATAAAATAACTCAAAGAAATTCAAGCTGCATTAGTATACACACATACGCACTATTAGACTGATGGAAGTTTTCCAATTTTCAGGTAATTGTAATGTGTAGATATAGAATCTTGTCACTCCGCCATTAGGTTTAATGATATTACCACAAAGAATTTGATACTTATAGAATTATCATGCCAGTATCCTATTTCTCAGCATCTTAATATTCATCAAACTGTTCCTGTTTCTGTTGGCTGTTGCCAATTCGTAGCATATGGATTTATTTTTTTATCACAATGTATTTCCATTTGCACACATTGGCAGCACTGACAAAGAAGTGTTTTTCTTCACAATCCAAATACTGGAACGTGAAAAGACCTACGAAAAGAGATGAATAATTTGTCAGTTGCATTTTCGTAAAATGTTCTGGAATTTATAAATGCTTAAAAATATCTAGTAACTACTGCTATGTTTTTCCTTAATGCTTTAGGGAAAGAAAGTTAGTTACATATTTACATGGCAAAGCCGTGTGTTGATAACCGACTTTGGCACCACAGGGAATGGCTTTGAAGTCAATGAGTGCTTTGTGGAGGTTTGGGAAAACCTGCACTAAAAAGGCTGATGGGGGAAATCATGATAAGCTCTTCATGATGAAGGAAGTTTTCTTCAATTTTACTTTGAGAAAAACATCTTTAGCAAGGGAATACTACCAAAGCTTTTCTTTTTGTTAGGTGATCAATATATTTTTATAATTATTCTGCTTAGTTCAGATTCTCTTTGAATGTGAAATCTAAGTCTAATATACTTTGTTAAATTTGCAGTCACTTAAGTTTCACAAATTACTAGTGAATACTATCTTAGCAATTTATAACTTTTCATGGCTATACACAAAAAGTGTTTGACATAACCAAACAAATGATAGCAAAATCTGCTACTGATGTTGTTTCAAATTAAAGTACTAAATTAATATTATTTGACCCCAGAACAAGAGCTTCAGGAGAGTAGGCATATTGGTTTATTTGCTGCTATAGTCTAAGATCTAGAATAAATACTGCCTATTTCAAGAATATTTGCTGCATCATTTGGAGAAGGAGCAGGGATATCATTGAGAAAAGTTAGATCTTGATTAGCGAATGATAGGTATTTTTTTCCCTCTCCAACACTAAGAGCATTTTGCCATTCATTAAGCCAAAAAAAAAAAAGGACCTTTTAGCATATATATATATATATTTTTTTTGATTTTTTGATTTTTGTGGGGAAGATCAGCCCTGAGCTAACATCTGCCAATCCTCCTCTTTTTGCTGAGGAAGACTGGCCCTGGGCTAACATCCGTGCCCACCTTTCTCCACTTTATATGGGACGAAGCCACAGCATGGCCCGACAAGCAGTGCGTCGGTGCGCGCCCGGGATCCAAACCCGGGCCACCACAGTGGAGCGCGTGCACTTAACCGCTTGCACCACCGGGCCGGCAGAAGCATATATTTTTATCAGGTGTAAAATGTATAATTTATTATTAAAAATCTTTAAAATCATTAAGACATTTTAAAATGAGTATTTAGATAATCTTAATCAGTATGATGCATTTTGAATAATTGATTAATTTTAAAATAATTTGTGTGAGTATTCAATTATTTATTTTAGTCAGGAAAACTGACTACAGTTATTCTGAGGTAATTAAACTGAAAATATAATAGTAATTTGAGTGTTAGCAGTCAGAGGATGAGAAAAAAGTGAATGTAGAATGTTTCCAGGTAAAAATAAGGTGTCAATGGAAAAATATAATGTCTTTTTTATGAGAAAGCAAAGCTGTAGAAGAAGAAAATTAAACCAAAACTGCTCTAACAAGAACAACAAAAAGTTTTCCCCATTTTACAGAGTGAACTGCCCTCAAGAGCTGCCAAGGCAAAGGCTACTACTGAGTGGACTGAATGCCCAGGGGGAGGACACACAGCAGCTCAAACTGGGAGAACCTGGGCAGCTGCTGCCAGTGCACGAGGTGGGAGATGCTTTCCTTCAACAGCTGGGAGGCTGTGGCCTGAGAGGAAAACACGGACAACCCCTGAAGTCTTCTACCTCACCCACAAAATGGAAGGATGCAACAGTGCTGTAGTTGAGATGAGTGGTTCCCCAAAATAGAGATCCTTAAGGAATTATAAACATCTCCTAAAATCTACACTGTCAATGCTTAGTTATATACTATTTTCTGCTATGTCTCTTCATTTTAATGTAATCTGTTGACAATTACTTTTGTTATTGTAGTACTTTCAAGAAGAAATGGTGTAAGATTATGTCAAATTGGCACTATTTTTTGTAAGTAATAACTTGGTTGGAGAAACGTGTAAAAATGCAAATATACAGACATTATACTAAGTAATTATTACCTACTTTATAACTAAAGTAATTATATTAAGTAGTGCTGTTACACTAAATAATATCAACTAAGTAATTATATTATGTTAAGTGTACGTTTTATATATATGTGTTCACATATGTAAACTAAGTATATATGTATTTTTGTCTATAACAATAAAAATTTTCATGTTTTCCAGGCTTGGAGAAACAGACTGTATACTGTAGACCTAGTTTATATTTTTAACTGAATTCAAGCTTCTTCCTAAGTAGTATAAATTTGTGAGAGGAAAAAAAGCTCAAATGGAGGGACATAGTCTGGTACAAAAGTCAAAATTTGCCAGTCTGAATCCACCCAAAAGACATGCTTATTGGATTTGCCCATTGTTAAAAAATAAATTATAGACTTCAGTTAAGTTTATCCTTATTTCCATCCCACCCTCAAATCACCCAAGCCACCAAAAAAGGAAAAGAATAAAAATATAAACCCAGAGAAGAACACTAGAGAAGGCATCATTGCACGGGAGATATCAACATGATTTTGGAAGATGGAAACAGCTGAGGAGAAATGGCTGGGGTAGCAGCATGCAGTAATTTAAAATGTTAAGTGCTTTCAGGGGGAGATTCTGCAGAGAAGGAAGCTGATTCTCCCCACAGAAACCAGGAATATTTCAAGAATCACAGATAACTAGGCTCCATGCTTTCTCTGTGATGTAAGACAGAGCAATGTGCACAATTCATACGTAGGTCAAAATGAGGAGTGTCAGGTTGCTCTGTGTATCTGGCTTGTAGTACAGCATTTCACTTGTGGCTTGTGCCTTTTCCTTCTCCATTAGATTATAAGCCCCCAGGGTACAGAGGCCATATACTCTGGATAGTCTTCATCACGATTTGGATGTAACATGGACTGATTAAATAGAAAATATGTTTAAGCAATGATAAATTTAAAATGGTATGGTTAGGGCTGGCCCTGTGGCTTAGTGGTTAAGTGCGCGCCCTCCACTGCTGGTGGCCCGGGTTCGGATCCCGGGCGCGCACCGATTCTCCCACCATGCTGAGGCCACGTCCCACACGCAGCAACTGGAAGGATGTGCAGCTATGACATGCAACTATCTGCTGGGGCTTTGGGGGGGAAAATAAATAAATAAAATCTTTAAAATGGTATGGTTAAACATGTTTGTTTCTTGTCCCTCTTGAGACAATACTAATAAAAATGTATCAATAGGAGAAATACATAAATCCAAATCCTCCACACAATAAAGGAAACTAGAGAGGGATTATTAGCAGATAAAAGATGTTTAGAAATTCTTGACATAATGTGGTTTCAGGAATAGTAACAGTAAGCAATGGAGCTAGGCAGGGAACTCAGACCCTGCTCTGCTCATAAAGGTATATAACAAGGAATCAATCACAGACATTAATCCCCCTTCCTCTTTTTCCTCCCCTACTCACCCACGGTGTAGGACTCAGAATTCTGGGATGCCTGATAGAGCAGAAAAGAGGAGCAGATATGGAACTGATGCTGTATTATTTTAATTTATGAGTGAGATAATGAATTATTCATCATCTTCTTTTATGTCATATGCACAGAACACTAGCAAACTGTCTTCTTCCTTAGAGAAAATAAATAGCTTCTGGACGTTCTTGAATTTGAGGGTTCCTCAGGCCATCTCTGTGCTGAATCACCAAAAGCAAATTCCCAACAGTTGAAAAATCCTGTTCATGACCTTTAGCATTCCAATTAGTTAGTATTTTACTCCTAAATATTTATAGATAACCAATGATTACTAGATATTTGAAGAATGTCTCCAACATGAAAAAAATTCTGATCATAACAAAAGATACTGGAAGACATAGAATTACTGCAAAAAACAAAATAGAAAGAAAAAGTCACTTTATTCAAAATGCTAATGCATCCGTTGAAGAAAAACATGGCAAAGGAACTGTCATGGAAGTTGGAAGAAATAAAGTTGTGGGAGAAGGAACAGGCCACAACATTTGGAATGGGGGCAAGAGGATCTTCTACTTATTCATTCACTTTATTAATTTTATTAAGAATATATTTGAAGCAAATATAATAAAATGTTTAAAACAGCAATTCTTGATGTTGCGTCCATGTCTTTTATATTATTTGCTACACTTTTTCTTTAATAAAGCAAAATAGTTGTTGATGAAAATAATCCATAACCAATCTATAAGTCAAAATTAGGGTGAGTTTATTATGAGCCAGATCTGAGGGCCATATAGCCTGGGAGAGTCCTTTCACAAAAAAATGGAGCACTCCAAAGAAGTAGGGGTGTACAGAGTGGTTATATACCATCAAAGAGCATGTATCACATGATTGGAATGTCCCCTTTACAGTAGTCATGAGATTGCTTTGCTGGCACAGGATTTCACACAGCAATTTGATGAACACAGCAAGTCTGGAGGTGGCTGGTCACAGCAGGTCAGGCATCAATCCCTAGCCTAGGGAGAGATGCTTATCCTTAAGGAAATGCCAATGTGGGGGAAGTTACATCCTTATCTTTAAGGGCATTGTTCTTGTCTTTGGGACATAGTAAATACTTAAAGCAGATGTACAATGTGTGCTCAACAGCCACATCCAGCCCTTTTGGAAGAACAAAGTCAGGCCGAATTAGTTTTACACCAAATGTCTTCCTCATATACTCCAATATATCCTATTGCTTGCCACGTATTTATCACAGTTAAGTAAATGATAAAGCTAATATTCTGTTTTGTAAAGTAGCACAAGACTGTTACTATAATTTTTAAGGACTATTTGTATGCTGATGACTTCTAATCTTTTATCTCCAGCAAAATCCTCTCTTCTAAGTTGTCGACTCATGCATCCAGCCACTGAAATCTCCATGTGTGTATATTATAAGCTTTTCAAACTTAACATGTCTGCCGTTGATTCCACGAATTTCTCCCCAAACCTGCCCCTCCTGCTGTGTGCTTCGTTTCTGATAATGGCACCTCCATTTTCCATTTCCTCAGAGCCTTAGACTGAAATATTGATCCATTCTTGACCTCTTTCTTTCTTTTCATATTCCATATATGTTCTGTCAGGAAATCTTATTGGTATTATTTTCAGAAAAAAATCTAGACCCCAAGAAGTCATCACCCCAAATGCCACAAGCTTCATTCAAGCTACAGCCACCTCTGGCTTGGAATATTGCAGCGGATCCCTAACTGCACCTAGGACTTTCCTCTGCCCCTCTGTGTTGTGTCTATGCAGGAGCCAGAGGGTCTTAAATTAACATCCCACTCATGTTCACAACCTTTAAATGGCTTTTCACATCACTCCAAGTCAAAGCGAAAATCCTGAACAGGACCTAGCCCTGCACGATCTGCATCCCATCACGTCTCTGACCCTGCAGCCAGTCTTCTCCCGGGCAGTGACCCTGGGATAGCCCCTGCAGGCTCCCTGTGGTTC
Organism: Ceratotherium simum simum; assembly: GCF_057802395.1. Taxonomy (NCBI): domain Eukaryota; kingdom Metazoa; phylum Chordata; class Mammalia; order Perissodactyla; family Rhinocerotidae; genus Ceratotherium; species Ceratotherium simum. The sequence goes on along the minus strand of NC_141914.1, from coordinate 1,852,035 downwards.
CCACACACCAGCGGGCTTCTCCCTCAAATACCTGCACCTGCTGGTCTCTCAGAAAGAGGCATCTTCTCAGAGCATCACCGTGGCTGGCCAACTCACTTTCCTGTGTCTTCCTTTTACTCAAAAGTCGCCTACTCAGCGAGCTCTCTGTGGCCGCCTGACCTAAGCCCTCCACCCACCTCCATCTCCAGATTCCCATGTCACCACTGCATGGCTTCTTTTGTCTTCTTAGCAATTATCATTGACGAATATACTATGCACTTTATTATCAGTTTCACACTGTTAAAGTGAAGACTACATTATGGTGAAGTTTACGGTTTCTACCAATGCTGGTGTTACCTCAGCCTAGAACACGGTGTATGCTCAATGAAGATGTGATGATTAGAGGATCTTTTTAATGTAATTAAGTACCAACCTGATGATAGACATTAAGAGATTTTTTTAAATGTATATATTATTTTCAAAAGTTTTGTAATTACACAAAGTTGGAAATTTCCCAATGCTTTTACTGTTCAAAACCGACATTTGAAAAGTCAACTTCGCTGTGGTGAATGCTCTTTTTAATACTGTCCTCTACCCTCCTGTTATGAGAGGTTCGGGGATTCGATCGGAGACGTAAAAGAAACTTTCCACTCCAAACAAATGGACTGAAGGTATGTTTTATTATATAGAGGATAGTAAAGGCGATAGTCTGCAAACAGATCCGAACAGGTCAAATATTAAGAGGGAAAAAAACATCAGCCCGACTGGAAAGGGAAAACATCCACATCGGCTGAAGAGAAATGACACAAATCAACCGGAAAGAGAAACACCAGGCTGACCGAAAAGAGAACACATCAAATCAATTACTTCATATCAAATCAATTACTTCACATCAAATCAGTTACTCACAACATCCACGCCCCACTGCCGGGAGAGCCCTGTCAATCGACGCAGCTGGGCAAGGATCACACGTCCTGGGCAAGGTGTCCCTTCCACAGGTGGAACTCTCACCAGGTCTCAGTTTCCAGCAGTTTATATAAGCAGTTACAGAGTTTACAGAGGAAGCACCTAGTGTTCCCACGCACAAATGGTTATCAGTGGTGTACGTGCACTGAGCCCCCTGGCTAACGTCCCAGCCCGGTAGTTGTGTACGTGCATTGTTCTCTTTGGTTATCGTCTCAGCCCGGCACAGATGGCCAGTCCATTCCGGGCTACGACGCTCCAAGAGCCTTGAAATGTTACAACTTGCAACTCTCTCCATGGGAGAAAGGCTGGTTCCCGGGAAAAGGCCAGTTCCCCCCACACAGAAAGCAGCTTTGTATTTCTTTTTGTGCTGGTGGCTGTAGGTCAATGGAGCGGCCAAACATGGCTGTACTCATGTCAAGACACCTCCACAGACAGACACATGACTATTTTTAAGGACAGATCTGCATTATCTATACAATTATGTCCATCCTCACAGAATATATTATATTTAAATGTTCCAGACCAGTTGAACACTGGTTAGGGGACATTTAATGGGCATGAGGCATTCCATTTTTTTTGTTGTATTCTGGTATAGCATACATAATATCTAAAGAGTAACTATTACTGATCACAGAAAATTAAAACAAATGGCTTTTTAATGTAAACAAAAATTAAGTGGTATAAAAAGAAAAAATACACGTTGACAGTATCCTTATTATTAAAGCACTTCCCACAGCAGGCAATAAGTTGGAAGCACTAGGTCAGACTCCTAACATTATAGTCATAGTCATTTCCATTTATAAGCAAAAAAATGTGTCTGCCTTAAAAATACAAAGAAATTTATAAAGCTGGCAGTATAATTGAGTCCCCAGTGGGAAAACAATAATAAAAAGTGCTTAAGTATACATAAAAAATGAGAAACAAGGAAGTCATTATTAGAAATGATTGCTTGAGAGAGAAGTCAGAATTTTATTGTAAAGGTCTTACTACACTGGCATGCTTCTCTTATCTAATTAACGTTCTAAATATACAGATGGAATGCTTCAGGTTGGTTATTTACAGTGTTATTGCTGGGTTTTATCAATTCAGTATTTATTAGGCAGTATCATTTGAAGTGTATCTGTATCATTTGAAGTGTATCGGCCAGGGAATTTCAACATTTCTGTGCATTGGTTTGCTATAGTTTTAAATACACTTAAAGTGTTTTATGTAATGGAAATTTTTTTTCATGAAAGATGATACGCAGTCTTGAAAGTGTTTGATCTTTGAGGCACTGGTTTTCTTCCTTTGGGCCTTCAAAACAGGAGGACAGAAAAGACGATTTCAAGCCAAAAAAAAAAAAAAGAAAGAAGAGAAAAAGGAGAAAGAATATAACAAAAGGAAACTGTGAACTATCAGTCCGTGCTATTATCGTGTCTACAAGAATAAAAAACATGACTAAATTGAGTTACTTTCTACGTAATTCTTGTAATTCCTATTTATTCTCATTTGTTTTGAGTTTAAAATGAAAGTGCCTTAATGTGCTCACATTATTTCATTGGGATATTTTCATTTTTGAGCTAAGGAAACTTTTCTTTTTTATTCCACTCACCATCTTGTTTCTGAATACATTACCTATGCTACAATTCCTTTTACAACTATACACAAAGACTCGCTTCTGTGTGAAAGAATGTAAAAATACCTCCCTTACAATAACTTATTTTATTTTGTCTAGCACTTCCCAATTTCAATGAAAAACATTTCAAAATCTCAAAATTTAGATATGGTGAAGAAAATAATCCCAGATTAAAACTTTATAAAAGTGATCACCTCTGCTTTATACACCAGTGCAAGACACATAAAATGTGGATGCTTTTATTTTATGTTTACTATTTTCTACTGATTTTAAACATTTCATGTGGTTTTCATCTCTTACTATCACAGCTCTTTGTGTCACTGAGCAGGTAAGTCAATGTCTTCCAACCCTTTCTTGCTGCTACAACCAGCAACACAAACATTGCTTTTCAGACAACAGTACTAGTGAAAACAGAGAACATTCTTGTAATACCCTTTAATTTTTGTACTTAACATTTAGTTAAAATATTTCTTCTATTGAATCAGTTTTTTCTTCAATAAAGTAGATCGTTTTCCTTTTTGAAAATGTTGATCGGTGCATATTAAAGTGTCTATGCTTTCAGTAATTCTGCAGGGATGAGAATCATACAATTTCTGGAAGTGGGTTCACTGGGCTTTGAAAACTACAATTTGTCTATAGATCTCCATCAATGCTAAGATGACTGGTCCCAATATAAATTCTGGATGTGTAGGTTAATTTTCTTCTCTATAATACTACTTTGATGCCAGGAGAGGATAAACAGATTTACTAAGTAGTTTGAACTGGAGTCACATTGCTAAAGAAAAATAAATACTGTCACAGTCATTAGGTGGATTTGACAAATTTGATCCATGAGTTTTCTTAATGTTGATATAAAGTTTCCACGTTTGAAAGGTATATAATGGGCAGTATGTAGTTATTCTAACCAGTAATTGAACAAATAATGGTATAAACAAATATATAAATGATAATTTAATTGACTAAAGAATTATTCAATTAGAAATGAAGACAAAGAAACTAATAATTCATCAGACTTATTTAGCCTTGTGTGAATTTAGTGAAAATGTTAAAAACATAATAATGCCTTCTCTTACTAGCTTTCTGAGTGCTCTAAGAATAAAGGAAACAATATCTGTGAAAAGACATTGACCTATTTAAGAAAGAAAAAAGATAATTTGCACTTGTTTTAGGTGGTTCCCCAGATGCAGAGCTTGGTGGGGTGGGGGTGGTAACTGGATGCTAGAGATTTATTGAGAGCTTGCCCTCAAGAGAACAGGTAAGGAGTGAGAGAAGCAGGATGGGGAAGGTAGAGGAGCCATGTGAGAATGTGTTTTCAGACAAAGTCTAGCTGATCCCTTGGGGAGCTCAGGAATGTAACTTGTGCTGCTGAGTCTGCTCACACTCTAGACAGGGCAATGGGCTGTATATACCTCCATCTGGGTCAGCTACTCCTATGGAGTTTTGCTACTAGTGTGGTGGGTGCAGCATGAATCCCAGGAGCACGGGGCTAGGCACAGCCACTCACCAAAGGGCATCCTCCTGAAAGGTTGCCCACAGGAGACATTAGCTTCAGTGTCTACACCAGCCACAGAAGGGGATGGGACACTAGTCCATATGGTGATCTGGGATGGGGTACTGTATTAGCATCCTTTTGGTCCTATAACAGATTACTAAAAATTCAGTGTATTAAAAAAATACAAATTTTTTATCTTATAGTTTTGGAGGTCAGAAGTCCAAATGGGTTTTACTGAGCTAAAGTCAGGATGTTGGTAGTATTGCATTCCTTCTAGAGGCTCTGGGGGAGAATCTGTTTCCTTCCTTTTCCAGTATCTAGAGGCTGCCTGCATTCCTTGGCTCATGGCCACTTCCTCCATCTTCACAGCCAAAAGAGTAACATATTTCAGTCTTTCTCTGAACCTGATTCTCTGGCCTTCCTCTTAGGAGGAACTTTCATGATTATATTGGATCCAATGGGTAATACAGAATAATTTTCCACCTCAAAAAACTTAGTCACACCTGCAAAGTCCCTTTTGTCCTGTAGGGTAACATGTTCTGGGGATTAGGACCTGGACACCTTTGGGGGCTGGCCATTCTGGCTACTGCAGGCACCAAGAGACTCACCTACAACAATGTATCAATAACGAGTCATAGTGGTCATACAGAGATATACTTTCAAAAGTTGAAAATTTTTCAAAAATTAAGCCGTGGAGCAATATGTGTAAAAGTAGAGGAAGGGTGAAGCCTCATATATGACCGTTCCTTCCTAGACAGCGTGATCCGGCCATGAAGACTAGCACCCTGCTGTGTGTGGAACTGAGAGCACTGGTTCCCCGTCCTGTGTTTAGTAAGGAGCAGATATTGGTGTGCTTATTTTTCTTCTGAGCAAAGGAGTTAGCAGATAACAGAAACATATTGAGCCATATTTGTTTTGTTTCAGTTATGTCTGGTAGACTACTTAAGAGAGAAAAATTGGAGGGAAAAGGCAAGCTTTTTAATTATTTATGTTTTGGAAGCATATATGTGGATACAACATTCTGTATTACATTAAGTGTAGGTTAAATATACAAATCCTCAGAAAATAAAGCCTTGAAATGTTTCTGTGGAAACAGGGAAGGAGTAGTGAGATATCCATGTGTAAGTTCCAATTGAAAGTGACTTAAACAACAGCAGCAGCAGCAACAATAACAATACAAGGAACTCAGGGATCTCATCCTGAAAAGGCCAGAGGGTAGACTTTGATTCAGACATGGTGGGTATGGGTACTGAAAGGATGCTACATATAGCAGCTTATCTATAACAGCTCTCAGGCTTGTTCTCTCCTTCCCCTCACCCAGAACAGATGGATGGCACTCCCTTCCAGACTCTGGTAGCAGGGGCAAGTTGGACAGAGGCAGTACAGACCTTATTTATCTTTTAAGCGTTCCAAGCACATACACAACAATGACTCAACTATCCAAACATTTTAAAGTAAAATCCTGAAAAACGGTGACTGTGGTAGTCTAAGTAACGGCCCCCCAAGTTGTGCACGTTCTAATCCCTGGAATTTGTGAATGTTACCTTATAGGGTATGGTGAAGGATTTTGAGATATGGATTATCTCAAATAATCCATGGATTATCTGGATGGGCCCTAATGCAATTATAAATACCCGTCTAAGAGGGAGGCAGAGGGAGACAGAAGAGGAGGCAGTAAGACCACAGGGGCAGTGATTGGAGTGAGGCAGCCACCAGCCACAGAACTCTGGCAGCTGTCAGAAGCTGGAAGCGAGGAATGGATTCTCCTCTAGAGTCTGGGGGGAGAGCATGGTCCTGAAAAAACTTTGATTTCAGCTGATTTTGGACTTTTAGCCTCTAGAATTGTAAGCGAATAACTTTCTCTTGTTTTAAGCCACTGAGTTTGTGGTAGTTTGTTATAGCAGTTATGGGAAACTAATACATTCCCTTTGGCCTGGCTTGGACCAAATATTTATTTGTGAATTGGTCATTGTGACTCAAAAGTAAATTGCATTAATTGGCCTTGCCTGGGTTAAGGGTGCACAACTTGAGCAGAGGTGTTGGGTGGACTGAAGTCTCATGAGCTGGAAGTCCGAGAGGGGCAGTTTTCCACGGTATACGGGGCTCTGGTTTCAGAAGCTGGGTGAGTGGACTCTGGACTTTCGCAAACGGCAGATGTCTGTGACGACTGGCACAGATGAATACGGCTCGTATATTCCAGTGCTCTCCACGACTGCCTATGGGCTTCAAAGCTGTGTTGTTGTGGAGACAGGGTTCCTTCTTAGGGAACATGATGCTGCAAAGTGGGTGCAGGAGGGTAACAATTTGTCTTCTCCCTCTTCTTGTTCTCTTGCTCTTTCTAACAGATACACTGCTTCTCGCAGGGGAGGCAAAATTAATCTGAAGGAGAAAAGATAGCTATAAAGTAGAAGTTAATTTATGCATTTAAAACCAGCATTTAATCTTGATGTTTTTATTCTTATTTTATGGAAATTACTTTTAACTCTGTCTTTAATCCTAATCACTTTCCAAACTATAACAATGCATCTAGCAATTCTTGCAGAATTTCTCCACTTAGAAATAAAAATATGCCTGATACAACCATCTTCTTCATCAAACTGAAACCCATTTTTTTCCTCTGATGTGCAAACACAGTTGATTTTGTGTACTCTAAATTTTAAAGTGAGCATCTCCCTCTTTTTTTTTTTTTTTTTTGCCTTCTATATCTAAACTCTTATCAGTTTTGGTCACCTCTTCAATCACAATGCTGTGTTTTTCCCACTTTACCCTAAACCAACAAAGAAAACCAGGAGTCCATCCCTCATTTATAACGGCCCTGGTTTCCTAACTGATCTCCCGAACTCACACTTATTCTTCTGTACCCAACCAGAGAAGTACTAACAAGCTAATTTTAAACTATATCTTGAATAACAATTTCCTTACTGAAATAAAATAGCTCTCCATCAGCTACAGGATTAAGTTCAGATTCCTTAGCTTGGCGTCAAGACACTCCAAATCTGAACCAACTGAAGCCATGGCACATCTGTTAAAATCCTTCTCTACCCTTGAATTACTATGACACTTGAAATGTTTAACATTTTTTATGCCTTCCTCCTACACATCTTACCTTATATTTTTCTTTGTAAATTTTACTTATCATTTAGAACAGTGTTTCCCAAAGTGTAGACTGAAGTCCGTCTGTTTCAGAATCTTCTGCAATACTCCTAGAAAATTCAGATTTGTGTTCTACATCCAGACCTACTCATAGGAAGTCCTAATGCTTGTCAAGCTTCCCCGGTGATTCTTTCATACACTAATGTTTAGAACTTTCAGTTTCAGAAAAGTTGACTCAAGCTTCATTTCCTTCACGAAGACTTCTCTAGTCACCAAAGCTCACCATGATGTGATTTTCAATATTTAAATTTCATAATTGGAATTAAGTAATTTTAATCTCATGTGTTATATGTATTTTAATGAATGTGTAGTTTTCATTTCCAACATTTTTTTAAGGACAGAGGAAAGTAACTGCTCATTCAAGATTCTGACATAACCAAAGAAATATCCTGGACAATTAATCAAATTTTCCAAATGATAGACAAATGTCTTCAGACACTATATTACATATACTAGGACACATTAAAATGTTGTAATAAGTACTCGAATTCATTCATGGAAAATACTAAACATAGTCTAACTTTTTTTGAGCTTAAGTATACTTTACATTCACATCTGATACATTTCTTATAATTATCTGTAAAGTGGATATTAACATCTCCATTTTATCAATGAAGAAACTGAGTCCTTAAGAGGCCTCTAGTTACAAGTTACTTTTCTTTCCCAGTGTCAGTTACAGGGCTACTAATTATGGCCCTGCCTGGACTTATGCCAGGTGTCTAAGGGTAAACCTCATGCATTTTGCCATTACGAGACGTTGTCTTATCTGAGTCCTCCTGTGTTGAACTAGCTGATGGGCTTGTCCAGTAGGAAGGTGCCCAGGGCATGGATTTGAAAGGGATGCTAAAGTATTTTTGTAAACATCTTTGAGTTATGTTGCTTGTTAACTGAGGTTTGCACAAAAAACCCTATATAAACGGTTGAATATACATTGATCAAATTCCTACCAATTCAGACAGTGTATCAAAAAGAGAAAAAATTCACAGGTGGCAAAAGATCTCTACTGATTTTTTTTTTGACAGAATGACTGTGAATAGGTTGGGCTAATGAATATGAGAATAATTGCTGACAAGTAGTCATCTGAAGTCAGAATTCAGTTTAAAACCAAATAATATATGTAATAGTGCTAGTTAATGGGAATGATTTGTTTTGTTACCTAAATCTTAAACAGGCTAAAAAATGTTTCCCACATAGTTACTTGGTTAAAAAAAAATCACATATTGAATATTATAATAAATATTTATTTAAAATATAAAACAAAATATATAATTTGTATTTAGAAAACATATGTTTCTTTTTGCTACCATTAAATAAATATTGTACATACACTGATAGACTGTGACTTGAATCAGGAGCCACACAATTGGTCTCTCAAGGATCCCGCATGTTTCTGCCCAGCCCTGATGTGTTCGCTCTTTGGAGCTATCATTACGTTTACATGCGATATTTGTTGATACACTAAATTGCCTTCAGAAATGCTATTTTTTCAACCTGGTGCCTATATTCCTTTTCAGCCTTCACTCCTTCCTCGCTGACGAAGAAGCAGCTGTTATTTTCTGCATCATCAAGGTGACTCAGCAGCCAGACGAAATAGATCACCTGAAACAGATGTCATATACCCAGGCCCTTGAAAATGCTTGTTTATAATTGGATGTACCCTTGGGATCCAGATAAAAAGTTAGATTTAAAAAATCATATTCAAATTATAAACATACTCAACTAAAGGAAGCATCTAGGGGAATTTTCCGTAAAAATTGCTTGAGTTTAAGTATTCAGCTATTGGGTATCTACCTTGTGTCCTCAGATTGGTTTCACTCATTTGTAATTTCTTTGTTGTTTTATAGGCTGTGTGTGTGCATGAGGCTTAACTTGGCGTTAGACAAAACTTTCCTCACACATATAACACGGACTAGCGTATATAGGGTTCACTATTAGTACTTAATACATTGTTGAATGGATAAATGAATGGATTATTCTAGCATAAATTTCTATAGTTTCTCAACTTTGTCTATAGGTGAGAAGATATCAATATCCACATTTGATAGATAGAAGATCCAAAACTCATGGACGATGAATGGATTTTAAATGTCATATAACAAATAACTCGCATACGGTTTGAAGCATTTGCGTACCACTTTCTCAGTCCACAGTCAGACTGTGGGTAACTTAATAAATACAAACAGAAAAAAACACTTGTTCAGGAAGCAATATATGGAGGATAATAATAGAAAGTTTAGGCAATTTTTATAAGACATTTAACTTTAAGAATACCTGTCAGAATGCGTACAACCTGCATAATTCATTATGTACTGACACAATATGAAACCTGTTTCTAAGACTCTAAAATGAAAGATAATAGGCCTTGCCTAATGCATAGGCATGAATCTACTCCTACTTAATAATGTTTTCTGCTTACAATTTATTTTCAAAGTCCTTTGGAAAATATTATAATATTTTACTGTATATTCAATGCACCAGAAGAAAAAAAATCCTTCCTTGAAGTGTGTCTATGTTAGCTTACAAATCACTCTCTTTGGAAGAATATGTAAATGCTGAGAAACCACCGCACACATAAACATAACTGAATATAGATGTACAATAATAACAAATCACCCACATTTTATCTACAAACTCTTTTTACTCAAAGTTATGCTTGATGATACTGCGATATTTGTGGATCAACCTGCTTATACATAACTCAAATGAAATAGCAATATTCAAACAGATAAGAATCCCTCCCCATCATCACCAAATACATTCTTCTTTTCCCTCCCTGGGATTTAAATCACACACTTTTGAATGAGTAGTTTGTGACACAGTCCTCTTCTCTTAATGAGGATTAACCCTTAGCTGTAGAAGTTGGGCCCTCCACATCAATATATGGTTTAACTAACATTTCTTTATCATGGTTCTGAAAAGAGGATGGTCTTTAACAAAGGAATACAACTTTAAGAGATTAAAATAATAAATATAAGTTAGTGTTATAAATCAATATATTAAATCTCATTGGTATTTTGTAAGGTTTTTTAATGGTAATTTGTTTTCTGCTACAGTCACAAATATGATGCACTATTCAAATAAAAGTACACAATTCATACTCACGACATTTGGAACATTTTAGAGTGATGCAATTCGTTTGAGTCTATATCCACATTTCCAGCCAAATCATTTTTGAAGACTTGCCCATAATGCTTTTCCGTTTCTTTCATGAAAATAGATAAAAAAAATCTTTAAATATTAGTTTCAAGGAAATGTTACAAACTTTTCTTCTTCCTGATGAATTCTTATATTTCTTTTATTTGAGACTCATTTGGTTCAATTTTTTGTCATGGGAATATAAACTCAAGTTTTTAGTTTGTTTTAATTTAACTTTTAATTACAATTCCATATTTCAGATAGTGTATGTAAAGTATGCAAATTTTACCATAAATTAAACCCCATATTTTTAAAAAGTATTTGAGGGATACATAATAAACAAAAGTATAAGTAAATAATTTTACATTAAAGAATATTAAAAGATGAAAATGATTTATTATAGAAACATATGAAACACAATTCAGTTATAATGAGTCACATTTGAGCAGCCAATAGACACTGTATGTCTGTACCAATAGGGAAGGTTCTCTGTATGTAAAAATTCGAGGGTGACCATTTTAGGAGCATCCCAAGGGATATGGACAGATTGAGAAAGAGTCTTTATTATCTAAAGCCTAGAGAGACGTTCTCTCATCCAACAAGATGACCCTGGAGCCCTGCGCTAGAGCCACAACTGCGGCATTGGCTCAGAGATGCAGGCACCACTGGGCTCCCGATCTGCTTTAATGTCTTTTACTAACTAGAAGGAAAACAATAAAATGCAATTTTGTCCTTAGAGCATACGGCTTTTAATGATACAACTTACAGGAATCTTTAGTTCAGAGTTAAAGATTATTTTGTTAAATAAGACACAATTACTCTGCAGGACAGTGAGTAAGAGATACCAAGCTCTGTATCTACAACACACCTAATTCCCAGGATTGTTACAAAGAGTAAATGAGATGATTTCTGTGACCTGAATATTACCTACTTGCATATAGATACTGTTTAATATATTTTAGCTATGATTATTATTATTACTAGTCAAAAAAGAAATTTTAATTTCATGTCTTTCAATCTAGTCAATTAAGAAAAAGTAGTTCCTTTGGAAGAGACTTGTAGCTGCTTATCCAATATCTGTTCTATTTTTTCCTCCTTATTAACAAAACTACATTTTGTGCTGTAGCAATGTGCTCTGTTAAACAGTGATAAGTGCTTTCCAGATTAAGATAACTAATGAAATACACGGAAAAGTTTTTGGGTGGGGATTAAGGAAAAGTTCATTAGAAAGAATCAGCTTAGCCCTTTGGTCTTTACTCTTCCTTTTCCTGCCTGTCTAGAACAAGATGTGAAGGTTGGAACCGTAGCAGTTATTTTGACACCATGAGAAAAAAGACCATAAGGATTTCTAAGATCCCAATCCTGATATTTTTGAGTATCCAAATCTCACTCTCACTGCCTACCTCAGGCTGCTTGCTATGTAAGAAAACTAAATCATTTTGTGGTTAGTCCAGTACAGTCATGTCTCTGTTACTTGCAATTGCATGGAATGCCTTGTTAATTAATTTGCCTCACGGGAGACAAAAAAGCTTAACATGTTTACCATATAAAAAATTATTTTTAGTAAAACTCTTCTCTTTTTTTCACCTCAACATATTGTTATTTGTTTATCAGACATGGTGATTTCACAAACTGCCTTGCCATTTCAGTAAAAGTAGATAAGGCCTCTATTTTTCATAAAATTAATATCAAAAGAACATTGTGAGATTAACTCTGGGAGGAAAAATACAATGAGCTATCATTCACACTGATGGTTTAAGATTCATAAGAGGTCTAAGAGCAGGGATCTAAGGCTCTACTATAAATAAACACCAAAAACTACAATTAATTTTCAAAGAAAAGTAAAGATAGTCCCACTGGGACCTCATGCCCGGCAATGAGAACACAGAATTAATGGACACATCTTTCTTCAACTTTCACTGCTGGTAAGGATAATAGCCAATGGAACATTGCCTTCCCATTAGAGTTAGAAACCTCCAGAGAGACTGTGAAAGCACAGAGCATTCCGCAGTGGCTATTTGATAAGGGTCGTTGGTGAGTATATGGAGTTTCTTCTCTGTGATTTCAGAGAGAGAATTTACAAAATGTTACGGCTGCTTATTTGCCGTTGAGAGGCTGAGCCCGAGGCTTCATTTATGGATGTGTTAGAAGCTCATATTGCTGCAGGGCAGCTGCTAGAATATAGTTTAAAATTTACGGAAGAACAAGGCCAAGATGCAAACCCGGCTCTGCCCAGGGGAGGACTACCTACTGTGTAGGTTCCTTACCTGAGCGAGGAACAGGAAGCTGTTTGGCTTCTGTGTTAAGGTTGATAAGCTAGCCCGTTCATTTTCAAAGTTCACATGCAGAAGATATGCTGCAACTTCTTCCAGAACTACAAAAAGCACCCTTGGTACGATAAGCTCTGACGTATATACTGTCTACACATTTGAGGCAGTGTTTTAGATGCAGAATTGAATTGCACACTCACACACACACACACACACACACACACACACACAGGAAATCCCATCCTTCAATCTCAACAGATTTTTGTGCCATCTGATGCTGTAATAGAAAAAAATACGGCTTAGTTTAAGACTGTCGACAGCACTCTGGAAGGGCGTCAACAACGATCACATTAAACACATACCCGTTTGGATCTGTGCAATGCTGAGGATCTGGCATCTATTTGATGCTGCTTTCAAGCTGGAAGCAGTAAGGTATCATAGATGGTTTCTGCAATGAACACACTTGATATGGATAGTTTGGAAGAAACTTTTTAACCAACAAACCTGTTGTTTATTTATAGCATTGTCACTAACATTTGGCAAATTGAACGAAGTTTTCTTAATTTATTTTATAAACATGTGAATTATTGGTTACTCCCCGCTCCTTCCTTCAAGCCAGGAAATTTTCTGGTGATAATAATTTATCTGCTTTTATATAACCATGCAAAAAAACCAAGATAAATATAAAACAAAGTATTTTTTTTATTCTTCAAGAAATTTGATGTTGCCAAATAGTTCATTCATTTAATCATTTGCTATTCGTCCAGAAAATATTGGTTTAATTCCTATTTTCTTCAGGACATTGTTACAAGATGCAAGACACGCAGTTGTAAATTGTTGTTAATTAAAGAAAATAGTGGAAATCGATCTCTTCTTTTGAACATTTAGAAATATTTCATCAAACTTTCTTTCTATCAAATTTAATTTGCTGGTCTGAAGAGAGTAACTACAACAGAGCAGGTTTGTTGCACCGAGACTGGAGAGCCCCTAGAAAACTCATAGCTGGATTTGGTCTTTGACAAATCCCTTGAGCTAGTTTATGAACCAGATTTTATGTGTACATCTCTATATTTTTTTTGGCAGGGAGAGAGTCTATACCCTCTAAATGAATGCCCAAAATATACCCCACCTCTTGTGCATCTCGATTGTAAAAGCGTTGCTGTAAAAAATATATTTAAGAATCTTTCTCTAGTCCGTGACTATTGTGATTGCTGTTGAAACACTGGAAACGCTACTCCACCGGAACGAGCTAGGGCAAGAAGTAAAGACTCCCTTGAGAAACCGGTGGAGGATGATAATGACAGAATCACTACAAACAAAAATGTCTAGTTTTGGGGCCCCAAGCACTCCACGGACAGCCTCTGACGTGCAAAGACGGAGACCTGTGATTATTATACCCACGTGTTTAATACCTATCTATTTATACCTTTATAGTTAATAGATGTCTTAGAATTTAATTTGAATACATGTAATTGGAAAGGATATGGGAGAAGCATTTCAAGGGATGGAAGAATGGAAGAGTATTGAATATATTGGTAACAGTAGGACTTTGGAGATCAAATAAACTGTGACTGTTCACAGACAAATTGAAGGTCTGGTGTGAAGAGAGTGATTCAGGAGACCAGTGGTGGTTTGTTTACAAATGTCGGAGACCTTGTTGCAGGACGTGGCAAAGACTAGATGAACCTGAGCATCACTGCCTGGCCTCAAGCTTAACTATATTGGAGTGATAGAAACTATTTAGAAAGTTATTTTATAAAAAAACTGTAAGATTTTTCCATGTACTAATGTAAATTATGGTTAATAGAGATAGATTAGATTAGAACAGTTTGAATTTGAACACACAAAACTGTAATAAAATATTTTCCAAGAATTGTTATTTTCAATTTGTTTCTATTAATAAACATTACTAGTAAAAACTGAAAAGCATATATTAGGTAATACAGAAGTGAGAAAAAGTAAGAATTTAGAAATTATAAATTACCTTGAACTTGAAACTTGAAGGCTGTGACTTCATGCTTACAAGCATGTAGGTTTCAGATTGCATTTTTAACTAACCAACAAATATATATTCAACTATTTCTAAAGATAAGGTGGAGTTTTGATATTATCATGTTCTTAGTTCATATAAAACGAGTTTAAACTATTTCGAAGCATTTTATACTCTTGATGCTTGGGCAGGACTGTTATACTTTGTAGAAAAACACCTTAGCTCTATTCCCGCCGACCCCCAGAATTTTGGAAGGAGCATTTGCTTTTTTGGCCATCAAGGTATTATGTAGCCTGCTGAAGCAGTGCTTATTAAATCGCCAGTGACATACTGCCCATTTGGACGTTAACCACCTCTGGAAACCGCATTAGCTGTTCCAGGTCACAGGACAGCACTGAGTGAGTCACGGCTTCGGAGCACTAAGCAGCATCTGCTGCTCTCCAAGGGCAGAGGCAGCCCCTGGAGGCCTGACGTGGGGCCGGGCTGAGAACGCAAACAGGGGAGTCAGGTCCAGCCAGGAAACGATTACCTTCCGACCTCGACGTCACAGACAGGACTTTCGAGTCTTCAGTCATTTTATTAAGCAGATAATCGACATTTTTGTTCACATGGAAACTTTAAAACATGACCATTTTGAGTCTCAAGCTGTTCTTGCTTTCTGATTTTCCTCTTCTAACAATTAAAAGTACAAGGTTTTTTTCAGTAGCTTCAGCTTTAATAGCATTCACAGCACGTTGCTATTTGTGTTTTAATAATAGAAGAGAATTATTAAATTAATAATATTATATAGTAGGTTTTGAATTAACTAAAATTAAGGTCTAAAATAGAGCTTTTATTGGTATTTCATTTTTAAGAATTTACATCTTTCTGACCGAGTTATGTGAAATCAGTTCTTTTCTGTATCTACATAATATTTCCAAATAGTGATCTAAACAGCAGCATATGTAATTGGAAGAAAAAGGTCCCTTGGCAACACTAATTCAAGGAACTTTTAAGACTTTAAAAGTCAGACAGAGAAAGACATCCTGTATGATCTCACTCACGTGTGGACTCGAAGAGAAACAAACAAAGACAGAGGACAGATTTGTGGTTGCCAGCGGCGGGGTTAGGAGGTGGGGGCTCGGGAAATGTGTGAAAGAGTCAGAGGCACAAACTTCCAGTCGTAAGATAAATAAGTCCTGGAGATGTAATATGCACCACGGGGACTTAAAAGTAAAACAGTTTACTTATACCCAATCTAAGATAAATGAGGGTCTGCTTCCTCCCTGGTGAGATGGAATGATGAATACATGGGCTGCTGCCACCTAACGGTCTGGGCGCGGGACAGGGGGTCGTCATCTCTGTCAAAGGAGGCTGCTAGACTGACTGAGTATAACCCTGAACTGGTGGCTTCCACGACCTAGGATTGTTTGCTCAAAACAATAGGCTTTGAAATAATATTTATAACAACAACAACGACATTGGCCAACATTTACTGAGAAGCTTCTGCCTGCTGGAAGTTTCCAATGGTATATGAGCATTAGTATTTCTAACACTCGCAAAGCCCATGAAATAGGCATTGCTACAAACCCTGTACTAACACAGTGAGGATACCCAGGAGCAGATGAGCTGCTTCCCGAGGCCGCACTGCTGTGAGTGGCAGCGTCCGGAGCTTGTGCTCTTCACCAGCGTGGCATCTGGCCTTGTCTGTCTACGTGTTTAGGCTGTTTACACGAAGTACGCGTCCTTATACACAAGGGATAAACCAGATACTTGTTTCTTAAGGTACAGAACACGCAGAAAAACACCTTTGAGGTCATGTCAGCAGGGCTCATGTCCTTTGTGCGGAGGAAAACCAGGCTGAGAACTGGAGGCTGAAGACCAAGACAGATTCCATAGGAGATCAGTCAACAATGGTCAAAGGAAATGGTGGTGTCTTTAAAAAATTAGGTTCTATACTCCTTTCTTCCAACAACATGGGAAATTGGCCACATATTCACATTTCCTGAATACAAATTGAGTCAAGTCTTCCCCTTTCTAAATTTAATCAGGCATTTTTTATTATAAGGGTAGATGATTATGTTTATTGCTAATAAATTTTAATTTGAACATCTTTCAAGAATGGACACAGAAAGAGATTTCTGCCTCCATCCCTTTCCTGTTGTATAATAATTGGCAAAGATCCAAGGTAAATGAAAATAACGATAATATGTATCTCTCAAAGTTGTTTTGCATTATGTATTACATAGGTTAATGTGTGAAATATTGTTGAAAGTGAATACTTATCTTAACCATTCATATATTTTAGGCAAATAATAAATGTCAAAATGTTCAGATAACATTTGGAGCTGTTTCATACCATGAATTTTGCCCTAAAAATGCATGAATCTGATGCAACACATGCATTTGAAAGACCCAGCATTCAAGAAAAGATAACACAGATAAAAACTTTGGGATAAACTGTTACTCCCTGATGATGCCGTGCTCCCAACAAAATATCACAACAAAGATAAATGATGCTGCTTAAAGGCGTTTTTTCTTTAATATAAATTAATATTCTTAACATCTGATTAGAGGCTGAACCTGGAATATTCTGCCAAAATTTTAGATTTTAAGTTGGTTACAAATTTAATTAAAGTGCTGTAGTGTTTAGTGTAACAGACTTTGAACAAGGCACTGGTAACAGGGCAATGGGTCGGCACTTTGAGGCAGTGCTTACTCCATTTTAGGGGACTCAGTGTCAGTGACAAAGACGCCCTTGGATGTTGGGTTTGGAGACAAAAGCTTGCCTGTGAAGATGCTGTATCACCAGCTGTTAAGGATAAATTTGAAAATATTTGTGAGACCTGTTTTTATTTTCTCTCCTTGTAACATAACCAGGATCATGAATTAAAGTTTGTATTAGACACTTTTTCCCTCTTTTGCTTTCTGCATACTAAGTTAGTGAAACATTTCCTCTTGAACGCATAAGCTTGGCGTGGGAATTCCCTCAGATGTAGATTAATTTTCTTTAATTTTATCTATTCTTTCCATCAGTTTTACTGAAAAATTTGCTTGATTGGACGTACTACATCTGTATAGGGGACATAGGGACATATGTATCTATATGGATAGGGATTCATTCAAGTGTTGTGTATTTTGCAGACATTTGTGTCTGACCTGCTCATCTGACTGCTTCTTTTTCCACTTTTACACAGAGTTTGATTTCCAGTCTTGCACCACTACATCTGATTGGTTGAACCTAGGTCATATCTGGACCACTAGATTCTTCAAAGGATTGTGGAAACACACATTTCAGTTTTTCCACAAGTGCCATCGAGGAAGGCACCTCAGAAGGAAATTAGAATAAGCATTGAGCAAGCCAACTCACAGTATCTGGGGAAAGTGGCAAATATTTCTTCTTAAAAAAAAACCTCCTAAAAAATTCCATGCTTTATATACCATCCTAAAAGCAATGTATTTAATAATTCAATTTCACAGCTTCCAAATCACTTTTCAATCATCACCATCAAAAATGTGTATAAAATGTCCATTGTGTTTTTTCAGTGTTTTCTTTTCCTGTGCATAGTGTATTTCAACTCACTCAATACTCCAACCTGAGGTGTGCCTAAAACTCAAGAGATATCTGACCCCATAAAAGGGTAGACAGAATGAACTACCTGAAAATTAAGTGGGGAAAACAATCTGAAATAGAGATGTCAATAGAGGAACGAGGTCTCCGGGACAGATTGAATATTTTAACCAACGTCTGTGTAAGAATATGTGGAGTGTATGAAGTGATTCACTGAGTACACAAAGAAAATTAACAATCCAAATTAACTTCCATGCTGAGCAAAATAAAGAATTAGTGTGGTAGCAGGCGTGGCTTCAAGAACCCAACGGAATAAGGAAAAATGGTCATTCTCAGCAAGGGTTCAAACTTCATTTCATTAGAATGCAAACACATCTATCATTATGAAAAGTACTTTGGCTAATTTCAAATTCTAAGTCATTACAAAGTGATATTAGCTGCAATAAATTTCTGAATATAAAATGTTGCTTTCAAAGAAATGATTTTAGCTGTATTTAATTTGGTACTACAGTATTAATTAGTATCAGAGTTATAAAATTGCAGTTGTAGCCCTGGGCATTTTGCCACTCCAAGTGCTGTTTTCTAAAATAAATCTAAGTAGAAATAATTATTTTTACAGTGTGGGAGCTATGATTTTTGGTTATGAATTAGATTCGAAAGATAATATTTCAAAAGCTGTTTGTGCCACAATATTAATAAGTTGCCCACTTACAGCCACTCACAGAATTGTAAGTACAGAAGTGAATAAATATTCTGTATGTACACAGAGAGGGTGGCTTTACATTATCTCTCCCTTTGAAAACATTTTTAATCCCAGGAACCTCCACAAACTGACATCTCTCTGGTGCCCCACTTGGACCATATCTGGTTCCCTGCTCCTGCAGAGCGTTCCAGCCTCTAAAGGAGAGGAGCCCTTCCCACTGCCTCTTGCTTATCAAGGTGTCGTGGTTCCAGAATTTCTCTTTTCTGATCCTTAATTTTCCCTAATGGTTTTCTTTAATGAATGTGTATCTCTTTATCCTCCCATCTCTTGTTTAAAAAATCTCATTTTGAATGGTTATCCTAAAAAAAATTGGATTTATTAATATATTTCATAGATTATATGGAGAAAAGGGAAAAGTCCATTTTAAATGAAATTAAAATAATATACTGCTAGTGCCACCAACCTCTAATGGGGTTTTAGTTATGAATTTCTTTGACAGCATTCGAAGAAAACTGAATCCTTCACTAGTTAAAAATGCTCTTGGGCAAATGCCAGCAATCATACACAAAATGCCACATCAACATATTCGATTCTCTGTTCTATCACATCACTGGGATATTTCTGTAATTTTTATTGTGAAATTTCACTTACTTTGAGAACCAAGAGAAAATAAGAAAGAAAAAAAGAAAAAGAAAAGGTGTAATACAGGAACTCATTCAGCATTTAGAAGTTGTCTACACCGTCTCCTTGAGCGTCACACAATGGTATGCAAATATTCTCTAAATGTAAAATGCTATATAAATATTGCATTCATGTGTGGTTTTTGTAGACACAACCTAATTTGAACATTGACAAAAGTGTTATCTATTTGACAGAGCATGCATAAAATATAGAGATAGACTTCTCAGACTGAGATCATCATTGTTTTCAGACATAAATTTGTGTCTATGGGCCTTCTAAATATAATGATCTATTTTTTATCCAGTTGTAATTTTAATTTATCTAATGCTTTAGTTGAACTGTATCATAGAAGCTATAAATAGAAAAAAACAAAATTTCAAAATGCTCCTGCCAGCATGAAACTTTCGGATATTCTCCACCTGATCTATAATGTAAATACTCACTTGTCATTAAAATGTGTTGATCCATTATATACTTTCATGGTTATTAAAGACAAATCTAATAAATCATATCTCCTCTTTTAGAGGCTGTCAGGAAACAAGTTGCTGCTGAACGGCATCAACTTTGATATCACACACATGAAAATCCAGCTTCCCGCTTGTGTGAAGCCTACTCATGCTTGTTCTATTTATAGTGGATATGTTTCTTTAACCTAAAAATTTAGTCCGGAAGCATAGGAACCATGTAATCCTTTCATTTAGTTCATTTCAATAGTAGGAAAAATTTGTTTCAGTACATGTGGTAGATATTTTAATTTGTCTAAACTGTGTATACCGCCCAGAACAAAGGGTAAGATTCTTTGGGAGAGAATTGTCTGATTTAAGGTTAAATCAACTGTCTTTCTTTTACAACATGGCAAAAGAAATTACCTTTCTTATAATAAACAGTCTGGACTCATAACAGGTCACTTCTGCCCGGTCCCCAACAGACAACAATTCAAAATTGTACATTTCTATGAATAAAATTCTGACGAATCATCAGCCATCCTAGTGACAAAATAAAACTCTATGGATTTTATTTATAACTGGAAAACTTTAAAACTTTGTAACTATAAAATATCGTGTATCCCAAACAATATTGGTTCTCTTTGGTCTCTAGAAGACTTCTGATTTGGAGATCATATTAAAGAGAAACATAAAATCGATGTGATTTGTTGTGGGACTGTATCCCACCCACCAAATACATATTTTTTAGTGAGAGAGGAGAGAGGCAGGGAAGAGATAGAGAGAAGTTAGTTTGTGTTTTTTGCCCTAATTTCCTACATTTTTTCTGCAGTCAGAAACTTGTTGTCAGAAACTTGCTTTCAGAGTGCTGTGCTGTTAAAACATCTGTAAACGGTCAAAATATATCTTTATCAATACAAAATTTAGATTTTGTGGTCGTTTATGCTTAAATTTGATGTATCTTAGTGCAAATACAGAGAGGCAATGATATCTTCAACTGAAATTTTTTTTAAAAAAATACATCCTTGAGCATTCTGTTAAAGGGAGAAAAAGTACTCTCAGCCGCCCAGGCTGCTCACAGGTGCTTGTGAACGTAACCGTGTTTGGAAATACAGGCCTCACAGATGTGATCTAGTTAGATGAGGTCACGCTCGAGTAGGGTGGGCCCTGGTCCACCCTCACTGATGTCCATGTAAGAAGAGGGCAAGAGACACAGAGACACCAAGGAGAAGACCATGTGATGATGGAGGCAGAGATTGGAGTGACGAGTCCATAAGCAAAGGGGTACCAAGAATCTCTGTAAACACCAGACGCGAGAGAAGGACCTTGGGGAACGTTCTTGACATCCCGCAAAGTTTAAAAATTTGCGATTGTGATAGCTGAAGCCACTGGATCATTTTTGAGGTGCTTTTACTTTCAATCTAGCATATTCAAACTTCTTCATTTCTGTATTCCCTTTCATTTTGTTCCCGGAACCCTAGTGTTTACCAGACTCTCTTGAGAGAAGAAATTTCTTGGATTTTTAGGACCTCTCTAAATTGCTTAGGCCTGAGAAACCTTTTCTCTAGGGAAAACTTAGCCCTTGTTTCCACCACCCCTCCCACTGTACAATTAACCTGAGCAGGTTGCTGAAATGAAGCTGTTAATGCTTTTGAAGCCTGGGACCCTGAGAACCTGGCTAGGAACAATACTTATGCTGTGTGTTCGTGAGAATGCTGCCTGCAACGTCCGATTGTCCCAGGCCTTGGATGGCGTTTCTTTTTAATGCCATATTTTCTTCTGCAGCTGTGGGGTATGCCGCGAGTACTGCATTTCCATCTGCTACTTCCCTCTTCCTTTCAGGAAGATGTAGGTGAGTTTCTAATAGTCTGTTCCACTCCTTAAATTGGTTCATTTTCTTCTCTAGGTAGGTTGACATGTACTTTGTTTAAACCAGAGAAGTTTTTGAGAGTGGCGGGGCAGCAGGCATAAACCACCACTATGCTTGGCTGACCACACGTTTAGTCACACTGCATATAGGGCTAGCACCATTTGCTAGACTTGAAGTTCTTTCTTCATTTTAGTATCTCTCTACTTTCTACCTCAGTTGCATAGTTTTTCTAACATATTTTTCCAAATGTTATATTTGGAATCTACTAGATATTTGTACACACACACACACACACACACAAAATATATAACACGCACATACGTACATATATATTCAGTAACTTAATATCTACTACATCGCTCATCATTAAAAAAAATATTGTCCATCCCCACCTCCCTCATTTTGCATAATCTCAACCAGAATGTATTTTCCAGATGGACTTACATCTGACCCAAGCCCAGTGTGACTGTCACTGGCCTGTTTTCTCTCAGAGTCCCTCCTCCCTTCCCCAGCTCTGCACTCCATGGTAGTGGGAGGACTCCCACATGCTACGTTTACTGGAAGTCCTTGTCACTAGCTTCTGCTTGGATTCAGCCAATGGAAATCACTGGAGAGAATTTGGAAAGAGGAAGAGAGGCCAGAGGACTTTCCTCTCTTTCTCTGAAGTCCCACATAATGCCGTGTAGCCCTCCTTGATGGTGCAGGTTTCTACACTTTCTTGAGGACTCTTAGCTCCAGCTCTGGCCAGATGACCCTTCGTAGCTCCTGCTCCTGCCTGGTGCCTCTGCACAGCGGGACTCGGGGCTGGGACCATTGACTGTGCTCTGGCACCATGTTCTCTCTCTGCCCAACCAGCCCAAAAGTTCATAACAGCTTCCTGTTGTATTGACCTCACCTTTTCCTTTTTCATCTTTGCCAACAAACTTGAAACTACTTTCCTATTTTAAATTTCTCCATCTGTTCATGGTGATATTTTTCTGAATGTGCCCTAACATACTAGGAAACAATCATTATTAAACTAACTGGCCCACTTTCAATAATTTTCATTGTGATGAATTCTAAAGTGGGTCTTAAGATTCCTGGTCCTGGAGGTACATGCCCTGTACAATCTCTCTTTCATATGGATGGGGCTCGTGAATGTAGTGGGATATTACATCCATGATTCGGTTGTGTTAAATGGCAAACAGTATTTTGCACATGTGATTAAGTTCCCTTATCAGCTGACTTTGAGTTAATCGAAAGGAAATTAGTATTGGTGGGGCTGCCTAATCAGGTGAGCCTTTAAAAGAGGATTTAGAATTTTTTTTTACAATAAACATTTAATCACTGGGCATTCATATTTTGAGTGTGTTTCAGTTGCTCTGTAAAGGTAGGGTAAAAGATCACACTTTTAATGTTTCTAAATAAAATTAAGTCTGATTCAGACAGTTTTGATTTTGGCATTCCAATCTCAGACATTTTACGTGTGCGCTCACCTTTGGGATTTCAGAAGAAACTGAGGACCTGAGGACAGACTTGAAGATAGGGCTCTGGTATATTTGTAGTTGCCACTAAATAAACTTGACTGCTCCAGGAAGGAAGCAACCCCACTGTTAGCATCCACCTCCTACATGCCATGCTTGGTCACCAAGACTTTTGTTGTATCTCTCAAATTAGGTCTCACTATTCAGTCATTGTGGGCTGCATGATCCCTGTGGCTCTGGGCGCTACAGGAGAGCAGACCTAGATTTCTGTCCCTTACGGAGCCCTCCACCCCTCTATTCTTAGGGCCTCGGGGAAATCAAACCTCCAGCCAGCGGTTAGGCCATTCTCACTTCTCCTTACTACACAGAGGCCCCCAGTATTTCTGCTTTTTATCTCAACCGTTCTGTGATAATCCTGACATCAAACAAGTGTACGTACAGATCCAGCTTTCTTGATTAAAAACATGAATTCCAAGTATTTATTTCTCCACGGGACATATTCCTATTCCAACTTCTGCTCCTTCTTGAGTGTTCTCCTCATTCTTCATCCTTGAGGATGAAGAAGTATATAGAAAATTTCTCTCTCCCATTCTCCAGGATTTAAATTTTGTTTAACTCACTAACCATCCCACCCCCGCTGAACTCACATCAGCATTTATATTTTTCTTTATTCTGAGACCCTCAGACCTATCTTCTGAGTTGCAATTTAAATATATATACTTTTGTAAATTTGTCCATTATACTAAACTCCACATTTATGGAATTATGACAAAAACATTTTGTTAAAATTTAATAACAGTGTAATTATTTGATCACAGTGAGTGAAGAGTAAATTCTCTCCCATAGTAAATGTAAATGGTTATAAAGACGCTCCTCGCATGAACTGCAGTAACTGTTGGGATTCTTCAAATCCAATATGCTAGTGAATCATCACAAGGTGAGTTTCTCAGAAAATGAATGCTCCAAGGAGGTTAAGAAAACTGTTTACATTTTTTTGTATAGTACTGGAATACTAAACTTCTAATGAAGACCTAGGACTATGATATAAACTTGAAAATATATAAATGTGGACAGAACCTGATAATATTTAGAACAACTATATTTAATATTATATAATGTTTACAGGAAATAATTTTGAAGTTGAAAATGTTTAAGAAAACAACTGCTAAAACAAAATCAAAGGTAGTTGAAACCAACACAGAGTGACTCTGAGAGATGCAAACTCTTGTCAGTTACATAATCTTCAAAATAGAAATAAAGTACTCGTTATGGTACAATGATGACAAAAGACTTTGATGATAAGAAAAATAAACAAGTTCCAAGTGTCTCATATTTAGAATTTTATAAACTGTAATAATGTGATAATATCAGTCGTTCACTAATGAAAGTACCATTTCACTAATAATATAACTACTAATAATTAAACTCATTTTTAAAATCTTCATTCTGCTGCCTGTAGTATTACCTTCATTAGGAAGAGTTTTAGATGAAGATGTTCTTGAATACTATCTATAGACTTCTGAAATTATATTTTTTAAAACTATAGAAATTTGGAGAAAAATCTGACAGCCTGTGAAAATATGTTCCCAGTCACTTTTCAGAGATGCCTTACAAAATTACAATGCCTTCTAAGGTACAAATATAAAAGCTAGAAATTGACTAAAAATGTCTGAGTTATGTTGTTACTTTTCCTCATCTTAAAATGCACTGATCTCACTGGGATAAAATTAAAGTAAAATTTTAATTAGTATAACATTACACAGCATGCCAAAAACACTGAAACTTTCTATATAGTTATAAATGCTGTTATCTCAAGAGACTTTTATTGTAAACCAGCATGATGTAAATGGATTATTCGTATTGTGCAATATTGGGTAGATTCCACAAAACGCTCAAGTACTGAGGATACCTATTATTTGAAATCGTTTCTATAGAATAAACTCCCTAACAGAAATTTATGAAATAGAATACCTATAATTCTCTGAGCCATTCAGGCACTTAGGGGCTACATAAATAAGGGGTATAACTAGTTAATTAGTAGAGGTTTACAGTCCTATATATTTCCATTTGGTTCACGAGAAGAACACTGGCACTATATTAAAAAATAACTGTATGTACACTGTGCTAGGGATTTTAATGTTTGTAATTTATGTACTGGATTACAAAATAATAGATGTGAGTTAAATGGCTTAGCCCATACCTTCCACGAAGTCCCTGGTGTTATAAAGAGAGATCCAATTTTTTATTATATCATGATGTATTAGCACATGCATTCTGAAATGAGGGATACAATTAGCTTATCTTCTTACCTATTTAACGCCTCAAAATTACCTGGCCGACTTTGTAGTTACTTGGATTCATACCAACAATTTGACCTCTGCCATGTTAGTTAGACCTTTACACCTAAGTTCACTCTTCGACAAAATGGGAATAATAATTCCAGCCACTCCCTCAGCGGAAGTGAGGGATAGACTGAGTTAGTGCATGCAAAATAACCTAGTGAACTATTTCAATAAATGCTCACTCCTTTCCAGATTTGACTCCAGGTGTTTTAAAGGTTTATCAACTGACATTCCTCTGCAGAGATCCTAAATGTCATCATCACAGGGCTGTTTATTATTGACATTTATCATGTGTTTTCCCCCTAATTTTCTGTACTATTAAACAGCTGTTTCCTTGGAGTGGATGTCTCGTTCATTCCATCCGGCTCACGCTCTACGCACGTTGAGGTTCTTCTCGTCCTTGTACACAGACGCTCGAGTGGAGAGCATCTCTCCACTGAAAACTACTCTTGTCTCCCAGGTTGTTTGTGTACACACACATCTCCTTGGCTCTTGTACAAAAATTCATGCCCATTTCATGCTTGGAGTCTTTATCTTGTAAAATGATTTATGTTTACATCTATCCCACTGAGATTTAGGCTTTTGAGGGAATATTTTAATTAATTTCATATTCTATTGCCTCTAAGTTTTTAAACACTTTCTTAATAGATGTT
This sequence comes from Ceratotherium simum simum, assembly GCF_057802395.1. Lineage (NCBI taxonomy): Eukaryota > Metazoa > Chordata > Mammalia > Perissodactyla > Rhinocerotidae > Ceratotherium > Ceratotherium simum. The sequence continues at coordinate 1,825,730 of NC_141914.1, read as the reverse complement.
CTATTCAAATGTGAGGAATAGAATTAACTCTATGCCATAAAATCAGCATAAATGATAAGCACTATTTAATATTAATCTACTGAGAGTAATTTCTAGAGAGTAGACAGTAGTGGTAGATGGTACACAGTATCCACCTCTCTTGCTCTCCATTCTCATTTCCCATTGAACAGTCCTCTGTGTCTCCTGCATTGAGTCACCAGCGAGGCGAACGGCTCAGTGATACCCTAGCATGTGAGATTCAGGGGGCCTCGGCTCCTGGCAGGGTGCAGACAGATCACTGGCACAGAAAGCTGCCCAAGCTAAGTGAATCCAAGAGATGTGTTACTCCTTTCTACTCCTAAGATTATGGTGCTAATGGGAGTCTGTTGAGCCGAGAAATTTCCTTCCAGTGGTCAGAAGTGAGGACAGGACGCCGATCAGATGGTTCTGTCACCTCCTGACATTCAGTGGATGTGTGCTGCTCACATGGAGAGGAACTATTTATATGACAACAATTCAGTAGATTGTCTGAAGTATAACAGTATAATATAAACTATAAAAAATATAATATAAACATGTAGCTTATATACCAAGTAGAAGAAATGTATCACAAAAGGGTTGAAAAAAATATTAAGTTCAATGATTAATTATGTGTGTATTTTTTAGATATTTTTAAAATATTCATTTACGGGCCAGTCCTGGTGGCCTAGTGGCTAAGATTGGCACCCTCTGCTTTGGAAGCCTGGGTTCAGTTCCCAGGCGTGGACCTACACCACTTGTCTCTCAGTGGCCATGCTGTGGTGGTGGCTCACATACAAAAAGAGGAAGATTGGCAACAGATGTTAGCTCAGGGACACTCTTCCTCAGAAAAAAAAAATTCATTTATATGTTTTTTCAAAGCTTTGTTGTTGTTGTTTTACCCTTTTTATTCTTATTATATGTTGTATTATCTCTGTCTCTCTCTTTTTCATCCATCACTGTTCTTACAACTGTATCACGTTAGCAATAGTATATTTTCTTCAAATTATTAAAATATCTAGTATATATTTATGTCTAATATAGCCGTAAAAGGAATAATTAGAGTTTAAAATATCTTATTAATAGCAAGAACACATTTCAAATTAATATCCATTTATATTCTTTGAAGCATTGATTTTTATCTGCTTTGTCTGGCTTTTAAAATATTTTTGACATTATTTTGTTATTTAGTGTATGAACATCAGCTTTAAAGGTACAAAATAACTTCTAACATATTGTGATACGAACAAAAACAAATATTAGAACAAATTTTCATTTTTCATAGGAATATATTTATATTATAACAATTGAACCATGCTTTGGATTGTGAATACTAATTTACTCTAATTTTAAAATATGAACACATATTGTTGAAATTCTGCACTATGCGTCCTATTTATTTGTAACTAGGTTTTCACTTTTGGTAACTTTCCATGAGCCAGTTTTTAAGATAGTCACATAATAAATCATTTATGCACATTCATAGCATATGGACATCAACATGATAGCTTTTACACATTATATTATATACATGGATATTTAATACCCTACTTAAATCATATTACATGTGCTTTAAATTATTCATTTAGAAAAATGTTACAATACATATTGATTAAATACTCATTGGGTCAGTTTTTGAGTTAAGGGCCAGAAGTAAAACAAAATGGGAAACTGCGCTCCACTAACTTACATCAGTTAGGTAAGAGAACACTGGTTCTATAAGGGATTTGACAAAGTGTTCTCGCCTCTGTAGCCAAAAATAACGTGCAGACCATTGGAACTGTTAGAGGTTCAAAGCCTTTTGTGTTGGATCAATATCAATTTGGAAGATGTTTAATGCAACTCTGAGGTTTTATTATGCCCAGCACACAACAAATAAGACAACCGTTTTTCTTTATTATTTACAGCAGTTTACTGTTTCATTGCCTTGGCCTGTTGCTTTCAAATTATGTTATGAATGCATCTTTGCATAATTAATAGATTCATTAAGGAACTTTTATTAAAAAATTGTTTTGACATGAAGGCTGCTTTTCCAATAGAATGTAGAAACAGCTGGAAGCATCTTTTAGGACTCCCTCCTTTTTCTTTCCTTTTTAGCTGGTTAATGAGTCCACATCATTAGACAAGATTAAATCATGAGTAAACATCATCTCTAAAAATTTTAGAGTGATCCAAATATAGGAAATGTATGGGAGTGGATATTTTAAAGATTTTATTTATTTTATTTTTCCCCCCAAAGCCCCAGTGGATAGTTGTGTGTCGTAGCTGCACATCCTTCTAGTTGCTGTATGTGGGACTCGGCCCCAGGATGAACGGAGAAGTGGCGCCTCGATGCGCACCCGGGATCCGAACCCGGGCCACCAGCATCGCAGCGCGCGCACTCAACCACCAAGCCACAGGGCCGGCCCGGGAGTGGATATTTTAAACATTATGATTCTGAAGCACAAAAAAAGTAGAATTTTATTTTTTGAAATCTTTTTTCTTACTTCATAAGCTGCTGTCCCACTATGTAGTGTGTGTGCATCTCTCTCTCTCTCTCTCTCTCTATCATCTATCTATCTATCCATCATCTATCTATCCATCTATCATCTATCTAGATGTGGGAAGGTGTTTATGGGGAGGGAGTGTGACAATTGAAACTTACTAACATGCTATTGAAATCTTTTCAAGTTTAAAGAAATTTCTCACAGTTAAACACTCATTAATTACAGAATTCAACTCTATCTCAAGACCGTTCCTTCTATTGCCCTCTTCCTTGGTGAGATGGGATCTAGAAATCTGGCAAAACTAATCCTATGATTCTGGAGATGGTGTTGGGTTTGATCTTATCTTTGTTATGGAGTGGCCAGTATCAGCACAAGTATTTAAAACTAGACGTTATAAAGTAAAAGGACATCAGTTCAACATTGTGCAAACATGATCTTTTTATGGACAGAACTGACAGACTTTACTAGTGATAATGTCTAATACTTTTCTAATGTCACAATATTATTTGATAGAAACTTAGAGAATAATTTCATCAACATGTGGAAAACTCTGTTTAATTTGACTTTAGCTAAGGAGCAAAGCCATGCTGTTTATGTCCGAATTACTATTTGAAGTCATGAAATCATTAAATTTGGGTTGGAGTATATTGAAAGATTTGACATGATTTTTTATCTATCAGCCAGCAACTCTTTTCAAATGAAAATGATAATTCATTTTTCTTATAATACTGAATAATAAACCAATTTTACCTTTTCATTCATCACAAAAATCAGTCCCTATTATGGTAAGTCTGCATGTGGCAGTTTTATAAGATGGCACAAAAATTTTTGACATCCTTCCCATGAGAGGTTGCGTCTATATCCCCTCTCCTTGGATCTGGACAAAACTGTGAATGTTTTAGGTAATAGAGTATGGCAGAATTGATGATAACTTTCATCCATGGCGAGGTCAGAAAAGACTATGCACCTTCTCCCTGGTTCTCCTTGAATGATCACTCTCTTAGAAAGCTTCCTCCTGGAACGCAGTCCTCATGCGGAAGGCACCAAGACACCGGAGAGTCCACGCACTCCACCCTCTGAGTCTCCTCAGCCCAGAGGTAGAGACACAAGAGAAGACTCTATCTGGAAGTTGAAGCCCTCATCCTCAGCTTTTCCAGCTGCTAGTCTTTTCAGGCATCCTCAGCTGGTGATCTCAGCTACGGAGTGTTCCCACCTGAGGCCACAAATGTTATGCAAAAGAGATGTCATTCCTGCTATATTACGTCCAAATTCTTCATCAATACTACTTTTGAGACTAATCAAACTGTTCTTCTATACTACTAATTTTGGATAGTTTATTATGCAGCAATAGCAATCAGGAAAATGCACATTTGTAGTTTGAATTAAAATTTGTGTAAAGTTATAGTGTACGCAATTATTGAAGGAGAAATTTTTTTTTTTTTAATTAATGAAACATCTTTGTTCTTGTAAGAGTTTGGAAACTTTCCCAGCTCCTATAACTCAAATCCTCAAATCATGATTTACTTTTTAGCATTGAGATTTGTTTTCCATATCATCTATTGAACAATATGGTAAGAACATTCTTATGTATTTGTATTCTACTGCTTTGTAGTTTTATATTTCATCCTACTATTACTGGATAGTAATCTTTCTTACAACAGCATAATAATTTCCCTGCTCCAGCTTGTATCAAAACTATATTTACATGATGAATTTCTTATGTGCCAAACACTTCATCATTTTAGCACACTGGAGTTTGACTCAAAATGCTGGTGACTAAATAGATAGCAATGGTTTCTATTCATTGCTCTCTCCATCCACACTTTCACAGGCTAATAAATATTCAGTATTTCTTTTATAACAGAAAGACTCTGTTTTCTTAATCGAACAGTTTATTTCAAGAAAAGAAAAATAATATAAATCAAATGTCGACTGCATGGACATGTATTTTATTGTTTTACTCTTAGAAATTAGTATATAGAAGTTTACAGCAACTCAATTATTTTTTGAAGCAGTTTTTATTCTCTATCTCTGCATCTATCATCTACCCAGACACATGTATGCATGTACACACATCTAACACACACACGTGTATACTTCAGCAAATATATGTTTAGTGCATTCTACGTATTTTAATTAAGATGTATTCCCATAGAATTTATACATATGGGTGTGTCTATTAATATAATTACTTATTCCTAAAATGGGACTTAAATGATGAAGTAACGGACAGCTCTTGAGAAGAGAATATGGTGTTAGTGTATCATTGGCCTCAGATCAAGTAGATACAGCGAAGTCATTAATACATGGGTACCTTAAACATGGAGAAAGCAGTGTTCCATGCTAAGTGAAGTCGAAATGCTAGAAATTCCAGGGAAAACGATGACAGAAGGATGATAAGGCTCAGGAATGTCAAAGCCATGGAATGGATATATTACGTATGGTTGGAAGACCCATCAGGAGATTGTGGTCTAAGGGAAAGACCAGACCACAAACACACCATTTACCAAGCTTATATGAACATGCTGGTGAAGGGGGCACCAGCATCTCTAATTAACTCAGTGGTGGTTTTCTTCTGCAAAGTCAAGGCCGATAGTAAGAAAGGCTGTTACAGAGCTTGTCTGATAGAAATGGGGATTATAAGACCTCGGAATAGTAGAGAACAGGTTACAGCACTTACCTACCAGAAGCCAGCAGATTGTAATTATTTAATAACTGGCAAGGTTCAAGTAGCGACCAAGGGGACCTGACTCACTGAGAGTTATGGCACTGGTTGATAGAACCTTCTCCAACCTGGGAGTAAATAAATGGATAGCTGTACCACTATAAAAAATCAGGAGTGGATAACCAGAAGCCTGAGGACAATCATGTGGATGAAAAGTCATGATCTCCATCCCAGTTTTCAGGCCTGAGCGTGCGATCAGACAGAGAATCCATGGACTGAAGAGGGGGCTGCATCTCCGGGAAGAAGGACTCTGCAATCTCAAGTCAATTATGCATAGAGATTAATTCATCAGCACTTCCTCAAAGGACCCTATGGCAATTTTCACTGGTAACTGCACTGGGGAGTGGAGAGTACTCCAACTTGGTTAGGAATGCTGGGCAGGAGTACCCAACTGTCACTGATACCCAGAGACCAGATGTGTCATCATGACCATACTCTTGGTGTAGTAGCATGTGGAAGCCAAATAATGAATGAAGTCTTAGCTAAGGCCTAGCTTACACTGGGCTAACAGTCTCTGAGCCCAACTGTGGTCATTTTCCTGATCCCTAAATATGCAGTTGGAATTAACATAGTTGGTAGTTTGCACAACCCCTACATTCTTTATCTGTGGGATAGGAGCTATCAAGTGGGAAAGGCACACTGAAGGTAGCTCTCTCTCCAGCAGAAGGTAAATAAAAAATAATACCACATGCCAGGGTCATAGGGAGATTAGTGTCACCTTACAGACCTAAAGGATGCAGAGGTGGTAATCAGTCTCCTATGTGTCTCCACGTAATTCAATAGTTAAACTCCTGTAGAAACCGGACAGATCATGGGAGATAACTGTAGACTACTGCAAAAACAGCCAAATAATCAAATGTGGTAATTTTGCTAGAGCAGAATAATATAGCCCAGGGGCGTGGCGTTTGACCATTGCTTTAGCGAATACGTTATTTTCTATCTCAACCAAAAAAGAAGGTCAGCAACAGTGTGCATTCACACGATACGAACGGCTACATTGATTTAGTTTATAGTCACGTCAATTTCCTGCTCTCTATCACAGTATAGTCAGAGGACATCTGGATATTTTAGACATACTGCAGAGCATCACACTGATTCATTACATTGATGACATTATTTTGATGGAGATTTACAAGTAGGACATGACCAGCATGTTGGAAGATTTGGTAGAAACCCACATTCCAGAGTGTGGGACATAACCCTGTGAAGATTCAGGAATGTGACATATTCAACAACGATTTAGGAATCCAGTTAGTCAGGAGTGTGCCGGAACATCCTCCAAACAAGTAGCTGTGAAATTGTTGCACCTTTTTTACTGACAAAAAGGCACAAGTCTCAAGGCACTCGAGGGGTACACCAGTACCTTTCCTCAAATCACACCTGTGGCCCAGGGGGAGTTGCATACGGCCTCCCGAACAAGGAGAAAAATGCCTGAGCTTCATTTATAGTGGGTCAGTTCATTGGCTAGGCGCACATAAAACATGGACGGCAGTTACATTCTAGCCCACTCAGGGGTGATCTTGAAAATCAGTACCCAAGGAGATTCTTTGGGCTGTTCACCTGGTTTTCTACTTTTATGAAAAACAATGAATGAAGGCTAGAATGTAAATAGTTTCAAGAATAAAGACAAATCGCCAGGACAGCTGGTCAGGGCTTGGAAGAAAACAATGAGGAGACGGGGAAAGTGTTCTAGGTGAATGCACGTAGGTGGACGCACTGGAGTAAGCGTGAGGCGTGCAGAACTTTTTATCCCATTTATTGCCCACCAGAGAGTTTTCACCATGGAAGAGGCCCTAAACCATTCAGGAAATAAAACTACCTGGCTAGTTGGTGTTGGCCAGGCTCTGTCAATGGCCAGGCCAGTGCTGGCATGAAAGGATATGGCAGAAGCGGCCGTGGTGGCAGATACAGAGGCCTAACAGAATGACCTCACACTTACAAAGATGATCCAGCCTGCCAGCCATAGACACCAACAATGAAACCCCAAACTGCACCATTTCTAGAGGAAACCTACCGGATATTTTGTGGCAAATGTATTCTGTTAGGTCCCTTCCCTACTGGTTGGGCCAGGAGTTTGTTCTTATGTGCGTAGATGTATTCTGAGGATGGGTGTGCCTTTCTTGTCAGCAGGTGTTGGCTAGTACCTACGTCAACAAGCTTATGGAGCATCTGCTCTACCGACAAGAGATCCCCACAATATCGTATCAGGGGGCACATTTAAATCAAAGATGCTGTGGGAGTGGACCCATATCCACAAGATCTGATATTTCTGTCACATATTGCACCTCCCAGAAGCCACTGGCCTGCTGAAGACACATTTGACATACTAGCTCTAAGGAAATATTCTGTAAGAATAGCGCACATCATCCAGAATGCGTAGTATGCATTGAACAAAAATATTTATTTTGCACTGTTTCTCCAAAGGAAGAATACATGGATCTAGGAAGAGAAGCATGAAAACAAAAATATCCTCAGCTATTATCACTTCTAATGATGCATCAGGGAATTTTTTGATTGAAACATCCACACATCTGGGCACTGGAGTATTACAAGTCCTTGACCCCAAAGGGGGCACACTCTTGTCAGAGGAAATGCAAGATCACTGTTGAACTATTTTCTATACCTGCTGCCTGGACATTTTGGGCTTTTTGTATCCAGAGAACAGCAAGTAAGAAGGAAAGTCACTGTTTATTGCAGGTATAATTGACAACCTGACATTGATCACAAGGTGGTATATGTTACTCCACAAATTTAGGGAATACAGACATTCGGCTTGAGGGATTTTTGATACTCCTTTGCCCAACTGTGAATATAATTGGAAAAGTACAATAAGTCCAGCTTAAGAAGGTCATGGTGACCCAGGACTCAAGCACCTTGGGAATGAGGTTCTGGGTCACACCAGTGGGTAAGACATCAAGGCTAAAAGAGGCAGGAGCTGAGGACAAGGGGACTCTAGAACGGACAGCAGAGGATGGTGGCAATGAGGATCAATCGAGGTACCCACACCAACTGCACAGACAAGGTTCATCCAGCTAACATCCCTCTGTAGGTCTCCTATTAGAAACAAATGCTCAGTGGAATCCTGAAGGAGCTGCTCCACAAACATATGTGGAGAAAAGGATCCAAGCAGCACAAGGAAAGATGTAGACATGGTGACGCACCACCTAGATCCAACTTCAAGACAGGGCTTGCTGCCTGGCTCGGAGGAGTGTGGTCAGCAGACTGCCTCCAGCTACCAGCTTCTTCAGAGTCTGCCCCAGCTGCAGACACTGGCCTTGCCTGACGTCACACTTTCTCAGGGAAGCCTGCCTCCAGGGACTAAGCAAGGCAGGGGTAGAGGTAAAAGCCTGGCTGTTTTGTTCTGATGAGGTAAAACTCTCATGGATGCTGCTCTCAGGAGCTCTCCCCCATGCTGGCCCAGGCTTTGTCCAACCTGCACCACAGTTTGACTTCTTTCCTCTTCTTTTCACAGATGTTGGTTCCTAATAAATATCTGGCACCTCAATCTCCATCTCAGAGTTGGCTTTCAGAGAACCCACTGGATGTTCCCTACATACACATCAGTACACAGGAAAGGAAAAGTTGAGAAGTGGGCCCTCTGTGGTATTTCTGGTACCGTAATCAGTTTCTGGGTGGAAGTAGTAGCCATCGTTTGACTAAATTGTCAACTTGCCTGTAAAATATTGTCTTGAATAGCCCTTTGTAAAGTGGCTCTGGCTATTACTCATTTGTTCTAACTAAATGATGTGAAGACAATCCTGAATATCTAATAATAAAACATGATTATAATTAGATTTCCAGTTCTCTCTGTGCCCCTACAAAGATCTTTTATATTCCACTCTCCCATCTTAATTCTCTCTCATACTAGAGCTGTTATGTTTCTGTGTCTTCGACATATGTTTAATGATTATAGCTTCAACATTTTTGAGCAGAATAATGAAGCTTCGTCAGACAACTGCTACTGGTAACATATGTTTCATCTCTATGAAGAATGCTGTTCACTGACTACTCATTCCAATTTTATATAACTTTATAAATTAAATCAGATGCAAATAATGTACTTTAAAGTGGAATATCTTGTTTTAAAAGGAGAGTTGTTATTTATATCTGAGATATTGGTTAACCAAGCAATTTATATCTAGTATTTTAACATCTTTAATAGTTGCCACAGTTTTTGTTTGATTGCCTTTAAATCGCTGTCTTCTTCATCGATTCAACATTTCTAATAGGTTCTACCAATACATTTGTTGTTTGCTCCCTTGAGTGGATTCTGACTCCTGGCAGCCCCGTGGACAGCAGAGTGGAGCCCTGCCAGATATTTTTGTTCCATCCCCTCCTCTTCCGGCACTCCATCACACAATGTTCCCCTGCTATTCACAGGGTTTTCATGGCAAGTTTTTTCAGAAGTGGGCGGCCAGGTCCTTCTTCCTAGCCTGTTTTAGTCTGGAAGCTCTGCTGAAACTTGTCCAGCCTGGGTGACCCTGCTGGTATTTGAAATACTGGTGGCGTAGCTTTCAGTGTCACAGCAACACGCAGCTGCCACAATATGACAACCGACTGATGGTTGGTGTGGTTCCCTGACCGGGAAATGAATTCGAGCAGCTGATTCTTAACCACTAGACCATTGGGTTGGCTCTATCCATATAAACATATATTTGTTACACATGTATGACTGTGTGTGTGCATATAGAAACACATAAATACAAATATAATAGACAACTGACAAGTGCAATAATCTTGTGACATATATGTATATGCACACATATATGCACACATACATATACATACATACACATATATGTGTGTGTGTGTACTCATGGTAGCTATACTGTCTTATTTTAAGATAGGAGCTACCAGCATACATATTAAAGTGGAATCAACTTTCTGACCACCAGGGTTGGCTATTAATATGTAGACTCATAGAAATTAAGAGTTATTAATTAAGTTGTTTGCCTCATATTGTAAAGCAATTAACAGATCTATCCCTTAATTCTAGGTATTGTGCATTTTTCAGTATACTAAACTCTCTAATATCTGAGTCTTCTTTCATGGATTAATAACTTGCTTTTTCATTTGTGTTATATATATATATGAAAGTGTGTTCTTTTTTCTGTCTTTGAGATAGAGCAAATGTGTTTGCCAAAAAACAAAGCAAAATTAACAAAAACTAGTTTATCAGGGAAGAAATATATGTGGCCAGCTAGCTAAGCATCTAGGTTTATTTTTAAAATACAACATTAATAACAGGTCTTTAAGGAAAATAAAATTGTGAGTTTGTAACCACTTGTGAGTTATAACAAATCTGCCAATGTAAATATATCCCATGAAGCACTGTGGTTACATATGTACCTAAAATTTATGTATAGATATTAGTTACCTCATACATACACACATGCAAACACACGCTTTTATACATATTCTGCTATTCTGCAAAAAGCTTTCTCTATGGTTTCCTTACTGTCTCCTCTACCATCTTACAGAAATGAACTGTATACGAAGTGTCCAGAGTGTTCTTAAAAGAATATAATCAGATAGAATACGACACTGTCTTGCAGGAAGCCATTCAAAGATGGACTCTCCCACTTAGAATAAAATAAAAACTCCTTAGCCAGTGTATTAACTTGCTGGGGCTTCTATAAGAAAGTAGCACATACTGGGTGCCTTAAACACAAACATGAATCCCTCACAGTCCCGGAGGCTGGTGTCTGAGACCCGGCGTGAGCAGGGTCGGTTTCCTCTGAGGCCTCTCTCCCCGGCATGTAGATGGCTGTCTTCATGTTCACATGGTCTTCCCTCCATGTGAATGTCTGTGTCCTAATTTCCACTTCTTATAAGGACACCAGTCATATTGGATTAGAGTCTACCCTAATGACCTCATTTTAACTTAATTACCTCTTTATAGACCCTATCTTCAAATATAATAATGTCTGAGGCACTGGGGGTTAAGACATCAACACATGAATTTGGGGGAATACAGTTCAGCCCATAACAGCCATGACACAAAGGTCTCCATGACCTAACCACTCTCTTCCTGGACCATTTTGTCTCTGTCAAAAGAAAATTCAGAGAGCTTTTCTTAATAAGAACATTTTATTGAATGAGAAACAAACTGTTCACAAACGTGGAGACTTCAAACATGAAACTGCATGAAGTTCAGAGGCTTGATGTTACATCATGGCTTATAGAGTGACAAGGAGGAAGTTGTCTAATCTTTACAGTTATTGATTATTACAATGAGCGTTTCCAGATGGCAAGGAATTGGTTAAAAGTGATTATTTTATACCATTTAAGGAAGGTGACAAGTTTTATTTATGATTATCAGAAGCATTTCCAAGAAATAATCTAAGTTTTGCTTACATTTATGAAATAAGGTAGATTAAGTTTTGCTTATGTGGCTTAAATGGTTTTGCCTGCTCAAGGGATCTTCAAGCCTGGTCTCCACTTTATTTTATTTTGACATCCCCTACCCACTCTGGTCCATGCAGACACCTTACACTTTTTTTTGTTTTCCAAATACTTAAGCCTATTTCTATCTTGACACCATTTCCTCTGCTATCAAAGCTCTTCACAGTGATATTGATTTTGCAAGACTTGCTCCTTCCTTAAAATTTCAATTTAAATGTCACGTTCTAAGATAGATCTTCCATAATAACAACTAAAGTAGAAATCACTCTCTACCATAACACTACTTTAATTTTCCACATAACACTTATTGCTATCTGAAATTTTCCTTTTTGTCATGTGTTAGATTCACGTCTGTCAATTGAATATAAAGAGAGGCAGAGAGAGAGAGAATTTTTCTCATGTTCACGACAGAATTCTCAGTGAATAGAAAAATCCCTGGCTTGTAGAAGGCAGACAGTAAATACCTCTTTATTTTATGACTTGAATGAACACAAGAATGGATCAATACAATTAAAATGGATCGACCTGGTTAACACATATGTTGAAAATTACTTATTTTTCATTAATAAATTAATCATCATTTAAGATAGACTAGACATAACAAAAACGATGTTTGATAAACAGTTAAGATTTTATATTTCTTTTTAAATTTTTAAAAATCATTCACTAATTAGAATTACAGCAGTATGTTCATGAGTTATGTTTGTCAGGTGTTATTTCTTCCATTTAAAAACAAACAAACATGAAATTCATAGATTTCAAATTAAGTGCTATGGTCATATACCAAGTTAGAAAAATCAGGACTTAAACTTCATGTCCTGCTTTAAAATTGAGTGCTTATTGCACTGTTAAATGTCATTTCTTACAGCTGTGGATGTACAGTTACTCTCTAAATAATATCGCTGCATATTGACAATGGATTTGAAGAAAACGGTTCTGCTTTTATTGCTTATTTCAGAAGAATGGTACTAAGAGTGTAGGATACAGACTAAGTAGGAAGGGATAGCTGTACAGTGATAGAAATTGGTGTGAAGTTAATGGGAGGAAAAGAATGCTACTATTCCTGCGTGCTCACTCATTTGTTTAATGAGTATGTAGGATTTTTCTACTGTGACAGATTCTATGAATGCATGACACAGCCCCAGCTCCAAATGGCTTATACTGGGAACACTATAATAAGCCAAGTCTTAGGTTTGTTTTCAAAAGAGGAAATTGGAAATGCACTTATATGCGATGATAAGGAGTCATTCTTCTCATAATGAAGCAAATGCCTTGCAGATTTTCTGACAATTCTTTTGATTCTTCAATGTGTGTTCCATGGTTCCAGCTTAGATAGTGTTGGACTGGTCATGGTTAAAGCTTGTAGGACCTGAGATGCCATATTATTAGGATATTAATCTTGAATACTTAAGAATCTGGTGGGCTTCTCCAGTTATGACAAGGATGTGAAAATTCTCAGAAAGTTAAAAATTATCTTTTATAACGACACTGATAAACATACATTTTCTGTCATTTTGGTTTTGTCTTTCCCTAACAACAACAAAGGCTGAAGCCCTGTCAGTTTGAATGCTATCTGTAACTGCTGGTTCTTCCTACCAGCAGCATCTCCCTAAGTAGGAACCTGGGCAAACTAGTTCTTGGTTCTGTAGTTCAAGATATAGTCACTTAAACTTTAATTCCCAAATCTGTGTGTATGGTCTCCATAGTTCATTAAACACTTGGAAAGCTACATTACCAAAGCTGCCATTTTCCTGTGATTTTGTTAAATCAAAAGGCTATTAATTTTCCACAAATATATTTTTGATGGATATGTATTTTAAATTGGAAACAAATATAAACCCAAACTTTAAAATTTGCTTTAATATTCATACCCAAGCATAACGTTGATATCAGTGTTTAGTTTTTCATTCATTAGTCTTCTGATTCACAAAGGATTTCTTCAGATACTGATTTTATTTGCACCTAAATATTAAAATTTCAAAATGAACAAATCTAGATCCTTGCTTGAATCAACATTCTCCATAAAACTAAAATCTAATGGTAAGTCTATTAAATAATTTTATTTTATTCCTCCCATTCTATTTATTAACATTTCTCCCACGATTTCACCAAATTCTCAAGTATGAAGTGGATTTCTAACTCAAGATCTATTTGTGCGTAGTGATCATCCAACGTCACTATTCATAGCAACACTTTTCCTTAAGATGTTCCTACAATAGTTGACAATGTTTTACAGCAATCACAAAAAACAAAACAAAACAAACAAAAATTGTCAACATAACAGAATGGCTGTCTCCATTTGGGATTAGATGCTGCTGTGACAAAAAGATTACGTATGGTCTGTGTGAGCGGCTACATGGTGAACAAACCTGGAAAGTCAAATCATAAATGATTGAAATGTACTTTAAGGAGATTACCACCTCCAAAACATGTGTAGAATTGTGGCTACATACTCTGCTTTAAATAAGTTACTTAAAATATTGCCCAGTAGGGCTGGCCCATGGCTTAGCGGTTAAGTGTGCGCGCTCTGCTACTGGCAGCCCAGGTTTGGATCCCGGGCGCGCACCGACGCACGGCCACGCTGAGGCCACGTCCCACATACAGCAACTAGAAGATGTGCAGCTATGACATACAACTATCTACTGGGGCTTTGGGGGAAAAAATAAATAAATAAATAAAATTATAAAAAGGGTTTAAATAATATATATGTATATTGCCCAGTAACTAGAAATGTCCTTTTAGAAAAGAGAATTGGAAATGCAAAACAATCCTTAATGGTAATCCTATTTTCCATTGTAAGTAACATGCAGGAAAGTGATACCATCTGCTGTCTGAAGACCATCAAGGATAAGTATAGGTACACAGAGCAGGAGGTCTAGCCTGTCACCAGGACAGGGATTCATCACCTTGTCTCAGTAGATTCCCTGTGGACCACGGTCTGTGCTTCATCTTTATAGGTCCATAAACTCAATGAGAGGTAAGCTAAGAGCCTACGAATGCAATAACACTAATAACATGGTAATGATAAAGCCTACTGTGGAACAATTCCATGATAAACAAACTGACCCAAAAAATGGTGCATGTGAAGATTTCTGCTTCTAACCAAGATGCAGTAAAAAGGATTGGATTTGTCCTCACATGTAAAGCAATTTAAAAACTGAACAAATTATTTAACCATTAACAATTACATTATAACCGTATTGTAATTGTTCAAAAAGCTAAATGAAATCTTGAATATGCTAAGTACAAAAATGAAAGATATTGAAACAACCTATATCAAATTTCTAGTGATGAAAACTTCAATAGAGATGAAATAGCATATTAAATGTTGCAAAATAAAACATTAGTGAACTTAAAGATAGTAATAGAAATGATCCAAAATGAAATACCAATAGAAAAAAGAAACACTGAAAATTAATAAAGAGATAATTGGTGAGATGTGAGATAATTGTAGACTGCTATATATGTGTAATTTGAGTCCCCAACTAGAGGAGAAAAACAGGAGTGAATAAATACTTGAAGAAATAATTGGCAATTTTTTCAAATATTATATAAACTCTAAAAACACAGATTCAAGAAGCTCAATAAAACCTAATTCCTACTAACATGAAACAAATTATGCCAAGGCATATAACAATTAAATTACTCAACACCAAGAATAAAAAGAAAATCTTACAAGCGGCCAGAGGAAAAGGTCATGTTACATCAACAAAACAAAAGGTAATGATAGTTTTTTTTGTCCGAAACAACGCAAACAAGAAGAGTGTTCTTCTTGACAATATTTTTTAGTCTGAAAGAGGAAAACCAACCCTCAACCCAAAATTTCATCACCAGTATAAAAAATTTCAAAACTTGAGACAAAGCTGAGCCTCTTTCAGACATGCACAAGCTGAATGAGTTCATCACCAACAGACCTACACTGCAGGAAATGTTAACAGATATCCTTCAGACAGAAGGAGTATGATACCATATAGAAATATAAATCCACATAGAGAAATGAAGAAAACCAGAAATGGTAGCCATGTGGGCAAATACATAAGATTGTTCCTCTTACATTTAATTTTCTTTACATATAATTGACTATGTAACTAATAATATAAATGCAGTGTGGGGTTTACAAAATACATAGAAGTAAAATTTGTAACAATTACAGAAAGACTGGGAGGTGAATAATGGAAGCATATAGTTGTAGAGTTTTTATACTGTATGTGAAGTGGTAGGTTATCATTTGAGCATCAACTGCAATAAGTTAAAGATGTGTACTGTGTTAGTGAGGGTTCTCCAGAGAAACAGAACCAATAGGATGTGGGTGTGCATATAGCAAGAGAGAAATTGAGAGAGAATGAGAGGGAAAGAAAGAACTTCACTTTAAGAATTGGCTCACACAATTGTGGAGACTTGGTAAGTGGGCTGGCAGCCTGGAAACCTAGAGAAGAGGTGCAGTTATCCAAAGGTAGTCTTCTGGCAGAATTCCTTCTTACTCAGGAGATGTCAGTCTTTGCTTTATCAAGGCCTTCAGCTGATTGGATGAGGCGCACTCACATTATGCAGGGTAATCTGCTTTACTCAAAGTTCATTGATTTAAATATTAATCTCACTGAAAAAACTCCATCACAGAAAGATTCAAAGTAATGTTTGACCAAATATCTGGGCAATGAGGCCCAGCCAAATTAACACATATAATTAACCATCACATATACTGTAGCCAAAGTCACCCACTAAAACAACTCCTCATCAAAACTTATAGTTGAAAAGCCAACAAAGCTTAACACTATAGACCAGTACACTTAAGAATGGTTAAAATAGTAAATTTTATGTTATGAGTTTTTCATAACAACTACAAATTAAAATAAGAACAAAAGAGATACAAGGAGCAATTAAAAAATACTAAATTAATCAAAAATAGGCAGAGAAAGAAGACAATGGGGGCAAAGCCCAGACAAGACAGATAGAAACAAAATGCGATATGGTAGATTTAAATATAACCACATCAGTAGTCGCTGATTAAATTATAAACACAACAATTAAATTTTAAACACAACAATTAAAAGACAGATATTGTCTTACAGGATTAACAAACAAATAAGCAAAATAGCTAGACCTAACTATATGATGTCTATAAGAAACCCATTTTAAATATAAAGACATTTATAGATTAACAGGATGAAAAAGACATATATTGTGGACAATACCCTAAGATAGATGGAGCTTCTATATTAATAACAGGCAAAGTGGATGTCTGAGCAAAGGCTATTACTAGAGGTAAAGAAGGTCATTTCCTAATGAAAAGGAGATCAAATCACTAAAAGGGCATAACAATTGTAAATAGCTATGCACCATATATAAGAGTTTAAAAGTACACGAAAACACTGAATGAGTTGTGAGCTGACAGAGAAATCCTCAGTTATTGGTAGATGGCAATACCCCTCTCTCAAACACTGATATAAGAATTAGACAGAAATGCAATCAATATACAGAAGAGTTGAGCAACATCATTAACCATCTTGGCCTAACTGATACTTAAGAGGAGTCCACCTCATAATAGCAGAATAAACATTCTTTTCATGGGCACACAAAATATTTGCCAAAATAGACCATTTTCTGGGCCATAAAACAATTTCCAATAAATTTTTTTTTTTGAGGAAGATTGGCCCTAAGCTAACATCTGTTGCCAATCTTCCTCCTTTTCCCCTTTTCTCCCCAAAGCCCCAGTAGATAGTTGTATGTCATAGTTATACATCCTTCTAGTTGCTCTATGTGGGAGGCTGCCTAAGCATGGCTTGATGAGTGGTGTATAGGACCACGCCCAGGATCCGAACTGATGAATCCCTGGGCCTCCAAAGTAGAGCACGCAAACTTAACCACTACACCATCGGGCCACCCCCTCCAATAAATTTAAAATTATTCAACTCACACAAAGCATGTTCTCTGTCAATAAAGAAATTCAATTTGAGATCACAATAGAATGACACTTGGAAAATCTACAAGTATTAAAATCTAAAAACACATTTCTAAATAACCTATGGGTTAACTAAACTAAAATAACTTTAAAAACTAGGAAATTATTTTTAAATGAATTAAATTAAAAGCATATAAAAATTTGTGGGCCGCTGATCACCAGTACGTAGATAAGTATACCTCTAATGCCTAGAGTTAAAAATAAAAATGCACAGAGTTCTCAAATCAATGACCTCATCTTCTACCTTATAAGCTGAAAAACAATGTGGGTGGAGGGCGGGTGAAATGGATAAAGTGGTCAAAAGGTATGAACTTCCAACTATAAAATGAATAAGTCCTGGGGATGTAATGTAAAGCATGGTGACTTTAGTTAATAATATTGTATTGCATTTGAAAGTTGCTAAGTGAGTAGATCTTAAAAGTTTCATCACAAGAAAAAAATATTTTGTAAATATGTACAGTGACAAATGTTAACTAGACTCATTGTGGTGATCATTTTGCAATATATACAAATATTGAATCCCTATGTTGTACACCTGAAACTAATATAACGTTATATGTCAATTATACTTCAATTAAAAAAAAACAAATTAAACACAAAGAAAGCAGAATACAGGAAAAATAAAGATTAGAGTAAAAATCAATAAATTAGAAAATGCAAAATTAATAGAGAAAATCAACAAAATCAAAATTGATCTTTGAGAAGCTCAATAAACTGATGCAGTAATTTTAAAACTAATCTGGAAAAAAGAAAGAAAAAAAAACAAATTATTAATGTCAGAACTGAAAGCAACGGCATCACTGAAGTCTACAGATAGTGAAAGGTTAATAAGTGTTTATTATGATGAATTTTTGCTACTAAATTCAACAACATACGTGAAATGGATAAACTTCCTGAAAGACACAGATTACCAGAGTTCACTTGAAAAGTAATAGATAATCTGAATATATTTGTTTAAAAATTGAATTTTTAGTTAAAAACTCTTCCACAAAGAAACTGAGTTCAGTTTGCTTCACTGTGAAGTCTACGAATATTTAAGAAGAAATAACAACAATTCCACAAGAAATCTGGTAGAAAATTGAAGAGGAGTGAGTACACCACTACTCTCTCTATAAGGTCAGCTTTACCCTGATGTTAAAAGCAAAGACATTACCAGGGGACATAACTATAGACCAATAACCCTCATGGACAGAGTTGTAAATCTCTTAACAAAGTGTAGCAAATCATATCTTAGCATGCATAAAAAATGATGATACATCAGGACCAAGTTGGGTTTGTTCTAGAAAAGCAAGTTTGGTTTACATTTGAAATCTCTAAGATCAGGAACAGAACAAGGATGCCCACTGTTGCCAGTTCTACTCAATATAGTGCTACTGGAAGTCTTAGTCAGAGCTATTCGGCAAGACAAAGAAATAAAAGGCATCCAAACCAGAAAGGAAAAATAAAATAGTCTGTTTGCAGATGACATAATGTTATACATAGAAAATCTTAAAGGCTCCACCGAAAATTGTTAAAACTAATAAACTGATTCAATAAAGTTGTAGTATGCAAAATCAACATACCAAAATCAGTAGTATTTATATATACTAACAATTAACTATGTGAAAAAGAATTAAGAAAACAATCTCATTTACAATAGCATCAAAAAGAAAAAAAAACAATTTAGGAATAAATTTAACCACGGAGGTGAAAGATCTTTACATCAAAAACTATAAAACGTTTATAAAAGAAATTGAAGAAGAGACAAATAAATGGAAATATATCCCATGTTCATGGATTGGTAGAATTAATATTGTTAAAATGTCCATGCTATCTAAAATGATATACAGATTCAGAGCAATCCTTATCAAAATTTCAAAAGCATTTTTCACAGAAATAGAACAAACAGTCCTAAAATTGATATGGAACCACAAAAGACCTCAAATAGCCAAAGTAATCTTGAGTAAAAAGAACAATGCTGGCAGTATCACATTACCTGATTTCAAAATAGAGTACAAAGCTATAGTTATTAAGACAGTATGGTACTGGCATAAAAACAGACATATAGACCAATGGAGCAGAATAGAAAGCCCAGAAATAAACCCACACATTTATGATCAATAGATCTTAGACAAAGTTGCCAAGAACACACAATGGGGATAAGACACCTCTTCAATAAATACTGTTGTGAAAACTGGGTATCCATACAAAGAAAAATGAAATTGGACCTTAGCTCACACCATACACAAAAAATTAACTTAAAATGGGTTAAAGACTTATAAACATGAGACCTGAAACTATAGAAGAAAACATGGAGAAAAAGCTTTTTAACGTTGATCTGGGTAATGATTTTTTTGCATATAATACCAAAAGCATATGCTGTCAAACATAAATAGACAAATTGAATTGTATCAAACTAAAAAGCTTCCGCACAGAAAACAAACAACAAAATGAAAAGACAACCTATAGATTGGGAGAAAATATTTACAAACTATACATCTGACTAGCGGTTAATATCCAAAATATAAATAGAACTCAAACAACTCAATACCAAGAAAACAATCTGATTTTAAAATGTGCAAAGAACTTGAATTTGTCATTTCCCAAAAAAAAAAAAAGACATACGAATGACCAACAAGAGTATGAAAAATATGCTCAATATCACTAATCATCAGGGGATACAAATTGAAAGCACAAGGAGACAACACCTCACATCTGTTAGAGCAGCTATTATCAAAAAGACAGAAGATAACAAGCATTGGCGACGATGTGGAGAAAAGGGGACCTTTTTGCACTGTTGATGGGAGTGTCAATTGGTACAGCCATTATGGAAAACAGTATGGAGATTTCTCAAAAATATAATAATATAACTACTATAATCTAGCAATCCCACTTCTGAGTATTTATCCAAAAGAAATAAAATCAGTATCTCAAAGAGAGATCTGCACTCCCCAATTCATTATAGCCTTATTCATAATAGCCAAGATATGGATCAATGTAAGTGTCAATTGATGGATGAATGAATAAAGAAAATGTGGTATATCTACAAGGGAATATTATTCAGCCTTAAAAAAAGAAAGATATCTTGTTATTTGCAACAATGTGGATGAACTTGGAGGACATTATGCTAAGCGAAAAAAGCCAGGCACAGAAACATAAATACTGCATGATCTCACTTAAATGTGGAATCTAAAAAAGTTGAACTCATAGAAGCAGAAAGTAGCATAGTGGTTGCTAGAGGCTAGGGGATGGAGGAAATGGCGAGATGTTCATCAAAAGGTACAAAGTTTCAGTTACGCAGGGTGAAAAATTCCAGAGGTCTAATGTACAGCATGGTGACTATGTATAATTAATAATGCTGTATTGTATACCTGAAAGTTGCTGAGAGAAGACTTAAATGTTCTCACCACACATGCAAAAATAATAACAATGTGAGGTGATAGACATGCTAATTAGCTTAATTGTAGTAGTCATTTCACAGTGCATACGAATATCAAAACACCACATTGTACATGGTAAATATATACAACTTCTGTTTGTAAATTATTCTTCATTAAGCCATAGAAAAAGAAAATCAATTAGGGCAATTCACTATATTAACAAACAAGTAAACAAAAACAAAGAACATCTGACCATCTCATCAAACACTGAGAAAGCATTTGACAAAATTCAACATGCATTTCTAATAAACATGCTCAGAAAACTAAGGGTATAAGAGAACTTCCTCAACTTGATAAAGGGCGTATACCAAAATTTATAGCTAATGTCAGAGCCATGCCTGATGGCCCAGTGGTTCAAGTTCTGCACTCTCTGGTTCGGTGGCCCAGGCGTGCTTCCCAGTCGTGGAACCACACTAACCATCTGTCAGTTGCCATGCTGTGGCTGTGGCTCACATAGAAGAACAAGGGGGAAAAAAAGAAGAAAGATTGGCAACAGATGTAAGCTCAGGGCGAATCCTTCACTGCCAAAGTATATATAGCTAATTTCATATTTAATGGTAAAATTGTGTTTTTTGTAATACTTTTTTTGTGAATTGAAAACTTGATTTTTCCCTATTTGGTGTATTTTTCTTTTTGTTATTATTAAACATTTCCTTGCATATTAAAACATGGGCTTTAAAAAAAGTGTTACAATGTTTTCAAATTCTTCTTTGCTTTTATTATTTTTATCATAGTTTTTAACTTACAAATATTTTAAATTTTATCGTTTAACTCTACAGTTTATTGTTTTTATACATTCTTCTTATGGTCCTATTCTTTAAAAAAAATACACAACCTCTAAGATATAAGTAAAAAATGTGCCTTAATTTTCTTCTAGCATAATTATGGTTACTTTTTGTTTGTTTTACATCAACTTTTTACTTTAAATTTAATTACTTTAAATTATCTTAAATTTAAATCCACAGCTCAAGAAGAAATGTAGCCTTATTTTACCTTTAAATTATTAACCAGTTTTCCAGCAATATTTATCAAATAGTTTGTTATATTCACATTTCTTTGAAAAGTCGTCACCTTTTTTACATGGTAAATTATTTCATATCTCCTAAGTTGCTACAGAAACTTACATTTTTTCATTATATTTAAATAAATAAAGATTATATGTAAGTGTCTGTGTGTGCATACACACATAAAAGAATATAAAAGGATCTTCTTGGGGTTGGCCTGGTGGCGTAGTGGTTAAGTGCATACACTCCACTTTGGCGGCCTGGGGTTTGCAGGTTCGGATCCCAGGTGCGCATCAATGCACTGCTTTATCAAGCCATGCTGTGGCGGGGTCCCACAAAAAATAGAGGAAGATGGGCACTGATGTTAGCCCCAGGCCAGTCTCCCTCAGCAAAAAGAGGAGGATTGGCATCAGATGTTAGCTCAGGGCTAATCTTCCTAGCAAAAAAAAAAAAAAAAAGAATCTTTACTACAAATGAGCATTAGCACCTAAACACATGAAAATGTTACAAGTTTTCCATTATGCTGGAAAAGTTTGCTCCATCTTTCAGGCTAGCAGTAGGGTAGATTGTTTTGATGATCAGTATAATTTATTATATAGCATTATAATTGTACTAGTACAAACAACTTAATTAGACATTTAAATAGTTTTCATATCTGCTATAATAGCTATAGAGATCTTCAAAATGTTAAACATTTAAGAAAAGAGACTTGTTAGTATATGAAAGAGATAGTGGATTTTTGCTTGGAATACCAGGTTGGTTATTTTTCTTTACAATTTTAAACATCCAAGAAATTCTTATTAGTATTGAAAAAAATATATTTGTTTAGAGTTGCTGATATATTTGGTTGTGTAAATTTTGTAGATAGAAGATAGCACTCATTTTAGTACCCGGAAGTGGGGTGCTACTGTAACAAACATCTAAAAAATGTGGGCAGTGGGCAGAGGCTGGAAGAATTTTGCAGAGCATGATGGAAATGCCTAGATTGTCTCAAACACGTTGTTAGTGGAAATATGCACATTAATGACTCTCCTAGGGAGGATTAAAGGGAAATAAGGAGTGTCAAAGAGGAAACCTATGTTGTCTTAAAGAATACTTGAATACTGAAATTGTCGTAAACA
Source organism: Ceratotherium simum simum (assembly GCF_057802395.1). Taxonomy (NCBI): domain Eukaryota; kingdom Metazoa; phylum Chordata; class Mammalia; order Perissodactyla; family Rhinocerotidae; genus Ceratotherium; species Ceratotherium simum. Next base: position 1,802,614 of record NC_141914.1, on the reverse strand, counting down.
GACTGTTGGTAGAAATATGGATGTTAAATGCTCTACTGATGAGGGCTCAGAAGAAATGAGTAATATGTCACGGGAAATTGGAGAAAAGAGAATCCTTGTAATATAGTGGCTGAATTAAGGAAAACCACTATATTTATTTGGAAAGAAGAACTTGTAATTGATGAACTAGATATTTAAATATTTAGCTTCAAAGTGTCGAAGGTGCGGTCTGATTTCTTCTTGCTGCTTACTATAAAGTGTGAGAGGGAAGACATAAATTGAGAGAACTGTCAAGCAAATAAAGAATCAAAAGTTGATGATAGGGAAAATCCTCAGCCTATCCAGATTGCAAAAGATGCTAACATCAGGTGATTCACAGTCAGGAAAACATGGAGTAAGAATGGAGGATTTATTGGACAATCTTTTGCTAAGGCCTCAGAAGGCTTAAAATGTCAAAGTAGTAAATCACACAGAGGGACCTGTAGAGATATTAGGTGTGCGACTAATGGATCTTCTCCATCATCTCAGCAAAAGCCTGGAATGGCATGGAATTATCCAGGACAAATCTGTGGTGAAGTCATTTGTCTAATAGAGCAAATTTCTGAAACATACAGGAGACCCACAGGGTTCTTGATAATGTTATAGCAGCAGAAACTTTTGCCAGCTTGGACTAAAATGGACAGAGGAGATGGAATGAAAGAAGCTGCCAGAGTCAGAAAATTCTGCAGACAGAATATTAGCTAAAACTACTGTTCTGCTTAAAACACTTAATACCTTTATATGAAAAAGAAGGGATTACTCTGAGGCCAGAGCCTCAAGCCTAGAGGGCAAAGCCATGAACCACAAATTATCCCTAGGTCTTGAAACCTAATGTACCTGCCCAGATGAATTTCAAAAATTGTTTGGGAAACTTGACACCTTTTTACCCACTGCTCTCTCTCCTGGTGAATGGTAATGTCTATAACTTATAGCCTATGTCTGTCCCACCATTGTAATTTGGGAGCAAAGATCTTGTTTCCTAGTTTCATAGGTTCACAAGTAGAGAAGAATTTTGACCTGTGTTAGTTCATAATGATAGTTTTACTTATATTTGATTTAGATTATCCAGAAGAAAAGATTTGGACCTTTTGAGCTGTTGAAATTTAAATGAGCTTTGGGACTTTGAGTTGAAGTTGTAATGGCTTGAGACTTTTGAGGATATTGGGATGGGGTAAATGTATTTTGCATGTGGAATGGATGTGAATTTTTGGATGTCAGTAGGTATAATGTGGTAGGCAGAATAATGGCCTCTCAGATATGTTTACGTCCTAATCCCAAGAATCTGCAAATTTGTTACCTCACATGGAAAAACAGACTTCGCAGATGTGATTAAGTTAAGACTCTTAATACAGGGAGATCATGCTGGATTATTTGGGTGGACCCAAGGTAATCAAAAGAGTACTGATAAGAGGGAGGCAGGAGTGTCAGAGTCAAAGAAGAAAATCTGGAAACAGAAGTGAGAGTGGAGAGGGATTTGAAGATAATATGCTGCTAGAGTTGAAGATGGAAGATGAGACCACAAGCCAAGGAGTCCAGGTAGCCTCTACAGGGTGGAAAAGTCAAGGAAGTCATTTCTCCCCCTAGAGCCTCCAGAGGGAACGTGGCCCTTTTAAAACTTTGTTTTTAGCCAGTAAGACCATTTTAGACTTCTGACCTCCAGAATTATAAAAGAACATTTATTTACCTGTTTGTTCTAAGCCACTAAGTTTCCTGAAGTGTGTTTAGGGAAAACGTGCCCTATAACAGTTAGAAGTCCTCAAAGAAAGTTTTATTTTTCTTTCTTTCTTTCTTTTTTATTTTTTTTATCAATTAGGTTTAGAAAATGCCTAAGCAGGCAATTTACTACAGGTCTTGTATTCACCTTAAATATATACTATGTTTTAGGAATCTCTCAGTCAGAATTGTGATATGCATCTTGCTTAAAATTATTTAGCTGGGAAACACTTTTCTTTTTTTCTCTCCCTCATGTCTTTTGCAATTAATCTAAGAAATATACTCTGTAATATTCTTCCTAAAACTTAAAGTGGTTTGACTATTTTTCTAGAATATTTCCCAACTGAGATCTAAACATTATTAGATAAAAGGGATACAGCCATTTCTCCTTATCTATTTTTTCAGCAATTATTTTTTAACAATGGATGGTGTAATAAATAGCTTGTGGTCTCTAATATCAAAAGCTTTGAAAATTCTTTGATTTTTTTCCATTCCATTTTAGTTCAACTGAAATTGTTACTCAAGCACAAACAAACGGAGGACTTCTTTCCTTATTGTAACTTTCCAGTGTATAATCTATTGACTTCCGACGTATAATCTATTTTCCTTGTGTTGTTTAAAGTGAATTGCCTGCTGTAATATTATTCTAAACTTGATAATTTTTTATTATTTATAAGCTATCACAAGAAAATATTGCATATTCTTTTTCAAGTTTCAGATTAAAATGAAATTTAATTTATCCCCCAATGCTCAATTAGTAAAATTTAATTTAAAATTAACCAGATCAATTTTATGTTTTCAGCCTTATACATATTTATACAGAGCAGACAAACAATTGTAGAACAAAAAAAAATATTTTGGAAAAAATGTCCATTTAAGTTAATTGATATAATCATGTTTTTTTAGTCATCTAATTGTGCTATTTTGGTTTTCAAATCAATTACATATTGAGTAGAATGAATTATTCATATACTTTTTCACACTACTCTAGAAGGCAAAGCATTTTTCATTCATTGTATTTTTTGTATTTGAAATGAAATAAAAACCTGTTGAAAAGAAGGTGCCATTGGTTTTTGGGTCTTCCTTTTTGTAAATAAATATTAACACCAAGACACATGAAAATGGAAAAATGTAGTTGTTTTTTTGCTGTGCTGGTAAATTCTGCCCCATCTTCCAGGATATCAGAAATGTAAATTGCTTCAATGATCAGTAGTAGATATAAAAGTTCTGTTCTGCTGGAAAAAAACTTAAATTAATCATTTTCTAATGCCTGCTGTAAGTGCTACACTTAATTTATTTACTCATTCAAATGTTTCCAGTGTCTCCTACATTCAAGGTACTTTCTCCGGTGCTTTTAAAAAACTAATTCAGTGAATAAGTATATTATAAATGTGTAAAGTAGTTTCATTCTGTCCAAGCTGATGTATCAATAATCTGGCCTTCCCTAAACAGTCTACAGTTCCTCAGAATTTTTATCCCCCTTTTTCATCTGACTGCTCATAATCTACTTTCCCCCCACCTATCATTGAGTGTAACAGTTCAAGCTTGTATTGTGAGATTCAGTTTTTACATATTTACTTTTTCTAACCAACTAGATATTAAATTGCTTTAGCACAAAGCTTAGCCATTCTATATGTGTGTCCCCTGGATGATTTTAGCTGAATAACAGGTATGCATTTGGTGCAAATTGAGTATTCACTAATTTAACTTGCCTAGTTTTATGATCACCGTTCGTTTCTTTTTTAGCTCTAATTTCCTTTCTCATTTTGCCAAATAGTCCTATTTTCAAAGTTGTAACATGAGAATCCCCACGGCTGCCAGGTAGAGTGAGTTTAACAGGCTGAGCCGCAGGATAGAATGGTCCAGTGTTAGTTTTCCCTGAAAGTTTGAGGAAAATCCCAAAATATTAGTAAAAAGTTTATCGTATTTGAACAAATATGCACGTAATTTAAGATAGAATGCAATTCAGGAAATTTTGTACTTGTAATCAATATCTTCAGACTTCATCAATAGCCACTCCACTTTCTTCCCAAAGCAATTCTCCTCTATAATTACTAGCACTATATATTGTGAAACTCTCCTCCCTTACTGTTCTCACATAACTTACTAGTGGTTCTGTTGCGTCTCACATTCTTTCTTTGGCTCAATTTTTATTCTCAGCCTTATTTTCCTTCTGTATCTCTTATGATCTGTTTCTATCACTCTCATCCTCAATACCTTCTGATAATCTATTCAAATAAATTCAACTTTTGGAGAGTATTCTTAATGTTGATATAATCTTGGTTGTACATAGGATGGCCTAGCATCCAGATCAAATAGAGAGGGAGTCTTGTTGACAGAACACATTCTTTTAACCTGGCTTTCAAAGGAAATTCACAAGACTAATGTGTGCCTTGAGAAGTGAGTTCGAATATCACATTATATAGCTAATTTGTTGATTTCTTGTTTGTCTCAGCAACTAAAGAGTGGATATTGTTGTTATTGGAACTGGATCACAATCCTGTTAGTTACCCAGGGTAACATATTAAGTTTCCATACTATTATTCTAAACTTCATAATTTTTTATTATATATATGATAGCTTATAAAAGCTATCATAATAAAATCTTTTATATTCTTTTTCAAGTTTCAGATTAAAATGAAATTCAATTTATATCCCAATGCTTAATTAATGTAATTTACTTTAAAATTAACCAAATCAATTTTATGTTTTAAATGGCACATATTGAGTTTCTAGTCAACAAATATTTATTGAGTAAAATGGATTTATTTCCTCCTACAGCAGAATTTAATAAAAAAGTTTTATTAGAATTATATGAGCAAATGTCACTTCAGAGGCTAGAGGTCTTATTAATGACACTGTCTCTTCCTTAATTTGTAATTGCTTTTACATCTTTTTGTGAATTTTAGTGAAGCTTTTACATCTTTTTGTGGATTTTAATGAAATATCCCTTGCATACATAGCATGTAGAAGCAAACAAATTATCACAACCTCGATCAAAGATGTTGTCTAAGATCTCAAAGGAATCAATAGATTCTTATTAGAATTGAGAGGAACTCTATTCCAATGAGGAATAAGTTTTGCGTTGAAAATAGTACCCAAGGATTATCATATGAAAGGATCATTTGCATGATGATGTTGATAAGATATAATCTAGGACAATAATATGGAAATGTTCATTAAATGGTTGATGTGTGTGAAGGTTATAGAATTAGTCAGTGAAATTAATGGTAGATACCACACAAGCTTAAAAATTTCAGGAATTAATAAAACAAAGATTTATTTTTCACACACAAAATCCAACCCAGATCAAACAGCCGTCTGTAAACTTGTAGTTCCTATCTTTGGAACATGAAAGCTCCAAAGTTACTCATGCCCAAGGAAGAGAGGAAAGGAGGAAATCTGGCCTAGAAGAAACATGTGCCACTGCGACGGACGGAAGCAGTAACACAGCCTCCCCCTTAGTGCAAGGGAGGCGAGGAAATACACACACACACACACACACACACACACACACACGTCTAGGGAACAGTGCCTCCCTACTCAGGCTTCATTACTCGAGCAAGACCCAATAGATCCAGTATCAATGATCACGTAATCATAAAATGCGCTGAGAGAGCTTTAGAATATATTGGAACATAGTCCAATTTTATGCAACTTGTCAAATACTGTTAATGTATACTAATATTTTCAGTACACAAAGACGGCAGAAGTTAATCCAACTTTGAATTGTTCCATTGTCATAGTCTCAACTATGGCATTTTATTATCGTGAAATTCAGGCTAGTAGCTGCCGGCCCTGATTATATTTTTTCGCTGTTATATTTCTCATGAGCAGTTGGCAAAAATGATCCTCCTGAACATTCCAGAGGAGAGTTAGGGACTAAATGGGTCCTGTTAGTTATTGTTTTGAGCTGGTTTTGCTGCAGGTATAAAGTGACAAATGTGAAAAATCATATATGTGAAAGCGTATTTGTGAATTATGTCTTATACTTGCAATTTCCATGGAATGTTGAAAAAATCCTGAGGACTATGTGTAGTAGCTGCCTCTCTCCTTTTATTTTCCTCCCTCAAACCTACCAACGCTTAGGCATGCTTTCTGCTTAGGGAAGATGTCTTTCCACATTATTTAAAAAAGTAAAATAAAGGCTTGCTTCATTTACCTATTTCCCTTCCTATCTCTCTAAGCTATGTATCACCCGTGATTACGAAGCCCTTTCTTGAGAGAAGAAGTGAGTTTCAGGACTGTATTTTAAATTACAGGCAACTTTGCTCTTGTAACAGCATACCACGCAATGCGTCTGTCATCTTGGTCAGAATCGTCCTGGGGAAAGGCTATTTGCTGAAAGGAAAGAAAATAACAGTTTTTCTTGTTGATATCAAGTCAGCTTTTCACAAAATGAGATATGTGATGTAAAGCTCCAGAGAGCTGATTCACACTTTAAAATCAGATGTGAAAATGAGTAAGAAAATGTGATTTCAATTTTCATGCTTCTATAAAAATTACTGAGAGTGGAAAAAAAGGGTAAGAAAGTGTAGGTGTCAAAATCTTTTTGAATGGGCAGTTCAATAATTTTGAATCTTCTGAAGGCAGAATTTATAGTATTGAAAACACTTAAGAGTTCCACAAAGTAATTCTCATTTACCAATTATGTTTCTTTTATATAAGCCCCAGTTATGCAAACAGAAAGAATGCTTTGTAGTTAAGTTGTAGAAAAACTTACTGATTATTATCTAAAATGCTCTTTTTTGTTGTTGTTGTATGAAAAAATAATGGATTTGATTACATACAAATTAAGGTGTTTGTTTACAATGAAGGAAATTGTAGAAAGGTGACATACTGGAAGAAAATACTTGCAAGGCCTGAAAGAGACAAGGGGATACTGGTTAGAATAGTCCAAGAAATCCTTCAAAATAAGAAAAGGTAGAAAACCCAGGAGAAATAGAGTCAAGGTATGAGAACACAATTTGCTGAAGGGGAATCTGAAGGACAAGCAATTACAGTGAAGAGAGGCTCAAACTCACTAGCAGGCAGACGCTCAAATTAAAATAACAAAGAAGTGTTATTTATAAGTATCAATATGGTAAAACTTAGACAATGGAAGTTTGGGAGGAAATAGGAAGCCATTCCTAGTGAAGTACACGGGCACAGCTATTTTGGAAAGAAATCTGGCGCTCTTTACTAACATTATACATATCCTGTGATCATTGCTAGTCTATATACCAGTGAAATTTACACACACGTATTTTACAGAACGTCTGTAATTTTGTAGTAATGAGGAGACAGGGAACTGAAGAGACTATCATTTGTGGACAGAGAAGTAAAATATGATAGATACTACCACAGAATACTGCGGTACGTGGTTAGTAGCGTTAAAAATATATAATGAAAACAACATGGACATATCTCGGGAACATATCCTTGAATACCAAGTATGATGAGGATGTGGAGTGACGGTATCTCTCAGACAGGGATGGTGGGAATGTAAATAGTACAGTCATTCTGGAAAACAGGTTGGCAGTTTCTTATAAAGTTAAAGATATATTTACCATACTATCCAGCAATTACACTCTGGGTATTTGTCCTAGAGAAATGAAAATCTATGCTTAACAAAAATTTGTACACAAATGTTCACAGCAGTTTTATTTCTAACAGCCAAGAAAAAAAAAAAAATAGAACATAAATTTTCTTCAACAGGTGGATAGACAAACTGTGATATACCCGTATAGTAGAATAGAACTCAGCAATGAAAGGGAACAAAATACTGATTCACACAGCAATTTTGTAAATCTCAAGGGCATTGTGCTGAGCAAAAATACCAGTCTGACAAGGTTACATACCGTCAGGTTCCTTTTATATAACTTTCTCAATGTGACAAAACTGTAGTCATAGAGGACAGATTCGTGTTTGACTGAGTTTAAATTTGGGGAAAGATGTGACTATTAAAGGGAGCAAAAGGGAGTTGGTGATTATTGAACAGCTCTGTAATCTGACTGTGTTTGGTAGGTACACGAATCTATACGTGTGATGAAATTTCATATAGCTATTCAGAAAAAAGACTGCAAGTAAACCTGGTAAAATCTAAATAAGGTGTCTGGATTTGTCAATAGTTTTAAAAATGTCAAATTCCTGGTTTTGATAATGTAAAGTTTTTTAAGTTGGTATCATGGTATCATTGGGGAAGACAGATAAAGGGTACAAGCTCTCTGTACTATTTTTGGCATTTCTTTTGAGTCTAAAGTTATTTTAAAATAAGAATTTAAAAATAAAGTAAAAAATACAGTTGAGAATTAGTAGTACAAAGTTAAATTTACAAATTGATTTCAGGAGAACTGACATATTCATATTACATTAATTCTTTCCAAACAACAACATAGTATCCTAGTATTTCTCTCCATTTATCTATTTACTGAAGTCGTCTCTTTGTCTTGTTATTTGTTTTAAAAGAATTATATATATATATATATAATTTTTTCCAGTTCTGCTTCTTTTTATGTTTAATTATATTGAGTTTATATTTTTATATTCTGGTTATTAATTTGAAGGATATATTTAACTTGCAATATCAGATTGGTCATATTTCTTATGGTAGACTTTTTTTTTTCTTCTAATGTTTAAAATTGGCCACATAATTCATTCATGTTTTGTTAGGTTTTGGTTAATTCTATCAGTTTATCCTTATATAAATCATAATTACTTCTAAAAATATAAACAGTCCTAATCCATGATTATTTTTCCTAATATTTTGCAAGTAATATCAAGTGACGGGGAAGACAAGCCACAGATTGGAAGAAAATACTTGCAAAAGATACATGTGATAAAAGACTGTTATCTAAAATATACAAAGAACTCTTAAAACTCAACAATAAGATAACAGACAACCTGATTAAAAAATGGGCCAAAGACCTTAACAGACACCTCGTCAGAGAGGATATACGGATAGCAAATAGGTACACGAGAAGATGCTCTACATCTCATGTCATCACGGAAATGCAAATTAAAAAGTGAGATGTCACAGCACGCTTTTTAGAACGTCCCAAACCCAGAACACTGACGACACCACGTGCTGGCGAGGACGAGGAGCAGGAGGAACCCGCATTCACTGCTGGTGGGAAGGCAGAGGGGGCAGCAGTTTTGGAAGACAGTTTGTCAGTTTCTTACAAAACTAAACATACTTTTACCGGATGATCCAGCAACCGTGCTCCTTTGTTTTCATCCAAAGTAGTTGAAAACTTATGTCCACACAAAAGCCCACACAAGGATGTTTACAGCCGCTTTATTCAGCAGTGACAAAAGTTTCAAGCAACCAAGATGTCCTCCAGTATGTGAGTGGATAAATAAACTGCTACATCCAGACAACGGAACATTGGTCAGTGCTAAAAAGAAATGAGCTATCAAGCCATGAAAAGACATGGAGGAACCTTAAATGCATACGACTAAGTGAAAGAGGACAATCTGAAAAGGCTACTTATTGTATAATTCCAACTATCTGACATTCTGGGAAAGGCAAAACCATGGAGACAGTGAAAAGACCATTGGTTGCCAGGGGAAGGGAGAGATGAATAGGCAGAGCAGAGAGGATTTTTAGTCAGTGAAAATATTGTATATGATACTATATGATGGATATATATCATTATATATTTGTCCAGCCTCACGGAGTGTACAACATCCAGAGTGAACCCTAATGTAAACCAGGGACTTTGGGTGATAATGACGTGTCAGTGTAGGTTCCTCCTTGGTAAAAAATGTACCGTTCTGGTGAGTGATGCTGGGGGAGGCTGTGCACGTGTGTGTGGGGGGAATATATGGGAAGTCTCTGTATCTTCCTCTTATATTTGCTTTAAATCTAAAACTGCTCCAAAAAAATAAAGCCTTAAAAAAAAAACAACAGAAGAATGAGATTATCTCACTTGATAGTAGGGGCCTACTTGCTGTGCAAAGTATCTAATTATACCCCAAATATGTGTAGAAATAGTGAGTCACAAGAGAAGAATACTTTATAAATCATATGATTTTTATGATAATGAAAATACTTTATAAATTGACAGAGTGCTTAGTAATAACCTCCCACGTCAAAATTTGGCTACAGTATTATAATGGTAAGAAGAAATAAGAAATTCACACAGAGACATGAAAGTAAATTCAGAAAAACCCTCAAGCAGGAAAAATATGTTGTATCTTAATTAAGCCCGTGATAAACTTGATTAAAAGACAATAACTGGCATATAACTGTAAGAGCATTTCCTGATAGAATAGCTGTGCTACCAGGACAAGGATATCCATTCCACAATTATTTAATATATTATGCATAATTCAAAACAGCACTAAATTCAGCAACGTATGAAGTCTAAAAGATGGGTATCAGAGTATTGTCAGCTAGCTAGCCTCTACTCCGGGAAGGCAGAGAGATTGACAATAGACTTGTAAATATAATAAGGCAAACATAACCAGATTTACAATAAGTAAAACACAACTCACTGAACAGTGGAATTAAAGAAGGGAGAGAACTTCATAAATTTGTATCTGCCTTGTTTTTCCAAATGGCATAGATACAATGTGATAACTCGCTACCAACTTTTACTGAACTTAATGCAAAGGTTCTCTACTAAGTATGAAGCTACAGGATGGTTTTGATTTTAGTGAAAGGATGGAAGAGATGAATGAAGAGGAAAGAATAACTCAGTGAGAGAAAACATGTCATCCAGATGACATACTCTACAAAAATTGCAGGCAACTGACAGTGAAAACCAAGACGTTCAATATTTTACTTCAGTCATTAGGTTCAATAGTTTCCTCTATGCACAGTTGCCCTGTTGGTCTTAAATGTGGTAGTTTAGCATTAAAGGATAAAGCCAATGAGAGAGTGAAATTTATACGATAGACTGTGTCTAATTGGATGTGTCACCAGCTGTCCCTTTACAGCTCATTTGGAATGTAATCACGGTTACACCGCTGCTTCCAGCCTGTCTACAGCTGTCTTTGAATGTGCTGTGAGGTTTCTCTGTTCATAAAAAAAATTCACATATGCACTAATGTGGACTATCTAATAAATATTATACCGTTGTTTTTACATATTAAATATTTTAAAACCAAATTACAATATGAATTATTAGTAAACTGATATCTAAAAGTTTACCTAGCACCTAGGGATGAGTCAATCAATGAAAAAATGTTAAAGAGCTTAAAGAGTATGTCATGTTTTTTCTGTTAATGTTCTATTTTACAACCTATAAAGTGCTGGTATGATTATGTATTTCCAATTAGGAAAACTTTTTTACATAGTTTTTACATAAATACATAACTATGTATTATTACATAATTTTTTAACATCATTTTTCATTATTTTGTTTCTACCCTTAAGTTGTCACTTCAAGAAATTTAATCAAAAACTCTACTGAAGTTATGATAAAAATTAATCTTCAAAATTATTTATCACCATGCTTCTTGTAGAGGTAGTAACACATTTTAAAAGTTAATTGTTCAATAAGTAGTAAAATAATATTATATGTGTATGGAAAAAACTAATGACTATTCTATCTTTTTTGTGACATGCCATTTTCCAACACAATGTCAATCTAATTCACTAATTTCTTTTGTCTATTTGCCACAATCCCTGATTTTGTTTGCTGGAATGTTCTTTTACATACGTGTGCACCCTGTTCATTACACATGACTAAAGCTATCAGGATGTTATGCTGTGTATAACTGCATTTTCTCTCCCAGCCTTATGCCTTTTTGCCATCCATCTTATTTATACATATGCTGTGAACTCCAAAATATGTTATTATTCTATTTATTTTAACAATAAATAATCTTTTAGAAATAACTAAATAGTACAAAGCACAAATATATATATGTATATATATATATCTGTATATATATATACATATATATACACCAGAGTACTTGCCACTTTTGTGTCCTTCATTCTTTTGCATAGACTTATATTTTCTTCCGGTATAATTTTCCTATGTGTAAAGGACTTCTTTTAACATCTCTTACAGTTAAGGCCTGCTTATGATGCATTTTTTCTGGTTTTGCATGTTTAAACCATTTTTATTTCATGCACATTTTTGAAAGATATTTTCTCTGAGACTAGAATTCTAGGTTGACTTTTTATTTTGGGGGCAGTATTTTAAGGATACTCCTCCACTGTCTTCTCACTTGTATTGTTTCCAAAGAACAGTTCGTGTCATGTTTATTTTGATCCTCTGTATGTAATGCCTTTCTACTTTGAACTGATCCTTTAAAGATTTTGTCATTATTGTTGGTTTTGTAAAATTTGAGCAGGTGTGCATTGGTATAGTTTTGTTTCATTCTTCCATTTACCTTGTGCTTGGGGTTACTGAGCTGTTGGATCCATGTGTTTATATTTTCCACCTAATTTGGAAAATATTAGGCCACTATTATTTAGCTGTTTTTTCTGACCCCCCTCTGTCTTCTCTCCTTCAAGGAGACCAGTTACATGCCTATGAAGCTGCGTGATGTTGCCCCACAGCTCAGTGATGCTTTTACATTTATTCAATTCTTTTTTTCCCCTCTCTGTTTTCAAATTCCCTAATATTTTCTTTTGCAGTTTCTAATGTGCTGTTAAACTCATCAGTGTGTTTTTCGTTTCACATGTTGTTGTTTTCATCACTTGAATTTCAGTTTGGGTCTTTTTATATCTTTCATCACTCTGTTTAAATTTGTGAGCAAATGGAATAGAATCATAATAGCTGTGTTATCATTCTTCTCAGCTTATTCTAACATCTGTGCCAGCTATGAGTCAGTTTCAATAATTGACTTTTTTCCTCACTAAAGATTATATTTTTCTGCATCTTTGAATGCCTAATGATCTTGGGTTGGATTCCAGATGTTGTGGATTTTACATTGCTGGGTGCTGGACATGTTTTCCCACAAATAATCTGGAGCTTGGTTCTGGGATGCAGTTAATGGGAAGCACTTTGATCATTTCAGTTCCTATTTTGAAGATTTATTAGGTGAGACCAGAGTGGTGTTTAGTCTGGGGCAAACTGTTCCCCATACTGAGGCAAGACCCTCCTCACTACCCAGTGCCTTGTGAATTATGAGGTTTTTCTAGTACAGCTGGTGGGGACAAGCACTATTTCTTGCTCTGTGTGAGGCTGTGTGCAATTTCCTCTGGTCATTTGTGGGTATTTTCTTTGCCCTGTCACAGTAGTTTCTTCACATGCACTGTTGATATTCTGCTGCATGCTTGTCAGGGATTCTCTGTAGGTCTCCAGGGTTCACTATCATCTATCTATCTATCTATCTATCTATCTATCTATCTATCTATCTACCTACCTACCTACCTATCCATCCATCCATCCATCTATCTATCTATCATCTATCTATCATCTATCTATCTATCTATCTATCTATCTATCTATCTACCTACCTACCTACCTACCTACCTATCCATCCATCCATCCATCTATCTATCTATCATCCATCTATCTATCTATTATCTATCTATCTATCTATCTACCTACCTACCTATCCATCCATCCATCCATCCATCTATCTATCATCTATCTATCTATCCATCCGTCCATCCATCTATCTATCTATCACCTATCTATCTATCTATCTATCTATCTATCTATCTATCTATCTACCTACCTACCTATCCATCCATCCATCCATCCATCTATCTATCATCTATCTATCATCTATCTATCTATCCATCCGTCCATCCATCTATCATCTCTCTATCTCTTTCTCCCTCTATCTATCATGTCTATCTATCTACATGACCCTCCATCCATCTTTAGTACTCTGCATTTGAGCTGCCTTCTCCTCCCTAGATTTCCAGCCCCATCTTTACATTTCAGGAAGACAACTAGGCTCTGCCTGGTTTCCGCCCCCAGCAAAAGGCCAGGAAACTCTCTTCAGGGGGTAATCTGGGCCAAATACATTGCTCTTTTATTTATTTATTTATTTTTGTTCCTCACGAATCACTGGCCTTTGCTGCCTGATGTTCAGTACCGTGAGAACCATGTTTCTATGCATGTTTTCAAGGTTTTTTTGTTTGTTTTATGCAGGAGGGTAAATCTGGTCACCATCATCCCTTTTTATCCATAAATGGAAATCCCCATATGGTATCCTTAACCAATTACCTGTATTCAATTTTCATATGCTATTTTTGTTCTCTTTCTGTAAATATTACGCATAAGAATCCCAAAATGAATTGCTTTTCTTCCATTTTAGTTTTTGCTACTCCTTGTCTGTCGCCTTCACGTGAGTCTATTACCAGGCACTGTGTTGGCCATTAAGTTCCCATCTAGACACATCAGCTTCACTAATATTTGTGGGTATATTTCATCCCACAACCCTAATCTCTGTATTACAAGAAGATGAGATTCCAGTCAGTGTTATTCATCACACTATTTAGTATATTCAACATCTGCTTATTGGCCTCTTGATAACAACAACTACCTCAAATATACAGTGAAAAGGGATGATTTCATGAGATATCAATAGATGCCAGCCAGTACTGGAATGGGTTTGGATAGCAGCAATTTACTCAATTATCTCACCAAACACTGAAAACCATTAAGGTATCATCTGTGCATTTGAGAATAAAGGAGAAATTCATTTTCTGTGGCTTTCAAACTAGCTGTCTCTCTGCTCTGAGAAACAGAATCATGATGATCGCGTGGTTGGAGCTTTCAGTCAGCTGATAGTGGAGACTTCAAGCCCAGAACAGGAGAGGAATTGACAGGAGGTGGGGGAGGTGGTAATGTCCAGTATTGGAGACTCACTGGGATAGCAACAGGAATTTTTTAAGTGCATATCTCCATCCAGTCTACTTCATTGCTAAAGAAACACAAAAAAACACAAAGAGTCAAATTAAAATATTTGAAAAACACATTTATGTGCAAATATAACTCCAAGAGGAACAGTCAGGCATGCTTGGGTAAAGTAAGGTAAACATTAGGGATAACACACTGTCAGGAGCTGTCAGGAGCCTGGTGATGATTGATTTCATGGCCAGTCTGGCTAATTCCTACCAATACTCATATAATACAAGGTGGTGGTTTGGGTTTTCTTGTGTTTGAATGTTTCTACCTTAACACCATGTGAACCTGTTTCATCAGTTCAGGTCCTCAGAAACAAGTTAAATATTTTAGAAGATCTAACAAAAACTTATGATCAAATAATATAATTATCTGAAACATTATTTTAAAATATATTTGTGACTTTTAAAGATAATGATGATTTGAAACCACCACCAACTCCACCATAACGAATGTAGCAAATATCGTACCTATTAATTATTGAAGCAACGTGCTGTTCCTGCGCCTGGACACCGAAATCGGTTTGGTCACTTTGCTTGGGCTAGTGCACAGCATAACCCACCGTGTTATAGACTGATGTGCGTTCTTCAAAAACAGGAAATTACCAGACTAATGGCACATGCGAGAAATCCACTGCAGTACTCAAATATACTTTAGTTACTGTGTTATTGAATATCTACTGCTATTATCCTATCAGCATAACTTTTTAAAATGTCATTTTCCTCTAGATTATGCATTTGCACGGTTAGTGAAGATCAGTTATCTGCTTCCTCCTCTGCTCGATGCACCCTCCCTGACCTCCGGGTTCCACTAAGCCGGGCTCACAGTTATCATCGTTCTCTACATATTCCTTTCTAGACTTTATTTTCTCTTGAATCATCTTGTTTCAGATCCTGCCCTCTCCAACCTCTTCTCACTACCCAAGTCCATTAAGGAAGTCATTATACTTGGCTGCACAACATGAGCCCCGTTAGTTTCGTGGTCCTATTTCTTGGGTTTCCTAGTCTTGGCTACACACATGGGGAGCCACCCTAAACACCATGGTCTCACGATAGATGGGTCTTTTACCACTTCGTCTTCTTAGACTCTTATTTCTTAATGTGCTATGTGCTGTCTTTTGTTCTCAGTCCTCAAAAATCTCCCTAGATTTCACCATAAAAGGATTTTAAAATTTGCATTGTGGATTTCTGAAGAATATTAATGGTTTTCAGGGTTATGGCTTTAATCAGTGTGCAGCAGAGAGATAAAGCACATGCATTTTACTGACAAAATGCCATAGTTTGAAAACTTGGTCTAATATTTTGGAGAAATTAACCATTTGAAGCCTGAGTTTATTCATCTAGAAAATAAATACTCTGGAGTGATTTATTACCTGCTATAGGCTGTATTGCATCTCTCTAAAAGATATATGGAAGTCGTAACCCCCAGTACCTCAGAAAGTGACCTTATTTGTAAATAGGGTCATTATAGAGGTGACTAGTTAATATGAAGTCATACTGGAGCAGGGTGGTGCCCTAATCCAATATTGCTAGTGTCCTAATAAGAAGAGGAAAATGCCAGGTGAAGACAGAGACACACAGGGAGAATGCCGTGTGCCGATGGAAACAGAGATGGATGTGCTGCAGCTGCAAGCCAGGCAGCACCACGAACTGCCAGCAAACCCCAAAGCTGGGAGAGCTGAGGAGGATTCTCCCCCGCAGCTCTCAGTGGGAGCATGGCTGTGCTGACGTGGTGACCGTGCACTGCTCGCCTCCGGAACTGTGAGACAGTAACTTCCTATTGTTTTAAGCCACCTAGTTTGTGCTAATTTTACAGCATCCCTAGGACACTAATGCTAATATGTTACCTTGCAGTGCTGTCAGCATGATTACATTGAATCATACATGACAGGCGCCTAGCGCAGGGTCTGTCTCATGAAGTGCTCCGTAAATACTAGATGTTGTCACTAGGATTCCTAATACTTGCCCTTACAAATATTACACTCCTTTTTCACCGTGACTCTTTTCTGTTTCAGCTGTGAAAGCTAATGTTTCTTTCATGGGTGTGCTGCAAGCAACAGATGGCCATGTTCAGTACGCAAAAGTTTGACTCATATTTAAACTGTTTCTGTCTCATCAGAAAAATCTCAAAATATTTAAATACTTCCTTCCAAAACATGAGTGAGTTGCAACTATATTTCATATTAATATATATTAATCATTTCTAATTTTTCTTACAAAAAATCATATTTTGGATTTCATCTAATGTCATGCTGTGGAGGAAGGCTGGAGTCAGGTGTAAGGCGTAGACCCTTTTCTGGTAAAAGTCCTTGGCCCTGCAATGAGATTTGCTGGTCTACTTGTTCCCCTAATAGCCGTCGAACCCCACTGCTTCCGCCTTTGCCAGCCATTCCCTCAGATGATGCTGTGCTCAGCAGCCGATCCTGGAGACCAGCAGATGGAGAAAAAAAGCAAAGTGCCAGAGGAGAGCCTATGAAGAAATCTAGAGCATCAAAGACATGCAATTAGCAAACTGTGGATCCGACAATGAAAAAAACTTAGTAGAATTGTTTTAATAAATGTAAAATTTCAAGTCATTATGAGAAAGAAGAATAGGTATTTTCACTCCTAAGGATGTAACTGCAATAGTAGTCATGGATATAGTTAGAAGAAAAGAAGTAATTTGAAAATGTCACTTACTTCATGTAACTTCACGTTACTTCGTTAGGATATAACGAAACAATTCTCTTAGGGTTGAAACTACTCCCTGGGAGTGAGGTAAGCACATAAGGACACTGCATTAGGTCCCCCATGCTGAATGTGCATCCGGATCCTGAGCCCCTCTCTCTCTGGCAGGAAATCACACCCTGGGAGATGTGCCTGATTGCACTCAGACACATTCATGATAATATTTAAAGACAAAAGGATCCTGGAAGCTTGATTTCTCATGATGCACACACATAGACTTTGCCACATGTACAAATGTTGATTTTGTCTTTCATAATATTCTTTTTGTTTATGACTTTAGAATGACAACCATTTATCAGAAATCAAATCAAGTTGGCAAAGAAATACATTCTTGAAAACTTTTATTTAGATTATTCGTGTAAAAATAATTTAAAGGAATAATAAGTTCGTGATTACAATTAAGGGTGGTCTGATGAATTTATTCTATATTACTGTTAATAGTTGTATGTGCTCATTAGCGAAAAAATCAACGCAACAAAACACTGGCAATATAATGAAAAATGGTTGGTATAGGACAAACTTAAATGTATCCTTTAGTCTACTGAGAACAAGTAACCATTCTTGTCACCAAATCTTCCATAGATAGAGTTTTAAACTAAAAGACAGCTGTGTAAACAAACTAAGATTTTGTCCCTTTATTAATAAAATGCATATTTGGCTAAGTGCTTATTTTGATACATTGTACATAGTTCATTAGAAATTTTAAAATGTTGAATAAATACAGTATTTTGTAACTTTAATTTTACTAGTAACAAGAAGTAAAAGAGACAACTATAAAAATGAAACAGTTCCAGAACCAGCTCTATATAAGAGGACTACTGTATTTCAATGAAAATGTTAATATAACTTTTAAGCACATGTGTGATAAGAGAGCTGATTTCGGGGTATTTAGAACCACTCTGACGACATTTGCCACAACACAAATCCGGCCCTTTGTTACAGGCAAGGTACTAGACAGCAGATGAGGAAAAACTTTGTCCTTCTCATTCAGATATTACCTATGTTCAATTAGGGGCTCACTCATTGATCAGTTTAGGTAACTGATTGTTAAATGACCTTGGAATGTTAAATTTTAAAAACAAAAACTACATCTGTTGTGTATTTTTAATGGCAAACTTGAGCATGTATATATTTTTTAATGTGTGCCATATGCACGATTATCCCTCAGTTCATACCTGCATCTCTAATGGCATTAAACAACTATTCATAATATATAATAGAGACTTTATAATCATTATATAAAGTAGAGATAGTCTCCTTAATGAAATATTTAGCTAGAAATAAATATGTCATGATCTTCAGTTATTTTTAGCTAGGATATATATTTGTACTAGGGTTAAAAAGATAAATATAGGAAAATGCATTCTCTTTTTATTTGATTTATTTATTTTGACACATATTTGTAAAGAACATGTATCATCATCATCATCTCACTACCATTCTTACTCTAATCCCCATTTTGCGATTAAACTTCAGATTTTTGTTTTATAAATTCTACAAGCACAAAGTGGTATGTTGGAGATGACTCATAGCAGTTCATAAGAGCTGGGTTAAATTTTCAGAATTTTGTGAGTTGTTCGAACCTACATCAGCAGCTTGTAATCTGTCACATTGGGATTATTTACATCCCAGAAATAGGCAAACATTACAAATCAGAGAGTTTATTCTCCTCTTAGAAGAGCTAGTTTTTCAATATTGCCCAACAAATCACTACCAACACACATGTAAAACAAATCTTTGTACTCTCTTCCTATGGTAGGAAGAGTGGCCTCCCAAAACTGTACTGTGTCCTAATTCCAAGAACCTGTGAATGTTTCATGTTACGTGTTACGTTACGTTACATGTTACGTTACATGTTACGTTACCTTAAAATAGGGACTTTGTCTTAGATTATCCAGGTAGGCACAACCTAATCCCACGAGCCCCTGAAGGCAGAGAACTTTCTCGGGCGTGGGAGAGGAGACAAAGGAGGTTTCAGAGAGATCTGGAGAGTGAGAAGGACTTGACTCTGTTGCCGGCCTTGAAGATGAGTGGGGCCACAGGCCAGGTAATACGGGAGGCCTGGGGAAGGTGGCCGTGATCTCTAGTCAGAGAGGGACCTCAGTCCTACAACTGCATGGGGCTGGATTCTGCCAACAACCTGAATGAACTGGAAGTGGATTCTCCCCAGAGGACCCCTAGAGATCCCTGGCCACGGACACCTCGATTTCAGCCTGTGGGACCCAGGGTAGAAAGATTAGCCGGGTCTCCATGGACTTCAATCTACCGTACTGTGAGATAATACATTTGTCTTGTTTTAAACTATTAAGTTTGCGGTAATTTGTGATGGCAAGAATAGAAAACTAATACACTTACATGTACACTTTGTGATCTAATCAAATTCGAATATTTATTTTAAAAACACGAACACGTGAGTGATCTGTACATCATCCTTGCTCACAGCCTCTGCTTTTATTCCTCGTAGTTTTTCCAACTTAGCGTTCATGTTCCTAAGCAAGTGTGGAATACAGCCCTGACAACCTTCTAAAGTACACTTTGTTGTATGGAAAAACATTATTTAGATGAAAATAATTTTCTTCAAAGTAACAAAAATGTTTCTATTAATAAAGGTACTACAAATATGATTACCTGTTTCAAAGTTACTAAACCTTGTGTTTCTTAATCATTATTTAAGTAACTAAAATCTGTTTTAAAAACTCTGTTTACAGGGTTTCCAAAATCAGCTCCAAGCAGTTCATTATTACCCACTTAGCAGTTAAAGCTGGTCTTCCCAGTAGTCTCCATACAGAGGATCCCTGGGTCTATGCAGAGAGAACCTAATGTTAAGAGAGTAAGAATTATTATTATAATGAAAATGTGTTAATAAAAAAATGCTAAATTAATGTAAGTACAGCACAAGGTTTTTCTAGCTAATATTTGGAAATAATTCATAACAAAGTGTAAAACAGAGACTTCGGAAGGATGATGTATTTTAATTAAATGATGATATAAACATTTAAATTAACTTAGATTTCTAAATTCCTAAAAGATAGGGCAAAAGAAATAATTTTTATAACCCTTTGAAATTAGAACATAATGGCAATAATTATATATTTTACAAATACAAAGTTTTTTAAATGCATTCAATACCTCAGTATACTATCTTATATACATGGCATATGCAAGTAGCTTGTTTACTCTGTTAAAGGGAAACCTTCATTCAACTGAGAGGAATTTGTTAAATAAATAATTTGGCATTGTGTAAACAATTCATTAGAATAATGGAATATTTTTTTGTTTTCACAAATACTCTCAGCTTTGGAAATTTCTTGCTTTATAAGTAAAACTCCATAAAATATAAATTGGATTAAATGCTCAAAAAATAATAGGACTTATCACATGTTTTAAATTCAGTGAAAATCTTCTCCCATTAACTAAAGAAATGAAATTTTCTTTATCTGGGAATGAGAGGAACAGAGATGAAGAAACATAAATATATCTGACGATAAAACTATTTTGTGCACTAATGATGTATATACTTGTATTTTCTACACTATTAAAAACAAATTTATGTATATGTATGTTAAACACATATATTATATAGAATTTATATATATTTTATAAACTTTTATATAATTTATATTTATATGTGTATACATACATACACACATATATAGGATTTAATGGTTTCTTATAGATGATGAAATATAGTTTATTTTGTATTGATTCTAGACGTTTTATTTAGAATATTTGTGATTTCAATTAACAGGTTTGTTCTTTTTAATTTAAGGATTATTTTGGATAATAATCCTTATTTTACAATGACAAATCACTACAACCCACAAAATGTGATGAAATAAAATTGTATATTTTTTAGAATTCTCTAAAATGTTTAATGATTATCTATCCATTAAATGGAGTTATACCAATGCCATAATTTGTATCATCTGTAAGTCGAGTTTATACATGCATCTAATACACCATTAGGTTTCAGATTTTTTATAACACATCATCATTTAGAATGATCTGTATCTGAACTTATTTGAATGATATTTAAAATCTTATTTTGAAACATTTCGTAAATTGTTAGAGGCATGCTTTAAACATGTTCTTAAGCAACTGTCCCCCTAGTCCTCTTCTTCCGTGACAGGATGAAAGAACCTGAATGATGCTTATCTAGAAGGACATTCACAGCTCATGAAAGAATCATCACCGCTAATCAAATCAGAGAGAAAACCCACCACTCTGCACCACTGGAGACATCCTATGTACTGAATATTTCATAAGAAGGGGGCTATAGCCGAAGCAGAAATTCTCAACAGCTTCAGGTTGCGTGCAAATATTTACTTAAACATTCTAGCACAGTCCAATTGGTGTGCAGCAACAACACCAGTGAGCCTGGAGTGATCCTTATAAATTATGGTAATTACATATGACATGATTCTTGCTAGGTCACAGCAGCTTGCCTTGGTCCCTTGCTTTGCCAGCAATTCCCCTCCTTGCGTGATTAAGTGGGCAGGGTGCCGTAGGAAATTGGATGCAAACACAATGACAAATGTCTGTTTTGACTGCTCAAAAGTGAACTCAATTGTTGATTTGCAAAAACATCAAAACACAATCAAAGACTGACACCAAGCCCTTGAGTCAGGAGAATTGGTGTGGGGATAGAACTTGAAAGCCTTGGAAAAGGCTATGCCAGTTTGTCGAAATTTGCATCACCAATTCTTTGTTACAATGACACACAACACCCTGCTACACTTTTCTCTACAAACTTAAGAATATCTTTGCCTCTACCTGCATATAAAAGAAAAAAATGTTCAAAGATTCCAAGAAAACACAGCATTTTTATTGTTTTCAAAGATCATTTTTGCAATGTCCTGATGAGTGCTCTGCATGTTGAATTTAATCAAAGATTAAAACATAAAGAATTAAGTAGGAATGAAGCAGAGTAACTTAAAACAGTTGTATGTTTGATAAAAAACAAATTGATTTGTGTGAATATTGAACCTGATTGTTAAACTTGGGCAGTGAACATTACTTCCTGATACCTTCTCAAATTTTATTCCTTCCTTTTTAGTTAATCATGGTGCTTTCCCTCTCTGCTCAGAGAGTCCAAATAAAAAGTTATCTATCAGTTTTTTAACCATTTACACAAGTTTAGCAGGGTTTCCTTTTAACATCTGCATACATCCTAGTAACTTGTAATATAAGTGTTCTTATTTGGAGTCCAGCCTAGAAATAGGCTTTCACGAGTTAGTAAGAAGGACTGATAACCTAATGGTGCAGAGAGAGAGAGAAAAATAATACAGTGAATGATTTACTGTCTTAAATATCAGGGATATAAATGGGCGAGATAGCAAAGTGTTTGATATGTGAGTGAAGGTAAAAAGATGAAAATTCTCTGAAACTTTCACATATAAAAAAGCCACCACAAATATATAAATGCAAATGTGAATTGGTAGTTCTCATTGATGGTATTTATCCAATGTATTAGAATAGTAATGGAAACTAGAAAAATAAAAACAATGGAAATTAAATGGAGGAAAATGAAAATCAAGCTATCAAATTTAAAGTGTATGTAACTACTGTAGATAAGAATGGATTTCTATATTAAAACAAACTTTTTAGATACAGATGAAAAATCTAATACTGCACTGACCTGTTTCTGCTCTTGAATATCAGATATGACTGAAAAATGTTGTCAAGTGTGAAGGCGTAAATTAAAAGTAAACATAACACTCCCTTGTGGCTATGGCTGGTATTTTGTAGCAGACCCAGGCTCCCAATGAGAGCAACTATGCATGAGGTATAAACTTATTTAAATCGACATCTATTGAAAAGCCCCAGAGAGCTTCCAAGGCAGCAGGACTTGCAGACTGGAAATCCAGTCGACAAAACAAGCTCCAGCTTGCAGCATCCCCACTGAATTCAGAGAGCGGAGTGTGATGTCAGAAGTTGACCTGACCAACGGGGCATGGCCACCACGGAACTCATCCTGGATGCTGGCGCTCCTCTGCAGGGTGTATCGTCCTCGGGAATGGAGGGTTTTATGGATCCTGCCTAGAGAAATGGTTAAGTTGTAAGCAGATCTTACCTGATAAATTTACTCTAGCATTCCAATATGTCTAAGCTGTTGCGCTCCTCTCTCTAAAGTATCCCAGGAAAGTTCAGCCATTTCCCTGCATTTACCACACGACACCTACACCTTTCTATTTCTTCTACCCTGATCATGCACCCTTATGATCCATTCTCACATACATTCCCCATGTCTCTGCAAATATAATTTGGTGAAAGTTATGTGATTCTTTTGGCATGCACTGCACCTTCTCACAGGTCACACTTTGTAACTCACCCTGTGGTGACTGGTGGGACTTAGGTCTCATTGTAAATCTAGCCGCAATGAGATATGAGAGTTACGTTCTTATCAGGTTCAACAGTTCCTTGCAAAGCAGCTTCTTCAGCAGAGGTCATTGCAGATTCTGCAGCAAGGGGGAGGGCCCTCTTCAGACAGGGAAGGAAGGGATGCTCCTAGCAGCAAGGGTTAGGCTTTCCATGTCACCAGCGACATCCAACTCAGTCCATATGACCCCACCCCAATTCTCAGTGTCTCACTTCTTCCTGAAGTTTTAACTTTTGAAATAAGAGACCCTGTGAGATTAGGAACCAAATTTGCTTTGTAAGTAATCCGCCAATATGAAGAGACTGCAGACTTGGTTTTCAGAAATCACTTCCTTAAGCTTCAGGAGATAAGGGGTTTTTGTTGTTTCATTTTTTTTTTTAATGATCGGTCATAGAAGCTTTTATGTTTCTTATGCAAATATTGAGGTTATAAATTAAAACGTTGAACTCATTTTCTTTAACTAGATTCCAGCACACTAAGAGGTCACCAAACAACTCCATTAAATTCACTAATTTTACTAAATTATTGTGTGGCAGGAAATACTCGGTCACTCAATGCCTTGCTTTCCATATGCACTTGATTACAGAGGACAGCTGATAATCTGAATAACTGTGCCACCATATTCTGTGGATTACCAATGTCCCTTTTCCACTGAAAACATGGTTATTAACGTCTGTAAAACCAAATCACATCTAATTCCACATAACTCATTCTTAAGTTTTTTTCATCTGAAGCAACTTCTAGCACCAGTTTTTAAGTCTCTTTTGCTCTAGCTGTTGCTATTTTAGTCCTGGCTGTCCCCTCTCTTTCCGCATGATTTCCTTGGGATAGCTCTTTACAACTACACTTATATCCTCATGACTCTCACTCCACCACGGACCTTTCTTTGGAATTCTAGAACAATGTACCTAAATACTTAAAATATTTATTTTATGTAGTTGTCTTATAGGCACTTCCAATCAGTATATCCGGTTTTAAACTCCTCACCTCATCCTGTGATATCGCTGTCCTCCCAAAGTTGCCAGCTTAGCAAATGATGTTGTCATCCAGGTCTAAAATCATCCCCTTTCCTTTCCCTTATATCCTTAAATTATCCAATCAGTCACTGAGTCCTACATAAGCTACCTTCTAAATCAATCTCTAATTTATCACCTATCCCATTGCCAGACTCTACCCAGCGCAGGTTGTAATCACCTGCTCTTGAATTACTGAGGATCATAGTTTTATAGTTTCAACAATAGGAATTACCAAGTATCATAGTTGTTCCTTATTCTCCTGTAATCACATCCCCTAGAGGGGGAGATTGTACCTCTCTAATGTATATCTCATTGCTTTACCCAAAACACCTAGTTTCTAACCACGCTGAAGGTAGAGCTCGGATGCCTTACGTTAATTCACAGGCACTTCGAGACATAGCCTGGGACCAATGCACCAGCGCTATCTTTTGCAACCAGCCTCTTTATTTTCTCTGACCTGGCTATACAGATACAGTAAGGAATGTTTTGAGATAATAGTAGAGGTTTCTTTGTCCAGTTATGTTTTCTTACTGATTGTTCTTCCTCCATACTTCATGCAGCAGTGAATTCTCTCCTCACTCTCTAGCCTCAAGGTGAGAGATTTTATACGACAACAAAGACAAATCCTTTATGTTGAGTTTCACATGGTCTCTTCAATCTTGTAATATACAAAGCACTCTTGGAAATATGGGGCTTTGATTACAAGAGCTAGTTTTATTTATTGATTTATTTTTTTGTGGTCGTGGTAGGGCGTGTGTGTGAAGCAGATAAAGAGCTTACTATGCATTATGTGATCTTATGATTTCATGGCTTCACATCCTTTTTGTGTGTGTGTCTGAGGAAGATTAGCCCTGAGCTAACATCTGTTGCCAATCCTCGTCTTTTTGCTGAAGAAGATTGGCCCTGGGCTCACATCCATGCCCATCTTCCTCTACCTTTACATGTGGGATGCCGGCCACAGCATGGCCCGATAAGCAATGCATAGGTCCGCGCCTGGGGATCCTAACCTGAGAACCCTCGCCACCGAAGCAGAGGAGGAGAACTTAACCACTATGCCACTGGGCGGGCGCTTCATGGCTTCATATCTTATTAAGCTACAGTAACCGAAGTTTGGATGTTCAGATTCAACATCTATTATGACGAAAGCCTCTAACCATATGTCCTGGGGATGGTCTTGTTAAATATTTGTATTAATGACTTGCACACAGACGTAGGCTGTATAGATATACAGATGGCAGAGCACAGACACAACTGGGAAAGGTGCAGACACTTTGTATGATGATATAAGTAAAAGAGAAGAAAAGGCAAACAAAAAACAAAACCACAGCAACCGAGAACCGTTCTCAAACACGAGGAAAGATAAACGCAAATAATAAGAATACATTCCACAGGGATAAAAGTCAACTCCAGCACTTTGTTTATAGTGATGCATTGGATATATTAAGAATTACAGTTAGTGAAAGTCAAGACAGATAATTCATTAGTGATCCTTTTTGGATTATGACTCAGCAATACTATACACCTGTTTTTAATTATTTGGCTTAATTTTACAGGAAAAATTACTAGGGTTGACTTGAGCCTCACAGCATCACCTAACAAAAGGAACACAGCACCGCTGTGACCCCTGGGCTATTAATCTGCTTGTAAGGGTTCTATCACCCATCAGGTCTACTTCCCGTTAGATGGAGAACTACTCTTAATTGGTCTTTCTACCTCGAGGCTGTCACGTCAGAATCAGAGACTGCTTATTCATTGGATTATTTCCCTTATTGCTGATTTTGATTAACAGAAGATACAGGGTCAAGTATTTTATATTTCTTTTGGGGGAAAATCAAAGCAAATTTCTTTGAAGTCCTGCTAACGAATACAGCATCTCTGATTCTCACTAATCAAAAGCGTATATAAACCTAATCATAATTTATGACAACTGTTTACTCTTTCCAAGGCGAATATACATTAGCATTATTATGTTAGAGATTTTCTTAAACAATTCCATACCTTTTTTTTTTTTGTCCGTGCTTCTCATGTTAGGTAAAAGGATCACAAACAGAACAGAAAGAACTTCCCCATACAGTGTATTTTTCCAGATGATATTAGAAAGTAGCAGAATTGCAGCTGATTGTGCTGTCCCACCCCCATTTATTTCAATTTTCTGACCAGTGTGACCACATCATTTTCTAGGACTATCAAGAAAAGTACAGAATGAGGAGAACTTTGTCATCCCTAGCTGCACTCCTTTGTCAGTGTCA
Organism: Ceratotherium simum simum; assembly: GCF_057802395.1. NCBI lineage: Eukaryota > Metazoa > Chordata > Mammalia > Perissodactyla > Rhinocerotidae > Ceratotherium > Ceratotherium simum. Next base: position 1,775,710 of record NC_141914.1, on the reverse strand, counting down.
AGGGAATCAAAGGAGACGAGCCTCTTCCATTGGGAAGCTGTTCACAAACAACGCGGACATTGTGCTGGAGGAAAACAGAATCACTGGTTGTCACGTTCCTGAGGCAGGGAGTTTGTCATTAACCAGTTGTCCAGGATGACTTTATGATCTAAGAGTGTACATTACACATCCACACTTCCACACACGTATATAATAGATTTTATACTCTCCCATGTAGAGATTTACAATAAGATCATAAAGTCACATTTCATGCAATTTGTAAAAATAGCATATACTTTGGGCCTAGACTATCAGATTATCTATTTAAATATTTTACTTTTTTTAAACAGCTTTATTGAGGTATAATTAATATATTTATATCTTAAATTTTTTGCTACAACAAAAATATGTGAAATGTATACCAATCCAATATGAAAAATAACCTTTTTGTAGGTTTTTCCAATTCCCCTTTATATTGCTGGAAGAAAAATGGGAAGTCTGAAAAATACATCAAATCAACTTGCTTCCAAGTATTTTAAGGAATTCTTTTTTCCTAGGAAATACGTACCTATCAAATTCATGGTCTTAAAAATGTATTTATCCCATCCAGAACACTTGAAACCCTTACCCTTCTTCCAAGAATTAGTAACGTCGGTAACTCTTGCCTGTTAGAAAATACGTGCACTGTTCTGCTGGTCACAGAGATCTACAATCTACAGGTCACTATAAAGCCAGTGGGCTTTCACTTGCAAGAGATCTGCTCCCACATTCTGGAACTTGCAAGACCTATGGCGGGAATGCCAGCTTATTGCTTCATGGAGACTGAACTGAGGGTAGAATTACATTCAGTATAGATAAATAATCCACTCCTTTGTTGCTGTCACAACATTTTTTTGAAGCCCACACTCAACTTTCCTGTATTTAAAAAACTTTCATGATCCTTTTATTTTTCATTTTCTCGAGATTAAACCAGGCTCCTCATTTTATCAAATTTCTTACCTTTGTAAATTTCACCCAAACTTTTCTGCATGCTCTGATATTTCTTAATACCCTCCCCAAATTTGCTTCTTGGTTCTTAAGACAGGTCTCCAAGTGTTACCAACAAGCAGAGAACACAGTGGATTCATTGGCTGCCCTGTTCTTCATTTTCTGCCTCCATCAATCCCAGTCCAATCAGAAATCCACTGTAGTAGCAGTTGTGATGCTCTGACCTGTGAAGTTAAGGTGGTCTGGACATGAACTGCCATCATTTAGATTTCTTTCATGCTCTGCATGGTATAGAACTGATTTTTAACGAAATAGATTTTATATTTCTCACAATTAAGCTTCATTTTGTTGATCCAGGCTGTTCATTTTACTTTCTTTATATATATATATATATATTTATATAGTTATGCATAGTTTCTTAATATATGCGTAGTTATATATAGTTATATGTATGTTTATATATATAACATATATATAAACATAGTTGTATGATTGTGTGTACATATATATTTGAATAAACATACAAATATTCACTTGATATTTTATCTCTGAACAGCTCTATCCTCTCCAAGTTGGATGTGGTTTCTATAATTTTGAACTGGTCACTGAGAGACTTTTGAGAAGGTCAGCGCTGAGCTCTGTGATTCACCACTAGCGCTCTAGCTAAAATCACTTCATATCACGGTCTCTGAACATAGTTAATCATTGGCTCTGAAAACACCACACTGTATTGAACTCTCCAATATCTGCCACCATTGCTCTGGTGCAGGCATGCCTAGAAGAAATTTATATTTGAATGCCATCACTCCTATATGTCTGGGTTAATAATGGCAAAGAAAACAAGCTTTTTTTTACTTATCTAATCTATAGAGTAGTAATAATACTTCTCATGTTACATGCATTCACAGTATTTAACTAATAACTGTTAGTAAAGCATAGAACCCATAGAAAAGTAGACATTTCATAAATAAGCATATTATGTCTCCTCAAACAGTTTGATACAATAACATATATTGTTATATGAGCTTATGAATTATATGTTATGAGTTATATCATACTTGAGCTTAAATTCATGCAATATCTCCATGCTAGTCTAATTATATTAACAGTAAGATAATTAAAATCACATATAAATAAATATTTTTGAATTAATTGAACAATTATGGAAAGCGTATGGAATTTATTAATTAAAAATTTGGTTGTTGGCAAGTTTTATTAAATTAATATAGATAGCTATTTTTATATTAGTACTGCTTTTACAAGATATTTAAAATGGCTTAACTTATGTAATAATTTGCTAATATGTTTTCTTTAACTTAGAGAGGATTTCCTTATGTCTCAATGATGCTGGAAAGTGTTACTTAATCTTTCTTTGGAATAATAATACTGATGTTATTGGCATTAGTTTGAAATAATTTCTATGTGACCTTTTCAAATATTAGTGATGATAGAAATAAGTTTATTCACTCAGTGATTTTAATTAGAGTGTATAATTTAATAATGTATGCATACATATATTCAAGCAACACGTATTGAAAAAGAATCATTATTTCCGAGAAATATGACTTACTACGTACATATTTTAGTGGCAAATCACAAGTAAAAATCCAGGATTATTTGAGATTCAATACAGAATGACTTAGTACAGAATAACAAGGAAATAATACTACTGCCCAAGACAGTAAACAGAGCTGTATGATTGCAGCCCAAATGTTGCGTACTTCCGTGGTCGTATATAAATAGCAATGTTAATGATCTTAAAAGATGTTTTGATGTTCTTAATAAAAAGCACAGCTTTTATTTTTAAAAAGTCCTAAGAAATAAAGGTTTTATAGAGAGCTCATAGTCCTTGTGTAATATTCTTTTAGAAGCTTGTGAAAAATGCATGTTTATGTAATTTTTCTCTTTTTGTTAAAGGGCTTTACTGAGGTGTACTTGATATACAAAAAGCTGCCCATGTTTACTCTATACAGTTTGCTGAGTTTAGACATATGCACATACTGATGATACTATCACTACAATCAAGGTAACAAACATACCCATCACTGTCAAAAGTTTCCTTTTGGCTCTCTTTTTTTGTCTGGTAAGTACTTAACATGACATCTACCTGCTTAACAAATTTTCAAGTGCACAATACTGTGTTGTTAACTATAGGCACTACAATGTTCAGCAGATCTCTAGAACTTCTTCATCTTGCATAACTGAAATTTTATTCCCATTGAAAAACAACTCCCTATTTCCTCCTCCCCTCAGCACCTGGCAATCGCCATTCTATTCTCTGCTTCTATGAGTTTGACTTTTTAGAAACCTCATGTAAGTGGAATCATAAGTATTTGTACTCTGAGACTGGCTTGTTTCGCTTAGCGTAATGGCATCCAGGTTCATCCATGTTGTCCCAGGTGGTAGGAGTTCCTTCTTTTCAAAGGCTAAATAACACTCCATTGTATGTAAATACTATATTTTCTTTATCCATTCATCTGGTGATGGACATTTGGGTTGTTTCCATATCTTAGTTATTGTGAATAGTATTGCAATGGACATGGGAGTACAGGTATTTCTTCGAGATACTGATTTCAATTCCTTTGGATAAATACCCAGAAGTAGGATTGCTGGATTATACGGTAGTTCTACTTTTAAGTTTTTGAGGAACCTCCATACTGTTTTCTGTAGTAGCTGTGTCCCTCAACATTCCTACCAACAGTGTAGAAGCGTTCTGGTATCTCTACATCCTCGCCCAACATTTCATATCTGTTGGTGTTTTTTTTAGATAACAGCCATTCTAACAGGTTTATGTATTTTTAAATGTAGCAAACAGTGTAAGAAGTATAAGCAGTAAAAGAAGCAAAAGTATAGATAAAAATAACAGAACTAACAACTTGCAAATTAAATGTTTATTGTCTTGGGACTTGAGTTGATGCTTGGGATAAGTCTGTACAGATGGTGCTGCGAGGGTACATACAAATCCAAAAAGAAAAAATTTCCCTAGTGGAAATAAAGAGACTCCTCCCACTCCCTTTTGTGGAGCATTTACTTTAGAAAACTTCTGATTGTAAGTTCTTTCTCTGTCTGTTTGAAATGTATGTAAATCTTTTTAAAAGCTAAATGAGCCTCTTACCAACTTTGTGATCCAGGAAAGCTGTCCTCAAGGATCTGGGAGCTGTCTCTTTGAAATGTAAACGTCAGGGAGGATGGCCCCCATTTCGCCCTCCCCGTTTCTGCAGGAGGATAGGAGCCTAACTTACAGGGGCATCTTGCTCCAAGTTGCAAAACTACCTCCCGTTATGAAGATATGAGTAGTTTATTTTTCCTTTGGATAAAGCCAATTAGCTACACAGAGGGGCACCCCAATTACCAAGTAAAGTAGCGTGAGTAACGTGTGACAAATTGTGCTGCCAAGTCCTCTGACTTGAGGACTAGCTATGGTTTATCGTGAGAACATGTACACAAGTGTCTGCATCTGCTTGGCTACATAAAAGAGTGAGATTTCTTTCCATCTTTGCAGTCTCTTTAGCAGACTGCTTTGATGCACATGACATCCAGGTTTAATGCTTATTATATAAGAAAGCTTTCTCTCCCTCTTGTATCTGTGGAGAGGTTTTCTGGATTGCGAAGAGATTTTTTTTGTTTTGTTTTTTGTTTTTGTTTTTTGTGAGGAAGATCAGCCCTGAGCTAACATCCATGCCAATCCTCCTCTTTTTGCTGAGGAAGACTGGCCCTGAGCTAACATCTATTGCCAATCCTCCTCCTTTTTTTTTTCCCCCCTTTTTCTCCCCAAAGCCCCAGTAGACAGTTGTATGTCATAGCTGCACACCCCTCTGGTTGCTGTACTGGGACGCTGCCTCAGCATGGTCGGACAAGCAGTGTGTTGGTGCGCGCCCAGGATCCAAACCCAGGCAACCAGCAGTGGAGCACGTGCACTTAACGGCCAAGCCATGGGGCCGGCCCAGAGATTTGTTTTTAATTACATTTTCCATGACAGTCCCCACCTGTAAGTTGAGATGAACTTCAGATACTAATTTATATGCTGGAGCACCTCATATTCACGGACAAAAAAAATTCTTAGTTGCTTTTCCTCTAGACATTGGAAAATGTATTACAGTTATTAAAAAAATTCCATAAAACTGTAATATTGATACCAGCTGGAGACAAGGTTGACATAAGGGAAGCCACATTGTAGAAAAGAAAAACCTTATTGTAACTTTGAATGACCTCTGAAAAACTAACCCAGCTGGATCTGCACCCTCCAGGAGATCTAACTGCTCTGTAGATTTTACCACCCCTGCTTGTGCATGTTCCTCTCAGCTGCGATAAGATGATAACTTTGTACTTTTGAGTTCCTTAGGATGTGATGACCCCTGAACAGAGAGTTTATGCTGATATCGACTTCAGTGAAAACTGAAAGATCTGGTGTGGCACTCCCAGTCTGTAACACCAGAAAGTCAACATTCCTAACCCGCTCCCCAATAACCCAATGGCCTATATAAGTGCTGTAAGATTTTGTGCCCCTTTAAGATGGTTCTTTCAGACATTAGTCGGCCATCTTCCCCCTTGCTAGCAAGCTCTAATAAACTGCCCTTTCTTCTCTACCATCTTGCCCCTTGACGATTGGCTTTTGTCTCACGGCGAGCAGATTGTGCCCCTTGTGCAGTAACAATATCTTTTTACTTTTTTGATCTAAATAAGGAAATAACATGTATTAATTGCAAAAAATTTAAATTTCTGTCATTTTAAAAACAGTAGATATATATACCTTACAACTAGATTGTCAATCATCGTGTTGTTAAAACAGAGCCTTTGCAAAATTTAGGAATGATATATCTATTGCAAGTGAATGTGAAATGCTTAGTACAAAACATTTAAAAATAATCCATATTATGTTACAGTCTTTCAAAGAAAACCACTGATAATAATTTGCTTTTTCAGTTTTATCCATTCTAAAATTTACTATTGTTTTGCTAGCAGAGTTTTGAGTTTATTAAAATACATGATTTTGGTATTCAGTTTTTTGCTAAAGCCACTGTTACTTCACTTAGAGTTGGTCAGAAGCAAATTACATATCTCTGTTAGAAGATGTTGAATGAGAAAAAAGTAAAGTACAAAGCTTCTAAAATTGAGACTTGCCCAGGCAATTTTGAATCTGTTAATTTGCAATTTAAAAATAAGCATAAAGATTGCTTAACTTGAGTACAGTGTTATTCGTTCTTCTGAAAATCACACAACTTTATATCTTGCCAAAGGTGAATTATCTTAACTCCTGTTAATTTAGATTATTTGTATATCCTGAAAGGAAATATCTTACTTAAAATCTTTGACATTATAGATATAATTTTTTAAGGTGCTCTTCTTATTATAACTTCATGTCCACGATATTACAACAAAAAAATCCATTCAAAATATGCCAGAGGAGTGTAAATTTAGTGGAAAAGAGAAAGAGGCTAAATAAATAAATAAATAAATAAATAAAATTTATACTTGAGTTTTTTTCATGGGAATTCACGCTGTTTTCCATTTCTCTTTCTCCCTCTTTCTCTGGCTCCCAAGATGGTCAAAAAGTAAGGTTTTATACTTTTATGGAATAAAGTGGTTTAGTATAAGTGTTTAATTTCACTTTTTAATTCTCTAGATGATCATCATATATAGTCTTAAAAGAAGGTGAAATCACTACCCTGAAGAACGGCTTTTGTCCCAAAGAAACACTTAATAGAGATTTGAAAAAAAAGCTGGGTTTAAAGTACTGCAACTTGACGGTCCAAGTGGATACTCAAGAAGACATGAACTTTTAGTCTTTCTTTTTAATAAGAAAAATATATACATATATACATATGTATATAATTTGGGTTGATTTTGTTTGTTTTCTGACTGTGATATTGAGCTGTGGCCTTAGGTCTTCCTCCAAGATATTTTGTCTCTTTTTGGCAGTATGTTTAAGAATACATAGTCAGAGATGGTAATGGCATTATTAAAAGCAACTAAAAAATATAATTTGCCTCTAAAACTACTTATCCTTTTGTGATATGTGCAGCTTAATCTTGGTTTCCTGTTCATAATGAAGCAAATCAAAACCACAATGAGATATCCCCTCACACCATTTGGAATGGCTGTCATCAAAAAGACAAAAGATAACAAGAGTTGACAGGGATTTGGAGATATTAGAACACTTGTGCACTGTTGGTGGAAATGTAAATTGGTATAACCCCTATGGAAAATAGTATGGAGGTTCCTCAAAAAACTAAATAGAACTACCATATGATCCAGCAATCTGAATTCTGAGTATTTATCCAAAGGAAATGAAATCACTACCTAAAGTGATATCTGCACTCTCATGTTCATTGCAGCATATAATAGCCAAGATATGGAAATCTAAATGTCCATAGTCAGATAAATGGATAAAGAAAATGTGGCATATATATATACGCTCACACACACAAACACACACACACACATACAGTGGAATATTATTCAGCCTTAAAAAAGAAGGATCTTGCCATTTGCAACAACATGGATGAAACTGGAGAATATTATGCTAAGTGAAAAAAGCCAGCACAGAAAGACAAATACTGGATGATTTCACTCATATGTGGAAACTAAAATAGTCAAATTCATAGATGCAGAGTAGAATGGTGGTTGCCAAAGGGCTGGGGGAAGGGGATATGGGGAGATATTGGTCAAGAGGTATGTATTTCCAGTTATGCAAGATGAACAAGTTCTGGAGATCTAATGTACAGCAATGTGACTGTAGTTACGAAGACTGTATTGTAGACTTCAAATCTGCTGAGGGTAGATCTTAAGTGTTCTTATCACACATACATACAAAAAGAAAAGAAAATAATAACAAATGAGGTGATGGATATGTTAATTAGCTTGATCATGATGATCATTTCATAATGTATACATATATCAAAACATCAATTTGTATGCATCTTAAATATATAACATTTTTATTTGTCAACTATACTTCAACAAAGATGGAAAAAATAACTACCCATGGCTGACAAAGCAAAATAGAGAAATCTATCTTATTATCAGTTTCAATTAAAGAGGAAAATGCACCTTTCAAAAATACTAAAATTGTAAATAACCTCATGGTCTAAAATATTCCCAATAAATTGCCATCAAGAATAATACTCTCTTGGGCTGGCCCCATGGCTTAGCGGTTAAGTGCACGCCCTCTGCTGCTGGCGGCCCAGGTTTGGATCCCAGGCGCATACCGACTCACTGCTTCTCTGGCCATGATGAGGCCACGTCCCACATACAGCAACTAGAAGGACGTGCAGCTATGACACACAACTATCTACTGGGGTGTTGGGGGGAATAAAAAAGAATAATACTCTCGTGATGCCATGATTTTCTATAAAAAGAATGATGTAGTCATGTTTAAATTACAGGTGTTGTTTGAATCTTCCCCAAATTACTGTTTCAGAATTCTTCACTTCCTCTTAACTATGGCATCACCAAGGTGTATTCTTTGTGTTCCAGAGTCACTTTTCTTTTCTTCCTTTTTTTTTTTTTGGTGAGGAAGATTAACCCTGAGCTAACATCCGTGCCCATCTTCCTCTATTTTGTAGGTGGGATGCTGCCACAGCATGGCTTGATAAGTGGTGTGTAGGTCCACACCCGGGATCCGAACCTGTGAACCCGGGTTGCCAAAGCAGAGCATGTGAACTTAACCACTATGCCACCAGGTGGGCGAGAAACACACTGTATAGTGTTCTTCAAGTTATGCTCTGCAAATAGGACAAAGCACAGAGATGAAGAGCATTCATTGCCCCGTGGGTTCTAGCAGCTGGTCAGGGTTGGAAGCCGCTCTTTTGGGCCACTTGGCACTATCGACATTTGATATAACTGTTTTACCGCCATTGCTTTAGTTTTCTGTAACCACTTTTTAAAATCCTTTTGATTCCTTGCTCAAAATTTTATCCACACCACTCTGAAAAGTTTACTATTAGATAATATTTAGGGAGAAAAATTTTCCCCCCTCCAATTTTGGCTGAAACATCAATAGTAACATTTATATACCTTCTCTGGAAACTTTGGGTTCTATCTTTAACAATGCATAAAATATTTTAAATATTGTATCTAACACTTTTGTGTGTGTGTGTGTGTTTATACACACATATAGTTTCAAGTTTTACAATACCATGATTGAAAACTAAATGCTAATTAAAGGGAAAATGGGTAAATGTTTGAGATTGCATTATTTTAATAAAAACATGTTATTTTCAATGTTGGAGGACGTATTATTGAAAGACATATTATTGGTACAGAGTTTGATTGAAATAATGGCCATAGCCAATACACTGTCATGATTATGGTTGGCTGGTGGTCTTATGATGTGTGTGTTTTTTAGGGAGAGAAATCAGACTGAAATCACTTTCTTAAAAAAGAAATCATTGGGGCTGGCTCAGTGGCATAGATGTTAAGTTCGTGCACTCTGCTTTGGCAGCCTGGGGTTTGTGGGTTTGGATCCCGGGTGCAGACCTACGCACTGCTTATCGAGCCATGCTACGGCAGTGCCCCACATATGAAATAGAGGAAGATGGGCACAGATGTTAGCCCAGGGCCAATTTTCCTCAGCAAAAGGAGGAGGATTGGCAACAGATGTTGGCTCAGGGCTAATCTTCCACATCAAAAAATAAAAATCGTATATTTTTCACTCTACATTATCATCAATTCCAATCAAATTTCATAAGACTCATACTTTCAGCATTGTGCTTTCCTTACTTTAAATGTCTCCTAACAAAAGCCAAGTGGATTTTCCAACAGTAGTAGTGTTGAAAGTTATCACAGAATTTTAAGTTGATTTCTTAAGCTCTTGGTCAGTAATGATTTTAGTAATAAGTGCTCTAATTCAATGTTCTTTTCTTCTGCAGATATTTTGGTCAGCATCACATCCTGATCCACGGTGATTTCTCAATCACGTATTTAATAGTTCAGAGAAATTAGGTACTCATTTGCTTTTTTGCAATTTGCTTTAAAGCTCTATGACTTTTCTCTGGGTCTTCAAATATAATACTCATATCTCTGTCTGAATGGCTATGAGTATTTTTAATGACCAGTCAAGTTATTTTACATTCATTCATATTTTGAGTAGGGAAAAAATGAATTTCTAATGGAATAATATCTAAGCCATTTGCTCTATTAATGAAAAAATGGCTTTTTTCTCCCTCTGATTACTTCTCTTGTTGTTCTCGAATCTACCTTCTCTCTAAAAGTTTCATAGTTAGAAAGTGGTATTAAAAATTCATTTCTAAGTGAGCTAAGTGATGTTTTCCAGTGTAGATATATCATGAGCGACCACTTGTGTTCTAGGTACATTCTTATATAACCTATTTTAGCCAAAACATCAATTCCATTCCCTTAAACTAAATATTACTGTAAAAATAGCTGTGAGTGTTAAATAATTAGTCAGCAGTTAATAAAAGATTATCCTTTTCAGAATAGCCAGTGTTTTGAGACATTCATTTATAGTTATCTATAACATTTCATGGGCTTTGGGTGGCCTTTGTGATATTACATGGTTGTTTCAACCACTGAAACAATCACATAAGACTTCAAAATATTTATTACCATTCTGCTAAGAAAGTTTGTTATGGGGATCGATGAAGATTCAGCTAATGAAATGACAATACAAGTTATATTCTTATTATTGCAAAAGGCAATAGAGAAATCCTTTAAAAAATCATGAAGAACGGAGGTTTATTCCACATTACTGAGGGAATACATCCCTGATCTGATGTTTTGACTAAGGCAACTAGTTTAGATTAGTAAAGAAGAGTAGAAATGGAAAGAGTGAAATGGAAAGAACAGAAATAAAATTTTGTTGAATTTGTATTTTTAATAACTATACCAGGAAAAAAGGTTAACGTGGAACTTGAATTGGCTGAAAAAATAGATTATTTTCTGAAATATTTGGCATAGTTGTCCCTTTGGTAATAATTTGTGGGTCATTTCTAGGGATAGAGTAGTTACACAATGAATCAATATGTAGACATTAACTGTTGAATGATGAAATAAATCATTAGATAATAAAAATATCAAAATCTGTAAAAGCTTTAGTTATTAGAAATAAATTTGCAGACCATGGATAAAAGCATTTTATTCTCACTTTGAAATGCTATAGTGCTATTTTTATTCTTTGTATTTTATCTCAATGAATTTCAAACTTAAATTTATTTTTTTATTATATAGCAATCACTAAAAGCAATTTTAACTGTCAAATAGATGATTTTAGGGATGTCAATTTAAAAGATGAGAATAGTTTTCCTATCCCACAGAATTTTAAATTAAATTAGATTATTTAGGGTGGGTGATAATGGAAGGGTATCCAATGTCATTTTGAGGTAACTTTTGAAAGGATTATAGTACAACATTTGAGTCAAGGTAACAAATGCACTTGGGTTGGTTTCTTGATCTAGATATTGTACATTGAGCACTAATAGTAACCATTTATCTTCATTTTGAGCGTTTAAATGCTGAGAGTTAGAAATATTCTATTTATAGTTTTAGTACAAGGTTGAATGCACTTATCACACTTCATTGGCTGCACATTTCATAGTTAGAAAAAGTGTTGAGTCTTTTTTATTGATTCACAGCCTAAGCAATTTCATTTTTTTGTTTTCGTACTTTGACCTACAACCCTAGGATCCATTAGGGCACTACAATAGCATGGTGTGGATGTATCAACTACAGAGAAATAGAACTAAAATGACACTGTCTCCAGCTAGGGATGCATTAATAGACCTGAGAATTCAAACGCAGAAAAGGCAATTTTTTCCTGCTGGGAAGTGGAGTCCTCAAGAGAGCCATCTCAGACTGGAGAACATGATATGAAAATCAATAACGGCCCTATTGTGCTACTGATGTGTCCGGGAAGTGTCATTTTATATCTCGCTAGCGGATATCTAAAGGAAGTTAAAGCTACTTTGCTCATAGTAATTGGATGAATCCTTTTTCATCGGTGGTCTATTTTGCTGCTCAAAGTAAAAGTAAAATATACTGTGGGGTCCAGTTTGAAATGAGAGATCACAAAAATGAATTAGTATGAAAACCGTTAGGTCTGTTCACAGATGTGAGAATGGAATGAGTGACGGTTTTCCCTCTCAAAATTCCTATAATTACGCATGAGTTTAAACAGATAACTATAAATGCTGGGCTAATTGGCAGGAAACTGTGGTCGGGGAACAGCATACTGGTTAACCAGAGAAAGAAATTTGAAAGGTATTGTTGTGAACATCAGAATGATTTTCAGACACTGAATAGCTGGTTTGAAAGATTTGATTTCATAAATACGTGTTACATCAAAGCTGGAAAAGTTGTATGCTTGGAAATCATCTAGATATTGATTTCTGGAATCTTTATTGTTTATGTTACTAAATACCTTGTTATCCCAGATCCCTATAATAAAACGTTTGAGAATTTTATCACAACTATATTTGGTTTCCCCCAAAAGTCACTTGTCAATTTTCACATCATTTCCCCCAAGTATATTTATCTTATGGAAAATCCTTATAATATTTGACTGCTACTATAAGATATTTGAAAGGGACTGAGCAAGGTGAGAGCAACTGTTGAAATTTGAAGTTTGTATTTTAGATTCTACACTTTTCATCTCTTTTTACTTCTGTATTCCACAAAGAATTTGAAATGGCTAAGACCCTTAAATTTACATATGTATCCTGAGAAATTTTAAAACTTCCAAATTTGAATGTTTACTTAATTCACATCAGCTTCATTGTTTATTGTTTAGTGCAAAACTCGAGGAGTCAGAATTCATTAATTAATCTATTTATTCGACAAGCAATTTTTGAGAGATGACCACATGAAAGTCATTGTGTAACACACCAGGGCCTGTAAAAACAAGTGTGTGACCTAAAGGTGAAAATGATTGGGCAAAATTAGGAGAAGCAGAAAGATAAGGGAACAAGGACGTTGTAATTGAGAGATAGAAGAAATCAAGGATCTAAGTTCCCTTTACAAACAGAATGGTAAACAAAACACAAACCGCAAGCAGCACCATCACTGCTTCTCCCTCGTGTGCAGCGACCGGGGGGATTCTGCTCCAGCTCTGTCATTCTCGAGGGGCTGCCCTGTGCATTTAGGTGTCTGAAAATTCCATGGATCCCCCAAACTTGTAACATCTTCTATTAATTCCAAATATGTGTGTTCTTTCAAATGAGCTTGATAAAAGAAAAACTCTTCTTATGAAAACCTGAGCTCATATTATGAAATAAAAAATGCATTTTATCAATTCTAAGACGCACAGTTCTTCTCATTTTATTATCTGTGAAATTGGGATCCATTCTACCATCAATGGCAATTTAGCATTATGTACTAGTTAAGCTAGCAGTTTACTCATTTTTCTTAACTAGCAACACAAAATCATGATTCAGTATAATTTATAGCATCATAGAGTTGATAAGTGGAATCTCATTATATACATGGCGATTAAAACCAATGACGAGCCATATTTACACCACGATTGAAGAACAGCTATAATTTCTGGAAACAACAGGGAATAGAGTTTAGATTCTCCTGCATTGTTTCTATTACAAATTTATTCCTCTTTTCCTCTTGCTGATTCTGAATATTTTGTCTCCATTTCTAAAATCATCTACACGGAAAAAAATGTTTTTTTCTAAGTCCATTCTCCTCCATCCTCTCTCTCCTCCATAGTGTTGATAGCTATATTTCCAAAATAAAAATTTGATCATGCCATTCTCTTAATTAAAATTTCCCAATCCCCCTTTAGCATTTTCAGGATAAATTTCCAACTCCCAAAATGATGTACAGAATCTGTTATGATCAGGACCGCGCTCACCCCTGCCTTTCATTTCTCTCCAATTTCCAAGTCCACCCTGTCTGTCTTTACAAAACTATTTGCATATCCTCAATTGTGAAACTTCCATATGATTGCTCATATTGTTTTCTTCATGGTACACTGTCTTGCACAATTATTTAACATAGTGTGAAATCAATAGCTTTTCATGAATGAATGAGTAAATTGAATCGACAGTTAGAGATTGGTCATTTACATGTATCAAAATCAATTTAATTACTTACGACATTTCTAAAAAGGTTGATTTTACTCATTCAGATATGAAAAAAAATCACATTTCTGTTGTTTATTCCTTTACTAATTAGTTTATACACACATGCATGTTAATACAAAAAACTCAGAATGTTTTATTCTCTGCCACCAAAAATGTATTTTATTCTGAGCTTTACGAAAATTGTCCAATGCTGCATCACCTTTTTATATCTGTGTTGTGCACCAGTATAATTTTAGTACCAGCTTTTGACAAGACAATAAAACATTTTACTTCAAGGATCTTAATTTCTATTTCTCTATCTTCCACTAGACTATAAACTCCAACATAGCATGAACCAAATGTGATTTCTTTGCAGTGTAGTTCCACCTTCTAGGAAACCGGCTGGTTGGTTGAATTAGTGAACTGTGTGCTTTAGTCTGGGTGGATTCCAAACTCTACAGCTGTTACTCAAGCAACAAACATATTCTTCTGTAGCTGATATTTTCAAGAAGTTAATAATTATTTGAAACTTGCCTATTACTGGCAAGGAGAGTCAAGGAGATTTTTGTTTTAATCACTGTTAACATAAAATATTTTAAAATAAGTAAACTGATTCTGAGTGAAAAGTCAGATTTTGTTTCTATTATATGAAAGTACGTTGTGAAACAATAATTAATGCATATGGCACTTGTCTATTTATTTCATCTAAGGTGATTGAGATTAGGATATACCAATCTCCCATGAAAATGTCACATTTAACAAGTGACATCTTGTGACAATTTTGACAGACATCTTCAAGAGTGATTTGGCCAAGAGTTCTGTCATCTTGAGTAATATTAACCACAATCTTCTTTGTTTTTAACAGTTTTCAGTAACCTAATTGTTGCTAAAATTATAATTTTTATGCTTTTTTGCCTAAAACATTTTAGTGCTTGGCTTATTAACAAATTAAAAGAATATTTCGCAACAAAATAGAAGCAAGAGGGATCTAGTCCAATCTCCATTCTAAAGTTTTCTTCATTTTCTTTAAAATTCAAAGTAACAAGGAAGTGAAATTATCAGGTACATATGTGATCACATGTTTAAATAATCATCTAAATCTATTCTGAGCCAGTGGTTCTCCACAGTGCTCTGTCAACACCGAGCGAGTATTTACAAGTACGAGTTGTTTTATACGAGGAATGGGGGCTGTTTGCTGCGATAACTGACATGGCTCAGACATTTCATGAGTGGTAGATTCCTGAAGCTCATGGGCAGTCCCATCTCTTCCCCCACAGGAACCGGGAACTGAAGCTAACAACGCATTTGGAACTAGAACTAACTCAATTTTGCAGATTTTAATATGGTTTAATAAAAATTTTATAGAAAGCAACAACCATATTAAGTAAAAACTGAGGGAAGTCTGTATTTCCTGTGTTCGGATTTTACAAAGAGTTGTTTACAGTTTAAAAATCTCACATCACCAGTGGCAAGATGTACTTTTGACTTGAGTTACCAATAACATAGCTGCATGAATCTATATTTGGATTTGTACCTTCCAGGTGATTCCACATGTAGGTTATGAACCTGTCATTATGTTTTCACTAATAATGTGATCCAGTAGTTATATGTTGAGCTATGTATGATTTTACTAAAACTAATTTTCTTTTTATTTTTTCATATTATGTAGAGCACTAGATGCATGTACAGTTACAGATATAAATATATAGATTTTAAAACATGTATTATAGATTATATTATCTTTGAATTAGTAAAGAATGTGTCTACAATACTTGTTACCAAAAAAAGATGTTCTTTCCAACAAGGTTGTGATCTACTGAGCTAGACTTGGAAGTTGCAGGGGGGCCTCAGAGCAGAATAGTAAGACACTGGCACTGGAGATTAAACTTTGTGTGGTGGCTGTACTGCGGTTTTATTTCTGCAATGGAATCCTGGTTAAAAACATAGGCATGAATACCAAGTATCTCCTAAAATCTAAGATGCACCTTAGATTAAGTAAGTTTTCTTCATCCTTTCCTGTTTCCTCCTGCTGTTCTTCGTTATTGGAACACCTGTTCATATGCTAACTGACTGCTGTATTTAATATAAACTTGTATGTTATGCACATGAACTCACAGGAATTCTTAGAGTTTATCTTAGAGCCCATTCCTCCAAAAAGTACTCGTGATTGTTCCAATACGGAAGCACTTCAGTTTTACTTACTGGCGTCAGATTTCAAATGCAGAGCCCTTGGAAAGAGAGCACTTTTGTATGGAACTTTTGGGATGCGCTGTTTTGTCCACCCGCTGTCTGGTTCAAGAGAGAATTGCTTCTTGAGAAACTTCGCTTAAGGTTTTGAAAGCAGGGCTTTTGTTTGTTTGTTGATTAGATAGTTTTCCCTTTCACTGAGACGGTTGCACTTTGCCTGTTCTGGCGTTACGTGGGCATCAGTTCCTACCCCACCGTGTGGGTCTTCCTTTTCCATCGGGGCCTGGCTGAAATCTGGGGTCTCAGTTCTCCAGGGCAGCTTGGACTTCTGAGATACCATGGCACTCACCTTTCAGTTTCCTCTTCATTGTTGGTCCCTAATAATTTTTGGTCCCTTGTGAGCTCATCTATGCAAGAAAAATACAGGTTTTTAGTGACAATAGTTTTTTGTTTCCCATGTAATATCTAATTAGCTAAATGACCAGTAGCTCAGCTCCAATAACTACCTTTTCCATTCTGAAAGCCCAGCGGATGTTTGCGATGTTGACACTGAGTTAGTCTTGTCTAGAACTGTCTTTTAGATCCGACATGTTTTAGTCTTGTGTCTGTTTTAGTAGATAGCTCTGACCTTGAACCTGCCACATTTCTTTGACTAATGAGTATTTTACGCTATCTTTTTTATGTAGCTTCAAGTCTATATTTGAGACATCTTCCAAAACAGCAGTCTCGGGTGTTCTACCCTCTAAACTGCTCCTGACTTTCCTGGTGTTTTTAAAGGCCAGGGTTTAATTTCCCTCAGACTGGTCATTCATCTGACCAACTCTTAGCCCTAAAAATGGGAGAAATTGCTATTATTTTCAAGAATGGGGGGCATATCTAGGAATATTTTTTTCCACATTTCATAAAGATTAAATTATTTCTGAATTTGCCAGCTTATTAGAGTCCCTGTAAGAAAGGAGGGTGGTGGTGTTGATTGCTGTGTAGACAGCAAAGATTCCTAGTGCATGAAGCAGAGGAATTGGCTCTAAATGTTGAACAGAAAAGCCACGGTGGTTATGACGGCAAACGCCGATGCGCCTGGTGTTATTCCAAACGCTTTCTGTATATTAGCAGTTTAACTCTCATAACAACCCCCTGAAGTAGATGTACTATTATCATCACCATTTCCAGACAGACTGTGCACAACAGGGTTCAGACGACTTGCTCATCGTCACAGAGCTGTGAAGTTATGGAGCTGAGATTTAAACTCTGAGCACAAGTTTCAGAATGACATTTATGCCTACATACAAATAGTACATGAAAATTATTATTTTTACTTCTCTAAGACAAAAGAGAGATTGACGAGGGTGAGACCCATTCATAAGATTAGCTAGAAGCTGGGCCTTGAAGAAAGAATAGAGAATAACGGAGTCTTCACAAGTAGCCAGAGACAAATCC
Organism: Ceratotherium simum simum; assembly: GCF_057802395.1. Taxonomy (NCBI): domain Eukaryota; kingdom Metazoa; phylum Chordata; class Mammalia; order Perissodactyla; family Rhinocerotidae; genus Ceratotherium; species Ceratotherium simum. Next base: position 1,758,092 of record NC_141914.1, on the reverse strand, counting down.
CTGCTGTGACATTTGCCAACAGCGTTATTTTGCACAATTTATTTAGTCTCATTGTCCATGGACTATATGTTCTGTACAATGAGTTCAACTATAACAGCTCTTCAGTTCTCTTGTGAGGATTAGAGATTGGCAAATAAAACATCTACCATACATGCCAATTTTCCCTTTTTTTCTTTTTTGTGTCACTTATAAACCAATGTTTTTGAGATGGGGGAAGTTTTCGGGCAGATAATAATTGCATAAAGCTCTAAATCGTCAATACATGATCTGGAGCATTAACACTAGTCTGCGTGGGTAGAAAAACCTCCTAGGGGAGGCATTTATGATGTGACTCAGTGTTAGGCTGGTCTGCGGTTTAGTGTATCTTCTCTTTCCTTTATGGAAAGTAGTCTACTAATACGCACCTTTTAAAAATGTGCATGTCTTTAGTAGAATAATTCCACGTCTGGAAATCAAACTGGAGGCAATGATCCTAAACATGCTAAAGATTTTGTGAAGCTCATTATATTTTTATAATAATAAGTAAACAACTTAAATATTGACTACAAGACAAGGAATTAAATAGATGATATTTGACAGAATATTATGTGTGCAAATATTTTTGAAAGATTAGATGTCTTGTTACTATAAATAAAAAAAGCCTTTAAGTGACATGGACATGATTGTTACAAATATAGTTAAAAAAACAAAATAAAATTAAAACTATAGAAAAGTCTGGGGGAAAAAGACAAAGATTGTTGTTGGCAAAAATCAATATGAAAAGTTGCTCAACCGGTTATCATATTTCTTCTGCTGCTGTCAATAGTCTTCATCTATTCCGATCTAAAGTGAACTCTTCCTGCTCAGTCAGGGACCATCATTCCAATGCTCTCTCTGTGGGACTGAATTCCACCACACCTGCTTTAGACTAAAATGTGTACTTTGCAAAGAAATGTAAATATTTCATGCTTCCCTTTATTAATATGATTTAGCTTAATTAAAACACTACTAGTTTAATTGTAAAATCTAAATTTGGTTTATTTACTTAATACTTTATGATATTGTAATCCAATTAGATCACTTTTTGATCTAGTTATAATATTAAGATGATTTAACAGTCTTCTTGTTTTATTTTACTTGAAAAGTCTCAATTTTTTTTTCTCACCCTGCTGTTGTTAATGTTATTTTTGGATTTTTCTCAGATCTTCAAAAATCCCCTTGTCTTATACTATTAGGAGGACAGTAAAGTGCTGTGGGTTGCACATCTGAAATAAATTCGTTCTGTACTATTTCACAAAGCAATTACTGTGTCTAACAGTCACTCCGAGCTAGCCTTGAGAGAATCTCTCAGCCTTATGTGCCACAAACTGTTGTATACCAAAGACATGCAGAATCTGGAAACACCTGGTACCTTAAATAAGCTACTCGGTTGGGATTACAGGCGTGCCTACAATTAAGGACTCTGGAGAAGGAGCTAGAACAGATTTGTTTTCGTTCACGTAACAAACATTGAAATGATTGCAATGTACCCAGCATAAGGCTATCCGAGTGAGATACAAAGTTAAACATACCTATGATATGTCTTCATGGATTTCTATTTGACTGGGAAAGAGAGGAACATATAAACAAATAAATGTGGTACTAATACCGACGATGAGAACTTCTCTTTCAGCTTGTTATTGCCTCCATTCTCTCTCTGATTAGCCGTTTACAGATGATATGCCTGCAAATATTTTTCAATCTTTATGTTCATATCTATCTCCCCTGTTCATTTTGGAATATAGCTATTATGCATTGAGTTTTATGCCACCCCAGAGTAATGCCAGAAGCAATTAAGAGTGTGAATTCCATATTCTCACCACTATTTATGAAATGATCATAGTAATCATTAATACAATTAGGTACTATCCAGACATAATTGACGGAACAAAATATCCCCAAATAGAGAAGCAAAGAAAAGAGAGAGAACATAATATTTTAGGTTTTTGTTTATAGATGACAAAAACAAAAAGCTGACACTAATTAAGAAGGAGAAACATCTTACTGAGTATCTCAGATATTATAAAGGCAAGAGAACCAAGTTCCAGGTTAAATTTCTAGAAACAATGTCCAAAATCCTGTATAGAAATGGTTTTAGGAAATTTTAGTTACTGTCTCAGCCCCACAAAACAACAGAAAAAAATGACTTGTTGTCCACTAATTGCACTTTTGCTCTGAGAAATTAACTTTGTAAATACAGCATCTCTCGAAAATCAGATACCTTTACTGTCAACCGTGCAAGCAAAAAGAGCTCAACCTTTTTCCTCATGGATGTCTTGCATGGATGCATAATATTGGTGGAGCTACATAATATGCTAGCCTTCTGACTGAAAGGAGGTAGGGAAATATGATTTTTTAAATTCTGGTTTCTACCTTGAGAGCAGATATTTGTAAAACTCAAAATTTCCAAATATGGCTAGAGTGTTCAAAGGTTACAGGACAGCTAGGAAAACTATCACAATATTGCTAGGTTTTCATTAAATTAAAATGATCAAATCTATATGTTAAAACCATTTATAAAGGATCACTCAATGATTTTTAAAAAGTAAAGTCATTGAAAATCAGTGTATCTTTCTTGTTGATGTTGATGTTGATCACCTCACAAATTGTATAATATTCTATTAATTTTACTTCAATAGGTGACATTTTATTTAAATAATATGAAATAAAAGTAGATTTCAGTGTTTTCTGACTATGAATAAGTCTATTAATACTAACAAATTTGTTCCGTCTTTACAGTCTGATAATAGTGTGTTTCCTTTCATATCAAATGACAATTTCAGGTGTAACTATGCAACATGAGAAATAAATATAATCAAATAAAAAATTTTAATACCTGATATTTTATAGTTTATCTTCAATATATGAAATTGTGTGTGCATTACATTAAGAAAGGGAAAAGGGAATCCACAAAAGGCCGTTGGTTTTATGAAAATCCAAGTTTAAAATATTAATACATCGTTCAAAATATTTGCAAAAGAATTATTTGCAAGATATTCCAGGAAACAGGAGAAAGGCCAAAAATATCTCAAGGATTCAATAAAATGGAAAAAAGGATAATTGTTTGTGTGATACTGGAGATGGTCAAATAACAAAATTAGATTTAAAATAGTCAACTGACGGACTTTACAATACACATTAAGAAAAATAAATATTGATATTGAAAACTTAGGGGACAAGGACTTTAACCAAATTAACACTGCTGAATTCTGATTCTGTATCATGAAAGTCAAATTTGAGGAAAAACAGTTCTGGAAACCAGAGATGAAAGACTAAGATTCAATAGAATTAAAGAGACAATTGATTGATTAATCATGTATACATTCTTTGATTCAATCAACAAACCTATATTGAGCGATTGTTATTTGCCCTGAAGCAGCGTAAGTACTGAGAATAAAGAGCAAAATGAGAACGGCAGAACCCTCCTGGTGTGGAGCTGGCATCCAGGAGGAGACCAAAAAAGGGGAAATCCTTGAATATGTGGTACAAGTCCAGGCGGTGTAAGTGCCAGGGAAAGAAATAAACCTAATAAAGAAGATGAAGTGTGGTAAGTGGTTGATGATTTAAAGTTGGGATTGCCAGGAAATGCTTCCAGGAAAACCCCTTAAAAAGAGAGAACAAGTCACGTTAAGATCTCGGGAATGCATTCCAGGCAGAAGCAAGCACGGTGTGCTATTCTCGCTGGTTTTAGTGATTATAATACATTTAAACGTGTTCAGTTAGCAATCTCCAAATTTAGTCAATACCCGCTGTCCTACCCTGGGGATATAAGAGTGCTTTACCTCTATTGTTCTTTTCTATTTTAGTTCCACATTGTTCCAACCTTCATAAAACCTAGTTATTAATGTTTCATTAAATTTTAAATAAATTTACTAACATTTTAATCACTTTTTTTTGCTTTTTTTCTTTCAGCTCAAGCCACACTTTCTTCTTTGGACAACTGTACTGTAAGTTAGTACAGTAGGTTTTTGGACAGTGGCTTTATGTGGGAATCACTTGTGGATTTATTTCCCCGGCAGTGGAGTGACTTCTTTGTTCAGACTTTTAACTGCTCCAGAGTCTGCTTAATGAAATAATTTTAATTACACATATTTTTTTCAGAGTTAACTCTAAGAGTTAACTTTTGGGAGAAGAAAAACAAAAGAGTGTTGGGGAATATGATCCAGATAAAAGCTCACTGTTCCAGTTGAGGTTAATTCCTGAGAATATGGCTGTCCTTTGGGTTGGGAGGGAGGGGAGACTGAAGTCCTTAGAAGATGCAGTGCTACCCAATCCACCATATAGATGCCCATACAAACTGAACATATAAAATCAGATGTCAAAAGCGAGACTAAAATATGGTAAAAAATAAATGCAAATACATATCAAAATTATCAAATATGTGTATGTTCTTTGACACAGTCATACTACTTATAAAAATCTAAAAGATTAATCAGAGATATTACGTGTTTGTTATTTTTTTAGTAATGAGTAAATAGATCTTTCTAAAAATCTAAAAATATGGTAGAAATCTCTAACTTTTAAATATCACTTTTGTGGAATATTTTGCAGCCATCGAAATCATCTTACAGAAATTGTTTTAAGGAGTAGGCACATATTTATGGTAAATGATAATAAACAGCCTGCAAAATATGCCCCACAGAATAATAGTATCCTTGTAAATGAACAAATAAATTTCTAAGATAAGTCATGGAAAATAATGATAAGCCCTCAAAGGCTAGTGGTTAAGGTTCAGTACTCTTACCACTTCGGTGGCCTGGATTTGATTCCCGGTCAGGGAACCACACCACTAGTCTGTCAGAAGCCATGCTGTGTTGGCAGCTCACATAGAAGAACTAGAAGAACTTACGACTAGGATATACAACCATGCACTGGGGCTTTTGGGAGAAGAAAAACAAAAGAGGAAGATTGGCAACAGATGTTAGCTCAGGGTGCATCTTTCCCTCCAAAAATAATAATAATAATAATACATTTAACCAAATATGAACAGTAACCAATCTGGGCTGTTTGACATATTGTTGATTTTTACTTTTTATTTTCTCTCTTTATTTTTTTTTTGTTTTTGTATTTGCTAAGTTTACTGTCTTGGATATGAATCATTCATTAGAAATCAGAGTCCAAAGCAAAAATTGTAATTTGAAACTTTAATACTTAAAAGAAATTCTTTCTTCTCTTCTTTTTGATGCAAATAGCAAGTGAGCATAGGGAGAGGGCAAGACAGTCGCAATTTAACATTTTCTATGTAATGCCTGAGCTAAGGAACTAAAGGAACTCAATCACCTTGAGACTCCTGCCTCTTCTCCACAGCTGATGGAGAGGAAGAATGAACACTCTCCCTCCTCTCCCGGACGTCACACACACACACACACACACACACACACACACAAGGTACACACAACTGGACCATCTAATAGGAAAGAATTGGTCCAATTCTATTTATACCTCTATATTTAGAAACCAGGACAGATGCTCCTCCCTAAAAAAAAAAAAATCCCCTCTTAATTAGAACAATATACTTTAATAAATATAGAATCTCCTGAAATAAAATATTCCTTAATCCTAAACATTAGAATTAGGTTATTTATGAAGAAAAGGAGTGCTAATGTATCATTCACAGTTTCCATGCTAAACAGAACCTAATTTTAATCATGAACATATGTTTGAAGGATCCTTGCTGTTTCAGGAGAATGACTCTTGCTGCATAATACTCTTGCGAGATAATAACATGGTTCATTTTCCAGTCAGGTATAATCTTTTGCTTTCAAGTAGATATGGCACAAATGAGTTTAAACCTGAAAACTTGGCTAAAACCTATTTCATGATTAATTAATCCCTTTTAGAAACTCAATTAAATGCTGGATGCCACATATTAACATGGAGAGATAATGACTGACAGAACAGAGAGACGTGGGTGTGCATAAATTGTCTCTGACCTAATTTAAAGACCTAAACTGAAAATTTAACATCAGAATGAATATTATAATAATGTGTCATGTCCATCATTCTCTGGGTCGGTGTAGCATCATCAGGTTTTACCACAGCATGAATACTGACATTGTTTCATTAAGTTGAATGTTTGTTTTAGTCAAAGTACACAGTTCCTACAGGGTGAAATATTGTAGTTGTCTTTAGAACAGATCAGTTTTCATAGTACTGCGTAGATTTTTTCATTCTTTGCTAACTTTTACTTTGAGATATTTTCAGGATGATAGTGGGCTGTTACTACTGGAATAAAACAGAATACTGAGAATGACAGCTCAATGAGACTGTTGGTGCTGATGAGAATCTTAGAGTTATCTGGTCCAATTTCTTCGTTTTTTAAATTAGAAAACTAAGGTTCAGAGGAGTTTAGTGGTAGTCATGGTCACGTAATACTTCTTAATGGATCCATCTTAACATCTGGATGTCTGGACCCTGGATTCATCTGGTTTCTTGAAAAAAATCGCTAAAAAGTGCTTGGGTTACTCCCTTCGTAGAAATAGAACCTTATATGAAAAGTAAGTGTCATATGCCAGATAAGCTAATAATTTTAGCTTATTTTGCTCTACACTCCAACATAAAAGTATTTCCATTTATTTTTAACCTTCCCGTGTTAGACATTATGTAATCATTTTTAAAAAGTTATTTATTCTTTTGAGGTTGCTAAGATCTATCGTAACTTTATTATAGTATGTTGTTATAATTGTTCTATTTTATTATTAGTTATTATTGTTAATCTCTCACTGTGCCTAATTTATAAATAAACTTTGTCATAGATATGTATGTATAGGAAAAGACATAGTATATATAGAGAGTTTGGTACTTTATCTGTGGTTTCAGGCATCCCCTGGGGGTCTTGGAATGTATCCCCCATGGATAAGGGGGGATTACTGTATAAACTAAGCATAGGTGGTAGTCTGAACAATGGCCCCAAATGTATCCAAGTTCTAATCTCTGGAACATGTGAATGTTACCTATCTGGCAAAAGAGAGCTTGGAGATGAATTTAACTTGAGAATCTTGAAATGAAATGACCATCCTAGATATCTGAGTGGGCACCAAATGCAATCACAAATATCCTTAAAAGGAGGAAGCAGAGGGACATTTGACACAGACGAGAGAAGGCCATGTGACCACCTCAGCAGAGAGAGAGATCTGGAGACGCAATACTGCTGGCTTTGAGGAGGAGGAAGGGGTCACCAGCCAAGAAGGGCAGCTCCAGAGCTGGAGAAGGCAAGGAACAACCTTTCAAAAGTTACTTATAATCAAATTTAACTATGTGAACCATACATATATGACCTGTCTTTTTGATTTTTGCTCTAATATCTAAAAGTAGTGTATTTATTTTGAACCACAAATTATAGAAATACTGATGATATCCAATTTGGGAAAAAATAGCAAAGTAAAAATAAAAGCAAAATCACCATAATAGTTCATTACCCATTACCCGAATACAATTAAAATTCATTTTGTGATGAATTTCATTTCCTTCCTTCTCTCTCTCTTTCTTTATCTACTACCATCTATCTATCTATCTATCTATCTATCTATCTATCTATCTATCTATCTATCTATCTAATCGTACATCTATCTATTCATTCTGTCTTTTTTTGACCTTTTTACTTTAAACCTATTCCTCAAAAAAGCATTATTTTAAAGTTTGAGTAATAGTTCATTTTATATTCACTCATGTTTTTGATAGAGAAAAATGTACATTTTGTTGGAATTAAACTATTAGGAAAAATAGCATGAAGGCCTCCAAAAAGAGACATTGGATGGATAAATACAAACTAATGTGAGAGACTTTTAACCGCTTCTAACCACAATATAATTATTGTGGTAAAATTGTAAGCAATGAAACTTGTGAACCTCCAGTCAACAATGGTAATTTGGAGGAAATATTTAAAGAAAACCATTGGCTTGAACATAACTTTGCTGGCTAGAAATGGGTTCTTACTGTACAAAATTAAATCTTATTAGGCAGAGAAAGACACTCCAATGGAAGATCCTCATTGAATAAATGCATTTGGCATCCATTCTGGACATATGGTTGTCATTAATGCACATTAGTCCTGCCTTGTGAGATAGACTGCCATACCAGGCACTCATGGATGATCATTTAACTTAGAGCTCAAAAAAAAAAAAAAATTAAAATACCTTTAGTGACCATAAGATAGAGAATACTAGACCAGATGGATCATAAGTCTCATCAGATACACATGTTACAGGTCTAGCATACTCTCAGGAAATGCCACCTCTCAAATAATTCCCCTGGTATCACTTGTGCAATATTAACTAGCTAAAGCCTCAGTTGTGACTATCCGTGACAAGTGATGGTTCTAAGAATTCAAGATGACATTTTAAGGTATGAGATTGTGCTCAAAAAGATAATATTAGTGTCTTTTTGGTAATAAGATTCTGTGTATGTGGGTGTGTGTGAATCATAATTATATAGGTTGGTTTGAGTCTTCTTATTTCTTACCTACTCAACTGAATACAAAATTATAGCTTCTATTATACAAAAAATAACAAATACAAATAATTAGCATCCTTGAGGCCTCACAAGATTGCAATTTGGCAGGAATACTTGGCAGATATACAATCGGTATCCACTAGAATATAAATTTAGAGTATAGAATATTTCTCTTGTTGGTTTATGACAAGCTATGAGGACAAATACTTTGGACATTTTCCCAGAAATGTTCTTTCTAATTGTTGTTAGACTGTTCAAAGGGAGTTTTCAAAATATAAAATCTTTTCAAAGGGAAAGAGTTCTTTTAAATTTAGCTTAAAGGAGTTCAAGAACTTGTGACAAAAATAAGTTATGTTCTTGACTCTAAATAGCCTTTCCTTGAACTTTTGCATATAATGTGAATGAGCTCTACATAGGCCACACTTAACTAAATGACCTGGTAATCAATAATCACGAAGTATTCATTATTTGTGTTTCTTCTAATTAGAATCCACATCCTAGAATAATGCTATGCATTAATTGAATACAAGTGATTTCACTGAATACATTATGGTATTTAGGATGGTTCATTATATGTAAGCTGGTAGTTGAAGAAGTGACCAGCAGTCCAAAAATTGCAATTTGAGATTTATTTATAAAATTAACACATTTATAAAAATAGTGTAGTTTTTCTTAAATGCGTGGGAAAACAATAAGTGTTCATGAACCGTAGTATTCCGGTGGAGTCATAATTGATTATTTTACAGAGTATAGAGTAAGTTCTCATAAATAATATACAGAGCAAATTTGATTGTTTAGTAATGTGAAATATTAATTCACATTTAAATAAACTAATAAATATATCCTTTGCTTGAAAAGATAAAAACAAGTATAGACATTTTTTATCACTGGAATCAAATTACCTCTAATAGTTTGAATTTATTTAAAAATTATGTGTTGTTGCCTAAATTTATTAATTATTAAAGTCAATTTTTGTGCTTCCAATTAGACCACTTATTTCATTATTAAACCATTTATGTCCCAACTGGTTTAGAAAATGTATTCTTTAAATTCTGTGAATGTTCAGACTAGTACAAGAAATAGTGTTGTAATATTTTTAATTAATGTACTGGAAAATTATTAATGCATATTTATCAATTTCAAGTTCAATTTTCTTTTAATTAGTGCTAATTTACTCTTTTATAATTTAGCATTTGTTTTTGAGGATGTCGATTTTCAGTCAAGTTAAGGAATTTGCCTGAGATCACATTTTCTAAAGAGTTAGAAAAGGCAATTAAACATATTTTTTCTGTCTAATTTTGAAATGCTTTTTCTACTATAATCCCTGTGACTGTCATGGAAATAACCCATAGAAAATCACACATCTTGCTATTCATTATTTAATAAGTGGAAATACTGCACAGATGCTCAGCATGCCATCATATTTTAAATGGAAATTAAAACAAAATCTCGAAGCTGTATACTGAGAAGGCACCATCAGGTAGAGCTGAGGGGAGGGTTCCAGAGTGAGCAGCATGGGCGAATGCATGGACGCAGGGATGAAATGTGAGGAGTTCTTGAGCTTGGACCAAAGATCACCTATGATTTGACCACCTAATGGGCAGGTATGTAGGTGTCAAGATTAGGGTGACAAGAGACAGATGGTCTTTGTCTCATGGGCAAGAGCCCTTAAGAAAAAGTATTATATTATATGAAAAGGGTGATAAGATCAGACTGACATTTCTGAAATCTCAATCTTATAGAAGAACAGAAAAAATCTAAGGAAGAAAGATTGCATGATACCCTTCCGTCCTCTTGACTACCTTCAGAAACTGAGGTTATCCTTTGCATGTGATGATCAATATTGCTTCCAGAATGCTCTGATTAAGATTTTTATTTATTTTATTTTTTCCCCCCAAAGCCCCAGTGGATAGTTGTATGTCGTAGCTGCACATCCCTCTAGCCTCTGTATGTGGGACTCGGCCCCAGGATGAACGGAGAAGTGGTGCCTCGATGCGCACCCGGGATCCGAACCCGGGCCACCAGCATCGCAGCGCGCGCACTTAACCACCAAGCCACAGGGCCGGCCCCAGAATGCTCTGATTAAATGATGCTGTCTTAATTTATCAAAATATGGTGAGATATGGTATAAAAAATAATAGCAAACTCGAAATAAGCTGATCTAATTCTCTTTCATATTTAATATAAACAAACAAAAAAGTTGAACCCAAGTATTTGGCATAATTGAAGATTAAATTATCTCACATAATCTATATTTATTGAAACCACTTTGAAATGTAACTAAGGGAGTAGATTTTAAGGTGTAGTATGATCATAATGACATCTGTGTTTAAAATATTCATATCACATCCAATAGCCCCAAACAAAATAAGCCCTTAGGGAACTTTCACATTCCTCATATCTCCCCATCCTCAACACTATTCCCATCCGCGGAATGTGGACACACATGAAGCTAATTAAATAGTAGCTACCATTTCATTTAAAAATTATGATCACACACTCTATGCCGACACAGAGTCACAATCCAGGGCTTGAAAATACTGTTTAAAATGGCCTGAGCAAATTCTATTTCACTATGTCCATCACAATTCTGGTACACATATTAATAAGATGAGATCAGCTACCTTACCGAATGCTTTCTTCATACTTAATTCTCTGTGCTACTAATATGGTTACAAACAAACTGCTAAATCATTTAATTTCTGATGTCAAAAACGGTTTTGAAATAATAGAAGTATTTAAAGTAGTCAAAGGAAAATAAATGACTGATACGTAGACACATTTTATATTCTTATAAACATTGGGAGTTTAATACTATAAACTGTAGTATATTTATTAAATATGAAAGACAAAATAGAACACAGACAGTGTATGCAATATACTCCAGAAAATCCTCACAGAAATTGTGTTGTGGGGTGCTTCTTTTAAGCACCTTGTGAGCAGTTATCAATACTTTATCCCTGCTTGTGAGTGTTTTGAAAGATTGATCTTACTTTTCCTTGGCAGAAGTAGAATACACTGAATCAATAGAATAGTGAAATATATTTTAGTCATTGAAAGTCGTGAAGACACAGATATAAAACAATGGTCAGGGAATGTGGGAAGAAGCAGAGGTGAAAAAACATGATTTGTGCTCACGTCAACATTCGAAATCATATACAGAACGGTCTGCATTTGCAACTCTGGATGGGAAAGTGGCATTTAATATACTAATGTGGATGCTTTTGATCCTTATTGAGATTTAATTTGCATGTGGCTATTTTAAGTAGAATATTAATAATTAACATCTTTCTACATTAATTGCTATGTATCAATTACCCTTGTCCGTATTTTACACACGTGTGTATGCACACACAATTTAATTCTCTCAACAACTAAAGCAATTATTTTTCTTTACATAGGACTATTATCATCTTTGTTTTATCCTGATATAACTCAGGCATAGAGAAAGTCAATTGCCTAGGTTTACTAGGGCGGTTTGTACCCAGGCGGTCTTGATCCAGATTCCACTCTCTGCACAACACCACATGTGCTACTCATCATTTTAGGTTTCTCATTTTGTGTTGCCTTTTCATGTATCTTGTCTGTGTTGTTTCTGCAAAGATATTTAACCATTTGAGTAGCATTTTAAGTGTATATTTAATCCGTATTGAATCCATGCATACAATATATGGACTTAAAGTCAAGTTTCAATATAATTATATCACCAAATTTAAAGCAATTGCAGAAGAATCCCCTATAAATTTAATTATGAGGAATTAATATTCTCAGATCTCCATGAACTCTTCAAGCCAAAATAAAGTGATATTTTCCACAGTATTCAATTGGGAGATTTATTCAATAATCTCTAAATTTGAATTTTTAGTATCTGTTGAATGATCTTAAGAAATCAGACCAGGAATTTTACACTAAAAATTGGGCTATAACAGATAATAAATAATTATTATTACAGAATAAACAGATATTAAAACACCCCTAAAGGAATAGAACATTTAATTTTATCCACTTTTCTCATAGGTATTTTGAACTTCAAAACTTGGTGAAATCAACAATAAAAAGTAAAAAAAAAATGAACTTGTGCATCAATAAGATTTAAAAATTTGCTGCAGAATATAGAAAAACTAAATAAAGAGAAAAAAATGCATCATAATTCTTTACGTATTGCATGAACTCAAGGTGTTCTTTAATTTTGTATTTGCTAAATTCCTGAAAATGAGCAATATAATTATATATCATATGGTAAAATCCATCCCCAAAGAATTTAAAAATAACATAAATACTTAACTATGTGTAGTGACTTATGTAAAATTATAACTAATATGATAAAGGTGACATATTTTATCAATTCCTGAACATTTTTTCATATCTTAACATTTTCAAAATTGTGTTGTTTTACAATTGATAGCATATCAAAATTATAGTATTTTTTGTTTCTTAATGTCAGAATGCTTTAATCATGTATTGATTAAAATTTGTCAATTATTTATTAATTGTAGTATCATATTTTAAGCGGTGACTTTTTTTCTTTGTTATTTATCTGAAATAAAACAACATTTTACGGATATAAATAATATTCATCTTAAAATATTTAGCATTTTAAATTTGATAACTTCTTTCCTTAAATATTTTTTAAAAATTTTATTTTGTCTCATTTAAACAAATCACACTTTTGATAAAATCTAAAAGGCACCAAGTCATCTCAATTTCCAGTCATCTCAATTTAATTATATTTATGAGTTATAAATTATACACATAATAAATAAATGTAATAATTATATTTAGTTCTAAAACATGCAAAATTAAACCATGTGTTGCTTCAGAATAAGCATAATAAGTTACTTCAGAAGTAAATAAACTACAAATGCAAGGATAGAATAAGTAGAAAATTGAGTAATGATAGTGGTTGCCTGGGGAAAGGGAAGTGACCGGCTCTATATGTACTGTCCTCACGTTATTGGCAATGGTCTATTTTGGAAACAGGGTGGAGGGTGCTCAGGGATGTTGCATCATCTTACGCTTATTCTCTTTTTTATAGAGAAGATTAACTCTGTTACATGAAAGAAAACATTGTGAAACAGATGCAATTCAGGATAACAAAAACTAAGAATTAGCAGAAGCAAATTATATGAGAAAACCGAAGAAAAATTATTACCATGATCATTGGCTTCCTCCATTAGAAGTAGCTAAGATAAATACACCACCCAGGCTCTATTTATGGGAATGTTAGGCAGCAGTGTTGTTTCTGTCCAGTTTTCAGCAGTGGCTTTAGGCCCTGGGCCTGGAAAAGCAGTAGCATACACAGGTAAGTACTGACACAGAACAGAAATGAAGATGAGTAACACCTGAAGTCAGGTGGCAGGCAAATTCCAGCTTAGATTTCAAAACCCCCCTTCTCTTTCTTTTTCTTGTAGATTGAGGGGAAACAGACTTTCTTCCTGACTGCTAGGCATGTCCCTTCATGTTATTAGACTAAATAACTTGTCCACATCTAGGAATCTTCCCTCCACTGTGAAGCCTAAGCTTTAACAAACAAAGCACAAAATAAAGACAACACTTTACAATAATCACATATAATGTAAGCATATAAAATGACCATATATAATGTCAGATTTTAGTGTGTTTTCTTTGTGGCTGCATCCTGAGAACCTCGAAAATGTCTAACATGTAGCAACTATTCAATAAGTATTCACTGCATCAATATATGTTGCATTTTCTGAAGTGTTAGGTAAGAAGATACACACAGGTGAAGGACAGTCAAACACATACAGATAAAACTGAGCAAACGAAGGGAGAAATAAATGAATCCACAATAATGTTTGAAGAAGTTAAATGTACTCTCTCAGAAATTGATGTAACAAGAAGAAAAAAAATTAGAAAGGTAAATAATTGAATCAATACTTACAACTAATTTGATACAAATGACACTCATTACGTTACACCCAGAATACACATTCCTTTAAAGTGTATGTGGAAAATTGGCCCAATAGATCATATGTTATGCTATAAAAATCTGTTTACATTTGAAAAGATCCACATATCATAAAGTAAGTCATCTTATCACAAGGAAATTAAGTTAAAATCAATAAAAATAAGAAAATTAGAAAAGTCTGAAATAAAAAAAATTCATCAGCATTTTTGGTATGCATCTAAAGCAATGCTTACTAGTATATTTATAGTTTTAAATGCCTGCAATGGAGAAGAAGGAAGCTATAAATTCAATGACATAACACTCCAACAAAAGACATTAGGAAAAGAACAAACTAAACCCAAAGTAGAAATAAGAAATAATAAAGAAAAAAGCAAAGCTCAAAGAAGTAGAAAAAGAAACAAAATTAACATAGTTTAATAAAATAATAATTCTATTTTATTAAGTAAATTGATATTTAAATTAATTAATAAAAGAAAATTAACACAAGTTGATTCTTTGAAAAAATGTTAAATGTTTATTAAATCCTCAGAAAAATTTATTAAGAAAGAAAATTGAAAAAATGTAAATTACTAATATCAATAAGAGTAAAAGGAGATAATTTACTGTAGATCCTACAGTTATTAAAGGTATAAGAAAATACTTTGAAAAAATTTATGATAAAATATTTGACAATTTTCAGGACAAGAACAAATTTTTTGAGAAATACAACTTACCAAAATGAGCATCCAATGAAAATAAGAAGTACTAAATAACCTCATATTTATTAAACAACTTTATTTTATAATCATAAACCGACTTATAAATAAACCCAAGCCAGATGGTTTCACTAGTGAATCCTATTTAACATTCAAGAAACAATAATACCAAACTTGCATCAACTCTTTCAGAAAATAGAGGAAAAGGAAATACTTCACAACTTACATTCAAGCAGAAAAATTCTGAGCCAGATATATGAAATTACAATAAAAAAACTATGAAATAACATCTCTTAAAAATATTTTAAAATCTTCACCTAATAATAGCAAATTTAATATAATGAAATATTAAACAGATAATATATGATACTACATGGAAATTATTTAAGATATGAAAGGTAAAGATACCATTCAAAAAACAGACAGTGTAGAAAAAATATTTGACAAAATTAACACTCATGATTAAAAAAAACAACAAAAACCATAGCACACAATGAATAGAAAGGAATTGCATCAATTTAATGAAGAGTATCCACAAAATAATCACAATTAAATTATGCTATTTATATACTGAATACTTTCCTTTTCAGATCAAGAATGTGTCAATATTTGTTGTCACTAATTCTATTCTACTTTGTCCTAGAGTATCTAGATATTGCAATAAAGTAAGAAAAGTGAATAAAAAACATGATCACTGGAAAGAAGGCAACAACCTTTTCTCTATTTGCAGAATATATCGTTAACGTAGAAAATACTAAAGAATCTACAAAACAACTACTAAAACTAAGTAAATTGAGTAGTCACGAGATACAATTTTAGCAGTATTAATTAATTCAATTTAATAGTATTAATAAACATAAACTACTGGGAATAAACTGAACAGAAAAAATGCTAGACCTCTACACACAGAACTAAAATATAGCATTGCTGAGAGAAATTAAAGAACCAAACAAATTAAGAGGTATTCCATGTGTATGAATTGGAATGCTTAACATTTCTATGTCAATTCTTTTCAAATTGACTGGTAGATTCAATAAAATTACCATCAAAATCCCAAGAGGCTTTTTTTAGTAATTTTTTTTCTTTTTTTTTATCCCCAATATTAACTTTTTTTTTTTTTTTTTTTGAGGAAGATCAGCCCTGAGCTAACATCCATGCTAATCCTCCTCTTTTTGCTGAGGAAGACCGGCTCTGAGCTAACATCTATTGCCAATCCTCCCACATTTTTTTTCCCCAAAGCCCCAGTAGATAGTTGTATGTCATAGTTGCACATCCTTCTAGTTGCTGTATGTGGGACCCGGCCTCAGCATGGCCGGAGAAGCGGTGCGTCGGTGCGTGCCCGGGATCCGAACCCGGGCTGCCAGTAGCGGAGCGCAAGCACTTAACTGCTAAGCCATGGGGCTGGCCCAATTTTTTTTTTCTTTTAGAACAGTTTTATTCTAGCAAAATATTGCAAAACCGGTACAACTCTCATACATTTATGATCAATTGATTTTTGGTGAGGTGGCCAATTCAATGGGGGAAAGGAATGTCTTTCCAATAAATGGTGCCGGGACAACTGGATGTCACATGCAAAAAATAAATGTGGAGCCACTACCACACACTGTTTACAAACACAACTCAAAATGGATTAAAGACCTAAGTGCAAAAGCAGGAACTATAAAACTCTTAGAAAGAAATGGGTAAAAAATGTCATCCCCTTAAATTAAGCAATGGTTTTTAGATATGATACCGAATACACGGCAATCAAAGATAAATTGGATTTCGTCAAATTAAAAACTTTGCATGTCAAAGGATACTATCAAGAAAGTGGGGGGAAGCCCTATAGAATGGGAAAAAAAACATTTGCAAAATCGTATCTGAAATGAACCTAGTGTTTGGAATATATAAAGAACTCTTACAACTCAACCAAAAGAAGACAACTCAATTTTTAAAAAATAGGGCAAAGATTTGAAAAGAGATTTCTCCAAAAAAGCATATATAAAGACGCTCCACAGGGAAGTGAAATCAAAACCACAATGAGATATCTCTTCATATTCAGTAGGATAGCTAGAATTAAAAAGTCAGATAATAACAAGTATTGGCGAGGATGTAGAGAAAGTAGAACCCTTGTACATTGCTGATAGGAGTGTACATTAGTGCAGCCACCGTGTAAAACAGTTGGGCAGTTCCTCACAAAGTTAAGCATAGAATTATATGAACCAGCAATTCCACTCTGAGGCATGTATCCAAGAGAAATGAAAACATATGTCCGTGCAAAAACTTGTATGTGAGTGTTCACAGAGCATGATTCATAATACCTAAAAAATGGAAGCAATCTAAATGACTATCGACTGATCAATGGGTAAACAAAATGTAGTCTATCCACACAATGGACTGTTATTCAGCCATAAAAACAACTGAAGTACTGTTAACACTACAACATGGATAAACCTCGAAAACACTATGCTAAGTGAAAGAAGCCAAACCCAAAAGACCACATATTGTATAATTCTATTCATATAAAATACCCAAAACGGACAAGTACATAGAGACAGAAGGTCAATTAGTAGTTGCCATGAGATGGTGGGGGCGAGGAGGAGGGAGAAATTGGGACTAAATGCTAATCCGTACAGGGTTATTTTGTGTTCATGGAAATGTTCTGGAATTAGACAGTGAAGATTGCTGTACAACATAGAATATACTAAAACCCTTGCAATGTATACCTTGAAATGACAAATTTTATGCTATATGAACTATACCTAAATTTTTAAATGCTATAAATTAAAAAAAGTACAATTTGTTCCCACATACCTTACAGCCAACATTGTCTATTATTAATCTTACATTATACATCTAACTTTAATATGGCATATTTGCTACAATTAAATAGCAGATATACTATATTATTATTAACTACAGTCCACACTACATTCAGGTTTCCTTAGTTTTTACTTATGTCATTCTCTGTCCTAGAATCCAGCATACCACATGACATTTAGTAGTCAAGGTTCCCAGGGCTGTGACAGTTTCACAGTCTTTCCTTGTTTTTGATGATCTTGTCAGTTTTGAAGAGTATGGGCCATTGGTATTTAGTAGAACCTCCCTCAATTGGAGCTTGTTTGATAATTTCTCATTATTAGATTGAGGTTGAGGTTTTGGGAGGAAGACAGCAGAGGCAAAGTGACATTTTCATCACATAATATCCAGGGTACATATTATCAACAGGACTCACCACTGCTGATCGCCTGGCTAAGACTGTGTTGGTCAGGTTTCTCTGCTTTTTTCTTGCTCCCATGTTATGCTCTTTCAAAGGGAGTGCATATCCACACTTAAGAAGTCAACCTACGCTCCACACCCTGCTCCACACCCTTCGAAGCAGGGTATCTACATAAGCATGTCGACACTGCAGTTCTGCGCGGGAGAGTCATCCGCTCTCCCCATTTGTTTATTCACTCCACCATTTATTTAACCAGTATGGACCCGTGGATGTTTATTCTATACTTTGGGGAGTAATCCAATGCTGCTTTATTTATGGCTTTGTCAATACGGTTCCAGCTTTGGCAACTGGGAGCTTTTTCAGTGGACTCCTGTGTCCCTTTGACACATCCCCATCTATTTTTTTTTAATTTATTTATGTTTTTCAAGCACTCACTTTCTGGTGCTACAGATGCTCCAGGCCTAACTTGTATATTTCCTGCCCTTTTGTCCTAGATTTTCCCATTTCCCCAAGCAGTTCAGGTTCCTTTTATTGGAAGATAGTATCAGAAAGTAGTGTTAGAAACCAAATAGTATTAGGAACAAAGATGTGGTTGCTACCATGTGGTGCTGGCTGCAGGAAGCGCCATTGTTTTAGGCCACTCAGCTGACAGGGCAAGAGAATATATGTGTGTGTGTGTGTGTGTGTGTGTGATTTGTAGATATACGTATTGTGTGTGTATACTAGCCCATGTGTATACGTATATCTACAAATACTTCTACATGCAATCGTCTGTGTCTATAAATTCATGTTGATGCATCCAACTCCAATCTATCACAACATGCTCATTCCAGGCTTATCCCCTTGTTTATCTGTAACGTCTCCCTCCAACAGTGAGAAACCTGGCTCTCACCATGTGCATCCATTTACTTAATTGTTCAATTCCTGTATAAATACATAGTGGTTTCAGAATTGCTACCCTTAGCCCCAGGGGAAACAACTTTATTACCTAGAACAAAAACGCTTCTGCAGTCTTTCTCTGCCTCTGACTGCAGAGGCTCCACACATTTCTGAAGTTACTTAGCTCAGTGTCTCTTCCCCACCACCTTAAATACCTTCAATAAGGTTGTTTCCTATATTTCTAATAGCTAGACTGTTTTTGTCACGTTCTGCATCCCATCCTGAGGTCTCCTGACCTCCTAAGTGACTTTTTTAATTGCATATATTAAGGTTCATTCTATGTGCTGTAAAGTTCTATTGGTTTTGACAAATGTACAGTGTCATGTACCCATCAGGACAGTATCATACAAAACAGCTTCACTATCCTAAAAATATTCCCTGTGCTTCACTTATTCTACCCTCCTTCTCACCTTAAACCTGTGGCAACCAGGTTTTAAATGGATGTACAATTTTGCCTTTTCTGGATGGACATAATGTAATCATTTCAAATGTAGCCTTTATATACTAGCTTCTTGCACATAGCAATATGCATTACAATTAACCTGTCTTTTTGTGGCCTGAAGGGGTATTTCGTTTCTTCTGTAAATAACACAGATTGTATAAATGTACCATCGTTTATTTATTGGCCCACCTTGGAAGGACAAATCTTGGTTGCCTGCAATTTTTGCCGATTATGGATAAACATTTGCCTGCAGATTTTTGGTGGACGTAAGCGTTCATCTGTGATGTTAACTATTCCAGATGATCATGATTATTTTCAACAAGCCCCTGAGGATCGGGCTTTTTCCAGGGAGTTAGGCTTGGGATAACATCAAATAGCAATAAGATTGGGAATGGGGCTTTTCAAAGGAGATCAAAATGGTCCTCATTTTCAGAGGATGGGGCTTTTAACCAAGCTCCCAAAGAGGTAAGTTCCATCTGTTGGCTGTGAGTCTGCAGGCCCTCATGGCCACCTTCCTGTGTAGACTCTTGGGGTGGGGGGTAGAGTTGGGGTGGGGAGATGGGAATAACTCCAGGTAAAATGCCAAAGACCCCACTGCTCTTACCAAGGTTCAGTAGATTTTCTCAAATAAATGATTTTCAGGGTTTTTTTTCTGTGCCTTTGGTTAATTTCAAAAGTTCTGAAATATTGATCATAGTTTGGCAGTATTTTTCTTCCTTATGTGAGAGAGTCAATGCACAGATGTCCGCACTGTGTCTTCTGGAAGTCCCACACTGCTTTGGTAATCTGTCTCCTGATACCTTGCCAAATATAGCTGACATAAACCAGAAACATGCTAAAACACTCTGTTTTAACCTCTCTCCCTAGACATATTAATTCATTAATCACACTTTCTACCACTGAAGTTACTATAAGGGAGTATTATGGGTATTATGGATTGGCATCTTTCCAGTCACTGATAATAGCTCACAAGCCACCAAATGCCAGGCCCTAAGTCAAAGACATATATTTTAGTTATAGTCATTGTTATTGTTTTAATGGCAACAACTCACTTCTAGGTACCAGTTTCTGAATTAATTGTGATAGACTTTGTTCTAAGGTATTTTCCTTAATGAATGATTCCCAATCTCAATGGCATAAAACTGTAAGTTTTTGTTTCTCTTCTACTCCACCCAAGATATTTTGGCAGGAGGAGTTCTCATGGTGGTCATTCTAGATTCAAACTAATAGAGGCTCCATCTCAGCAAATAATTCAAAATTTATTGGGGAGTATAACTTACTGGCTTAAATATATACAGCACTTTTGCTTACATTTCATTGGAAAAAACAAGTCATATGTACATGACCAACTTCAAAAGAGGCAGAAAATTGCAATCCTACCTGTGCCCCTGAGAAGAGGAGAACTAATGATAAAAATAATGGAAATATCCTCGCAGAACTCTAACAATCTATGTACTGAATCATTTGTGTTAGGAAGTAGACAGGCTAGAAGATTTGCATTCTGATGCCTTTTCTGCGCATGTCTTGGATCTGTACTGCTAAATCAGGAGAGTAGCTATTACTGTGGGTTTGCAGCTCTAGCCTAGGGATGGAAAAATATATTTCATTTCCAATGCTAGCTTAGATATATTGATAGCAATAGCCCAGGGTGGTGTGTTGAGAAGTACTGTGAAGCCTCTTCAAGGCTCAGTGGAAAAGATTGCAATGATTGATTAGTATGTTTCAGATAAGCAAAACTATTATAGACATCTGAAATAGGTAGTTCAATCATTCTACCCTCCAGAGCACTATGTGTACAATGTGAACAGCCATGCATTAGCTCCAGAATGATAGAAGTATTTTAAACAAAATATCACTTCAAGTACTTAGAACATTTTATAAAATTTATAGTAATTATAGATATTTCAAGGATAGAGATATCTGGTATCTCATGGACAATAGAAAGAAATAGTCATACCAACAGTAAAGAAAACTGATTTTAAATATTATATTCACTTGTCTCTATATGCATACATATATATTTGTTAAATTATGAGCTTTGACTTAAGGACCAGATATCATTGATATGGAATTAACAATTGTCATTTGAGCTACATGATAAATTATTTGGCATCAGTTGAAAAATGTTTTTAATAACTATGTTATTAAATCAACAAAAGATTATGCTGAAAAAGAAAGCATTTCTCTTGGCTCTATGTCCTCCAGCTCTTTTTACACATCTTGTGTTGATACCCGATGTGCTTTCCCCAAAAGAGTCTGCACAGAAATCCCTGCCAATATTTTGCCAATTGCATCGTTTCTACTACTACCGGGCAAAGTTTGGTCTCCCATCAGTGAGAGCTGCTACTATTACATGGTGGCTAACTTTGTAGATGCTTAAGTAAAATACCTTAAACTGTATTGAAAATCCCTTTCCCTTCCAATAATGGGACACTCAGATTGAACCACCTGGACTCATTCTGTAGAACGAATTATTTTCTGGAATAATTTTCTACCCATTTGGCAAAAAGACCTCTGTTGAGGCCAACCCTAATCTCCGTCCCTTGCCTGAGTCATATGGTGGATGTAACCTGGAATTAATCTGGATCTTCTGAAGAATCTTAAAAGAATCTTCACATGTCCATTCTTACTAGTGATATGGACATAGGCATGGCCTTTGTGTTCTCTATAACTGAGAGAGGTTCCTTAGTTATGTGACTATGACTTCATTTACAATAAATTTACCTGAGGGGTTTCACATAGATTGGTACTTGCCATAGTTATAAATCAATTGCTTCTTGGCAATCACACATTCTTACCAAATAATATTCTTGTTTTGCAATGTCCTGTTCCATAATAGGTCATATACAATGTTAAACTTGGAAAAAGTTTGGAATGTTTCATATAATAAAATTCTTTATAGAAAGAGTTTTAAGAATTAGCTGTCATTAAGTCCATTTACTTCCTTTTACAGAAAAGATAAAATCTTCCAAATTAAATGACTTGCCTAAGGTCACAAGTTACTTGGTGATGGGACCCATATTGTAATCATGTCTCCTGACAGCTATTTAATACCAACTATTCCCCTGATATTTGATTTAAATTTAACAAATAGTTTTATTATATTTTGTCCTAGATTTATGATTAAAATAAGAGATATTCTGTGTAAAATCTTATCCCAAAATGTAGTTGTATAATACAACATATTGTGCCATGAGTTTATTAGACATTTTGACCTGACACATAGGGATGACTTGGCCCCACTTTGCAATGTCTAGTGTCTCAGTTGGAAGTCTCAAAGGTGGGGTTGGAATATTTGAAGGCTACTTCACTCATATGTCTGACAACTGATGCTGAAAAGATTCAAAGAGCTGGAGCCTGACACAGCTGTGGCTCCTCACAGCTCTCTTTCTATCTCTGTGTGGTCTCTCAAAGTGTCATCTCCAGCATAGGGTGTTCCAAGTACTCGTATTTCTTATACGTCATCTCAGGACACCCAAGACATGTGTCTCAAGAGAGATAGTCAAGAGGAAGCCTTATCACCTTTTATGACTTATACTTATGTATAAGTCACATTATAAAATGTGACATCTGCCACATTTTATTTGCCAAGGTCATTACAAAAGGTCTCCAAATTTCAAGGGGAGGGCACTGCATCTCCTCTCTTGATGGGAGAGTGACAACATATTGTAGGAAGATAACGTGTGATGGGATATATGTTGGTATGGCTATATTTGGAAAATATAGTCTGAAAGTGTCCTCCCTCTGGCCATAATAATTCAAAACCATCTCATGTTGAAAATACATGCATCCCCTCCACCAAAATTCATACATCTCATCTTGTTATGATGTTATCTAGGATCTCCAGGTGCAGATGATTCTCCTCAAGTATAGCTCCCTGAGTATAGTCCTTTTAAAAGTTATCTGTCCCATGGGCCGGCCCTGTGGCTTGGTGGTTAAGTGCGCGCGCTGCGATGCTGGCGGCCCGGGTTCGGATCCCGGGTGCGCATCGAGGCACCACTTCTCCGTTCATCCTGAGGCCGAGTCCCACATACAGCAACTAGAAGGATGTGCAGCTACGACACACAACTATCCACTGGGGCTTTGGGGGGAAAAAATAAAATAAATAAAATCTTTAAAAAAAAAAAAAAAAAAGTTATCTGTCCCCATGCATCCTTCACACAATGATGGGACAGAAAAATAATGGCTACTGTAGATCTTCCTGTCCAAAACCTGAGAAAGTAGAAGGCACATAAGTGTCATGGATCCAGCCTGGCACATTTTCCCAAATCCTTGAGTAAGGCTCTGGCCTACTGTTTAGGATGATATCTTTGTGTCTTGGCTCTGCCAAGTTACATAAAAAAAAATATATATGTATATACACATATGAATTGACAAGGAGATTAAAATGGCACACCAACAAATATTTATCTAACATGGAAAGATACAGTAATGGTGTAGTAAATGAGCAAGATAGACATAAAACATTGTTATGGACTCAAAGTTTGTGTCCTCCCAAAATTCATATGTTGAAACCTACCCTCCCCATGGGATGGTGTTAGGAGTTGGGGCTTTTGCGAGGTGATTAAGATTAGATGAGATCATGAGAGTGGGATCTTATAAGAATCAGGAGAGAGCTTGCTTCCTCTCTCTGCCCTCCACCGTGTGAAGATACAAGGAGAAGTTGTCAGTCCAGAAGAGGCCCTCACGAGAACGTGGTTATGCTGGCATTCCGATCTTGGACTCCCAGCCTCCAGAACTGTGAGAAATAAGTTTCCGTTGTTTATAAGCCACTCAGTCAATGGCATTTTTGTTGTAGCAGCCTGAGCTAAGACAGACATATAGAAAAACAGTAGATATAAATCCTACCTTATAAGTAAATACAAGATATGTAAATGATTAAAGACTCCAATCAAAAGACAAGAGACTGGCAAAACAAAAGAAAAAGAAAGAAAGAAAACACACTCCAACTATACATTCTCTGCAACCTTTTGCGATTCAATACTCCACTTTCAACACTTGATAGATCAACAAGGAGTCAGAAGACTTGAACAACACCATAAAACAACCAGACCTTACAGACATCTATGGAACACACATATGTGGAAATTAAACAACATATTTGGGTGAGGGATGCAATGATGAATGACTGCTAAGTGCAGTGTTTCTTTTTGGAGTGGTGTGTTCTTTTTTAGAACACAATGAATTGCTTTTATTTCGGTATGCATCCACATCTCAGCATTCAGTGGTCCTGAACAGAAAAGTGGAGAAATGCAGCAAGTGGCCAGGAAGTCGAGCCTGCCAATTTCGGGGATCTGCTGTGCACACCGAGCTCTTTCTGAATCCCTGCTGAGGACCGTGAGAAGCAGCAGCACCCAAACCAATATATGCACCGAATTCAAGGTTCTTTTGTTCCAGTTGTCAAATTCCAAACCAGATTGCAAGGATGAACAAATGACAGCCTTGTTTAAACTTCTTCCATTTTTAAAAACAAAAGCAATTACAAGAAACGAAAACAATTCATTCCGAGGTATTGTGTGTGCTTACAAGTGTCTTCTGTGGCCTTTCTCCAGGGCTTTGAGAGCTGACAGGTCTGAGGAACCCTGGTGACTATTCTTTTCACGGTATCAAAACCTGAGCTAAGAAAACGCATCAGCTGATGATGACAGCAGAGGGGGGCAGGGCTGAGGACCCAATATTCATTTCCCAGGCTGGTGGAGAGTAAATAAATGTGGTTCCAAAACTAAACAAGGGAGGTCAGAGACTCTATCCAACCTTACCTGATGGCTTCTGGCCAAAGCAAGGCAGTGTCATGGAAAGTGCTGGGTGGTGACGGTGCAGAAAGGGACTTGAGGAGGAGGAAGGAAAAGCAGCACCCCTTGATAAAGGTGGGGGGAGAAGATATGGGGAAAGCCCTGAATTCCTCACCAAAGGCCAATTTCAGAGTGGAGCAGAGGGGACTACAATCTATGCTTCGGCCAAGGGTGGTAGCGGAGAGTGGGGAAAGGATGATGGCTTGGAAGGGGGGCATCACTTAAGACTTAAAAAAAGAGACCAGGGGTGCAGACAGATCACCCCCCCACACACCCAGCAGGAGTCCCGCAGGCTGTGACCTGAAACCTCCACATCTACTCTGACAAGCCACCCCAACCTGGAGGGCTGCTGCAGGGAGGAGGGGAAGCAGGGGGAGGGACGGGGCAGAAGACAAAGACCCCAGGCCACGTAGTCAGCAGCAAGGTGATTATGTGATGTGTCTTGTCACAGTTGAGTTAGATGTGCCCCACCAGTGATGATGGGAATCCATTGAAATATGCTTTCTTGATCCCAGAAGTTCAACTGTGTAGACAGTGGTTACACTTGACAGGATGATTTGTTACAGCACAACTTATATATTTCAGATGGACAAAAAATTAGTATTATTTACAGTATCTTAAGATAAATTGCCTTTGAATGGGAGCTTCCTTTCCAGTACTTTGAGATCTACAAGATGTATCTAGAAAATTTACTACTGTTGAAAAAGAAGTTTGCTTAAATAGAATGGGGGACGGGGTGGGAGCCTGTGGTTTTCTTTTTGATTAATCACTGTAACACTGTCCTTCGGGTGGCTGAGGGAGTTTCATATTTTCTTTAGACACCATTAGGCACAGAAGCTCTTGCAGGACAACTTTGATGCTACATGAATTCTGCCCTTTTGCTAGCACTGATATGGCTCTTGGGTCCACTACTCCATTAGAACTATTCATATTAATTTTTGTTACAAATCTTACAAAGGGAGGTGCTTCTAGGTATTTGTTCTATTTAAAGGCTGTATATTTGGTTTTGATAAATTGTTCACGGAGGCCTAATTATCAACCCTGTCCATCTTGTAAGTGTCATGTCTTCGTCATCTTCTAGACCCCAGCTAACTGTGCCATCTCCTGCTCCTTTCTGGCCTTCTTCGAGTTCTTCCAACAGTCGGAAATTGTGAGAGACTTTTACTTCCGAGCCCGTGGTGGCTGCCATCTTGAGTCACTCTGGAGTGTTGTGTTCTGAAGTTAAATAATGGTGATGGTTGCACAACTCTGTGAATATACTGAAAACCGCCTTAATGGGTGAATTTCATGGTATGTGAGTGATATTTCAAGAAATCTGTTAGAAAAAGTCATTCACAGCTTATTAATTACATGACAAATCACACAATTAACAAATAGGCAAGGGATCTGAATAGACATTTCTCCAAAGAAGATATACAAATGAACAATAAGCGCATGAAAAGATGCTCAACATTACTAGCCATCAGAGAAATGTAAATCATAATCACAGTGAGATACCATTTCACACCCACTAGCATGGCTATAATAAAAGTGATAGATAAAAACAAGCATTGGCAAGGATGTGGAGAAAGCAAAACACTCATACACCACTGGTGGGATGTAAAATGGTGCAGCTGCTGTGGAAAACAGTTTGGCAGTTTTCCTCAAAAAGTTAAACTTAGAGTTACTCTGTGAGCCAGCAATTCTACCCCAGGCATGTACTCAAAAAAAAAGAAAATTTATGTCCACACAAGACTTGTACGTAAATGTTCATAGCATTGTTGTTCATAATAGCTCAAAGGTGGAAACAACCCAAATGTCCATCAACTGATGAGTGGATAAATAAAATGTGGCATATCCATGCACTTTGTAATAAAAAGAAATGAAGTACTGATATATGCTACAACATGCATGAATCTTAGAAACATTATGCTAAGTGAAAGAAGTCAGTCACAAAAGCCCACCTACTGTATGATTCCATTTATATGAAAAGTCTAGAATAAGCAGATCCATAGCAACAGGAAGAAAATTAGTGGTTGCCTAGGGCTAGGGGTGGGGGGAGGTTGCGGCAATGGGGAGTGACTGCAATGGGTCCAGAGTTTCCAAATATTTGGAATATTCTAAAACCGATCATGGGGTGATTGCACAACTCTGTGAGAATAGTAAATACCATAGAAATGTTCAGTTTATAAGTGGATGAATTATATGGCATGTCATATATCTCTTAATAAAGCAGTTATTTTTTTAAAAAGCACCTATTTTGCTCCCATGGGCAGGGCTCAGTAGGGACAGTTTTCTTCTGCTTCATACAGCGTCATCTGGGGCAGCTCAAAGGCTGGGTGCCAGACTCAGCTCAAGGCTCAGTGCTTCATATGCTGAGCCTTGACTGGGACTCCTTGGGTTCTCTGCCCATTTCTATACATCCTATATACATGATACTTCCAATTTGGAATTTTCAGTGTAGGCAGGCTTTTTAATTATCAACCCAAGGCTTCCAAGATCCATGTTCATAGAGAGGGAGCGACCTAACAAATAGCACTACCCTTTTAATAAACTAACCTGGGAAGTCTCATGCTGTCACTTCCACCATACTCTGTTGGTTGGGGAAGTCTTGAGACCCTGACCAGATTAAAGAGGAGAGTCAACATTACATTTTAAGAAGAACATGTGGAGGTACACAACAAAATGCTCAACATCACTA
This sequence comes from Ceratotherium simum simum, assembly GCF_057802395.1. Taxonomy (NCBI): domain Eukaryota; kingdom Metazoa; phylum Chordata; class Mammalia; order Perissodactyla; family Rhinocerotidae; genus Ceratotherium; species Ceratotherium simum. The sequence goes on along the minus strand of NC_141914.1, from coordinate 1,729,947 downwards.
GTCATTAGGGAAATGGAAATTGAAGCCGCAATAAGGTATCTGATGTCACACCTCTTGGAATGGCCATTAGCAAAAAGACAAGAGATAACAAGCGCTGGTGTGAGTGTGGAGAAAAGTTAACACTCGTGCACTGTTGGTGGGATTGTAAATTGGTATAGACACTATGGAAAGCAGTATGGAGGATCCTCAAAAAGTTAAAAATAGAACTACCATATGATCCAACAATTCCACTTCTGGAAATATATCCAAAGGTAACAAAAACACTAACTTGAAAAGATGTCTACACCCCCATGTTCATAGCAGCATTATTTCCAGTAGCCAAGATGTAGAAACAACCTAAATGTCCATCGATGGATGAATGGATAAAGAAGTTGTGATATCAGTTCATGGACATTTGGGTTGTTTCCACTTTTTGGCTATTATGAATAACGATGCTATGAATATTCATGTACAAGTCTTGCGTGGATATAAATTTTCATTTCTTTTGAGTACACGCCTTTTGAGTATACACCACATTGTGTGTATGTATATACATACACACACACACACACACATACACAATGGAATATTATTCAGCCATAAAAAATGAAATCCTACCATTTATGACAACATGGATGGAACTCGAAGGCATTATGCTAAGTGAAATAAGTCAGATAGAGGAAAAACACTGCTTGATCTCACTTGTATGTGGAATTTAAAACAAAAAACAAATAGACAAAAAAAACCAAACTCATAGAAAAAGAGATCAGACTTACGGTTATCAGAAGTGGAGGTTGGGGGGAGGGAGAACTGGAGAAGGTGGTCCAAAGGTACAAACTTCCCGTTATAAGATAAATAAGTATCGGGGATGGGGTGTACAGCATGATGACTATAGCTAACCCTGCTGTATAGTATACAGGAAAGTTGTTAAGAGAGTAAATCCTAGGAGTTCTCATCACAAGGAGAATTCTTTTTCCTTTATCTTTTTCTTCTTTCTTTTCTTTTTATTGTATGTGTATGAGAAGATGGGTACTAGCTGACTTATTTTGGTAATCATTTCACAATATATGTAAATCAAACCATCATTCTGTGCACCTTAAACTTCTACAGTGATGTATGTCAATTATTTCTCAGCAAAACTGGAAAAAAGAGAACATGTAGGATGCATATTTGGAAATAGGTATATTTGACAACTACATGTCTGGAAAATACAACCTGCCACAGTTAATTAGGAGATATATTTGATAATGAAACTCTACCAGTTTGCCCCAAATTACCAAGACTTTAATTCTAACATTAAGCTTGTTTTGAATCAACTTCTCTAACAGGATTTATCTATTTTAGGACACTTGTGTCTTCTATTTTGCCTGTGGAGTTGCTTAGGAGGATCTCCTTTAGATTAAGGATATGCTGTTCTACTAAGACCCCAAGACTCGTAGTCAGAAAACATGAATTTGAAAGGATCATAAAACTTAAAAAAAATGTTTAGCAACTTGGAGCCTCTGTTTACTCACTTGCACATGTGTTTCACGTCCTTTCCTCAGTGAGTTCTTTCTTAAGGGGGAATACAACCATGTCTATGTGACAAATGTGTTCAGTGCTTATTGGATGCCATGCACAGTTATTATCACTTTCCAAATATTGACCCCGTGAGGCAGGTACTATCATTTTTAGATGAAGAAACTGAGTCATGTGGAAGTTAAATAACCTGTCCGAGGTCTGTCTCTCAAGTCCCCACTGGCAGCCGCTCTGCTATGCTGCGTTTCAGGGAGAAGGCAGGAGCGTGGAGGAGGAGGAGGGACCAGCAGGGACCCGAAGGGATGGAGGCAGCAGGAGCTGAGAGGAAGAGATGATTTTCAGCTACCTGGAGACAGCGCACGTCTGAATCCTCAGACACAGCCTCAGGCACGAGGCCCTCCCCTGGGTGCTCGGGGAGAGAACCTGGGCTATTTGAGTACAGGGGCCTGGCAGGGTGAGCCCTCGATAAACAACAATGCTGGCCACCGTTACCATTTCTTCCAGCCACCTCTGACTGCTTCCCTCCCTTGAACTGCCCACCTTTTGCCAAAAGGTCAAAGTTCAGCTTCCCACTTCTGCTGGGAGCAGGGACCAGCTCCTTTCTCCAGGATTCCCTCCAGACCCCATGACTCACAGCCCCAGGAGGGGGATCCTTCCCGTACAGCCTGGCAAACCTCTGGGAGGTCAGGGGTCCTGGGCCCTCCCCAAGGGCAAGGGGGGAGAGCTCTCTCCAGAGTGGCTCCTCCTAAGGGTGGTGCTAACGTGGCAGGCTCATTGTCATGCTTCCTCAGTTAGGTTTTCTTTGGGTGTTTTTTAGAGGCGGGGGAGAATTAAGAACATTTTTGTAATTATTTTGAAAACAGTTAAAGACATGCGAAACAGAATTTCTGTACACTAGGAATCATAGATGAAAAGACAACAGAAAAACAGTCCCTCTCGTTAGTGCTAAAAGTAGTAGGAATCAAAATATTTAGGTTTTGATTTGAATGTTTTAGTTTCTCAAGGCCCCAATTTTATTGTTTTATTTTATACAAACACAAACACCCAGGTGTTTGAGAAATAAGGTGAAAAATCACTAAATGTTAAAAGAAAGATCTATGTGTGTTGGGGAGGAGTGCAAGACAATTTTCTCTCAGAAAATACATATTATAAAATAAAATAATTTATAATAAAAGAAGCTTTTCTAATAGAGCCAAATCATAGTCTTGAATGCTAGAAAGCCTAAAGGGATGAAAAAATCTGCTCATATAACGGAGATTTAAGTAACTTTGTAAAATAATCTGCCTAATGTCAGTTAAAATAAAATTAAATCATGATTATAGTAAACCATCTTGGAAACAAGGAAAGATCACCAAGCAAACAACTAATTTTAATCAATCAGCATATATAAAGTTGGATGAAATACTTGCGAATTAGTAACAGGGACTTATTGTCAGTGAAAACGGACCACGGATTTTGACATATAACACTATTTTGTTGCTATAGAGAAAATATTAACTATGTATGCCTTTCCATGATATTAAGGCAATATTTTAAATTATGTTTTGGCAACTTAGTAAAAGTAATTTAAATTGTTTATGGAGTCATCCAAACAATTTGGTTATTTTTAAAAAATCAACAGTTGTATATTGTACACCTATTGCCTGAAATTTAAACACACGTGCACACACACTCACAATTATAGTTTTATAATACACATAGTACCACTGCCATATAGATCTTACTACTTATGGAAACAGGTAAGATAGTTCTTAAACTTTCAAAGAAATATCTTTTCATAATTACTTAGAGTGTGTTTTTTGTTTCTCTGACAGCATTTTAATTGCTAATTATGTTTTTATAGCATACTTTCCTCTATAATTAGATTTATTTTTAATCTATTAAATTTTTCAAAATTTTGTTTAGAACTATTTTGAAGCATCTACTTTTGGTGTATCTTTTGCCATCATTGTTTTCCTCTTAGTCTCTAAATATACTCCCTTAGGGTGATAACTATGTCCTGTTCATATTTCCTAGATCATTCTATGTACCCAGAAATGTTTGCTGAATTATGAATTTGTACTTTTGTTTATGTGCTGTATTTTCTAGGTCCAAAAATTAAAGAAAAAACGTTGACTATAATCATAGTCTGATTAAAAATAAGAGGGGCCAACTTTTGAGGTCTCAATTATCTCAGGGAGGTTTTAACATGAGATATTATGTTAATATAATTAATATATTATATAATATAATATATAATATAACATATATGTTAATTATGTTAATAATATCATATTATATATGATATAAATTCTAGAGTCTTATTTCTTCCATTGTCACTTTTTATAATAAATTATTATGAAAGGTGACATGAATAGAATGAATAAACGTGAAAATATGGTTACTTTCCCACCCTCTTGGGTGATGGTTGCACTTTTGATTGTGTTCCATCAGGAATGCTGCCTTTTTAAGCTCGTCTGTGAAGGAGAGAATTTGTTTAGTTCGCTCATCCACCAAAGCAGAAAATTAGATTCCTCTGGAAGACTGATCAGCAGAGCAGAAAGTTAGCACATCTACAGGGGAGTGGGGGTGGTACTGAGATAGGAAGTCGTGCTGTGTCATATGTTGGTGAAAATATCTGAGAAGTGAAAACATAAAAATCATCTATCAATATCTTTATGAAATAAATGTAATGTAAATAAAATATTTTACTGAAATAACCTGAAACAAATCCAATGAAAATTAAATCTGCTTATAGAAGTAGGTAGAAAAGAAAAGAGAGTGAAATACATGGAAACTGAAAACTACTAGGGAAGATACTAAATAATAAAACATGTGAGGAACAGCATTTGCGTTAGTTTTCTATTGCTGTCTTACAAATTACCACAAATGGTGCCTTAAGACAAAACATTGATTATCTCGCAGTTTCTGCGGGTGAAGAGTCTGGGCATGATTTTGCTCAGTCTTTTGTTTAGGGTCTCATAAGACTGCAACCGAGATGTAAGTGTTTCTTCTGGAGTAGGCAAGGATCTGCTTCCAAGCTCACTCGGATTGTTGGGGGAATTAATTTCCTTGTGGCTGTAGGGCTGAGGGCAGTGGCTTTTTGCTGGCTATCAGCTGCAGACTGCCCTCTGTAACTAGAAGCCACCCTCAGCAATTAGAGACCACTTGTGGTTCCTTGCTATGTGGCCTTCTTCCTAGGCACTCTCATGACAAAGTAGATTGCTTCTACAAAGCTGACAAGGGAGAAAGTCTGTACAGTGAATCTGCTACCAGTATAGAATCTTGTATAATGTAGCATAATCATGGGAGTGCCCTCCCATCACCTTCTCCATATTCTCTTGGTTAGAAGCAAACCACAGATTCCACTCACATTCAAGGGGAGGAGATTATAAAAGGGTATGAGTACCAGAAGTTGGTATGAACTTAGAGGCTTTCCTATACAGCGTTTGAGGATCAAGAGCAATGAGAATTGTCAGATCATATGGTAGATCCATTTTTAATTTTTTGATGAAGCTCCATACTGTTTTCCATCGTAGCTGAACCAATTTACATTCCCACCAACAGTACACAAGGGTTCCCTTATCTCCACCTCCTCATCAGCACTTATCTTTTGTCTTTTTGATGATAGCCATTCTAACAGGTGTGAGGTGATATCTCATTGTGGTTTTTTTTGGCATTTCACTGATGATTAGTGATGTTGAGCATCTTTTCATGGACCTGTTGGACATTTGGATGTCTTCTTTGGAGACATGTCTGTTAAGTTACTCTGCCCATTTATTTTTAATCAGATTTTTTGTTGTTGTTATTGAGTTGTATGAGTTCTTTATATATTTTGGATATTAACCCGTTACCCAATATATGGTTGACAAATGTTTTCTCCCATTCTGTAGGTTGACTTTTCCTTTTATTTTTTTATTTTTGTTTTTTCATTATTTCTTTTGCTATACAGACCTTCTTAGAGAAGATAGTCTAGTCCTCATTTTCAAATGAATGCCTCATCAAGTCCATTTCACAGAAGAGCTGTCTGATGACGTAAGTTCTGAACATTTGAGGATCTTTGCTCTACCTCCTGAAAATGCACACCAATTTCACAAAGAGTCTGACTATTAAAAGAATGCAACATTTAACCAAGGTAGGACAATTCCAGGTGCAAATACGTAGCTCTGAATAGAGCTTTTCATTTAGACTCAATATGGAATATCTAATACAGATGGATGTATTAAAGTTATATACATATTTAATCAGCTTTGGAATATCCAAGAACAGACAATTCCTGGTTCTCAGTTATTCCCAATAAAGTCCTTCACTTTAAAGGGCTTCTTGACTAAACCCCAATGGCAAATGCTATTACCTAGGTGCTGCATCATGTTTTAGCACGTGCCTGGATATCAGGGAGGACTGAATGTAATATAACACGTCTTCACTTCCGTGATGGGTAAGCCGTTATGCAGCCTGCAAGGACCATTTCTATTGTAACTGATCTTATATAGAAACTTTGTTTCAGATCATACTTTTTAGTTCCAGAATTTCTATTTGCTTCTTTTCCAGTTTCTATTTCTCTGTTGATGTTTACTATCTTTTCTCGTACTTATTATAAACATATTTTTCATTACTTCATTGAGCCGAGTTATAAAAAGAAGGTTTTAAAATTCCTGTTAGCTAATCACAGCATCTGTATTACCTGGGAATCAGTCTATATTGATTGAATTTCCTCCTGAGATTGTGTCACATTTTCATGTTTCCTCATTTGAAGAGTAATTTTTTATTGTATCCTGGACATTGTAAATGTTATGTCATAGAGATTTTAGATTCTGAACATTTTTTAACTTTGTTATTGTTATTTCAGAAAACTATTACCTTTGTTGGATTCAAAGTGTAAACTTTGCCAGCTAAGTTGTAATTGTAAAATCAAGATTAAGAATCTTAATTCTTTCTACTTAGCTGAGATGCTTGGATTCTGTCCTATGCTTCCACCTTTAGGGCATCATCTGGATATCTGGGTAGAGTTTACACACACAAAAAATGGACATTTCTCTGGCTTTCACTTTTCCTGTGCTCTTCTCCATTTACATTGGCTGTGGTTTCCCAAAACTCTGTCCACTGTTTCTTTAGGACACAAAGACTATGGGCTTTATATCAGAACTCTATATAAGCCCATATCAGGATTGGAAGATCTATGAACAGAACTAGCAATTAAAGGATGTAATTCAGAGTTCCAGGGTCTTTTAGTGCTTGGTCACTGCCTTTTCTAGATTTATTCAGTGGCTTAAACATGACTATACTGTCCTCGTTTTTTTCTGCATGAGATCATAATCTCCAAATAAAGAATAGTGCTAACAGTCTATAACTGCCAAATGGGAAGTTCCCTTAATATTTTAGTGACATTCCTTTGAAATTGTCTAATCTGCACTTTCCGGTCAATTTCACTCCTCTTAGCCTATGTTCCTGATAGAATTTCTTCAATGAGTACCAAAATTTATTTTTTCTAAAAAAAAAAAGCTTAATAATTACAAATTGCTTTTGATCCAGGGGAAACTAAAAATTGTCAAACATTAGAAAATTTCCTTAGAAATATAGACACATATCAATGTGGTGCAAAACAGAAATTTAACTATTTTCATATATATCTATATTTTTAAATGGAGGTCATTAAGACTTCTTGAATAAATCATTATTTTATTTTGAATAAGTCATCCTGATTTTTTTCAATGCGTGTTCATCTCTTGGATACCTAGCAAGCGTTGCTTTCATAGCAGCAGCATGACCATAATGTCCATCCACATACAATGTTAAGATATTAATAATTTGGAAATACCAAGGAATAACACTGAGATATTTAAAATGATTTAAATTCTCCCTAAAAGAAAATTAATTTTAAAATATGAATAAATCACTTCCATTGTTATTTCAATGATGTTTCTAAAATTTTATTGTAAGGCAACGGGTTAACGAATCATTAATAAGCATTCTTTCTTCTTATTAGCAAATATGTATTGGGGACTCTTTAATAGATACCTCTTTATGGAGATCTTTCATAGTTACCAAGTTGACACACTGGAAGGAGCTGGCTAAAGATTCAAAAATGCTCTCCTGCACTTGGAGAAACAGACCAGAGGATGCAGACACTATGTCTGCAGTGGGAGTTTCTGGCCTGCTGTGTTCTCTCTTGCAGAAGGGCACTCGTTTCCTCTCAAAAGAGATTCTGTCCCCAGTACTCAGGTGCACTTCACACCGCAGACGATAGTCTGAAGGATGTTTAATGATATTGCATTTGCAAGAATTCTTGATCTAGTAAGACTGCTTGTCTTGGAACCCACTAGTCTGTACCACTCACATAGTTCTATACGGGACTATGCTAGTTAACAAGGATGTTACTTAACTGTATTCAGAATAATTGAAAATAATTGAAGATATTTCAGGAATTCATACTTATGCTGATGCCATGGTATCACGTCAGTAATTAGCTGGTGACCTGACCTTAAGTGTCGATGCAGGCGATGATAAGTTAGCAGCTCTTCCGGTTAGTGTCTTCGTTTGAGGAGAATTAGATGAAACACACGGGAGTGTGTTTACAGCCATCATTTCACAAACGAGTTTGTAAAAGCTAAGCAACAAAGAAAATAATAAATAAGTGAATGTCATTCCTATTACTCTTTAAATGGCCAAGATACCTCTACTGCAAATGATCAGTGCACATAATTGAGTTGCCTTAGTATTTATGTCTAATCAATCCTTGCAATTGAAACCATTCTTTGAAAAGTAAATATTTTAGGATTAAAAAGAAAGAAAAAATCTTCTGTAAGTTTTGAAATACAGAGTTGGTTATTGACGAAAATGCTCATTAACTGTATATAGCAACCTGACAAATATTCTGTGGATAATAAATAAATTTCTCAATATGTCAAATAATGTGGACTGTTAGACACAGCAGACTAGCATGAGCTCTGACGATCCCGTATATTGTGTGATGTAGGAGATGAGGTGCATTAACCTGGCAGTGACTGTGGAACTGCACGTCACAGTGGAATCTTTCTAGGGGAGTAAATTTTATTCATTCATTGTGTCATCATGAAATATCTTAAGCTTTTTACTTTGGTTATATATATTTTATTTCTCATAGATTTTTTTTTAAAGGTAACTGGCTACAGGAATTCGTTTGTTTAAAATTATCATTGGTAGTTTTCTTTCTAGAAAGAAACATATACCTTGGCCGATTTTTTTCATTAGAAAATTGTGAAAACCATATACACACATAAACATATGTACACACAGACACATACATCACACACCTATAAACACACACGTGTGTGTATATACGTATTTATCACATATATTTATATACAGATATTCCATAATCCCAGTTTCCATATAAAACTAATAATATTTTGATAATTGTTCTTTCATACTTATTTCTGTACATAATATGTATGGATTCTTTTGATTTTTTAAATGACAATTTTTTTAGAGTGGTTTATGTTCACAGTGAAATTGAGGGGAAGGTACAGAGATTTCCCATATACCATCTGCTCTCATGTGTGCATAGCCTCCCCCATTATCAACATCCCCACCAGAGTGGTACATTTGTTATAACTGATAAACCTACACTGGTACACCACAATCACCCAAAGTCCATAGTTTACATTAGGGTTCACTCTTGGTGTTGTATATCTTATGAGTTTGGACAAATGTATAATGACATGTATCCATAATGATAGTATCATACAGAGTATTTTCACTGCCCTAGCAGTTCTCTGTGCTCTACCTGTTCATCCCTCCCATAATGAAACCTTTTATAATGTCATTCGCCTCTTGTCCAAGCCAGACAAATTTAAGCAAAGGGAGCTTTGGGCCATTGACTGAATTTACTTTATTTTAAAATAGGAGTAGTAAAATTTTAAATATTGTTTGATACTCTGTCATGATGGTTATGGAAGTAAATTATTCATACATATTTTCAGATTACTTAGAAAAAGATATTTTCCTCAATTTTAAGACTGACTTCTATCTAAGTAGCAAATTATTTCTTATTCATTTTGCTAAGTATATTCTATAAAGATTTTAAAACATAATATAAAATGACATGCTTACAACAAATGGAATTTTCTTATGTACATTTTCCTACCCATCTGATAAGGACGTAAAACAGATAAATGCTGCTACAAACAAAAAGATACATGTTACAAGAAATACATAATGTCAAAATTTTAACTTAAACATACTACTAGATTTATTGAAGTGTGAATTGAATCAGCTGAAATTCTCTCTGAGAAGCCAACTACAAGCTAAAATGAACTTTTAACTTATGACATGGGAATTTAAATGATTTCAGAAAGAAGCATAATCCCATATGTTTTACCTTATATTTTATTCAGATTTTAACCAGAGAGTTTTAAGAGTTCATTAAATTATCAGAAAATGGGCATTAAATGTGAAACAAATTACAATTTAAGATGGAAATTTTCTGAGATCTGTATATCTTACTGTGTAAAAGACAGATACTGTTGTTAAAAATTATTGTGAGGAAGAGTAACTTGGAATCAGTATAGTTTTGCTTAACAAAGGAAGACTCAAGCTTTTACATCTGCCGCAACTTTGGCGTGCAGTTTAACAAAGATAAATGATACTGTGAATAAGAAGAGGCGTTTCTTACCACTTCACACTTCAGCACCCTCAACTTTTTCCACTTATTTTGCTTTATTAATTTTAAAGAAGACAGCACTTACAAGCCCTATTGCTGCTTTGCTAGGCATAGCTGCAGAAATATACAAGTATCTGGGATTTGAGGGAAAAAAACTATTGAAAAAGAGAGATAATAAGAACTAATTTGTTAAATTACCAGTATTTTGCCTTATAATTTAAATTATGAAAAATAAAAAATATTTTTGCATATATTGTGACTACATATGTATGTACATATATTTTTATGTGTGTTTATATGTATATATATGCATATAGAACAAAAGTTAGCATTGTGTATACGGATTATTTTCATTGGAATAGATAAGAGGGGTCAAATAATTTTGTATGTTATATGTTTTCTATTGCTAATTTTTTTCCTGAATTCTGTGGATTTTCTTATTAATTTATGGAACAATTTAATACAAACTGATTTGCCTTTCTTATTTGGGAGTCAAAATGAAATGCTTAGCATTTGGCTTATATTAATTTATGTTGAGCCAACAGAAAGATATTTAGGGAAACAAAACATTACTGAATTAGAACCATTGGTATAGCAAACGCAAGTTTTAATTTTTTTCTGGTTTGTGATATAACAATAGATACACTCTAGAATTTGGAATTTGATGCATGTATTACCCATTAAAAATCAATTTAAAAAATAAATTTAGTCCAGGGCAGATATATGGTGTGGAAATGGTCAAGGGTGGCTTTACATTTTTTTAGATATGTTAATATAAAACAAATATTTTAACAAAATATAGCCATATTATGTTAGAATAATGGTGTTTAAGGGGCTATAAAGGTAAGAAAGAGAGTAAAGTCCATTTGGGTTTTGACGCCATGTCTGGAGGACACGTAGCATTTTGTTTGAGTCTCAGATCTTAACTTGCTGCTTGTGCACTTTCAATTTGTTTCAAAATATGATTTACAGGCTCTGTGTTTATAGAGCTAGGATAAATATGCAAATAGCATCCACTCAAACATTCGTGTATAGTTATAGTCATGTAGCATTGTCTGTTGCATTATTTGGGGAGTGGCGTGTCTTAAATCCATTTCAAGTCAATACAACCTATGTCACAGAAAACTGTATAGGCAAACTTTTTGTAAAGTGCAGAACAGCATTCAGATATAGAAATGATATAAATGTTAATGAATATTGATGATGTTTTCTAAGAAATATTTTAAACATATAGAAATTTCTACTTAATATCATATCTAAACCATAAACATCAATTAAAAATTAAATGGTAATTTCTGCCACAATGAATGATTAATCTAATTTACGACTGACGGAACTTAATAAATCAACAAAAAAAACTATTCGATTGTATTATATAGCCATGGATTCATAAGAATTTTTTCTTGAAACATGGAAGAACTTTGGTGGCTAGATATACTGTGTAACAATAGCTTTTAGCTATAATTATTGTGGACTTTGTTGGTCATTATGCTTACTTATTGAACAGAAAAACATGACTTTGTGAAAAAAAAGAACCAAGGTGTACATATGCACAAGCACAGAAAAATTTAAATGGTAATATTTGTATAAAACAAGATAAAATTTTAAAATTCCACACCCATTATATTAGCATAACTATAGAGATGCTAGTTTTTCTACTTAATATATTAGTTTAATCATTGCAAAAAAAAGTATGAATTGAGACCAATATTGTAAAGCTCACGTGGAACAGAGCTGAAACTTGACTTCAGCTGTTCTTACAAATGATTGAGCGCTCTTTCTGCTCTACGAAATTTCATGGTTCTTCCTTTTAAATCAATAGTTCAAAATGTCTAGGGACCATGTTACTGAAAGAAGTGGTTGATGCTGAAAATAGTCCTCATTTGTTGATTTGCCAATCAATGAAATATCCTTTGAGGTAGGTGAATAGGCCAATTTATTCCTGATAGTCAACATCTCATTTACGAGATTTTTTTGTGTTCTATTCACTCCAGTTGGAAGCACAAAGCAATTTCTATTTTCTAGTGCTCCATGAGCCTAAGAAAAGTCTATATTTCCATTCTAGTATTTGAAACTATAGTAGAGATTTTCAATGACATTCAAATAAATAATGAATAGGTACATGAAATATTTAGTTATTTCTAATGGGTTTAAACAAATGTTCAAATTTCAGAGAGAATGTAGAAGCAAACTGTTTTACATATGGAAAATTATAAAGCTTAATTTCTAAGGTATAATGAAAGAACCCTAACTACAGAATAATGATTATAAATAAACATAACATTTAAGTAATAAGGTAACCCATTACAAGTTTTTTAGCAGACAGAATTAATTTGCAAAAGTATCACTTTTCCTTTTAATGTACAGTAACGTAGAGTCATAAGTTTATTAAGATACAGATTGAGAACCAGAATATCTCATGTAAGAAGCAGAATAAATATCAATTCTTTGTTTTAAAATAATTACTACTATTAATAGTGTAATTATTCATAAGTCTGCAAAGGTAGCACATTTTAATGTACTTATTTACAAAGAAAGCTTCCCCAGCCACAAGACTACTTTTCTTTAATCAGAAAAAATAATTCCAACACAAGATAAATTTTGAAAAACTGCCAAAACACAAATGCCTAAAATATATTTTAAAAATTTGTATCCTGTCTCCCTACAAATCAAATATATTCCCTTAAAGAAAAATTCTATTTCCACAAAATTAATGGTCATTCATTTAGCCTTATTTAATGCAATAAAGGAAAAAAATTAAATGAAAAATATTTTAGATGAATAATTTTGGACCCAAATAAAATAATTAATTAATGTCTTTCTGTCTGTTTATCTGTCTCTGTCTGTCTCTGGGTGTCTCTCTGTCTTTCTCTGGCTCTCACTGTACGTCCTTCTTTCTCTCTCACACACACGCACACCCACACACACACACACACACGCACACGCCATAAAGACAGTATACCCATATAAACTACAACCCTTGCTTAAGATTAACTTCCTAGGAAAACAGTTCTCAATGAACTTTAACAACTTAGTCATGATTTAGCTGTGGAGATATTACTTTTTAATAATAGTGAAAACTGGAAATAATTTAAGAATACAAAATAGGATTGGTTGAATAAATTTTACTGTTTAGTAAACAAACATTTAAACAACATTGTGCATGTATTTATAAGCATGGACATATTCATGGTATCATGTTTAATAGAGAAGTCTTACCACAGGGTGAAATGCAAGGAATGGCCAATTTCGCATAAACATGTGAACACATATAGATATTTATGACAAATTTCACTTATAATTGAGAGATGTTAAGACTGTGGTAAGGTCACATGTAAACTTTTTTTCGTTACTATCTTTTGTAACTCTTCCAGTAGCAACTTTATTATATCTAACCAAATATATGTAGTATTAATCATTTATTACTATAAAGATATAGAATAATTAAATTCTTGAAAGAAATTCGTAACTAAAACTGAAATATTCTAGTTAGAAAGTGAAAATGCATTACAATAATCAATGATTGCTTGAACAAAAATCTGGTAACAATATTTGCTATGTGACAATATTTATAAATCAAAATTAAGTGACATTTTTTATCATATTCTCATATATGGTAGCAGTACTAAGATTCATCCTCAAAGAGAACTTTCGATTTATCTATGTCCGTTATTTCTTAGAATATTTTTGTGGATTTTACTACATTTAAAAGTTCACATACTACTTTTTGTAGTGTGATGTTTATGAAGGTATTTTGATGTACATTTTCTTATATCCTAAAAACATTTATATTTTTCCGTGTTTGTTCAATGTTCTAACTTACCAAAGGAGAAAATTATGAAAAGCCTGAGGAAGGAGATAAAGCTAAATTTAAAGTAGTAACATGAATCTGATACTTCAATAAATGGTATTTGCCAAAATGTACCATTTGTTTAAAATAACATTTTCCAGGTGATTTGCTTGCTATTTTATTGAAACCTCAGTCTAAGAGAAATACTGAAATGTGTGCATGCACAGAGACATGTAGAAGTGTGTCTCGTAATTTGGAGGACACCCAAACTGTTCAAAGGTTGGGCTATATAGAGGAAAATATTTACACCAAGTTTCAAGTAATTTTCCTTGTTCTATGATTCTAGATGATCTTTTATTATTGAATAAAGTAAGTCTGTGATATATGTGTGTGGAAGGGGTTAACTGCTTCCACCACAACCAGCTTTTTTTTTTTGCTGAGGAAGATTCACCCTGAGCTAACATCTGTGCCAATCTTTCTCTACGTTATACGTGCGTGGGACACCTCCACAGCGTAACGGTGAGTGGAGCAGGTCCGTGCCTGAGATCCGAACCCGCGAACCCGGGCTGCCTAAGCAGAGCGCAGGGAACTTGAACCACTCAGCCACAGGCCCGGGCCCACCAGCTTTTTCTTTTAAAACCACTTTATCGCGATTATGATTGACATATCAAAATCTGTATGTATTTAATGTATACAACTTGATGAGTTTGAAGATAAGTATACACATGTGAAGGCATCGTCACAGTCTATGCCACAAATGTATAATTCCTAAGTTTTTCTTTTTTAGTTGTATAATTTGTGAAAAATTGAACAACTTTCAAAGAAAATGATGCAGCCTGGATCATCCTTCTCGTTGGCAGTTAATTATTATTAGCACTTTACTTGGTAGTGTGTAGACATATACTCTTGTCTTTGAATTATTTAAATCTTTATTGATTTATATTGTATGACTTTTTTACTCATTATTTTGTATTAAATTTTACTTTAAATTTGTATTAATTATTCATCCAATTTTTCTCACACACTCACTCCTTAGCAAGAAATACTAAAAATGTATATTGGTATGTATCTGTCCTTAAAGTTGTCTTATTCTTGTGGAAGATCTTGACTTCCTAAAGAATACTATTACAGTCGTCCCTTGGTATCCACGGGGCATTGGTTCCAGGACCCCGATGGATGCCAACATCCCCAGAGGCTCAAGTCCCTCATGTAACAGGCACAGTATTTGCACATAACCTACGCGCATCCTCCCGTATACTTTAAATCATCTCTAGATTATAGTACCTAATACAATGTAAACGCTATGTAAACAGTTGTTAGACAGTATCGTTTAGGGAATAATGACAAGAAAAAAAGTCTGTACATATTCAGTACAGACACAAGCGTCATAGGCCTTTCCCTTCGCAGGTGGCTGTATCTGTGGATGTGCAACCCACGGATATGGAAAGCTGACTGTATGCATAACTGCGACCTAATTTATTTGTCTGTAGCATTTCACTGGATACAATGTACAGATTAATTTCAGATAGAACTAAATTCTTTAAACAATTTATAGTACATATTATTTGCATCTTTGTCACTCAAGGCAATTATAATTTGAAAAAGCAAATTAATATGATGTTACCTCCAGGCTCCTTTAGGGTGTAAACTTTATCATTTCTATAACTTCAGTACTAAGGTGTTGGCAAAGGTTGATAAAAGTATGTAGCAATTTAGGGGAAATTTTCTATTCATTTTTCAGGAAATCAGTTCATGTAACTTCCAAAAATGCTGGAATATTTTAAGTTAGAGTAAGTCTTACCATAATATGAGCTATACTTAGTCTGCCGTTGACCTCTGTAATCACACCACTCTCTCTTCCTCTTGGGGTTTCCATAATTGATTTCCTAGAGGAGAGAGGGTCCCATACCGTAGGCAAAAGCCATGCACAAGGATCTCACCCAAAGAAACTGCCTTCTCTGGGGAAGAATTGTCCCTGTTACAGCCCTGCTCCCCTGCTCCCTCCAGGCATGATTAATTGGGTGAACACTTAAAAAATAGTTAACTGATAACTGAATTTTTTTTTTTAGGGATGATAAAAAGTGAGAGTGAGGTTTTTCACAGCCAAGAACATGTAATGAATAAAAATATAATTTTTTGCCTCAAGGTATTCACTCAATTTTTTCTCATTTTTCTAACCTGTTTACATTAACATGACCAACCCATATATTTAATATTAAGTATATGTTAACATTTAGTATATCTTGGACATGTTTTCCAAGATGTAAACTGCAGTTCTATCTCAGATAGATAATGACGAAGCTTTTATCTAGCAGACCATTTTTAAAACAGCCTCATCTTTGAGGCCCATGGGATGATTCAAGGTGGCGCGTGCTGCTTGTCGGTGCCCTCGGAGGGCATGGGTGTCTGAAATTCCTAAAGGGCCTTCGCAGTAACAGATTCAACAATTTTTAAATAATACTCAAAAATGTACTCTTTTTGCCTATTGTGAAGTAGGATGCTTTGTATAATAGCATAAAAAATTGGCATATATTTTATGATGTGATCTCTCAGAAAAGTTCAGATTGTCAAATATATTTGTAGAATAAAGAGGTAAATAATTTCAATGCCTTAATAGAGATAGGATAATTAATAATAATATTTCTGGTGCTTTTATTGTTCTTTAATGGCAAATATTAATAAAATGACACCATCAGTTATCATAAATATAAAGAAAATCCCTCTATTTCTCATTTATAATAATTAATGTTTATTTACCTGTTTTGAAATATAGCCATCATAAGGCCAAGGTAAAACATCTATATTTCAAAAAGTCCCTTTTGGGTTCGAGAAAACCAAAGAAATCAATGAAGAGAAAAATGAAAATAATACATGATTAACATGTTTTCCATTAGTTGAAAAAACAGAAACTACAATTTTTCTTTCTGCTATTGCTGAGGCTGTGATTTAGTCTCAATACAATTCATTACTAAAATTTAAAATAAATTGTGTGGCTAAACACAGAATTAGTGCTTATTGAATTTGGCTTCTTAATTTGTATTTTACATCATTTTCCAATTTTCTCCATAATTCTCTTCTTCTCATTCATCATGTGGTAACTATTTTACTTGAGATTTTTGCCTGTACATAAACCACTCTTCAGACCTGAGGTGTGGGTTCTATGTCTTCACCCCTCCCCTTCCCACATATTGACCTTCTCTCCTTCCTGTGTTCCCTCTCTCTGATGATGGAAGCATCTTTTCGCTACAGTTACCCCGTGTGTTTCAGAGAACAGGGGAAGCTGCTATACCAAGAGCCCCTGGCTTAGAGAAGACGCAATGTATTTCACTCTCACGTGGAAGGCAGGAGGTGGGTGGTCCAGGCTAGCAGGGAAGCTCTGCTCCACATGACCCTCCAAGCTGGATTGGGAGGGTTTTCTTCCTTGGCATGGCTGAGCAGAAATCACCACCATGTTGGCTGTTTAGTCCACAGGAAGAAAGAAAGAGTGAAAGCCCAGAGCAGGCAATTCCCTTTTAAGCAACAGACCAAGGAAGGTGAAGAATCATTTCCCCTCATGCTCTGTTTATTAGATCTTAGTCAAATGGCCGTACAAAGCTATGTACAAGAAAGCCAGGTGGCCACTGCCCAGCCCATTCACTGTTAACATAGATAAAGGGAATAACAGTTTGAGGGGACATTAGCAATCTGCAATATTAAATTATAAAATTGTGAGTAATATAATATTGATTCTCTTTCTTATATAAACATTGGATAAGCCATTTAAATTTCTTCTATGTACAGTTGGATATTTCTCATCTTTTGTAATTCTCTGGACTTCTTTAACGATCATCAGGATATTGTAATCATTTTCTAACCTGCTTGAATACTTAGGGCTGGTGAATTTTTCTGCAGAATAACTTTGGAGTGTATTGACTATTTTAAGAAGTATTTCAAAATCCTCAGCAAACCTTCACCTATCTAAAATGATTAAATTATTGGTGCCAGTCTAATCCTTCCACAATTTGGCACCACCAAATTTCACAGTTTTATCTTATATTATAGCCAATCCATACCCTATTGTCTACAGCCAGTCCATACCCTAACCTAGACATGTACAGCCAGTCCATACCCTAACCTAGACATGTACAGCCAGTCCATAGCCTAACCTAGACATGTACAGCCAGTCCATACCCTAACCTAGACATGTACAGCCAGTCCATACCCTATATGTCCACAGCCTGTCTATATCCTATATGTCTACAGCCAGTCCATACCCCATATGTCCAGAGCCTGTCTATATCCTATATGTCTACAGCCAGTCCATACCCTATATGTCCAGAGCCTGTCTATATCCTATATGTCTACAGCCAGTCCATACCCTGTATGTCCAGAGCCTGTCTATATCCTATATGTCTACAGCCAGTCCATACCCTGGATGTCCAGAGCCTGTCTATATCCTATATGTCTACAGCCAGTCCATACCCTATATGTCCAGAGCCTGTCTATATCCTATATGTCTACAGCCAGTCCATACCCTACATGTCCAGAGCCTGTCTATATCCTATATGTCTCCAGCCTGTCCATACCCTATATGTCCAGAGCCTGTCTATATCCTATATGTCTCCAGCCAGTCCATACCCTATATGTCCAGTGCCTGTCTATATCCTATATGTCTACAGCCAGTCCATACCCTAACCTAGACATGTACAGCCAGTCCATACCCTATATGTCCAGAGCCTGTCTATATCCTATATGTCTCCAGCCTGTCCATACCCTATATGTCCAGAGCCTGTCTATATCCTATATGTCTACAGCCAGTCCATACCCTAACCTAGACATGTACAGCCAGTCCATACCCTATATGTCCAGAGCCTATCTATATCCTATATGTCTACAGCCAGTCCATACCCTATATGTCCAGAGCCTGTCTATATCCTATATGTCTCCAGCCTGTCCATACCCTATATGTCCAGAGCCTGTCTATATCCTATATGTCTACAGCCAGTCCATACCCTATATGTCCAGAGCCTGTCTATATCCTATATGTCTCCAGCCAGTCCATACCCTATATGTCCAGAGCCTGTCTATATCCTATATGTCTCCAGCCAGTCCATACCCTATATGTCCAGAGCCTGTCTATATCCTATATGTCTCCAGCCAGTCCATACCCTATATGTCCAGAGCCTGTCTATATCCTATATGTCTCCAGCCAGTCCATACCCTATATGTCCAGAGCCTGTCTATATCCTATATGTCTCCAGCCAGTCCATACCCTATATGTCCAGAGCCTGTCTATATCCTATATGTCTCCAGCCTGTCCATACCCTATATGTCCAGAGCCTGTCTATATCCTATATGTCTACAGCCAGTCCGTACCCTGTATGTCCAGAGCCTGTCTATATCCTATATGTCTACAGCCAGTCCATACCCTATATGTCCAGAGCCTGTCTATATCCTATATGTCTCCAGCCTGTCCATACCCTATATGTCCAGAGCCTGTCTATATCCTATATGTCTACAGCCAGTCCATACCCTAACCTAGACATGTACAGCCAGTCCATACCCTATATGTCCAGAGCCTATCTATATCCTATATGTCTACAGCCAGTCCATACCCTATATGTCCAGAGCCTGTCTATATCCTATATGACTCCAGCCTGTCCATACCCTATATGTCCAGAGCCTGTCTATATCCTATATGTCTACAGCCAGTCCATACCCTATATGTCCAGAGCCTGTCTATATCCTATATGTCTCCAGCCAGTCCATACCCTATATGTCCAGAGCCTGTCTATATCCTATATGTCTACAGCCAGTCCATACCCTATATGTCCAGAGCCTGTCTATATCCTATATGTCTCCAGCCTGTCCATACCCTATATGTCCAGAGCCTGTCTATATCCTATATGTCTCCAGCCTGTCCATACCCTATATGTCCAGAGCCTGTCTATATCCTATATGTCTACAGCCTGTCCATACTCTGTATGTCCAGAGCCTGTCTATATCCTATATGTCTCCAGCCAGTCCATACCCTATATGTCCAGAGCCTGTCTATATCCTATATGTCTACAGCCAGTCCATACCCTAACCTAGACATGTACAGCCAGTCCATACCCTATATGTCCAGAGCCTGTCTATATCCTATATGTCTCCAGCCAGTCCATACCCTATATGTCCAGAGCCTGTCTATATCCTATATGTCTACAGCCTGTCCATACTCTGTATGTCTACCTTTATGGTTTTGCTACTACTTGTCTCTTTGCTTAGAGTGTTTACTTCTACTTTTATTGAAATATTTCCAAACCTATAAAGCCTGGAACAAATGTTACTTTTTATTTGTCATCTTTCTTCCCCCTAAATAAGAATTAATCTCTACTTTCTGAAGCTCCATAGTATTGCTATTTATTTCACTGATTTTCCCTATCCCATGATAAAATAATTGATACAGGGATATAACAGAGCACAGTAACTTCCATTTAAGAGAGAATTTTTAAAAATTCTTCAAAATTTGCTTCTGGATAGCATGGAGTAATTTGCTGCAGATCAATATTCCTCTCAGTAACAACAGAAAAACTAGAAAAAAAAAAAGTAAAGACATCAGAAATAAAGAGGATGGGGGGAGTTAAGTTTCTGGAGACATAGACCCATGGAGTAGTGAGCTGAGAATCTGCAGACACATTTTCTTGGAGATATTTGCTGATCTTTGTTCTTGTCAAGAAACTTAAGGGCCGGTCCCATGGCCTACTGTTAAGTTCAGTGCGCTTCACTTCAGCGGCCGGGGTTAGGTTTGCGGGCATGGACCTACACCACTTGTCGATGGCCATGCTGTGGTCGTGATCCACATACTAAATGCAGGAAGATTGGCACAGGTGTTAGCTCTGGGTGAATCTTCCTCAAGCAAACAAACAAACAAACAAAAAACTTAAAATATGGACTTACCTGGAAAGAGTAGAACTATGGTGGGGGGTCAAAATATTTAGGGCTTTTGTTGATCTCATGAGCTAGAGACAGAAGTAAATGAAACAGAGGCTTCCAAAATACAGTGTTACATATCCTTCTTAAGACATTTGCCAAATTCTGAAGTCATGAGATACGAACTTTCACTTAAAACTTCTAAAAGTAGAATGGAGTTTTCTGAATTCTGACTGTATTGAGGAGACAAAGATGTAGGTTCAGGACTATACAAAGAGGTGGGGTCTTGCAGAACACATAAAACTCCCACCTAAAACCTCTGGAGGTCTAGGCATTAGGAAGAAGACAAACCAGAGGGACACTGAGACTTTCAAAACTGCAATTCAAAAATCAACCCAGCAAAATCCTGTGGCTGAATTGACCCTGATTTGTCCATCTTGCAGAGGAAAGAGTGAACTGTCTTTGATTGATATTAATACAGCCCTTAGCCTCTGTAATAAATGATATTTTGGTGTCACACCATCCCTAACAAACTGATACCCACATCCCTAGCTGCTGATAGGATTATTTGCTATTGGTTAACAGAAATCCCACTTTCCCAAAGAATTTTCCCTTGGCTAATGAAAGATTCCCTTTCTAAGAAATTATATCCCCTTCCCAGAGGGTCAAAATGTAGCCCATGATTGTCTTATTCAAGGGTACAAGCGCATGCTTGTTTCCTCAAGTGGGTCCAACACTGTGGTATAAGGTGTACTCCTAAGACCTCCCCTGTGGATCAAGAAAAGATCAGACATCACTGGAAGCCACATATTTGCTCAACTCTTCCTTTCCTTATCCTACTTCATTGCATTTGTTATGGTATTTTCTTGACAAGCTTTCTGTTTCAGTCTTTATTTCTAGAGAACCCATCCTAAGAGAGACTCTAAAATTATTTTTACACAGTATTCTGGATTTTATTAAAAATCACCAAGAATGCAAAGCATAGTATGATACAAACCAAAAACTGAGAGCAAAAACAGGCAATAAATGTGATCCACATATTGAAGTTAGTAGAAAAGAACTTAAAATAAATATAATTGTGTGTTAAAAAATAGTATAGAAATGGGAGAAAAGAAATGATGTATGGAGTGTTTCATCAAAGAACTAGAATCTACTAAAAAAATCAAAGATAACTTTTAGAATTGTAATTAACAAAAGATTTAAAGAGCAGAAGACAGAATTATTCAACTGGAAGAAAGGTCAAGGGAAAATATGCAAAATGAAGCACTGTGTTATGGGTTGAATTGTGATCTTCCAAAAAAGATGTGTTGAAGCCCTAAGCCCCAGTACCTCAGAATGTGACTTTATTTGAAAATAGGATCATTGCAGATATAGTTGGTTAAGATGAGGTCATATAAGAGTAGAGTGGGCCCTTAATCCAATATGTTGTTGCTAGTGTCGTCAAGTCTATTTCAACTCCTGGTGACCCTGTGTACGGCAGGGTGGTATCCTGCCTAGTATTTTTGTCCCTTTTTCTCACCTTCTGGCACTATATCAAACAATGCTTCACTGATATTCATAGAGTTTTCATGGCCAATTATTTCAAATGTTGGTGGCCAAGTCCATCTTCCTACTCTGTCTTAGTCTGGAAGCTCTGCTGAAACCTGCCTACCATGAGTGACCCTAATGTATTTGAAATATTGGTGGCATAGCTTTCAGCATCACAGCAACACGCAGCTGCCACAGTATGACAACTGACAGATGGGTGGTGTGCTTCCCTGAGCAAGTAACAAACCCAGGCTGTGGTGAGAGGGCCAAATCTTAAGCACTGGACCACCAGTGCTGGCTAGTCCAATACGACTGGTGTCCACATAAGAAGAGAAGAGAGACACAGAGAGAAGACAGCCATGTGAAGACACAGAGATACAAGAAGAACGCTGTGTGAGGATGGTGCAGAGCTTGGAGGAATAAATCTACAAGCCAAAGATTGCTAGCTGTCACCAGAAACTAGGAGATAGGAATAGAACAGATTTTCCCTCAGAACTCTCAGAAGGAATCAACCTGGCTGACAACTTGATTTCAGCCTTCTAGCTTTCAGAACTGTGATAAAATAATTTTCTGTTGTTTTAAGCTACCTAGTTTGTGGTAGTTTGTTACTGCAACCGTAGGAAACTAATACACATGGAGTTTTTTTTTTTAAGAGAAAATAAATAAAAGAGAATAAAAGACTGGGAATACGGTAAAATAATCAAACACACACATATCTGGAATTCCAAGAGCAGATGAGAGAGGATGGGACATAAGTGAAATCTGAAGGGATAGTGGTTGAGAATTTTCAAAAACTGATGTAAGACGTAAACTAGCAACTCACAAATTCAAGTGTTGTGCACACTCCAAGTGGTATAAATTTGGATGAAATAACATCAGGAGAAAACTTTTGGAAATACAAACAAGCAATAAGTCTTAAATGCAGAAAGAGAGAAAAAAAGTGTACATTAAAAGAAATGGTGAAAGCCAAAAGACAATAACAAGACAACTCTAAAATTATGAAAAGAATAAATGCCGCCTGAACAACCAAGGGATCAAATGAAAAATCAAAGAGGATATAAAAAAGTTTCTTGACATAAACAAAAATAGAAATACAACATACCAGAACTTAAGGGATGAAGGAAAAGCAGCTCTAAGAGGAAAGTTCACAGCAATAAATGTCTACGTTAAGAAGTAAGACAGATCTCAAATAAACAACCCAGCTCTATGTCTTAAGGAATTAGAAAAAGCAAAATAAACTGAGATCAATGTTAACAGAAGAAAGGAAATAATAAAGATTAGAGTAGAAATAAATGAAATAGAGAATAGAAAAACAATAGAAAGGGTTAACCAAACTAGGAGTTGATTCTTTGAAAAGATAAACAAAATTGACAAGCCCTTAGCTAGACTACCAAAGAAAAAAGAGAAAGGACCCAAATGAACAAAATTATAAATATAATGGAGAAATTATAACTGAAAGCACAGAAATACAAAGGATCATAAGAGGCTACTGTGAACAACTACAAGCCAACAAACTCGACAACCTAGAAGAAATGGAAAAAGTTCTTAGAAACATACTAGCACAGCTGAAGCAGGGAAAAGTAGAAAATCTGACTAAATCAATTACTAGTAAGAAGATTGAATCAGTAGTCAAAAATCACCCAAAGAAGAAAAGCCCAGGACCTTGTGGCTTCACTGGTCATAATTTTACCAAAAATTTAAAGAATAATTAACACCTATCCTTCTCAAACTCTTCCAAAAAATCAAAACGGAGAGAACACTCCCAAACTCATTTTATGAGGCCAGCATTATCCTGATACCAAAACCAGAAAAGGACACTACTAGGAAAACTACAGGCCAATATCCCTGCTGAACATAGATGGAAAAAGTCTCAATAAAACGCTTGCAAACTGAATTCAGCAGCACATTAAAAGGATCACTCACCATGATCAAATGGGATTTATCCCTGGGATGCAAGGATCATTTAATATCCGCAAATCAATCAATGTGATACAACACATTAAAAGATTGAAAGAAAAAAATCATACGATCATCTCAACAGCTGCAGAAAAAGCACTTGACAAAACTCATCATCCATTCATAATAAAAACTCTTAACAAATTAAGATAGAAGGAACATATCTCAATATAATAAAGGCCGTATATGACCAGCCCACAACTAACATCATTCTCAAAGGTGAAAGGTTGAAAGCTTTTCCTCTAAGATCAGGAATAAGACAAGAGTGCCCACTCTCACCACTCCTATTCAACGTAGTTCTGGAAATCATAGCCAGAGCAATCAGGCTGAAAAGTGAAATAAAAGACATCCAAGTAGGAAAGGGAGAAGAAAACCTGTCTCTGTTTGCAGGTAACATGATTTGGTCTGTAGAAAATCCTAAAGACTCCACTAAAAATTCATTAGATCTAATTAGTGATTCAGTAAAGTTGCAGGATACAAAATCAACATACAAAAATCAGTAGCGTTTCTACACATTAACAACAAATTTTCTGGAAATAAAAAGAAATCCATCCCATTTACAGTAGCATCATAAACAAAAAAATACTTAGGAATAAATTTAACCGAGAAGGTGAAAGATCCCTACCCTGAAAGCTACAAGACATTGATGAAATAAATAGAAGACACAAATAAACAAAAAGTTATCCCATATTGGTGGCTTGGAAGAATTAAAGTTAAAATATCAATACTACCAAAAGCCATCTATAGGTTCAATGCAACCCCTATCAAGATTCCAACGGCATTTTTTACTGAAATAGAAAAAACATTCCTAAAACTTATATGGAAACACAAAAGACCCCGAATAGCAAAAAAAAAAAAATCCTGAGAAAGGAGAACAAAGCAGAAGGTATCGCACTTCCTGTTTTTAGGCTATACTATAGAGCTGTGGTAATGAAAATAGCATGGTACTGGCATAAAAACAGACAAATAGATCAACAGAACAGAATTAAGAGCCTGAAATAAACCCATGCATATATAGTCAACTAATATTTGACAAAGGAGCCAAAAATACTCAGTGGGGAAAAGATAGTCTTTTCAATGAATGGTCCTGGGAAAATTGGGTATTCACATGTAAAAGAATGAAACTGGACCCCTATCCTACACCACTCACAAAAATTAGCTCAAAATGGATTAAACACTTAGATGTAAGACCTGAAATTGTGACACTCCTAGAAGAAAACTAAGGAAAAATAAGAAGGAATAAAACTCCTTGACATGAGTGTTGGTAATAATTTTTTAGATACGACACCTAAAGCACAAGCAACAAAATAAAAAACAAGTGGGACTACAACAAACTAAAAAGCTTCTGTACAGAAAAAAAACCATCAAAAAAGTAAAATGACAATCTATGAAATGGGAAAAAATATTTGTAAACCTTTTTCTGTTAAGGGGTTAACATCCAAAATATAGAGAGAACTCGTAACTCAATAGCAAAAAAAAAAAAAAAAAACCCAATTAAAAAATTGGCAAAGGATGTGAATATGCATTTTTTCAAAGAAGATATATGAAACACCAACAGATACAGGACAAGGTGCTCAACAGCACTAATCATTAGAGAAACGCAAATTAAAACCACAATGAGATGTCACTTCACACCTGTTAGAACAGCCATCATCACAAAGAAAAGAGATAACAAACGCTGAGGTGGAGGTGGAGAAAAGGAAACCCTATTGCACTGTTGGTGGAAATGTAAACTGGTACAGCCACTACGGAAAACAGTATGGAGGATCCTCAAATCCATAGAACTAGGAGGTAGTTCTATGTTTAACTACCATGTGATCCAGCTATTTCACTTCTGGGTATTTATCCAAAGGAAACAAAAACACTGACTCAAAAAGATATCTGCACTGCCATATTCATTGGAGCGTTATTTACAATAGTCAAGACATGGAAGTAACCTGTGTCTATTGATAGATGAAAGAATAAGGAAGTTGTGGTATATATATACAATGGAATATTATTCAGCCATAAAAAATGAGGAAATCATACGATTTGCAACAACATGAATGGAATTTAAAGGCATTATGCTAAGTGAAATAAGTCAGACAGGGAATAACAAAAAAACATATGATGTCACTTATATGTGGAATCTAAAATAACCATCAATCAAACTCATAGAAAAAGAGATTAAACCTGTGGTTACCAGAGATGTAGGGTGGGAAGAAGGGGAACTGGAGGAATCTAGTCAAAAGGTACAAACTTCCAGTTATAAGTTAAATAAGTACTAGGACTGTTATGTACAACGTGATGGCTATAGTTAACCCTGTTACATGGTATATAGGAAAGTTGTTAAGAGAGTAAATCCTAAGGGTTCTCATCACAAGGAGAAAATTTTTTTTCTTTCTTTTCTTTTTATTGTATCTATCCATGACGATGGATGTTAGCTGAACCTATTGTGGTCATCATTTCACAATATCTGTAAATCAAATCATTATGCTGCACTTCTTAAATGTATACAGTGATGTATGTTAATTATTTCTCAATAAAACTGAAAAAAAAGAAAAACACTAGGTGCTTAATAAATGTTAGCTGTTATTATTTTCATGATAATGAATATATGATGTTGCTTGAAAAAATTGCAGAAAAGAAAAATCCATTTATATGTTAGAGTGGGCCGTGGCAAGTCAATGATCCTGTTGCAACAAATCTAAAAAAGCTGGGAAAATCACAAAAATATATCCTGTAAAGGTGTTAGAAGGCAATGAGGACCAGATGAATCAAAATTCCAGAGAGGACTGAACCTATGTTGGTGATCGACAGACATTTTTCCTGGGGGTACTTACTCATTCAGTGTGGAGGTTTTGAACAGTCAGAGGAAATTTATCCGCTGAAAGAAAAATGAGGAAAGCTCTCAGTGGTCTTGGGTTAGAGCCACAAAGTAGGAGATTAGCGGGCTTCCAACACACAGCCACATTTCTCTGAGGGGTCTCTGCTGAATTCTGGGGTTGCATAGGAGACTGAACCATTAGGCCAAATACATCTTAAAATCACAGTAGCATTTCAAAAGTTTTTCAGTGCTTTGGAAACAAAAAGAGGTGGTGGCCTGACTCAAATCATGGCCAATATTTGCCTTCAAGTATTTGCCACAATTCGAAGCTACGTCAGGCAGGAGTTAAAAATCTCTGAAGGTCTGACATGTAAACAGCTTGGAAGTCATCACCCCCATCCCGACAACAAGGAAAAAGCTATACAAACTAAAATCAACAACTCTTCTTGGATCCATCAGAGTATTGAGGTCACAGGGCAAGGAGACACTGATGAACACAGAGGGTCACAGCTTACTGGAAACAAGTCATTACTGGAGTGTGGTAGGAACACCTACAGGGCAGCTGACTAGTTGAACATTGAGCTGGACTAGTTTGAGGGAGAAGAAATCCTGGGGCCTAGCCTTTTGTGGGGGGGCACACTTTTGTGAATTTTACCCTCAGGACCCCATTAGGTTGTCGGCATGAAGATTAGAGAAAAATCTTATTCTTCCAGGAAGAGGGTGGAGGGAGAGGAGCCATTTGGAAATACGCCGGGAGTATTCTGTTCTCCACAAACACCTGATGTCAAGGGAAACTATTTTGTCAGAATCAAGCTGACTTTGGTTTTACCGGAGCCTAAGTAGCAAGGGTGTAGAGCAGCAGAAACTATCAGTCATCGAAAACATGAGCTATCGAGCCACAAAAAGCCAGAGGACACTTAAATGCTTGTTGCTAAATGAAAGAAGTCAGTTTGAAAAGTCTACATACTGTATGATTCCAAATATATGAAATTGCAGAAAAGGCAAAACTCTAGTAGCAGTAAAAATACCAGTGTTTGCCAGAGTTCAGAGAGAAGGAGGGAGGAATGAACAGGTGGAGCAAAGGGGTTCTTGGGCAGTGGAACTAGTCTGGATGATACTACACTGGTGGTTAGATATCATACATTTGTCAAAACCCATGGAGAGCACAACACAGAGTGAGCCCTAAAGGAGGCTATGGACTTTAGTTAATAATAATGCATCAAATTCATTTATCAGTAATAACAAATTTAGCACACTAATGAAAGAGGTTAACAGTGGGGGATACTGCACACAGAAGGGAGAGAAGGTTTATGATAGCTCTCGCTAAACGCTGCTCAATTTTTCTGTAAACCTAAAACTGCACCAAAAAATAAAGTCTATTAATTAATGAAAAACAAAACAAGACGAGCCAAAAAGCCTCTGAGGAAAGAACTGAATTGTCCTCAGTCTCTCAATGGTGAGGATAAAAGATTCACAGGGCTCCCAGTCAAAACTCTGAACGGGCACTGCCCTAGACACAGGGATGGCCCAGATGCACACTGGAGACTGACTACCGCACAGCTCCCGTCCCTCACAATCCTCGGTTGGATGGATCACCTAGCACCTCGTTCCATTTGTCTCACAGAGGAAAGGGAACGCACCTTCAGGTGCAGGATCGAGTTATCTGGAGGCTGTATGGTTCTCATGTACGCAATGACCAGAAAGAGCAAGAGAATATGACTAATAGTGAGCAGAGAAGCTGATCAATTACTGAAGATATCTGACCGACCATTATTCACACAGATGCTGTTTGTTAACACTCCTTAATGCCTCTTCCAATCTTGGCTTTTATTCTAGTATTTGTGACCCCCAACTTACTTCCTTTGTCGATTTTGTCAGAGAGAGATTTTATGAGGAGCTTTACGTCCAACATTCAGAGCTAGAAGCTGCATCAGTGCACCTTGCAATAACCACTGAACATCTGTGGAGACCTTCAAGTTTAGTTTTCCTTTGTCCTCCAAACGACTGCCAAGTCCAGTGGATTTCTCTCAGCATCCCCACCAGACTGGCTCTTAAAATATATGGAATATTTACTTATTCTGCCTCCTGAAAACTGGATGTTGCATATATGTTCAGCACTCGCCAGATTTCTATAAATGGACAAAGAACAATGAACAAAATAATCATTTTCAGTCTGAATTTAGATATTGCATTTGGCCTGGATACTCCCGTTGTGCACAGGTCGTGAAGGGTGTGCTTCCTTGTCCACCAGCACCTTAAGATTTGAGATCCTTTGGATACTGTTCATTGGGCTTCTTGGCTGCCCTTGGATTTAATGTTTTATACTCCTCTGTGTCCTATACTGGCTTTTCTCCTGCCTACAGAGTTGTGTTTCACAATCTCACTTGCTTTGAATCTGGTCAAAAATACCCAAGAGTATTAACAATTAATTTCCTTTTCCTATTAAATAGAAAGGGATTAGAATTTTCAGGAGTGTTTGATAACTAATTGCTTCCAAAAAGGGGTAGAATAAGACACAGATATTTATTACCTTATAAGAAAATTTAGCCATTTCCTCATATTTTGCAAATAAAACACTAATAATTGGTGCCATCATATATCAGTATTATTTAAGACACAGGCAAATGGACTAGAATAAAATATGGAATATTTTCTGCTTTCAGGGTAAGTCTATAGTGAGCATAAAATCAAACATGTAAATAATAAAGTTAAAGATTGATAATTTATATTGCATAAAATTCAAATATTACTGTGTCAAAAATGAGAAATTGAGAAAACATATGCAGCAGTCTGATGCATTGAAAGCTCTGAATATACGTATGCATAATTATACAAATTTTAAAAATCACAATCCTATACAAAAGTGTACAAATGAAAGAAAAGCTGTGTAAAGAGAATGTATAAAAAGAAAATCAAACAAAACACATGGAAAAAGTTTCAAATGTTCTGTTAAAGATAATGATAATTAAATGTTTGAGATAAAAATATACTTTTGCCTTCTAGTTTGAAATTATTTTATTTATAGATAAATTTAACAGTAAAACTTTAAAAGAACTCTCAGTGCCATTCCAGAGAAAATAAACAACCAAATTTAAAAGATTATCTTGTGTTTTGACTGAGTGATTCACATTTAGGGAATTATGTAAACCGTGATATTCACATGCAAAAATTGAAAATAATCTAAGTGGTCCAGGAATAGGTGATTGGTTAAATAAGCCATTGTTTTCATATTATATTATATCTTAAATTGCATATTCAAATACATATTCATATACATATATTTATGTTCAAGAATATTCATACAACTTATATTCATGACATATCATAAGTATCCATATATCTGATACCTATGTTTATGTGTGTACATATTATGCATATATTTAGTATATTCATAAAATGTGTTATATATACATATAAATATTACAAACATGTTATTGTATGTCTGCTATAATATCTACAAATGGGAAATATTCAGAATATGTGAGGAATTGATTAAAATGTAATCTCATTTTGAGAGAAAATCGATTTTATGTATACACAAATAGACACACACAGACACCAGACACACGTACACTCACAAAATAAAACTACTGGTGATACTCTCTGAGAGATAAATTCATAAAAATGTAATTTTCAAAACTTTATTTTAAACTATGAGGACTACTCCTTTTAATATCAGAATAAAATACAGAATATATTTTAAAACAAAAGTCATAGTAATAAAATGCTTGCTGAGATATTTAGGCATATTAAAAGTTACGTGAAATCTTTTATTTATTTTTAATTTTTAAATATTTTTTATTGTGGCAAGAACACTTAACATGAGATTTACTCTCTTACCAAAATTTTAAGTATGAAATACAGTGCTGTTTACTATAGGCACTATGTTTTACAGCAGATCTCTAGGACTTCTTCATCTTGCATAACTGAAAATTTACACTCATTTAATAGCAAGTCCCCATTTCCCTTTCTCCCCAGCCCCTGGCAACCACCATTTTATTCTCTGCTTCTATGAGTCTGAATGTTTTAGATACCTCGTATAGGTGGAATCATGAAGTATTTGTCCTTTTCTGACTGACTAATATTCACGGTTAATCCACGTTGTTACATACCACAAGATTTCCTTCTTTGTAAAGGAGGAATAATATTCCATTATAATATGAAATATATACCACAATTTCTTATTCATTCATCTGTTGATAGATCTGTTAAGATTGTTTCCATGTCTTGGTTACTGTTAATAATGCTGCAATGAACATTGGAGTGCAGATATCTCTCTGAGACCTTGATTTCAATTCTTTTGTATATATACCCAGAAGTGGGATTGCTTGATCATATTTTAAATGTAAGTTTTCAATATTCAGCAGTGATAGAGTCTATGTTGAGCGATAAGTTTGTAGGAAATAAAGTTTATTAGGTCAATCAGTCACTTAGACTTTTACATAACATTTTATCCCTTGTACTCTACTTATTTCCCTGGAAATTTGATCTACTTGTTAAAAAAATACATATCTCCATAAGTTTATAACACAGCAATAAAACTATCTGAAATCAAACCATAACATTTGTTTCTTGTCAAGACCACGAGCCTATCAAAACAGGTATTTTCAATTAAGTATTCACCAAGTAACAGGCCTTCTACACTTAGAACTTTTCCACATCAACCTAACTAGATCTTCTATCATTATAATTTAGTTTTGCCTTAAAACATAGTTTGTACCTCCAACATTTAAACTGCGTGATGCAGCGTGTGCTCTTTTATGTCTGTGTTCTATCGACATACCACAGTTATTAATCCATCTTGCTCTGTATGGGTGTTTGGTCTTTGGCCTTTTTCCCATTTAAGTCTATTACAAATTGTGCTGTTATTGACATTGCATTAAATATCTTTTAATGAACAGGCATCTGAATTTCTGTAGGGTATATATGAAGCAGTAGAAATGCTGGGGAGCTATCTACCTTTCTTTTTCCTACATTTACGTACTTTTTACATTTTTAAAAATTTATATCTAGAATTCATCTTGAACTAATTTTTGTCCAAATTATTAGGTAGGTGTCAAGGTTGACTTTTTTTTTCTTATGGCTATCCAAATTACCCAATATCATTCGTGACCCCCAACTCTTTCCTCGCTAAATTGCAATGAGACAGTTGTTGTAAATGAATTGACTGGAAAGCTGTTTGTTTCTGAATTATATGTTCTATTACCTTTATCTGTTTGCCTCTCGTGAACCGGTGCCATACTGTCTTACTTAGCATAGATTTATAATAAATTTTTACATAAGATAAAATCTTATATAAAGAGAAATCTTCCTGCTTATTCCTTTTTTTTTCAAAATTACTTGACTATTCTAGGTTCTTTGTATTTCCGTTTATGTTGTTGAATCAACTTGTCAATCTCCATGAAAATATCCTTGAAGTTGGATTGACCTATAGATCCATGGATGGAGAATTTTAATCCTAACTGTATTCAGTCATACAAGAACACAGTGCATCCTTGCATCTATTAAGGCCTCCCTTACCTTCTCTCAGTAACATATATTGTTTTTAATAGAGAGGTCTTTGGCATCTTTCAATAGATTTGTTTCATGTATTTGGTCATTTTGTTGCTATTGTAATTTTTTTTAATTTCATTTTTCATTTGTTTGTTATTAGCATGTAGAAACAAAATTGATTTCTGTATATTGAACTCTATTCAGGAAATTTTCTAAATTCACATTTTTTTCTAATAATTTGATTCTTTAAAGTTTCTGTAAATCTAACCATGCCATCTATAAATGAGATTTTTTTCCTTGTTTAATCTTAAATCTTGCGAGGACATTTTTGCCTTATTATACTGCCAAAAAAGATTCAATACACTGAATTGAAGCAATGAATGATAAAAAACATTCATGATCCCAGTCTTAGAAGGGAAGATATCAGCATTTTATCATTAAGTGTTGGCCATTGGTTTTTTGTAGATACATTTTTTTAAAGATTTTCCTTCTTATTCTTACTTTGTTGATAGTTATTCTTTTTACATGAATGTGTTAATTTTTTTCAAATTTTATAATATATGATATAAGATTATTACAGTCATGTGCTCCCTAACGACATGTCAGGCAAGGATGGACTACATACATGACGGGGGTCTCATAAGATTAGTACTATATAGCCTAGGTGTGTAGTAGGCTATACCATCTAAGCTTGTGTAAGTACACTCTGTGATGTTCACACCATGACAAAATCGCCTAACGATGCATTTCTCAGAACATATCCCCGTCGTTAAGAGATACACGACTGTGCATTGGTTTTCTACTTTATTTTGTTAATGTGGTAAATTACATTGCCTCGTTTTCAAATTTTTGAACCAACTATGCATTCCTAAAATGAATTCCACAATGTCTTGATATATTATTCTCTTTAGATATCTCTGGATTAAATTTATTAACATTTTGCTTAGATTTTTTGTGTTTAAATTCATTTGAGGTATCGATTTAAATTTTTCTTTTCTGGAAATGTAATGGCAAAAGTTTTGCTGTCAGACTCATGGCTAGCGGAATACAGTGAGTTAGGAAGTGGTCTTTCTTTTCATATTCTCTGGAAAAATTGCTGTAATTAGTTGTACTTCTTCTTTAAATGTTTAGAAGAATATACCTGTAAATTTGTCTGGCCCAGAATACTTTTGCTGAGAAGGTTTTTAATTATAGATTTGAGTTTTTTAATAGATATAGAATTACTTAGATTTTCTATATCTTCTTGTATTAATGTTTATAAATTATATATTTCAAGTTATTTTCAATTTCATACATTTTTAGACTTTGACATAAATTTCTTTATAATATACTCTTATTTCTTATGCAACATTTGGAAACTATGGAGTAATGATGCCTCCTCATTGCTGATATTGACAATTTGTGTCATCTGATATCTCTTTTTTATGGATCAGTCTTACTAGTTCTTGTCAACTTTACTGGTCTTTTTCAAAAATCAAGTTTGTCGTTATGATTTTCTTTACTTTATGGTTGTGTTTATATTTATTGATTTCTGCTCTTCTTATTTTTTTCTCCTGCTCTTTTCTTTGGTTTTAATTTACTCTTCTGCTTTTTTCTTTAGCTTTGAGTTGGAAGGTTAAGTAATTGATTTCCAATATTTTTCTTTTCTAATATATGGATTTAGGTCCCATGTATATCTAAGCTACTTCCAAGCTGCTCTAGCTACAAGTTTCAGTAAGCTATATCTTCATTCTCATTCAGATTATAACAAATTATACGCTGCATTATAATTTCCTTTTTGACCCAGATATTCTTTAGAAAGACGCTAAATATTTGTCAAGCATTTGGAGATTTTCTAGTTATCTTTTTATTATTATTGCGCTCTAACAAATGCCATAGGTTTAGACAACATACACATGTAATGTCAATCCTTAAAACATTTTTAGAGTTGTGTTATGGCTCAAAAGATGTTCTATTTTTGAAGTATGAGTGTAGCTTTGTTGATTTATCAATTTTTGTTGTATAAAATTTGACGGTGTCTATAGGTCCATAAACCTTTAGGATTCTTGTATTTTCATGTTTAGTTGATCCTTTCATTCTTTCATCACGTCATCCCGGATTCCTCATAATACTCTTTGCCTTAACTTTGTCTTACATTCCATAGTCAGTGTTTTCAAGGAATATCTTTTTCCATGCTTTTGCTTTCAACATTTCTGTGTCCTTGATTTCAAGTGTGCCTCTTGTAAACATCATACAGATTGGTTTATGTATGTCAATCTACTCTGAAAAATGGTATAAGGTAGTAAAAAGGAAGTGTCTAAAATTTATTTTAGACACTTTTATTTTATCTAAAATACCTAAGAAAATTCAGATTTCAACTCCAGGTCATTGGTTTCTCTTTATTTCAATAGTTCAGGACTCAACTGAAAACTTATTTACAGCATTTGGATTTATATGAAGTTGAAAGACATGATAAGTATGATTCTAACCCTGATTTAATAGTACACATTCTTTCATATGTAAAACTGTTGTCATTTTTTACATTTGTGCATGCATTATATAGCTTCTGCTCTGTAAAGCCTTTTAAATTTTCAAAGGGAAACCCAGGCTATGACTCTTGTCAGTGTCTCTATTTCACTCCCTAGTTGGAGAAATATATTATGACTAAGCTCAATTGTGTAAAGCTACACAATAGATTATTGTTCTCTACTATGTTCTATTATGAATGCTTGTTGCATAAAGAAGGCATTTTTTCAAGTTATATGAAAAGTGCCCATCTTACTACTAATAAGTCTCTGCCATATATTCTGTTACAAAAGCAATGTTATACATGCTGGATAAGATTTTTTATATTATTTTTGAATAATTTACATAAAAGCTTTAATAGCAGATTTATTTGATTAGAGAAAAACGCATCGCTTATATTCACCTATATAATTTATGATAGTATTAAATTAGTACACAATTTCTAAATATTTAATTAAAGAAGGTAGCATTTTCTGACACCTTTCACATCTTGCCTTGGTTTAATTTAGTAAACAAGTTCATTAAATTACTATTTATACCCCATTTATACAAAGTCAGTATATTTCACTAAGTCAAAATATATGAAATTTAAATGTGATCTATGAGAGACAGGTTTAATTTGTCACATAAATATCTTCTAATAAATATCATTTTCCTTTAGTAAAATACTCAGGTCTGAATAAGTGAAATAACAACTATTTAAGGGATTCAACTTAAACTCTTTTACTTATTGATTTAGTAATAAAATACTTGCCTGTTAGGTTTTTTTAATTAAAATACGCTTTTATTTAAATGTTAGACTTTGTTAACACTTGCTGAAATGAATCCAGAAGACAGAGGATAAAGTGCAATGTTCAACACATTGTGGTATTTCTGGAAATTGGAGATAGCAAAATGTGCCTTAAAATACCAAGACAAGGAGACTGATCCCTTGAGATTTCTTTCTCTCTGTTTCTGTCTCTTTCTCCAAACTGTGTATGCTATTTCCATTTAAGTAACTAAATGCCAAAGTAAAAATCTCCCTAAGTTCTCAAACAGTATATATCTGCAAGTAGGTATGAGTCTTATTTTAATTAAACTTAAACTGTGTCCTTTCAGTTGACAGTTCTCATAACAAACAGGTAGAGAAGAGCTTCCTGTACCAACATCGCTAATATATGCATCACTCTATATACACATACATCTATATATATAAAGACGTATTTGTATTCCATCCAAATGACTTTAAAAAGAGCTATAAATAAATATATTTAGATAGAATATATAAAAAAGTACTTACATTAAAGAAAAAACTTCAAAGAGAAGATTACCATGGGAACATATGTCAGTGGTATTATTTCTTGAGAAACTGTTTTTGCCCTCAATACTTCCTCTTTTCATCTGTTGGAATCTTATCTCATCTGCTGGGACCACCTGTCCTTTTTAGGATCAAGCCTGAAATATCTCACAGTAGTGTTTGTGTTTGAAGACACTGCAGTTTTTAAAGAGGAAAAATTCCAGACCTGGAGAATGCATCTTTTCAAGATGCTCAGGCCCAGCATGCCTTCTGAGTATGTGTGGGAGGAGGGAAGTAGTTTTTCCAGAAAAGGCAATGTCTTTGAGCTGGAAATGGATTGACCCAACACAGAGTTTGGGGTGGAGGTAGAGGAAGCAAGTGTCCCCAGATTCTGCTTGCTAGTGAGGAGAGCAAGCTTGAAGTCAGGAGCATGGAGCGGGCTTATACCCTCTACCCCATCAGGCATCTGATCTGCTGAAACTGCCATCTTATGAGCTTCTATCCCCACCTATGACAAGGAGCTATAAATGCCTGCTTTTCCTCCTTTAGAGCTGATATGAACAAAGGAGGAAATACGCATGGATTACACGGCATCACATCAAGTTGAGGCATTTCCGCTATCGTCTATCATGGCCGTGAAGTTTTCTTTCTGCTTCTTTTAAATACTTGTATCTTTAAACTGTTATTTCCCTGATAATTAGTGAAGTTTGAAAATAGAGTTAATGAGATACGTGAAGTAAAACTAAAGCAGTGGGATTGATCTTATTTCTTAAGATACCACAATGATGTGTGCGTATGCGTGTTGTGTGTGTGTGTGTCTGCATGTGTGTGGAGAAAATGAGAGCAAGAGCTACAATATTAAGGAGTTTCTCAGGACATTGTTGACTTCAATGAATCAAAAAATTTTTA
The DNA here is from genome assembly GCF_057802395.1 of Ceratotherium simum simum. NCBI lineage: Eukaryota > Metazoa > Chordata > Mammalia > Perissodactyla > Rhinocerotidae > Ceratotherium > Ceratotherium simum. The sequence goes on along the minus strand of NC_141914.1, from coordinate 1,692,677 downwards.
TTGAAAATATTTCAGAAACCCTTCATAGTAATTACCTTCAGGAAAGTTTTGGTGTGGATATGGGTTGAATAATGGCCTCTGAAAAGATATGTTCAAGTCCTAATCCCTGGGACTTGCGAATGTGCCCTTGTTCAGAAAAAGGGGGTCCTTACAGATGTAATAAGTTAAGGATCTTGAGACAAGGTCACCCTGCACTTAGGGTAGGCCCTAAATCCAATGATAGATGTCGTTATAAGAAAAGGCAGCGAGAAATTTGAGACACAGAGACACAGAAAAGAAGAATGAGGCAGAGATTGGAGTGATGTCGTAAGCCGAGGAACGCCTGAAGCCACCAGAAGCTGGAAGTGGCAAGGAAGGGTCCTCCCCGAGAGCCTTCAGAAGGAGTGTGGCCCTGCTGACACCTTGAGTTCAGATTTCTGGCCTCCAGAAGTTGAAGGAATAAATTTCTGCTGTTTTAAGCCACTGTTTGTGGTGATTTGTTACAGCTGGCCTATGAAACTAATACAGCGTGCTAAATAATAACGTGTAAATCACTGACAAACTGAATTAATAGTAATTAACTATTACTACTACTATAACTCACCCAGAGTTACACTCTCCTTGGATCAAATGGCTTTTGGATCAAACGATTTTTAAAGAGTTTCGTCACCCTCAAGGTTTGAATACCCACTAAGGGTATCCTAAGAGAAGTTGAGCAATGAGCACTATATACTTTCATTGACCAGATTTTTATGTTGTTTATGGTAATATTGACAGTTGTAACTAATTAACCCCAAAACCTTAGAGAATTTATTTCTCACTCAAATTAAGACATAATTTGTGGATTAAGACTTCGTCATATTCTAGGGTCCCAGAGACCTCCTGCAGCCAACAGATAGGGAAAGAAAATACGGGGAAAGGATTATGCTTCTTCACCAGTTTTTCATGGATTCATACACGTCTCTTCTGCTTAAACACCAATTGCAGGAATTTGTAACATGATTCCAGCTAGATGCAAATGGAGCTAATAATGTAATCGTTAGTCAGGTCTAGCATTCCCTTCCCACTACCCTATTGAGTGGGAACCTATATCTTTGGCTCAGAGTTGGTCATCTCTTGGTTTCCATCTTAGCTACCATACAGCACTATAAAGCCAACTAGCAATATTTGGCATCATATGGTGTTTTCCAAAGTATACTCCAAGGATACTAGTCCTGTGAAATATTTCATGAATGAAAATAATTCCAATAATGTTTAAAAAAACCATCTACGTCATAGTCATCTACTTAAAGATTTGCTATTTGTGTATATACACATATATATATATATATGAAAACTCTGAAAAAGCTTACACTGAAAATAATTTTTGACCTTATTTCAGTCAGAATTTCCAAAACATATTTCCTAAGTTCTGAAAATTCACACAAGATAAACTTGCTGAACTTTAAATTTGCATTTCCAAAACATTTTTACATCTCTATTGATATGTAGTCTACATACAATAAAACTACAAATAATCCAACTGTTTGGTTTGGTAAACTTAGACATGGGTATGTACCCACGAAACCATCACCACAACCAAGATCATGTACATCTCTCTCCTCCCCACAAAGGTTTTCATGACTCTTTGTGATACCCCTCCCTGAAAAGCCGCTGATTGAACTTCTGGCAATGGAAAGTACCTGCATTTTCAGGACTTCAATGCAAACCGCGTCATGTGATGAGTAGACTTTCCTGTCTCCCTTTACACATCATAATTGCTTTGAGATGTAGCCATGTTGTGGCAGGTAACAACAATTCCTTTTTTTTTTTTTTTTTTTTTGGTGAAGTGTATGTTCCAGTCTTTTCCCAGTTTATTTGTTGGGTTGTTTGCTTTCTTAATAGAGTTGGACAGTTCTTTATATATTCTCGGTACAAATCCTTTACCAGATGTGTAACGGGCAAAGATTTACTCGCAATCTGTGGTTTGTCTTTCCTTCTCTTAGCAGTGTCATTCCTTTGTTAGGGACATGATTTTAAGATTCGATGCACTGGGACTCATAGCTATAGTGTTCCAATTGTCATGTCGTGTCATGTGCCTGAGAACTCTTACAACACATGCAAACAAATTAAGCTAATAAATATGATTAGACTTCACTGCTTTCAACTCATTATTCATAATACGCTACATGTTGTAACTTACAATACATTTACACCAACAACTGGCCACTGGGTAACGTGTTCTCCTCTTTAGGAATGATTCATTACCCACAGACCATGTCTAAAGATGGTGTATTGTGATTATTGCTCTTTTAAAAGCCCTTTATTTCATCAAATACTCATTTAAACATGTTTCTATGCACTTTATTATACACACTGGTAGGAAAAATTATTCAAATTAAATAGCGGTATAACCATTGAAAATCTGAGTTAGTAAAGTCTTTGGGCTTAGGGGGAAAGAAAGAAAATGATTCAACACACACTTGTATCTGCTACTGCTGTTAAAACAGTTTTTTAAAGCTGTCTCTCAATGCTTAATTACAAAACATGCAAAAGAAAAATGAGTCAAAGTCAGTTTAGAAGAAGGCTTCCACTTTGACTTTCTACTATAAGACATTTTCTAGTCTCTCTTCTGTTCACATTGAATCACAGGAAAATCTTTATAAAAGATCAATTTTCTCTTTTGGAGAAGTGTCTTTATTTCTAAGAACCAAAGTACTGTTGTAGAAATTTGTTTTCTAGTGAATAAAGAAAGTAGAAAAGCAGGTGTGGAATATTTACTCTTTTGTGAAGTTTGTATTTGTTTTTTTTTCTTTAGTAAGAATATGCTGGATACAAACCACATGTTTCTTCAAATCTTCTATTTATTTCTATTTTGTAACTTCAGTGATTTGAATGCCCTTGTTTCTCCTGGAAAAAAATTATTTGAATAAAACATCTGGGAAACAACTTAAAATATGTCTATATTTCCCATATGAAGCTCAAATATTTGCTCTTTTGAATGGTTATGTTTTATGTCCACACCCAAATCTCCTGCCCAAAGTTTCTTCAAGTTTGTCTGTGAAGAAAAGAACAGCAAATCTGAACTCAAATATCTATCTTATGTTCAAGGAATTTCAGATAAATTTGTCTTTTGATTGAAATGATGAGTTAAAGAACCTTAAAGAAAAGTTTTCTAAACATTTACAAGGCTGGACTGATTTTGAGCTTAAAGTATGATGGATTTCAATATGGCCTCTACATGGAGCAGTGGCCTAAAGAAATATCTGGATATTCTATATTTATAAAATCATTCAGATCAGAGCCAGTCTTCCATCAGTAAGCATTTTTGTGAGATATGCAACACCGTAAAGACTAATCAATGTGTAATCAGCCAGATCAGCCTCAAAGGTCATCCAAAACTAGAATGATATAGGAACTTGTTTGCTCCATCAAAAATAACTTAGAAAATACTTAAAACATGTTATACCACCCAAGGGAAGTCTTTATTTTCAAGCATTTTGCACCTGCTTATGTCCCATGTTTTCAAATGGAAAGTTTTATTATCTCATTATCAATATTTTTGATAACTCAGTGAAAAATATTTTATTGATGAAATTGAAATAAGTGCCCATTTTTGTCCTTAAAACATATGCTAGATGACATATATATATTATTTTAATGAAAATATTAAATGTTTCCTAATATTATGAGAGCTGTGCCTGTGTATGTGTGTGGATATACGTGTGTGCTGTACGTATGAGAGCAGAACACAGAGAGTCTGTGTTTTGTTTTATAACAACATACTACATATTTAATATTTGTTATAATATACAAGGGAAGGAAGAAAGCTAAAGTCTATTTCTAGTTCCGTTACTCACTTTTTGTGTGACCTTGGACAACTTAATTTCCCTAGAGATTTTTTCTTTTTGTAACGCTCACTCATTTTTCAGATTTCTGAGTTATGTGTGATACTTTGAAATGTGTTTACGTACAAATACATTTTGGTCTTGGGGTAATTTAGTGATGAAATCAACAATAAAGCAAGATCTTTATAATCAATAAAACATCTATATAACAAAAAGTCACATGGCTTCTCTGCTTTTAAAAAAGAAACTTAGAACCAAATCTAACAGCAGAGTTATGGATGGCCTGAAAATGAACTACAGAAATGGATTCTTCTCTGCTGGAAATAAATCACAGGCGTTTTGTCTTTATGTTTAGAAATAATCAAAGTAAAATTGTGTCAACAGGTAAAACCAATCTTTGACTATTACGAAAACAGAGTTGATTAATTTATGTTGTTTACTTAGATATGTAAAATACTGACCCCTTTTAAACATAATTTTCATACATTACTGTGCTTGGCATTTTCATCCACATGTGAGCTGTGACCATTTAACCTGCATGGAGTTAGAGAAGCGTGAGCCTCTTGACCTTGTAAATTACTGATTGCCATTAAATTGGCCTCAATCAACTTGAGTGTAATTAAGTAGCATGGCTCTCTGTGTAGGTGAACAGTTTATCGAATGCTTATTTTGTTACATCACGCTGAAAATGTTGAATGATAAGCCAAAGCACTTCCTGAATCAATATGGGACGTCTCAATTATCAATGGTGAGACTTTTCAAATTGCCTTGTTGGTTTTCGTGTGTGGTATAGCTAACTATGCACGTGTTAATAGCCAACTAAAAAGAAAACCTATATGGAGTTTTCCCTCATCAGTGGCTTAGTTGCAGGTAAGGGCAGTTCTAATCTTTTCAAGGACTGGTTGTATTTTTAAAAATGGATTTAAATATTGAAGAAATGGAATTAAATATATAATAGTTGGGTAGAATTTTATAATAAAATTCTTGATTGATATTTCTACAATTGTTGTATAAATTCAGTATTAGAGAGATCACCTATTAAAGATTGCAGTATGCAGAATGTTCCAGAATTTTTATTTTTTTCTATAGCAGTTTAACTGGGAATTGGATTAAATGTCTTTCATTTTAGTATCTTCCATATGTTCAAAGAATCTTTTACCCACTGTAGAGTTTCATATACTACCAAATATTCAATGAAGGTATAGAAATATAATGATTTTGAAATTAAATTGTTCTCATTGAAAATATTCTTCTGTGTTTAGGAGCCTTATTGAGATATAATTCACATATCACACAATTCACCCATTTAAGGTGCACAATTGAACGATTCCTTTCTTTTAGAAAATTCACAGGCTTGTGAAACCACCACCAAAACCTAATTTTAGAACATCCTCCCTGAAAAAAAGAAGGTGCACACCCATTAGCAGTCACACCCCATTCCCCACCCAGTCCCCCATGCCCGGTGCTAGGAAACTAGTAATTTACTTTCTGTCTCTCAGATTTGCCTGTTCTGGATGTTCCATAGAAATGGAATCATATCGTAGCTGGTCCTCTGTGACTGGCTTGTTTCTCTTAGCACAATGGGTTCAAGACTCATCTATATTATAACACGTGTCAGGACTTCATTCCTTTTTATTGGTGAATAATATTTTACTGTATGGATATATCACATTTTTAAAACAATTTATCAGTTGATCAACTGTTGAGTTGTGTCAACTTTTTGGCTATCATAAATACTGTAGCTATGAATTTTTATGTACAAGTTTTTGCATGGATGTATGTTTTCATTTATCTCGTCTATATACCTAATAGCAGAATTGCTGGTAACTATGTGTCTGACAAGTTGAGGAACCTCCCAGACTACTTGCAAAGGCAGCTGCAACACTTTTCCTTCCTACCAGCTATGTATGAGGTTCCCAGTTTCTCCCCATACTTGCCAAGTTTTAACATTTTTCATAATAAAATGATTCACAATGCAAATGCCTTGCTTAACTCATACATTTTTCAGCACTCCTGAATTTTACTATAACATCAGCCAAGTTTCCTGATAAATATAAATCAGGAAGTTTTCATCATAAAGATTAGACATGATGTTACAGATTGGCCCAGATTTTCTTTAAGATAGACATGAAATGTCTGAGGAGGAATAAGGATACATGCACATAGCTGCATTCATTTTTATCCACAGATAGTATTTTGGAAAGGTAAACATGTGCATATTTTGATTTTTAAAGACTAATCACTTGCCCTAAGTATATAAATATATTACAAAATAATGTTTTATTTCCTATGATTCCAGTGAAATTGTGATATCATTTTTCCCATATAGATAAATATTTTATAGTATGTACTATGTCTTTTTATTTTAGATCTTGATTTTTTTATGCCAATTATAGTAAATTAAAAGAGATGTATATATATTTTGTGGAATTTAAGGATTATTGAATATTAGTGATGATATTCAATAGGATTAAGGGACATTTTTAAAAACAATTAAGTGTCATTAAAGAAAAAAGAAAGGAATGACCAAACGTAACTTTGAGTATTTATTTATTAGTTTGATGTTCTCTAAAGAGAAAGTATTTTATTACATATTCTACAATTTCATTACGTGGTCTTTTATTTTCTATTTATTTCACGTATAGTCTCAAGAGTTTTAAGAGTAGAATACCATATTTTGTGTTATCATGCTAGAGTATCTATTTGGTATAGCATACCCTCATTCATACGTTTTGCCTGCCAACCTCTTTTAATGTGTGGAGAGGAGTGCCTGTTTGAACTTGAGTAGAGGGTGGAAAAACCCAAATACCCATAGATAGCATTTCAGTGCAGCTTTCTACTCAACCACAAATTCGTTATTTGTGTTACATGGGTGTTCCGCAATTAGTAAATAGTAAATTACCTAATAATATGCGTGCATATCTGTATAGTTAAAGCAAGAAATGGTTTTGCAAAATTTATCTCTAAGGGTACTATTCACAGTGACATGATAATTTTACTGCATTTTAAGTTAATGTATGTTTTCTGCAGGTGATGCATATTTGTATATTTTATCCTCTGAATTTTGTATGTAAAGAGTAATTTAATCCTAAATTCACACATTGACCATAATTTAATGCCATATTTTACATTTATTTTGAAAAATTTCATAACGGAATAATACTCTGGTAAGCAAATATATGCATATACATACATTGTATGTAGACATTATGTTATACTGAGTCCACATTTCCAGTTTTCATGATCAGCATAATATTATTTAAAATTCTATAGTTTTAAAATATTATTCACAGTACAACAGCAAGGGTCATGTTTACTTATTTCAAATATATGTGTAAAAATTCAGGATATTTAGAGGCGTTTAGTTTAAAAACTGTACAACCAATTGAACTATTTTCATCTTTTATTAGGCCAAAATCTTTCAAACCAAAGAAACTCAGCTTAAATTATTAATTAGATGTTTCTCAGAGATTATCCAGAGCCTCATGGAAAGTTTTGATGATCACTGAGTATCAGCATGAATACAAACAATAGGAAATAGGAGATTCATTACAGCAAGGAGGGACACAGAAGACACTTGAGGTAACCACACAGCCTGAAGGTTTATTTCTTTTATCCCTTGCATGAGGAAGGAGAAGGAGAAGACGTTGTCTGATACCAACTTCAAAAATTCCTATTTTGAAAATGATAAAATCTATGGAATTTGAAATTTACTCCACTATTTTAGCCTAACATAATTTAAAAAAATATAATCTTAAAAGAATTAATGGACAATCAGTATTGAAGAGTTAAAATAGAATCCCAGATTACTTATGCATATCTGGAATCCAATTATCTTGGTATCTTATTCAAATAAAAGATGTGCTTTATTATAAAATGAGTGCTGATATTGTATATTTAAATTATTAGTAATATTTAACATTATCTGAAATTTCTCCTCCTCACTCTTCGATGAATGAGTACGTTCTGGATCTAGATTTCATACCCACACTTCTATCACTTCGTCAGAGGGCCCATAACATTAAAAACCCAGAAAATGATAGACGTGCAAGAGCAAGTATCAAATATTTCTTACTTCAAGACTTTCCTCAGAACCTTGGACACAAATTTCTCAAATGTAAGAAGCATTAATTAGCACAACCCCTTAAGGATACAAGGATTTTTGTTTTAATATTTTTAAAGATATTTTGTTAAGAAGCAAAAAAATGAGGACAAGAGTTAAAAGACTCTGGAATAACATCAGCATTTTCCACATCTGTTTACGAACATAAACCAAAAACATTGGGAGAAGGAGAAACAAAAGTGCAAACTATATTTCAGAAAACTGGAAGAAAACAAAAACCATACACACAAGAAAGTTTGAGAAACTAGTGAAAAGCAAACAAAGATGTCTAAAGTATGTCTAAAGAGAGAAAATGCCACAACTTCAGATTATAAAAAAGACTCAGGGCCGGCCCTGTGGCTTGGTGGTTAAGTGCGCGCGCTGCGATGCTGGTGGCCCGGGTTCGGATCCCGGGTGCGCATCGAGGCACCACTTCTCCGTTCATCCTGAGGCCGAGTCCCGCATACAGCAACTAGAAGGATGTGCAGCTACGACATACAACTATCCACTGGGGCTTTGGGGGGAAAAATAAAATAAATAAAATCTTTAAAAAAAAAAAAAAAAAAGACTCAGGCAAGTGCATGTGAAAGGTAAATGGTGCACACAGATGTGTCACCCCAATCCCTTATTGGTAACAGCAAGAACGGGACGTCGCGGCTAATGGCGAGTGCTCCCCAGACCTAGATGGAATCGCGCCCCGTCGCATGAATTAACCTTTCTCAATGGCTATGGGGCACAAAAGAAATTTTGCATTGTGAAAATCTCAGCTTCTTTCTCCATTTGGTAGTGAGATATAACTGTTAAACAAATTCACATTAAAAAAAAGTGAGCTTTGGAGAATAGTAATATAGCTTTGAAAACTATTCTGTGCATTCATGTACAAAATAAACCTACTTTAAATCACTCTTTAGAAAACAAAAATGCACATCTTCTTCTAAGAAGAGCAATTAAATAAAAACAAGAAAAATATGTATACAAAATTAGAGGAAAAAATGGAGAATTAAGAGAAAATGCAAATGCTAAAGAACTAGCCTCACTCCTCCCTAAATATTGCTACTGAGTCAATGAAAATAATTACCATCTATTTTTTCACATCTAAAATTGTAATGAAGTGAGGTAAGGTTTAAGAGAAAAGAAGAGGACATGACATGTCTTAGCACAGTGCAAAAAAGATGTGGAAGGAATAATTAAAATATTACAAAATGAAGGAAAAATTTGAGGAGATATAAGGAGGGATACAGGTACTGATAAAAACATACTAAGAAATCTAAAAATTAATAGGAAAATTGAAGAGTAATATAGAACAAAATACAAATAAATATAGAGGAATAAATACATATATACATGAAAAGTTGATCCAACATCCCTCAACTGTTTCCCAAAGAAGAAAGATTTAAAAATGGAAGAGAAGAAATATTTAGATTTGTGAATCAGAATTTTTTTTTTCTGAATTTAAAATAAGTTTTAGAAACACTTGACAGGACAAAATGCTTTTCAGCCAAAACCAATTTAGAAAGATTTACACAAAGAAATATCCTATTTTTTTTATTACACTAGTTCCCCCTTATCCACCGTTTTGCTTTCTATGGTTTCAGTTACTTGTGGTGAATCTGGACCCAAAAATATTTAATGGAAAATTCCAGAAATAAATAATTGATAAGTTTTAAATTGCACACTCTGTTCTGAGCAACATGATGAAATCTCAGGCTGTCTGCTCTGTCCTGCCCGGGATGTGAATCACCCCTTGTCCTGCGTATCCGAGCTGTGTACACTACCTGCCCTTAGTCATTTAGTAGCTCCTTGGTTGTCAGATGGATGGTGGCAGCATCACAGTGCTTGTGTCAAGTCACCCTTTGTACTTAATAATGGCCCCAAAGCACAGGAACAGTGATGCTGGCAAGTCGCGAACGCCAAAGAGCAGCCGTAATGCGCTTCCACTGAGTGAAAAGGTGCAAGTTCCCAACTTAGTGAGGAAAGGAAAAATGCATAAGCTGAGGTTGCTAAGAGCTACAGTAACTTTTATTGCAGTGAATTGTTATAATTGTTCTATTTTGTTATTAGTTACTGTTAATGTCTTACTGTACTTTATAAATTAGACTTTATTACAGGTATGTATGTATAGGAAAAAAATGTTATATATAGGGTTTGGTACTACCCATGGTTTTGAGCATCCACTGAGGGTCTTGGAACAAATCCCTCGCAGATAAGGGGGGACTACTATATCTTATTTTTTTTTTTTGTAAGGAAGATTAGCCCTGAGCTAACACCCAATGCCAATCCTCCTCTTTTTTTTTTTTTTTTTTGCTGAGGAAGATTGGCCCTGAGCTAACATCTGTGCCCATCTTCCTACACTTTATATGGGATGCTGCCACAGCATGGCTTGACAAGCAGTGCGTTGGTGTGCGCCTGGGATGTGAACTTGTGAACCCTGGGCGGCTGAAGCAGAGCGCGCACACTTAACCGCTGCGCCACCTGGCCAGCCCCTACTATATCCTATTTTTTAATTGGATTTCAAAATAAAGAATCCATTTGTTGTCAGTCAAAAATATGTCATTTATTAACAAGATGCCCATGTTTCTCTGATTGTCCATGTCACTGTTAGTCTAGCCCTGCGGTTCCGGGGCCCAGTGTTTACCAGACTTTTCATTTTTAAAAAGTTATTACTATTACAATTATTATTGTTATTACTATTCCTCTTAAGACTTGCCTTAAAATGAGTCAGAGTGGGTTACGTGCACCTCCCTCTGGCCTCCAGTTTCTGTCCTGGGCTCCCTGGTGCGTGTGAAATGCAGGAGCAGCGAGCAGGAGGGTCTCACTTCAACAGGCGATTAGAACGGGAAGACCAGCGGGAGGACCGACTCCTGACCCTTCGGGTCGCACCGCCCGGCCTCAGCACAGGGCGCGCAGATCCCGCGGGGATCGGTGCACTGGGCAGGGGTCGGAGGGGCACCCCCTCCCGTCCGCGGGAAGTGTGGTGACAGCATCCCGGGCACCTGGGGCAGCAGTCAGTCGTGCAGTGTCTCGACATGTAAAATATGAGGTTCATGAAGCTGCTGGCGGCCAGCTCTGGGGGCAGTGGGACGCGCAGAACCATCAGAGCTAAGTGGTCGTGTGACGCGCGCGAGACAGCGGCGCGCGGCAGCGCTGCGCGTGCACAGACGGCGGGGCGCGCGCTTCTGCCGCGTCGGTGCGCTTTCAGGAAAATGTGTGGCCTAACATTTTAACTGTTTATCTGATTGTTGCTCACTCTTTAATTTTAGAGTAGCCGTGAGTTATCAGCGAGCTGATAACACATAAAGGGACATATGCATATTTACTCAAAAACTCAGACCTGCAATTCCATTGCTGAGGAAGGTTGTTGGTGAACGGTGTGTTTGCCAACGCTTACCTGTATGACCAGTAATTACCGAGTGCCATAGCGCTACCGCTGACCACAGGAATATCAGGAGACGCGGACGTGCTCAAGAAGCCTCAGCATCCAGTTCAGAGGACGGTGCTTCTTCTGAGAGGCTGTGCCGGAAGGTGACGAGCTGGGGGGCGCTGCTGCGATGCATGCCCCAGGAGCAGGCAAGTGGTTTAGTCCCGATTGTGATGACAGTTAAAAATAAAAATAGTGCTTGGGACCCAGAATATGATATTGCTTAGAAAAGGAAGACACGTGTGTTTCGACACGGAAGGCGGACACGCGGTGCAGGCCGTCACGGCTGCTCCCTCCGGCGTCCGTCCTTCCCCGCTGGTCCACGCGGGTGAGCGCTCTGGAGCGTGCCGCTGCTGCTCTCTTCAGTTCTGCACTTGCATCTTTTTCACTTCAGATGTCCTTCTCTTACTCCCAATATTGCTCTATTAATCTACCCCCAGAAAGTAAAAAATGACAGTGAAGTGGAGGATAATCATGCTTAGAATGGTTGAGCGAGGACATTTAGTTTAATTCTTTTTCTTTTGCACTTCACAACCTCGTTGGCCCAAGAGTTAATGAATTTCTGATTTTCTACTATTAGGCTAATCTGATTAATGAGATTGTTGGAGAAATGATATACTACTGCTTAAATTAGGTTTGATGTAATGTCTCTCGTATTGAAAATTAAGATTTTCCATTTGCTTTAATAATGATTGCAATTGATTTTGTCAATATTGGGTCCTCCATCTTGTGTTTCTGTAGAATGATAATTGGTTCAAGACGCTTGGGTTGTAGTATGTAACAGGGTACTGTTATAGCAAGTAATTGGTCACTTTATAATGATGAGGGCTGTAAAAACATATTCCATATCTTTGATCATATTACATAATTAGTTTTTTCTCCTTTAATTCACAAATATAGTAAGAAAACCAGGTTAATATAGTAGATGAGTAAAAAAGAGAGAGAGGAAGCAAAAATAAATTTATTGTGAGAACTGGCCAATTATGGAAGATAGAAAAGATTTCAAGAGGATATACAGGGGCACTTAAATATGGTTCTTGAAGTAGTTGTGTTAGTCTGCTCAGGCTGCTGTAACAGAATGCCACAGACTGAGTGGTTTAAACACCAGAAGTTAATTTTCTCACAGTTCTAGAGGCTCAGAGTTCAAGATCAAGGTGCCGGCAGGGTTGGTTTCTGGTGTGGCCTCTCTTTGTGTCTCATGGATGACTGCCTTCTCACCACACCCTCACATGGTCTTTCCTCTGTGTCCAAGTCAGGAGAGAAAGAGAGATCCCTGGTGTCTCTTCCTCTTCTTACAAGGACACCAGTGCTATGGGATTAGGGCCCCACCCTTATGACCTCATTTAACCTTATTTACCCTCCTTAAGGGCTCTCTCTCCAAATGCAGTCACATTGGGGGTTAGGGCTTCAACATAGAATTTTGAAGGGGACAAAATTCAGTCTTACAGTAGTGAAAGAAAAATTTGAAAAAGAACATGACCCTTGTATCATATCCTTTTAAGGAAAAATAAACATAGCAGGGAAGACGAAGGCTGAGATTCTTACTGGTTATGCCCGTGAGATGGAGGCATTAGAAAAGCACAAGTTGGTTGCTGGAGAGTCAGAGAAGCTATTTACAATGTCTATATGGTGAGCTGTGTGAAAGGGAAAGTAAATAAGTAGCCAATTATTGTGAGGAGTATCAGCAATTTAAATATCAAAGCATGGCAGAGTCAAGATGGCGGCGTAAGCAGACTCGGAACTCACCTCCTCCCGTGGACACAGCCAATTTACAACTACTCGTGGAAAAATTACCCCTGAGACAGAACTGAAAACTGGATGAGAGGAACTCCTGCAACAACGGACAATCCTAACTGGGGTAGAAGAGGCAGAGACTCCCTTCTGGAGAGGAAAAACGCCACCTTCACAAGCCCCCAGCGTCACGGCCGCTGGGAGCAGCTCACAGGTATGCAGCCTCCCTGGAGGCGCGGGGCCCTGAGCCGGGAGCGCCCCCGCTGTGGGCATTTTGTGGACCCAGCACAATCGAGACCAGCGGCATAATATCTGACTGTGCCTGCTACTAAAACACTGGGGAGCACCCCCAGAAAACCCGGTTCACAAAGAAACTAAAACTGGCTCTTAAAGGACCCACGCGCAAACTCACCCGTTTCAGGAAGCATCCTGAAATCACCAGAAAGAAAGGTGTACAGTGCTAAGAGACTCACCTAATAGGCCCTGAGTGCATCTCGGTGAGGGGTGAGACCTCTCCAGGGACTGGGACATTGGTGGTGGCCATTGTTGTGGCCTGGTGTGGGCGTGCTGACACAGACACCATTGGAGTTTTCCCTGAGGCCTGCTAGCCCAGGGTCGGCCCCACCTGCTAGATTTAATCCAGCTCAGCTGGGGCAGGCAGCCCACCCTAGAGACTGGCCCCACCCAACAACAAGCCCTCAGGCAACTTGTGGGCCTGCATAGATTGGTGACTGGATTCTCTGCAGCCTGGCAACTGAGCCGACTTGAGCGGGGCAGGGTGTGCACAAGGAGCGGGTGGAGAGTGTGGGGCGGTGGCAGAGTGTGTGGGGCTCCCGCCGTGGAGAGACTGGGTCCGCTTGGGGAGGTCGGGGCGCTCACACGGGGCAGGACTGTGTTGACTGTGTGTGTGGACCTGTGGGCAGCAGGGCTTGTCAGCTGCAGAAGACTTGTGCTTCTCAAAGACCCACATAGGAGGTTTGCTCCACCTTCCAGAACCTGAAACAATTGGGTGCTCCTGTGCCTGAGGCCAGCCCCACCCAGCTGCAATCCTCAGAGAGCTGACAAGAGACCTAATAGGCTAGAGGCTTACAGCAATTGTAAGGCCCTGAGCCTAACAACCTGCCATGCTGGGGGCCTACTCACTTAAAAGAAATACTGCAACACAAATGTGGTATTAGAACTTGCAGCCAACTGTGCTGGGGCTCCCCACACCTGATAAAGAGACTGAAGGGCCCACAACAACTACAAGCAGCTGAGCATTACAACAGCTGGCCAGGAGCATAACTCAGCCTCCCTGGGTGCCTACAGGGAGAGCAAACAGGCCACAGCAGAAGGATACACGTAGCCCACATAGGGGTCACCCCTGGAACATTGAGAACTGAGGGAAGCACACTGGAAGCCTCCTAAGCCATCACTTATACAAGGTCACCTATCCAAGAGCAGGAGACGTAGCTGACCTACCTAATACGTAGACACAAGCACAGGGAAAGAGGCAAAATGAAGAGGCAAAAGAATACATTCCAAGTAAGGGAACAGGACAAAACCCCAGAAAAGGAACTAAGTGAAACAGAAATGAGCAACCTACCCAACAGAGAGTTCAAACTAAGAGTGTTAAGGATGCTCACTGATCTGGGGAGAAGAATAGATGAACTCAGTGAGAATGTCAACAAAGAAATGGAAGATATAAAACAGAACCAATCAGAAATGAAGAATACAATACTGGAAATGAAAAATTCATTAGAGGGACTCAAAAGCAGAGTAGAGGATACAGAAGAACGGATCTGTGAGCTGGACGAAAGACTAGAAGAAATTACCCGAGGTGAACAGGTAAAAGAGAAAAGAATTAAAAATAACGAGGACAGTCTAAGGGACATCTGGGACAACATCAAGCGCACTAACATCCGTGTTATAGGTGTTCCGGAAGGAGAAGAGCGAGACAAGGGGTCAGAGATCTATTTCAAGAAATAATAGATGAAAACTTCCCTAACCTAAGGAAGGAAACAGACATCCAGGTACAGGAAGCACAGAGAGCCCCAAACAAGATAAACCCAAAGAGGCCCACACCAAGACACATCATAATCAAAATGTCCAGATTTAAAGATAAAGAGAGAATCCTAAAAGCCGCAAGAGAATGTCAAGTTACGTACAAAGGAAACCCCATAAGGCTATCAGCTGACTTCTCAGCAGAAACCTTACAGGCTAGAAGAGAATGGCACGATATATTTAAAGTGCTAAAAGGAAAAAACTTACAGCCAAGAATACTCTACCCAGCAAGGTTATCATTCAAAATGGAAGGAGAGATCAAAAGTTTCCCAGATAAACAAAAATTAAAGGAGTTTGTCACCAAGAAACCAGTGCTACAAGAAATGTTAAAGGGACTGATTTAAGGGGAAAAGAAAAGACCACAAATAGGAAAAATTATCTATTTCCATGATTAGAATGTAATGGATACAAATGCACAACAAAGAGGTTAGATATGATATCAAAAACATGAGGGAGGAGGGGAGTTAAAGAGTACAGCTTTCAGACAGAGGTCAAACTAAAGTGACCATCAATTCTGTATAGAAGAAGAAAGGAACAGAGAAGGACTACTAAAACACTGAGGAAAAAAAAAAGTTAAAAAATGGCAGTAAGTACATACTTATCAATAGCTACTTTAAACGTCAATGGACTAAATGCTCCAATTAAAAGGCATAGGGTGGCTGACTGGATAAAAAAACAAGACCCATATATATGCTGCATACAAGTGACACACTTAAAGACACTCACAAACAAAGTGAAGGGATGGAAAAAGATACTCCACGCAAATGGCAATGAAAAGAAAGCTTGGGTAGCAGTACTCATATCAGACAAAATAGACTTTAAAACAAAAACTGTAAAAAGAGACAAAGAAGGGTATTACATAATGATCAAGGGAACAATCCAACAAGAGGATATAACACTTGTAAATATCTACGCACCGAATGTAGGTGCACCTAAATATATAAAGCAATTATTAACAGACATAAAAACAGAAATAGACAGTAACACAATAATAGTAGGGGACTTTAACACTCCACTTACACCAACGGATAGATCATCCAAACAGAAGATCAATAAGGAAACATTGGCCTTAAACGACACACTACAACAGATGGACCTAGTAGATATATACAGAGCATTCCATCCAAAAACCGAAGAATACACGTTCTTTTCAAAGGCACATGGAACATTCTCCAGGATTGATCACATATTAGGCCACAAAACAAGTCTCCATAAATTTAAGATGATTGAAATAATACCAAGCATCTTTTCTGACCACAACGGTATGAAACTAGAAATCAACTATAGGAAGAAAATCAGAAAAGCCACAAATACGTGGAGATTAAACAAAATGCTACTGAACAACGACTGGGTTAACAAAGAAATCAAAGAAGAAATCAAAAAATACCTGGAGACAAATGAAAATGAAAATACGACATGCCAGAATTTATGGGATACAGCAAAAGCAGTTCTAAGAGGGAAGTTTATAGCGATACAGGCCTATCTCAACAAACAAGAAAAATCTCAAATAAACAATCTAACAATGCACCTGAAGGAACTGGAAAAAGAAGAACAAACCAAGCCCAAAATCAGTAGAAGAAGGGAAATAATAAAAATCAGAGCAGAAATAAATGAAATAGAGACCAAAAAAACAATAGAGAAAATTAATAAAACCAAGAGCTGGTTCTTTGAAAAGATCAACAAAATTGACAAACCTTTAGCTAGACTCACCAAGAAAAAAGAGAGAAGGCACAAATAAGTAAAATCAGAAATGAAAGAGGAGAGGTTACAACAGACACCTCAGAAATACAAAAGATTATCAGAGAATACTATGAAAAGCTATATGCCAACCAATTCGACAATCTGGAAGAAATGGATAAATTCTTAGAATCATACAACCTTCCAAAACTGGATCAAGAAGAAGTAGAGAATTTGAATAGACCAATCACCAGTAAGGAGATCGAAACAGTAATCACAAACCTCCCCAAAAATAAAAGTCCAGGACCAGACGGCTTCCCTGGTGAATTCTACCAAACATTCAAAGAAGACTTAATACCTATCCTTCTCAAACTCTTCCAAAAATTGAGGAGGGGGAAGCTCCTAACTCATTCTACGAAGCTGACATTACCCTGATACCAAAACCAGACAAGGACAACACAAAAAGAAAATTACAGGCCAATATCACTGATGAACATCGATGCAAAAATCCTCAATAAAATACTAGCAAATCGCATACAACAATACGTTAAAAAGATTATACACCATGATCAAGTGGGATTTATTCCAGGGATGCAGGGATGGTTTAACATTCGCAAATCAATCAACGTAATACACCACATTAATAAAATGAAGAATAAAAATCACATGATCATCTCAATAGATGCAGAGAAAGCATTTGACAAGATACAGCATCCATTTATGACAAAAACTCTGAATAAAATGGGTATAGAAGGAAAGTACCTCAACATAATAAAGACCATATATGAGAAACCCACAGCTAATATCATCCTCAATGGTGAAAAACTGAAAGCCATCCCTCTAAGAACAGGAACCAGACAAGGATGCCCACTGTCACCACTCCTATTTAACATAGTATTGGAAGTCCTAGCCAGAGCAATCAGGCAAGAGAAAGAAATAAAAGGGATCCAAATTGGAAAGGAAGAAGTGAAACTGTCACTATTTGCAGATGACATTATTTTATATATAGAAAACCCTAAAGAATCCACCAGAAAACTTTTAGAAGTAATAAACGAATATGGTAAAGTTGCAGGATACAAAATCAATATACAAAAATCAGTTGCATTTCTGTACACTAACAACGAAGTAGCAGAAAGAGAAATTAAGAATACCATCCCGTTTACAATTGCAACAAAAAGAATAAAATACCTAGGAATAAACTTAACCAAAGAGGAGAAAGATCTGTACACCGAAAACTATAAAACATTTCTGAAAGAAATTGAAGAAGACACAAAGAAATGGAAAGATATTCCATGCTCTTGGATTGGAAGAATTAACATAGTTAAGATGTCCATACTTCCTAAAGCCATCTATAGATTCAATGCAATCCCTATCAAAGTTCCAACAACATTTTTCACAGAAATAGAACAAAGAATCCTAAAATTTATATGGAACAACAAAAGACCCCGAATAGCTAAAGGAATCCTGAGAAAAAAGAACAAAGCTGGAGGTATCATACTCCCTGATTTCAAAATATACTACAAAGCTGTAGTAACCAAAACAGCATGGTACTGGCGCAAAAACAGACACACAGATCAATGGAATAGAATCGAAAGCCCAGAAATAAACCCACACATCTATGGACAGCTAATCTTTGACAAAGGAGCCAAGAACATACAATGGGGAAAAGAAAGTCTCTTCAACAAATGGTGTTGGGAAAACTGGATAGCCATATGCAAAAAAATGAAAGTAGACCCTTACCTTACACCATACACAAAAATTAACTCCAAATGGATTAAAGACTTGAATGTATGACCTGAAACTGTGAAACTTCTAGAAGAAAACATAGGCAGTACGCTCTTCGACATCAGTCTTAGCAACATCTTTTCAAACACCACGTCTGACCGGGCAAGAGAAACAATAGAAAAAATAAACAAATGGGACTACATCAAACTAAAAATCTTCTGCACAGCAAAGGAAACCATCAACAAAACGAAAAGACATCCTAACAATTGGGAGAAGATATTTGCAAACCATACTTCTGATAAGGGCTTAATCTCCAAAATATATAAAGAACTCATGCATCTTACCAACAAAAAAACTACCAACCCAATAAAAAAATGGGCGAAAGACCTGAACAGACATTTCTCCAAAGAAGATATACAGATGGCCAACAGACACATGAAAAGATGTTCAAAATCACTAACTATCAGGGAAATGCAAATCAAAACTACAATGAGATATCACCTGATGCCTATCAGAATGGCTGTAATTAACAAGACAGGAAACAACATGTGTTGGAGAGGATGTGGAGAGAAGGGAACTCTCATATACTGCTGGTGGGAGTGCAAACTGGTGCAGCCACTATGGAAAACAGTATGGAGATTCCTCAAAAAATCAAGGATAGAACTACCATATGATCCAGCTATTCCACTGCTGGGTATTTATCCAAAGAACTTGAAAACACCAATTTGTAAAGGTACATGCACCCCTGTGTTCATTGCAGCGTTATTCACAATAGCCAAGACTTGGAAGCAACCTAAGTGCCCATCAAGGGACGAATGGATAAAGAAGATGTGGTATATATACACAATGGAATACTACTCAGCCATAAGAAATGATGAAATCCAGCCATTTGTGACAACATGGATGGACATTGAGGGTATAATGCAAAGTGAAATAAGTCAGAGGGAGAAGGTCAAATACCATATGATTTCCTTCATTAAGTAGTAGATAATAACAACAATAAACAAACACATAGGGACAGAGATTGGATTGGTGGTTACCAGAGGGGAAGGGGGGAGGGAGGAGGGTGAAAGGGATAATTCAGTACATGTGTGTGGTGATGGGTTGTAATTAGTATTTTGGTGGTGAACATGATGTAATCTATGCAGAAATAGAAGTACAATAATGTACACCTGAAATTTTTACAATGTTATAAACCAATGTTACTGCAATAAACAAAAAATTAAAAAAATAAATAAATAAATATCAAAGCATGGGTATTTATTTCTATTGATACTAACATTATTTGTTAACAGATTGTATTTTAAAATGCCAATGAAGAATTTTTAGTTTATAAATTGCTCTACTTTGGAAATATTTTGTTTGATTTTCATGTGCAGAAACAGAAATGACCCATACATATACATACTGGTGCTGCATGAAAATTATGTTTTTGATACAAAAATTTTCAGAGGAAAATTTCATCTTAGAAATTTAAGAACACTTTATGATTTTTCTTATTTAAATAACATCTATTGTTACACAACATAGTTTATGTTCAGATTTTACCAATTATTAATTCTTTCACATCTGAGACCTGATAATTTCTTAGGTTTTGTCCACAGCATGTTATTAAGGATATATAAAACTAAAGTGTGTCTGAAGTGGTATGACCGGCAGAGTAAGAAGGGGAGAGAAGAGAGTTGTGGAAATTCTTTCAGATGAGCAGAAAGGAAGAATTTGCAAGGCTGATTGTGATATGATTCCCATCCTGGCTGAGAATAATCAGATATGTTCTTCACCTTTGTCTTATTTTGGTAAAATTCTTTTAATTATTTTCCTTTCAGTAATTGCTTAAATACAAAAACAATCTTTTATAAGCCAGAAGTGAAATATCTCCTTTCCTTTTCTGGTTAATTCCCTCAATTTCTTGTAC
This sequence comes from Ceratotherium simum simum, assembly GCF_057802395.1. NCBI lineage: Eukaryota > Metazoa > Chordata > Mammalia > Perissodactyla > Rhinocerotidae > Ceratotherium > Ceratotherium simum. The sequence goes on along the minus strand of NC_141914.1, from coordinate 1,672,260 downwards.
TTGCTTGGTTTTCTTGAGAACCAGACTCTTTCCAATATCAGGCTGTGTATGACCGCTGCTGCTTTGAGTGAAAATGTAGTAGGATTTATCCTTCTGTTGCAAGTCATGACACAAGTGTTCAACTTGAACACGTACAGCTCCCCACCTGCAGTTTATGTTAATACTTTAGCTGCTCTATGCTCATTTTCTGCTTCTGCACCTCAACCACTATTACTTGTTAACTTAAGCTTTTCATGCCAGGGAGGTAGTCATAGCCCCAAAGTATGTGCTTGTTGCAAAAAATAAGTTCAGTTAAAAATATTGTGAATTTACCATGAACAATAGATAAAAAGTATGAAGTTTTCAAAGCAACTAGGGTTTCTTTTTTTTCTTTTTAAGTTTTATATCCAAGGGACTGGCTTTCCAGGGATACCTGGCAAAATCAAAGTGAGTTAATCCATACAGACAGAGTGAAATACCTGAGTATTTGATCAAATTAAATGTCTATTATTGTACTTCAGCAATAGGAAGGGACTTCATCATACCTAAAGCAGTTCTATGTTAAGAGAAACAAAGTGGACCCGAGAGGTTTACATAGTGCTTTAGAACCAACACTCCTGCTCATCGTTTCTTTGCTCAAATGCAAACTCAAGTGTTATCTAAGAAATGCATGTCAGGAATTCTGTGAGCAAACGATGCCAGATAACTAATGATATCGTTTGGCTAATAGTCACTCAGGACTCGTAAGCATAATGGAGCTTATGGGTCTGTCACCAATGAGGACAGAAGGAGTATCTAACATGGACTTGGGCTGTTGGTACTTTGAACAATTGCAGACTCACCTGGAAAAGCACACAACGTTAGGGAAGCTCTATCCATGCCACAAAGTTCAACTCGAAATTAAAGGTAGATTAACTCTGTCTTTGGCTCCTTCACCTCTCAGGGTCACTTGCCTCCAGGCACCCAACAAGCCTGTACTCCCTCACACACATAATGGATTTTGGTTGGTGGTTCAGTTCATCCCAGTAAAGGAATAGCTGAAAATTTCTTAGGTTTTATCCACAGCATGTTATTAAAGGTATATAAAACTAAAGAGACTTCGAATCTGGAGGGACAAGTTTTTGTGGTAAAATTTCAAGACAAGTCATGGGATAGTCATGCCTGGCTGCAAATCCTTCCCTGGGCACTCACATATTCCACCTCTTTGTAAAGTCAAAGCTATTTTTGTTGCTTATAAAAAAGCTATTCTGTGATAAGAATATTAGTATTAATACAAAAAACAGCTAACATTTATTGAGCAATTACCACTTGCCATTATTTGTTCCAGTCGTTTTACTTCTATTAATTCATTACTCCTCAAAATAACCCTATGATATGGGCGTTGTTACCATCCTCCTTCTATGCCTGAAAAAGTCCTGAGGAATAGAGAGGTTAAGCTCTATGCCAAGATTACAAAACTAGGAAGTGGCAGATTCAGGATTCAAACAGCCCATGGTTCTAGTAATTCAAGCGGAGCGCCTACAGCTCTTTTAGATACAGCTTCTAGTAATATTTTACATACTCTGTTTCCAAAACCTCTGATCTTAGCCGCTATGTCATACGGCCTCCAAATATACATACAAACTATATTTGTGTTATGTGTATTTATATGTGTTATTTACTTACGTATTTATTTATTTATTTATTTTACTGAGGCAGGATTGAGAAATAAAAATGTAAAATATTTAAAGTGTACAAAGAGAAGATTTGATACACATATACATTTGAAAGGATTCCCTCCATTGAGTTAATTAACACCTCCATCACGTCACATATTTACACTTTTTACCTTTTTGGTGAGAGTATTTAAGTTCTACTCTATTAGCAATTGTCAATTATACAATACAGTGTTATCAGCTATGGTCACCATAGATTACATTAGATCTTCAGACCTCATTCATCTTATAACCTCATTCATCTTATAATCCTTTTACCAACCTATCCGTATATCCCCCACACTCCAGCCCCTGGCAACCAATTTTCTAGGTTTTTTTTAAGAGTCCACACATAAGTGATACCATGCAGGATTTGTCTTTCTCTGTCTGGCTTATTTTACTTAGCATAATGCCCTCTGGGTTCATCCACGTTGTTGGAAATGTCAGGATATCCTTCTTTTTTAATGTTTTAGAAGATTGGCATGAATAAAATGTTTTAAAAGAATGGCACAAATAAAAATTTTAAAAATATATTTTCTAACTAGCATGAGGTCTTCAAGTTTCTGTAGAATTATATGAAGATGCCCCTTAGAATAAACTGCTATATTTATCTCATTGCATTTAAATATGTTAGCTTAATAAAGAACTTTCTGTTCTGGCTAATAAGTAAATAAGGGTCATTATTGATATAACATTAACAAAGAAACCTAATAAATCTGTGCATTTTTCATTGTATCTACATTATTGAAGCTCAACAGATAAGTAAATGGCAGGAGAGTTCAGTTTCCTCCTTTTTCAATACCAAAGTAAAGTGGAATTTAAAGTAGCTTTGAAACTTGAAACACAATTGAATGGTGGGTGATCAATTTTAGGCCATTGGGAGGACAAAGAAAAAGTCATTTCAAATGAAGGGAGAATAACTATTGTTTACTGCAGTAATTTTCAGTTTATTCAGTGGTGTTTTTCTTTAATACCAAACTCTGTATGAGAAACCTGTCATGATCATCTAAATTCTGTACTAATAGAATGAGGACATACTTCTACTTTGCATTTGTTTTTTATGCACTCATAAATAATAAATAAGGAATTGATATGAAATAGTTCGGGAATAGTGTGTTAGAAGTTTCATCTTTTAATAATCCTTGAAAATATTTAGATGTCTTTTATTTTTATTTATGATATTATCAAAGTTTTATTATTGTTGGCTAATGTGGCTGAGAGCCCAAGGACAAATAAATCATTTGTTGTACTTTTTTAATAAATTGAATTTGACCTTTGTGTGATCTGTCACAGATACTTATAGTAAAGAACAACTTTTTCCCTATAATATTAGCTATATTTTATAAAATGTTAACTATTCTATCATAGTCTATAATATTCTATATAATGTTAACTATGGTTTTATTTATCAGTTTAATAAACTGGTTTTTTTGTTTTAATGTTAAGTTCCATATAATATTAACTATAATTTTGTTTACAATTTTCTACACTTGAGTTACAGTGCAGGAAAGGCTCACTGCACCCTTAAATTTTCTTCAGCTTCCTTTGATCAGGATATAGGGAGCGACATCTGGTTTATGGGGAAAACATTACTTCAGCTAAAGAGTCGCTCATTACCGGACAAATGGCTGCAATTTGTGTATTTTCATGGCATTTATTGGGGGCATGTAAACCATATAATGGTGGAATGAATTGATGGACATAGTTTACTAGTGACATTGTTGAATTGGCCAAGTTCAAGGGGCCCTTTCTCTGCTTTATGTCATTTAAATAGTTTAAACATAGCATCACTTAATAAGTATATTTATAAATAATAAGTTATTATAAAAGACATTTTAAATAGAAAATATAGAATGGAAAATAAAACATCTCTATTACCACCTCACACTGCTACTATAGTGTTTCGTTGTATTTCTCTCCTTTTGGTATACTGTTTTATATTACTGAGATATTACAGTAGATATAGAAGCTAACTGATTTCTAAAATTAACAACTTGAAATACTTTGAGTGGAACCAACTCTAATCCCCACTGTAGCCTTCTTGAGAATGTCTATTAGTTTGTAGTTACTTTAGTTATGTGTTTCTATGGATCTCATCCCATCTGCTTATTATATTTGTGGAATTTCTAAAATTTCTGCACATTATTTCATACTATTTCTTATTTACAAAACAATATTGAACTTAATATTTCGTTAAAAACAATTTTGAGTAGGGGGTTGTGGCTTTTCATACTTTCTTCAAAATAAGTCCATAATGTTTTCTTAAAGATAGGTATAAATACATGGAAAATAAATATACAAGTAAAATCACTGAGCTCTACAAATAGTCTTTCCAATATGTAGTTTTCTAATAAACTTTGTTCAAATTTATGTATTCAACAATCATTGAGTACCTACTATGAACTACACTCAATGATTTAGTAGTGGAGTAAAAGCAATTTCTCTGCTTAGCTAACCATACACACTTTAGATTGAGGAAGCTAGATAATGAGTGGAAAAACAAATAGATGACCAGAATAATTTTAAACAACAGTATGTGCTTGAAGTCAGTCAAGCAGGGTCGTGTGTGAGTATGAGACTATCTGTTGGTAAGGGACCTCTACACACTAAGAGGAAGTTTTTCAGGGTGGGTTATGTCTGACTTGGATGATAAACCAGTGAAAGGAGCCAGCGTTGTGAAACAGAGAGGGATTAGGACCGGGATGGGCCAAGGGAACCGCGAGGGGAAATGCACTAAGAAAGGCGCTGTCTTGGCTATCTTAGAAACAGCATTAAAGAGGATATAGGGGAAGCATAGGGCGTGGGGTGGGATTAGCAGGTGCTAAGGCTGGAACAGGAGGCGCTTGAAATCTGCTCATACAGGCCACTTGGATTTTGGTAGATATTTTGGCTAAGTATAGTGGAAAGCCATTAGTCTAAATTGAGTGAAAAGTGGCTCAATTTTCTTTCCATAGGACTAATCTAGATGCAGTAGGGGGATTGTGAGAAGGAAACAAGTCGCGTGGGTCCCTCACTGGTGTCCCTGGGAAATCTAGGATGCCCTGCAGTGGTTTCCGGGAAACTGGGTGCTGGGGCTTCAGAGGTGCATGTGTGTGTGTGGGGATGGAGGTGGGGTGGGGCTCGGGCGCTGTCCAGGGTCCTGACCCGGCGCCATGTTGGCCCCAGCTGCAGATTTCTGCTCTGGGCCTGGGGACTGGGTCGTGGGAGACACAGTCCTCAGAGGCTATTGGTTCCATTTTCTACGCTCTTTCTAGCAATCGGGTTCTTTTTAAGGCCCCGGGGAGAATGGTGGTGGCAAGGAGGATTGTGCTTGGTAAAGCCATCTTGGGAAACTTAGAGTTTCTGTTTAACCATTAGCTGACCACTAACCTGAGCTGAGACTTCAGTGGCCACACATGACCAAGAATACAGACTTTACAAAATTAAGTCAGGAAAGCCACTAACCAAATAAACAACAAAAAAGAAACAATAATGACAAAAAAAAACAATGGAGGGAGAAGAACTTGATTTCCAGAGTTGCCACTTTTTTTTGTTTAAAATGTGCAGTTCTCAACAATGGAAAACCACTTATGAGGCCTGCAAAGAAATCTGAATGTTTAGCTCACATACAGGAGAAAAGTAGTCAATAGATGTAGAAGAGAAATATTTTTGAAGGTAGGAAGTGGAGAAACCAATTCAGGGAACCTTCACTCTCACAGTTTACCACGAGTAGTTCCTCTATTTTGTATCATCTGGGTATAGTATAATTTAATATTTGTCCTTTATTGTTGCACAATATTGTTTTTTTCCTCCAGATTTCACCATTCTCTATACTACTGTGAAAAAAATTGTACATATAAATTATTTTTAAAATTTATCTCTTTGAGATTAGTAATTCAAAAAAAATATTTCATCGTGCAGTATGAATCTTTAATGGTCTGTACACTCATTGGCAAATTAATTTCCCAAAAGCTTTAGAAATACATGCTCCCAAAAGTTGTGCATAAGATTGGCCACCTGTCCTAATTTTGTAAGCATTTATTTTTCAATATTTTCAAAATATTAACAGGTAACTTACTCTACATGTCTTTTTATCTTGAGTACAGCTAAACACACTTGCTTGACTATATTTCTTCTTTTGTAAATTGTTCATCCATGCCCTTTGCTTTCATTGCATTATCTGTGTTAATGATTTGAAAGAGTTCTTTCGATAGTAACAAAGTAAGTGATTTGGCAAGACAGTTTTCATAATTTCTTTAAAAATAATCTTATTTTCCAGAAATTTACTTTTCAGCATTTTTCTTGATGTTTGATGTATAGAAATTTTTATATTTAAGAATAATCAATTTCCTTTTTATATCTTGGCTTGCTTTATACTTGTATTTCAGTAATCTATTGTTGCATAACAAATCTCTCCAGATTTAGAGGCTTGTGATTCTGTGGGTCAGCAGTTTGGGTTGGGCTCAGCCTGGGTGGCCCTCTGCTGCTCTCAGCTGGGATCACTCACGTGACCACTGTCAGTGACTTGGCTGAGGGTGGTTGACATAGGGCTTCTAGATTTGACAGCTATTGTCTGATCCATGTGGTCTTACTAGTCCAGACTTCTTCAGATGGTGGTTTCAAGGAAGCAAGAGAGAGCAAACCCCAATGTATGAGCTCTTTTGAAGTTTCTGCCTGTACCATGTTTGATAACACCCGTTAGGCCAAAACAAATCTCGTGGCCGGGTCTACAGCATGGGCAGTTAACATTCACCCGTCGTTTGTCCTAACTGGCTGCCTAGAGAATCAGAAACTAATATTTGATACATAAATTCCTGCTGCTTCTCTCCTCTAGTTCTATCGCATACAGTTTTCCATATAGAGAGCAGTTCTGCTAAAAATTAATGTCATTAAATCCATCATTATGATTTTAGATTAAGGCTAATATTACAACCAACTACTTGATTTTTCTGATAGATTTGTTTCAATGCATATTTCATAGCTTCCAATTTAGGGATTTAAGTCTCTTTCATCCCACATTCAACTCTTTTAAGAGAGTATCAGAGATGTGTCCCTGAAGCTTCCCTTTACTGAGTTCTCTAAAGTGAATTCATGTGCATTTCTGGAGATACAATCCCCAACGTACTCTTCCTGTGTTCAGCCCTCAATATTGCTACAATTGTGATCACAAAATATTTTTGGTTTTTAACTTTGACTACCTTCGTGCTGTAGCAAGGAAGAGCTCCTTTCTTAGTAATATTCACCTACAGTATTTTGTATTCAATTCTTTATTTCTTAAAAGTTCTTTATGAAAGTTTAGGAGAAGACAAAATCAAGAATATTACACTAGGTCCATCTTAATCTTGGTATTTATCAAACATTAAAAAAAATCTGGAGGATAGTAGTTTCCTTATAACACTGAATGATAAGTTTTCTCAGGCAAAGTTTGACTTAATGCACAAGCTAGTTGATTTCATTAAAAATAAAAAACAAATCAGTCAAAAAAAATGTCTGTTGATCATACCTTCCAAGGTCATTCAAAATTGATTGATTCTTGTGTTTATAATTGATCAGGGTCATTGATAAATGCTTGTGTGAGATCTAGTGGAAGAAGATGAGTTCTTGATGAGAGCTACTTATGATTTTTATAATTTTCTGGAGCTTTTCTATCGTCTTTTGTGTGCTAAACTTAAATTTTAATTCTAAAAACATAGAAAACTAATGAACACTAGTAGAAATAGATTTTTTCTATTTTATACTAGACAGAACTATTCAGAACTGGAAAATTTAGTGTGCCTAAAGATATTTTGATTAAAAGGTGTGAATATCTTTGTCATAGAAGTCACCTGTTCAAAGTTAAAAAAATATTTAGTCAGCATTTTATGAGGGGTCCTTATGACATTAAATAATGAAATTTGTAGTTTCTTTGGTTTGCTCATTTTTATTTAATTGAATAAATTTCTGGTTAATTTGATTCTGAACAGATAAAGCTTGAGATTCTATGTTTAACTTAAAGTAGAACTGTAGTATGTAATTTCAATGTTAACTTGGAATTAATACATCATATGCACATTTTCTTTCCAAGTAATTTATTTACTGATGTTCAAAAGACAACCTTGTACATGATGTGTTCAGTATTTTAATTCTAAATTTCTACAGAGTAATTTCTTGGAGGTGGTATGGAAACATATTAACTGTGTTATATTTTCTCTTATAGTTTGTAATTTTGAATTAATTTGTATGCTGAGATTTAAATGACAAATTATCAAAGAGTGTATTAAGTATATAATCATTATCACGATCTAAACTCTTTTTGTTTGGATGTTACCAACCACCAATATTAATAATATTTTTGGAAAATCTAATTTATTAATGTAAGCCATTTTTCTTTAACTTGCTACAGACTTTTGATGGTTTCCTCATATATTTTGGGGTTGATTTTATACATAGGACTAATAATCAAGTTGTTTTTTCTCCAGAACACTTGTGTCATATAGCCATCTGTTTCTTTTAATCACGTTTTCTTTACTCAAAGTTTACTTCATGTGAAGTTTTTACCCTATAGACATAGGATCAGGGAAGTTCGCAACTTGCTGGTGTTGCATGCTTGCCAAATTAGTTGCATGATTGTTTTGCAAAGGAAATTGTGTGTGCAAATGCCTTGATTAGATTCACATTCTCAGGCTAAGTTCTGAAAAGTTATCATTGAAAAAGTAAATTTACATTTAAATGTACTCCTGCTACAGCTACACATTAAATTCAAATTTAGCCCTGTCAACAAAAATTACGTTTATATATACAAAGTCTACTCTGACGGAGTGCCGATCAGGTATGATGTATATGACTTTGAATTTGATGTTAGTTAATGCTTTCTGAATAGGCAGATAACCATAAGCTACAGACTGAAGACTTAGGAACTTTAATGCTGTTATACAAAAAGTTCTAAATTGAGTTTCCCAAGTCTGTGATGAAAAGCTGCATTTGATTAGTTTGTGAATAAAGTGAAGAGAGACAGGAAACGATCGGGAACGAAGAGAAGGGATGATGAATAAGATGTGCCTGAATTATAGGATTTCAGAATAATATTCTCAATAAGTGCTATATTTTTTGTTTATAAAATATTATAAATTATTTTAAAATGTATGCTTTTTTTGGATTGCTATGTCATCAAACCTTTTAGAGGGTAAAGGCATAAAATTGTTATTTGTAAAATTAATGAAAAATCATCATAAATGTATTCAACAGTGTACTCTTAACCATGCTTTGCACACAGGTCATTACAGTGACTGACCATTTGACAGAAGTGGTTTTGTTAAATTTTTAGCCAATGGATTATCTACTCTAGGTATAAAGGAAGAGAAATATCAAAGAACAAAGAACAAATTATGGAAGAAATTTTTGAAATTTGGGTTAAATTCGTACAATATATTTTAGAAACTGTGCCTTTCTTTAATCCCATTGCTGTGCTTACATTTCAAGCAAGTTTGTTAGTTATTACTGGTTTTGTTTTCTGAACCAAATGTTTATGTTCCAGTGATTTGAAATATGTTAGAGGAAATGAGATGGGCTTGGGAAGGACTGAAATGTGCCAGAGCCAATGAAAGCACTCAGGCCTAAAATAATTTTTTCGGTATGATGACTATGGTTCTCCAAGTCAAGGTTCAGGGGACTTGGCTAGAGGAGGGCACTTGGGATGTTAAATTGGAGCAGTGAGTTAAAGAGAGAAAAATACATAATGCCAAGAGGTTAGGAGAGGATTTGTGAACTAGTCTTAGATCTCAGCACTATATAGGGCTCCATACAGTGTCAGCTGTGTAATAGGTGGACTAAATTTGGAAACTGAACTTCAAACTTGTCCTAAAATTATATATAAAGATGGAGTGTACAAATGACTTTTTATGACTGGGATGCAAATTCCGCGTCTGACCCCAGTGCTCAGTACACTGTTCTCACAGCAACTTCAGTCAACTGTCCTCATCGTCTTTGTGATTCTCATTCTTTTTTATGTGATTTTAAAAATTTTCACTATAAAAGCATTTGTGTTGCTTTCTTGGTAGATGCACTACTTTAAAAATATATGTATAATTATGTGTCTGAGTAGGATTCTTTTTCCTTCTATCCTACGTTTCAAATTTGGATAAAAACTCTATTTCATATATTTACTGAATCATATATTTACTGAATGAAGCTATATTTACTGAATCAAGCTATAAATTAAGAAAAAGAAAATAGAGATATATTTAAATATACAAAGAAATAAAAAATCTACATAAATCCAAATATTTCAGTATATGTATGAAAGTATATCCTTAAAATTGGGGAAATAAAACAGGAAAAGTATATAATCAGTTCATAAAATGAAGACTCCACCCTGGAGCCTTGTCAATGTGGGTTCCATGGGGAAGGGAGTGCAGCAGGGCTGGGACCACGCTGGAACCAGTGTGGGTTCCATGGGGAAGGGAGTGCAGCAGGGCTGGGACCATGCCATCCATGGGGAGCACTTTGGGGGAGGCCTTTTGGCAAGAAGGGGCATTCCTAGATAACATAGGATGATCCAGAAATGAGAAAATTTGAAAGCATATTAATAGCAACCAATGGGGAAAAAAAGAGTTCTGATTTTTGAAGTAATCTTAGAAAATTATAATTTGAGTGGTACAGAGTAAGTGTTCATTTCTAAGCAAAACAGAGAAGGGATAAGATCTCAAGAAAGAAAGATATATAAGATAGACAGTAAATACACAATATGGAAATAAAATACACCCTGTAAATAAAGTGTACAATGGAGACTGAATTAAGCCAGAAAATTAAATCTTTCCCAAAATAAACAGACAAAACATGGAGATGAAAACAGGCAGAATATGATGTATATGGAGAATAAAGAATAGTTACCTGAGTACTTGTATTGAGTATTCTTCAAGCAAAAAGCACAGCAATAATTAATACATAATGGAAGAGGAATTGTCTGAGGAAAATGAAAGCCAATGAATGCAAATTGAAAATCTTAATGATCATCATGGGAAAAAAAGTGCATTTTTTCTTTGATACAGAAATCAAACCAAGTAAATTGTAGAATAAACAAATTTAATAATGAATATAAATAAAGTATTAACAATTTCTGTAAAATCCATAGTAAAACTCAGTAGATGTACATAAGAAGTTAACTTTGTTTCTGTTGCTCTCTATAACACTTATCTCCTGAACACAATAGCATTATAAAATAACTTAGTTCAAAGAAAAACCACACACATTTCAGTTGGTATTAAATATAAAAAAACTCTGAAACCTCAGAAACAGTAATATATATAACACAGAGCTGACTAATACAGTGTCCCTCCAGTATTTTACTAGTGCGTATATGTGTTGATATAGTAGACTCATGCCCTGCATTGTCTTTGTGGAATAACTTCTTGTTCCTTTCAGAATGCTGAGAAGAGAGCACATTGTGGTCAACGGCCCCCTGAGCTGAAGAGAGATGGTGACGAAGAGAACGACAGGCCTCCCATCCCATCCTCCGTGTACTCACAACCGCTCTCTGCGTATTGTCTTTAAAATATGTTGTTCCTGAGCTATTGTCTTTATCAAACTGTATTTAATACCATATTAAAAATAAAGCTTTCTTATTTTTTATTGTAATTGATAAATTGCTAGTAACATTATTTTATATGTCTCAAGGTCAACAAATTAATAAATAAACTGAGACTTTAGGGTCTTTTAATATTATATAATTATCACGGCATAGTCTGACTGAACAAATTCTTTGACAGTCCATCTAGATTGAGCTATTATTATATACTGATAAACCAACCTTGTGCACATCTCTGATTACTTTCTATGGATCTATTTCTAAATATGCAATTTCAAAATCAGAGGTAGGATTTAATAGACCTCTCAAACCGAAAGTCTAGAGACAAATATTATACAATACTGATGAAAGCAGTAATCCTTTACTTGGTTTTTACATAGCTGACAAAGTCTAATATTTTTTCAATAAATACTATGCTGGATATTGACTTAAAGTGGTTATAAAATAGCATGTTACTGACTAGAAATCGTTAATACTGATCAAGTGATATCCAAAAAATTATAAATCACATGGTTATAAATTATAAATTTATAAATTATAAAGCACATCTTAAATGTGCTAATAAAAATACAGTTTTTTAAAAAGACTTGGAATGAAAAATTCAAATGTTAGTAGTTTGGAGTTGTTGGCTTATGAAGTTTTTTCTGTATATTTAAACATTCTCATAATTCCTACAGTTTCAACAGCCAACCTCTATTAACATTCCTGTCTGAACTGGACCTTTGAAATAATTGTAATTCAATATTAGTGATATTATTGATGCTTAAACTCCTAAATCAGTTTCTCAAACTTACCACATGTGCACATTTCATTGTGGCCTGATATGTTCAGCTTGACTTCAAGGAGAGTGGCTACACAGCATGCAAGATGTTCAACACCTAGACAGAACCGGGTATCTGAAATGATTAAAGGTTGGAACTATCATGTTGTCTCACACATTAAAACATATTAAAGATGGAAACCAGGAACATTCTTTTGAGAGATACCGAGGGAAAAAGTGGACCATTTGGAGATGCAGCGTCAGAGCAGACGTTCAGGTTTAAAGATGGAAAGAGCATTCAGACAGAACTTCACTAATGGCTGCCTGTTCTTCAAGGTATTGGAATCTGTGCAGCTGGGATGTTTTGAAAATTGCACTAAAATATTAATGTATATTAAAAGAGTTGTAAATTTACTTAATGTTTATTCACTATTCCCATAATTTGAGTAAAAATAAAATTTCATTAAAAATTCATCAAATTATCTATACTCTTTATTTATTAGGGAAATGCATATAGTTCAATGCTTCACCTTAACAGAACATTTTTTTTTTCTTTTTTTTGTGAGGAAGACCAGCCCTGAGTTAACATCCGTTCTAATCCTCCTCTTTTTGCTAAGGAAGACCGGCTCTGAGCTAACATCTATTGCCAATCCCCCTCCTTTTACCCCAAAGCCCCAGTAGATAGTTGTATGTCATAGTTACACATCCTTCTAGTTGCTGTATGTGGGACGCCACCTCAGCATGGCCAGAGAAGCGTGCGTCACTGCACGCCTGGGATCCGAACCCGGACCACCAGTAGCGGAGCGTGCACACTTAACTGCTAAGCCACGGGGCCGGCCCCTCAATGCTTTACCTTAGTATGCACAAACTTAAATGATACTGAATAATTATAAATACAGTATAGTTATAAACACTCCATAAAAGATTCAGGACACTTAAATGTGCTATATTTACTTGTGTTTACCCAGATACTTGGTTCCATGCTGTCAGCATTGTCTGTGTCCATTTCCTCTTCTCTTCCTTCGGAATTAATGTTTTGTTACACCTTTCTAGTATATAAACTGGCAGACATTATTGAGAAAGTCCAATAGTGTAAATCATCCAGGAGAGCGATGGCATGATTTGCATAGTTGTCTGATGTGACCATCTCAAGTGTTTCACACAGTAGGTGCTCAATAACTATTGATTAAATGCACATAATTCGGGATCTATAAATTGTGTACCAATCTATTTCATGCTTCCTACTTGAATGGAACAGATTAGGATATATTTCAAACAAGGCAGGTCAATTCCTTCTGTTCATTTGTAATCTCGTGGAAGTTAATAGACCCCATAAGTCACTCTCCGGGGTGAGTAACTCAGTTGGGAAGACGTATTAACCCTTTCAGGACGCCATGGAACCATTGTGCTTTGGAGATCTAGTTACTACAAGTCACTGAGGCTCTGGTGATCATCAGGTTTGTGAGGGAAGTTTAGGACACTGAACTGAGGCTTGAATAAACAATATTTCATGTTAATACAGAGTATAGGAGAAAATAAAAGAGCCAGTATTATACCAATATTCTTATTGAGAAAAATCTGTCAATTCCAAAGGAACTTATTTGTGAAACCATTATTTTCTCACACTACTTTTTAGAGTATATGAACTGGTTTGAAGACAGAGCAAAAGACATGCAAAATGTCCTTTGTTGTTCAAGGAAGATAAGGCCTTCTGTGAAGTGAGACAGAAACCCAGGATGTGAGAGATGACTGTCCCGGCCCTGACACGGATGGAAGGGGCACTGTTCTAGAGCATATGAGATGCTACTGGAGTGTGAGTTTTAAAAAATAACAGTTTACTCTTCTGTCTCCAAAACCCTGCAATTTTACCTTCCTCCTTAAGAAAATTTCATTACACATGGAGTAGAGAGAGCTCGGTAAAGGTGGAGCATAAACATCATAATATACCTGCCTAAGTGAGCAAGAGGAAATAAAAATCCCACAGTTTGTTTGTTTTTGTGTAACTTAACGCCATATTCTTGGTCTTGTGATCTGAAATAAATAACAGCATATGGATATTACCCCCAAGTGCTGATGCTGACTTAAAAGTTAATATAAAAACATCTATAGCTATTTTAAACCCACATGATAGCAACAGAATCTAGTTTTCTTATTAACTTTTAGGAATAAAATTCTGAACGGCTTTCTTTCTCCTTTGTTCTCTCTTTTTCTCTCTCTCTCCTGTATTTACAGAAGTGAATGAGCATGGGGAGATAAAAGGGGGAACACTTTATGTTTCAGTCCTAGGAATCAGGATACAAAAGTCAGTTTTTCACCCTGTCCCTGGTTATGTGTATAAACATTTGCAAGACAGTAAAACAGTGGACCTTGGTTTTCCTCATGTATAAAATTCAAGGATTTCATAGACTCAATTCTATGACATTCTATCCATCAGCCCTTCCCTGCATACATTTTCCTTCTTATTTATTACACATTCCATAATTTCTCATCTTAATAATTTCCATACAACTAACCTCATCTCCCTTAAATCCCTCTCCTTTTGTCAGAATTGCCTGTAAATCACCAATTCTGGATGAATCCAACCATTAGTATTCTCCATGTGTGCTTAGCAGGGGGCTGTAAAAATGTAAAATTTAATTAATATTTTTGGTCAATTCCTATGTATCAGGCCCCTTTCAAGGCTCTTCTTTCAAGAAAATAACAAAAGATATAAAGATTCTTGCTTATATTCTAATGAGGGAGACACATAGTAAATAAGATAAACTGGGAAAATTTATGTAAATTGAATAACAAGTAAAGCTAAAGGAAGGAAAAAGAACAGGGTTTGGGAGTGTGTTCAAAGAAGGCTTCCTGAGAAGGTGACCTTTAAGTAAGACCTGAAGGGAGATCTGAAAGAAGTGAGGAAGTCAACGTTACACGTGTGTAGGAAGAACGTTACCAGCAGAGGGAACAGCAAGTGCTAAATCCCAAGGCAAGAGCAGGACTGGCGTGTTTTCCAGTTGCCAGAAGGAGGCCAGTGTACCTAGACAAGGGATCAAGGGAAATTATTATGTGATAAGGTCGGGGCAGTTAACAGCACACAAGGGCATGTCATTTACAAACACGCATGCACACATATGTGGCTGATGTGGTGTGATTATTGGGGTTAGCAGGTCTAAAATCTGTAGGGCAAGCCAACAGGCTGGAAACTCAGGCAGGAGCTGTTAAATAAATGGGCCAAAAATGACTCGTGCATATTGGCCCTTAGCATTGTTTCCTTCTTCATCCTTCTTCACAGAAGGCTAGGAAGGTTAGCCCTGAGATTTCAAAAGGCCGTTCTGCCATCCCATCAAACCACCTGCTTCAGGATGGTGGGCAACTTGGAAGAGCAGTGCATCCCATGAGATAAGCCCATGCTGCCCTTCTTTTGCTGTGACCTGAGTTCTTTATCAGAAGCAATACTATGACAGTGGGTAAGGCATTCTGAATGTAAAAGTATGGTAGTCTTGGCAGAAGTATGGCATGTAAGGAAGGCAAATGTGTATCCGGATAAGAGACCATTCCAGTAAGGATACCTCTTCCATGAGGAAAGCCATCCAGGGTAATCAACCTGCAAACCTGGTCGCTGGCTGATTACTCTGAGGAACGGTGCCAGTACAGGGACTCAGTGTTGGTCTCTGCTGCTGGCTGATTGGGGATTCAGCAGAGGCTACAGTCAGGTCCGCAGTGGTGAGTGGAAGTCTATGTTGACGGGCCCACACATAACATCCCATCACAGCCATTTTGCTTTTGAGCCCACTGGGCAATAACAGGAGTATCTGGGGAAATAGGCTGATTAGTATCCACAAAATGGGGCATCCTATCCACTCGGTTCTCAGAATCCTCCTCTGCTGAGGTCCAGCTTTGGTGAGCATTGAAGGAGGACACAAATATCTTCATGTTTTTGCCCACGTTGTGAGAAGTGTTTCCACACACCTTTTCCCCAGACCTTCTTGTCATCAATTTTCCAATTATTTTCCTTTCACATCCCTGACCATCCAGCCAACCATTTGGCCAGAACCCATGGATTGGTGTGCAGTTGCACATCTACCTATTTTACATCTTGCTAGCAAAATGAAAAAACAGGTGCACTGCTCAAAGTTCTGCCCACCAGGAGGCTTTCCCTTCATCACTGTCCTTCAGGGATGTACCAGAAAGGAGCTGTGGTGCCCCAGCTCTGCACATTCAGTGGTGACTGCCAATCACACAGAGATATCTGGAAACCTGTCCCAGTCTTCTTTTCCCCAGTCAACTGATCCTAGGGAACCCTGTGAGACCACAGGTGCAGGCTGGGGGAGAAGCCAGCGTAGCAGGAACAGGGACTCTGGTCATTTGGGCCACATCCTCAGGTAACTTACTGCTGCCTTCAGGTCTGCTGTGGCCCAATCTTGTATACACCTCTTGCAGTTGATGATGAGCTGCTCCTGTCCATGTCTGACTTTATTGCTAGTTGCGTCAGATGACACCCAATTCACGATGGGCAGCTCAGATTACACGGTGCCTTGGGGCCCACAGTTAATTGTCTATTCTCTACTAAGGCCCAGAGGCCAAAAGCTGTTTCTCAAAAGGAGAGTAGTTGTCCCCAGAGGATGGCCAGACTTTGCCTCAAAATCCTGAGGGTCTGTCATTCAACCATAGGGGCTATTTATTTATGATATATGTACAGATGCTCCATTTGGATGACAAACATGGCCAAATATGTGCAATAAGTGAATGTGTTTAAATTGTATTCATGAGTTTCCTGTATTAACTGCTGTGACTTTTACGTTTGAATTTATACCAACATACATCATTTATTTTCTCTGCTCATTTCTCTCCCATGTGAAATTGTTATTTACTTTGAATTTGGTCCTTTTTCTTCTTTTTTTTTTTTGGTGAGGAAAAGCAGCCCTGGGCTAACATCCATGCCCATCTTCCTCTACTTTATATGGGACGCCGCCACAGCATGACTTGACAAGGGGTGTGATGGTGCGCGCCTGGGATGGAACCTGCAAACCCCAGGCCACTGAAGCAGAGTATGCAAACTTAATGACTATAGCACTGGGCGGGCCCCTGGCCCTCTTTCTTGAACGTAGTAAACACAATATATGTGTGCTAAATCTTTGGGAATAAAGTGATTTAGAAGTAGGGAAGTTTCATTTAAAGAAGGTTATGTGTTTACAAAAATCCTTCCACAGTACATATTAAAAGGTGTGCTTTTCTGATAGTTATTCCTCTGACTTATAAAAATAATATTTCAATTTTTTTTCCATCAAAGCTATGCCATCAAAATTTTTTATCTTTGGGAAGTAGTTTTGTTTAAACCCTTAGTTTGCAAAATTTTTTTGTTTTATTTTTTCTAAAATGGGCTGATTATTTCTTTCAAATATTAAGGTAAGTTTAACAAGGTTAGAGAGACTGCTTAGTATAGTGAAATAATTTGTTTTTGTTTTGTTTTTATGTTTTTTGTGTCCCTCTTCTCGCCCACTTTTCCAACAGAACTTTGGTAATTTTTCTGGACTACAATTTTGTTATTGGTTTAATCTCATATTTCCAAAGTGACATTCTTTACTTTTAATAATATCTAGGGAGCTTCAAGATAGCTTTGAGAAATCATGGGATGGAATCATCAAATGATTACAGCTTCTTGAAATTTACTCTTTTTAAAGGAAGTTTTCCACTAAACCAAGTTTTTCCACATTGGTGATAAATAGACATCTGTAGTTCAAATGCATAGTATATAAACATCTGGACCAACTTGCTTCTCTAATTAAAGTAAGTAATCAAAAACTTCATTTGTTTAAAAAGAGCTCTTATACTTTGATATTTGCCCCTCTTGATGTCAAAATAAAAATAGTTTCTTTCATATGGTACAAATAAGTAACATGAAAAATAATACTTTGTCTCAATTAGTTCAGACATATTTTAAATTGAAAATATTTTTAAAAGGTATTGTCTTTTCTAAAAAAATCAACTTATCACACAGGAGAGAAAATTGAAAAGCCACTAATCAAAAACTAATTTTAAAATTATAATCTTAATGTTGAAATTAAAATATATTTGGGCAGCTTTCTATAGGAACATTAATCCCTAAGTTTAGAATGAAAAACAGTCCTTGAAGTAAAACTCAAACATCACTTATTGTCTGCCCATAGGAACAGCTTATCCTACCAATCAGTTCATTGGAATATGCAACCACTCAAGGGCCAATAAATGCCTTTAGCAGCAATTCAAAGGAAATAAATTAAAATCCACATTTGTTCCAAGGTATTTTTAGTTTTGAATTCAATATTATAGTTTTAAAAATTCTTTAAATGATTAAACAGTTCTTTAAAGGATTTTGGAACATCTGTGAGCTTGTGGTGATATACACTATATATCCTAGGATTTCAGGATACTAGAAAGATAATGTTTATTTGCCTGAATACAGTCACTCATAGTAAAAATCTGCTGGTACATATATCATACACCCTTTCTCTGTCCCTATAAACAGTTATTTTCATTTTTAAATTTCCATTTTTATATGCAATCATAAGGTGCTTTTTTTAAACTTAGAATGCAGCTGGAGATTATTATGCATTATTTGAATATTAAACCAGTCCTAAATAAAATCAGTACTATTTGAATTTTGCATTTGGGGGATATTTAGTTCTGGTTAAACTTGCTAGTATCACATCCTCTCAGTTAAGCCATCATAATAACTAAATAAACTAAAATTACCATAATGGACAATTATTATAGTGCATATTTTTATATATAAGACCTAGCTATCTAAAAAATCCAATACTAAACAATACAAGTTCTTAGTAAGTTGTTTATATTCAGACTACTGGAAACATCTTATCTATGAATTACTTATATTTTTAATAAATAAAATGCACATCTTTAACACATATATGATCAAGACATTTGTTTGTTATCAAATCTTCTACCTCATAGAGCATTGCCGCATACTTTGAAAATATTTTCAGTATTAGACAAACTGTCATTGATACTGTAATTAACATAGGTTTTATTTAATTTCCAGACCAGCCAGTATATAGGAATCTGTCTTTTGTAGAAGAGAAGAGAGTCAAGAGGAGATGAGACTGTGAAGGGCAGCAGTGGAAGAATTAGGAAAGACCAACAAGCAGAAGGACTCATCATTAGATCCTAAGACCAGGATATCCACCCCTCACATTCCCTATTACTATGTGTGGGTGCAAAAGCTGGACGGTGAAGAAGGCTGACAGGGAAAAGCTGGATTCTTTTGAAATATGGTGTTGGAGGAGAGCTCCACGGATACCCTGGACTGCCAGAAAGATGAACAAGTGGGTCTTAGAGCAACCTAAGTCTGAACTATCGCTGGAGGCAAAATTGATAGAACTGAGGCTGTCCTACTTTGGGCACATCATGAGAAGGCAGGATTCTTTGGAAAAGACAATAATGCTGGGAAATGTAGAAGGCAGCAGAAAAAGAGGAAGACCAAATATGAGATGGGTTGACTCCATAAAGGAAGCCACAGGCATGAGTCCACGGGAGCTGAGCAGGGCTGCTGAGGACAGCACATTGTGGAAATCACTCATTCAAAGGGTGCCAGGAGTCAGAGCCGACTTAACGGCACATACCAACAACATAACAACAAATTTGTTTTTACTATCTTTAAAAGATTTTTGTCATTCATAAATATAATTAGGGGTATACATTAAGAAAAATACCTATAGTTTTTTTAAAGGAATGGGTGGGCTGTGTTCCAATAAAACTGCACACAAGGAAACAGACCATAAGCTAGATTAGATGCCCTGAACAACCCTTCTTATTGAGGGTTGTTGCATTGTCTAAATTCAACTTTTTGTCTACTAACATGAGTATCTAGTCTAAAGTGATTACAAAATATTCCTCCTATACTTAGCTGAGTGTGGACATGCAAACACTCAAGGATGTTTTCTTTATGAAAAAATCCAGGTAATTAGACTCATTCTGTGTCACAATCTGTGTTCTTAATCAACATGCTCTGTGGGCTCCTATGAAAGCTCTCTCTCTCTGTTTAAAATTAATGAAGTCCTATTTTCTTGAGAGAGGGAGGATATGTGGAGGGCATGTACATAGATAAGTTAAAAATGTCTGCACTGTAGATTAAAACATTGTTTAGGTGTATCTATTAAATTGAGCTTTTTTGTTTGTATTGCTCATTTCTCAGTATTATTGTACATAATATTGCAAATGTTTATTGACAGCAAATATTTATCGTGCACCAAGTGTATGGTAAATTAATCAGACCTAACTGATTGAGGGGGGTGTGTGAGAAAATAAGAGAATCAAAAATTTCTCGTGTTTTTGCTTGAGCAGCTGCTCGGTTGAGGGGTGGAGCTTACTGTGAAGAAGGCTGAGGGGAGAGCAAAGGACATCAGTGTGTGTGAGTGTGTGTGTGTGTATGCACACAGGGGCACTGAGCAGGAATAAACTTTTCTGGTTTGGGCATGTACAGCTTATGTGCCTATTAGGAATCCAAGTTGTGTGTATATGGACTAGACATAGGAAGTGAAGTCAAAACTGAGACGACTGTTGGGCAAAGATTTACATTTATAGCATGGTGTATAGCCTTTTCAACCCATGAGACTAGTTGGGATCCCTTAAAGATAATTTACGGATAGAGAACGTTAAGAGGTCTCAGACAATCACATTCCAAGGTTCCAGAGGAGAGAGGAGTCAAGAGGAAAAATGTAATGACAGTCCAGTCGAGTTGGAGCCTAGGATGTCCCAAAGGGACAGGAAGAGTGCTCTTCAGTGAGGGTGGACAAACATTGCTGAGAGAAAAAGTCAGATAAGAACAGAGAAATGGCCTTTGCATTTTGGAATATGAAGGGCATTTGTGCCTTTGACAAGGGGAGATTCATCATAATTAGAAGGAAAAGCTTACTTGAAACATTTTAAGAAGAGAATATGAGGACAGGTAAGTATATAAGGATGACCATAGAAAACTTTCTCTAGAAGATAAGAAGTGAAATAGAGAGAAAAATGGATCAGTGGTCCAGTGGGATGTTAGAACAACAGTATTTTTCAGGAATTCCCAGAGACAAAGTCTGTGTTAACATTCATTTATCTCCAGAAATCCTGATTTATCTTAATTTGAGGAGCTGGTGTTTATAATCCCATACTCTGCTCTCATTGCTCAACATTCTTTTTAATCCAGCAGTTTAGTTGTTTCAGTAACAAATGTTGTTCAGGGCATCTAACCTGGTCCGTGGGCTGTTTCCTTGTGGAAAGTTTATTGGAACACAGCCCACCCATCCCTTTAAGTGCTGTCTCTGCCTGCTTTAGTCCTACAACAGCAGAGTTGAGAAGTTGTAGCAGAGACCTTAAAACCCACAAGACCTAACATTTACCAGACAGTTGTTTATAGAAAAAGGTTGCCAGACACTGATCAACCTATCCAGTCGCTGTAAATTAAGTCCTCCTTTTACTCCATTCCTTTTTGTCAATATATTATCAGTGTATCTTTTATAAACAGCATATGACTGGATTAGGCTCATTTTTCTTGTCTAATCTGACCAATCTATGTTTATCAGGTAATTTATTTCACTTGTGTATCTTATTATAGTGCACACACATGAATACACTATTTCATTTCTGTATTTTATTATTGTGAGTATACATGAATACACCATTTCATTTGCATATCATTATCATGCATACACATGTAAGCCCTATTTTATTTGCATATATTATTGTGCATATGTATGAATACACTATTTTATTTGTGTATCTTATTATTGTTCATAAACATGAATATACTTCAACCAACATTTTTTTTATTTCTATACTCTGCTTTATTTTATGTTAACTTATTTTTATTTCTATAGTGCACATCCTTGAGATGTTAACATGTAATCTTAAATTAACAAAATTAAAAATTTATTAATATCTTTATTATCCTCTCTGAAAATACAGGAGCTTTATAATAATATCTGTTTCACCTCCTCTCACATGCAATTATTTTCCATTATTTTTGGTTTGGTATTCTAACCCAGAACATAATGGGGTTATTGCAAAATGGTGTTTGCGTTTACTCCAAAATATTGAATCATACTTCTTCACTGAAAATCCTAGCTGGAAAATTTCCTCCGGGGACCTAATTTGTTAATGAACACCTATTTCATGTTGATATCCCAAATGAAGACATATTTAATTTGCTTGGCCATTAAAACAGTCAAAGCGCATCCAATGTAATTATCTATCCTGTATTTGAAATATCCCCCAGAAGACCCATAATGGAGAATTCTATTGATTTCTCATGTTTTGAACTACTTTTTAAACAAATCTAATGGGAATTTATATTTACTTATACTACTGCATTGAATCTCATTGATTACAAGGACCCACATGTAAGGTAGTAGTTATGTTCACAAAAGGAAAAAAATATAGAGTTAAAATCAAACGAGATTGTGTTATCCAAGACAGATTTAAATCTAAATATAAGATTATTAAAAATAACTTCTTTCACTGTTCTGAATTTCTGAATATAGTAATTGATAACAGATTCTGAAATTATATGGAATGAAATATGCAGACCCCAAATTAAGCATTTTATATTCTGCTACTCAAATCATTACTTAACTGATGGTTATTGCATTTCAATGTCAATCTGCACTGAGTCACAAGAAGTAGTGTCTGAGTTAAGAAACACACACTTACAAATACACACACACATCTATCCAGTGCCTTTGAGGAACAGAAACAAAGGAGAAGCTACAACAGCAAAGCACAGACCCTGTGGTCAGTTCCTCTTCAGTTTAGAGTTTTTATTATCTCTGAGGATTTTCCTTGAGAACCGGAAGTGTAAAATCAAAGTTCCATAGAAGGAGGAGGAAAGGAAAGTTATTAACTGCTGAACAAAGAGTGTAAATAAACGTAAGCAGCCTGACACTAGAACTTCTAGTAACGAAACCACTTGTGTAACATTCTGGAAAGTTCTGTTTCTCTTGTATATTGTTATTGAAGTAGTGTTGCAAAAAGAAAAAAAATATCAGAAAGTGTTCATTTAAAAAGATCAATGAAAGAGATAAAAGATAAAATAAGTTAGATTACTAAAGAGAAATTAAATGTAACCATTGATATCCCTGACATTAGAGGGATTATAAGAAAATACTGCATGTAATTATGAGGGCATGTCTTTTAAAATCTAGAGAAAATAAATAATTTACAAGCAAAATATAAATCACTGAAATTAACCCTCAAGGAAGCAGAAACTTCAACACTGAAATAATGCAAAAGAGACTGGAGAGCCAATTAAAGACTACTCGTTGAAACAAAGACACCGGGACCACATTGTTTTAAAACTGAGAAAAGGCTAAGTTATAAAGAAGATTTTCCCCCAAATTATTAAGTTATTTCAGAGCATATAAAAATGGAAAATCCCCCAATTAATTGTGTACATTAGAATAACATTAATTCCAAAACCATAAACAGATAATCATACATGTGTGACTGTCATATATGTGTGATGGTGTGTGTCTATTCAAGTATACATGTCTGTCATACATGTGTGTCTATTCAACTGTACATGTGTGGTTGTCATATATGTATGATGTCGTGTGTGTCCATTCAACTATACATGTGTGACAGTCATATATGTGTGATCGTGTGTCTGTCCATTCAAATCCCTCCTTCATACGTGTGTGACTGTCATACATGTGTGATATGGTGTGTTTCTATTCAACTATATATGTGTGACTATCATATATGTGTGATGGTGTGTGTCTATTCAACTATACATGTCTCTCATGCATGTGTGATTACATGTATGTCTATTTAGCCATACATATGTGATTTTTCATACAGTGTGATGGCATGTGTGTCTATTCAACTATACATGTGTGACTGTCATACATGTGTGATGGCATGTGTTTCTATTCAACTATACATGTCTGTCATACATATGTGATGGCATGTGTGTCTATTCAACTGTAAATGTGTGACTGTCATATATGTGTGATGGTGTATGTCTATTCAACCAAACATGTGTGGCTGTCGTATATGTGTGATGTCATGTGTGTCTATTCAACCATACATATGTGGCTGTCATACATGTGTGATGGCATGTGTATCTATTCAACTCCCTCCTTCATGTATGAGTGACTGTCATACATGTGTGATATGGTGTGTCTATTCAACTATATATGTGTGACTGTCATATATGTGTGATAGCGTTTGTGTCTATTTCTCTCCCTCCTTCCCAAAAACTTATTTCAGCCACTTTTCATAACATATTTTGTAATGCTCCTTTTGCTATGTTAGAATAAAACTCATTAATTGATAAACTATCCCTATACACACCAAAAATCAATATACTATCCTAACTGTAGTATAAAAAAATAAAGGTAATTAGTTAGTAATAATATATTTCAGTACATAAATGCTCAGGTAAAACTTCACTAGAAAACAAAGTTAGATGTACGTGTTCAGGTTCAGATGTCTCTGCCTGTATAAAGAGTCACTGGGAACATACAGTTTCAAATGCAGAATCATAGAGTTAGGTTGGACTATTTACTCAAAGGCCACATCGATGTTAGTGAAGCAACTTTAGGAAACGATTGGCAATTTTTAGTTTGAACTAAATAAATTACTGTCTTTCCTCAATTCTTTGAAAAGCCAGTTTATTTAATAACATCCCCACTGAGAAAAACTACTAAAAAAGGCTTTATCCACAATTAGAGATGCATAAAACTTAGTATTGTGAATTAAAAGAACATCATCCTGTGACTAAGCAGGGTTCTGCAACAACAATATAAAAAGAGAAAAAGTTTCAATTTTATGAAATATAGAAGTGAAATTCATTATATTAACACAATAAATGAAAACTATGATTTTAGCAATAAGTGATAAAATGCAATTTCAATAATTTCAGTGGCCACTCTAAGAAAAATTCTAAATTAAATTAAAACAGAAGGGTTATCAAATGATAAAGACTATTTGCAATATCAATAGCAAGCACGATCATAAATAGCGAAATTCTGAAATCATTTCCAAGATTATGAGAAATGAGCATTGACATGTACTCTTACCACGTTTTTAACTTTGAAATGGAAGTTCAATATTGAAATGAATTCCAGAGAATTTAGATAGTAAAATTGCACAATAACAAATAAAAATATCTCTACATGCTATTGAGACAAAAATTATACAGAAATTTAAAGAGACTTTTAAAAAGCTAGTAGAATAAACAAAGGAATTTGATAAAGTGGCTACATGCAAGACAAATACACACAAATCAGTATTTTATTCCTGTACTGGTAAGAACCAACTTGAAATAGAAATGGAAAATAAATTTTATTCCAAATAGTGAAAATTTACAAATTAAGCAATAGAGGCATAGTATTAATAAATATTATGCATAAATTTTAATGAAACATATAAAGCAAGAGCTGAACAAACGGAAAAGACTAATAATAATGTGAAATTTTGGTAATTTGGGGGTTAAATATAATTCTACACTTACACTGGAAACAGTAAAATGAACATACACAAGATACAAAGCTAAGCCTGTGTAGAAAAATAAGAAACATCAAGTATCAGCACCTAGCGCAGATACAGAGCACAAGCATATGGTTCAGCCTCAAATAACTTAATCAAATGGCTGCCTGGGAAACTCCAGGGAGAGGGAAATCGTTTGGATCCTCAAGGCTCCTACTTTTTATTGTCCAGTTAGTGTTATGAACATACTTATGTTCTTAGCCTGATACACGTGCTCCACTTTGCAATGATGTTTCATTGCATAAAATCTATTGGTACCATCTGTTTCTCAAGATAGAATAAAAAAAAGGTTGCTTAGTGTCTGTGATGTTATGAAAATGATGCTTACACTCAATTCTATAATGGACTAAATGACTTACAAGTTTTCCATCTCTCTCAGCATTAAACATTTTAAATTATATTTCTGTGTTATTTGGGATCTCACTATACATCCAAGATACCAAAAAAAGGTCTAAGTTTTCAAAATTATTGATAGCATTTAAAGAAAAATGAAAAATATCAACATTCCCAGCTATAGAATGGTAGCTCTGGACGGTTTTTGACAGGTAAATAAATCTGAAATAGAGAAGATCTTGAATCTGGGTCCCTTTAGTTACATTTTGGAAACTGTTGTTCACAGTCCTATGAAAATCACCACAGCACCACCAGGAGTGTCTGGGGGAGAAATAACTAATACGAGCACGGACAAAATGGTAAAGAAGTTGATTAAGCAAAGCCAGCAGCTTAAAGTGCCCTGAGGATGGACGAATAGCCCACAGATGAGGAAGGTTTCCCCTGTAACCAGGCAAGTCAGCGTCCGCATCCATTCATCGTATCCAGGCAGATGGACAGACTTCTCCAGGTCAAATACATGAGACAGAGCAATACCCAAGGTTTACCTGGCTGTATTTCTGAGGGGAATTCAAGAGAAATAAGATTTAGTAAAATCAATAAGGAAATTTTAACATATGCCAGAAATCCTGAACATGATTCTGTATTTGATTTTTTAAAATAAAAATTGCCTATTGGCCAGAGAAAATGCTACACCTACTGAGTAGTGAAGGTGCTTTTATTAATGAATACTTTTGAAAATGGTCCCATGATCGTATCAGCTGTGAAACCTCTGACTTAAGGACTTTCTTAGAAAAGGTAAGACGACTCCTTCAGAAGTCTGAATTAAAAAACGGTTACTTTGATTTTATATTCATTTTCAAATTCATTAATTTGAAAGATAAAACACCTCATATTAGAATTTTCTGTTATTACTTCACGTTTATAAAATTGTAGATTTGGAAAAGATCCAAGAAAATGGTCTTCAAATACTGTCAATAATAAGAATTTAAAGCACGTCTCTAAGAGGTGAGAATTGCTCTGTACCAGGCGGCAGAGGAAGATTGGTCTCTGTTGGGGATACAGATCTGCACATCTGAGTGGGGTGTACATGGAGCCTGATTCAAGCTCCTTTTCTGGGTACAGAAAATTATATATATTAGCCTTATTCTGCATGGATATATTTTAAATAAAGTGCTCAGGAGTCATGGGGTGATGTATACATTTAGATTTTTTTAAAGTAAATTTTCTTACTCTAATGCATTTACTAATTACCAATTACTTTGGACACCACCTGCACATAAGATATTTCAACCTCAATTTCCCCTTAAGCTCCAGCCCCTTGTTTGGAATATCAGCGTCTTCAAGTGTGACAGGCATCCCAGAGGCGTTTACGACCATAGCATTGAATGATCGCTGTTATACAATATCTACCATCCTTTTCTTCCCTATTTATTCACTTTTCATTCATCCATCTTTGTTCATTAACTATTTTATCAACATCTTTTGTGTGATAAGCAATCTTCTACATACTGGGGTTCTAGCACAAAAAACCCCTCCCCTCAGAAAGCTTACCTTCCAGTGTGCTAGACATACATGAAACTGGATAAATAACTGAATTTTGGTGCCTAGAATAGTGATATGTAAGATGAAGAAAAATAAGTAAAGGGAGAGGAATTGAGAATGTCATTCAATGGGCCGGCTCCGTGGCTTAGCGGTTAAGTGCGCGCGCTCTGATGCTGGCGGCCCGGGTTCGGATCCCGGGTGCGCCCCGAGGCACCACTTCTCCGTCCAACGCGAGGCCGAGTCCCACGTGCAGCAACTAGAAGGATGTGAACCTATGGCATACAACTATCTGCTGGGGCTTTGGGGGGAAAAAAATGAATAAATAAAATCTAAAAAAAAAAAAAAGAGAATGTCATTCAAAGGATGCATGTCATATTATAATTTTAAATAGGATACTCAGAGAAAGGCCTCACTGGATAATTAAAATTTAAGCCAGGACTTGAGGGATATGAGAAGCAAACCACAGGCTATCTGAGGAAACAAAATTTCAAGTAGAAGGATCAGCCAGTGCAAAGACCTTCCGCTAGAGGTGCTGCTGACGTTCTGCTGAAAAAATTGCAAGAAGACAGAGAGCTGAGTGTAGAATGATTGAGGGGCAGGTAGTAAGAGATAAAATAAGAGAAGAAATGGAATGATGTAATCTGAATTTTACCTTCAAAGGATCACTCAGGTCAGGCTGCTATATTGATAATAAACCAGTTAATAGACTAGTTAGATAATAGACTAGTTAGACAATAGACCAATTAGAACAGACGGATTAGAATCCTGTAAAATCCAGGTGTAGTTTTGGCTAGAGTATTAGCACTGGAGTCAAGAAGCGGTGGGGATAGGCAGACATATCAAAGTCAAGCCAACAGGAGGTAGTATGTGGGAAAAAATCAATCACATCTCCAGGTTGTTTAACTTGAGCAACTAGACAACAGAGTTCCCAATAAATGAGATGTACAGCACTGCAAGTAAAGAAATTTAGGAGGCAAAAATGCAAATTCTGTGCTAGACACAATAAACAATGTATTAATAAAATAATAAATATTAAAGATTTGTTTTACAAATATATTATACGCACAAAAATAACAAATATTTACGGAACATTAAGTACAAATGTCAAATGAGCAGATGCATATAAAGCATGGTGTTCCAGGGAGAAGTCTTTAGTGGCAAAACCATAATGTCATTAGTGGCAGTAGTGTACCTTGTTGGAAAATCTCGATTCTCCAGTTCCTGAGAATATGCAGTCGTCATTGAGATTAGATTCTGGTCAATAGTACATGGCAGATGCTGACAGGTGTGGTTCTAGGAGACCTCCTGAAAAATGAGGGTTTACTTACTTATACAATGAGGTTCTTCTTGCCCCTCTCCACGTTTCTCCTTGTCCTGCCTGGAATACAAACGTTACGGCCAACACGATAATGGTGTTTTCATCCACGGGGAGGCAGCCTTGAGTTGGAAGCCAGCACACAAAGATTGGTGCAGCAGGAAGTCCAAAGGGATTGGATCCTCGCTGGCATCACAAACACGCAGGCCAGCCCTGTATGCCTACCTCCTGACTTCATTCTATTTGAGAGAAAAATAAACTCCTATCCTAATTCAATAACTAATTTTGGCTTTTTCCTATCAGTAGCTGAACAACAAAAGCTAACTTAATACACCTAGCTTAATCTATTCAACACCTCCATAATCTTGGTTCCTTTCCACATTCTATTTAATAGTAACAAGTTAGAAAACTTGCTGCTTTTTCAGTTTTTCCTGCCAATTGCGCCAAATTAAATCAATTACAAAGATCTGTGGTTTTGTTAATTCTACAACTAAATTTCTCTACAATATGAAACAAAACAAAAATCAAATGCTAAAACGACTGCAAAGCTTACAAACAGAATTCCTGATTCGCCTCTAAGACCAACCTACTATTTCTCTTTCACTTTTTTCCAGACTCAATAATTAACCATTAAAGCTGTTAGAAAAATATAGGAGTTACAGTTAATTTATTTCCATTCATGATGTCTTGTCAGTAACATAGTCCTGTATCTGTCTCCAAAATAGACCCCACTCTATTTTTCATGATCTTTACTTTTATTTATAGCACTTACAGAATACCATCTGGATTTGTCTTACTTATTCATCTGCTTATTTTTTTTTTTTGTCTCCTTTCCCAAATAATACACCTTATGAATTTAAGGTCTGTGACTCTCTTGTGAACATCTCCTGTGTCTAAAACAGTAGTAGGAATTGAAAATTACTTGCAGAAAAAAATATAGGCGTGTGTGTGTGTATTTGTTTATACACTAGGGAGGAGGGGAGGGGAGAAGAAAATCGAAAACCTGGGCGAGTTTTGTACCTGAACATGACTCAGTTATAGACCTGAGATGACTGAGTAATCACTGAAATCAGGTTACATTTTTTTCTGAGAGCACCTCATTTAAATACCCAAACTACAAAGAATAGGCGTTCAAGATAGAAACTAGAGTAAGGTAGAGAGAAAAATAAAATTACAATTTTACACTAGAGTTTGTGACTGAAAAATTGATACATGCAATATAATTCCAAATAATTTTGTTCAAGTGTCTTATCTCAAGAATATATTCAGTATCTTGAAAATTGAAGTTTTCAAACTTGAGCCAAAACACAATGATGTTAGAATAAGATATTAGGACTTTTTTCAAAAGACTAGGTGGTGATTCAAAATGTAACACATGATTTTTCTAGTATTTGATAATAACTGGATTGGAGGTAAAAAAAAAAAATACATATACATGCCCACAAATATGTTATTGGGCATATTCAAAAATTATAAACAATTTCCACAACAGAGCATAAATAAATAAATATTTTCTAGACTCAAACAAAGAAAAATTTAATTAAAAATCTATTACTCACTATCTCCCAACTTAAAACATTCAGACTTAGATCATGTTACTGGAATTAAAGATTGACTACTTGATAAAAGTAAGAAAAAAGTCTCTCCATAATATTATTATCAGTTTGATTTGAAGATGCAGACTCCTCTGATGGTGTCAGCTCACTCTCCTGTCTTTTCTAGTGACCCAAAGTTGTGAGTTAACATTTTCTACATCCTAAAGATAAAGCATAAGTAAAAATAGAAACCTGAATATGGAACTCACCCTACAGCTTCAGCTAACTGTAGATAATTGATAAAACATTATGAACATTGGGGTTTTTTGCTTTTATTAATATTACATAATAATAATGATTACTACTGTTCATTATATATTATTCTTCAATTAAAAATACTTGGTGAAAATACAAGAAAGAACACATTGAATACAAAATCTAGCCATTATAATTACGGTGTGCTAAGTCAAAAAAGTGTATAAGTGAATGTTTTAGAACTGTTGCAAAGAAAATGTCAATATATTAAGATACATTCTTGCTTTGAAATTATGTGCTGCTAAAATTCTAAATCTTATTTAGTTTTTTTCTTTTGAAGTTATATTAGCAGTTATTAAATTATTAGTTTAACTTAATACGTTTAAACCTGAATCCAGGTACTTAATCATGCTGTATAAAATTTATTATACCTTACCTTTAATTTACAGCATAGATTAATGAAAATGTCACAGTTAACAATGTCTCAGTGTTGCATTTGTAGAAATGATTCTGCATTTTGGTATGGTCTCTTATTTACTCACTAATCTTTTCTAGACAAAATTAAAAACTCTAGCTCAAAAAATTATATTACTCATTTGTTGTATAGAGATAATTCAATATTGAGAAGTTTTATTTGTGCCTATAAGAATTTTTCTGGTTCTACTCTGCCACTGAAGATAGGATCCCTTTTCAGTACCTCAGACAAATGTCCATCCAGTGTCTGATTGAAAGTAGTCAAGGGACTAGATTCCCCTAGATCTGGGGGATTTTTTCCATATTTGGGCTGTGTTAGTTGCTGAATCGAAGAAGGACCATCCCTAACTTTCAGGCATTTGTCCTACTGTGGACATTCCAAATGTTTTTAAATACTTTGTTTTTTTTCTAGAACAGTTTTAGGTTTAGAGCAAAATTGAGAGGAAGGTACAGAGATTTCTCATATACCCCCTTCCCCACACATACAAAGCCTCCCTCATGATCAACATTCCTCACCAGAGTGGTACATTTCTTACATTTGATGAACCTGTATTTACACACCATAATCACCCAAAGCCCATGGTTTAACCTAGGGCTCACTCTTGGTGTTGTACATTGTATAATGACATGCATCCATCATTACAGTGCCATGCGGAATATTTTTACCACCCTACAAATCCTCTGTGCTCTGCTTATTCATCCTCCCATTCCCCCAGCCCCTGGCAAATACCAAGGAGCAGGATTGCTGGATCATATGCTAAGAGCATGTTTAATTTTGAAGAAACTGACAAACTGTCTTCCAAAGTGGCTGCACCATTTTACATTCTCACCAGCAAGTATGAAAGTTCCTGTTGCTCCACATCCTCACCAATATTTGGGGTTCTCAGTGTTCCAGATCCAAGAGGAAGAAAGTATAATCTTACAGAGCTCTTAAGAGGTAGCCCGGAAGCTGCACGGTGTCACTTGTGCCATGTTGTATAGTCGAGGTAAGTCACAAGGACAGGCTAAACTCACATCTAGATGTGTGGAGTGCCATGTGTGCAAGAGAAGAAAAGGAAGTGATAAAGACCATCGCTGTCCTCTATCAACCACAATCTATTATGCATTCGATTTTAGTAAATCAAGCATGATTTGATACTTTTTGTAATAAGTAAACACATGATTAATCAAAAAGACATCGATAAGGAAAAGAAAATGGAACGTAGAATAGGTGATACAAATAAAAATCAATGGTAAGTTGGTAGATATAAATCACGGAAATATCTGCCATTACTTTAAATGCAAACAGACTAAAAACTATTATAAGCTAAGATTCTCAGATTGGTTTTAAAGAAATATATGCTGCTTAACAGATGCATATCTTAAACATAAAGAACAGTTGAACATAAAGAGACAGAGAAATATGTTTCATTAAATCACTATCTGCAGAAAAGCTGATACAGTAGACTTTAAGGCACAAAGCATTTCTAGACAGAGAGAACCAATCAACCTAGAAAATATTATATTTTGAAATTTGCATGTACCTTATCACGATCTCAAAATATTTAAGCAAAAAGTCAATAAAACTGAAAGTAGAAAAAGAAAAAAGTGCACGTTACACCTGGAGAGACTGAACAAACAGAAAAAAAGTCAGCAAAGTTATAGAAGTTCTGAACAACACAATTAACAAACTCTATTTGACATATAAAACACTGCAACTGACAAGGACAAATAGACATTCTTTTCATGGCCACGTGATCACATAGTGGATGATAAGCCTCAACAAATTTGAAGCCTCAAGACAAAATCATTTACAGGATAGTCAATGGCAACAGAGAAATTAAATCAGAAGTTTATAGCATGGTACATGAACAATCACCAAATGCTCGAAAATTAAACTGTACACTTTTAAATAACTCAAAATCAAAGGTGAAAACCCAATGGCAATTATAAACTACTTTGAATTAAGTAATAAAAAATATATCAAAACTTGTGGTAAACTGAGAGGAAACTTTATAGCCTTAATGCATAAGATAGAAAAGAACGTCTTAAAAAATGATCCACTATCCATCTAAAGGAGCTAGAAAACAAAACACTGAAAATTATACCCACTGAACTTAGAGAAAGGAAATAATAAAATAAAAACCAAACATATCATAAAGAAACAACATAGTCAAATTTGATTCCTTGAAGACTGAAAACTGATCATTTAACAGAATGATCAGAAAAAAAAGTGAAAGAAAGCAAGAAAAAAAATCAAGTATAAAAAGGAAATGTCATCAAATATAAAAAAAAATATACTAAGTACGATAGTATGTTTGAAACACTGTTTTTCCAATAATTCAAAAGTTTAGAAGAAATGGGCAAATTGCTAGAAATGCACAACTTTTAAAACTGAAAGAATAGAAAATCTGAATGCTCAATACTGATTTTAAAAAATAAATCTGTAATTAAACGAATTCCCCCAAATAAATCTTCCTCGATGATTTCTTCTAAACATTTAATATGGATCTTAAATAGTCTATTTTAGAAAATAGGAAAAAGAGTTGTTGAGAATTTTCACGAGGCTGCACAACTTTTATTTCCGAAACATGACAAGAGCATTAAAGGAATGGAGAGCAGGGTCTGAGACCCAGGAGCTGGCTGAGCAGCCCAGCACTTGCAACATGGCTTTGGTGTTGAAGACCTTGCCCGGCTCTCACAGCTATGCCTCGGGATCTTCTTCATAAACAACATATAACACCAACATCAGACTAGACCCCTCCCTCGGGGAACTCAGTGGATCAAGACGAACAAGACCACTCCTATGCATGCACAAACTTAGAGAAAACAACTGTTATCCAACCAAGTGGGCTCGCCTCCTGGTGAGTTAATAAGACTCTACACCAGTGGAAGTTGTCTCACAAAGTAAAGTGTATTTGCAGCAAATAGGAGGCCATGAGGAATCATTTCCAAAGTCATGGTGTCTGGAACAAAGGGAAGAAGGAACTTTTATTTGGTTGGGAATGAATATTCAAAAGGGAGAGGGGGGGTATTCGCTTGCACAGGCTCAGCTGGAGAACATGGTTCCACATGATAAGGCCTAAGGTCCTCCTGGAGAGATCTTTGCATTAAAAATAAGGCAAAGGCTGTGGGCATAGCTCTTGTGGTGAGGCTTGGTCAGTTTCAGGATGGCTGGTGTTTACATCTCCCTTGAGTTTCCCGCTTGGTCAGTTTCAGGATGGTTGGTGGTTACACCTCCTTAACATACAAAAGGAAAAGAAACAACTTGGAAAAACAGTTAATTGCTTCCAAACCCACTTTTGACTTTCTTTGGGCCCCTAGTCCGTGGCAAAACTACATTGTCCAAACTACAAGAATGACCAAACAGTCCCACATCTGGCTGCTGCTTCCTTATCGTGACAACTGTAGCCTCATATTGTCCTTCCTATCTTCTAGATAAGAAATATTAGGATACCAAATCATAGTATTATCTCCACTTCCTGATAGTATCTAATCTACGGTAAAACCCTCTCCCTTAAATCCTCAGAAAAATCCCTTAACAGGAAACAATTGCTGTGTAAACAAGGACTCTGGTGAGAAGCCCCTTTTGCTTCCCTCAGTGGGCGTTCACCCTCCTAGGGCAGAGTTAACAGACGTGACTTTATTCAAATACAGGTGTGCTCCTCATGGTCTTGTCTTTTTTAAGACCTTGACAGGTCATATATGCTTGAGTTTAGCATTTCAAACGCACTTGTAAAATGTTGTGGGAGAGTGTGAGATGAGCTTGGGGACTGGGGGGAGGAGAAGGCCGGAATCCAGTTCCAGCCCCTGGAGGGTTTCAAGGAGAGCAGTGTGATGACTGCCCTTGACTTTTTGTAATTTTATAAAACCCCCCAAACTCAGACACAGTGCAGGTTTCACATTGTACTGGTGCAAGGAGGAAGCAAAATTCATTTCTTACTGATTTGATCTGATGCTAACTGCAACTTTTGTCTATTAGATTAATTGTAAAGCTTACTAGGATCGCTGAGTGGGTGGGTTGCTTGGGTTAAGCAATTTTATAATAATCTACTTTTTGGAAATTTTATCTGTAATCCTATTCATTCCCAACTAGCTCTGCCATTGAAAATTATTTGGCACAAAAAAAGGAGTAATTCTAGCAGGAATTTTTTTGTAGCAACAAGTCCGAGCCGCTTCTCTAATCCCTTCCCACTCTTCCCCCATCGGCTTGTCGCTGATCATGAAACGTGTCAGTTCTGCTCTGAGCCCATGGACTTCCTCTTGCTGTTCCAACTGCTTGACTCTCAAGGTAGACAGTCTCCTGTCTAAGTCCCTCCTTCTGGCCAGACGTGTGCTCCCAATGTGACCTGTTCTGACCACTTGACCTGCAGTGTCACCCACCCGGTCACTCCTGCTCCAGGCCATGCACTGTGCTTCTTTATTGCTAGTCTCAGTGTCCTGTGACGTTCCATGCCGGCGCATCATAGAGCTTACAACATATCTGGTGGCAAGTAAATTAATTAAAAGGTTGGAAAAGTTTACCACAAACAAGAGCTGATATTCTGTTTCCATTCTCCTACGTTAATTCTGAAGACAGTAAATGGTTTCGTTAAGCCTGAGGTAAGTGAAATAAAAACAAAATAAATTACTTAAACATGAAACCAGCTTCCTTACTGGGGCTGGTACATGGCTGTTAATTAATAGCGATGCCCTAACCTGAGAACAAAATACTTCAAAAAATAGCTTTAATCAAATATTTTCCCTTAGCAAACTTCAAAGCTTGCCTGATATCTGGAGGTGGAGCAGCCCGTGGAATGCAGGCTCATTTCAGGATGGTAAATGATCTTGAACATTCATTATAACTTCCCTTTACAGAAATTTTAACTCTTCTGTGAGTTAATGAACAACAAGCAACTTGCCATCCTATAGTGTATCACAAGATAAATTGAAGGAGATTTGCTGTGTTCACCTTCCTGATGAAACTCAAATGTGATAGATGAAATGGCAGAGCATTGTAATGGATGTAAAGGCTAATAGCCTATTAATCCTGCTTCACACGTGACACACCAAATTAAGAAAGATGATTTCTACACTGCATCCACTTTTAACTTTCTTTAGCATCCTTGCCAGTTACAAACAGTAGACTTCATGGTTTACAATCCACAGTTTATTTAATATAGCAGACAGATGCATAGGAGTTGGAGGTGGGGAAGTGAAACCATGTGAATCAATCCTCTGTTCTATATTAGTCTTTAGAGAGTAAACTTTATCTAACATACAGATACAGCCACGTTATAGATATGGGTTCTGTGTTATATGTATATGCATATGTATTTATGTCGCTATGTCATAAATTTTATGTTATATCTTCAGAGAAAGGGGGGAGCTTGATTTAAGTACTGCTTCGAGACACTTAATTGAAGAATATAATTTTTAAAACCTCAGCTACTACCTTTGTCATTATTTATAAATGATCAAATATGCTATGCCATAAAATGTTGCCTTCAGTTTTCTGCAATGTGGAATGCTCCCTCTAATTGATTATATTAGATATAATTATACTTTTATTTTATATGACTTTCTTGTGTGTTCCACAAGCACACACCTACAATATTCATCTAACATGATATGTCTTAAATATCACATAATGTGTGTTTGAATATGTGTGTTGGCATGAGCATGTGATATATAATATGGTACAAGTAATCAGACATTTAAAATAAAGACAAGAGACTATTTTGATGTTCAACTTTAATTTAAAAAAAGGAAAGTACGTGGTGAGTATGGGAATTCTTTTTGTCACAAATATTAAGAAAGTGTTCAAAACAAT
Organism: Ceratotherium simum simum; assembly: GCF_057802395.1. Lineage (NCBI taxonomy): Eukaryota > Metazoa > Chordata > Mammalia > Perissodactyla > Rhinocerotidae > Ceratotherium > Ceratotherium simum. The sequence goes on along the minus strand of NC_141914.1, from coordinate 1,635,532 downwards.
GTGAAGAAGATGGTTTTAAATTAAAATGTTTTACCTGTTGCTTCCATCTAATAAAGCAAAAATTTATGTTTTTTTAACGTCCTAAAGACTATGGCAGTTCTAGCAATTTAAAAATTTAATATAAATTATCCCAAAGAATAATAATCATTTTCTGATGTGTGGATGTATTTCCTGAGTGACTTGTCTATTCCTAATCCAAAAAGTGATGGAACCAGGGTTTCAATTATGAAATGATTTCAGAAGTGAAAATTATATTTATTTAATTTGTCACTCATTGTCAACTGCTGGATATTTCAAATCTTACAATCATAGAAGTTGTGTTGCTTTGCCCTGTAAAAATCTTATTTTCTTTCACTTTTGTCGTAGTTTTTTGACAAGCTCTTGTATTTTTATGATATCCTAGGAGAAACTGAAATTTCCATTATGTTTAAGGTTTGAAATTCTGATACATTTTTGCACTTGTCCACAGACAAATATTTTCACTGTTATAGAGGCAATGGATGACTTTTGAGGTTTAAACTTTAAAAATCCATGCACCAATGTGGTTAGCCATCCAACCGGCTAATAAAGGAAATTTTAAAGTCTTGGTTTCCCAAAACTCAATTCATAGTAACCTAATTTTAATTTCAAAGTAGTACAATTAGAGTGTGATTATAATGTCACATGGGGAAATTGAATTTATCTGATTAAACCCTGATTCAAAAATTAATATGTGATTAAAAGAGAGGGTCAGGGTGAATCATAAAGAATGTAAAGCTCGAAAGTCAAAAGTGAACAATTTATGCAGCAAAATTCAAGACAAAGAGACACTATGTTCTCAGGAAAAGGGCAGAACTACTTTAACAAGCCTCATAATTGCCTGAGTGGAACATTTCTCCAAAGTAGTCATTTCTCCTTGTTCTAAACTGTTGCTCTGTAGGCATCCTTTTAATTATTAATTTGTTAATTTGGTTTTCCATATACAGTGATAGAAAGAGTTGCCAATTTGGATAATATAAGCATTGCAACTTCTGAAGAGTTTGTTTTTACCTCTAAATGATTGAAATTCCACTTACAGTTATGTGCTTTAGTCTCTTAATGTGTTCTATTGCTCTTTCTTCCCAAGGCATAATCAGCCCTTGAATATGGAAATACTTTTGTAGTATCCAGACTACAAAAGATGATCGTGCACAAAGGCGGTGTCGTATTTGGAGTGAGCCCTGTGGTCTCTCTCACAGCACACTCGACTTACTGCTGTGCCCTTTTGAACTTGAAGGAGGTAGCCTAGACCTGGGGCTGGCTCGCTGAGCTGGATACCAGCACTGTAGAAACTTCAGCATGAGGGATGTGTACAAAGGAAAGGCAGTTGGAAAATGACCTTTTAGTGAAGTGCCTGTATTATATACTCACAGGTCATTTGAAAACAGTGAACATTTGAAGTGACCTTGGTGCATGAAAAAAATAAATAAAATTTCACAGAGCAGCACAAACTGTCGCCCTTCAATGCTAGTCAAACACCTACTCTAATGAATGACTCTCATGACCATAACACAGCCTCTGTGAATTGCTTATGTTGATTGCATACAGCATGTCATTAACATTCCCTGATAAATAATAAAACATCTCTGGTGGCGTAGCACTTCCGTTATGCTCTCTATTACAGTCTGACCAGGTTGAAATTGAATTTGGAATTTAAAATCTACCCTGGCCTATTGCAGTTTTACAACTGAACCTGAATTATTTAAACTTTTTTTATGACGCTTTTAGAGACCACAGTCCAGAGTTTAATTGTTAACTAATTAGATAATATGTCTGAGTAAAATACAAATTAAAATGGATGAAAAGTTATGCTATTGCTCTGATAAAGAGCTGATGGATTAATCTGTTCTCCACCTATAGTACTTTCAATATTCTTTCAAATTATCAGTAAAATTGGTTTAAACATTATATTGAATACCATATTGAATTTTGTTCTTTGATGCATATAAAATCATTTTCCCTTTTCATTTTGAGTAATATTTCACCCTTTATCCAATTAGACCAAGGAATTTATGTGACCCAAATAAACTAGCTGCATATATGAGCAGCAGTATTTCAGGGGGAATATGCCCTCGGTGATTTATCAGAAAACCTTGTTAACTTGTAAGGATGATTCATAGGTTGCTGCACTTAAAAGCAAAGCAGAATGTGTGGGAAGAACCAGGTAGAGAGGCTGGATTCTGGATTTGTATTGTTCTTAGTAACCATTCACACAGTTAATTCCTACCCCTTTTACTACGAAACCTTTGTGACATAGGCCGCTGCACACTGATGACGTGAGATACTAACTTTACCACCTAAAATTTGGTACTCATGGATTTGCTCTCAATAATATTATTATTGCTATAATATTGTTATTATCATTATTATTATTTAGGAAGCCCTTTAATATATCTCAGGCATATTGCTAAAAACTTTGCGTGTTCAATGCATTTGACTGTCACAGCCACACAGTGAGGCGGGTGCTCTCACTATTTGCGTTCCATCTGTAAGGAAGCACAGGCTTATGGAGGCTGAGGTGAGACAGGTGGAAAGGCACAGAGCAGCAAGCCCACTCCCCAACTTTTCCCCCGCTGACTTTAAGTCACTGTGCACTACCTGATTCCTCATTTTACGTGCAGACAATTTTGACCTTCAAACTCAGGTTATAAATGGTAAGTGACAGGGCCACATTTTATATGTATTTTTTCTTTTCCCCACAGCTCTACAAATAGTGCTCACAATTGCTTGATTGGTCTTTTAAAAATAGTGTTATAGATTGAATTGTGTGTCCTCAAAAGCTGTGAAATCCTAACCCCCAGTAACTGTGAATATGACTTTATTTGGACATAGAGCCTTTGCAAATGATCGAGTGAAGATGAGGCCACTAGGGTGGGCCTGCATCCAATAGGCTGTGTCCTAATGAACAGAGGAAGATGTGGAACAGAGACACGCACACTGGGAGAGCGCCATGTGAACATATCAGAGTGATATGTTTACAAGCCAAGGAATGCCAGACATTGCCAGCAAACCAGATGCTAGGAGAGAGGCATGGAACAGACTCTCCCTCACAGCCTCACAAGGAACCAACCCTGTCAACACCTTGACCTCAGACTTCTAAGCATCCAGAATTGTGAGACAATAAATTGCTGTTAAGACTACCTAGTTAGTGGTACTTTGTTACAGCAATGCAAGAAAACTAATACAAATATGCTGTGTTTTTCTTGAAACAAGAAGTATACTACATGTAAATATGTCTGATGAAAAATATGGATGTAATTCACTGATACATTTTGTTCAAAATGGCAAAGCGCTTTTTGTCCTAGGAATCTAAAAATTAAACACACGATATTTAAAAGTGAAAATAGGTATTTTTAAAATCAAATCAGTACTGACTATAAGATATAAAGTCTCATAAAATTACACTTCTATTTATTCTTTTGATTTTTAAAATTAAACATAATTATGTATTTAATGTAAATGTTTTAATTTACTGAACTATAATGAAGAGTTAATTGTATAGAATTCCCTAACTATAATTTTTCGTAATTAGATCTGGTCCTTTCTAAGTGTCTAATTTTTAAGGAGATTTTAAAATAATGGCCAGACGTAGAGACACAGCAGCACATTTTAAAATTCACCAAATAGAAATAAACAATTCTGCTCCTAGGAAAATCATTTTAAAAATAGAAGTTTTAGAAGCAACTGGATTTTCATGTGGACCCGGGCTATGCTTTGTTTAGGCCCAGAACAATGCTTTTTTTCATCCCTAAACTGAATGTGGAAAAATCCAGGCTGCTTTCCAACAAGGAGCTTTCCCTGGTCTCAAATTTCTTAAAAGAAAATGCCTTTTGCTTGTTATTTCCTATGGGATATTACTACCAGTTTTTGATCAGCTTTGTAAGACTCCATACTTTGAGAAGTGTTTCAGGACTTTTCTGAGAATAAGTTGAACAGAGAACTACAATATGGAAGGTATTGGCAAAAGTCACTATTGAAATATGTAGTCAACCGTTTTCATATTATGGACTAATTGTCTAAACTCATTAAGAATAACGTCAACTTCATTTAATTCCAATAGAAAAATTTGAATTTTCCATACCTTCTTTGACGTGAAACCAATTGTTCTATAGAGAATATCACTTATTTTAATTACAAATGCCCTTTTTCTATGTGAAATGCTGAGCTCTCGCTTGATTTGTTTTAATGTCATAGAAAATATTTATGGTAATTCTGATAATAATTAGTCACTCAGAAAGGCACTCAGACTTTCATTCCTGGCCCCAGTGAGTGTGTTCAAACTTAATCAAGGTCAACAACAATAATTCCTTCACCTCCAATCCAAAGCTTCTCAATTGTTTGCTTTTAAAATCTGATGAAAAATGGTTTTAAATGTCTTCTAATTCATTTTGACTTTTCGTTTTAATGAACATTCCAGCAAGTCACTTTAATATTCTGAAAACTTTAATATTAACACATGTAATTCAATTTACTTTTTGACAACAAAAATGGACTGTACAGAAATTATATTAGAGTATTAATATTTTGCATTGAATATTGCTTAATGTGCTTTCAACAGTATATGTAAAATATGCCAGACTTTTCTTGTATTCATTTGATGATTTCAATATTTCTCTGTACTAATATGCAAAGTGATCATGATTCACACCTAATTATATCATGAAAATTTATCTTCATGATCATAACCATGCATTTCCTAGACTTGTGACTAAAAATACAGCTTATTTCCATACATATTGCATAAAAATCAATTTTTTCTCATTTCATTATCTTAAAACCAGTTATAGAAGTCAATGAAAAGCTTATAATTGTCAGGAATGATGGAGAAATTCCGACATGGTCAGTTTATAGAGACAGCTCTTTAAAATTTTAAAGACATTCTGTCTGTGCCTCCTGTCTTCCTGCCTCTCTCTTCCCAAGAGATAAAATTTATCTTAGGCTGTAGTTTGCTTATTTTGCCAAGTTGGAAAAAGCCCTTTGACCTTATAAACAACAATTTCCTTGTTTATGAGGTAGACAGGCTTCACTAAATACTAATTAAAATATCTTCTACTTATTTTTTTAAATTATATTTTTGTATAGGAAAATATGTACTCCATTAGAATTCAAGAAATCAAAGTAAAATATTTACACTAGATTTAGATAATATAGAATAAATTTAATTAGGTTAATGTATGCAATGGTAAAAATAGCTACATGACCACAGTCCTTCTGCAAACAAACATCTACTCCCTCTTCATATAAAGTTTGATGCATGTCCCAGTGATTCTCTGGGCCTCTGTGCTCCATGGCCCCATTGCTGTGCTCTTCAACTCCAAAAACTCAAGGCTTTCCCTGGTGCCATGGCACAAAAATAGAGCCCTGCAGTGTGTCACAACAGCAGTTAGATGCTTTGGCCAGAAGTGACCGCATGCCCTACATTCATCATCCGTGAGCCAGTTATACAGCCCCAGTTAAATCGTAAAGGGTGGGAGGTGTGCCTGGAAATAGAGGTTTTGCTTGGACAAGAGAAGTCTCCATAACAAATCGGCTTATTATTTCAACTTCACAGGTGAAAGAAAGGGGAGTCAGTACCCTGTTGATGGTCAGATGGTGACCTGTGTGTGTACTTTCAAAGCTCAGTTACTCCCACGCTCTGCTTAGTTTAAGGGCCAAACCTGAAATGTCTATTCCATAGTTGTAGAAATTTACCCCAATCTGGACAGGGTGTGTTATATTTCAGATGACTGTTATATATATGTATATATACACATGTATATATATAAGGAGAGAGAGAGTCATTTCTAGAGTCTCAAGTCATTTTTCACATCTGGGGCTAACACAACAGCTGCAGATTCCAATGTCATGTGTGGCATTTACAGTGATGACTGTTGCATTTCTCAACACCATCATAAACAGAGGAAGAGCAGAAGTTTAAAAAATCACTAATGTGAACTTTTAAACACGTGTGCTGTGTCATTTGCCTGAAGAGACTCAGACAATTGTATCAAAACACAAAATAGATTTCAACTCAGAATGAAGTACAAGGATGGAGGAAAATTTTATATATATTCTGTATATATCATATCATACATATAATAATATATTCCAGATAAGAATCCCATTCCCAGAATATGAATTTTCTTGGAAAGTGACATGCTTTTATAAAATTTGATTACTCTCTAATCTGTGTGAATGTGGGCAAAGATTAAACATTTTTATATGGTCATTTAAAAGTGATTTGAATAAAGGTACGTTTATGTAAGTGAGAAATTTCAATATTTATTATTAAAGCTTCCCAATATAATGGGACAACAGTTAATTTTTGATGCAATTTAAGTAAAAAAGAATGAAAATAGCCATATAAGACTGGAACTTTTACTTCACTTGACTTGACAAAACACTTTTGCTTTATACCTCTTAAGCCATCAAAAGCTAAAGCCAACGTATAATGCTTTACAGGATGATATCTATAATTTAGAAAGAATTAATTTTTAAATCAGAAATAATGGGTCTTAAATTTAAATGAAGGATAGCTTACATACTTTACATGTGAGAAGTTTCCAATTTGGATAAAATTGACCATTAGGTAAATAACAAATTGTCCTAAAGTGAAACACTGTTTCATTTGTTTTATATGTCAGCCTGCACTCTTCTCTGTAACTTTTAACCAGGATTTCAAATGCTGCATGAAGTGATTTTCCATAAAGTACTCTTCAGAGGCACCAACTTTTTACGCTTTTAGCCATTTCTTCTTCTATGCCCTTCCATATCTCTTAATCACACATCTAAGCTGTAATTGATTGATTTCTCAGTTTCAAACAATTTCAAATGAATATCTACAATGATAAATGAGTATTTAATTATTTTACTTGATTCCCACCACCAAGTCATCCAATCTATCGCCCCCAACCAATATCAACACATCACAACTATTTGATGTTTATAATATCATGATCATGATATACACGTTTTTCACAGATGTGTTTCACAAAATATTCTGAGGAGGGTCATTTCAGTGTGGACAACCACGTTGACACTAGCTTTCAGTTACTAGTTAAGCTCTAGAAAGTACTTACTGAATTAATTCTTCGCTGATGTGGTCTCTGCTTTTTCTCTGTTCTCTCTTTTCTGAACCCCTCTTATATTGACATCGGTTTGTTTGTTTTGGTGGATACTTTTAGTTGCCCCTCCCCCACGTCCCTGGCTGTTCATCTACCTGTATTTCCCGTCTTCCTTGATTCTAGGTGTGGCCATGGCATACAACTCACCAACGGGAGGTGAGCAGAGGAATGTGCGCACTTGTGGCTTCACTTGTTAGGAAGTGGACTCTCTTCACACCACTCCCTCTGATGATGAGAAATTCTGAGCAACCATGAGGGCAGCACATTCAGGACAGGAGCTGCTCTGCCACGCTGGGTTCCTGGATGGGTTTCTGGAGCAAAGTCTGATGCACACTAGGGGTTATGACATGAAATACACATTGGATTGTTTGAACATTACGTTTTGGTGTTTCTTTGTTAGTACAGCTTGGATTCTACTTCACCAGTAACGTGTTTATCAATAGATTCTGTGGTTATAAACCACTGCTTCTTATCCCTTTCCACATTGCTTTTTACTCCAATCAGACTATTGAATACTTTTATTTCTGTTATTGTATTTTTTATGAACCCTTTCTTGTTCTTGGGACATTTCTTATTCCAGATTTCCTTTTTTTCTCATTTTTAGTGCATGCAGTATATTATCTTAGACACTTTGGCATATTAAATAAAGGGTTGGCTTTGTTTTGTTTTCAACTTTAGTATTGTCTCTGTTTCCTCTAGAAAATATCTAATTTCTACTTCTTTCAGTTTCTGTATTTTATGGTAGAAAATCCTGTTTTCTTTTTCTAGTATTCACTGATCAGGAACTTTTCTGTAATATTTACAGTTACGGTACTAAGTAACTGAATGGAATCTGTGATGGTGAGTGAAGGTTCTTCCACTGGGTGGTTCCCTTGCAGTGGAAGGTTGGGAACCAAGGCTCTTTCATTCTTGAGGACCTTTCCACTTGCTTCACCTATTTCTCTAAAGAGGAATTCTCCAGTCTCCTCCAAACGCAGTTCTACTGGTGTCTCCGGTAGATTTTGACAGCAATTTTGGAAATGGTTCTTAGGGTCACAGCAGGCTGACTTCAACTCAAACTTCATACTTTTAGTAAATTTTTGTCAGTCATCATCCTGGGGGAAAAGAGACAGAGCACTAAACTGGATAAATTGAAGAGTTTAATAGTGAGATTATTTACATAGTCATTGGCAGGGTTATTGGCATCAAGCAAGGAAACACTCAACAACCCCAGGCCACTGCGAGTGGAGAACTGTTCCCAATACTAGAGTCAACGTGCAAGGGGGGGAGAGCAGTCACCAGGACCCGAAGAGCGTTGTTGAACGGAAAGAGCCACTCCACAGTGGTCAATATGCTACTGGTCACTGTCCAGAGGGGAGGGATCCAGGGGAATGGATAACAACCAGCCCGGCCTTTCTCTCCTGAGACCAATTGGTCCTGATGCCCTAAGCTCAGATCCTCTCTGGGTTAATATCCTCACAGGTAAACCAATTTTTGTCTGTGGAGTAAAAAGAAATGTTGTCTGACTGCACAGCCCCAGGGAGGAAATTTGATCTTCTAACTATTCATTAAACAGAATTTCAGCTAATTCTATTATTTTCAGTCCTACAATCCCCTTCAGAAGTATCTTTCTGATGTCTGTCAAAGCAGAACTAAAACAACAAACATCAATTCATTTACTTTTTAAAAATGAACATTAAATTTCTGATTTGTATACCAGGAAACACGTATGTTTGTTTTCATCTGCTACGTAAGGGCATATTTTTAAATTCCTCAAGAGACATCCAAAAATGGTTAGTGTCTTAAGCAAGAGGGCCACTGGGATGATGCTATGTGATTAAGACTTCTTAGACTTGGAGCCAGATCATCTGGTTTAAAATCCTGGTTTCCTCATTTATTAGCTGTGTGACTGTGAGTAACTGCTTAAGTCCTCTGATCCTCAGTTTCATCACATGAAAAAAGAGCTAGTGTGAAATTCATAGAGATATTGCATGTTACGTTCAGTGCAGTGCCTGGAACACTAATTGAGCCATGACCGTATTAACAACTAGATTTATTTTGTTTTGCTTTCTCTTATATGGGATTATCTGCAGTGAAAAGATCACTGGCCACCAGGAGTGAATACAAGGAGGCTCCTTGTGGAGGCAGCGTCTGCACACAGCGCAGCCCGGTGTGCTAACATGAGCGGTGCCACCGCTAGTCACACAGCCCACAGCGACAAGAGCACAGCTAACACAGAAGGCAGTCAGCACGCTATCCAGAATTCCTTATTTCTTTTAATAGGATTGAATGATCCTAAAACGTCTGAGACAGAGCCCCAGTCCTTGGAAAGTGAACGCTCACTCCACACCCTGTTTGTCCAAGAGCTGGTTCTGTCCACTTCAGGGCACAAGGGAACTCATCCTCAGATGGGGAGGAATGGGGGAAACAGCTGGTTTTGGTGCTCTGGGCTATGTAGATATTATGCCTTTAGATGTTGCTTTAGAAAAATCCAAATTTAAAATAGAATAATAAAGGAAATGAGCCTCCACCCCCCTTTGATGACCCCCCACTTCGCAGACAAGGTCCGCGGTGCTGTATTTGCCAATGAAAGTGGACAACTACCTTAGGTTTGTTTGGTGATTGTAATTCCAGGTCTGTCATTCTTGTTACATTGTGTACATTCAAAAAGAAGGGAGAACATATATACTATAATCACTTCCACTTTAATTTTCACTTCTAGCAGGTAAATGTAGGGAGCAGTGCAGAGGTGATCTCTGCTTCCTGGGCCTTGACATGCAAAAGGCTTTCCTAACACTCCACGCTCAAACTGAAGAGGAAAATTGAAATGTCTAATGAAGCTGCTGTGTGTATTTATGAATATTAATGAATAAAAGCTACTTTGATGGTTTACCTAAAAAAAAATTATATTAGTTGATGTAGTCCCACAAAATTTAGGATTTGTAAATCACAAACTACCTACTATACATTTCACCAACTGCCTATGTCTATACATTAAAGTAAGTTAGGGGAAAATGAATCAATAAATTTACATGCAATTCTTATTTTGTAACTCTGATGGCACTGTCATTTTCCAGCTACATGTCTTTTTAAAACAAATTTTAATTGTTATATTTTTGCTGACACATTTTTAGATAGACTTCATTTTTTAAAGAAGTTTTAGATTTACAGCAAAGTTGAGCAGGAAGTACAGAGTTCCCATATAGCTGGTCTCCCCACCCATGCACAGCATCTCCCACCATCAACATCCCACACACAGTGAACCAACATTGATACACCGTTACAACTCAAAGCCCATAAATCACATTAGGGTTCACTCTTGGTGTGCTACATTCAATGGGTTTTGACAAATGTATAATGACATGTGTCCACCATTTTAGTATCATACAGAATAGTTTCACTGCCCTGAAAAGTCCCCCTGCTCTGCTATTCATCCTTCCCTCTCACCAAACCCTGACAACCACTGATCTTTTCACCGTGTCCATAGATCAGTGGTTATGTAGTTGGAATCATCAGCATGCAGACTTTTAAGACTGGCTTCTTTCCTTTAGTGATATGCATTTAATGTTCCTCCATGTCTTTTCTTGGCTTGATAGCTCAATTCATTTTAGTGGATAGATATACCAGAGTACACTCTGACTTCTATTAACTTTCTGTGAGATATAAAGTAGTCTAATTGTTACCTTTATCAATTTTAAAGTCTTTATGTATTTGCCTTTGCTTAATGATATCCTGTCAAGTATATTAATAATAACATTTTGAGTCAGGTTATGAGTGTTTGATTTTAGGTTTGACTGATAAGTGAAACCATAATTTAGTAAGTGTGTCGTATTTTAAAGCATCTGCTCCTTCCTATTAGTGATATAAACATATTGCTTGTATAAAATTTTCTCATTTAAATGATTTTTTGCATTATCATGACATGATTTGCTACTCTGCAAGTTCTAGATTACTCTCATTTAAAATTACACTTGACACACAAGAGAGAGTATATTTTGTATTAATCTTGTGCTCTCTGTTAAGCCTTAACTCCACTTTGGCATTTTAACTTCTATTGTGTATACCAAAGTTTCACTAATACTATTGCAGTTATATTTCCTAGAGACTTCAAGTATTATTTAACATTTCTTTTTGGATAAGATGTGTGTTAGGCTATGTGTGTCTTGAACATCTGAAGATCTTATTCGAACTTTTAAAATAAAAAATCATTGATGCCAATTTTCTTAACCCTACTTCATATTCTCTAATTGTTATATAGTTACTTTATTGGAAAACATAATTCTTGAATTGCAAATAATTTAATAAATACTAGTTCATCTTCCAAACAACCATTTGTAATAGATTATGCATGAATTGTGATATTTTGCAGCTAAAACCCAAGGGGTAAATAAACAATTTATCATTGCTGTATAACCAAGTATTTTCCTCCATTATCAGTGACTGTGCTGAGTAGTTTTACCACAGAGTGCTAATCCTCTGCTACATCTCACCTGGGAGAAGGAGGCAGCTTCCTCTGTGGGAATACTAGGAAGCACCAGAAGACAGTGACGCTTGTCACCCCAGGCTCAGGTATTTGCAATTCATTTACAATTCTGTCTTTGTAAACTCTCAGAAATTGATATATAGCATCTATTTAACAAGAACTTATTAATGTAAAAGGGACCAACTTGGCTCTTGAATTTCAAACGTTATCTTAATTAAATTGGCATTCTTGTACTACATGTGCCTGGGGCCTGGGAAATAGATGAGTTCTGTAAATCAAAATATTAATAATGCACATGAATTTTTGTTTATGAAATGTCTCTGGATCCCCAGTTGTAGAAAGAACTATCTTAATACAGTTTGTGGTGTTCGTTAGGGTGCGTTTTTCCATTGATTGCCAACTTTCTGGACGTTGCTCACAATTGCACTAATCTTTCAATTTTGTTAGTTCACAATAACTATAACCGAGTGTTTCTTATGGTGTAGAAGTTATATAGACTATATTTTACTATAAACAAAGTAAGTATATATATATAGTATGTTTATGTGTGTATATAAATGCATATATAGCTGCATATATTATAATTCCTTCTCAAAGATTTGCAGATTTTAAAATATTAGATCCCCAGAAAGAGTGTATGGTACTGCTTTTAATTTTTTAAATGTATTTGGAGTTAAAACAATGATTGAAAGTAATTGGTTTCCAAATGAATATAGATATTTATTCATTCCAATTATTTTCCTCCTTTCTCTTTTACATAAATGTCTCATTTGTCAAAGCATGTATTCCTTGTATTCCACTCACCCCAGGGCTAGGGGATTTTTAGTTTCATATTTCAATGTCAAAAATTAAAAATGTAGTGATTTCAAGATAATAGTACTTTTTATTATTTACATACATGGTATTAACTGGGTTATGGATATTTATGATATGCTAGTCAGATTACTAAATTGTAAAGAATTGTAAATATAAAAACACTTAAAGATACTGTGGATGAATATATGTCTATGGCATGTGCAATATGTATGTGGATGAACATATTAGCTCTCCCTTTTCCATGAAATCTAACCAGCGGTTAGTTTACATAAGGCATTATATAAGACTGCATACAAATGAATGTGAGTTTAAATTTCAGGTCATATATCACAATCATCATTCAATGTTTGTGGGTAATACATATTCTTCAATAATTATTCATTAAGTGTTTATGATGGGCATCGTGCTGTTGCTATGTAGGAGACAAAGTCAGAAACTGAACCGCTCATGCCAATATGGAGATTATATTCTGGGAAGAAAGACGACTTTCAAAAAACTTATTTAGTATAAAGTATGTGGTACAAGAGTACAAGTAGGCTGGATGTTCAAACTTATAAGAGAATATTATCAGCTGAGGGACCAGAAAATCTTTATAAAATAAGTAACATTTCTGCTGGCCTTTGAAGAATATTTAGATTGGAAATGTAGAGAAAAAGCAGACATTGGAACAGTTCAGTGCACACAAAATAAATGGCATGAAAAAGACAGAAAAGCACGAAAGCATGGAGTATATTTTGGGGAAATGAACTCTTCAGTTTGACGGTACATGAGGATTTGATTGATATCAAATACTTTAAAAAATGCAAATATATCAAGAAGCTTAGGTTTTATTCTCTATTCCATAATACCATATTGAATGCATTTCCCTAAAAGTCACATGATTTGGTCCATATTTAATGAATATTAATTTCATATCAATGTATAGCATACATAGTAGATTGATAAAAAGTTGAATAAAATCTGTATATATTTGTCATTGCCATGTCTGTCATAGTGGACTATAAATTACCCAAAGACAAAGATTTTATGTTCTCTTTCTCTTTCTCACACCTTCTCATTAAGAAAAAAAATCAGCTATACTTATTACAGCAGGCTGAAAACAACGGTTCAATAAGTATGACATATTAATGACCGCCTGGTCAATACTAGAAGTCTTCTTGATTTAAATTTTGTCATTTCTCTAATCAACGTACGCTATGACAATTCAGAATTCCTTATTTCAAGTAGTCAATATGGCTGACTACCAGCACATTTTTACTAATTTCTGCAAGCCAGTGACATTCCACATAGACAGCAGCTGGCAGTGTGCCCACGACCACTTGGAGCGGATGCGCCGGTGTGCACACCAGTTTCTGGGGCCGCGTCTCAGTGTTTACAGTAAGCTGCACTTTGTCTAACTATAATTAATCATACCTCATCCAAGTCATATAAATAACTACAAAGGTAGAGGTTTGAGTGTAATTTTTCAATAAATATAAATATATATTCTGTTTATAATTATACTACTTAAATGTTTGTCAATGATCAAAGTAAAAAATGCAATAGATAGGTATTAGATTTTGCCTCCTACCTGAAATATTTGATTTCTTTACTGAAACTGTTTCTTTCTTTCTTATCAAATCATGTAAGTTTATTTTTCTTTTTAAAAGGCACCATTAATTGGATTTATATAGTTACATGATTTTATGAAACAACAGCATTTTCAGCTGACAATAAAAAAGCAAATTAGTCTTTCTAATATATCTGATTCTCACTGCAGCAGTAATTTTCTAACATCTGCTGCTATACATATTCATTAAATTTGTCTAATATTATAAAGCAAAAGATTATCAACAATCTCTAAAGAGTTGGAAAGAAACAGAGGTTACAAGATAATTACTGTACTGTATTTGGCTTTTGTAAAATTTCTTTAGAGCTGTATTTTGTACTTGCACTTTCATAAAAATTTAAAACAAACACTAATAAGTAGGCTTCATCAACTTATTATTTTTTTTGGAAGAAAATAACTATTGAAACTTAAGGTGTTATTTGGACTTAATACATAATTGGAGGCAGCTCGCTCTAAATTTCATGTCTACCAGGATTGCACTCAGGAATAAGGGAGGGTTCCAGTTAATGTTTTTGTGTTTCAAGAGACAGAGCAAGTTTCCTCGGCAAGGAGAAGTTTCTTGTATCAGATTTATGTTTTGCTCTCCATAGCGCTCTTGTGGATGAAGTTTTGTGTCACAAGATTTCCCTTCAAGGAAAGACTTGTTGTTCCAGCAATGGACTCCTTCAGATTTGTCTCAAGTGTAGAAAGCTACCTTACTTGAGGCCAGGTCTTCCTCAGAATGGAGTGGCCTATATTCAATAACTCATCAAGGCAAGGTCTAAAATGGCCATTTAGTCCCAGATTAGCTTATTTTTTTTTTTGTGGAGAAGATCAGCCCTGTGCAAACATCTGCCAATCCTCCTCTTTTTTTTTTTTGCTGAGGAAGATTGGCCCTAGGCTAACATCCATGCTCATCTTCCTCCACTCTATATGGGATGCTGCCACAGCATGGCTTGCCAAGCAGTGTGTTGGTCTGCGCCTGGGATCGGAACCTGCGAACCCCGGGCCAATGCAGCTGAGCACGCGCACCTAACCGCTTGCGCCACAGGGCCAGCCCCACCCAGATTAGCTATTTTAAATACCAGTGTTTACCTCAGACCTCCCTGTGGTTTTGGCCAAAGTGAGTGCTTCATGAGCTCAACCACAATTTGACTTCTGCTCCCTAATTCTACTTCTCTATCCCTGTATGGGAGCCCATAGTTCAGGGGAGGGAGGAAGTCATGTGCAGAGCTATACCAGGTGAGAATATTCCAGGTGAGGAAAAACAGTTGCAAAGGCCTTGAAGTGGAATGCTACCCAGAAATTCAAGGAAGAGCAGGAAAGTCCATGAAGTCTTCCATTCTGCTTCTCCACGTTAGAAAATCTAAGAGGCTGGGTACACACATTGAGAAAGAAGGGAGGGACAGCTGCGGGGGCCCCTGTTTGTCACTAGAACAGGAAGGGGTTTCGTAAATTCTGTGATTCAGTATTAGGAATACACATGCTGCTTCATACGTAAGGCATGTTTCAGTAATTAGTGTAATTTTTTATTGAAGTATAATTGACATATAACATTATATCAGTTTCAGGTGTACAGCATAGGGATTCATCATTTGTATATATTGCAAAATGATCACCACAATAAGTCTAGTTAACATCCATCACCACACATAGTTGCAATTTTTTTTTGTGGTGAGAACTTTTAAAATCCACTCTCTTAGCAACTTTCAAATACACAATACAGTATTATTGACTATAGTCACCATGCTGTACATTACATCCCCAGGAGTTATATGTCTTATAACTGCAAGTGTGTACTTTTTGACCCCTTACCCATTTCGTGCCCCACCGCCACCATCACCTCTGCTTCTGGCAACCACCAATCTGTTCTCTGTATCTATAAGCTCAGTTTTTTTGTTTTGTCTTTTTCAGATTCCACATCTAAGTGACATCATATGGTATTTGTCTTTCTCTGTCTGACATATATATAAATATACACACACACACATTCCATTGTATGCATATTGCAGCATTATTTAAAATAACCAAGATACGGAAACCACCTAAGTGTCTATCGATGGATGAATGGGTGAAGAAGATGTGGTGTATATATACATAAACAACTTAGGTTGTTTCCATATCTTGGTTTTTTTAAGATAATGATGCAATGAACATAGAGGTGCATATATCTTTTCCAGTTAGTGTTTTTATTTTCTTCAGATAAATACTCAAAAGTGGAACTGCTGGATCATATGGTAGTTCTATTTTTAATTGTTTGAGGAACCCCCATACTGTTTTCCATAGTGGCTGCACTAATTTATAAACCCAACAACAGTACATAAAGTTTCCATTTTCTCCACATCCTCTCCAACACTTATCTCTTTTCTTTTTGATTATAGCCATTCGAACAGGTATGCTATTGTATATTCCTCAATCAGATTTGAACAGAGGCAGGAAAAAAGATTTTGTTTTATTGATTCACCTAAATCCTAACATTTTTTAGTATTCAGTAATTTAGGCAAAACCAGCCTGGTGATCTAGTCGTTAAGATCTGGCGCTCTTACTGCCGGCGCCTGAGTTCATATCCGGGTCAGGGAACCACACACCCGTCTGTCTGTTGTCATACTGTGGTGGTTGTGTGTTGCTGTGATGCTGAAAGCTACACCACTGGGATTTCCAATACCAGTAGGGTCACCCAGGGTGGACAGGTTTCAGTGGAGCCTCCAGACTAAGAGACCAGGGAGAAGGACTTGGCCACCCACTCCCGAAAACATTGGCCATGAAAACTCTAGGAACAGCAGCAGAGCACTGTCTGACACAGCGTGGGAAGGTGAGAGGATGGCGCAGAAAGAACAGGCAGGGTTGCCTCTGCTCTATACAGGGGTGCCAGGAGCTGGAATCCACTCCACGGCACTAACAACAGCAATTCAGGCAAATAAATGTAACACAATAAGATAGCTCTTAGATCTATCTAATATATTTATATGCAACATTTGTGTTTATAATTTACGTTTTTATTAACAGAAAAATATTGAAGATTTAAATAATGTTTATTCCATAATTTTCTTTCTCCTCCCTTTGTTCCTCCCTTCCTCCTCTTTTCTCTTTCTCTGTCCCATTCTCTCTTTTGGTAAATCTCTCTAGCCGTAATTTTGAGAAAGTAAATATGATAAATCTCTGATAGTAATTTTGTAGTTTCAATTAAAATTTTGTAATTTCAATTAAAAACAATGTTGTGAGAGGATTTCCCTTTTAAGCATTAAAAGATCCTGGTTGATTACTTAGTATTTTGTGCCTAATTCAGGAAACATGGCTGCATTCTTTAAAGCAACTATTCAGTTAAAGGATGAGTGGGTTATAATGATCCGTGCTGTCAGGCAGTAACACGGAGATGTTACATTTAAATGTGAATCCCCCAGCCTTTCATGGAAGCCACTGGGTTTGACCTACTCAGTTACTTCCTTGGATACATACCTTGACAAATATCAGCATTAGCACAGGCATTTTATTCTTGACCCTGTTTCTGGCAGGTTCTAACAATCATGCAAAGAGTTTGAGAAATAAGGGGTTGAGTGACAAATACTCAACCTCTTGTTTGATTATGTTTTTGATTTGATCTTTTCATATATGTGTGATTATTTAAGCGCATTGATTGGTCTTAAAAACTAACACCTTTTAGTATTGCTCTAATTATAAACTGACTTAAAAGATTCTATCTACTCAATCAATTGTTCAGTAAACTCCTGCTCTATGATTTTCCCCTTGTTGTGGTAAAAGAAGTATAAGGCAGAATATCTTCCGTTAAGATCTGTGCCATCCTGCTATGCAGGCCAAAAATGAACGAATAAATAAAAAATAAGCAAGAAAGCAAGGCATTGTTTTGATGTCCCTCATATTATTAGATTCACCCGTTTATCTCTTCCGCAGGTGTCCCATATTTTTTTAGTTTTTAATTACATTAAGTTTTGAGGTAATTCAACCAGACATTTAAGAACTTAGTCCATAATCTGACCTGACCCCTTAGATCTTAGGGTCACATTGACCAATGGAGAAAGCATGGGTCCTGTTCTGAAGATAGAGAAAGAAAGATGAGCCTACACTAGTTTCTGGCCTCAGATAGAACTTGTAATGAATCCTTTCCCTCAGGCACTTAAGGGGGTAGCTTCTGGAATATTTGTAATGCCCCTAACATTCTAATTTCTTTTTCACATGGTTAAAATAAGGCAATTTAAAACAGACTATAGATATTCCTTATTTATTAGAATTCTACAGTAGTCTACTCTGTTTAAACCTGCTGTATGTTGACGCAGCCACATGTCAACCCTCTGTACCCTCCCACAGTCTTAGACAGAACACCTTCTCCCAGATAAGCCAACACTAGAAGTGTTACTTGACTTAATACCCCCATCAACTGACTGCCTTTAGTGTTGTGCTCTCTGTGAATTAAAATTGGCAGATGTAGGTCTGAATTAAACTCACTCTGCCTTCTTTGCATATTTTTATCACAGACTTATTCACAGCTGTCCATCATCTCTTTTTTCCCATTCAGTATGTTAGCACACTGCCACCCACACTCCTGCTTTCCAACAGATAGAAGAGAATTTTCATCTGAACAACATGACTTTAAATTTTAATTGAATTAACCCATTTAAAAAGTAGCATGAAATAACGTAAAACTTTATGAATCTTTATCACCCTAACCAAATATAATACCTGGCATTCGTAGAATAATATCACAAAATTTAACTACCATTAGTTATTTACTTCTCTCAGTTATTCTATGAGACAGTTATTGTTAAAGAAAGTGAATGGCCCATCCATGATCATTCTGATAATTAGTGATCCAAACTTGGACTGATCCTGTGTTGTCTGATTCCAAGTCACAGCATTTATCAAAATAAATTTTTTTGAAAGGTTTTAAAAAGTGAAGGAAAATCAGAGAATAAATAATAAACATTTTGTATAATTTTATACGTAAAAAGTACTTTTAATATCAACAACTAAACAAAGTCAGGTTACAATTGAAGAAGATAAGTTCTAAATAGTTTAAGCCTACACCTGCCTCAAAAACTGGAAGTAGTACTCTAAATTCTGGTGGAAACAGGTTTCTAGCATCACCAGGCAGCTCAGCCTGCACTGGGATCACCTAAAACTAGAACGACCATGTAATTTACCACCCAAACTCAGTCCCTCCTGGGGGTGTAAGGGAGTGCTGTAAATATTTACTACAAACAGCAGATTTAAACTGGAAATATCCCAAGCAAAGCAGAAGACATGTTCGCCCTGTTGATAATCTGAAAGTTCTTGTGTCTTAAACTCCTTATCTACTCCATGAGATAAAGCTATTTTATCTATTAGACCCTCTGCCAGCTGGAATAACACCCTACACCCTCTGCAACTGACCCATTGACATAAAACACAGCATCTTGCCAAGTTTTGGAGCTCCAGGCTCTCTCCTTCCTTTCATCTCTCTAGCATAACGGTTGTCAAATGTTTTGATCTCAAGATCCCTTTACTCTCTCATACTTGTTGAGAACCCCAAAGAGATTTGGTCTAGGTGAGTTATGTCTACTGATATTTACTGTATTGGAAATAAGAAATGAGAATTTAAAAATATTTACTAATTTACTCATTAAAAATGATGATAACAAACTTGTTACATGGAAACAGTCATTTTGTTTAAAAAATAATTATATTTTCAAAAAAAATAAATGAGAAGAGTGACATTGTTGTGCCTTTCTTTTTTGCTTTAAGATATGGCTTAATAGAAAATATATTCTCATATCTCCTTCTGCATTCAATCTATTGCAGTGTGTTAATTGATTGAAGTATCGAGAGAAAATCTAGCATCACACAGATATACAGTTGGAAAGGGAGGCACATTCGAATAATCTTTTCAGATAGTTGTAGACATTCTTTGATACAACACAAAAACTTGTTAAATGATGGTTTCTTGAAGGTTAGTTACAATGGCTAATCTGAAACTACATGAGTAAAATTTTCATACTTTGTTACATTAAAATATATTGGTTGGTTTGAACTTCGAGTGGATCATTTACCCATGCATTATTTTGTAATATTGTGCAATGGTCATTCAGAAAATGCTGCTTCACTGAGTTATATAGATCTTCCACAGATGACATATTTCATGAAATAATATCAAAAAATCGTCTTTTTAAAAAAATATCACAAGCAATATCATAAAAAATCTTTAAGTATTGGCTGTCATGCTAATGGCAGTGGATACAAGTTTTCCAAAGATCTAATTTTCACTTGAAAGCTCAAAGTTTATCATTGACAACAAATGCTGTCATTTTTATTTTAAGCTACTGGTTTATTTTGTTCATTTTCCAGAAAAGAGATCTGCCAAATACCCACGTCTGAAAAAAAACGTTGTTTGTTTATCACACATTCTTTCAAGTAAAAATGGTATTTCATGGGGGCAAAAAAACAGAAACTGATGAGGCCAGGAACACAAACCATCAAACAAGCAGTTTTCACTCCAGACCCTCATCCTGTTTTGTAATATAGTACACATGTTTTATTTCTGTTTCCCATTTTGTCACACAGAATATGAAAAACAGGTGTACTCAGGTTAAGATTTAATAAAATGAATGATTTTACTACTTCATAAAAGATATTCTTCAGTGAAATTTTTTTTTTTTTTTTTTAACTGGAATATGTGGCTTTAGAGAACACGATGACTCCTGGAACCGCCAATGTCCTCACCTTGACCTCTCATGGCACCAGCATTGGACCCACCGCTGTCTGTGCCTCGCAGAGGCAAATGTCTGCACAGTAAAAAGGGTGGATAACGTCTCATCATTATTTGGAAAATAGTTTTTAGCTAACACCCTAGAACATCGTTTCTCTGAAGATAGTCTGATGAGACACCTGGACCAGACTCCCCATTTTGCATAAACAGTAGATGTCCAGGCTCCGCGCTCTCCTTACTGAGTCAGAAGCTGTGGAGAAATGTGAACTGTCAGCAAGCCCAGAGCCACCGCGTACAAGCACTGCTGTTTGAGAACCGCCGCTCCAGGAGCTCCCGGAAGAGCGAAGTCATACAAAAGTCTCAAAGCCAAGGTTTGCCTCAGCCTTACCTCTGCTTTTCCTCTTGTGCTGTTTCTTACCCATGTCTAGAATGTGCCATGAACATGGTGGCATAGGCCTGCCTTCGACATTTGAAAGAATAACACATCTAATCTATTCAACAAATTCCTCACTGGATGTGCCTGTAATTGTTAGTGACTTCTGCTAATTTCTCTCTGGCTGGTAGGAGGACACTTCCTTGTTCTAGTGTCCTGCCGTTTTGGAAGGCAGTGAGGGGTGACAGGAAGGAGGGGACAAAAGAGCTGGGAAGGTAGGGTTTTTCATTCATCACGTTTACTTCTCCATCCCAGGATCCTAGACTTCAGGGGCAAGTTGGCGTGTAGCTGTGTTGAAGAGGGTTCAGACGTAGCTTTGCACTGCTCAGGGACCCAAGTGCTGAGTGCGTCCTGAGGGTCAGACATCACCTGACAAGGTTACTGTTGTTTTCTTTTCTTTTCTTTCCTTCTCTCCCTTCCTTCCTTCCCTTCCCTTCCTTCCTTCCTTCCTTCCCTTCCCTTCCTTCCTTCCTTCCTTCCTCCCTCCCTTCCTTCCTTCCTCCCTTCCTTCCTTCCTCCCTTCCTTCCTTCCTCCCTCCCTCCCTCCCTTCCTTCCTTCCTCCCTCCCTCTCTTTCTTTCTCTCATTCTTTCTAAGGGCTCATTTTCTCAAGTTCACTGGGCCTGTCAGAGTATTGCTGAGCTCCAACTGTTATCAGAATGCAAGTTTTCTCCCAAGAGGTTTCTGGGCACCATAGAACAAGAGATGTCTCCAGACACTATTCAGTTGTCTCTAAATATGCTGGAATAATTTAGGCTATTTCTAGCTACAACATCCCAGATTGATTAACTTTCTAGCCTAGTAAAATCTAATCTCATCAGACTTCCTGTCTCTGACATTCTTGGGTAATGTCCTAAGGAAGACTGTCTCTCTTTTTTTTTTTTTTAATTTTTTGTTTATTGCAGTAACATTGGTTTATAACATTGTAAAAAATTCAGGTGTACATTATTGTACTTCTATTTCTGCATAGATTACATCATGTTCACCACCAAAATACTAATTAGAATCCATCACCACACACATGTACCGAATTATCCCTTTCACCCTCCTCCCTCCCCCCTTCCCCTCTGGTAACCACCAATCCAATCTCTGTCCCTATGTGTTTGTTTATTGTTGTTATTATCTACTACTTAATGAAGGAAATCATGCGGTATTTGACCTTCTCCCTCTGACTTATTTCACTTTGCATTATACCCTCAATGTCCATCCATGATGTCACAAATGGCTGGATTTCATCATTTCTTATGGCTGAGTAGTATTCCATTGTGTATGTATACCATAGCTTCTTTATCCATTCGTCCCTTGATGGGCACTTAGGTTGCTTCCAAGTCTTGGCTATTGTGAATAACGCTGCAATGAACACAGGGGTGCATGTACCTTTATAAATTGGTGTTTTCAAGTTCTTTGGATAAATACCCAGCAGTGGGATGGCTGGATCATATGGTAGTTCTATCCTTGATTTTTTGAGGAATCTCCATACTGTTTTCTATAGTGGCTGCACCAGTTTGCACTCCCACCAGCAGTGTATGAGAGTTCCCTTCTCTCCACATCCTCTCCAACACATGTTGTTTCCTGTCTTGTTAATTATAGCCATTATGACGGGCGTCAGGTGATATCACATTGTAGTTTTGATTTGCATTTCCCTGATAGTTAATGATTTTGAACATCTTTTCATGTGTCTGTTGGCCATCTGTATATCTTCTTTGGAGAAATGTCTGTTCAGGTCCTTTGCCCATTTTTTTATTGGGTTGGTAGTTTTTTTGTTGGTAAGATGCATGAGTTCTTTATATATTTTGGAGATTAAGCCCTTATCAGAAGTATGGTTTGCAAATATCTTCTCCCAATTGTTAGGTTGTCTTTTCGTTTTGTTGATGGTTTCCTTTGCTGTGCAGAAGCTTTTTAGTTTGATGTAGTCCCATTTGTTTATTTTTTCTATTGTTTCTCTTGCCCAGTCAGACATGGTGTTTGAGAAGATGTTGCTAAGACTGATGTCGAAGAGCATACTGCCTATGTTTTCTTCTAGAAGTTTCACAGTTTCAGGTCTTACATTCAAGTCTTTAATCCATTTGGAGTTAATTTTTGTGTATGGTGTAAGGTAAGGGTCTACTTTCATTTCTTTGCATATGGCTATCCAGTTTTCCCAACACCATTTGTTGAAGAGACTTTCTTTTCCCCATTGTATGTTCTTGGCTCCTTTGTCGAAGATTAGCTGTCCATAGATGTGTGGGTTTATTTCTGGGCTTTCGATTCTATTCCATTGATCTGTGTCTGTTTTTGTGCCAGTACCATGCTGTTTTGGTTACTACAGCTTTGTAGTATATTTTGAAATCAGGGAGTGTGATACCTCCAGCTTTGTTCTTTTTTCTCAGGATTCCTTTAGCTATTTGGGATCTTTTGTTGTTCCATATAAATTTTAGGATTCTTTGTTCTATTTCTGTGAAAAATGTTGTTGGAACTTTGATAGGGATTGCATTGAATCTATAGATGGCTTTAGGAAGTATGGACATCTTAACTATGTTAATTCTTCCAATCCAAGAGCACGGATATCTTTCCATTTCTTTGTGTCTTCTTCAATTTCTTTCAGAAATGTTTTATAGTTTTCGGTGTACAGATCTTTCACCTCTTTGGTTAAGTTTATTCCTAGGTATTTTATTCTTTTTGTTGCAATTGTAAACGGGATGGTATTCTTAATTTCTTTTTCTGCTACTTCGTTGTTAGTGTACAGAAATGCAACTGATTTTTGTATGTTGATTTTGTATCCTGCAACTTTACTATATTCGTTTATTACTTCTAAAAGTTTTCTGGTGGATTCTTTAGGGTTTTCTATATATAAAATCATGTCATCTGCAAATAGTGACAGTTTCACTTCTTCCTTTCCAATTTGGATCCCTTTTATTTCTTTCTCTTGTCTGATTGCTCTGGCTAGGACTTCCAGTACTATGTTAAATAGGAGTGGTGACAGTGGGCATCCTTGTCTGGTTCCTGTTCTTAGAGGGATGGCTTTCAGTTTTTCACCATTGAGGATGATATTAGCTGTGGGTTTCTCATATATGGTCTTTATTATGTTGAGGTACTTTCCTTCTATACCCATTTTATTCAGAGTTTTTATCATAAATGGATGCTGGATCTTGTCAAATGCTTTCTCTGCATCTATTGAGATGATCATGTGATTTTTATTCTTCATTTTATTAATGTGGTGTATTACGTTGATTGATTTGCGAATGTTAAACCATCCCTGCATCCCTGGAATAAATCCCACTTGATCATGGTGTATAATCTTTTTAACGTATTGTTGTATGCGATTTGCTAGTATTTTATTGAGGATTTTTGCATCGATGTTCATCAGTGATATTGGCCTGTAATTTTCTTTTTTTGTGTTGTCCTTGTCTGGTTTTGGTATCAGGGTAATGTCAGCTTCGTAGAATGAGTTACGGAGCTTCCCCCCCTCCTCAATTTTTTGGAAGAGTTTGAGAAGGATAGGTATTAAGTCTTCTTTGAATGCTTGGTAGAATTCACCAGGGAAGCCGTCTGGTCCTGGACTTTTATTTTTGGGGAGGTTTGTGATTACTGTTTCGATCTCCTTACTGGTGATTGGTCTATTCAAATTCTCTACTTCTTCTTGATCCAGTTTTGGAAGGTTGTATGATTCTAAGAATTTATCCATTTCTTCCAGATTGTCGAATTGGTTGGCATATAGCTTTTCATAGTATTCTCTGATAATCTTTTGTATTTCTGAGGTGTCTGTTGTAACCTCTCCTCTTTCATTTCTGATTTTACTTATTTGTGCCTTCTCTCTTTTTTTCTTGGTGAGTCTAGCTAAAGGTTTGTCAATTTTGTTGATCTTTTCAAAGAACCAGCTCTTGGTTTTATTAATTTTTTCTATTGTTTTTTTGGTCTCTAATTCATTTATTTCTGCTCTGATTTTTATTATTTCCCTTCTTCTACTGATTTTGGGCTTGGTTTGTTCTTCTTTTTCCAGTTCCTTCAGGTGCATTGTTAGATTGTTTATTTGAGATTTTTCTTGTTTGTTGAGATAGGCCTGTATCGCTATAAACTTCCCTCTTAGAACTGCTTTTGCTGTATCCCATAAATTCTGGCATGTCATATTTTCATTTTCATTTGTCTCCAGGTATTTTTTGATTTCTTCTTTGATTTCTTTGTTAACCCAGTCGTTGTTCAGTAGCATTTTGTTTAATCTCCACGTATTTGTGGCTTTTCTGATTTTCTTCCTATAGTTGATTTCTAGTTTCATACCGTTGTGGTCAGAAAAGATGCTTGGTATTATTTCAATCTTCTTAAATTTATGGAGACTTGTTTTGTGGCCTAATATGTGATCAATCCTGGAGAATGTTCCATGTGCCTTTGAAAATAACGTGTATTCTTCGGTTTTTGGATGGAATGCTCTCTATATATCTACTAGGTCCATCTGTTGTAGTGTGTCATTTAAGGCCAATGTTTCCTTATTGATCTTCTGTTTGGATGATCTATCTGTTGGTTTAAGAGGAGTGTTAAAGTCCCCTACTATTATTGTGTTACTGTCTATTTCTGTTTTTATGTCTGCTAATAATTGCTTTATATATTTAGGTGCACCTACATTGGGTGCGTAGATATTTACAAGTGTTATATCCTCTTGTTGGATTGTTCCCTTGATTATTATGTAATGCCCTTCTTTGTCTCTTTTTACAGTTTTTGTTTTAAAGTCTATTTTGTCTGATATGAGTACTGCTACCCCAGCTTTCTTTTCATTGCCATTTGCATGGAGTATCTTTTTCCATCCCTTCACTTTCAGTTTGTGAGTGTCTTTAGGTCTGAAGTTTGTCTCTTGTATGCAGCATATATATGTGTCTTGTTTTTTTATCCAGTCAGCCACCCTATGCCTTTTAATTGGAGCATTTAGTCCATTAACGTTTAAAGTAGCTATTGATAAGTATGTACTTACTGCCCTTTTTTAACTTTTTTTTTTTTCTCAGTGTTTTAGTAGTCCTTCTCTGTTCCTATCTTCTTCTATACAGAATTGATGGTCACTTTAGTTTGACCTCTGTCTGAAAGCTGTACTCTTTAACTCCCCTCCTCCCTCATGTTTTTGATATCATATCTAACCTCTTTGTTGTGCATTTGTATCCATTACATTCTAATCATGGAAATAGATAATTTTTCCTATTTGTGGTCTTTTCTTTTCCCCTTAAATCAGTCCCTTTAACATTTCTTGTAACACTGGTTTCTTGGTGACAAACTCCTTTAATTTTTGTTTATCTGGGAAACTTTTGATCTCTCCTTCCATTTTGAATGATAACCTTGCTGGGTAGAGTATTCTTGGCTGTAAGTTTTTTCCTTTTAGTACTTTAAATATATTGTGCCATTCTCTTCTAGCCTGTAAGGTTTCTGCAGAGAAGTCAGCTGATAGCCTTATGGGGTTTCCTTTGTACATAACTTGACATTCTCTTGCAGCTTTTAGGATTCTCTCTTTAATTCTGGACATTTTGATTATGATGTGTCTTGGTGTGGGCCTCTTTGGGTTTATCTTGTTTGGGGCTCTCTGTGCTTCCTGTACCTGGATGTCTGTTTCCTTCCTTAGGTTAGGGAAGTTTTCATCTATTATTTCTTGAAATAGATTCTCTGCCCCCTTGTCTCGCTCTTCTCCTTCCAGGACACCTATAACACGGATGTTAGTGTGCTTGATGTTGTCCCAGATGTCCCTTAGACTGTCCTCGTTCTTTTTAATTCTTTTCCCTTTTACCTGTTCACCTCGGGTAATTTCTTCTAGTCTTTCGTCCAGCTCACAGATCCGTTCTTCTGTATCCTCTACTCTGTTTTTGAGTCCCTCTAATGAATTTTTCATTTCCAGTATTGTATTCTTCATTTCTGATTGGTTCTTTTTTATATCTTCCATTTTTTTGTTGACATTCTCACTGAGTTCATCTATTCTTCTCCCCAGATCAGTGAGCATCCTTAACACTCTTAGTTTGAACTCTCTGTCGGGTAGGTTGCTCATTTCTGTTTCACTTAGTTCCTTTTCTGGGGTTTTGTCCTGTTCCCTTACTTGGAATGTATTCTTTTGCCTCTTCATTTTGCCTCTTTCCCTGTGCTTGTATCTACGTATTAGGTAGGTCAGCTACGTCTCCTGCTGTTGGATAAGTGACCTTATGTAAGTGATGGCTTAGGAGGCTTCCAGTGTGCTTCCCTCAGTTCTCAATGTTCCAGGGGTGATCCCTATGTGGGCTACGTGTGTCCTTCTGCTGTGGCCTGTTTGCTCTCCCTGTAGGCGCCCAGGGAGGCTGAGTTATGCTCCTGGCCAGCGTTGTAATGCTCAGCTGCTTGTAGTTGTTGTGGGCCCTTCAGTCTCTTTATCAGGTGTGGGGATCCCCAGCACAGTTGTCTGCAAGTTCTAATACCACATTTGTGTTGCAGTATTTCTTTTAAGTGAGTAGGCCCCCACCGTGGCAGGTTGTTAGGCTCAGGGCCTTACAATTGCTGTAAGCCTCTAGCCTATTAGGTCTCTTGTCAGCTCTCTGAGGATTGCAGCTGGGTGGGGCTGGCCTCAGGCACAGGAGCACCCAATTGTTTCAGGCTTTGGACGGTGGGGCAAACCCCCTATGTGGGTCTTTGAGAAGTACAAGTCTTCTGCGGCTGAGAAGCCCTGCCGCCCACAGGTCCACACACACAGTCAACACAGTCCTGCCCCGTGTTAGCGCCCCGACCTCCCCAAGCGGACCCAGTCTCTCCACGGTGGGAGCCCCACACACTCTGCCACCGCTGCACACTCTCCACCCGCTCCTTGTGCACACCCTGCCCTGCTCAAGTCAGCTCAGTTGCCAGGCTGCAGAGAATCCAGTCACCAATCTATGCAGGCCCACACGTTGCCTGAGGGCTTGTTGTTGGGTGGGGCCAGTCTCTAGGGTGGGCTGCCTGCCCCAGCTGAGCTGGATTAAATCGGTGCTCTAGCGGGTGGGGCCGACCCTGGGCTAGCAGGCCTCAGGGAGAACTCCAATGGCGTCTGTGTCAGCATGCCCACACCAGGCCACAACAATGGCCACCGCCAATGTCCCAGTCCCTGGAGAGGTCTCACCCCTCACCGAGATGCACTCAGGGCCTATTAGGTGAGTCTCTTGTCACCAAAGCACTGTACACCTTTCTTTCTGATGATTTTAGGGTGCTTCCTGAAACGGGTGAGTTTGCACGCAGGCCCTTTAAGAGCCACTTTTAGTTTCTTTGTGAACCGGGTTTTCTGGGGGTGCTCCCCAGTGTTTTAGTAGCAGGCACAGTCAGATATTATGCCGCTGGTGTCGATTGTGCTGGGTCCACAAAATGCCCACAGCGGGGGCGCTCCCCGGCTCAGGGCCCCGCGCCTCCAGGGAGGCTGCGTACCTGTGAGCTGCTCCCGGCGGCCGTGAAGCTGGCGGCTTGTGAAAGCGGCGTTTTTCCTCTCCAGAAGGGAGTCTCTGCCTCTTCCACCTCAGTTAGGATTGTCCGTTGTTGCAGGAGTTCCTCTCATCCAGTTTTCAGTTCTGTCTCAGGGGTAATTTTTCCACAAGTAGTTGTAAATTGGCTGTGTCCACGGGAGGAGGTGAGTTCCGAGTCTGCTTACGCCGCCATCTTGACTCCTCTCCAGGAAGACTCTCTTTATGTCTCTGTCCTTACTAGTCTCCATATTGTCTTTGCTACACAAAAACTACTTGCTAACGCTTCCACCGCCCTTCTACACAGAGACCTTCCTTTCACTGAAGCCCGTTTCCAACTCTTTTTCCATTCTGCTCTCTGCCACCACCACACCAGTCTATGGTTAACAAACTCCTATATTCTCAACCTCTTTACTAACTAGAATTTCCACCTTCTTAATTTACTTTATACTAACAGCCCCATTCTCCTTTGATTGCTTCATGGCCTCTTCTTAACCTTCTCAGGTCACACTCATTTACACTCAGGGTTTCAAAAACAACCCATGTGCTGGTGCTAAGCCCAAATATTTCTCTTGATTTCTAGGACCATATACCCAACCGCCATATTCAATACTCAGATCACCGTCACCTTCAAAGTATAGTCATACCTTACCATGATCAGACTGGGTTAGATGTCATTCATTCACTCATTTGTTCCTTCAGCAAGGATGCATTAAGTACATACTTTCAGCCATGTCCTATGCCTGGTTATGAGGAAATAAGATTCCTTGCACTCATGGATTTAGTATAGTGTAGAGAATGATTTCTACGTAAAGAATTAATTGCAATGTAGTGTTACAGACTCCATGAAAGATGATATAGAGACAACAGTAAGTTCATGAAGAGGGAGCATTTAGTTATACCTGGGCAGATCTAATGAGTTTTATGCAGTAGAATGGATCTCAAGCTGTATCCTACAACATGACTAACAGGTAGTAGCCAGATTGATGGAGAGGGGGAAATGTGGAACCCCAGGAATTTTGAAGCTGCTGTCATCATATCATGAGTATGCTCCCCCACCCCGCACTTATTAAGACATAGAATATTCATTCACGTACATTTTTGTCCTCAGGACAGACACTGCACCTTCATTTTCTAATCCTGTGTGCAGCACAAAACATGACACGTATCGGGCATCCAGCAAATGTTTATAATGAACTAGTGACTTCTGGTATTTATGCAACTTTCAATAGGAGAGCCAGCACCAAAATCTGTCTCATTACCTCAGTTGATTTTTTTTAATTGTGTTGCACTCTCTAATATACTAGGATGCTGATAAAAACATATATGACATAAGTGTAAACTGTTCTTCTATTTGGCCTTTAAATGGAGGTTTACAAACTTCCACCAGTAGATGAGTGCCAAAGATTTTACATTGGTAGACTTTAATATATTCTTTGCTATATCTCAGAATTACTTATTTATGAAATGGCTGAGCAACAAGGAAGATGGAAGTTATACCCCAAAAGGGAATTTCATCATTGACTGGAAACCCTTATCCCTTGATAAAAATCTGTAATATAAAGCATTACATTACATGGGATATTTTCTGATCACATTCTTAGATGAATTTATAAACATTTAGGAATAGAATGTTCTTCAGCTTTTTGAATCAGTTTCTTTATTTGATGCCTGCTTTCATAAATGGTTTTCATTTATTCGCTGTCATGTACCTTTGGCTTGTGGTGATATTTATAATGAGTCAATCAGCAAAGGTGACTGAGTGAATTGATTTATGCCAGGTGGACCTATCCCCTTCACAGATAAATGGCGTGAACTCCGTAAATCTAAGTTCTGAAGGTGTTAGCCAGCTTTAATGAAAGCAGAGACATTCACCCCAGAGGAGTGAGCAACCCCTTCCCCCTGTTCCTTCACCCCGGAAAGAGCACGAGGAGATCTAAGGTGCAACTGACACAATTTTCTGTTATTTCTGGGTTGTCACCTGTTTTATACGACTTACACATTTTAAACTTTTCAATTTACAAATATTTCTCAGAATTATTAATATTGAGACACCCTCAGCATTAATTAGTCAGCAGGTATGAATAATAAGACTAACTTAAAGTCCAAGCTTTTAAATACGATGTGACACAACATTCATCTACTACAGTCAGAACACTGTGTGTATAAATAAATACAGATTTATAAGAATCTTGTACTCGAAAAGGTACAAATATAATTTAATATGAACGTGTTTAAAGGAAATATATATTTATGCATATATATATATGCACAAAGCGATGCAGAAGTTAGTTGGATATACGAGTCTCACCAAGATACTCATTCTTGTGACAAATAGGTATGACTTGCTATGTTTAATTTTGTTTTCTCTCTGGGAAGTGTAATAATGGGAAATAATTAAAATGATGCTTAATCCGGGATTAAGCCTCAGGAATCTCTTCCTTGTAGCCAGTCTCATAAGTCATTTAAAAGAGAAAACAGAGACCAGTCTGACTCATAGAATTTTAGGGACTATTACTGGCAGCATGTTGGAAAGTGGCCATAGTCACAAAAAGATTATATATTAGTTCTGCACAAAAATATTATATATTAATTCTGTTATTTATTAAAGTATCAGTTTGTCTTCCAAAACTACTGATTACTATCTTACTGTAACAGCTCATTAGCCCTAAAAATTTCATAGTTTATTGAAACTTAAAATATATATATGTTCAAAAGGGGAACCTTCTGATGTTTGTCTTTTGGTAATTATGAGCAATTTTTTAGTACTTCTTAATGAAGCACCAGCTAAAATAGCACTTAACAAAAGGCCCTGAACTCTCATCCCACTTTTATATCCTTCTGAAGGCTAGTTAGGACACTTTAAGGCCATATATGTTTTCTCTAATTTTAGCATGTACAATAAAAATGAAAAATTATGAACTTCTAGCCTTTGTCTTATTCTAGAGACCCTAACAAATGGTAACATAGAATACAAGCAAGTTTTCAGACAAGGCTACTGTGTCCGGCTCTGCAGATGGTACAGTCCATCACTGTAGGAGGGGCCCCTCACTCCACCTGCGTGACGGTCCCACTCCAGACCCAGTGTAATGTTAAGAACAAAGGGCCAGTTAGGAAAATTCAGACATGGGGAAAAGAAGAAAAAATGACATGTGTAACATGCTTTCACCCATCAGACTTGAACTTTAATTCTTTTAAAATTTTGAGGTTTTATGTAATGAAACTTGCCCTCTTTAATACTAACATAGATTTTGTAGAATGGAGCACCCATTGGTGACATAGATCTGTGTCATCCTTTAATTCTCAAGGTGGACAAGATATCTTCACAGATGAACTTATGAGGGTGGGGAAGCGATAAAGCATTGTGTGTCCCAAAGGAGCATTGCATCCTATGGGTGTGTTTTATTCCTATACCTTGAGCAGTAAGTAATATTTCCCTTTCATTTTTTGTGTCCTTAATACAGCTGTAGTGGGTAGTAAAAAGTGTTTTTATATTTGATGAGGAAAATATTAGATTATAATAATTAGTTTTTCCATTTAAATTCCCTAGAAGAGAGTTGCTAGTGGAAAAAAAAGCAGTTTTTAGAAAAAGCTAGCTACCTTCAAATTATTTGAAGAAAGATATAAAATATCTAGAGCTGTAGTCAACATTTACAAAATGCTTTAATAGAAAACAAGTCACAAAGCTCAGAGCGTAGGTGGGATACAAACCGCAGACATTACTTTCTTTATGTTCATTTTGACCTAAAGTATCAGTCATTGTAACGGCTGGCTAAATAAGACCAAACAATTCCGTTCCATCTGGACCCTCATCTTTCAACCCCTCACTTAGCCCTTCACATTAATGTCTATTTAATGCTCGGTTGTAAGTTGTTACCATCTTACTTGAGATCATGCCCTCGGTATTGAAAGGGTCATTTTAGACAAATATAAAACTGTCTAAATAATGTGGATAATGGGATTTATTACTATTTTTATTTGAATAAATACAATTTTGAGGTAACAAATAAAAGACCTTCATTACAAGAGGAGAAAAAGTGCTACATAGTAAATCATGTTAGCATTGCATTTTATCTTATTTCTTTTATATTCTATCATTAAAGAATTGAAATTCCTATGCACGGCAGATTTCGAATTAAGGTAATTCTGGCTTTGAAAAATATTTATGTTACAGAATTTCTTTCTTAGACTTATTTAATGTGTATCTCTTTCGCTTTCAGTGTCCTGGGTACATTCACTGGGAGTTCTACTCAGAGGGGGGACGAGGAGGTGTGATGGAGGACAACATGTGGTCTCAGCTGACAGCTCTGAACAAATACTACAGTCAAAAAAATGTGTCAGTTCAAGTCCAGCCCCTTGCCCAGAATAAATGTAACATGCTGTCCTGTTAGACTTCACCAGTATCACGTTTACATATTGATTTATTGTAATGGGCAAATCTTAAAAATGAAAAGTGAGCTTGAGTTTGTTAAGACTTATTCCTACTCACTATCTTTTTAAAAACTTGAACTTAGAATGTATTTTTTTTAGGAACTGGTTGTTAATATAAAAATATCGATGGAGTAGAGGGCAAAGCAAGATTTGCTTAGAGTACTTTTCTTGGCTTTTTTTCCTCATCTACTGTACCATTCTCATCCCCACCCTCCTCAACCCCAGCACACTTCCAATTTAGGAAAATGGTGAGTCCTTTAGATTTATGCACTAACCATGGGAAAGATGACTGCAGGTGAACTATTACATTAGGCAGAATTCATGTATTCCTTTATTTATCATTCATTTGTTTACCACAGCTATCACAGAGATCACTGTGGAGCCCTGAAGTGGGTCGATGCTGTGCTGGACACGGGAGACGCTGAGTGCCTTCAGGAGCTGACACCGTAGGAGAAGGCAGGGGATGTGTCCGTACTCTGAATATCAAGTTCATGAGTGCTCTGCTGGATAGATGCACTCAGTGTGGTGGGAATCAAGAGAGATGGCATCAGAATCAAATTGTAGAGTCAAGGCAGGATTTGAAGGACAGAAGCTGGATTCAGAGGGCAGACTGATGTTAGTCAGATGAAGATATGTGACAGAGTTTAGGGATAGAGGATGATGGGGCCAAGGAGTTTTAGTAAGCCGCAATGGTGTGCCGTCATAGCTATGGAACCCGGAGCTATAGGTCTGTAGAACAGGAGTGTATGCTGTGTGTAGGAACTTTGAAGCTAGGGAGGCAGGGTTATTAGGCTTAGAGTTCCTGATTGCATTTTAGAACAGTTGTTCTAAGTGCAGTGATATGGAAAGGTAGGGGTAGGTTCCAGGATGATTTGATATAAAGATCCAGTATCCAGTACCATATCTCAGATAAGAAACAATAAGGTTCTGAACAAAGATGTTGACTGTTATAATAATAGGGCCAAGAACTGATTTGAAAGGTAGAATCAACAAGACTCCTCTTTCAACAGAGACTGAAGAAGCAAGAGAAAAGTTGGCTCTTGGAGCGGGGCACTGAGGAGGTTGGAGGGCAGGGACGCCCAATGGAAGCGGGATTACAGACAGGAGGGGGCCCTCCTCCTTTAATTAGTCAGTAGTTAACGCAGCTGAAATGATGGCAGATGGAGTAAAATCTAAGAAGCGAAGAGGAAAATTAAGGGTGATTTCTCTAATAGCTTCATTTTCTCAGTTAAGTGGAAAGCAAACTAATCCATTGTAGTTTAGGAGGCGCTAGAAAAAGGAGCCGAAGGAGACTGGAGAGGGTTTGGAATGGCTGATGCAGGAGGGGGAAGGAGACAGGGTTGCTGAACACCCTTTAGGTCTCACTACTAAAGAGTTGTTTTATTTTTTGTTTGTTTGCTTTGAAAACAATGTGGGGCAGTGCTGAGTAATAACTGATCTAACCGTGACCCACTGGCATGGGGAGGGAAAGCCGGGGAATCGTGCAGGTGGGCTCTGGATACTCGCTCCACAGACATTCACCTGCAGCCTGAGGACGTCACTCATTCAGCCTCCTTTGTTGAGCACCTGCTGCATGCGACGCATGGTGCAAACGTGAGAAAACACAAGCTTCTTCAAGAAGTTTAAAATCTTATGAGGAGTATGTTCTATGCTTATAACTTCAAAGACTTAGACGGCATTTGAAATCAGAATACTCATTTCTGTTATCACGGTCATATCTAAAGCACTTGGAAATTCACTTTACTTTTTAGACAGCGTTACTTTTCTTAGTAGGAACACATTTCTCATGTTATATAATATATATACACATATATACATGTAAAGAGCCTTTAATAGACATGTATAATATACATACTTAACGTGTATAATATACATATATACGTGTGAAAGTAAAGAGCCTTCTACCACATTCCCAAAGAATACTTGTGAGTATTCCAAGGGTTAGAGGCAATTTCTTCAGGCAGTACCTGAAATACCTCCTCCAATCTCAACAAATCCCGGCCACCTCTTCCTCACTCTCAAAGGGTCAAATTCAAAAGAAACACACAGTGTAACAAATGAAAGCACTGGAAGACAAAATATTATTTTTTAGATGGAATCCCCTGGACAATGAACCACCTTCTTCTAATCCTGTGACTGGCATGTAGTAAACACTCAGACACTTGTTGAATGAGTGAATGAATGAATGAGTGCATGAATGAATGTATGAAAGGGACACATAAAGGGCTGTCCTTGAGTGTTAGACAAATTTGGATGACTAGAAAGCTCTGTACCAGTGAAAATTAAACCAGAAATACTCTTCTTCTTTGTAAAATGGGAATAATAATACCTCTCACAAGAATGGCAAAAGGTTCAAGTGAGACTTCTATGCATATCACCTAGGATTTTTTTTTTTTTTGGTATAGCAAGAAAATTGATCAATTAATGTAAACCCCTTTATTCTTCTTCCCTCAACACATTTCTGGTAACTGGACCCATAATTTCATAAGGATAAGTTTTTCATTAACTATGGAAACAGAATGTAGTTTTTTTCTGTACGTAAGTTGTGTTGTATTAAAACACTTTAAATTTTATTAACTTTTGAATTCACAAATATTGGGAGAATCCTGCATTTATAACCAGAACAACTAGGAAAAGAACCAAACTTACATAGGGTTAACCACTTTCTTGCAAAAGTACCAGTTGAATTTTATTTTTAAACAAACCCCTACAGAAACCCAATTTCATAAGACATCAAATTTCTCCAAAGAAATGATGAAGATTAAAATCATACACACTTGGAATGCAGAATATAATGTCTTTTTACTCCTGCAGAGGTGGGTTAATGTGGGGGACATGAACGCTGCTGCGGGACTTATGATCAGATAAACTTTGGATATGTTTGTAGAGGCTGGAAACTTGAAAAATTAACAGGAAATTAGAGCATGTCACTGAAACAGGACAGACAGTGACATTCTCGGAGGTAGAGAAATGCTGGCTTCTAAGCCAGGATATAAAGGTCAAATTGCAGGGAGTATCTGAATTTCCAACAACAAGGAAGTTCCATTTGTGAACTGAACCGCCACAGTGCCCTAGAAAGAGCTCACGGCAAAGTGGACTTTCACTTTATCACCTGCTGAAATTCATAACTGCACCTCAGTGTGGTAGTGAAAGTGTTTTACATATATGTTCATACTGGAAGAAGTATCCCCAAAGTCCCTCCCCATATAGAGTAAGGCTTAGAACGTCAGGAAGAGCCAGGATCAAGTTGTGGGGGATCGATTTACAGACCTGATGGCTCAAACAACCATCAACATCACCACTGGATTCTCTCTCCTGGTGAAGTTGATCAGGCATGAAAATGAAAAGGTGGCAACTACGAATGACTCCCTCTAGAATGAAGTTCTATTTACACGGTCTGGATCCTAAATACAACTGTAGACTTAGGGAGCCAGAAATGATGCAGTTATGCTGATAAGTGGACTCTGATAATGAAGTCCTGGTGAGTTCCCATAATTAATTTCCCAGCCACAGTGGAGATGGTCTCCAGAGCAGTGCCTCCCAAGTTCTAATGTGCATGTGAATCACCTGGATCTTGCTAAAAATGCATCTTTCAATGGATTGAATAGGTCTGAAGTGATGCCTAAGATTCTGCATTGCCAGCAAAGTTCTGTCTGATGCTAATGCTACAAGTGTACAGAGAAAACTGAATAACAAAGATGTGGCCACAGCCAGCCTTGGCATCGAGTTGGTGTCTGCAACGTTTAATTGGTTTTCAGCAAAGCAGAATGAGTCAACAGTTAGACGACTCTGATTGCTCAATCACACATTCTCTGGTATTTGAAAGACTGCGGCAAAGTGGGATAATATGATGCTCACCCCAGATGGCTGAGAAATAGCACGGTTCAAGATAACACCATGTTCTATTTAGTTACAAAAATGGCAGCCTTTGATGCAGTTGTTCTGGGAGATTTAAAAACTAATGATATGTGGCCCCCATCCTACATCGGTTAAGCTGGAAATTCTACAGTGGATTCTAATGTGAAGTTAGCCTAGGTCAAGGTCTGGTGGTTCTTATCACCTTGCTGGAGCCAAAAACCTAAAGGAAAAGAGAATTAAGAACTAAGATCTCTCATCTCCTCCGCAACTTCCTTCTCTCAAGTTTCAAGTCAGTAAAAGGGACATTGGAGGGTGCTGAGAGACAGGCTAACCAGGGTACCAGCCAACATCAAACAGTATGATCATCTGAGGAAAAGAGAGATCTCAAGGGCAAAATTAAAAACCAGGCTATACAGCTCCCCACCCACCAGCAAATTGATTACATCTATCTATAAAAATATAATTGAGATATGTATATACATCTCTCAAGGGAAAGTGCAAGGAGGATAAAAGAAACATATTAAATTATAAGCTTTTCTCTCTTTTTCTACCAACTAAAGAAAATTATTTCTTTGACAGCTCTGGCTTTCACTGGAACCCCCATCTGCAAAGAGAAGTGTTAAGACAGCTGGTTAAGAGGTGTTCGCTTACAGGACAGAAGATAGGAAAGTGAGACAGATCTGGAGGAGCCCGGCCTGTGGGGACACCCACACTGGGAGGCTCATTGGCACTGCTGAGTCTCTCTGCAAGCTGCAGTTGGCTGGACCAGGCGAACAAAGGCTTACGGAATTTTTATTCAACGAGGAAAACTATGATTTGCTGAGCTAACACATACTTGCTTTTCTAAATAAGACCTATAATTTTTTCTTAAATTAACAAATGATTCTTCTTCAAGTCAAAAGTGATAACATAACCCTAATGTATGATTTGTTCAATTATTTTTTCTCATGTTATAATTATTAAATGAAGTGGTATGTTTTCTCTGATGCAAATTTGTTAGAGTCTGTTACAGTTCATATTAACATCTATAACCCACTAAATTCTAGTCACTGTTTTCAAATATTTAATATTCTCAGGTTTATAAAATCTTATTAAAGATTAAATACATATGGAGGTTTCAAATTGGGCTTTACAGGTTTAATTAGTAATCAATCAGTTAAATGCTGAATATTTGTGTTTTACAGACACAGGCTGAGAGCCAAGGATGCACATTTAAGAATCACTCTTTTGAATCAAATAAACTCTATGTTATTGGGTTATTGAATATATTTTCTTAAATGAAATCCCATGTTTTTATTAATTCATTCATTAAATTAAAACATCTTTAATATATGACTTTCTTTTTGTGTCAGTTTTGTACATATGCATCTACACTGAGGAAAAAAACTGACTGATTCTACAAAGAACGTTTTATAAATCTACATATAGCATGTACCACTAATTTCTAATTGCAAATACGTTCCTTATTTTCTATTGTTACTTTATGTTCTAGACACCTGCTCACTCCCTATTATTATGAAGGGTGAATTTTAATAACTATTGCTTTTTACATGTCTGTTGAACAGTATGCTCTGTGACTAGGAGCTATCCTTTGGCTTTTGCAAGTGAATAGAAATTGAACAAGTTTTGCAATTTTCTTCAAAACACCATGTAACAAGCTGCTTTTTACTATACTAATAAAACATCTAAAGAGATTTTTAAGCACTACAAGAGTTTCTTTGGTATTTGCTTCGTTGTTGCGTCATATGCTGCCGTCTTATTTGCCATGATGAGGGTAATTGGGCAGGGCGGGGGGCAACTTGACAGGCCAAAAAGGCAGGTTACCCTTCAATAACTATCTTGCAAAGCATTTGTAAGGAGAAGTGGTTGACTTTAGATCTTCAGGACATTGTTGCAACTATGTGGATGGATCATGAGGCCAGTTAGAGAGACAGAAGAAGAAATAATTCTTCTATGGGACAAATTCCAATGGACGAATGTCCATCCCGGTTTATATCTTGTCAGACAGGTATTGTGGTCAGAAAATACTGTAAACTTGGATCCTCTTTTAAAAATAATCTATCTATTGTCTAAAGATAGTTAATCTAGAATTCTCCATCCTTAGTTCAAATCTCTAGATAGTGTTTAGTTGGGTATTTTCCACTTTGAGAAAGAATTTAAATCTTTCCACAATGTTACTAAGAGATATATATGTATATATATATATTTTTATACCAGAACTTCTATTTTCATATTTATGGTTAGTTTTTAAAACTAGAGGGAGGCTTAGAATAATTTTATCATGCTTTTTCACTTTTAAAATAACAAACCTGAGACCTAAAGAACTGAAGGCCGTTTTCTCAAGGTCAGACATAGGAAAGAAGAAAAATAAGAATTCACCTTAGCCACACGGGCTACAGATATGTCTGCAGCATTGAATAGCCTTTCATAGATAGATTTATGTGGCTGACTCTTATTTGATCCTTCCATGACTGTATTACCAAAGGTTTCCTTTATGGGGACTGAATTAACAACAGTGTTTCTTCTTTCTAAAATGAAGCACATAAATCCAGGCCCTAAGTAAAGTGATATAAAATATAACTTTCTATAAAATTTATTTTGAGAAACTACAATAGTCATTTACACTATGGAAGTATACTAAAAAGTATACAAAACCAGATTGTATATTGCTGAATTATAATCACTTCCAAAAATTTTAAACAGTGCAAACAGTCTTTTATTTTTTGTCATTCTTTTATTGCTGTTGTTAGTTTGCTTTTTCTTTGAAACATACCCTTTTGGAATCTAATAGGCAGTGAATTACTTAACAAACATACTAAAATATGCATATGGAAAAACAAAAGAAAAAAACATGTATAACACACACACACAACTCAAATGGTCATTTTAAACTGTGCCTTAAAACATAATCAATACATTCTGAATGTCAGGTTTAAGATGATAAATAAATAATAACAAATACTATTTCATTCCGATTGCATTGAATAATTACAAAACTCATTTGTATGAGTGATTCATAACCCGTACTTTTAGCTTTAGAACTTGGTCACCATGTTAACATAATTATACTCTATTGCTGTCAATAAAGGGAAATCACTGAAAACAATTTTGTTCAAAAATATTCATGTTAGCGCTGCCTAAGTAGCTACAGGGGTAGATATAGCTAAAGGTTAGCATATGTTAGCATAAGGGAAGCCATCTTGTAGAGGGGAACCACATTGGAGCTATAAATAACCCTGATCCACAAGGCACCCCTTTGTTGAGTCTGCAATGCTTTAGTTTGCATGTAGCCTGGACAAGTCCACACCTGCTTGTGAGTAATATGCACGCTCTGCTGCTTTCTCAGCCTCGGCTTGTACATAGACCTCTCTATGGCCATAAGGCAGTAACTTTGTTCCTTAAGTTTTCCCAGGAATGTAACAATCTCCAGAAAGGAGCCCTATGCTGGTATCCATCACCCGTGACAAGAAAAAGAGATGATCTGGCATTTCGAGGACTGCAACACCAGACAGTCACATCCCGAGACCCCTTCCTTTCAGCCCCTTTACCCTACATAACTGCTTCAAAATTCTGTAGTCTTAAGACAGTTCTTTAGGGACGCTGCTCTGCCATCTTCTGCCTTGCTAGCAAGCGGTAATAAAGACCCTTTCTCTCCTACCGCCTTGCCTCTGGACTGTTGGCTTGTCTTTGTGGCGAGTAGAGGACCCCTATTTGGCAGTGACATTCAGGCATCATTAATAGTGAAATAATAGATAACTCCTAAGAGAACTCAATATCAGTATATTTCATCACAAGGAAATCAATAAGAAGAGACTGAATTTCAAAAGATTATCTTTGCAAAGCATAGGGGTAAATGAAAAAGATATTCATATTGTATGAAATTTCAAAAACTAGTAAAAAAAACTAGGATTATAACTGTTAGATTTTTCATTAGTCATAATAAGAGAGAGATTTTAAAAACCGTTACATGCTTTTTGTTTATTTTGTTGAAAATCCCTTAGGTTTGTATCTGAGGCAACATCGTCCATTTCTGTGATCCGGAAGTATAGGTTATTCAAGTAGGACTTGGACTTTCCCATCAGTTGCCTAAAACATTAGGATACTCTGTTACTCTCTGCGCTGTGGAATAGCTAACATACTGTTGTCCAAGCTTGAATGGCTGCAAGTGGGGTCACTGTTTCATCTGTGCGATGCCCATGGTGTTAACTGTAAGTGCAGGCAGTGAAACAGACCTGGTGTTTTTGTCTCTTTGTATCCCTTTGCTTTGTTTTAATCTCAGCTAATTTTATCACTACATCAAAATCTGGTCCAGGATTTTAGGAAGATCCATTTCATGTAGTACCTTGGCATTCCACCTTGAACTTATTATAGCAATTTGTGCCAAGTAAATGGGAAAACCTTTTAAAAGAAAATGTTTCCATGCTCATGGATTGGAAGAATTAATATTGTTAAAGTGTCCATACCTCCCAAAGAAATCTACAGATTCAACACAATCTCTATCAAAATTCCAGTGACGTTTTTCACAGAAATAGAAAAAACAATCCTAAAATTTGTATGAAACCACAAAAGACTCCAAACAGCCAAAGCAATCTTGAGAAAGAAGAACAAAGCTGGAGGCATCATGCTTCTTGATTTCAAACTATATTACAAAGCTATAGTAATACACAGAATCACAATACACAAAAACCAACTCGAAATGGATTAAAGACATGAACATAAGACCTGA
Source organism: Ceratotherium simum simum (assembly GCF_057802395.1). NCBI lineage: Eukaryota > Metazoa > Chordata > Mammalia > Perissodactyla > Rhinocerotidae > Ceratotherium > Ceratotherium simum. The sequence continues at coordinate 1,594,004 of NC_141914.1, read as the reverse complement.
AATCATAAAATTCCCAGAAGAAAACATAGCAGGTAAGCTCCCTGACATTGGTCTTGGTGATGATTTTTTGGATTTGGCACCAAAAGCAAAGGCAACAAAAGCAGAAATAAATAAGTAGGACTACATCAAACTAAAAAAGCTTCCACACAGCCAAGAAAATCATCAACAAAATGAAAAGGCAACCTACAGAAGGGGTGAAATATTTGAAAATCATATGTCTCATAAGGGGTTAATATCCAAAATATATAAAGAACTCATATAACTCAATAGCAAAAAAATAAACAATCTGATTAAAAAATGGGCAGAGGAACTGAATAGAGATTTTTCAAAGAGAAGACATACAAATGGCCAACAGGTACGTGAAAAGGTGCTCAACATCACTAATCAAGGAAATGCAATTCAAAACCACAAACAGACACCACCTCACAACCGTTAGAATGGCTATTATCAAAAAGACAAGAAATAACAAGTGTTGGCGAGGGTGTGGAGAAAAGGGAACCCTTGGCACTGTTGGTGGGAATGAAAATTGATTCGGCCACTATGGAAAAGGGTATAGACATTCCTCAACAAATTAAAAATATGACTACTATGTGATCCAGCAATTTCACTTCTGGGTATGTATCTGAAGGAAACAAAAATCACTATCTTGAAAAGATATTTGCACCCCTATGTTCATTGCAGCATTATTCACAATAGCTGAGCCATAGAAATAACTTAAGTGTCCATTGATGGACGAATGGATAAAGAAGATGTGACAGTGAAATATTATTCAGCCACAAAAAGAAGGAAATTCTGCCATTTGCAACAACATGGATGGACCTTGAGGGCATTATGCTAAGTGAAACAAGTCAAACAGACAAAGACAAATCCTATATGCTCTCACTCATGTGGAATCTAATAAAACAGCTCCTAGATACAGAGAACATGTTGGTGGTTGCCAGAAATGTGTAGGTGGTCAAAAGATACAAACTTCCAGTTATAAGATAAATAAGTTTTATGGATGTAATATACAGCATGGTAACTAAAGTTATCAATACTGTATCATGTATTTGAAGGTTGCTAGGAGTGTAGATCTTAAAAGTTCTCATCACAAGAAAAAAAATTTGTAACTGTGAGGTGATGGATATTAACTAAACTCATTGTGGTAACAAAAAAAGAAAAAAGAAGATGCTATGATTGATTGCTTTTTTAACAAATAACCTTTTTATGAACTAAAGAAGAATAAGCACTTTCTCAGAAATTTTATAATATTGTATGATTTTGTTGCCTATTAGAGTGAAGGAGCTAGGAAAATCAAGTGCTTCTTGGTGTTTCAATTACTGCTGCAGACCTGGCTGGCCTTTGATAACTAAATAATAGTTTCTAGGCTCTTTTTTGTAATTTCCCAAGTTTGCTTACTTGTGAAATTTTCAATTATATTTGGAGAAATAATAATATAGTTCTTTCAACATTTAGGATGGCTTTTACTTAAAACTACAATAAAACAAAAATAACTGAAAAACCAGCTCACAAAAGCCTACATACTAGTGGTTTTATTTTTCTAACATAATAAACATGCAATACATGAGCTTTCAAGGACGGCTGAGGTGGCTCCACGGTGCCAGCAGTGTCCCAAGCTCTATCCTTTCTGTTTCTCCATGGTAAGGATGTAAGTCTTCATTTGCATGGTTAACTTGTGATCACGATAAGCTCTTGCGTATCAAGCAACAAGTGAAACTGTTCAGTGCACAACAGACACACACATCACATTAGTAAATAATTATAGTTATCTAAGAATGGAATAAGAAGAGTCTTTTTTTCCTCAATGTACATGTAGTATTTTCTTCAAACAGCTATTAATTTGTTAACACATAAATACATATGTAATTGTTTGGAACTAAGTATTAATAACCAAAACTATTACTTTTTTTTTGGTCACGAACACTCTGAAAAAATTACTGAGACACTAAGCGCACTGTGAACTTTCTATGGAAGAGAGTTGGGTCAACTTTCCATGGAAAGGATTCTGCTAACTCAAATTTTTGCTTTTTGTAGACTCCACAGTAGACGCAGGCCAAAAAAGTGGGGGCTTGAATGTTTTCACCCGTTGGTGGTGTTAGCCCACCTTCGGTGCTGCCTCGCTCCTGTCTCCTACTCATATGCTTTGTGAAATTGGGGTGAAGATCTAGCTGTAGGTTTGTAGAGAAGCAGGAGAGGGAACATCCTGTACAGCGTGCTGGACGTACTGTTGTTGACATTTTGTTGCCGAAGAGCAGGATGGAACTTTCAGCAACAGTGAGAGGGTACTCCGTGTGCCTGAAGAATTCAGAGCTGTAAATACTTGGCTAGTGACAAACACATTTTTGTTTTATTGTAGGAAAATCTATATTAATTCATTTTAATTAACCTGAAAATACATTTATTTGTGTATAGAATATATCACTTGTTTGAGGGAGTATTTAACTATTTTTATGTTCCTAAAATAAATACATTTTTATAAAGATCTAATGGAAGAATCACGGTAGCAAGAGTCGACCACATGATGAGCACAAGATGGTTCAGAGTTCTGGCGGCTACACCGTCAACCTGTCCAGAAGCCAGCGCCACTCCACACCAGCCCATCTGCCATTTGCTTTTGTAATAGTAGACGTGAGACTTTTATTTGATTTTTTTCTGCTGAGCCAAGAAAACATGTTCAAATTTCAAGCATTTCAGGAAAAACGTCAAGTAATAAATTTACTATGCGTTTCAGGAAAAATGTCAAGTACTAAATTTACTATCTTCTTTCCTAGCAACATAGTACTGAGAATTAAGTAAAATAAAACACTCTATATCTGCTTTATGTAAGATAGAAACTCTATTGAGAAACTTTGTTTTGTGTGTTGTTACCATAATTGACTTTTAAACGACTTCTGTATGCAGAAATGACAAATGATAATATGCTTAAAGAGGAGTATGTTTTTGTATAAAAATTAATGTCTATTCAAAGAGTACTCTGTGGGTCAGCCCAGTGGCGCAAGTGGTTAGGTGCGTGCACTCCACTCCAGCGGCCCGAGGTTTGCCAGTTTGGATCCCAGGCGCACACCGACTCACGGCTTGGCAAGCCATGCTGTGGCAGCCTCCCATATTAAGTGGAAGAAGATGGGCATGGATGTTAGCCCAGGGTCAGTCTTCCTTAGCAAAATGAGGAGGATTGGCAGATGTTAACTCAGGGCCGATCTTCCTCAAAAAAAAAAAAAGAGTACTCTGGATACTCTGTAGTTGCTTTTTAAGATGGGGATAATGGTTTAATGATTCAGCTAAATTTAAGTAACCTAAATAATGTCACCCTATTTTATATGGTGTTTTGTATTTTTCAATGTGTTTTCTACATCTACTTTCATATTTCATCATAAGTAATTTTTCATTATGAAATATACTTACATACTATATATATTTAGCTATTTGCAAATATTTTTCATCTCACTATTACAATTTTCTCAAATACTTCGAAACATATTTTGTTACTTCAGAGCATTTATATAGTTATTAGCATCTATTCAACTGTTTCACCTTATTTCAAAGCAGACTAATAATAGCTATCTCATCTCACATGATGAATCTTAAGCTGTGATGAATATTAAGATGCTCTGATCATAGTCCTTCAATATATATTTCTCACTTGCAGTAGACATGCCCCAGATCTCTGGCTGAACCCAGGGGAAAATATGTAGACCTAGGTTTCCCCATTATTCAGAGTTCTGCTCTTGTTTCTGGTGTTCTTCTTCAGCTCCCCATAGAGCTGTGATCCAAGGAGGCTGGAGAAGAACCTTGCACAGATCAAACTTACAGGAGACCCTGGTATAAAATAGAATACCAGTGAATGTATTTATAACAGCAAATATAACTATCAAATAGACCATAATACCACCAACCTTCTCCCTGATGACTGATCACTGCATTCTCTTCATGTCAAAACACACACATGCACACACAAACACACACACACACACCACATTATCAGTAAATGTTTCCTTATGAACATGGAATCAAAGACAGAAGAGTTGGTTACATGAAATCAGCCTTTCAGATATGACAATCACCTGATCCATCAGTGGCCGTCCTAGGGAAACAGGTGTCCTCTTGTCTGATGAGCACCATAACTCCTTGTAGGACTTTGATTTGACAGTGACAAACTCTTGCCCTTGTGCTCCCCTTCATGGTTTATATTAAGACACAATCTTTTGTCAAGTCTTTGTGTGGTATTTTTTTTTCCAATTTTTTTGTGATAAGAACACAAAATAAAATCTATCCTCTTAAATGTAGATTATCGTAGACTATAGGTACAATGTTGTAGAGCAGATCTCTAAAGCTTATTCATCTTAATTGAGACTTTATGCCTGTGGATTAATAACTCCCCATTTGCCCCTGTCCCCTCTCCATGGTAACCACCATTCTAGTCTTTGATTTTATGGATTTGACTATTTTAGATACCTCATATAAATGCAATCATGCAGTACTTCTCTTTCTGTGTCTGGCTTATTTTAGCATAATGTCCTCAAGGTCCATCTATGTTGTCACGTATTGCAGAATTTCCTTCTTTTCAAGGCTGAATATTATTCCATTGCTTTTCTGTGTGTTGGAGCTAGCTGAGACAGGTTTTGGAGGGAAGATTGTTAAATATTCAGGAATTTTGCAACTTGTTTGTTAAACCTTCTTGAAATCATCCATAGTGAGAGTATTTACACCACAGAAATTGGAAAATGCTGCAAAACAGGGCTTTTTCCTGCCCCCCTTGGAGATGCAACTTATTGACACTGGTACATTACTATACCTATTGATTAGGTATAGCTTAAACATTTTAATACAATCAATTCTCTAACTAAACTTTGGTCAAGTCAATCGTATTTTGGATTTTCCTAAAATTTTTCAGGCTTATACTTATATTACTCACGATGGGTTAAATTCTCCTTTTTCATAGGCCTCAATCATAATATGGCATGATGGGTGATTATAATTTAATTCTGAGAAGGTAAACTTATCACACCTTGAGGGTGTATTGTTACCATGCATGTACTACAAAAGTTGTCAAAACAAACCATAAAAACGAGCAAGGGTTCATCTCTCTTTGTGTTAAGGTTATAAATTATCTTTTATTTGAACTTTTGTAGTAACTTTCTATTTAGTCCCTCCAATTCTCACTTTTCTATTTAACCTTTTTTTTTCATGTTAGCTTTCTTGAAGTAGAATTCTGACTATGTTTCTTTTTTTTGTGATATTCATGCTTGCCTCCCTGTTGCTCACAGAATATATCCCCAAACGCACAACTTGGCATCAAGGCTCATCCCAAATCTATACATTTCCAATGTCATTTTTCATTATTCTCTTTCAATAACCAGCTGACTTACTACCTAACTAATTAAACAACTAAATTAATTATGTTTGAGGAATATAACAAATATCCTATTTTTGCAGACACTCAATATTTGCAACAATGCTGTGAGGTACCATATTATCTTGGCCTCCTGCTGAGATGGCTGAATTCCCAGAATTTAATTTCGATTTGTGAGACACATCCATAATTTCTCGAAAAGGGCCTTCTTATGACTGAATACTCTGACTTTTTAAAAATCTTTTTGGGATTTTAACAAAAGTTTGTACAATCACGTGCTCAGCTTTTGCTGTTTGCTGTGCATTCAGCCTTCATTTCTGATTTTGAGCACTTTTGCCATTGGAAAGGCTAAGAACTTCCCAAGTCTTCCAGTCCTGCTTCCTTTTTCTAAGAGATTTTCTCTCACTTGAGCTCTGCTTACATTTTATTATAAACAGCAAGGAGCATCCAGGCACCTTCAACATTGCTTGGGAATCTCTGTAGGTATTTGTCCAAGTTTCTAGCTTTCAACTTCTATTTTGCACACAAATGCAGGGCACATTTTCGCTAAGTTTTCTGCCAGGACCAAGCTCTCCCTTCGTTCAGTTTACAGTGACGTGTTCCTCCTTTCCTTCTGGGCCCTCATCAGCAGTGTCCCTAACATCACATTTCTACTAACGATCTGCCCAAGGCTTTCCCTAACAGGATTTAGGCTCCTCCACATTCTTCCAGCCTCCGCCCACTCTCCAATTCCAAGGCCACTCCTTCACTTTTAGGTATTTGTTAAGGTACCACCCCATTCTCTTGGGCTAGTGGACACGGTTAACCATCACTCAAAAAGCTTTTGATCTTGGGATTGGTGCATATCCCAAAAAGGATTGTTGAAAAAGACTGGAAACATTTGTGTAACAAGAAATTACATTTGATATATAAGGAATTATAAATATATATGTAGTGTGCTGATATAAATCTCTGCTCGCCTCAGTAGAGACCTGGTGATAACCCTTCATCACTGTTGCCTGATTTATTCTTGCCCTAAACTGTCAGAACCATGGCATCCACTTATTATTTGAGCCTCTTAATCTAAACTGTGCTGTGTTTGCTTAAACACTTACTCAGAACGGTATTAAATTACTGAATATTTAGCAACTGATCTGTACAGAATTCATTATTTCCCCTATGTTACTTTTAAATTCGGTTCCCTGCTTAATTAAAATGACTCTGTGATTTTGTAGCTCTGTTCCCTTAACCTGTAGACTTTATTCCTATGTGGCCTTCTACCCCTATAGTCTCCTGTGTGTTGTAGAGACTGACAGTGATTTTTTAAATATTCTTAGGCTGGAAGCGTCATATTGTATGTTGATTACAGGAGAAAAATTGATCCTTCACTTGCTACATCATGTCAATGTTCATGTGACACCACAAAACATACCAAACAGGTAACTAATTAATGGTGTTATTAGTTAATGACATCAGTCATAACATCATGCAAAAGGTCAACATAAATCATAATGTCGTACATTGATTACAAATTTTTACAATAATTCAACATGTAAGAATCAAACATTTGATTATTGTCTTAGTCAGCTTGAGCTGCTGTACCAAAATACCACAGACTGGGGAGCTTAAACAACAGACCCTCACTTCCCACGGTTCTGGAGGCTGAAGTCCAAGATCAAGAAGCCAGCAGGTCGGTGTCTGTTGAGAACCCTCTTCCTGCTTGTAGATGGCCACCTTGCTGCTGTATCTTCGTGTGGTGGAGAGAGAGGAAGGACTCTCGCTTCTCTGCCTCCTCTTCTAAGGGCACCAATCTCTCTAAGGGGACTCCACCCGCAGATCTCCTCTAGCCTCATCACCTCCTGAAGGCCCCGCCTTCTTGTACTGTCACACTGGAGTTAGGGCTTCAACAAATGAATGTGGAGGGACATAAACATTCAGTCCATGACAATGATCATAGTGACATACATACAAGAAAGTGAAGAGCAGTGAGCCCTGGAAGCTGTCCGCTGGTCTGGCACCAAGAGCTAGGCCACCGTGTTCTCCTGCTGAGCATAAAAAATTTCACAGCATCAGATGAGAATACGAGATTGTTCTGTTAGCATGTCTGTTCATACACAGAAACAGGAACCTTTGCAAACCACAGATATGATCAAACAAGTTCTCTTCCCAGCTAACTTGTTATTTCTTTACCAGTTATAGCTTTAACTCAGCTCCATTTCTCCCATCCATTGAATGAAATTAAGATACCTGGTTACAGAATTATTCTTACTTTCTGAAAGCACCTAATTAAGAAGAAAACACTGCTTTCTTGAACCATCTCCAAAATCACCTACCACAGGCTCATCTCTTTAAAAAGCAGCGTGGAAGCCCCTCTCAGGCAGACTGAAGATTCCTCCCTGTGCCCCATGGTGTGAGTCCTTCTTGTTGCAGAAGGTGGTGTTACCTCATCAGGTCTGTTTTTGCCCGCGACCCAGAAAGCCAATCACCAAGACGACGAGATTGCGGAGACAGAGGGTTTAATCACAAGGCAGCCAAGTGTGGAAAACGGGAGAAGTCTCAAATCCGCCTCACTGAAAATAGTGACTCAGGAATATTTATGGGGAAGGGGGCAAGGTGGTCTGAAATGATTGGAGGTGAGGAGAGATGAGGTAATTGATGATCTGCCCAAGCGTAGTCAGGTTTCATGTCTCTTCGTAGGAGACATGTTCACAGAATGGCGGCATTAGCATGTCCTGAGGGTGGGCTTCCAAACTCTTGCCATCAAAAAGACCCAGTTGATGGGTTGGTGGTCTCATTCTGGCCAGAAGTGGACAAGGGGTTCAGTTCCTGAAAAAAAAATAGCTCAAACACCCGTTATCATGGTGACCCAGGCTCCAGGGAGATGTCATCTATAGGAACCTAGTGGGAGTCAGATAGCATATTGCCCAAACAACACAGTTAACAGTGAGTAAGTTTATCATGCAGATTTAAGTCCTCGCCTTCCATTCTGATAAGTTTCTAGGTAAGGCCATTCCCCTCTTTTTCCTGGTACAGGGAAGAAGATACCTTTACAAATGGAGATTTTCATTCCAAATGCAAATGTCTCTCATAAAGGGTAACTAGAACTAAGAATGGGCTTAGCAGGGCCCACCCAGGTACCTGGAGATATCTATAGTAGTGGCCTTTTCTGAGGGCAGGCCTCCCATCCCAAACTCCTTTGGTCAGTTAGTGGAGGTACGAGTCAAAATGTCATTCAGGCAGCCAATCCCCCATAGTTACTAGTTGCTGAATGATGAATGGCTGTTTGCCGGTTTCAGTGGTACACCCAATCCAACTGTTTTTGGCTGAACGTGTGGTCCTAGTGGTCTTTAGCTGAGGGGTACCACACTGATAAATAAATAATTTATTGTACATTATACTACATTATGTTAAATTTAGTCCAATATAGAAACAATTAAGCCAAATTTGTATACTTTTCTCAAATTAATGTTATATGATGACAGAATTAACCACTTGGGAGAAAGTCATGTGATACAAAACAGCTTCCAGACATTAGACAACAGCTGCATAATCTTTCTTTTCAGTTTGCCCTAAAAAAAAAATCAATGTTCATTTTAAAACAATGAATTATCACTTTCATTATGATCTAAGGCCTTAAAAATAATGAAGCTTACACATAATCCCCTTTTAAAAAACTATAAAACAAAATGGGATAATTCAAAAATAGATTGCATTAGAGGCTATTTGAAATATATTGTCCTGTGAAAATATTCTTTTTTTAAAATTCTAGTAGCTAAGACATTAAACTGACACAAATAGATAGCTTATTTGTCTCAAGTGTCCAAATGAACTATATAGAAAATCAATTTTGGCTAAACAAAGAACAGATGGTAAATAATGCGATTACATTAAAATGACTATGATAGTAGTCACCACATAAAAATAAGCACGGGTTTCATTTTCTCAAGTCTGAATGTTGTAGACTAGAGAAAAGAATTATCACAAGGGAACGAGAGTCAGCCTCATATAATTTCCTTTCATTACCCTCAGAGAACCCAGCATTCTCATCATCATAAGCAGATGGGTGAAATAGAGTCTGCCGTGAGAGGAAGATCATTTAGAGGAAGCATTAACATTGTCATTTCCTTTGAAATCCTTGACTGTGAAGGAAAACAAAGGAGCTCTAATAAATATTTTAAATGAATAGCTTATTTAGTTACCTGAACACAAAAGATCTATTATCCAATGGCTTAATTGACTGTGTGTGTGTTTTAATAGCTCGCATATTGCTGGAAACATCCTTCTGCAGAGTTGACGCTGTATTCCTTATAGTCTTTTGATTTGATCCAAACTCACCAGTCACACAACTCCAAGGAGAAAAAATAACTATTTCTCAGTGGAGCAAAATGAATACAAGACAAAATACTGTCACAATATTTATAATAATATGCTTTTCTCTATTCTTTTGGTTGCTTAGGGGATTATTAGTGCTGAGAATTTAATGAAATTTTTAAGTATCTTGAGCAGTCAAAATTTTAACTATATTTTTTCCATACTTTATATCAAATTGATAATTTACTCCTACATTTCTGAACTTCTTGCTACCTTGCATCACATCAATTTTTTATTTTTCACCTTTCACTTTTTCTACTTCCAAAAGAAGAAGAAGAGGAGGAAGAGGATGAGGAGGGAAAGATGTGAAAGAAGAGGAATAAACTGGAGAAGAGCGCAGCAATCTCCTTTACAGGCACTTAGAAAGAAATCAACTCGTAGGGATTATATAGGGAAAAACATTTACGTACTGTATATCTTTCTCAAAAATCCAAGGGTGCCATCAACAAAATAAACAAAAAACTTTTAACTTGATTTATAAGAGATAATATTTGCAGTTAAAGAACACCAATGGAAATGGCAGATTTACCGCAATGTGGCCTGTTTCCCTAGTGAAGAGCACCGAGAATGCATCATGTACCCGAGCCCAATGTGAAGGCCGAGGAGGAGGGGGAGCTGGAGATGACTGTCTTCACCGGACAAAACGAAAAACAGAAGAGAGTTGTACTTTCACTTATGCATTGACTGAACCTACCAATTCTATTTTTTGTCATTTCCCTTTGTTTAAATCAAGAATTATTTGCTTGTTTATTTTTGTTTTCTTTTATATAAAACATCTTCTCAAACTACTCCTCCTAAAGTAGTCTTTTTCTTTCCTGATTCTTTTTTCGTTCCATGTGACAAAAATAACATAAAGAAAAAACTAGCTACTTAACTAAACCATGAAGGCAAAAAAATTGTATTTATTAATGCTCACTCTAAAACAAATGCTCATTAAATCTAGGTATTCCAAGTTTCAAATTAAACTTTGGAGGGTTGTTTGAAATTTAGTATGGAAGTTGTTTTATAGGAAACCCTATAATCCATAATAAAGTGATCTATTGAGTCACAGATATTGAGTAGAAATGTCATCTTGCTGTGAATCCAAAATTCTTTGGGGACCATCTGTCTGTATTTGATGGGAGGAAGGGGATGATACGATAAAACCATGAAGGCTAATTTCTTCCTCACTCTACATGTCCTTTGCTGTTTGACTAGGCAGTTTGCTCTGTGGTCTGCCATCTCCATGTTCCAGGCTGAGGGAAGAGCCAAAAGTTGGATCATTGCAGAGAGAAAGAGAAAACATGGCGATTCATGTCTGGTTCCCAAACTTCCAACCAGGAAGAATCATGTTTCATGGGTGCTCACATTTTATTAACTAAAGCAAGCCATAGGTCTATCTAACTTCAATGGGGCAGCGGATATAATCCTACCATTACCAAAAAGGAGATGTTGAAATATATGGTGGTAGCAAATACTTATAGCTTTATACAGCATCTTCCATGTTTAAAAATTCCTTGAGGTGAGGCAATTTAATTATATGTCTAAGAAATTTTGTTGTGTACAAATATAGATAATATGTTTAGGACATTTAATATAAAAATACTCACTAAGAACACCCTCTTTTAAAATGCAATGCCTGCTTAAAAAAATTCAGAAATTCAGAAAAATATAAATAGGAATGCAAAGATCACTCACAATTTTACAACTAAAAAAAAATGACTGATGTTAACATTTTGGTACATATTCTAGAATTTTTTAGCACATGCATACATTTTCATATATGTTTTCATTAATGAGTTCAGACTCTATATACTGTTTTCTTTAACTTGCTCTTACTCATAAGACATCTTTCCATGCTGCATGGAATTCTCTTAATAGTTATATAATAGCTAAGCCTTATCATTTAGCTGGTTTCTAATAATAATAAATTACACAGTAGTGAACAAATCCAATCCCCAATGTGGTGGGGTTAGGAGGTGGGGACTTTGGTAGGTGATTAGGTCGTGAGAGCAGAGCCTTCATGAATGGGATTAGTGTCCATATAAAAAAGATCCCAGGGAGCTCCCTCACCCCTACCCATGTGAGGACACAGTGCATCCATGACCAGAAAGTGGGCTCTCACCAGACACTGAAGCTGCCGGCACCTTGATCTCAGATATCCCAGCCCCCAGAATGTGAGAAATAAATTTCTGTTGTTTATAAGCCACCCAGTCTATGGTATCCTGCTGTAGCTGCCTGAATGGACTAACATAAAGTCTATGTCTGGGCATTCTAATCTGTCCCCTGATTTCTTTGTCTGACCTTACACGAATACCACACTTTCTTGATTTCTGTGGCTTAATAATAAGTATCAAAATCAGGTAAGGTGAGTTCTCCAATTTAGCTCTTCTTTTTCAATATCGCATTGTCCATTTGCCTTTCCCTATAAATTTAGAAGTCGTTTGTTGAAAAAAATCCTTCTGGGATTTTGGTTGGGGTTGTGTTGAATCTTCAGGATCTCTGTTGGAACAGACCAGTCAAGGACCAGTAGCCAGCCTGGCAGAGGTAAATGACCTTGATACTCAGGATAGGGTAGGGCTTATGTTACATCAAAGAGACAGAGGAATATGTTCGGCACCCATGTGGCCCATGGAGTGTGTCTTGGCATTTCATTGCCCAATTTTTATGATTAACGAACTAGTGCACCAGCCAGAGCCTGAGAGAGGCATGGTGACCAGGCGCTCGGGTCCCGGAGGAATAGGATCTGGGTCACCTCACCGCATAAGCCCCAAACCAGCCACGGCGCTAGCTGGTGCTGAGGGACTCTGGAATGGGTAGAGGAGGAAGACGATAAGCATCACGTACACGTTCCTGCCAGCTTCTGGGACCGAGGCTGTAGTTTGTCTCCCACTCTTCCCCTTGTAAATTTCCCCAGGTAAGAGAGAGACCAGGGTCTCGGAGGACCTGTTCCCAAGGTCAACATACTATACGCCGTGGAGCTGTGCAGAGGCTAGGCTGCAGTCCTTGCTGTGACACACCACACGGATCCCAGGATCACGGAGGGTCCCTCTTCTAGGAACACTGCCAGCTACAGGTTCACGATTGCTTTTCTCCCCAGGAATTGCTCTCAGGCAAAGGGAACTGCCTGCCCCCAAGTAACCCCATTTGAAAACTGATTTATATGGGGATGAAAAGGCCAGCCCCCTTGCCTCAGCGCTGAGCGCGCCTGAATGGCAGTTCCCCCTCCACGAGCACTGCCGGAAGTCTGGCTGGCAGCTGCACCACGGGTCCCCTCTTTCTCGACCTAATGCTGCTTCCGCATCCCTCCCACGTGTTCTTCCTGGAGCATTGGGCCACAATCTCCCTCCACGTGTATCTTGATCTCAGAGACTATTTTCCAGGCAATTAGGTCTGATATAATCTTTTCACAGTTATTTTTGAGGATTAGTCAAAATGTGCTAGAAGTAACATAATTAGCGCATTTCTAGCATATAGGAGCCACCAAGGAGATGGTAGCTAATGTGAAAACGACTATATACATACATATATGTACACACACATATACATATGTAACTTAATTTACTTTCATTAGCCATATTCATACTTTTATTCAGATATATTGTTTAAGCGTCTCATCATTATCTGAAAAGTTGCTTTTTCTGTAAAGTCAGAAGACTGCTGTAGCTATCATTAAAGCTCAAACATCTCATTTTGTAGGTTATATTGCCACGAAACATTTATCAAGGGCCGCCATTGAGCACTTTCCTCTACAGCTGAAGAAATTTACAAATGTAACTCCCTATGTCTTCACAAGGACCCGTGAGGCAGAAACTACTACTGTCGGGCTTCACAGATGAGGGAACTGGGACGCAAGCAATTTCAAGTGACCCGTCCAAGGATGCACACTCAGTGAGGAGTCTGGCCCTGAACCGACACACTAGATCAGGAGCCAGCAAGTGTTTTCTGTAAAAAACCATAGAGTGAATATTTTAGGTTTTGCAGGCCACATATAGTCTCTGTCATATAGTCTTTTTAAATTTTTTTACTACACTTTAAAAATGTCAAAATCCTTCTAAGTTCTCAGGCCACACAAAAACAGGCATCAGGCTGAATCTGTCCTGCAGGCCACACTTTGTAAGCCCTGTGCTGGACTGAAAGAACCACGTTCTTTTCCCCTGGTTACTTGTTATGATGGATCCCAGGAGAGATCATTCCAACCTCCTTGTTGAAAGTTCTTGTACTGAATGATTCGTGTCTAGAAACTAGAGATAACACTACTATCGAGTTGCCTTTTACTGATCATTATAAATATAAAATATTCAAGTAGACAATACTACAATGTAACTTGAGGTTCTTAGGAGTCAAAGATTAAATGTTTATTTGAAAATAATTTTCTCAAAATAAAGATGGAAATATGAATCTTAATATCAAACTATAATGGTTATATAGGTATTCTCATTTAACTAAGGGACAACTTGATGTTGAAAACATAAGACAATTTATGATATGATCTTATGTCTACACAGAGATAGATTTTTAATCAGAAAAATCAGTAGTCATTCAAATTAAGTGCTTCAAGTACCATTTTCAATTAGCAATAACACTCCATAAGTGTCCAATTAAATCCCAGTTAAATCTTTATTTGAAACACTAAGGGTGATGGAATGTCCAGTAGGTAAGATGTAATATTTACGCAGTTTGAAGATTCTTGCTGGAGTAAAGAAGTAGCTTTTTGCCCAGAAAAGCAAATTTTGTTTTATGAATCTAATTTATGCTAGGCATGTAAGTTGTGTTTACTGCTAACTGATACAAAGTAAACCAAAAGTACACTCAAGTGGGTTTCTATATTTATATTACATAGTTATATAGTTATATACATGTATATGTTCTTACATATAAAGTTGTGAGTTATATAGTTATATCTATTTATATACTTTAATACATATTAATAGAAAGACTTGAATACAAAGGTAAGGAAGCCCATAGTTAATCATTTGCTGCACTTTGACTCATCTGTGAACTGTGTTAGGCTGTTCTTAGGAACTGTTCATAGGAACAGTCCTTATTTGCAGTACTGCAGTAAAATGGTAGGTGAGTTGGTTATATGAGCATGTATAATCTTGTCAGAAAATCTTGTGTGTCCTAACAACACTCTCCTGTGCAAATTCTGTCCTTACAGCCCAAAGCAAAATAATTCACTGGAAAACATATTCCGAAATCCATACAGAGGATATTAAATGCTGGAAGACAGTAGAACAAGCCTAACCCTTCATATCAATATTCCCTCCAGCTTCATTGCTGATATCTGGTAAAAAAACAAAAGAATAAGACGTATCCATTTACATCTTAATTAATCACAGTCTCAGGAGGTGATGTAAAATCCATGCAATATTAAAATTTTGATCAATATTGTGTCATATCGAGATTCATATACAAGGAATGGAGAAATCCAGATCCTGGGAGTGCTTTGTAGCTTCAATAGCTACACAAATCCCATCACACCTACTTGATGAATCATCATGCATAAATTTTGACAAGTCCTAAAACTCTCTAGACATTAATTTTTCATCTGTGAAAAGATGACATGAGATTAGAGGATCTTTATGAAACTTTCCAGCTCAGAATTCCCAAGGTTGTACATCTGACTTAAAATTCATGAACAATTTTCTAACGGAGAAAGCTCCCGCTGTTCAAACGGAGGTGTCTTGTAACTCTGTAAGAGCTCCCAGAAGAAAGCTGAACCCAGGTCGCTGCACTTCCTGCATCAGCTTGATTGGGCCCCTCAGTATCACCTAAATAGGCAACTAGGTGTGACCTTGTGGAAAGGTTTCTGGCTACGATTTCTGCAAAGGTTAACTCACGCCACTCACGTGTCTGAAGAACAGGTGGACAATTTAGGAAAAGAAAGTTCTGTTTGATAACGTCTAGATATATCATTTTATTGTAATTATATTTCTATTAGCATAAACTATGAAATGCAACTCTTACACAGAACTATTGTTCAAATCTAGGATTCTTTATTTCTGTAGCCCAGAAATCATTACAGTACCTAATGCTTCATTGGTGGCTTTCTAAATCACCCTGGTTTCTTTATTTCTGACTCTTCTTTATGTGTGAATCTAATTTTCTGTCTTTTTAAGGGCAATAGAGTATGCGTAGGAACTTGGTTTTGAAATTACAGTTATATTCTCAGACAATACTTTTAATCAACTCAATCATATATCTTGATTGATGGAAAAAGCTTAAAAATCAAGATTTATGTAAGAAAACCATAAAAGTCTTGAAATTCCAACATTAAAGAGTTAAATGACAACTATACACTGAATTAGAATACTTTTCATAGTATACATTCTCTGGATATAGGCATTTGAAAGGAGTCTAACACATATAATTTTATTTTCATAAGACAAAGTATCACTTCTCGATTTATATTTTGTAACTATCTTAAAATATGTATTTTACTTCCCATTTCTAAATAAAATATTTAATTGATAAGAAAATTTTTAAAATCTTAAAATAAGCTCTTTTTCCAAAAGATGGAAACAAAGCAAAAATTCCAAAATCTTTACCTAGACTTTCATATGATTTTACTTTAAGTATTTTCAAAAGTTTTTAATCTCTTGCCTAGACTATGCTAAGTATTATTCCAATAAGATCACAATTTCCTTGATTGAAATAATGTCATTTGCTATATTTAAAAGGAACATATTTTATTCAGGAGGTTATGACTTGCTTCTTCTTATCTTTTGTGCCCATTATAATCAGACTCACTGGTGCCACCATTTATAAAATATTTATAAACCTCAAAAGCAAATTCTGAGTGACTGCTACAAAAAATTGTCATCTAAAAAAATCTTCTAACTAGTTTTTAACCCCATAAGTGGGGTTTTAAATAAGATAATGACCAGGGAAAAAAATATGATTTTCAAGCTATTTTTCATTAATTTTTACCAGAGGGTTATTTACTGAATGATAACAAAACAGTATATTAAACTGAGGCCATTTTAAAATAAAATCTTTTAATAAAGGCATAAATTTATGATTAAAATATTTAATAGAAAATTTTATATTTTAAGTGCGTCATGATTTCAGGGAATTATATAAAAATTATGTAAAGAACATGAGCATTATTATAATATGTCAATATTTTAATATATGTTATATAATTATCATATGTGATATGAATATTGGTAATATAATGCTGGCACAGATTCTAACTCATTTAAACCAGTTATTTGTATTAAATAGCCTAAAATAAGACTTGAGCTGCTTTAGAGTTAAGTTTTTCTGTTTCTATATGTTAAAATAAGGCTAACACATAGCAATTTATTGATTTATGTGTTTAAAATAAGTTAAAGTTGGGGGCCGGCCCCGTGGCTTAGCGGTTAAGCTCGTGCGCTCCGCAACTGGCAGCCCAGGTTCAATCCGGGCCACGCACCAACCCACCACTTCTCTGGCCATGCTGAGGCCACGTCCCACATATGGCAGCTAGAAGGATGTGCAGCTATGACATACAACTATCTACTGGGGCTTTGGGGAGAAAAAAGGAGGAGGATTGACAATAGATGTTAGCTCAGGGCCAGTCTTCCTCAGCAAAAAGAGGAGGATTGGCATGGATGTTAGCTCAGGACTGATCTTCCTCACAAAAAAAAAAAAAGTTAAAGTTGTCTGGTGATGGATAGAAAGGGAAAAAGAGGCCAACAAAGGAGAGTATCAGACACTGAAATTTGGCAGCGCCAGACCCCATATGCTGGAAGTCAGACACTAGGAGTAGGTTGGCAAATTCAGGAGGTGACCACTAAGGAAGACTTCTAGGAGTCTCGGCATCAGTACTAAGGCTCTGAGGAGTCTGGCTCTTGGTAGAAAAGCACGTGTGAATTTTCAGGCCCACCCTTCGGCAATTGCAAAGCCTTCACCTGCAGGCTTCAGAGGGGACAGCTGCCCTCCCACACAGGCTCCATGCACAGCCAGTGCCTTGCAGTCTCTGAAGGGAGTTACGGTCAAGGACTCCGTCCCTTCAGCTGCCCAGGCCCTTATGCATAGTGCATTCCTAGCCCAAGAGAGCCCGTTTGGTGACCTCTTTATGGTGGAAAGCCAGGGGCCCTCCTCAAGAGCCTCTCAAGGCTTCCTCATTAGGGCAGAGGTGAGAACCCTGTAGACACTTCCCCAGGCCGACTCAGGACTCAGAAGTTTTCTACTCCTAGCCCCCCCACCCCCACCCCTGTTCCCTGGCCCCCAGGTCCATGAAACCCCGGGGAGCCTTTTGTTTGGGGTTCCCTCTGCAGTGAGAAGATCCCCCCATACCCTGTTTGTGCTGACCCAGTTGAACCCTGACCAGAGCCCTGCCTGGGACAAGCGGAAGGGGGGTTGGAGCCGACACTCCCCATTGTGGCCTTTTGCTTATATTATTGCAGTGAGTGGCTCAAGCCTGGACAGATCTTTTCATTTTGGCTTGTTGTTTTAATCAGCTCCTCTAATACCTGGCAGCTAAGCTCTCTCCAGCCCAGCTGAGTCCTGGACAGGCATCTAGCCAGTAAGTTTTTATCAAAAGATAATGCTATGTTTGGAAATTTTCAAATGAGATGTCTAGGGAGAACGAAGCTGTGAAGCTGTGATCCTTGTGTAGTTGTGCTTTAATGTGATTGCTGTCTTATACGTCCACTCTCTGTAACTCCGTAATGAGGGAAGGACTGTGTGTCCTGTCTTAGTACTAAACTTCCTCTGCTTAAGAATCATGGTGCTTGAAAAATATATTTTGAATGAATTGATGATTCAAAGAATGAATTCCTATAGGCTGGAATGAGTCAAAGGAGTTTCTACTTCTCTTTCTAGGAGGAAGTGAATTTTTGAGCTCTAAAAACAATTATGTGGAAAGATTTTCATATTCCTCCATCCTCTATCTACTTGGACTCAGGAAAACTCCCCTCTGACTGACAAATCTGAGTTCTGAGTCTGAAGATCTGAAGTTACAGTTAATAAGAACCATTAAACCACTGTCTTGGCTCTTCGTCTTTTCTCTATGATGCCATGATTCTGGACCTAAAAAGGACTACCTCAGGTAATGGTGTTTCACATTTAAAATATATTCCCATGAAGCTTTCTAAATCCATCCCTTTTTCTTTTGTTTTCCACTTCTTCAGAGTGGTACTGTTCTTCTCCGCCTGAGCAGTTTCCTCATGTACTTGTGTCCTCTCTGTCTGGACCACAGAGGAGCACTGGCCACTCTAGAAAATGCGTTTCTTCTGGAAATAACGGCTGAATAAAAATGGTAAGGATGTCTACCATAAACGAATGTTTCTATTTAAAAGCTCTGGGCCGGGCCTGTGGCTTAGTGGTTAAGTGCGCACGCTCCGCTACTGGTGGCCCGGGTTCGGATCCCTGGCGTGCACCGACGCACCGCTTCTCTGGCCATGCTGAGGCCGCGTCCCACATACAGCAACTAGAAGGATGTGCAACTATGACATACAACTATCTACTGGGGCTTTGGGGAAAAAAAAAGGAGGAGGATTGGCAATAGATGTTAGCTCAGAGCCGGTCTTCCTCAGCAAAAAGAGGAGGATTAGCGTGGATGTTAGCTCAGGGCTGGTCTTCCTCACACAAAATAAATAAATAAATAAAAGCTCTGTTATGGGCTACATTGGAAAAAATCACTTAGGCAGTTTTCAGTCTGTTATTTATTACACCAGAAATATTTTCAATAATTTATCTTTTTTTACTATTGTCCCATTTATAATTGTACAGATGCTTCTTTTTTATCCCATTAAAATCAATTAAATAATGTTTCAGATTAAACAAAATAAGAGATAAAATCTGACTTGCCACCTGGCTCTTTTATTTTATTTCCTAAGTAGGAACTGGGATACAAATGGATGTTTGTACAAAAATAATGAGAAAAATTTCTCAAGAGAATTACTTTTTTCTTCTAAAAAGTAAATGAGCAGAAATGTGATTGAATTAATGACATAATCTACCTCCCCTGTTTAAATGCTAAGAAATGAGGAATTACCTCTTATGAGATGTTTATATTTCTCAGTAAATCATAGAAAGCAAACTAAGAAAATAAAATAAAGCAATCCTCAAAGTAAAGCAAATATGATGCTTTTGGAGCATTCTATATTCTATTGTAAAGCATCTTAGAGCACTTTAGAGCATTCTGTATTTCTACCCCAGTATAAAGGGATTTCAAAATGCTTATAAATGCACACTAACAAGGATGAAAATTCAATCTTAAGAAATTGAGACCCTAAAGAAGAAAGGAACTATTTCTAAGTAACTTCTCTGCTAAGCGTTCTGTGCTCTGCGTCAATTAATCTTTCCAACAAACTTCCCCTTATAGACATCCTCATTGCGTATTACGAAGGAGGAAAATGAGGCTCAGATTATTCCATTTGTTCAAGTTAAATGGAGCCAGACAGGTTCAAGAGCACCGTTTGACCAAGAAGCATGTGCTTCCCTTTCTCTGTAGTTCATATCTTCGTCTTCCTGCAATCACGCATTCAGTCAACAGACGTTTATCCAGGAGCTACTGTGTTTAATGGACTCTTCTGGTCATCAGAGTGGCAGAGAAGTGAGGCACTCAGTTTGTAAGCCTGGCTTCTCTTCCTTGAAATTGCAGAGATTTAGGTAATTCTCCTTTATCAATTATCAAGCTCCCTCAAATTCGATGCCCCCTTCTGGACACACATGGCCTCCGTGTAGTCAGAAATGCGTAACCAGGCACATAATATTGGTTTCTCTTTTACTATATACATTTTATGCACTCTTTTAAGATAAATCAGATGATTGTCATTAAAACACCTAACTCTCCCACACTCGTGGGGGCAGACGTGGATCATTAACCACCTCTCTAATTTTATGTTTCTGGAGAACTACAAGTTCTATAACAAGTACTCTCTGTTGCTGGAGATGTTAAAATACAACTTGGAAGGCAGCTGGGTAAGGGCTTTTAGACAGCAAATTGATATGGCTTTCTCACTGTTGTTCAAGTAGCTTTGAAGTTTTAAATGAAATAGGAAAAATACGAAGAACAAGTTCACCTTTAACAGTATAGTAGTCAAAAGCCTAGTGTATCCACCAGATCCTATCACCAGACAGCCATGCGCCGTCTGTTTCTCTATAAGTCATCCAAGTGACACGTCTTTGTTCAGTTTACAGCACAAAATAAGTGCAGGCCAATGCTCTGATCTTAAAAATGGCCATAGCTCAATTACCTGAGGTGTTTAAGCTGTGGTTCTCATTCATGCATGAAAAATAAATTATCCACCTGGAAATTTGATAGGAAGTCTTTGTACTATAAACTCAAAACCAGGTTTCTGTAAAGTATACATTTTGTTTGGAATCTGCTTAACCATGGCTTAACTAAAAAGCAAATCCAGATAAATTTCATTACTTCCCAAATTATGTTTTGAACCATTTGCTTATTTCATTTCCAGTCAGTTAACTCTAAGGGACAATATTGCAACTGAAGATAAGCAGCTTATCTTCCAGATATAAAATAATTACATATTTTTTGCATACTTCAAAGATGTTTGTTTTTCTGTATCATTATTATTTTGATGGAGAATTTCCTTTAACACATTACAGTTCCACAACCAAATAAATCTACATCTACATAACAGAACAATATAACAATGCCGAAACATTTTGAGTGAGAAATGAAATGGATTTCATAATTATTATGGCAGCCACTTTCATGACGTTGAAATGCTCAACCACATTTAGAAAAACAGGCTTTTACGACTTTCTCAACATCTCTCTTCCTATTGGAATTGATAAGAATGTAAGTGAAGCTGTCCAAATAAGCTACTTAGAAGAGGCAAAGGAGGAATTTATAAATGCAGGACTTGACCTGATCCAATTAAGCCCACAGCAGTTAAACTGGCTATCTGAGTTTGGGCTTCCTCAGATTATGACGAACCAAAAGCTCA
This sequence comes from Ceratotherium simum simum, assembly GCF_057802395.1. Taxonomy (NCBI): domain Eukaryota; kingdom Metazoa; phylum Chordata; class Mammalia; order Perissodactyla; family Rhinocerotidae; genus Ceratotherium; species Ceratotherium simum. Next base: position 1,572,416 of record NC_141914.1, on the reverse strand, counting down.
TAGAGAAACCTGCAAGCTGCCAGTGCATTTACTCACATTTTTAAAAAAACAATGTCTTTCACCTTATATTGATTGATTTCTTGCTATGTTTGTGGTTATTTATTTAGTATTTTAATTTCGAAGCATTTGAGCCCTTGCCAGAATGTAGACCTGTGAACATAACTAAAATGTGTCTCTGTACTGCGTCTGAGACGTGCCTAAGGCCAACCTCCCTCTGGATCTCTGAGAGCTCCAGCCTCTTAGACCCCGCTGTCCATATTACTAAGTAGATTCATACAGGTAACCTCAGCCACATTCTCCTCACGCTTCTATTTCTATTAGCCCCAAATTGGGCTTCACAGGTATCTGAGTACATCTCCACACCAGTAGTAATTACCTTATAGCTCTGAGTAATTTTTTTAGAAATGAGTAGTAATTACTGTTGATGAACTATGTTCTAAGAACAAAAACAAAAAATGAAGTATAGTGAACATGTTTTTAAGCCATACCCAATGACTCTTCAAGTATCAAATTAATTGTATTTGATGATTATGGTGATGGTGTAGTATTAGTACTCATAGGAGTAGTTTAATGATGTGGTATAGAAAAGAAAGATGACAGTGGAAGAATGAAGAAAAACAGGAGGAGGAGGACAGGAGTGGGAGAGGGAAGAGGGAAAGAAAATGGCGGAGGAGTGAAAACCATGAGAGTGATGAAGTGGTAGCCGTGAACGCCTCGCTTACTAGTAATTATGAGTCACTAAAAAACAGTATGTACATATTTATTTAGAATCTGTTACCATGTAAATGATTAAATGTATGTTCATATTAATTCATTCAATTCAATTTCAAGAAAAATGTCCATGTTATATCAGTATGCTTTCCCAGCTGGTGAAATTTTGTTTGATTTAAATGAACATTTTAAAGTAGTAATATGTGTCTTATTGATTTTATTACTTTTTTATTAGTATAATAGACCTGTGCTTCTAGTTCATCATTTCAGTGCACCTCATTTAACAAACGAAGATGCTGGAGATATGAAATCCCTGTGTGGGCTCTGCTCCGCCCACGCCCCAGCCCATATCTTGGACTGTTTCTGGGTCCTCTGTGTTCTGCTCTCACCCCCAAGGGTTGCCCCTGCCAGTCCTCTTGGGAGGACGGCCCTTGTTCTAGCAGAGAGCAGAGAGTTGGAAGAGTCTGGGAGTTAGATTCCCCTTGGTGTTAGGGTAGAACAAATTCTGAGGCCCTGCTGAGCTGTATCCCTGTCCTTGCCCTGCCCCCCGGGTCCTCCTCCCTCCTGCCCTCACTGCTGCCTCTAGAACTCTCTCTTAGCAAGTCATGTCACACAAGTCTGTCTCAGGTCAGCTTCTAGGGAAAGTGACCTAAAACAACGGTAAAACAAATGAAGGAATTGAGTAATTGAGTTTTTGGTTTTTTGTGGAAATCAAAAATTTAAAAATTGTACCACTAAGAACAGAAATTACTTTAAGATGAACACATGTACAAGCCCACATTGATTTAACAGTCTTCCCGCTAGTGTTGGCCTGGGTGTTCTCGAGCTGAGTGTGTTTCTGTGTTTCAGTGGCTCAGAGACAGAATGGAGGTTGTTGGTTTTTTTTTTATTACTATGAAAATTCTTGAAATATCACACTCACAAATTGAGAGTCATGAGAAAATGGATGGTAATTATGACATTACATGGCATCAATAAATTTTAATTACTATTATACAACGATAAAATAAATAAATCATTTTAAAGAGAATTATGGGTAATATATATGTATATATAATAGAAACGACTAGATCTATGTTTACACCATTCAATGTGCCATAACTTTTACATATAACTTTACTATACATATTTTGATAGAAAAAAAAGAAAGTGAACTTGCCTGCATATGGAGATATAAGCATTGAAAATTTATGTCTCCTCAATTTATAATTTTAAAGTTTTTATAAATTATTTTTTAGCAAACACACCCAAAAAACATTATTAATATTTGTATTGGGCACAGTCTATGAAAACAATTATTTGGACATGCATAGTTCTGTATTCTTTATTAGGAAACTTGGTGTCATACGGTTCACACAAATTAGTTTTTAGCTAAGAAGGGCAGGGGACAGGATCCTAATTCTTACCAGAGATTATAAAGAGACTGAACACACAATTATTTACCTTGTGTAATAAGTAAGTCCGGGGCACAGCTGGGTCTGGAACTCACTATAAATTATCAGGACAGTGTTCCTTAACATCTCTTAGCTCTGTCTCCCTACCCCTGTTCCCCCTCCTTTAACCTAACTCTCAGGTGGGCTGTTCAGCAGAGAAAATGATGACAGGCAGCACCCAACTCGCATATCTCGGGCCAGCAATCCTGTAGAGTGTGCCTTTTTCCTACAAGCTCAACATAAATTCCAGCATGGTTTTACTGGCTCAGGAGGTCACGTAGGGATCTAATCACTGTAGCAAAGGGGATGTATGCACCTCCCCTAAGCAAACCACATGCATTAAGAGATGCAGAAGCTTTATAACCAGAAGAAGGGGAAATAGATGAAAGCACAGGTGTCCTGGATGGTATGAGACCCAGGATGTCACCGGTTAGAGTCCTTCTTACAATTGCTACGTAATAGAGTGTCCTCACGTACCCAAGAAATTGATTGGAAGCCAAGCGGAAATCACAAAGGAGAAAGCCAGGAAATGGAAGAAAATGGTCAATGTATATTGACTCTCTCCAAGTCGGTGTGTTCAATCTCACTGAGAAAATGTGCAGTTGAGTGAATCTGATGAGACTGAAGCAGTTTTTTCTTTTCTTCTTTTTTCTTTTCTTTTAAACTTCTAAAGTGACATTTCTTAGCTTTCTTAATCTTTAACTTCACTTTTTTCTTTATGTACATCAATGTTGATTATAACTTACCTATTTTCAAATTTATAGCATTTATAATAGATTGTGAGATTATTTATTTTATAGTATAGACTATAGATTATAATACATTGTTTAATTATTTTTTTATTGAGGTAACATTGGTTTATAACATAGATAAATTTCAGGTGTACATCATTATATTTCTATTTCTGTGTAGCCTACATCGTGTTCACCACCCAAAGTCTAGTTTCCATCCATCACTGTACACATGTACCCCCTCTTCCCCTCTCCCCTCTGGTAACCACCAATCTAATCTCTGTGTTTATGTGTTTGTTGTTGCTGTTGTTTTTATCTTCCACTTATGAGTGAGATCATGCAGTATTTGACTTTTCTTTGCTTAGCATAATACCCTCAAGATCCATTCACGTTGTCACAAATGGAAAGATTTCATGTTTTGGCTGTGTAGTAGTCCATTGCATATATCTACCACAGAAAATCATAATTTTATTATTCTTCTGTAAAAATTATTACCGTAGCATCTACTTATAGACAACATCACTAAAATCTCCCCTTTGATGGTAGAGAAAGAACAGATATCTGAAATTTCACATTTTGGTCTTCCATTTCCCCTCATATCATTTACTTACCAAAAACAAACAAAGTGATTCAAAGTAGACAGATGAGTGTGAATTCAAGGAGAAATAGTTGGAAATTAACTACTTCTGATGAGGTTGATAAATGTTAATACATTATATGTATTTACCAAAATAACTGGTTATGTAAAATTTGTTCTTTTTTGTGTGTGTGTGAGGAAGATTAGCCCTGAGCTAACATCTGTCACCAATCCTCCTCTTTTTGCTGAGGAAGATTGGCCCTAGGCTAACATCTGTGCCCATCTTCCTCCATTTTATACGAGACGCCACCACAGCATGGCTTGAAAAGTGGTGTGTCAGTGCGTGCCCGGGATCCGAACCCTGGGCCGCTGCAGTGGAGTGCGTGCACTTAACTACTATGCCACTGGGCAAACCCCAAATTTGTATTTTTTAAATTCACTGTATCCAGAAGGAGAGATCTCAGGTATAGTGAAAATAAATAAAGAAAAATTTAGAAATGAGATGTCAGTGTTAATTAGATCACATTGAAGGAGCAGTAAGGTAAAATTTGGAGTATTGAAAATAAAGTACAGAAACTAGTTTTGGATATCAGAAACAATACTAGTTGTATATAGCAAACAATTTTTTTGGGGTATATATTAGTTTCTTTGGGCTGTCATAACAAGACACCATAGACTACATGACTTAAAGAGTTCTGGAGGCTGGAAAGCACAAGATCCAGGTCCAGCAGCTCCAGTTTCTGGTGGGGCCTCTCTTCCTGGCTTGCAGACTGCCATTTTGCCCTCAGCCGGCCATTTCTCCGAGTGTGCACTGACAGGGGGGTGGGGGGAGAGAGGGAGAGAGAAGGACCCGGGGGAGAGAGGGGGGCTAGCGAGCCTGGATCAGGGCCCCAACTTTATGACCTCATTTAACCTTATTTACTTCCTTAAAGGCCCCATCTCCAAATACAGCCACACTAGGGGTTAGGGCTTCAACATATGAATTTTGAGGGGATACAAACATTCAGTCCATAATAATGTAAATGATACTTAATAAGAAGATACTCTATTTAGTTCTATTCCTGTTTTTCCTTTTCTATGAATTCTTCTTAATGTGTTTACTCAGTCTCAAAATAATTAAAGAAAATCAAATTTTCTATCATCAGCATGGTGACTACAGTTAACAATACTGTATTGCATATTTGAAAGTTGCTATGAGACTAGATCAAAAAAATTTTGTAACTATGCATGGTGACAAATATTAACTAGACTTATTGTGATGATCATTTTGTGCTATATACAAATATCGAATCATTACATTGTTAACCTGAAACTAATATAATGTTATATGTCAATTATATTTCAATAAAAAGAAAGAAAATCAAATTTTATCATTTAGCACACTGAATTAAAAAATTGCAATTTTGTCATTTTTTAAACCAACTATGCAACAGAAAATACTGTTAATTCCATTTATATAATGGTATTTAAAGCCATTAATATTATTGGCAGTTTATTTTTCCTTAAAATTTTTCTCAAAAAATATCTGAAAATTTCCATGAAAACTTTGAATCTGGACACAGAATAATGTGGTCCACTGTAAGATAATGGAAAATATATACTGGTCCCTGCCCCTGGTTCCCAGCACAGATCTCCTGAAACTCTTGTAATTTCCTAAGTGACAAGAACACTAGGGGCATCTTTTGTTCTAATATTTGGTCTCTGACCCCAGTTTCTGACACACAGCTTCTGAAACACTTGTAATGCCTCAGATGATAGGGGCATCTTTTGTTCTAATGAGGCAACTCTGGGTGGACTCCTGGATGCTCCTGCATGGCTCCTGGATGAGTGCTGGTCTCTGGAAAGACCAAGCCACGATCAGACACTTGGAAATTTCAGCCCCGCCTCCATTCTCTTGAGAAGAGAGAAGGGCTGAAAATGCAGTTAACGATGGATCGTGCCTATGTGATGAAGCCTCCATAAAAATCCCAATAGTGGGGTTCGGGGAGCTTCCAGGTCGGTGAGGACATGGAGGACATGGAAGCTCCACGCCCCTTCGCACATACCTCGCCCTCCTCATCTCTTCCATCTGGATGTTCACTGTATCCTTTATCATAGCCTTTTGTAATAAACTGGTAATCTAGTAAGTAAAATGTTTCTCTGAGTTCTCTGAGCCCCTCTACCAATTTAATCAAACCCGAGAAGGGGATCATTGGAAACCCCGAGCTATACCCAATTGTTCAGAAGCCCAGGTGACAACCTGGGCTTCTGACTGGTGTCTGAAGTGGGTGTGGAGGGCAGTCTTGGGGGACTGAACCCTTAACCTGTGGGATCTGACACTGTCTCCAGGTAGTAGTGTTAGAACTGAGTTAAATTACAGGACACCCAGCTGGTGTCGTAGAGAATTGTGTGGGGAAAAACCTGCACATACTCGGAGACCTGAAATGAAGTGTTTGTGTGAGTGAAGGAGACTCACAGGGAAGAAACACAGTAGGGAAGAGCCGGGTTTTCCACACACAGGAAAGAGAAGACTGAGCTTTTCCTCTCTCATCCATAATTTCAGTTTTTATACAAATTTAGTATTTCTCCATCTTCTTGGAAAATGAGGGGTTGTCTTTGGATGTTGCACAGAATACTTGAACTGGGCCTCAATAAGTATGATTTTTACCCTTAGGTGTTACACCTTGGAAAAGGCATTTGATGTCTCAGCCTCCTCAGTGACACACGGCAGCTGGACACACCAGGTGCGTTGTCTCTGTATTCCCTAGTTGTCTAAAACAGACTCAGGAATTTACCTCAGCTCTTGCTTGTTTGCTGTTCTCTGCCTTGCTCTCTTCCTCAAAATTGCATATTCCAAAGATAATTTCTTATTAATTTTAAAAGAATCTTAACAAGATCGGTAGCCCTGGTTGCCGACTCAATTACTTAGAACAAAGTGATGTTCCTTGAATGTGAATTCAGTGGCTCAGCTGCTGATCCTGGGTTTTTCATTGAATCATTTCTTCCTCATCCGCCCTTCCCAAGTGACACTCCAAGTCAATGCACTTGCATTTGGTTCTCAGAACTTTTGATGGAGAAAAGAAAGATTGAAAGGTGTAAATATTCGTTATATTATTATAGTCTTCCAAAAACTATGATAACCACTCAAACAAATTATCTTGTGTAACTTTACCTGTACCTTTTTAAAGGTAGGTCATAGGTGAGGAGTTTGAATATGGCAGAAATTGTCAGGACCAAGTGTCAGGACAAAAACACAGATGTACCTAACTAAAATCCAGGCTCTCTTCTCAAACCATGTCAACCTCCAAAATCAAATCTTTTATAATACTACCTTCTCTGCCTCATTATTCTGGCCCGATTTTTACATTGCCTCTCCTTGGCTTCTGTTCCATGGCTGACCACTGGAGGTCTCCCCACTTTCTGGAAAACCGAAATCTTGCCTGGAATCCTGACTACCAGGCACCGGTCTCCTTTCTTGTTCCCTCCATTCTCGACAGTGCAGGAGCACGTGGTGACTTGACGCTGCTCCTCCGTGGTAATTCTCCCACTCCAGATGATTGCTGACCATATGCGTTCCCTGCATCTGTGCCCTCCATCCTGAGTTCACTCTCAAGTCTGAGTCCTACCCAGCTAGTGGTGGTCTTTGGGTCCAGGGATCAGCCCTGTATCCTGGACTCTCCACATACATTCCTTCAGTCCTCAAATAAAATGTTTGCAAACAAGTCTCTGCCTTTTTAGAGGCATTGTCACTCTTTCCTTCCAACTTTCAAGGTGCCTGCAGTCTCCCCAAACATCAGCATATTCAACATGATGATATGCAAACCCAGAAAATATTTGACTTATGAATTTTTTTGTTTTGGATATTATTTCTTTATAGTTATCAACATAATCCTATTGTTTTTTTGTTTGTTTGTTGAATGTTTTCTCTCTTTCTGGGATCGTTTGCTTGCTTGGAGCATGATGAGAAAGATATCTCCACATTAAAAAAGGATACAAAATGCATGGTATATAAACATTGTACTTAATAAAAACCCTGGTTTTAGTGTTTTTATTCAAAATTATGCCTTTAAATTTCTTTGTACTGTTTTATGACTTGTAATATAATTGTAGATAAGACATATAATAATCACTTTTCACTTATTTATATCACCTCAGTCTTATTTTAAACATATAGACATTACTTAATTATATGCACATTATTTTAATTTTGCAATAACACTCATATTATTGGAAAGGTATAGACCGGGTGTTAAGAAATGTTTATCTCAGGATAGTGAAATAATATGTGATAAATAAATTGTAAGATTTGTGCCTTTCTCTAACTTCCAATTTTCTACATTGGGAATAGATTTCCTTTGTAATCAGTAAATAATATATAATATTTTAATGTGAAAAAAGGGAATACACATAAGAAAGTACTTTTTTGATAGAATAACTTGTCATAGTATATATTAATGTTTAGGATTAAATAATCATTATGCTATAACAAACACTTTTAATCTGTATTATATATTCTAGTAAGAGAGAAAAAGACAAAAAACTATTTGAGCTGAAAATGAATAACAGATGAAATGATGAAAATACAGAGGAAAATGAAAAACTACTATGTAGCTTTGCAAAGAATATTTATCTTCATCAGGTAGCTACTCTCTTTTCCATGCCCCTTTGCTGTTTCCTTTGGAAATTTTTTTTTTCATTTTAAAGCAAGTTGATTTTTATATTTGCTAACAACCATAAAGGAAGGTGTATGGGATTACACAGATTACATAAAGGAAAGGAATGGGACACCACAGAACCATGATGAACCAAAACAAAAAACAAACCAAAACTAAAGAAATCAAAGGAGGCCTTTGATCACTCTATGCCCAAACACTAAAGACTGATTTCATGCGGCACTGGGGAGGGAGTGCTGAACAAGGCGTGTAGGACCTTGCGGAGTAAACAGCATGGTAGGTGGGCGTGAACGAAGAAGAGCGAGGGGTGCTCACGGAACCTAACCGTGGTGCACAGGGTGAATATTACCCAGTCTTGCCGCTGAAGCACAGGCCTCTGGTTGGCATAAATAAACGTCACTGATCACATTAGCTGAAGAAAGGACCCTAAGTTTTCAATGAGAAGAGAGGTTCAGTTTCCACAAAGTGAATTTAGGTTTCTGATGGGCTTTGGGAGTACAGAGATATCTAACTGTCAGTTGGAAATGTTCATCCACAATTCAGGAAGACACTGGGAGTTGTAGATTTGGATATCTACAAGAGTATTTTTTGAATCAGGAAGTCTAAGTTTGCCCAAGATGAGATACTTAGATAAGAAAATGAAGGGAATGCCAGCATCCTGAGGCTTTACACGTCAGGGGAGAGGAGGAGCACACAGAAGAGACTAGAAGCGGTCTTCAGTCAATGGAGACGCTATTTTGGAGGACCCCGGTGTCAGAAAACCAGAGACCATTTCAGGGACACAGGTCAGCAGGGTTTTCAGGCAAAGTGGATATAAACTTTCGTCATTCCGCACATATGAATGTGCTGTGTATTTGCTGCTCAATCAATACTAATAATTTATATTTTACTTTAAATACCATCCTAGTGGAAATAATGCTAAGTGATAACTGGTAAGTATTTTATATAAAATTTCACCCCAGAGTGTTAGCAGGCTCTAGGGGCCTTCTTGGTCATCCCTATGGAAAAGTATCATGTGCAGCATCTACATATGAAATAACCTATGGCCCAGGAATACCACCAAAGCTTCACCTCTCACTACCAGGGAATCCCTTTGGTGAAGCCTGGGGTTCAGAATCCATCTTCCAGTGTCATTAGCTTTGGGGCCAATTGTTCTATAGGGGAACTCTGGGACCCGAGCTGTGCTGGGACTCTGGGAGGGTCAGCAATACTCTGCAGGGACCAGAAAGATGGATGCCAGGTGATGAGTTTTCAGGATCAAATTAAATTATATATATACTGCAAAATGCAAAGTTACCTAAATGTATCTGTTTGTTTTAATTAGCATGAGCTAGAAAAAAAATTTGCTGTATAATAAAGAAAAAAACTGGGTGACCCTATACTTTGCTCAGCTTTGCAGTCGAGTCACCAGCAGTCTACACAGCTTTAGCACAAATGGGTCTAAAGCTGCTGAGGATGAATCCTGATGAATACATGGATGTGGGGGATGTACTAATGAGAAGTTGTAATATATTATAATAAACGTCTCTTGCTTTTGTCTTCACTGCTGCATTGATAGATCTAGACAATTGACATTGCACAATTCTCTTGGAGTTAACTAAAGCCTTGGCTCAACGACTGTTACTAAAATAGAACTGCACTGAGTGGTACAAACAACTGTTTATGTCCTTGAATATCAGAAGTAAGAAACCAACGAGAACTATCAAAAGAAAAAAAAATTGATTTTAATGATCTTTCTTCTTTTTGAGGTCTATAATAAAAATCAAAGCTTTTTTCCCCCTTCCTCTTTTACTTGAGGTTATCTTATAAGAAAAACAATCAATACGGAAAGATTAACAGAATATGTAAGTGTGATGAAAAACTTAAGTTGAAACAGAAAAAAGTATTTTTCTTTCCATAGATAGATACACACAGTCGGCCTTCCATATCCGCGGGTTCCGCATCCGCAGATTCAGGCAACCCCTGCTCGCACACGCACTGCGTTTACGACTGGCGCTTGGGTGAATCCGGGATGCAGAGCCCTGTAGATACCGAGGGCCGACTAAGAGCCTTGACTCGTATCCGCGCACTGTCCTAGAACCAATCCACCGTGGATACCGAGGGACGTCTGTATAGCCATTTTCAAAGGCATAAATTTTGCTTTTAAATGTTATTTGCTTTGATTATTTCATGCATTAATCATTTTTTGTATGCATTTAATAGTCATTTATTAAGGTTCTACTGTGGAAATTGCTCTGATTTGTACTAAGGCTCAGGACTCAGGGACCCTGTGGGAGACTTACAGACACATAACTGAAAGGGTTTCACCGTGTCCGTCACCTTCACGCGACAGGTGTTGCTTATCACAGGACCACAGCCCTTTCAGATGCTGAGCTCCAACCTCTACTTTAGAGATGCTGAGGTGAGATTGGGGAGGGTGAGAAAGCGTGGTTGCCGCGCAGTTCACAGCCTACCTGTTCTCGGGACACAGGTGGACAGAGCATTGGTGGAGAGGGCCGTGTGCTGTGAAAGCCCCGCCACAGTCAGAAGAGAGAACGACACGTGTGTCTTCGGGCTGTGGGCACGTTCCTCTAACAGGAGCGGGGGGTCTGCAGGTGTCCACTCAGGGGCCTGGCCGCTCTGGGCCCTGGGCCCGCAGTCTTAGCGCAGGCTCCCTCCACTCCGAGGGCCACTCTGGGTCTGTTCCTCCTCCGGCCCTCACCCACTCTCCTTCCCCCTGCAGTCCCAAAGAACCCGAATCCCCTGGGGGCTGGGTGCATGGACTGCCTGTCTTCTGCTTTCTTTTAATCCTGTTGTTATGGTCTCCCCTAACTATTCTGCTTCCTTTGGGATTATTTTTTTTCCTGGCGAATGAAAAAAGTCACCTTTTACAAATTCCATTGTGTTTTCAAAAACTTATTTCTAGTATTAGAAAAGATAATAAAAGCCTGAACATTTATCGTTTCTTTCTCCTTGGTCTCCTGATAAAACAGTCCTGTTTCTTGGGGAGGCGGTGTGGGTGACCTGAACAGCTACGCCTGCAGTCATTCCCCTTGGAGGGGCTTTGGAAAGGGTGTCAAGTGGAGTTGATGCCGAAATGACAGGATCTTCTGTTGAAGTTTAGTGCGTGAGGTGAGGAATTCTAAAAATCCTGAAACGTGGGCCATAGAAACAAGAAAAATGATCCCAATTAGAATAACAATAGCATTCCATTAGGAAATATTGAAAGGGAAGGGGCTGCTTATAGCAATGGTAGTGAAGAAAAACACAGCAGTGAATATTGTGGAATATATCCCTACAGTCACAGTAATTCCAGTGTAATGTGGAGAACTATACAGATTGTAGACATGGTAATTTGGAGAGTTTAGAGGAGGTAGACAGTCACCTCCTTCATCTGGTGGAGTAGTGGAACAGCTCACGGAAAGCATAAATTTAGAGCTGCTTTTGGTGATAGCGAGGATCCTTATTACTCTGGACCAGGGCAAGATGAGAAACTGTGACCACACTCTATGAACAGAGATCTTGCACAGTGCTGACTGCAGGTGCTCTGTAATGTTTTAATTACATGCACGAACTAATAAAAATATTATCAAGAATAAGTTCTGGTGTATACATATTCAGATGAAATGCTTCTAAGTTTGTGATATAAGACATTGAAAAATATGTAGCATGATATTGTGGAGAGCTATTCTTCTTTTTAATCAGCCATTTAGTTTTCTTGCCACAAAATGCAATGCTGTAATTTTCTTCTACTGCTGAAAGTTTTCTTTTTCTTCTTTTCTTCTCTCAGCTCTTAGAGAAGATAATCTAGCTCTTTCTTTTATTGAGGTTAGCTTCCAGGTGTTGAGCAGTCAGTCAGTTATTCAATTCACTGTTCCTCATTTACTCCAGCATGTGCAAATACCACTGAAAGAAGTCTAGAGCATAAGTTAGATTTGGAACTGGCCAGATCAAAGTTTCACCAATTAAAGAACCATTTAGAGCCATTAAAAAGTAAGTGTGGTGCCAAATGTATGTTTAAGAGGACTATTAGCAACTCAAATGTCAAACAAAAATGAATTCTTTAGAGGGTAGAATATGAGAATAGTTTTTGTTTGTTTTTAGACAAAAAGAACTTTCTGTCTGGTTATGGTTTCTTTATACATTGAAAGGTTAATGTTCTTAATTGTGTTATCTTATTTTAGCACATTTGAGCAAACACAGGAAAACGTAGAAAACAGAAAGTCTGTATCTAGCATGTGTAAGATCTATCCTATAGTTCCTATATCACTATCAGAAGTAAGGGAAATTGAAAAAAGCAAAAACTCACAATGTTGCTGGAGGAGGTAACAACACGGAGCTAGAGACGCGGGTATCTACTCGTCTGGCTCAGTCTGAACCTGTGCCGCCTTGGCCTCGTGTTTCTCTCTGGTACAGGTACGTTGAGCTGGGGAGTGTCTTGAGATCTCTAATAAGACTGAAAGTTTATGGTTTCATATTTTTAATTAACTATAATTAACTAAAAAGAACTGAGTCTTGCCTCATAGTCAGCAGGATTTCTGGACAACGATGGCACATATTCATGAAATAATCCATGAATTAAATGAGCTTTCTCTTTTCTATCACTCTACTGCCTCATAATGTGAACATCACATGCACTGTCCTAGAATCATTTGTGGCTGTTCCTTCACTCTCAGTAGACTGTAAGTTCCTTGAGGGCAAAGAGAGAATCAGCTCCTAATGTCTCGTTTTGAGCACAGTGGCGTATGTTACTACTTAATTGAGACAAACTGGACTAATATTCACAGGAACTGCAACAATTAAGTCATGGGTGAAAATAAAAATTATTCTCAGGTAAAGAACTTGAATATTCCTTGATGTTGACCAAAATTTGCCTGGAATCATGGTAACTCCTATATCAGGTACCACGTGGAAGCTCTGTTTCTATTTACTGGTGTGCTTTGTTTGGTTTCTTTTGAAAGAATAATTCAGCATTTATCTTGTCAGTAGTTCCAGAACATTAATGAAAGACTGAGATCAAGATAAGTAGGGGTTAAGCTAAAGAGAAGCCTATGACATTCACAGAAAGATTAGGATCAAGAGTGATTACACCCTTTGGGAGACAGGAAAAAGACAGTGGGTGTCTGGCGGTGCTCCGGTTTGAAAGCCATTCTCATAATACACAGACACTTGTTTACAGTTTGTTTTATCCTTGTATTTTTCCTAAAGCAAAATTATATATCAAAAGCAGATTGTTGCAGCATCAACATATTATAAGGCTTGCTTTTAAGTTTTGATTATTGCAGGACTGATTTCTAGCTCATTCCTTATCACAGCAACAACTATCGCCAGTATCCCAGAAATGGAAGTAGAGTTGGCAAAATGTTCACAATAATTACATTCTTCTGTTGAATGCGCAAAACATAGTCTTACGTTTTTAACTGCTGTAACTTTACTGTAATTTTATCAAAGTTGTCACACAGAATCTTTGATATGGGAAGGATCTTGATAAATGACCCCATATTGAAAAGTATTTGCCAGCTGCCGTGAATATTCAAATAGCTTCTTAACTTCACCTGTTAAACCCCTCTTCCTAGGGATCCTCCCCTAGGGAGACAGGATGGAGCAGAGGACCGGGGTGTGAGCAGGAGTGATGGTGAGCCAACCACAAGCCAATATTTGAAGAGGCAGTGTCTAGATTTGGCAGATCCTGCTGGTTTCCTTCTGCCACAAGAGTGACACGCCCAGAAACGAGCTTTTCCTTGACCTGGACCCCTGAACAAGACCTGAGGAACAGAGTAGCCCCCATGTAGCAGCTGACATGCAGCACGAGAGAGCAATGCTGGTGGCTGCAAACCACTGAGGCTTGGGGCTGCTCATTGCTGCAAAGGTGGTCCTGACCAGGAGGCTGGATTCCTTACGTTATGACGGGAGAGTCCAACTCAAACTGTATCAGTATTTCCCTCAGCTTCCAATAGAAACAACTACAAAGAAATCAATTTTTTTTTCAATATTTTTTATCTTTCTGTCCATAGAAAAGCAAAGAATGAAAGTTTGAGGCCCTAGCAGTTAGACTCATAAGGAAACAGCAATATGGGATAAGCGTAATATCCAAGGCCAATACAAGACTTGTCTTCCCTTAAGTGCTTGACATAGTTTCATTATTTTTTTCAAATATCATCTAATTTCCTTTTTTCTCCTATTTTGTGACTTATTTAGAACCAGGTTAATTTTCAAATATTTGGGATTTTTTAAACATCTTAAGGATTCTGTTTCCCAATTTACATACAGATGGTGCGAGAATGTTTCACATTTGTTCTATGGCCCCAGGAAAGCCTGTCTTGGTGAATGAACAATGTGTGCACTTGGAAAATGTGGACTCCACACTGTGGGTTGTGTTGACATACCACTGTCAATTCCACACAGTGGGTGAGGACGTGGCTCATGTCTTTTATATCTTTAGTCCCCTCACCCTTTTGTTCTTGCTGAGAGAGGAGTGTCCAAATCTCTATGATTGTGAATTTGCCCTTTTTTCCTTAAATCCTGTTAATTTGTGGTTCACATATTTGGAAACCCTATTATTAGGTGCATACACATTTCTGATTGTTACCCTTCCTGTGGAACTGACCCTTTTATCATTATGAAACATTCCCTTTGTCTCTGGTAATCCACTCTGTCTCGAGGTTCATTTACGTGGTGTTGACACAGCCGTTCCAGCTTTCTCAGCTGTGTGCATAGCACACCTTTTCCATCGCTTTATTTGCAGTCTATGTTTTTATATTTAAAGTATATCTCATGTATGTAAAGTGCATGTCTTTAACATTGATGACTACCTTGCCTATGGTTTTTTTCTTGATAAACATATTTTACAGCCCCCAACTAAAGCAGTTTGAGCATAATAGTTTAAAAATTTACAATAAAATACTAGAGAAATACTAGTTTTAGGGCAGAAATAAAAAATAATCAGAACATATTAGTTTTTTCTCTCTCTCTTTCTCTGCCTCTGTCTCTCTGTCAATATGATTCCTGATTCTAGAACTTCCTGAACTTAGAAGGATTTCAGGCCTTTGAAAAAAAATTTTGGCTTAATAAAAGGCTTTTATGAACAAATTGATGAGGAATATTTTCTATTTGAGACATTGATGCTGCAGTTATGTAATTATTTACTTTGTTTCTTAAGACATTATGAAATCATTCTTCAATTAACACTGTATTTAAAAAATTCATAAGTACCTTGGCAGGCACTTAACTGTCACCAGCTGGTAATGTGATGACTCATTCGTAGACATTTTGACCATAGATTTATGTAATTTTACTATTCTCCTTTTCCTTCCTGATAAATCTTGTCTATGTGAAAATGACAAAAGATTATGTACATGTTATACATGTATACATATATACAGATATATATATATTAAACAGAGGTATATAGATATCTCACACATAAGGGCATTTTACTAAAATTAAATTCTCAATTAATTAATATCGTATTAACCTGGATCTTTTATTTTTTTGAAATGAAACCTTTTTATGACATTGCATTGAGATCAAAGCATTTTTCTAATTATTTTCATTTCAAAATAATATGGTAATATTTCCACTTACTATTTCTCTCACTAAATGCTTCTAGATGAATATGTTTGAATGAAATCATTATGTCGTGAGACTTTGCGTTATACTGTGGCATTGCTTTTAGAAAAACAGACATGCCTACGGGATTTCTCTTTAGCTACCTTACAGTGTTATTTATCATTGATACAGCCTCAGTTGAATTTACACGTAGCTTATGCATGACAAAAAATATGCATTTAAATATTTTCTTCTTTAGATGTTCTAAGTAAAATTTCCATCACGTAGTTCATGCACAGTTCAAGTTAAAGACTGGGTTTTCAAAATATTTCCTATGAAATAGTATTTGCAATGCCAGAAAAAGTGTTTTCTATTGGGATGGTATATTTCTGTAAGTTGTTTGGATTTAACAGCTTTAGCTAAAAAGTGCAAAATTGTATAGACAACTAATTACACTTGACTTCCTACATTTTCAAAGTTAAAATCCAGTAATTGTTTGGTATTATTTTATTTTTTTGTAAATTAATACTGGTATTATTACCCTCATACGAGCTAATAAAAGGCTTTTACAAACAAAGTGATGTGGAATATTTTTTATTTGAGAGATCAGTGCTGCAGTTATGTAATTATTCATTTGTTTCTTAAGACATTATGAAGTCATTCCTCAGTCAACACTGTATTTAAAAAAATTTACAAGCCCAATTATTTTTTATTCTTAGATTCAATAGACGTAAAATTAATGTGTCAAAATACTATGAAACTTTTAAGCTCTGTATCTATCTTCTCCAGACGTGGATTAACCATTTGGGAGCAGCTCCAGTCTGCGAGTCTCTGAGCAGCCCCAGGATGCGAAGATCTGTCAGGTCTGCCTGCCAAATTCTCTGACCTAATCTCATTTAAATCATCCCCTGATAGGAGTTTATTAATATGTTTAAACAAAAATATTGTTAATATTTAAATTGTGACATTATCACTTTTGTTAAAGTTTAAGATTTAAAGGATTTAAAGTTTTTATTCAGAATTTACAAAATTACAAGTAGTACTTACAATTGAGTTCTTGTTTTTCCATCAAGAGGATCCTTAATACCAAGAATAACAACATTCCCCTATATTTGACTTCACAAATATTATCTGTTGATTTACCATCATAATATTGACTCATGTATAAACATATCCATTTACAGAATTACTAACTACTGACTTGCCTCTCATGATAACAGTGGATGTGAACTAATCTGAAGAAATGCCTGCATTTTCCAGGTGATCTGGCTTGGTTTGTTAGAGGGATGGAAGTGTCCTTCAGATCCCAGATAGTGGAATCTAGCTTTCCCTGGATTCAACTTTAACCAAATCGCGTCAAGAGGGCCAAACAAAACAGCTGGAATGAGAAGTAGAAAACTGCTGTGTGACAAGTGAATAAAAACCAAAGAAAGTTTGTGGGAGTTTGCATTGAAGGATAGAAGGTGGTGTTTGGGAAAAGTTCTCAAATTGCTGGAGAGGGTAAAGGTGTCTGCAGAAACAGCAGGGGGAACAATTCATGGTGGGGAGGAGTGTGTTTATACTGTACCTGAAACCTTTATGAGTAGGGAAGACAATGTGAAGAACCCTACCTTGATTTAGAAGTAGACAAAGGCATAATTTAACCTAGTGCACCCAGAAGAGATTATAAAAGCATATTCTGCCAAAGGAATAATTTGGAATCTCCTGCTGAACTCAATCAGTCCTCAGAGAAGTGGCCTCAAAAACTTTCCAGAATTTCTTCTTGAAATACCTTCCTGCATTTTTGAGGAGATTATTTTCAGGATGTGATGTGTTTACTTCTAAGTTTAATCCTCCAGTGTGAATTTAAATAAGAAATGGAGATCTACAGATCTGAAATAGAGGATGGAGGCCACCATGTGAGGAAAGAAGTTTGAAGATTATTTTTCTGCCATTTGAACAAAGAGTCCCATGAACAGTATTCCACATTTGACTTTGGGCCAGCAGATCAGAAAAGAGAACTGGAAAAGTCTTTAAGTATTTCAGGTCCAAATGAACCAGCTCCAGGTAGAACCAAATGTATAAAAATATTTAATTATATAAAAAAAAATTCCAACTGGATGCTAGGTCAAAAATCAAACTTCTTTACAAAATGATGGTAAATCTTGGACTTATAAGTAAATCTAATTTGGAATAACAAATTACTACAAAAACAATATTTTTAAATTGCATATTTCAAGTAAATTTCATTTCTTTGCTTTAGTTACTTTCTCTACTAAATTGAACTTAAGTAGACTTTTAATTTAGAATATTCTTGTGGAGTGCAGTAAGTTTTAAAATAAACTACGTTTCTACAAGACAATGTACTCCAAATTCATTAAAAGGAGTAAATACATTTCTATCATTCTAATGTAATCAAGTCGACTGTACTGCAACATGAGACATGTTAATGGCAACAAAATTGTTATTAGCAATGACTGTTTTCAGAAAGAGTGCCTGTAAAGACCATTGATCAAACATGGTAATTACCAGCACTTCACATTAAGAGAATGAACATTTATGACATAAAATAAAAGAAGAAATACCCCAAATGTAATGTAAATTATTTCCATCTTACAAACTAATAAAGGAAAATGACTTTTAAATCACTCCAAACCCTTACATTACTTTCCAGCGTCCACTTCACATATCACATTGTAAGTTCATTATCATTGAGACATATGCTCGGCTAATTGCAATATTAACATCTAGGAAATAACCTTTTAAAATTTATGGTGGAATCTATTTAATAAGTTACTGTGAATATTTTGCTAACAGATAATATAAATCTAATGGTTTTAAAGAAGTGCAATTTCTAAGTAGTAGTTTAGATGATATTTAAAGTAGTAAAACTTTAAAAATAAAAAAGTTCTTAATAAAAATTTATTTTATACTTTTTCAGATATCAATATATTTCATTTTCCCTTACAACTGAGAAAAGTAATCCATATTTTCTAAAAACTGGTTTGCATTGTCCCTAAAACGAATAATTAATGTTAAATCTTTCTCTAGTTGTCAAACATTGTATTTTAGTTTTATAAAAATATAGTTTATAAGAATAATGTAGCATTATTAAATATTAAATTAAATTTTTGTGTGAGTCCCTAAGAAAAAAAGCAAATATTTAATTTTTCCCATTTATACCTCTAAGCAAAAATGGAAAATGCTGTTATCTAATATTTATCCTTTAGCGCCATAATCTGTATGATTTAGAGAGGCAATTGGTAATATCAATGAAACAACAAAGTTTCTTTTCACTGTATTATAGTCTGGATGCATATATTAGAAGCAGAATAATCTCACATACCTGTGACTATCTTGGTGTAATATTAAGGAAAATGTTGCAAGATTCTCCAAAAATGCCTTGCTGATTGGATTGTTTTGTGACAGTATATAAAAATTCACTATAGATTTATGTGTTGTCATTCAATATAACATCTTTTTCCCTAAAGGACCTTATCTGTTGCTTCACAGCATCCTGAATACGTTAAGGTTGGGTATTACCCAAGTTTTCATCTTTGACCTTAAAAAATCAATGCCTGAAAATTACGGATTATTATTATTTTTTTTACTGAAGAATGTTATGGACTTAATTGTCAAATAGTTGAATGAATGTCAGAAGGCATTTTCAGTGTCTGAAAACAACAAAGAATTAGTTTCTAGAATATATAAGAACTGTTGAAGATCAACAAGAAAAAGAAGCCACCCCGAAAGAAAAAGTATACATGACATAAGTAGGGGATTTTTAAAAGAGGAAACTAAAAATGCTGACCAGATGACCCAAATCATCGCTGTTGTGGAATGAATAGCGGCCCCACAAAAGATAGGTCCATGTGCTACTCCCTGGAAACTGAATGTGATCTTATCAGGAAAAAGGATCTCTGCAGATCTAATTAAGTAAAGGACCCTGAGAAGAGACCACCTTGGATTATCTGGGTGGCCCCTAAACCCAATGACAAGCGTCCTTACAGAAGAGGAGAAGACAACACACAGAGGAGAAGGTGAAGGAGGCAGCGACTGGCGTTACGCAGCCACAAGCTGTGGAATGCTTGAACTACTAGAACCTGGAAGAAGCAAGGAAGCATACTCCACTAGAGGATTCAGAGGGAGCATGGCCCTGCTGACACCTTAATTTCATACATTTAGCCTGCAGAACTGTGAGAGAATGAATTTCTGTGTTCTAAGTCACCCACTTTGTGCTTATTTGTTACAGAAACCCTATTTGTTACTAATATAATTGGTAGCCAGAAAAATCAAAATTTAAAACAACAATGAGTAATTACTTTACATATATTAGATTGAAAAAAATGAGAGTCTAGATAGTTCCAAGTGCTGGCTATAAAGTAAGGATAGAGGAATCCCCCTGCATACCTGATGGAAATGTAAACTGGTGCAGCCATTTGGAGAGATGACCCAGTTACTCCACTTCTGGCTGAATATCTCATGGAATTTTTACATGTGTCCCAAAGTGGACATGTGTAAAGATGATTTTTACAGCATTGTTCATAGTGGTGCAGAGGGCGCAGAGTTGAAGGCAACTTGAATGTCAGTTACTGAGAGAGTGAAAGAAACAATGAAAACACTGAGGAAAATAACATGCAACAAACAGCTGAAGATTATGAATAACTCAACCCTCTGCACCTCAGGTCTTCCTCAAAATATAGTAAATAAATATATAAAATTCATTAATCCCTCTATACACAAAGCATTGATGTATGTAGGTCATAGATACAAATACTAAATAAACATTTCCTTGCTCACAAGAGTTTACAATCCAGTGGAGGAAGCAAACTTACGCAGGGACGTGCCAGAGAGCGATCGGGGCGGGTGTGCAGGTCGCTGATGGCGGGAGAAGGAGCAGTGAGATGGATTCTGAACTGTGGCTCGGAAGGTTAGGGAGGAGATGTAATGTGTGGTCCACAACCATGTGCTGCTGGTCACTGGTCCAGAGTTGACTCCTGTTTGAACGTCACCAATCAAGTTGTGACCAGAAAAATCACAGATTGCTGGTTTTTTGGAGATAAGGCTGGAGTTATAAATTTCCCACTGGGCAAAATTCCAACCAGCAAAGATTTATAAAATGGATTGTCTATAAATCAACAATTTTATATTCAGAAAGTTATACTGCAACTTCAATGTCTTATATCACTAATACCAAAAGGTAAAGACTGAAATAATGTAGGCAAGAAATGACATTCATTTTAATGTAATTCAACTTGGAAAACTAACAAGGCCCCAGATGGTTCAATATGTTTAAATTGCTTTTTATTAGTCTCACTGAAGAAGGAGAATTTAATTTAAAAAGATCTATGTATGGATTAAAATATGTGGTTGCACATATTTAACCAAAAATCAAAATCTATGAAAAGGAGATTTATATGTTTTAGTTCCTGTAGGAGAGGAAGAAACTTTCCTCTTCTCTTCTAGGTTCTTTTGGATGGTCTAAGAATTAAATTGAGGGAAGACATTACCAGGAGAAAATCAAAAAAGTGTACATGGTAGAAACCCAGGAAAACTGAGTAACACATCAAAATGGCCAAAGCCACCCCCTTAAATACCATCTTCAGCTAAAGACAAAAGAGGATGTTGGGGGTAGTGGTGTGGGACTTCAGAGGGGAGGGAGGCAATTTACAGGGAGATGGAAAAGCAAATGTTTGGTAAACAAATGTTTGCCGAGCCTTGCAGAGACAATGGGACATCAGGAGGACTCTGTGATCTCCAGGGTGCTGTCTCCCCCACCACACTTAGCTCTTGTTCTTTGTAGATGTCTCTGATGATAGCTCTGTTCCTGTTACACGCCATTTATCTAAATTCTTTTAGGCAGTTAAGAGGGAAGTAACAAGGAAAGCTTTCTGAGTCTTTTGTTTCTTAAAAATAATCAGCCTAAAATAATCCTCATTTTAAAGAGACACATTTTGGGGTGGCAAATTTTGTTCCTCTTCATCCCAAAGAAGTTTGATTTACTGAAAACAGCTCCATTCAGTAAAGTTTTGAAAATGAAAGGTTTTCCAAAGAGAAAGACTTCTTTGCAAAACTAGAGTGCAAAAGTAACAAATTAAGGGAGGAATAAATGGTCCATACCTGGGCTTATGCAATTTATCTCATCGACAGGTCGTTGCGTACAAGAGTATCAGGAAGGTTTATCTGTGAAGAGCTTCATAAAATTATCTATCTATCTATCATCTATCTATCTATCTATCTATCTACCTACCTACCTATCATCTATCTATCTATCTACCCATTTTCACACTAATAACCATCTGCAAATTTAAGAAAGGTGAAAACTCAAAAGGAGTTCTTCATTTGCTGAGAAATGCTTAATCTAAATTATAATAAATATATCATTTATTTTAATAAAAATTAGTTTATAGGTTACATTATAATTTATCATAATTGTTTTGGTTTTACCCTTCTTATCTTTACAATTTATTTCATATTTTATAAATTTTAAATGAGTCAAATTATGGGTTTTTTTATTCCCTTTCAACATGGTGAGTTTGTATTTGCCAAAGAGAAGTAATCTGCCTTTGTAATCTATATAATCCTAACTCCAAAATATTAAATAAATAAATATATTGAATGTTAAGTGGATAAATATTAACTAGATTCAATCTGAATATAAAATTATCTTCCAGATTCTATCTTGCATTAATTTAATGAAAATATCAGTCAAGGTTGTCCAGAAGGTTTGAGTTATACATTTATGAATACTCTTAGGTAAATAAACATTTAAAGAATTAAAATAAATGAATACATATAAATACTTATAGCTAAATATATATAAAGATATCTATGCGTGAGCACACATACACACACATGTATCCAGAAAAACTATAATTCATTAGTTAATTATGTGTTTATATGTATATAAATAACACCTTTTTTATGTATGTGTGTACATGTATATATCTACATTTATCTTTCTATATCTGTGTCTATTTCTCTAGATGTATAGACATCTATTGCTCTAATGAGAAAGAGAGAGTGCCTATAATTATCCAGGCAGATATTTTCCAAATAATGGAAAATATATGTATAATGGTAATAGTCATTTCTGGAAGTATCTGAATTTTAGACATTCCATAATTCTTTTTTGAGACTAAGTAATTGAATTTTCATTTGACGTTTAACACCTTTCTCATGATCAAATATGTTATAGCTCTATATTATGAGAAAATGTATTTTCATAACATGTTCATTTGTAATAACAAGATAAATAATATTTTTATTTTTAGTCTGGTTCTCCAGTGGCCTGTGTAACACTGGGGAGTAAGCACAGGTGTGCAAGTGAGATCCACAGGCTTCCCACACTTTATTCCAGATTTCCTGCACATCTTTATGCCGACTGCACTAAAAATGTATTTCTGGAGAAAGCTATTTGTCTGACTGGCTGTTGCACAGCCACCACAGAGTAGATTCCTAAGCAGAGATTCTTCTTTGATTCAGGGAACACAGAGCTGCCTTTGCTGATCTTTTCTCCTATTTTTAAAAAATATTCGAGAGTACAATACAGGAACTAGAATTTTAAAAATTCTGCCCCTATTTTTTTCCCATATTTGGAAGTGGTTACAAGATTTGAGTTCAGCATCTTGTCCCAGAAATGTATGTGTGTATGCAGCATGCATGTGTGCTGTGTCTGTGCCCATATGTGAGTCTACATTGTATGTCTGCCAGAAGGATGTGTCTGTGTGTGTTTATACTGCTTATTTATTGAACTGTGCTACCAATCTTTCTCAAATAATATGCAATTTAAAATTTAAATATTTTATGCCCTTGGATATTTTAACTTGTTTTGTAAAAAATTGTTGTTATGTGTTAATATACTGTAAGCGTTTTGTAGAATATTGGGTTACAAATGAAATTATGAGATTGATGACTAAAGTGAAATAATTGGATAATAAAATCTAAGAGTTAGAAAGAAACTCATCACTCATCTCCTGTTTTATTAGCCTCTAAATCCTCCTCTGAGTGCTCTTCCAGACTGTTCTCAGAGACGGCGACTGAGGGGAACCACGTCATCCTCCAAAGACGTTCAGTCCTTCTTTCTTTTATTCTGTTCAAAGTTTCACCTTAGTTTGATCCTAAACCTCTATCTGAAATGATTCTATGCAATAGCAATTACACGCAATTCTCGTTTTCCCCCTTTCCCATGATAATCTTGCAATTATTTGCAGAGTTGCCGATGGACCCTCAGAATCTAGAATGGCTGGATCAACACTCTGTCCCATGAAAAATAGATGTGATTCTGCTCAATCATTCCTCTCTTTTCTCTGGATCTCTCCCTTTTCCTATAGGATTGTTAACGTGTGTTGTCAGGAAGTAGATCAAACTCCAGGAGTAGCTCGATCAGTACAAATTAGAGCAATTTTAGGAAAGAATTTCACAGAGATAATATATTGACAGAGAATAAAGATGCCCTCCATCGGCCCAGGTAAACAGGGATATATTTCAGGACAACAGGTAATTGATAGCCAGTCACTGCCAAGGGGGAGGGATGGTGTCAAGGTCTCGTGGGCCCCAGAGACGGAAACGCACATGCTGCCCTCTCACAATAACTTGGCCTCATGGCTTTCTCTCGTTCTCTTCTGTTTTGTTTTTATGTTTATATTCTTATCCCCCTTCAGATCATTAGCTCTTTTCAGTCTTCTACTTAACCCTTTCTTTTGACTCATCATTCATCACATGTTTCCAAATGGCACGTCAGCCCCTGAGTCTGCGGGACCTTACTGCTTTGGTTTCTTATGAATTAATTGGTGTCCTCGTGTGCCAGCTCCAGACTCCCAGGAGGGAGACTCTGATCTGTGGCTTCCAAATCTGGCCCAATAAGCTGGAGCCTGTCGGGGGGCCAGGCTCTCCTTGGCAGAAGGGATATAGTTGAGGCAATTCTCAGTAACAGGTGTGGGATGAGCAGGTAATGGAAAATCCAGGACTGAGAGACTGTCATCTTTCTCAATCTGGACATCATATGTCTTTATTATAATTATATTTATGCAATTTAACATTACTTATTTTGGCATACACATTAGTCTATTGAATTACATTGGAATGTATATGATTTTATCAACCATAACTTTTGTTCTATAAATAACTTTGTCTATATTAAGCTCTAAAATAATGTATAAAATATAGGTATGTAAATTATGTGTATTTTAGGAAAAAGGGACCTAATCTGAAGAAAGATTAGATGAGATTGTTAAAGCTGCAGGAAAAATACGTGCAAGAGTTGAACAGCATTTGTTGATAATTTCTTATTGCCTCTTCTAGAGATGAGTTTACATGTTATGTCTACACGTTTGTATGCATGTTTACATAGAGACAAAATCCAGTTACATACACACACGCATGCACACACACACACTTTTACATACTCCTTCATACTTATTATCCATTGAGTCTGTCAGCCTATTCTTCCAACTTTGTCTCATAGCTTTTATGTAGAAGATTTCCCCCACTACTGCCAACATCATCGCCATCAATCTCGGTCTCTTCATCCTTGCTCAGAGGTCACCTAAAACGGAGTATTATAATTCAGCACTTATATTTCAATATTTTTCACAAGATTGGTATTCTTTTAATCTATTTTGTGCCAAATATATTGCTTTTCTTTTTTTATTCAATGTCAAGAAAATTAATTCATGATTTTCTTTCTTCCTTTAACATATATATTTATGTTAACATAAATATAACATATATTTAACATATATATATGCATATCTCACAGGGTTTGTATTAGTTATCTATTGCTGCTATAACAAATTATAACAAATGTAGCAACTCATAAAACACAAATTTATTATCTTCAGTTCTGTAGGTCAGAAGTTCGAACAACGCTCATCAGGTTGAAGGTAAGGTGTATATTGGCAGGGCTGTGGAACTTTCTGGAGACTGTGGGGGAGAATTGGTTTCCTTGATCAGTATGGTTATTGGAAGAGTTCAATTCCCTGTGATAGCAGGACTGAGATCCCAGTTTCCTTGCTGACTTTCAATGAAGGGCCACCCCAACTTCTGGAACCTTCAGTGTCCCTTGGCTTATGACCCCCTCCTGCATCTTCAGAGCCAGCAATGGCAGGTCATATCCTCCCAGACTTTAGATTGGTCCTCATCCCTCCGACCCACACTTCTACCTCCCTCCTCCAGTTTTAAGGACTCATGTGATTAGACTAGACCTACCCACATAATCCAGGATAATTTCCCCATCTCAAGTCTCTTTTGCCATGTAAGGTATTCAGTGGTTCTGGAACTAGTATGTAGACATCTTTGAGGGTGGCATTATTCTGCTTACCACAGAGTTCTTTTAAAAAATTAAACAATAAACACTAATATCCTTTGAATTTTTTTACCTTATGTCACCACACAACTGATGGAAATTAACTGATGTAGACTGGCAAAGGATTTAAACTTTAAATAGCTCTAGTAAAATGTTAATTATTTTCTTCCCAAAATGGATGATCCAACAGTTTACTCCATGCAATTAGTGTTGAACTTGATACCAGATCCAAAAGAAAAGGATGTATCAATGCAAGGCAAACATGTTAATTCATAATATGAATTAGCCTTAACCAATTTTTTATCTTCACCCTAATGTGCTCTTATCAGACCACTTTGTACTTGAAGGCAGAAAACAAGAGTTATTAACTAACACATGGTTGAGTTGACATGTGATTTGATCTAAGCAGTTTCTCTTCTGGAAGCACAGATATTTGGAAGCAAAAGAAAAATATATAGTGCTACAAAAAAGAGAGAGACCTGCACTTTCCAACCTTTGCAGAGATCTCAGCTGATGCCCCAGACTGTGAGTGAGGCCATAAGGCACCAGCAGGGCTGCAGCTGACCCACTGACTCACTGACTATATGAGTCAGTGAGAGGCATGAGACAGCCAAGCCCTCACCACATGGGGCAGAAGTAAGCCGTTTAAGCTGAGTTTTTCCACGTTGTCCAAGCCTAGAATTGTGAAAAATTAATGGTTGAGGTCTTAAGTCACTAAATTTGTTATGCAGAAATAGATACTGATATATAGCAGAATATAATGATAATTAACCTTGTTTCTATAAAAGCAATTAGCAAATATTTTTTTCTATATTTTTCCAGAGAAAAATTGGTAGGACCAATAGGTAGAAACCAAGAAGATATTCTCTCATCCAATCATTCAAAACCTTTTATTGAGAACTTCTCTGGAAATAAGCAGTAGAAATACAAATAGATTAAAGTCCCTTTAAATCAAGGAATTTATGTGCAAATGCAATGAAAATCGTTCAAAATGTAATGGGCTCTCTTTATGTTAGTTGTCTACTTGTACCTGAAAATATGCAATGCTGGATAACAAAGTAGACTTCCAATTTATTTTGGTTTGATGTGACAGACTAAAGCAAGCTAAGATTTATTGATTTTTTATTTAGGTTGAGATAAGTGATATATATATATATATCAGTATATATATAAATCATTGAGATAAGTTTATATATATACACTACATATATATATACAATTTTATATATATATAAAAATGATATATATATATATCATACCAATGCTTTGTAAAGTAGGTATTGTGGAAATTAATAAACAATAACCTCATTAAAATGGAGTCAGAAGGGGCCGGCCTGGTGGCACAGCAGTTAAATGCGAGAGCTCCACTTCGATGGCCCAGAGTTTGAAGGTTTGGATCCTTGGCGCACACCGATGTACTGCTTGTCAAGCCATGCTGTGGCGGCATCCCATATAGAGTAGAGGAAGATGGGCACAGATGTTAGCCCAGGGCCAATCTTCCTCAGCAAAAAAAAGAGGAGGATTTGCATAGGATGTTAGCTCAGGGCTGATCTTCCTCACCAAAATAAATAAATAAATAAATAAAATTAAAAAAAAAAATGGAGTCAGAAGGCTATGCCCTATATCAATAGCAGAGCCCAACAGGAAGAAGAATAACTTCCTCTTCTTGCCCAGAAACAACTCAGCCAATGAGAGACTGTCACCACTCAGCCAATGAAAAGCCACTACACCTCAAACCCTTTATTTACAACAGCCCTCCCAACTTCCTCTCCCCTCTGTAAAGTCTCTCCTCTCTTGCTGCTGGGGGACTCGCAGGTGGCTCACCATAGTTGCAGACCCCGAATTGCAATTCTTTGCTGATCCTAAATAAACCCAATTTTGCTGGAGAAATGACTGGCTGTCTATTTAAGGTCCACTGTATGCTTACTATGATCATTTAATAGATGATAAAGTTGATGATTAGAAACATTCAGTAACACCTAATAAGTGATAAACTCAGGACTCCAGAGATCAAACTTATACCGTGAGGCTATCCTGTAAGTTCCAGTCTTTGACAGTAAATTAAATTTAGGAACAAGTGTAACTTGATTTGTGTAATAAAGTTTGTAATATAGCTTGAAAACAGATTAAACATTGTCACATATCTTAAAACTTTCTAAATTACAATAAAGACATATTCTATTGTCCAATTTTTTACTTATGTATGCAATCTAATAAAAAGCTAGAGAAGTGAAAGGAATTAAATAAGACTGTCAAAGGGGAGCTTAGTGTGTTTTCACATTGTGGTGTTAAATTAATGATCTCATTTAAACTTTACTTTCAAAGTGTCCTCAAATACCATTAGTAACATTTTTAAAATGTTAATATTTAGAAATTATTCATTACGTTTTAATTTTTATAATACTATTTCTATTTTAAATGAATTTTCAAACTTTATTGTCAAATAAGCACATCTTTATCTTGAAGTTTTAGATGTGTTCAATATTTTCTTGATAAATATTTTTTTAAAGTGATTCTATTGGAAGGAATAATACTATTTTCTCAAGGAGAACAATTATATTCTGCCCATATTTACAATACTTGCCAATTATAATTGAAATAACAATTGTTACTGTAAAATTTTATTTATATCATTATATTTCCCATATTGAGACTTATGAATTCTAAGTAATTCCACATAGACTTAAAGCATTATTTTTTTTTCTTGTATCTCATATACTGACTTTCTGGTAAATATCATGACTGAAGCTATTTTTGTGTTATATGGGATTGGTTTGTAGATTAATTTATGTACAAATGAAATGATTAAAACAAGCACAAAATTAAAGTGAGAGCTATTTACATGCCAACATATGATCTATATTATTCCTTTCTAGAATCTTTATATTCCCCAAATATACAGAATTATTCCATAAACAAGAGGAGAGTGATTTGTATGTTAGTGATCATCACGTTAAATTCATAAATAGCTTTAATCACCACAATTTTTTGGCCTGATTTTCATCTTTGTTAATCACAACCAATTGCTGAAAATCCAAATAAGAATCAGCATTTGGTGATAATATTAGTTGCCTACCTATCTTCAATTTTTCAATATGTTGCATAATTTGTTTAGAATCTTCCTAAAACAATCTCATATTTATCATGTTTTCTTACCTTTATGATATTATGAACTATGGAGACTCAGAATATTAAAACAGAAGTATGCCATTTTAACAGGCCACACTTAACAGATGACGGGAAGAAAAGACGATTTGCCACTGTCGTAGTGAGCTGAAAGGAACTTGAGGTACCCAGTTGTTTATTTCCTAGATTCACATTCTTTCTAGAGACATATTGAATCCAATGATCTTTTAAAATTATTCAAGTCTATCTTCTATTCGGAAGACAGCTTAATAACTATACTTAATGACTAAATAACAGACTATTTTGTCATCAGTATTTCAATTTCAAAGCCAATGCCCCCATTTATCTAAATAACTAAGCCCCATGTTAAGCAAAATTCTGCCTCAGTGAGAGGGATAATGACCTCAACTAAAGTGATTTTGATTCATGTGTAGCAACTCTCTGCAGTGAATGTCAGCTCCATTTTTTAAAAGTGCCGTGTAATGGAAAGAAGTATATTTTATGAAAATATTTAAAGAGCACCTTTCTGAAAATAATATCTCTGAGGACATCTGAAATTACTCTCAACTTGAATTGGTGACCTTATGGAAAGCAATGATATTAAAATGTGGTGCAGCACACAATTGCTAATCATTTTGAAGTGTGGTGACATCATTTAGAATTCTGCATTTTAATATTATACACATGGCATCTCATTATTAATTGCTATCAATACACATAAATTACATATTAAAAATGGGCATTCTTTTAAAAAGTTTCTTCAACTTTAAAGCACATTAGAATCACCTAGGATAGTTTTAAAAATAGTTATGACCAGGATCCACCCCAGATTATTAAAATTAAAATTATTAAAATTAAAATTAAATTTCAATCTCCAAGGAAGTTGAACTAGATCACATTAACTTTCTCCATCCCTTAGCAACTTTATTGATTTTGAGAGTGTCTCTTTTCTTAAAATGTTTTTGCACAATATCATGCACATTAAAATGAATAAAATATAGTTTATTTAAATTTTATTGTTTCTATAATGAACACTTTCAACATACATGCAATGTGATATTTTTAATAAGAATGTTCATATATTTATCAAAGAATTTAACATCAAAAGCACTATTTCTCATTCAGGCTCTAAATTTCTGGATGACCAGCATCACTTCGCATAGCTGTGACAACCAGAACAATGGTTTCAGGATGATAGTAAAAGGCTCCTGGAATTAGTACTCACTGACTGCTTCTAAAACTATGAGGCAGATAAATAGGTTTATCCACGAGCAAGATTTTTTTTGTAGTTTATAAAACAAAGCCTTTTTGAATACTTTATAAATTTGGACTAAACAACTTATTACTGTCTGAATTCATGTAATCTTCAGTTATTTGTCTTGATCTTTTCAAGACCTTCCTTGGGGACGTTAATTATTTATAAATGATTTTAGCATTTGGTGAAAAATAGTGCCTATTCTTCCTCATATATTAAACCAAAATGAGTTCAAGCTGATAAAATTTTCAACTTAAAAACACAACAATGACATTTGTGGAAGAAAATAAAATACAGGTGACCTTGATGCGAAGAACTTTCTCGACATGACTGCAAAAGCAGTACGGTGTATAGCTTTGTAGAACGTCCACCACATTTCCTGCTCAGGCCGGCTGGGCAGCGACAGTGCAGCACAGGCGCTCAGAGCGAGGTTTAGTCAGGCTGTTCTCACAGATCCTGGTTCTGTCCCTCATGAGCTTGAGCCTCTGGATGTGCGTCTCAGTTTACCATCTCTAACGTAAGGATAATAAAAGTGTTTGCCTCTTAATGTAGCCCTGAGGGGGGGAAAAGGGCACACCCTAAGTGCCCTGTAAATGTTTCTTTCGTTGTCTAACCACACACTAGGAGTCACTGAATTTATCCATAAAGCTAAACCTCTGAATTCTATTCCCAGACATGGGATTCCTACTATTTATGTGGTCGTCCTCTGAATAATGCCAAGATTTTGATTATATCCAATTTTCCTATATGGAGTATTTCATATTCAATTTGCTTCTTTGAAATTTAATATCAAAATATTTCATCTGTGGCCTTTCAAAATACCAGCGAATAGCAGTTCATAGAGAATAAGATCATCCAAATGTTTCCTAGCAAATTAATATATTGTAGATTTCAACACATTGTCCCTTTTCATTGTATGTGGATAATTAAGCAATGAGACAGACAGAGGGAGCCACGTGGCACTTATTTACACATGGTACTTATTGCAGTGCTGAGGCTGAAAGCCAAACGCATCAGATGAGTGAAGTGTGAACTGGGGAAGCATGCTGGGCTGACATGTCGGAGTTCATTATGAAAAGTGAATCACAAATCAAGTTAGCATATTGTAGAAATGCTTCAAAATAACAAGACGAATTAGTGTCAGCAAAACCCGGCAATGATCGTGTGACTTGAACAATGTTAATCAAAACAAAAGTTCAAAATTCTTGTTGAAAACACTAACAGTGGGTTTTTTTTTTGTTTATTTGCTTTTGTTGGAATTTATTACTTACTTGGCTCTTGTATGAGATTTGTTAAAATAGATATTAACATAACAACATGTCAAATAGTCAAACAAACTTAAAAAATAGAAAGTCCACAGCACTGCTATGTTATGGTCTTAGGCTACATGGTTTTCTAATTTTCTATAAGCTCCTTTTGAAATTCTGATACCAGTGCCTCCCCTGAGTCCACAGTCTCCCGTGGTGCAGCACTCATCCTCAGACACACGGCTAATCGTAACCCCATGTGTGCTGTGTGCACTAGTGTTACATGCACTATCAGTCTGTATGCACTAACGCTGTAATTCGTAATTTCTTCTCTCCCTTTATTCTCGTCTAGGATTTAGGGACGCCTTCGGCTAGTCTATATCTTCATTCAGTCTGAAGCTCATAATTATATTATCATAGATAAAAATACATACAAAGAAATTTAGACAAGATTTTCTATGTCATTCTTTTAACATTTAAAAATTACTTGAATAAATAACAATTGTATCCCTTAAGTGAATTAATTCCATTCTGACATGGTTTCATAGGCAATAATCACACAGACACACACACACGCACATACACACAAAGTTTTTTCATCTATCTTCATAATACATGTGAGTCAGACCACCGCTCCACAGTTGTGCTGTGGTCCCTAAATACCCTTAAATCAGCTTCCTTTTATACAAGCATATTGTAATCACAGAACCTTCACCAAAACGAAGATTTGTTCTTGGTTCTGCTAACAGAAGGTCAGAAGTTCTCTGGACTCTAGCAGTCGTTCCACTCACACCCTTTCTCTTTTCCTGGATCCCGGCCAGGATTCCAGGTTGTGTTTGTCTCCTTAGTCTCCTCCAGTCTGTGCCAAGCCCTCAGTCCTCCTTGTCTGACATTACTCTGACACTTTGAAGATATTGGTCAGTTATTTTGTAGAGTGTGCCTCAATTTCGGTTTGTCTGGTGTTTTCTCATGCTTAGTTTGATGTTATTCATTATTAGGAAGACTATTACAGAAGTGATGGTACCTCTCAGAGCATCTATAAGTGGGTACATGATGTGGACATATATTAACTGTGAGATTAACCTTAATCACTTGGCCAAGGTGGTGTTTGCCAGGATTCTCCACTGTAAACTTACTATTTTCCCCTTTGAAATTGCTAAATATTTAGGGGTAGATATTTTGAGTCTATGCATATATTCTATTTCTTTTTAAATTGCCACTCACTAATTTTAACATCCTTCTACATTTGCTAACTGAAATTCTTTTTTGAGAAAGAGTTGTCACTTCTCCCACATTTATTGCTCTGTTATTTATTGATGTCAGTGTGGACTCGGATATTGAAATCGTTCATTGGTTATTATATGATACCATTGTTATCTAGTAGCTCACGTCACCCCACCTTTGGTTACTGGAGATTCAGATTGGCCCCTCTCCCCTTTCAATTGGCCAACAAGCCCCTATGCTTTTGGGCCAACAAGACCCTATGCTTTTGTTCTAAATTGCCTCCTGAATTTTGGGCACCACCAGACGCTGAAGATTCATGCTGTCTTTTCCCTGTCCCACTCCCGGAATCAGCCAGTTCTCCAAGGAGCCCTGATTCCTTTTGTTGAAGAATAGTGTTTGAAAACCAAGATCCAGAGGTACATATTCTCATTAATACTGAGGTGTCACCATTTCTAGCACATTTCAGTGGAGAAAGCTAGAAAATATATATATGCGTACTAACTCATGCACTCATACATGCGTGTACATTGTTTTTTGAATTTATTTATCTGTGTATATGTTTTTTAAATATAAGTGTTGATATCATCAACTCCATCCAACCCCACAGGGTCATTCTAGCTTTCTCCTCTTTCTTATTTGTAACTTCTTTATCTGATGCTCATTATCTACAATACACATACATATTTTTTCAAAAATAGTATACCAATAAGTAGTTTCAGGATTTATGAGCCAAACCTCTATGAAAAGCAAATTTACCAACTAGACTACAAGGTCTGTATACAGCTGTTTTTGTCTTTAGCCTCACAGAATCCAGTAAAAATATCATTTTCCAAAAATACTAAGGCCAGCACTTTTCTCCCCTCTTCCCTTCACTGTAGTTGTGTTGTTCGTTTGTAATACAATCAGATTCATTAGTCACAATCTGATTTCCATCTTCCCCAATACATCTGCAGATTAAAAAAATACATACAACAAGACTCACTTTTTGTTGTGTACAGTTCTACAGTTTTTGACAAATGTGTAGTCAGTGTCCAGCACTACATTCTACACAGAACAGCTTCTTCACCGTGTGGCCTCTTTGTAGACAGACCTCTCCCCAACTCTGGGAAACCAGTGGTCTGTGTCCCTGCCTACAGTTTGCCTTTTCCAGAGGGTCACATTCATGGAATCGTGCAATACATAGCCTTTGGATTTGGTTTCTTTCGTTTAGCAAAAAGCATCCAAAATTCATCCATGTTGTCGCACGAATCAAGAGTGTATTCCAGTCTGTTTATCTGTTCCCCTATTGAAGGATATTTGGGTTGTTTCCAAGTTTTGGTGATAATGAATAAAGTGTTATAAATATTTTCATAAAGGTTTTGTGTGAATCTATGTGTTCTTTTTTATAGGGTAGATACCTAGCAGGATCCCTGGGTCACAGGTAGAAACACATTTAACTTTGTAAGAAATT
Source organism: Ceratotherium simum simum (assembly GCF_057802395.1). Classification (NCBI taxonomy): domain Eukaryota; kingdom Metazoa; phylum Chordata; class Mammalia; order Perissodactyla; family Rhinocerotidae; genus Ceratotherium; species Ceratotherium simum. The sequence goes on along the minus strand of NC_141914.1, from coordinate 1,538,198 downwards.
GCCCAATTGTCTTCCAAAGTTACTGTACCATTTCGCACTGTCAGCAGCATTATATAGAGTCTCGTCAGCTCTGCATCCTCCCCAGGATGTAATATCGACAGTTTGTCTGATTTCAGACATTCTGACAGGTGTGTAGTAGTATCCCATTGTGGCTTAAAATTTCATTTTTCTAATAGTTAATTATATCTTTTTTGTGAAGTGACTGTCTAGATCTTTTGTTCGTTTTTTATTTTTTGTTTGTATACTGTTGAGTTTTGAGAATTCTTGACATTTTCTGGATACAAGTCCTTTGTCACAAACAAGATGGGCAAATATTTTATCCCACTCTGTGACTTGCCTTTTCATTCTCTTGACACTGTCTCTCACACAACAAAAGGTGTTTTTAATCTTCATGAAGTCCAATACATAGATTACTTTTTTAATGGATCAATGCGTTTGGTGTAGTATCTCCACTTTTTCTGTTAGAATCTTTGACATGTGTCGTGTATGAGACTGATTTTGGTGTTCACTTTCTGTCTTCTGAGTGTATTTTTTTCTTGCCTTTTTATATAACTTGTAATGTTTGTTGTTTTTGGAAGTGGAAAGCCAGACACCTTGCATAGAACGGCAATACTGAGGTCAGTGGTTTTGATCCCTGGGAATGGACGAGTCTCGTTCTGCAGGCCTGTAGGTGGATGTTTGAATCAAGCCCCCCCGAAGTTGTGGTGGGTTCGAGTTTGTGGTTGACCTGGAAACTTCACTGCATCTCAGGCTTCCAAGATCTGTAGAAACGACTGGTGTTTAGAGCAGGAGTTGGTTTGGCAGAGCAACATCTGTTCCTTCTGAGTGTTAGTTCTTTCCTTTGCTCTGTACACGACATCTTTTCTCTGCGTGCTCCCATCCTCTCTGGTCCCTTCCCAGAATACCTGCTGTTACTTGTTATTCAAAGCCTGTTAGGTTGCTGTGGGAATGGTGGTGGTGGGTGCGCAGCCCCAGTTGTACTGATTAGACCTCCATCTGAGGCATGCACCCTGTGCTGTTTCTCCAGGGGTATGGCCTTCTCTAGGCACCTGCACTGTGCAGGCTCAGCATGAAATCCTGACCCTCCCCTAACAGCCTTCCTCATCCCCATGTTGGTCCATCTCCCCAGCCACGATGAGCTGTCATCAATATCCTAAAGGCAGGAATGCTTGCTGCCTCCCATTCCCCACCCCTCAAAGGATTTTGTTCTGTAGTAGAAACAAAAGAAACAGAGTTGGGTCAAGAGTTTGTTGCCCCCTCAGGCACAGCTGACACCTAACCCAGGTTGACGTTGCAGACACTTGTTAGGGCTCTTTCCATGCTTCCCTGTGAGCACCCCGTGGGTTCAGGAGAAAGAGCCTTGGCTTCATCAAATGTCCGTTCTTTGGGGACTCTCCTTGGCCACCTCAGGTGCATTTCCCCGGGTAGGCTGTGCTCACTTTTCCTTTCTCCCTGAAGGAACAGTCTCTTTTGTCTTTGGGCCATTAGGTGGTTCTGCAGTATTAGGTCTCAGTAAGTTTGAAAAAAATTGTGATTTTAAAGTTGCCTACATCTGAGAAAGGCAGTCAGGCCAGTCTGCTGGAGCCCCTGCTGGGCTGCGTAAGAGTGGGTTTGGGCTTAGGATATTTCAGCTGGAGATAAAGAGCCCTCAGAGCCTGTGCTGGGTCTACCCCCCAGTGTGGGATATCTTTCCTTGTTTCAGACTCAGTGTGTTCGTTTTGCTTCATTTTGCTTCAGTGCGTGTAAATGACCCTTGGGCGCCCTCGGCCCCCCATCCCCAACCTCAGCCGAGCTTCTGTATTTCAGACCCCGTGGGGGGAGGGTCAGGTCCTTTCACTGCATCAGGAGGTAAGGTGCTGGGCTGCAGAGGGGATCCGCTGGCCTTGGAGGACCTAGGCATTGCAAGGAGCTGACTCGTCACAATCTCTCTCTCCCCTACAGTGAGTAAAGGTGGCTCTTCTTGAGCCCCATGTGCGTGTTATCTGTTCTCAGCCACCTCACATCATGCACCGGTTTCTTCTCTGGGTGGCCTTATCTGCCTTTGAACCGTGGCCATGCTCCTGTTATGTTCTGTCCTATGGCACAGCCTGACTGCTCAGTGAGCAGTGAAGCACCTTTTCCCTATAAGGTGGGAGCAACACTCCCGCCAGCGTTCTACCTCCTGGGTGCACAATCTTGGACTTCGGGCGTGGTACCAAGGGCACACATTTGGTCTTAAATTAAAGTTTTCTTTATTATAAAATTGTGATTATTCTTTAACGGTTTTAATATAATACTAATTAATATGGAATTTAGCTTAAGTTCTGAAAAGGCACTGAATCTGTGTAAGAATTTTACTTTCTAATAGAATTGTCGTTTTTGATGGTTTTTCAAGTTAAAAATTTAAATGCAATGTTACAGCAGCAAGCCACGTTGGCTCAATTGTATATACGGTTCAATTATGTGGAAGAAGTGTTTCACTAACCCAGCCATGATCACACATTTCCCAACGCCACTAAATTAGACAGACGTGATTCAGTCTGCAGTCAGTCCTTGATCACATTCTTCATGTTGTTCCCTGGATACAATAAAGTTTAAGGAGAAACTACCTTCATCTTTGCCTTTGAGCTCTGTTCTAAAGCTTTGTCAATGTAAAAAAACAAGAAACCCATTCAACAGGCAAGGCATTTATTTGGGATCAAAGAACTGCAATTTGGGGGTACAAAGATTCAGGCAAAAACCCAAATAGTGCCCCAATTACAGGAGAGGGAATCAGGGTTTTAACAGAAAAAAAAGAAGAAGACATCTTACCTCATCTTAGGTAAGATGTTTTTAAGAAGAGTTTGTTAGTGCTGTAGCGCTAAGCTAGACGTGTCCTTCATTGACTGGTCAGGCCGGGGGTCACCAGGTGAAAGTTCACTTTTGTGTGTCCTTTCTGCAGGATATTCTCGTTCTTGCTGACTTCTTGGGGTATTGGCAGTTTGGCCCAGTTTAAAGGTTCAGAAAACAGGACGTGCAAGGCAGTTCCTCTGGAACAGCTGCTCTGGCTCCATTTTAAAACGGCTCCACCTGTCATGTTTCACACCTTTAATTTCTTCTTGAGTGTCTAAGATATTTCTTAGCACATAGTAGGCTTCCTAACTGGCTGAATTAGTGGTACTGTTACAGACACGTTTACCCAAATATGGCGCTGTAGGACTAGCTAATCCTCCTGGAGCCGACTGGAACCTGGCAGAGGTGTTAGCACATTTACACAGAGTGAGGGGCCCCTGGAGCTGCTATAGACAGAATGTTCACAGTGAATTTATAAAACTGCATAGCAACAGAAAGTGGACCATAATCAAGGAGAAAGTAAAGCATGATGGGAGAGACGTGGTGCTCTGAGTTGGATTAGATGTATAAAACCAGGTTGTAAAGAGGAAAATAAGTCATAAAGTCAGAATCCAGGAGAACTGGGACCCGGGAGTAATGGCCGTATGAAGGAGGACAGGAAGTGGTTCTACACCAAGGCTGTTCCTGTTTCAAGCCTGCTTTGATCCAGCTCTCATTTGGTGTCAATTGCATTTGACAAATGCAAGACTAATAGCTTACAAATGGACAGCATCAAAACAAACATACATGGTCTGGAGACAGCCAATCTCTCTCTACCTCAGGTAACTTCAAGTAAGAATTAAGATCAGAAGAATTAAGATAGACTTTGATGTGTTATTTTGATTATTAACTTTGTGAGGCATATTTTTCTGAATATGAAATATAATTGGTGGTTTTGCATTTATATCTTTGTCTAATTTTACTAATTGGTTCAAAAAATATCTTTTGTGATTTTGGAAACATATTATTTGCAAATACTAAATAAGATTTCATCTTCATCTCAACAATCCAACACAAATTTTATTCTGCATTTAACTAACTTACGCTTTTAATATTCGGCGAATGATATCTTTTTCTTATTTTGGAAGCATTATAAGCAGTGGATTCAAAACTGTGTACATTTTTTGAAACTCTTAGCTTCCATAATGATACAGTATGCTAGGTAAGCATTCAATTCTCAATATTGATTCCGAATTATTAGTTAGGTGTAGAGTTTGTCTATTCATCATTGCACATTCCCTAAAATTTCTAGAGAAAATTTGTAGCACAAAAATACCCTATCTACTTGTGTGTATATTCCAAAATTGAAGTAGGAAAACAAGGTAAGTGTAGTTCAAAGGCCAACGATTAGGGAAGCAGATTTGTATTAAAATATGAATGAATGATCTATGATATTAAACTACTATATAATGAATTGGATTTGAAAGCATTTAGAAAGCTATGTACACCACTTTGGGGATAATTCATATTTTAATATTGATGGTGAACATTTTTGCAGTAAGATATGTATGAAAAAGGAGAAAAGCCTATTAAAGATGTATGTACAAAGAAAAAGTTAATGACATTTGGAAAATAGCATGTCAATTACGATTTTATTAGAAAGATTTTCCTTTTAAACTTAAAAATTAGAATGAGAAAATCAGATTACAGGAAAAACTATTACTTTCTGACATTTTAAATTGTTTAAATGGTTTTAAAAAAGAGGAACTATGGAGGCATATGCATGCCATATATGCATATATATATATATATATAGGGGAATGGTATGCATTCCCCTGTGAGTCATAGGGGAATGTAGGTAGCTCTGTGGAAGCTAAACTTTTATGGATTTAAAAAAGAGAAAAGTGAAATAAAAAAAATAAAACTAAGACTACTGGGTTATATTGAGTCGCTAAAATTACTGAAATCAAATCATATGTTTAATCAGAGCCACTGTAATAGCTATCTGGATAACATATAATTTTAATCCACTTATTCACTTAGAAAGCATTTATTGGGTGCCAGTTTGTGCTCAGTCCTCTTTTTCTGTGATACAACTATTATAATAGGACCTTTGATATTGTTGTAAAAAGGTGGGGAAAAAGTAAAAGAGGATGGAAGCAAGGAGAGAAATAGAGAAACAGAAGGAAACACATCTTGTCTATCTTTTTCCGCCACATCCCAGCTATGCAGTTAATAAACTACCTTAGAGGAGCGAGATATTCTTGTGGAAAATTAAAAATGGCAAAATGACTACAAATCCAAATGTATGCAATATTGGCTAAGTGGAAAATGTATACTATTATGAAGAAACAAAGCATAAAAGTAATGAATTCATTGTTTTATAAATGATCTTATAATACTCTAAAGGAATATACATTGAAAATTAGAAAAGTAATAACAGAAGAAATCAGTAAACTTTTACCAATAAAATAGAGTTAGGCAACAAAGAAAAAAGTTTTTTGCCATGATGACTAAACAGAAAAAATGATGACAAACCAAAAAATACTTCAAATCAACAAAAGTGGAAGTTAAGATGAGAACCCAGTTCTTGGGTTGATGTCGAGATGGTGGCATAGGCAGACTCTGAACTCACTTCCTCCCATGTGGACACAACAGATCTAGGCTTGTCAGCTGCAGAAAACTTGTGTTTCTCAAACAGCCACATAAGGGATTGGCCCCACCTTCCAAAGCCTAAAACAATTGGGTACTCCCTTGCCCGGAGCCAGCCCCACCCAGCTGCAATCCTGAGAGAGCTGAGCTGTTCTTCTGTATCATCTACTCTGCTTTTGAGTCCCTCTAGTAAATTTTTCATTTCTAGTATGGCCCAATCCAACAAGAGGATATAACACTCATAAATATCTATGCACCCAATGTTGGAACACCTAAATATATAAGGCAATTATTAACAGACACAAAAGGAGAAATAGAGAGTGACACAATAATAGTAGTGGACTGTAACACTCTACTTACACCAGTGGATAGATCAATAAGGAAGCATCAACCTTAAAAGATACACTAGACCAGATGGACTTAGTTGATATATACATAACATTCCATCGAAAAACCGAAGAATACACATTCTTTTCAAAAGCACATGGAACATTCTCAAGGAGTGATCACATATTAGGCCACAAAACAAGTCTCAATAAATGTAAGACTGAAATAAAACCAAGCGCCTTTTCTGTGGTATGAAACTAGAAATGAACTACAGTAAGAAAATCAGAAAGACCACAAATATGTGGAGATTAAACAAAATGTTACTGAACAACAATTGGCTCAATGAAGAAATCAAAGAAGAAATCAAAAAATACATGGAGACAGATGAAAATGAAAATATGACATGCCAGAATTTATGAGATACAGCAAAAGCAATTCTAAGAGAGAAGTTTATAGCAATACAGGCTTACCTCAACAAAGAACAAAAATCTCAAATAAAAAATCTAACAGTGTGCCTAAAGGAACTGGGAAAAAAAGAACAAACAAAGCCCAAAGTCAGTAGAAGGAGGGAAATAATAAAAATCAGAGCAGACATAAATGAAATAGACACTAAAAAGACAATAGAAAAAAAATCAATGAGACCAAGAACTAGTTCTTTGAAAAGATAAACAAAATTGACGAACCTTTAGCTAGACTCACCAAGAAAAAAGAGAGAAGACTCAAATAAATAAAATCAGAAATGAAAGAGGAGAAGTTACAATAGACACCTCAGAAATACAAAAGATTATAAGAGAATACTACAAAAAGCTATACACCAACAAATTGGATAATCTAGAAGAAATGAATATATTCTTAGAATCATACAACCATCCAAAACTGAATCAAGAAGAAATAGGGAATTTGAATAGACCAATCACCAGTAAGGAGCTCAAAACAGTAATCAAAAACCTCCCTAAAAATAAAAGTCCAGGACCAGAAGGCTTCCCTGGTGAATCCTACCAAACATTCAAAGAAAACTTAATGCCTATCCTTCTCAAACTCTTCCAAAAATTGAAGAGGAAGGGAAGCTTCCTAACCCATTCTACGAAGCCAACATTACCCTGATACCAAAACCAGACAAGGACAACACAAAAAAAGAAAATTTCAGACCAATATCACTGATGAACATTGATGCAAAAATCCTCAACAAAATACTAGCAAATAAAATATAAGAATACATTAAAAAGATTGTACACTATGATCAAGTGGGATTTATTCCAGGGATGCAGGGATGGTTCAACATTCACAAATCAATCAACGTAATACACCACATTAACAAAATGAAGAAATAAAAATCACATGATCATCTCAATAGATGCAGAGAAAGCATTTGACAAGATACAGCATCCATTTATGATAAAAACTCTGAATAAAATGAGTATAGAAGGAAAGTACCTCAACATAATAAAGACCATATATGACAAATCCAAAGCTAATACCATTCTCAATGGTGAAAAACTGAAAGCTATCCCTCTAAGAACAGGAACCAGATAGGATGCCCACTTTCACCACTCCTATTTAACATAGTATTGGAAGTCCTAGCCAGGGCAATCAGGCAAGAGAAAGAAATAAAAGGGATCCAAATTGGAAAAGAAGAAGTGAAACTGTCACTATTTGCAGATGACATGATTTTATATATAGAAAACCCTAAAGAATCAACCAAAAAACTTTTGTAAATAAGAAATGAATATAATAAAGTTGCAGAATATAAAATCAATATACAAAACTCACTTGCGTTTCTATACACTAACAACAAAGTAGCAGAAAGAGAAATTAAGAATACAATCCTACTTATAAATGCAATAAAAAGAATAAAATATCTAGGAATAAACTTAACCAAAGAGGTGAAAGATCTGTACGCCGAAAACCATAAAACATTGAAAGAAATTGAAGAAGACACAAAGAAGTGGAAAGATATTCCATGCTCTTGGTTTGGAAGAATTAACATAGTTAAAATGTCTGTACTTCCTAAAGCAGTCTACGGATTTAATGCAATCCCTATCAAAGTCCCAATGACATTTTCCATGGAAATAGAGCAAAGAATCCTAAAATTTATATAGAAAAATAGACCCCAAATAGCGAAATGAATCCTCAGAAAAGAGAACAAAGCTGGAGCTCCCTGATTTCAAAATATACTACAAAGCTATAGTAAACAAAACAGCATGGTACTGGCACAAAAACAGACACACAGATCAATGGAACGGAATCGAGAGCCTGGAAATAAACCCACACATCTATGGACAGCTAATCTTTGACAAAGGAGCCAAGAACATACAATGGAGAAAAGAAAGTCTCTTCAACAAATGGTGTTGGGAAAACCGGATGGCCACATGCAAAAGAATGAAAGTAGACCATTATCTTACACCATGCACAAAAATTCACTCAAAATGGGTTAAAGGCTTGAATGTAAGACCTGAAACCATGAAAATTCTAGAAGAAAACACAGGCAGTATGCTCTTCGACATCGGTTGTAGCAGCATATTTTCAAGTACCATGTCTGACCGGGCAAGGGAAACAAGAGAAAAAAATAAACAAATGGGACTACATCAAACTAAAAAGCTTCTGCACAGCAAAGGAAACCATCAACAAAATGAAAAGACAACCTAACAACTGGGAGAAGATATTTGTAAACCATATATCTGATGAGGGGTTAATCTCTAAAGTATATAAATAACTCATACATCTCAACAACAATAAAACTAACAACCCAATTAAAAAATGGGCAAAAGACCTGAAGAGGCATTTCTCCAAAGAAGATACACAGATGGCCAACAGACATGTGAAAAGATGTTCAACGTCGCTAATTATTAGGGAAATTCAAATCAAAACTACAATGAGATATCACCTCATGCCTGTCAGAGTGGCTGTAATTAACAAGACAGGAAACAACAAGTGTTGGAGAGGATGTGGAGAGAAGGGAACTCTCATACGCTACTGGTGAGAATGAAAACTGGTGCAGCAACTGTGGAAAACAGTATGGAGATTCCTCAAAAAATTAAGAATAGAACTAACATATGATCCAGCTATTCCACTGCTGGGTATTTATCGAACATGAAAACACCAATGCATAAAGATACATGCACCCCTGTGTTCATTGCAGCGTTATTCACAATAGCCGAGACTTGGAAGTAACCTAGGTGCCCATCAAGGGATGAAGGGATGAAGAAGTTGTGGTATATGTACACAATGGAATACCACTCAGCCATAAGAAATGAAGAAATCCAGCCATTTGTGACAACATGGATGGACACTGAGCATATAATGCTCAGCAAAATAAGTCAGAGAGAGAAGGTCAAATACTGTATGATCTCACTCATAAGTAGAAGATAAAAACAACAACAAACAATCACACAGAGACAGAGATTGGATTGGTGGTTACCAGGGGCAAGGGGAGAGGGAGGAGGGCAAAAGGGATGATTAGGCACATGTCTGTGGTGATGGGTTGTAATTAGTATTCGGGTGGTAAACATGATGTAATCTATGCAGAAATTGAAATATAATGATGTACATCTGAAATTTATATAATGTTTTAAACCAACATTACCGCAATAAAATAAATAAATGGAAAACAGTACATAAATAAAGAAAAAAAAAACAACCTAGTTCTTGTCTCCCTGAGATGGGAGTAACATGGTGGTAGAACATGGTGATCATCACGGCCTAGAAGAACTCTGGGAGCATCAGCATTTCAGCAGGATTTCTCCATTTCATGTTGTTGTAGTGAGCCATCTTGGATCAGAAAAGTCAATACTGAAAGACGATCATACTTGCTACTTGTTCAGAAACAGATTTTTGTTTCCTTCTTTGAGGAAGATTAGCCCTGAGCTAACAACTGTTGCCAATCCTCCTCTTTTTTGCTGAGGATGATTGGCCCTGGGCCAACATCTGTGCCCATCTTCCTCCACTTTATATGGCATGCTGCCACAGCGTGGCTTGACAAGCAGTGCTTAAGTCTGTGCCTGGGATCCCAACCTGTCAACCTCAGGCCACCAAAGTGGAGCATGAACTTAACTGCTACGCCACAGGGCTGGCCCTAGAAAGAGATTTTTTATAATTTTTTTTAAAATTTATAATTTCTGTAATCAGAATTCAAACATAGCTAAAACAGGAAGCACAGAAAAGGACTGTGTTACATAGATAATAATTCAATGTGTAATAATTTATCAGAAATCCAGTAATGTTATATCTTAACAATTTGAAGGCTATTTTAGTTCCAAAGCTTCTAGCCAACAAAATATAAAATTCAGTTTAACAGAAATGCCAATTGTAAAATTCTATTTTCATAATGGTTAAGGAATGTCTCCAAGGATTGTGGCAAAAGAAGAACTTTTAGAAGAAACAAATACTGATTTTATAAAATAAACATTGAAAATCAGAAAATTTAAATTCACAAAAAAAATAAAAGTGAATATATAGCAAAAATATATATGGCAGTTAGTAAATTATATAGGCATATGAATGCATGAAGATTCTAACAGATGACTGGTCAAAGACCGTCTTTGGTAACACGAACCTCGTAAGGACAGAGATATTTTATTCTCTGCTGTCCGCTCACATCTTCAGAGAAAACATGATAGCAAACGGACACTCCATACAGTTGCTGACTAGCTGGTTGGGTGGATGACTGAGGGCACAGATCCTGAGACTTCATTTCCTCTTGGTTTCTCTGGCAATGTGGGATGAGGGAAAGTCATGTTTCTGAATCTTTCAGGGTAAGGCCAGAATCATGGCGACTTTCTCCACGTGTGAGGCTTTGTCTATTGCTCGGCAAACTACTTGAACACGTTTCTCGAACTTGACAATAACACACCAATAAGAAATCTGTGCATATAAAAAATAAATAACAAGTTTCATGAACAAAATAAACTTAACGTAGAGACACACCCTGATATTTTGTGTTCTGTTTTATTTCATTCAATCATATTTGATAACTAATTACCGAATGTATTCAAGACCCACTTGGAGCAATCCCCAGATTTTGCAGTTGAGATCAGAAGTCCATAATTTACCACAGTTTATTTAGCTCAGTAATAAAGTCATCACTCAAGTTTTTTGATACCTAGGAGAACACTTTCCATCACTATATTTAAAGTCAGTATTTATACCCAGGCTTCAAATAAGCAAATAAAGTTAGAACTAAAAAATCAGAATTACACTGTTGCAAGCTCTTAAAACTTGAATACTTCATAAGTAATGCTGAATGCGTTTAATTGATTTATTTGCTAAACATAGTATATTATTATGACTAAAGGAAAATATTTGAAATTCTCTTTACATTTGTTCACATTTTGAGCAAGGCTGATAAATATCGTTCTACAAGGCAATGGAGCTGAATTATAAGCAGGTTTTTAAAAAGGGAATTTGCTTAACTTCTCTCTTTTCTTTTCTCTCCTTTTTTCGTGTCTTTCTCTTTCTCGAAAACATTAATTCATCATCTCTTCTTTATGCATCCATCCACACAGCCACACAAGCCTGCATGAAAAGTGCCAATTATTTGAATTTACAAATCAAAAATTTCTGTTAAGAACTTCTGATGAATTCAGAATTCTATATTGTCTCATAATATAAGCTGATTTATGTGTAGTTCCTCAATGTGAAAAACAGAATTTCAGATCAAGCATTTGGATTATTTAATAAAACAACATTTTCAGAAAAGATTATCCATGTAATTCATCCACTTATTTATGCCCATCTCCTTTTAAAATTTAATTAAACCAGTAGGCATTTCATTAGTATTTAATGTTATCTTTCCTCCAAAAGGTTTTTATTATAATATTTGATAAAGATAATAGTTACCAATAAAGAATATAATATAATAAAGTTATATTAATACGCCTAAATATGTGTAGTAAAGTATCATAATAACATTTTTCAGAGAATAAAGTGTTTCGAATCTATTTGCTTAAAATTAAAAATATGAGAGATTCAATTAAACTTTCAGTTTCATTATTACAGGCCTGTAACCTAATAACCAGACTATCAGGATATGTTGTTCCGTTCAGAGAATTCATTTACCGTCAACATGCCTTAAGTTAGGTTTTACATTCCAGATCAATCTCTAAAACCTAACTGTAGCTCTGTCACAAAAAATTTTAAAGTAGGAAATGAGACAATTTTACTACTTGCATTAGTAAAATGAAAGAAAATCTAATTAAAAGAAAATGAAGAATGGAAATTAATTACACTATTATATAACACACATTTTTATAAAACTATGTAAGTAATTGTTTCCGTTATTATATCATGTTCTACAATATCTGTAGTTTAGACATTTTAAAATTTTGCAAAATCATTTTAACAAAAGTCTAATTTATTTAATGTACCTACTTATCAGTCTAAAGTGTTGCTTTTTCTTTATATTATTTTTCAGAAGGAGGAATCCACTAAGTTTGTTTCAAATAATTTGTTTATATTCCTATGACTACGCTTTCAGTAAACCTCTGTGGCAGTCTTCATTAATTAACAGTAATGCCTGGGAGGCACAAAATTTATACAGATACTAATTAGATATGCATCTCAAAATGTTTGGAATTTAGATTTGCTATAGCTCTCAAAAAACTTGTTGAAAATAAATTGAATTTCATAACTTGAAAATTAATGTCATGAGAATATTTTATCTTTTTGGAAAAGAAATGTATTTATTCTCTCTGTCTCTCATGAATAATTTTAACAAAAGAAGCTTTTCATAGAAATATTTGTTTATTTATGAAATAAAAGAAGACTGGATCCATTTGTAGATACCCATCTTTCATCTTACTTTTATCACATGTAAAAACAGGAAAACCAAGAAATGTGTTCAGAACACGTACACATATGGGGATTATTTTTGGCAAAGGTGTGGTTTAAAACTCCACTTTCTCCTTGCTGATTATTATACAAAAGCACATATAGTCAATATAGGCAGTTTTATGCACATCACAAAGCAGACTGAACCTTAGAACTGACAGAGGTACATTCTTATTATTTGAGGGTATTTTCTGTCTCCAACAAAGAACTTTCTATCTGTACTCTGTTGATGGGAAATCTCCCAAGATTAAATACTTTAAAGCCTGGTGTGTGATTGTGACACATTCTGCTCTACAAGATCATCTGTCTAATAAGATAGCAAACTGCAAAGAATTGGGAAATTGATTTTGCCACGTTTTAACTTAATGAAAAGCAACCTGGTTTCGATCACACTGGAAGGTGAGAGATCGAGTTGCTTATTAAGACCTAGATATGGGAAGCCAAGCAACTTTCTGTCTTTAGAGATAAGATGAAACTTCAGAGTGGTCTCCAACGAAATGGAACAAAACAGACCGTATTGACAGGAAAGACATCATTATGTCAAATGTGTGTTTTAAAATTTGCCAATAAAGAAATCACATAAGAAGCTTCATATTATGTTTATTTTTTAGGTCAGCAAAACAAAAGACAATAAGTTTATTTGCATCTTTCTTTGATAAGCAAGGAGAGATTTCTGGATATACACAAATTTTTTCCTTTTTACATCTCTCTCTCTCTTTCTTTCTCTAAGAAGTATGCAGAAACCCGGACTTCTTAACAGAACCTGGTCAATGAATACGTCAGTGACAGACTCGAGGTCTTTGTCTCTCCTCAGTGGATGAAAGGAAGTCATCTCCTCACCTTGAGTCCAAGTCTGTTTCTCATGAGGAAACATATTTTCTTCTTCTTTTTATGATTCTGCCTAGGAAGTTTAAAGCACTTTTATTTACTTCATTTATATACAAATAGACTTTTAGTCGCTAGTTGTTCCCAAATGAGTGGATAGCAGTTGGTAGTTACGTAGCTCAAGTCAACCATGCTTCTTAGGGTTCACCACACACAAATTTTGAGATAAATTCTTTGTTATTTGGTGAAAATTCAAGGCCCTAGTCTTCGGGCTTCTGCAGATCCTTCATGAAAGACTATCAGCCTGATGAGCAAAGGACTCCTCACGCTAAATTGCTTAACCTGAGACTATATTGTTATTGAGCAGAGGTAGAATTTAATGTCATTTCAACTCTTTTCTACCCAGAATAATTACATTCTTTTCCTAGTTCAAGTTAGTTAAATCTTTGAAAGAAAAATACCATCTTGTAAAAAAGAGATTGGAAAGGAGATACTGGTGTGTTTTTAAGATTGCATTGTCTAATGCTTTTGAGAGTGAAGAATTCTTTGATAATTATAGATACGGACGTATCATTAAAAATGAGAAAATATAAGTGCTTCAGTGTTATACACATTGAGTTTTTTGTTTTGTTTTTTAAAACTTTGAGACTCAATGAAAAGTAAGGGAAGTAATTTCTGTTTGCAAGGGTTTGTTTTTGGTGTGTTTAGATATCAAATCAGAGTTAGCAGTTGTAATGGTGTAACACTGATCAACCACGGTTTACCAATCTTGGATAAGTACGCCTGGAGTAAAATAGGACCATAATATAGACAATTGATTTGCTTTGCAAAAGAAGCTAGTTAAATAACACATTTTTATTGAGTACCCTCTCTGTGTTAGAAAGTTGGATGGGAGCTGACAAATTGGAAACAAAATTAAGAGAAAACTATAAATTAGAAAAGAATATCATAAATGATATCAAATCTTCTTCCAAGGAACTGTGTCTATAGGTCATTAAACTCATTTATTCCAATGAATCTGTTACTGTTGCTCAAAGGATGGAAATAAGGCTATGTGTAGTTTAATGTTTTCTTCGCTATATTCTTTAACTTCAAAATCAACTAAGAAACGGAAATTTTGTTAGCATGTCTTTGAGATACAGAATCCACCATATTCAAGCACTTGTTTTACAGATAATTGCTCCTTCTTTATTTTTTCCCTCATAAATGTACAAAGACACAAAAGTACTGAGACCAGATTATGACCAATAAATAGTGTTTTTCAAATTAAAGCAGTATTTCCAGGGTTTTTGAGATCATAAATTAGAATTTTACTTTATAATTACACTTTACCTGTTACTAAACCTTTAACTAAAAGAGAAAAAAAATACATAGACATACATATGCCTTGAAATGAAGGCCAACACTTTGTTAAATGTTGCAACACTAGGTCATTTTTGTGCAGAATTCAGAATAAACTTTCTTTGCATGTACTTTGTACTCTATATAAACATGTCACTGATTTGAAAGATTGTTGCTCCGCACCGGTGTTTGTTTATTTGGTTGTTTTAATTTAAGCCTAGTGGCTCACATTAAATTATGCAAATGACTCCATTTCCTCACATGACACACTGAATTGCGTACTAGGTAGAGTAAGTAGGTTTGCTCTTGAGAAATAAATGTTACAAAGTAGCAACTAAACTTCAGACATTATAAGTAGTTTGAGGTTGATTTTAAGAGACTGATTGTTGTATAAGTTATTGATAATAAAGAATGGTTTAAAATTCAGGGGGTTTAAAAATATTTTATCTGATTTTTGATTAAATTCTAAGAAAATCATGTTCTTCACTACAATCTCAGGTATCAGAACCAGTACAAGTAAAGAGGATTCTGTACTTATTGATAAGCTTAAAAATATGTAGTTACCTTTTAAAACTACTTGTCTGTACAATAAGAACTTTTTACATCAGAATGTCATCAATATAAAATACAGAAATGAATAGGTTGCTGACTTTATTATAAAGTTTCAACATAATTCCTAACTGTCAATGTAAATATGTTCATCTTAGTAGTCTCATTTTTATAGCTGATTTGCTTTATTAATTTAAATTTATGATAAATTAAATTTATAATTAAAGTAATATAATTATAAATATTAATAAAATATACCACAACATCTATTTATGTTTTAGTCATTAGTAGTAACAAAATTAAATCAATATTTGAGAATTTAAATTAACTTTGAAAATTAGGATTCCACTGTCTACAGATATTTACTTTATCTGTGTGAGGTAAAATAAAAATTTACTGATTTCTCTATCAGCATATATAGTTTATTCAAAGTAGAATCAATGAAAAGTGCAGGGCTGCCAGTGTCTCTAAGCAAACCAATATAACGTAAGATATACTTTACGTTAACTAGCATAATGTATAATAGTATATTAGAAACATTTCAGAATTAATTGAAATAGAAATGTTTTATATATCTGTATATACATCTGTACTCCTTTAAATAGTATCATGAATCAATCAAAATTCAGGAGGTTTAAAAATATTTTTTGATGCATATGCAATTCTGGATAAGATTAATTTCTCTTAGGAAAAAAAAAGGCCAATATGCCAAGAACTAAAAAGTATGAATTTTTCCAGATTTGATTTTAGTGGCCCATATCACTGCTCTAAAGAAATGGTAGTGTTAACTAGCAACACAAACCATGGAGGGTCACACTACTTTCCAATCACGTTCTCAGTTTAGATACTAATTTAAAGTGGAACCTAGGTCATTAAAAACAAAACAGAATCAACTAACTGTTCACATTGTAACCACAAGTGCTGTACAGAGCTGTAATCTAGCTCTGACTAGTGACACTCCGAGTACAGTTATGTGTGGGATTTTTTTTTTTTTGACAGGAATAACTGACTCTGTGTGTGTAGAGCAAAAGTTTTTATCATTTTTCTTATTACGAAACTATTACAAGATGATTGTAGCACTTTTCGAGAAACCATCTATAATTTATAAACCAGCGTTTGTCTTTGTATGCATATGTGTGAGTATAGTAAGTTTATTTCAGTCTTAACTGTTCGCCTTTTATTTGATTAACAGTATAGTTTATAAGTATGTATTTTTATGTTATTTCATGTACTTCTAAAACCATGTAGTTTGACTGAATTGCATTTTATCATATGTCATAATATAACTTATTTTAAAAGTATATTTCTTGGGACACGTTCGTTGTTCATGATTGTTATAAACACCATGATGAATGTGTGAGGATATCTGAGCACAGCCATGATTATTTCTTAAGAATAGAATTTTAGAAGCAAAGTGATAAATGGAAGAATATGAAGTATTTAAATGTTACTCACGCATGTATCCACACATATTACATTTCTATGAGCCATGTATGAGATTGTCCTTTTCTCTAAACCCTAGAAAAAAGTAGTTAATGGCCCTCTTTTCGAATAATTTCAGTTTGCTAAATTTACAAACTATCTTCATTTAAAATGTGTTCTCACTTTTCTTATGAGTTTATTCATTGTTTTATATATAAAGATTGTTAAACATTTATGTTTTACATAAAATTTTATTTAATTTTCCTAATTATGCTATCTCAACTGTATTTTTGTTTTCATTATTTTTAAATTAAAATATTTGAAAAATATACTCTAAGCAATAATTAATGTCATTCTTAGAACTGACTTTTTCACAATGAAAATATAAATATTTAGCTAGATTTTCTTCTGTAAATTATTTGGTTTCATTTTTTTACTATTTAGAATTTTAATTCCCCTGGGATTTATTTTGATGTATAAGCATCGACCATAGTTTTCCCAAATGGTTAGCCTTTTTTGAAATCAACATTTCATTGAATTATCTGCTTTTTGTTAAATAATTTACCATGCTCTCAATTATTGAATCCTTAGGAATTTTTCTGAACTTAGCAATTACTGATTATTTGTTATTTTGAACTTCAGAATTATTTTGTTAATCAGCAGTTTGGTTTAAAGTGCCTGAAATTTATTTATCCATATGGGCTTAAAGAGTAGCATCGAAGAATGTTGAGTGTACTCCTATCCACATATTATTATTTTTATTCTTTCTTTCCATTATTTATGAAATGTCTGCATATTCTGAATGTGATTTCTGTCATGGCACTTACAATGTAGGAGACAATAAAAAAATACTTATGAAATTATGTATGACAAAATTACCTATGAAAATGAAAATGGAGTTGCTGGGATCACAAAATGTGTCTACATGGTGGTCGGGTGCATTTTAATTGGATGGATGTCCTGGGAAAGACTTTCTAAGGATGCAAAATTTAAGGAAAACTTGAACTTGCACTAGAGCTGGCCATACAAAGAAAACAGTTGATGTTACAGAATCCCAGGCAAAGAGAACAGCCTATGCAAGAGCTTGACTGTGGAAAACAGCTTGTTGACGGGAAGGAAAAGTGGCCAGTGAACCTGAAGTTTAGTGGGGAAGGGGGCAGGCTCAAACCGCTGTTGGAAGCATATAAAGAAACTAGATCATAAGGAATCCAGAAAACTATGGTGAAGTGTTCATATTTTGTTTTTCATAACATTAGTAGGGAAGGAAAAATTTTCCCTTCTTCCCCTCTAGGTTCTTTGGCTCATGTAGTTATTAAACTGACTTAAGACAAATTAACAGGAGTACAAAAAATTTAATTTTGTATATATGGGAGCCCATAAAAATATGAAACTCAAAGAAGTGACCAAAGCAGACAGCTTTTATACTGTTTACACAAGAAAACAATAAATTTTTGAAGAACTGACAAAACAAAGGGGTTTGGGTTTGGGGTAGCTAATTAGAGAAGAAGTAACAAGGTTTGTTTATACGGCTGTCTCAGTCCTGAATTCCCTATCTCTGGCAATAAAGATGCTTTCTCCTCTCCTGATATAGGGAAAGTACTTTCAAAAGGGAGATTTATTTCCTGTTTTCAGGGAGACAAAGGAGGGTCAGAGTGTCCTTCTTGCACTGGTTGTTTCTCAAGTACTTTTAATTCAAAATAATCCATATGCCGAAGGGGCATATTTAGGGTGGTATATTCTGTTCCTCTTCACATTCAGTTAAGATTTGTAGCTGAATTTCTTGTCTTTTTTTGGATGCCTCTTCGAAAAGTAACATTTTCCCATTGAATATTTTACAATGTTAATGCTATTATGCAAGATCCTTACTGACTTTGGAGATTTAATTGTGAATGGACCACCTCCTTGAATTATCAGTAGCTTTGAAAATGATTAGATGCTGTCAATGGGCATCTTTATTTTGTTCTTCACACTAATGGCAATGCCTTTCATGTTTGATTATTATATTGATGTTGAGTGTTGGTTTAAGACGTGTAACTTTTACCATGTTAAGGGTATAGATACTGTTTTTCTTCCCTAATCAGAGTTTAGTGATGAATTTTACTAAAGTTTTTTATTCCTCAACTGATGAATTTTACAAAATGCATTTTTAACATCTATGGAAATAATCATCTCCTCCCTTTGATTTACTGATGTCCTTAGTACATTTCAAGTAGTGAACAATTATTCTTTTCCTGAAATAAAAAGTATCTAGTCATGTATTATTCTTCTACTGTCCTCGTGAATTTAAATTTCTCTTAATTTTTTACATGTTTTTCCTATAGAGTTTGTTCCCTTTGTGCTGCCCTCTCAGCCTGGAATTTCACCCATTTATCCATCATCTCCTCATCCTGTTCTTATTAGCCTGTTCTTCGTGCTTTAATTCCTCACGCCTTTCTTCCTGTTCCGGGAGCGCGTCTGTTTGCCTCTCTCCTCACTGATACTAGTTGCAGAGAAGCAAGCCCAGCTGCAACATCTCAGCTTTGGCTCTCAGTTCTATTTGAGTTCTAGCTCCTTACTTGATCGATTTTGATTTTCCCCTCATATCATGATATTTTGATCCCAGCTACACTTTCCTTGTGACTGTCCACTTCTCCTGCACAATAGATATGTCTCATTACACTCTGCTGGAGATATAAAACAATCACCTGCCTCGTATCCAGAAAGAAATCAAGATTTTTTCTTTAGCAAATGAATTGGAAAATAACAACAGAGGATTATTTTTAGACATATGCTTTTCCACTCCTCAGTGGCTCTCTTTTCTCTCTAGCTTTTCAGGACATGTTTTCTGAGTTCCAACTTATTTTGTTGTTTTGTCCTTGCTTACCCTTGGTTCAAGTGAGATGTTTCCAGACTGGACAGTGATTAGCGACTTGATCAGTGCAGTCTCCCTAACCACAAACTTTCCATTGTGCGTGGATAAATTTCCTTCTAAGAGTTGATGCTAGATCTCAGGATGCCAGGAGCAGCTTTCAAAATCCCCAGTTATTAACAATTTTAGACCTAGTACAAATCTACTCTCCTAGATAGCATTTTCTCGTAACTTAATAGACCAACTGCTAATGTTATGGAGTAAATGGGATATGAAAAACACAAATTGCCAACATGAAAAACTATTCAAAAGTTTTATCGCCACTGCTCCATTTACTTTGGGAATAACGGTTCCAGAACACCGCAATTTTATCAGGCAGTTCTTCATCTTGCCCAGTTTTGGGTTTTTTTTGCAGGAATGTTTTTATTCTTTTCTTCGATGGTCTTTTGCGGGGTGCAGAGGGTCTGCAGTCACCCAGCTTTCCTGTTGGTACAGTTCACATGTTCCATGTTAGTATATAGTTTCTTTTGTCACTCGTGCAACGGGTTTTCCCTTATGCGTATAGGATTACCCTAAATTTAAACTTCAGGGGATTTCTCTCAATGCAGCTCCATCTGTCTTAGGGTAGCGTGTGTTCTCTTAGATTCTAGTGTTCTCCACCCATCTTCACTTCGGGTATAAGCATTCTCTTTTTATCTGTATAAGCAGAGGCATTAGAGGAAAGTCGGAAATGGTACTTGGTCTTGGTACTACTGGCTGAAATCCAGGAGCTATTTTCCTCAGTAACTTAGCTTTCTGAAATAATTGCTAGTCTATTTTTCTTAGGATAAAGATTGCAATTTATGTTAATTGACATGTTTAAAACTCTGCTTGAGTCAAAATGGCTACAGGATATTATCTGAAAAAATAAGCAGTAAATGTTTCATTAATAGAACAATTAAGACACTATCAAATTAGAGACCCCAGTTCTGGAAAGGACCTGGGTTACTGTAACTGAGGGTAAAGTTTGGGGGAATTTAGGTTAGCGCAGCCATGTATTACAGCATCAGATGAAAGTGGTGAATACTTTTTATTGTCATTTAGAGTTTCTTGAACACTGTGCAATTTCTAATACGAAAAGAGACAAGTGTTTAAATTCCTTAGATAGTGAATAACTGGCAAACAGCAATAATTATGAAATCTAACCATACTCTGCAACTAGTTTCACATAACCCCTTTGGTTCAATATTGTAAGAGAGATGTCACTCCCAAAACGTTTCTTCAAACTGCATTAACACAGAAAGTGCTAAACAGAGTTATTGCTATCAAAGTGATCAATACTTGCCAATGTCAGAGTTTCTCCTGATTTTTTTTTCTCTTGTTTTTTTTACTCTGCTTGATTTCTCAGTGGAATTGGCTTTCTTTTCCTATGTTTATTATTTATCCTCCCCCTTCATTTTATGAACTACTTGTTATTATTTGGTCATTTTTCTAGTAATATGATTTGTAAAAACTGTTTTTATAGTGAAAAGAAATAAACAAAAAGCCTAACTATTCCTCGTCAGATGTGTTGCACATACTGTTTCTTTTTTGTCTTTGATTTTGGTTATGGTATTCTATTCATAAAGAAATTTTTATGCAGACAAATTAAAAAATCTTTTTCTCTGTGTTTCTGAGTCTTTCTATCATACTTAGAAAACCTTCCCCTATTCTAAGATAATAAACTACATCCTATATTTCTTTCAGCTATGACATGGTTTTATTTTTATAACATTTAAATGTCGTTTCATCTGAAATGGAAAGCTAGTGAAGATGAGAAAGAAGGCTATACTGATTTTATTATTTAGAGTGGGCAATTTGAATTTTTGTACCATACTTCTGATATTTTTCATTGTTTTGCTTTCAGTATTTTTATTTCTTCATATGAAAATATATATTTGAATTTTATTATCTAAGATAAAACTGCAGTAAATGTAAAAATTGTTTGCCTGATTCTTATATTCCTACAGCATTCAACGTTAAAGAATTGTTACAAAATTGCAAAACACACCAACCCAGGTATTAGAAAACCCAGGTTCTAGTTCTACACCTGCTATTTGCTAATTGTTGGGGCTTTGGCTCATCTTTCTTCTTTCCAATTTCGAGTCCATGCATTAGAAATAAGCAAGACCCGGACAGGACAATGGCTCTTTAAAACCATACTGTCTTATTGTACCCTAAAAAGCATCAATTAGTAGAAAACTGGCTTCTAGCCCAGCTCTGTTGTTTGAGTGCTACCTCCGGGGAAATTGACCTTGTCTTACTACGTCTGATAACAGGAACCCATTTGTTTCAAACTCAGGACAAAATCAGCCACTCAATTCTGGCATTATTGGTTTTTTGTCTGTTCTCGTGAAGGACTTGCCTCTGTCTCTGGCTTCTGGCTTTCACATTGCATTAAGTTGCCAACTTCGCTTTTAACAATACCTCCATTGCGTGCTGAACTTGCCCAGGATTCTGGAAGCTCCTAAGCAACTGAAGGCTGTCTAGGGCTCTCACATGTCAGTCTCTGCTCTGAGTGGAGACAGCTACGCCCGCTTCTTCCCACTGAGTAGCATTCTGTTGGAAAATTACTTTATGCTTCTCATTTCTCCAAACTTTCCTTGGATTTGCATATCTGTTCAAATGTAAAAGTGGGGATTGGATTAGATAATTTTCAAGCTTCCTTTGGTTCTGACAGAGTATGATTTTATAAATCTGTGTTTGAATAAGTGGTTGCAATCTTTTTTAAAGATCCATAGGCTTTTTGCCTAAAGCAATTATGATTTCATTTTCTCTTTAAGGAACACAGGTCATCTTGGGCATTCCTCTCTTGTAGAACCAAAAACGATGACTTTTAATCACAGGACTTTGCATTCTCCTAAATTTCACTGACTTTATTCATAATTTTACCTCCTCCATGTAACTAACTTAAACCTACAGGAGTTCGTTGAGTGAAAAAGCTCATTGCTGGTGTCCTTGGAAACAAAACGTAATTGAAAGGCACTCTTTAACTTTAAGGAGATTATAATACATTTAATACTCCAAAATTATATTATTCTCATTCCTTTATTTTATTCCTTTATTTTAACAATTGGAAATATTGCTTCCAATTTCTTCTATTTTCCAAATATTGTTTACAATTTCTTTTCTTCTATTTTATCCTATAGCAGTCCACATACTCCTTTATCATTCCATTTCCTTTATCATATTGGTGAAGATTTGCCTCACTCTAGCTCTCTCTTTATAACAGTCCAGTTAAATATAAACTTCATGTACTTCAAAAGGAAGAAACATTATTAAGTTGAAATTGACCTAATTGTTCCAGGTGTGTTGTTCTTTTGTATCAAATTCTGAGGCTGCTCATTATGTGTTTTGTGACCCGCGTTAGCCAGGACACAGCATCAGTTCATGGCAGAATGGTAGGATCCAGCAAATAAGAAGCTAAATAAGTAGAGGAAGAAGAACAAGGGGAAGAAAGAGGGGGGTGAGGAGGAGGAGGAGGAGGAGAACACCAGGGGATATTGCCAAATTCTGGACAAGAAGAGAAGAAACACCATTACATCTCCTGAAAATTTTTCTTTTGTTCCTAAAGCCATCACAGAGCATTGCAAAAAGCATCCTTCTTTTACGTATTAACCTTGACTGTTTGTCAAGGTTTCTTCCTCTTTTTAACAGCAAAAGAACTTCAAACCTCCTTAAACTTGATAAGAAATTTAATTATATTTTGTCATCAATAATTTACGGTTCCAAATTATACTAAATTGGCAGCTGCTGATGTGAAGTGCAAATGAAATCAGGCCGATTCTAACCAAATCAGGCATAAAATTATATTTTAATAAATTTTGATTCTACTTCCTGTTACCGTTTTCTCTTTATCATGCATGCCTGAGCCGCATGTAATTTGTGTACACAGATGCTGAGTTTCGTTGCTTTGGTAATTTAGATAACTGACTGTTGAAAAGAAAATATTAGTATAGACATGCAGAAACTAATGAGAGTTAAAACACACGCACAAGATGGTCATGGAAATGTGCTGCTTTAGAAATAGCTAACGAGGCAAAGTGGGAGAGACCATGTAATGTGTACTTATTCAGCTTCCCTATACTCCTTTCGTAGGATTAAAAATTTGGCCAGCCTACTAGCTTTTGAACTAATTATTTATATAACAGGAGGAATTAAGGAAACACAACGGGGAATGTAGACTTTAGGCCAAAGAAAGGTGGTAAAATAAAGTCAGCATTCCTATTTTTATAGAATATGGGAATCTAGAACTTGCTATCAGAGAACTGCAATACCATCTTTTAAAAATGTACCTGATGAGCCAGCCCTGATGGCCTAGGGGTTAAAGTTCGGCACTCACCACTTTGGCTGGCTTGGGTTCACATCCTAGTAGCAGACCACACTACTCATCTGTCAGCAGCCATGCTGTGGTGGTGGCTCACATAGAAGAACCAGAACAATCTACAACTAGCATATACAACTATGTATTGGGGCTTTGGGGAGGAAAAAAAAAGAGGAAGATTGGCAACAGATGTTAGCTCAGGGTGAATCTTTCCCTGCAAAAAAAAAAAAAAAAATGTGCCTGCTGGCTAGAAATTGTGAATAACAAAGTTAATGGTGGGTGAAAAAATCCAAATCCCTCATCATTTCCTAAAAAAAAAAAAAATAGTAACAAAAGCAACAAGCAAAACCATATAAAATTCATGCTTTTAGCATAACTAGAAGATAATGACCAAATTTCAATCACCTGTAAAGAGAATACTAAACACAGACTCAGCAGAGTTCTCTCTCATCCTTCTGCCCCAACCTTTGATTCATGAGAAGATCAGTCCAGGAACACCTCAGACAGGTGACGTGGCAGAGGAGGGAGCTGCAGGATTAAGAGAAGGTGGTCTTTTCAGGGCAAGTTCCAGGGGTGCAGAGGGTAATAAGGAGGGGTGAGTATTTATTTGAAAAGAAAAGATACATTTAGTAACATGAAGAATATCTAAAACTTAAAAGACCTAGAACCCTGCACTCCACTGCTCCTGCCTCAAGATGTCATCCATAAAGAAGCCAAGTTTTTGGACTAAAAATAATTCATTGATATTTCTTAATCTAATCCAACTATTTCAAATGAAAATGCCATTGGAAAAAAAAGTACAGAAAGTGCAAAGAAAATTTTCAAGAGATCTATTAGAATCATTACTAGTGTAATCACTAATTTGAATAGTCACTAGAAAGCAAAACTGAAAAAAAATTAAAACTAGCTGCAAATTTGGGGCAATTGTTTATTTTCAAAATCTTAAGAAATAAATGCAAGTTTTTCTGAACAAAAAAGAGGCCAGGTTTTGCTATAGTGGAGTGCACATATGAAGACAGTGTTTTGTGAACCACCCAAACTATAAGCCACAAAAATGCAAAGGAACAAATAATTTTTATCTATACAAAACTCCTATAAAAAGTAAGCAGATACTAAGAAAGGAAACAATTCAATTTACAGATTAAAACTACACAACCAATTAAATATACTCCACCAAGCATTTGAGCAATATTAAAAAAAATAGGAATACAAAAAGGGGAAAAAGGAAAAAAAAGAAAAATGAGAGCTAACTGTACTCATAAAATAAATAGAAGAAAAAGACAAAATAATAACCAAAATGATGAATAAATTGTAAGTTTTCAATCACAAATAGATTTCAATGAAAATTTAATAAAGACAATTAAAGGAAAACAGCAAAATAACCAATAAAATGATGTAAAGAAAGAAATGACAAATGATCAGAGATCACGCCTGAAAAGGAAGACAGGAACGAAGATCCAGCATATGTTTAACTGGATTCTCTGAAGAAGCCGACCAAAATAACAAAATAGAACTGATATTGAAAACTACAATCCAATTTTTTTCCTGGAAACAGAAGAATACCTGAATCTACACATTGAATGGGCCAAGGCAGTACCAGGGAAAATCGACGAGCCAAAATCCATTTTTAGACATTTCATAGCAATTCTATTAAACTTTATAGTTAAAGAAAATTTCCTCAGGGACTCCTGGCCAGAGTAAGTAATAACTAGAAAGGACAAGAGAACAGGACAGACAGCAAACTCCACAGGTGATGGAGCGTGTTATAAGGCTCGTTTACAGAAAGACTGTCAGGGGTTTGAATCCGGCTTAGCTGCCTCCAAGTGTCAAAGCGATAAAACATCATTTTCTTCACTCAAATGGTCAAGGAATTTTCTCCCCTGAGTCCTTCTCAAGCAATCTGCTAGAGGAAGAGCTCCCTCCAACCAAGAGATGGCTGGTGAGACTTCAGCAAGACTAATTGTGAACATGCATTTTAAGTGAAGACCAAAACAAGGATAAGAAAGAGTAAAAAAAAAAATTTATGTTGTATGCTCCGCAGTATGTCATATTTTATGTGTTATATGTTATGGCAAAGCAGAAGTAATATAATTAAAAATAGGAGAAGGGAGAGGGAAAGAGAAATGCTGAATAAGCTTATGAATTGTCATACAGGTAAAAGGTTGGAGTTAAATTATATTATTTTAAATCGACAAATTAGATGGTAAAAGGTTAAATTAAGAAACAGAAATGGAGTGTATTTAAAAAGGTATACATACAAAGGTAACTACTACAACAAAAAATTAAGCCATCCTAAATGCAAAAACAAATTTAAATAAATAAAAGAACAAAAAAGTCACATAGATAAATGTAGAAGATATAGCATAATACTTTTAGTAATTATACCATAAAAATATTATGACAAAGTTGACAACGAAAAAAAAACATATCTTTCATAGCAATAGCATAGCCATACCCAACTGTAGTATACATAACCATGGGTGAAAAAATGAATCTAAAAGGCTAACTAGAAAAGGATGGGGAAATGTGTTCTAAGAATTGGAAACAACAGGAAATCTGAGGTTGTTATAATAGTAATAAAAAAATTAGAATTTAAGCAAAAAACATTAACAGTGACAAAAACAATTTTAATGATAAAGACAAAATTTACTAAAGAAATATAACATTTATAAATGTCAATGCACCAAATATTACAGCAATCACCTTATAAAGCAAAAAATATGAGACAAGGAGATGTAGATAGAAACACACTATGAATAGCAGAAATTAACTGCATTCACCATATAAGACAAAGTGGGGGGAAATAATTAAAGATGTATAATAAATAAATGGCATAATTAATAAAATAGGTATTACATATATATATATATATATATATATAGTTACACCATAAACATAGAGAATCCAACTTCTTCTCAAGTGTTCATGAAATTTGATGTATTAAGTCACAATGAAAGTACCATCATGTTCCTTAAGGTGGAAATATTACAAACAAAACTCTGATGGCAATGCAATAAAACAAGAAGTTATTATCAATATAAAAGCAATTTCATCTTGAGTTTTTATAGCTTTTTGTTATACAATTATTGGACTAACATGGAACTATGCACTGAAAATTGAGACATTCTTAGAAATAGCACTGATGAATTCTCTACGTATCAAAATATATGAGTCATTTAAAGCAGCAAATAGGAGCATATAGTCATAGTGCTAAATGATTTCATCAATAAAAATGAACATAAATTAAAATAAATGAACTAGATTTCCAGGTTAAAAAAAAACTAGAAAAAAATAACAAAATAAACCAACAGTAAGTAAGATGAGGGATTTATAAAGGTAAAAACAGGAATAAGTGACATGGAAAAATAAAATAATTATGTTTTTTGCGTGAAAAAAAATTTCCTAAGTGGCATTAGTTAATTTAAGAAAAGAAGGAACAACAAATTTACAAAATAGAAACAAGGTGAAAATAGCTGTTGAAACAGGAGAAAATGGGAAAAATTATGAGTGCTCTCATACCTTTCTGCAAAAAATGCATGTCTAGGGATATATGATTTACCAAAGCCATCCTCTTTAGATATAAAATGCTTAAATTTACCAATGTCTGCAGAAAACAACTACAATAAAAGTGAAAAAGGCGACAAAGGAACCCCACTCCCCCATCAGTCAGGCCAAATTAGTTTCAAAGGGAAAAATCTACAAAATCTTCAGAAACCAAATAGTTGCAGTGCTCCATAAATTGTTCCAGAGTATTGAAAATAAAGAACTTCCTATAATTTTTATGAACTGTTACATTGATAACTAATAAAATAGTACCAGAAAAAGAAAAGAACATTACATAGGAAATATCAATGCAAATTATTAAATTAAATGTAAGCTAATATATCCAATACCATAATATGAAAATGATGTACCATGACCAATTAGAATTTATTCCAGGAATGCAAGATTTGTTTAATATTAGAAAATCATGAATACAATCCTCTGCATTCATAGATATAAAACTTTTGACAAAATTTAAATCCTATTCCTGGGGAAAAAAACTCTAAAAAAATAGAAGTATATGTGTGTGTGTGTGTGTGTGTGTAAGTAATAAGATATATATTCTAAATCCATTCCAATAGAATATATTTTAAACATATTCTAAATCTTACAGCCATCATCTTACATAACATGCAAATAGTAATGCACTTTTACTAAGATTAGGAACAAGGCAAGGATGTCCACTACTGCCTATAAGAATCAACACCTTCTATAGGCATTCGCCAATACAATGAGATAAAGAATATCAATTAGAATAATGAGAATTGTAAAACAAGAAATAAACATTCTCTATTTGCATGAGAAAAGTTCATATATCCTATGAATTTGTGTTAAATCCTAGAAACTCAACATTGAAAACTGACTCAAATAATAAAATAATTTACAAGGATAGTATGTTATAAAATTAACACTCAGAAATCAATAGCTTTTATATACACAATCAATAACTAATTAGAGGATATACTATTAGAAAAATACCTTATCTATATCAGCAAAAGGAGAATAAATTTCTTTAAAATTACCATAGCAAAAAAATACAAAAACCTATATGCAGATATACCTAAAAACTACGGAAAAATCCACAGTGAGATTTGAGCAAATGGAAAGATAACTTTTGTCTTTGAATAAGAAGAATCAAGATCATAAAAATGTAAATCCTCCTAATTTAACATACAAATTTAACAAAATAATGATAAAAATACAAACTTGTTTTTAAATTTGGACAAGTTAACGCTAAACTTAATGAGAAAAAACAAACATGCAAGAAAGCTAGAAAAAAACCTGCGGAAAAACAAGCTACAAAAGGATTTCCCACACCACAAAGCCTTTGTGTTTTGTACTGGGACATGAATACATTAAGAGACTGATGGCACGGACTGGAGAGACCCAGAGAGAGACTCAAGTACATACAGAAATTTAGGATATGACAAAGGGTCATCTCAAATCATGGGGGCAAACTGGTTAGCTATTTGGAAAAATGTAAAATTAGATCCATACCTCACATTGTGCTCAAGAACACACTTCAAATAATCAAAGACGTAAAAACAATGAGTGAATGAGAGAGAGAGAGATTGAGAAAGAGAGATAAGAGAGCCATACAACTTCATGAAGAAAGCAGGAATGGATTCATTCGTCACTTGACTATAGGGAAATGCTTTCTAAAAGGGACTCAAAATAAAGATGTGATAAAAGAAATAATTGATAAATGAGAGTACATAAAGATAATTTCAAAAGCTATTCCATGACAAAACAACAAAATCAAAGAGTCAAAAGATAGATGACCAACTAGAGAAAATATTTCAATATATACCACAAATGAAGGGCTATTATCGCTGACATATAAAGAACTCCTAAAATTTTCAGGAAAAAAGACCAACAATTCCATAGGAAAAATAGGAAAAAGGCAAGCACAGACAATATAAATAAAGACGTAAAAATGGTTCTTCAACATATGACAAGATGTGCCACCTCCTCATAATTAGAGAAATGAAATAAGCCCTACACTGAAATGACATTATTGGTGTGTGTGAAAACCTATTCTGTTGACGAGGCTTGAGAGAACAGACATCTCATCCATTACTGGTGGGAATGTAACAAAACTACATATTTAGTCAGTCACATTTAGACTAGCATTCTAATTCTAGGAATTTATCCTGAAAACATGCCTCCAATAATATGAAAATAGATATTTCCAAGATCAATCATCACAGTATTATTTGTAATTGCAAAATATTGCAAACAACCTGAGCCCCCACACATAGATATTGGTTGAATAATCCAATATCCTATATGCTATATCCATATATTGTAGAAGTATTCATCTATAAAAAGATCTGTTTGAATTGGTAGGGGATAATTTCCAGAATACATTGTTAAGTGAAAAGAAATAAAGCACAAAGGGGCATCTGTAATATATTAGATTTTATTAGAAGAAAAATAAAATATATATATATTTGTTCATTTGTGTAAAACAAACACAGGACAAATAAACCAGGCAGTACTAAGGTTAGTTATCAACGAGGATGGATTAGAATGAGTGGGTAGTTGAGAAAGCTCAGAATAAACAGAGAAACGACACATTTATAAATATGACTTTTTGCTTAGTTTTGACTTTTAGAACATAGTCTTTCACATGCTCAAAAAATAGATAAAATCCAGAAGGATCACAAAAAATCGTATTAAAAAAAAGAAACAAATCAGCCTAGCTAATTTCAAATGACTGAAATAACCACAGTGAAGGAAAAATGAAAACTGACCCTAGTAATTCTTGAACACACTATTTTGGCTATATACCCTCAGGCTAAAAGCAAAAAAGCTGTAGATAATTAATGAACTCTAGATATTCTGTTTTTGACACTAATATCAGTTAGTAATTCTGAAGTTACTTAATGCGTCTTCAAAGAAGGAGCAAGAACAAATACATTGTGGATACTGCGTTACTGACAACAACAGTTCACAGAACTCTTGGAATATAAGGTGGGCGATTTTAATTCACCCCTTGAGGATTCTCTTGGCCTTTGGACATAAATCTCTTCTTAGCCAGTGAAGACTGTTGTCATGTTTATCCACATGTGACAGCACTGCCCTGGTGAAATACCCACAAAGAGCAGGTCAATCTCTGGGAATACATGATCTTGGAAGCAAATCGTCCAGTTATGTTCACCCATCCAACAATAACACTTGTTATATGCTGATGTCTGTTTCCGGTTTCAGAAGAAGGACTAAATTTGTAAATTGCATTTCATAGCATTTTACTTTTCAAAGCACATATGGTAGCTTAATCCATGCAAGAACAAATAAATCAAATTAAGTAATATTAATTTTAGTAATATGCATCAGGATTCCCAAATTTCAGTACAATCAATTGGCAAATGTATTTTGCAAGTTAAAGTGCTTGTGTTAGTTTTTTTAAATGATAACATCACAAGGAGTAACTGAATAAATTAAGCTTAATACATAAGAAACATTATACTAATTATATTAATTTAAATAAATGTTTTTATGATGAGACTTTCATAATAATATTTATGAGATTTAAATAATCACCCAAATGTCGTGATGGTTGATGAACTTGGAATCCACCTTATACAGTGTTTATTTTCAAAGACTTGTAAAACTAAGGCCTGGAACACGTTGCTGGACAGAAGAAGACTCAGCGGATAAGATAAACTGTAGCAGCAGTGTAGTGCCGGGGGTAGATGGGGTAGATGTGGAATCACTGTAGTGCCACGCACACCTTCACATGAAGTCGTAACACCATATGTCAGCACACACCATAGAATTTTCTGGTAGAAAACTTTCAGATTTTACTGATACTCCAAGTTCTCTGCTTAAAAAATAAGTCTTTTTTAAGATATTTTTTGTGCTAAATTGTTTTCCCAAATAAATGGCAAATACTCGAATCATACTTAGAATGTATTTGTTGCAGGGTTATGAATGTTTTAGGTATTTCTTCATGGAGATTCTTATGAAGAGTTTAGATATAATTTATTTATGATCAATATTCCAGGCTGGATGAAGATTTATTTGCTATTGTTTTCCATCTTTATTCCAGGACATTTCAATAAATCATGAGATTCTTCTATAGCTGGCATTTTACTTTGGCCCTGTCAGCAATATTCATGTCCTCACTCAGTGGGTGTCTCTTGTTTTTGCTGGCCTAGCATTTTTTAAAAACATGATTCTGGTTTATTTGGGGACCACTCTTCCTCCTCAACACCTGCATTTCGTTACCTCTGGTAGACAAACCACGCTCCGTTTTTCAGAGTGTCTACAAGCTAGTCCACTCTTTCCTTTGTTTTTGTCCACTTGCACCGTGAGGTAGGCTTATGCCATCCATAAAGTAAATTACCCCAGTTCTCTGGGATTCTGGTAGTTTCCATTTCTTGGAGAGACTTATAAAAGAAAGTTAAAAATATACACGTACAGTCCCTGCCACCACAGCTGGCCTACCTCCTGCACTCCCCCTTCTAGATTCCCATCAGCTTTGAAGAGCAGCTCTCCTGGTGGAAGTGACTCAGGTAACCTTCATCTCTGAGCGGTCTGCTTCTCTGCTAGCCCTTGGTCACCATGCTTTTCACAGGCTCAGGCTGCTGCACCTGTTAAAGTGAAGAAGGGGAACACCAAGAGAGGTCCTAGGAGATGATCCAGGGGCCATTTCCCGCCCCTTTGTAACAGCAACCGTACCTCTTTCTGAAGAGGAGAGTCCTTTGTCCCTGCTGGGGCAGATTTCCTTTCCTTTCCTTTCCTGCTGGTCTTGTGGCACAAAGAGTTCAAGCAAAAGGGCAGTAGCCATGGCTTCAAGATTAATGGAGTTCTTTCTGTTTCCCCTGGTGAAAGTGTTATCCCTCTGTCAACAGGGTTTCTAGACCCACATAGCCTAAGGTTGTGGGAACAAGAGGTACACATCCCCCAAGGTGGTCATTAAGAGTGAGAGTGAGTAGGGCCATTCTTACTTCAACCTTTGGGTCCTCAGACTCATGCTGGGTTCTAGGGGGAAAAGGTGGTCATAGAAACTTTATTGGTGATTTTAATATTAATATCTCTTAGTTTTGAAATAGCAAGAACAAAAATAATTGTAATACTTACTATGGGTCAGGGACTGTTCTAATTTCTTTACCTATAAAATCCTCTTTAGGGCCGGCCTGGTGGCATAGTGGTTAAGTTTGCTGCCTCCACTTTGGCAGCCTGGGGTTCATGGGTTTGGATCCCAGGCACGGACCTACACACTGCTTGTCAAGCCATGCTGTGGCGGCATCCCACATAAAATAGAGGAAGATGGGCACAGATATTAGCTCAGGGCCAATCTTCCTCACCAAAAAAAAAAAAAAAAAAGAAATCCTCTTTAATACTCAAAGCTACCTTTGGGTACCCATACTTCCATTTGTTGGCTAAGTAACTTGGCTAAATTCTCATAGCTAACAAATAGTCAAAGGTGACATTTGAAAATCTAGATCCTGAGATCAAGAACCAAACCACTATATTGTACTATCTCTTAAAATAAAGTTTTTTTCCACTGTTATATTAACCAAGAATATTAGCTCTATTGTAATTATATTGGCATTATATAACCTCAAATATATCCTTAATGGAATTGGTAATATTTTAAATAATTTAAGCATATATTTTGTAATATGAATTAACAATATTCCCCTTTTTATGAGGATATACAACAGCAGATATGCTTTATAAAAATATAGAAAGAACATACTGTTAATTTATTGTTGTTTTGTTAGGATAAAGTGATTTCCACAGATTTTGAAAATTCATCAAATACGTACAATAGAAGAACTAAAAAAGACACTATTTAGATATTCGTTTCACGACCTTTAATGTACAAAAGACAAGATGGTAGAATTAATTTAAAAGAAAACCCTAATCCCTATTCCATATCAATTTGATTCATGAAGTTTCTGGTTCTCAAATCTCAGTGTTCTTAGAATCAACCGTGAACTCTGCAAAGACACCCATGCTTGGGCCCCACCACCAGAGGTCCTGTATCAATTGTTCTGGGGAGAGGGCAGGGCAACCAATATTTTTAAATCGTTCCCAGATGATTCTAATGTGCAGCCAGAGTTGAGAATCCCTGATGTATGATAGAGTCCAGAGATCCAAAGTTTTAATATATCTCATGATTAGATCATAAATGCTTCGTTGAAGCAAGGAATGAAATATTGAGTTGAATTGAAAGGTGTGGTGTTACTAATTTGAATGTTTTTGCCAAGGAGCAAAAGCTGTGTGATTCTGCATTCGTTGAGGCTTTAAGTTACTAAACCCGACCCGGGTAGCCCTCCTTTCAGATGAAAACGGTAAACTCAAGATACTGCTGAAGGAAACAGGATTAACAGGAAGCAATCATAGGATGCTAAATATATTTGTGAGGTTGAAAATTGTTAAATGATATGAAGAAAATTGCAGAGTATTCCCCAAAGGAATGTGATAATTAGATATATTGAATAAGTAAATATACCTGAATTTGGTGAGAATTATGACACAATAATTATCAGAAGAATTCTCCTAGGAGTATATATTTGTGTTAACTATTATTAATTGCCTATTCCTTTTTGGGAAATTAACAGAAGGCTCCAATTTTTGGTAAATTTATAATTGCCCATATCTGCTGACCAATTTATTTATATAGCTCTATCAAACGTTCTTCTTGGGCTGAGTAGAGTCTCTGGAAATCAAAGGTCCACAGTCAGTTAGAATTGGTTCAGAGAAAGTTGGAAACACCCAACTAGGTAAAGTGCAGAAACCACGTCTGTCGCCCCATTTACAGCTCGGAAAACAGTGGTTCAGTCTGAATATAAAGGACCTGGTAACAGAGCAGGAACTGAGCTGGATTCTGTGAGATCAACGCATTCAAATTTGTCTTGTTGAGTCATTTAATTTTCTTCTCTAAAGACATTTCTCCTTAATGCCAAAATTTTAGTGTTTTCTTCTTTACACTATATCTCTCAGCCATAGAAAACCTTTTCTAAAACTGTATATTGTAAATATAAAGTCCCCAAATAACATTTTTTAAAGATCAAAATTGAGTGTTTAAGTAATGTTTAATCTTTCTGAACTTGTTTCCTAATTTGTAAAGCAAAATATCTACCTCATATAATTACTTTGAGATTTTAATTAGGCAATACATTTTAAGTGCCTAGTAGAGGGTCTTAAACATATATATTTATTAAATATTCAATAGATGATAGCTATTATTAATTTTATTATTGATAGTAATTATTCACCAGAAAGATATTTGGGTGGTGAAAAAGGAGTTAAGCATTAATATATCAAAATTTTTCTATCCGTATATTAGACACTTTGCCAGCTACCCAAGTTACTGGTAAGTTTAGGATTCTAAACATTTCAGACGCCTTTAAAATTGACTTTATATTATTTGTAATTCAGATCCTACTATAAATCGTTGCTCACTTTGGCTCAACCCTTGCTCATTAATCTGAAACAAAACAACTTTAGGAAAAGTAACTTGAAAGAGTTGACATCTTAATATTCCTTTAGAGTTAGGCTAGTTTTAAAGTATTAAAAGTAGTTTTTACTTTTTAAAAAAACAATTATTTCTAGAAAGTTCCTGCAGATTCAGATTATAACACTGCACTGTAATTGTGGTTCAGATGGTACTGTTATTTTTAGCTCATATTTTCATTTGCATGTACCTTCATGACAAGTACCTTTTTGAGCTAGAATTTCTCACACTTTTCAAGCAAAAAATAGAATTTTTTCTGTAGATTGTTTGAATAAGCAAGAATTCACTAACTGCTAGGATAAAAAGGGTGTTTTAGAACTGCTGTGAAAAAGTTTTCTTTTACTTGTTTTCTTCTAACTTTTAACAGTCCTTTTCAACTTATATTGGATTTACACTTTTACTTTTATGCATACTTTAAACTTTTCATAATCCAC
Source organism: Ceratotherium simum simum (assembly GCF_057802395.1). NCBI lineage: Eukaryota > Metazoa > Chordata > Mammalia > Perissodactyla > Rhinocerotidae > Ceratotherium > Ceratotherium simum. Next base: position 1,502,826 of record NC_141914.1, on the reverse strand, counting down.
TATGAAAGTTGTATGCTGAATTTAAAAAATACTGTAGGAGGTAATTCACTGATTTTTTTAAATAAAAATTAGTGAGGTTCTATATGATTTTCATATCTTTAAAGAAGAATAAATAAAGCAAACCATTTATAGAATTCCTTTTGCAAACCAATCTGAAATTATATCGTCTGTGGAATTTTATGGTTACTGATGTCAGCTGGAGATTATTCTCTGGAGAATCAGTTCATTAGTGGCAAGACTCCCTGAGTGGTTTAGGATGGTAGTAGAGGCAGCAAAAGCTCAGAATTACTGCATTTGGGAAAAAGCAGAAGTTTTGGTTTATAAACTATGATCACAGAATTGAGAGACGGGAAGTTGCACCTCAAGAGGTCCAGTCACCCTCTGGGCACAAGGACCCAGACCTGATTGGTAGGCACCCAGTATTGCTGACAACCATGCACCCAATTCTGTGTGTGGAATGGGGAAAACCGTGCTGAATAGTGAGGTTGAGTCTACTGGTGTGCTTTCTGCCTTTGTCAGCATTGCCGTGGCATCTGCGAAGGGACCTTCTAGATTCCGTCATGCAAAAGCTGTCCTATATTTAGTAGCTGCTATTTGTAGATTCTACTTGTATTATTGTTTCACATATTTGTCTGCAGTGAAGCATTTGCTCAAAAATCAGACTTTGATTTCTTTTTTTTTTTCCGTCTTTGATTTCTTACAAGCTATATCAGTCTGTCCAAATGCTGCTTCCCCTGTTTTACACAGCCATGGGGCCAGACTGGAAATGGTGATGATTCCATCCTGACCATCTCATCAAGTTCTGACCATTTGTCAGATCTCCACCACCTAGTCCTGGTCCATCTCACAATATAATAATGATCATGACTATAATAATGATCAGGACAATAGCACCCAATTATTAAGAACTCACTCTATATTGTGTTGGACACTTCTCTGTCTAGGATCTGTGGTCAGACAGTCCTTGGTTCACAGCCTGTAGCAGGCAGAATGACCCCCGTCTCTGTTCCCAAAGATGTCCACATCCTAATCCCTCAAACCTGTGAATATGTAACATTACATGACAAGGAGAAATGGAGGCGGCAGACAGAATTAAGTTTGCTAATCAGCCGACGTTGAGATGGACAGATTATCCTGAGTTATTGGGTAATTCATTAGTTGGCCCAACGTAATCACAAGAGGGAGGTAGGAGAGTCAATGTCAAACTGATGCAGCGTGAGGAAGACTCAACAGGCCATTGCTGGCTTTGAAGATAGAAGAGCAACCAGAGAGCATCGAGGAGCCGGAAAAAGCAAGGGCATGAATTCTCCCCTACAAACTACAGAAGAAACACAGTCCTGCTGACACCTTGATGTTAGCCCTGTGAGATCCATTTTGGACTGCTGACTTGAAGAACTGTAAGAAAATAATTTTCATCATGTTCAATCACAAAGTTTATGAAAATTTGTTATAACAGTAATAGGAAACTAACACAACTCATCTCCACTGTGTCTATCAATGTGCATAATAGGAGCAAGAACTATGATTGTAGGAGAACATACAACTTCCTTAAGGTGATAATTTGATAGATTATCAAAGACTTGGTAGGAATTGCATGTAGACTGAGAAGGAATTGATGGCTGATTTTTGGAAAAGGAGGCAAGGTACAAATTGAGTCTTAACTGAGGAAATCAAAAAATAAATACAACGTTTGAGGTTGTGAATGTGAAAGTAGAAGAAAAACTGCATTCCTAACAATTGAGCATTTTCTGCTGGTACTTTCATCTTATTTATTTACCCACCTGATACCTAAAGAACAAGACTTTCCCAAGGCACTGCATATTCTACGAGAGGACACCATTTCTGAAGTTAGGAAAGCATGTATAGGGCTCGTATTAATTGTTGAATTGATGGATTAGCTCTAGCAATGTAGCTTCACTGCTCGAGTGTGTCTGGGCTTCACAACTCTGATCGTCAGACAAGAGTATTTCCTCCACTGAAGCTTAGCTTAACGTTACTGACGGAGGTCACTCCAAAATTTCCCTTTAATACGTCGTTTCTGTTTTGTGGTAGCATGTTTGATGCTGAAGGTAGAACCCAAGTGTTATGGGCTGAATTGTGTTCACCCCAAAATTCATACGTTCTAGTCCTAACCCTTGGTTACCTCAGAATGTGACTGTATTTGGACATGGGGTCTTTAAAAGGATAATTAAGTCAAAATGAAGTCATTGGGTGGGCCCTAATCCAATGTGACTGGTGTTCTTATAAGAAAAGGAAATTTGGACACAGACACAGAGAGGAGACTATGTGAAGACACAGGGAGAAGACGGCCGTCCGCAAGCCAAGGAGCTTGGCCTGAACCAGATGTTTCCCTCAGGGCCTCAGAAGAAACCAATCCTGCTGACCTCTCATCTCAGCTTCCAGCCTCCAGAACTGTGAGAAAAATGTCTGTTGTTTAAGCCCCCTACTCTGTGGTCCTTTATTATGGCAATCCTAGCAAACTAATACACCAGCTCAAATGGATCACATTCAAATATCAGTGGATGCTTTTTACTCCCTTCATAGCATCTTCTTAATGTTTATGGTTCAAAGAGTAACCAGAAATGGATAGTCCCATTAGCGGACATTGCTAGAGCTGGTGTCTGCCTAACTAAGCAGACCACAGGGTCTGGAGTGCACAAAGAAGTTACAACAGGGACGAATTAGGGATAGAAATGTAAAGAAAAGTAAAACAAAAGCTGACGAACAGCAACCACGTGTTTCTTTGAAATCACCCAGAAACGAGGATGCTGTGAGCCCCGGGGAAATCATGTCTTCAGAACATTCAGGACAACCTATTTGGAGGAAGAGAGCCATTAGCTTGGAAAAGAGAAGAGAAGGAGAGTGCAGACCGCCAACCTGAAATAGGAAGCCCTAAGTCTGGACCTGATGGAAAAGTGAGAATTAGCCTAGAAAAAACAAAAAGCGGCAGATCCAACAGCACCTCATGGAGGGAAATTTCTGTTAAATATTTTATTTTTTAAAATAATTGTATTCTATATGTCTCTAACGGGCAGCCACTGCACATCTGTGCAAGCAGAAGGTGCTCCGTTAGTGCACGTGGTGGCACATTGGCTTCTTTACATCACGGGCAGGCACAGCCAGGTGCTGGCCAATGTTAGCTCCGTTCTGCTCCTGATGACTGTCCCCGGTGCATTTTCCAGTGTCGGCATCGCAGCGCCTCCTTTTTCCATGATGGTCTTTAGAGGTGGTGTTTGCTGAAATCAGTACTCATTTTTAGGGTGATGCTTGGTCTCCTCTTACCACTATGGGTTAGTCTGTAAGGTAAGGTCAAAGATCCTCATGCTGGGAGAATATTTAAATATAACTTGTTCCTTCAAAAAATAGGACATATGATAATAAATATTATTAACCAATTAAGACAGTAATTTATAGAGATCAAACTGTAGCAAAGGATATAAAAATGAAAAGCAAAATCTTTTCTTCATTTCCTAAATTTAATTCTATCCCCTCATGTTAATTAGTTTAAGAAATTTCTAACCATATACAATCTTCTATATTTTATACAATATTTTTTATTTTTACACAAATCATAGTGTGCAGCTGTTCTGAAATTTTTTTTATGAAGGTGCTTTGTGCATCTTTTCATGTTAGTACTTATAGACTGATCTTATATTTTGATGACTATTGAATTTTACTTTATTGATCTAGCAGATTTTTTTTAAATAGACATCTTTTGGCAGGCTATTTCTAGTTATTTTCCATTACTAAGCATTATGTAGTGCATATCTTTTTACATACATCTTCATTCACTTTCGCAAGTCTATTCATAGAATAAATTTGGAGAACAATGTTAGTCTATATTGCTTTTGAACACCTGCACTGCTTCCAGCTGTTCCAGCAACGCCCTCTCACCTGGATCACTGCTATCACCCCTCATGGCCCTCGGTTTCCACCCTTGCTCCCCTGCAATCGAGCCTCAATCCAATGACCCAGGTCAAATATGTTGACCACTCTGCTCAAAATCTTTGGAAGCCACCTGTTCTACTCAGGAGAATTCATCCCCTGTTGATCCTCCTCTTCCCTCCACTTCCTCCACAGCAGCTTTCTTGCTGTTTCTCAAGCATGTCAGGCCACAGGGCCTCTGTATTAGCTGTTTCTTCTGCAATGAGTCTGTTTCTCTGAAATTGTGTGAGGTCACTTCCTCGCCCTCTGTAAGTCTATTTTCAAATGCCAAGGTCTCAGTCCTACTTTGACCATCCACACGAAAAATTTCCAGCTCCTCAGTCTATGCTGCTAATCCTCATTCCCCAATTCTTTTTTATTTTTAAAAATGTTCACACAGTGCTTATCACCTTCTAACCGTATACCATCATGCGTCACTTAACAACAGGGATACCTTCTGAAAAATGCATCCTTAGGCGATTTCGTCATTGTGCAAACTTCATGCAGTGTACTTACACAAACCCCGATGGTACAGCCTACTACACACGGAACCTCTATGGCACTAATCTTATGGGACCACTGTCGCATGTGTGATTCGTCATTGACCAAAACATCATTATGTGGTGTGTGACTGTACTTTATAATTTACTTATTTGTTATATCTTTGTCTCTCTCCTCTCACTAGATTGTAAGATCTATTACAACAGGAACTTTTGTCTGTTTTGTTCACTGATGTATCCCAAGCACCAAAAATAGCCTAGTAATTTAAGCACTTAATAAATATACAATGAATAATTAATGGATCAAGTTTGTGTTCATTTTAAATGATAATTTTGCACATTTGTTCCCTAAAAAGGCTCTAAAAGTACAGTTCTCTCCACATACTCAGAAAATCGTATATTATTAAACATGTTAATCTCTATCTAGGAGAAAATTGAGAGAGAAAGGCAGGCCACATTCAGTATGGAGGTCAGCCATGATGTCCTGCCATGCCCACACGAAACATGAGCTTACCACCAGGGAAACTGCCCTCCTCTGAAGTGAGACGAAATCTGCGCATTGGAGACTGACCGTGTAGTCAGCTCGGGCCGCCATCACAAACAACCACAGACTGGATGGCTCAGGCAGCAGACAGTTATTTTCTCACAGTTCTGCAGGTGAAAGGACAGAAATCAAGGTGTGGACAGGCCTGGTTTCTTCCGAGGCCTCTCTCCTAGGAGTGTAGACAGCCGTCTTCTCGCTGTGTCACCCCACAGTCTCTTGTCTGTATATGTCTGTGTCCTAATCTCTTCTTACAAGGACACAGTCATATTGGATTAGGGCCCATCCTAATGACCTCATTTTAACTGAATTGCCTTTTTAAAGACCCTGACTCAAAACACAGCCGCATTCTGAGCTACTGGGCATCAGTACCTCAACATATGAGTTTGGGGGGAACACAACTCAGCCCGTAACACAGACACGTGGAATTGTTCCTCTTTCTTCTCGAGGGTGGTGGTGAGGGATCTTCCTCTCAGGAGTGACACAACTTTGCAGGAGGCAGAATTCTGAGGTGACCACCCATGGCCCACAGCCTGTGTCATCCCCTCCTCTGTGGTGTGTGGAGTTGTGGCTTCCTTCTAGACAGCAAGATACGGCAAGGATGATGGGACAGCTGCCCCTCGATTAGGTTACGTTGTATGGCAAAGGTGATGGGAGACTCACTCCCGCAGTCATGTGGCATTGTATAAAACTCAGACTCTGTCTCTACAGACGGAACAGGAGACTCCCCACAGCCTGAAGAAGAGAGCTGCCCTGAGTCCCACAGCCACAGGGAAAACTTGCACCAACAGTCTAAGAGAGCAGATCCTTCCCTGACTGGACCTCCATGTGAGAACCCCACCTGGTGGGCACCTTGATTCCTGCCTTGTGAACTAGGGGCAGTGAACCCAGGCAGGCTGTGCCTGGACTTCTGCTTACAGAAGCTGTGAGATAATAAATAGTATGGTTTTAACCCACTAGTTTTGTGGTCATTTGTTATGTGGGATAGAAAAAGAATACACACATGGTGAGAAGTAAAGACAGAAGGGAATGAAGACTCGCTCAGCCCTAGAGCATACATTTCTGCTGCTGCCTCTCAGGGGATCACCAAGCCTTTTTTATTCTGCCTTAATATTATGTCTAAAATTAGTCTGATCTCATCCTGCCCCAGAGCATATATGTGGAATCATAATTTTTGGTCTTCCTGAGTAGTTTTCTAATTGGTCTCCCTACTTTATGATTCCGTGTCAACCTTTCTCACCAAACCTCCCCCTGGGCATTATTTCCTAAGGTTACAGTTTGAGGGCTATGGCTGCTCTAAGGAAGAGTTTACATATTCTTTTCTCTTCTCCAAAATTCCATCCTAATACCATTTTAAATCTCACTTTTGGGGCTGGCCCAGGGCCTAATGGTTAAGTTTGCATGCTCCGCTTCAGCGGCCAGGGGGGTTCACAGGCTCGGATCCTGGGTGTGGACCTACGCACCGCTCTTCAAGCCATGCTGAGGCGGCATCCCATATAGAGATGTACATCCCACTAGAAGGATGTACAGCTATAAGATACAACGATCTACTGAGGCTTTGGGGAGAAAAAAGGAAAAAATGAGGAAGATTGGCAATAGATGTTAGCTCTGGGCCAGTCTTCCTCAAAAAAAAAAAAAACCTTATCATATTAAAAAAAAAACCCTCACTTTCTTGTTACCTTAAAGAAAGAGACAAAAGGAAAGGGAAAACGTTAAAAAAGAGCTCCATGCTTGGAGGATTTTGAAGATAATTTTGCCTTCTTAACAATCCCTGTAAAAGTTTTCCTTATTTTTGCCTGAAATTCCAATGTTTAAGATATTATTGACAACTGTTTTCTCTTTCTGGAATTTTCTTTTAAAATTCAGTTACTTTGTGGAAGGATGTTTATTAATGGACTAGTGAAAATTATGGGTCAGGTTGGAGTTAGAACTGGGGTAAAGTTGGGACGTGAAATTACAAGCAGACTGCCTATGGAGGGGGATGTGAGCAGAAAGTGGGGCAGGGAGAGCAGAGGAAGAGACTGAGACCACTGAACAACAACATTTGCATAGTTTGCCATATTTCACAACTTTTATTAAAGAGAATCACTAGTGTCAGTTTTATAGGTTCTATTATTCAGCAGCTGGGACCTTTACTCCTTGCTCTTCTGTGGGTTCTGTAGCCCAGATCATGCCGAGTTCTTAGAGCTTCTCTGTGATTGTAGGAACCCAAGTGAAAAAGGTGGATAAGAGTCTCAATGGAATTATTTTTAAATGTTTATTTATTTGTTGTGGGTAGAAGGGGAAGGTGGATTTCATGGTCTTCATGATGTCCATTAAACACAGGGTGTGTTACTAACTTAGGTGAGCTGGGATGGTGATTTTCTCAATCTATGTTTGCAAAACTTTTGAGCAAAATGGTAAGATGGTATAGGGAGTATTGACTGATGCATTATCCATAATAAAAATGAACCCAATCCCTGCAAAGTTCTGTTGTCTTATTGCATGTGCATCCTCCATGGATGCTTCCAAGCTGCCCAGGTATTTCAGGCTTGTAAACTTAACATTGTTTTAATGTTCTTCTGGATTTCATATGCTGGAGATACTAAGAAATTCTATCTGTCTACATCAAAACACACATCTTGTTTATTGACCAATAATATGAAAGTTTGTACTTATGTCTTCAATCCACAGTGTCTAAGGATTTGATGTACATTGGTAAATGATTTCTTCATTGATTACCCACTTTTAATTTTCCATGGCATTTATTAATTCCTCAGGATTATTTGATATTTGGTCAAATATTGCTTTTACTGGCTTTCAGGATTCAAGAGTCTGTATTTAATTTCTGTAATGAATATACAGACAAATATTATGTGTGTATGTGTCTTTGGACAACAATGTCGATTCAACTTACTTTAATGCAGATGATATAAGGTTGTAAAAATATCTGCAGCTACATAAACAACATATGTTAAATTTATAACATATAGAGGGCATTTCAATACGATGGCTTTGACTTTGGAAACATAACAAGTAGAAAATAAACTTTGTACCCTTAAACAAATGTGTCCTTATTTTCAAACATTTTAATGTTACTGCCTGTTTAAAAAAAAAAATTTCTTAGTAGAAAACAATATATTTCTTAAATGAAAAATGATCTATTATGAGCCATAAAGGATCATAAGAATAATGAAAAGATACTTAGACTTTAAGTAGATATAAAAATATTTATTTCCATTATAAGTGTCCAAAACATGATTAAAATACCACATATTCAGTTAGAAATGTGTTTTGTGCTGATCATATTAAGCTCTAATTTAATTTTATTTGTGCAATTTATTTTGTGTTTGATCAGTCAATCATATAGTATTTTGGTGAAAAGTTTCAATTATAAATGATTTTAACTTCTATTGTATTACACTAACAAAACTTTATGGAAACTCCATTAAGTGGATGGAGATGTATCTTTAGATTACATTTATACAATTATACTTTCAAAACCAATTATTCCGTAACCAATTATTCTATAGTATACTTCCTATGAAAAGGTCTGGTAGTATATAGGTGACAAAGCTCAAAAGAGCTCCATGATTCACCATGGAGGAACTTACATATGAATAAGTTTTGTGATATTACAACACAGAACCCTGGTGTAAGGGTATTAACGCCCATAGGCTTTAGGATTCCAGGCTGTTCCTTACGTGTTGGGGAGAACACTCATGTACACGTTGTCAGGAGGTTATCTGCCTTGAGGTAATATAATCCTCGCTGTCTGGCTTCCTCTCCAGTTACAGATAAAAGCGACTCAATATTAGACCAAAGCTACCTTAATTCAGTTATATAAACTAAATCAAAATTATAACACAAATATAAGAGCATATCATGTGGAGAAGGAAAGATGACATTAAAATTTCAAAATAAAAAGATTTAAAAAGTTATGCCATATTTGATTTTTGAGGTCTTTTGGGGAAACATTCAATCATTTACGCCTCTAACTGGATTTCTTAAATTTTACTTGTTTGGTTGCTATGAAACCCAGCTCCTGGAGATTCCCAAGCCTTGTCTCCATTTTAAGGAGCATTCCTGCAACTCGCCTCTCCAGTTACCTTTCCTTGTTGGAATTTCTAAATTCAAAGGCAAAAACTCTTTTCATTCTCTGAGATTTTTTTACGTTTTTACACACAACGTCTTCATTAAAACGTTTAGATTTGTGATTGTTCCTGGTAGCAGGAAAATGTGAAGCCGGATTTCTGTCGTCTGTCTTCTCTTGGGATCACAACATTAACTAGATGCTCATCCCAGACTTGTTTGTAAGGCAATTGTAGCACCTGGGTCTGCCCCCAGGTCGAGTTCAGCTGCACGCGTCTGGCCTCCCTCGTGTCATAATCGTTTATCGACTTCCACGTCCAGCAGAGACGACCTGAGGAAGGGGGCAGACCGCAGTCTCAGCGGCTCCTCGTTTCCCTTCACCTCGTACTTCGCTGCCCAGGCCCAGAGTCGTCAGGAGCTGCAGACCGTTCAGGGATCTGCACTCGAGTCTGTCACGAAGGGCCCTGGTGCTGGCAGGTCGGCGACAAAACAGCAGGCAGCTCCCGCGAGGGGGGCCCTCGCCATCCCGCTGGCGCCCCCCCGTAGCCCCTCAGAGACGCCTGTGTGGCGCAGACTGAGGACCAGAGCCGTTGTCGTTGTCACGGCCACCGTTACGTTTCACAGGATGATTACGTGAACGCCCAGAGATACGGCACCTAGAGCTTAAAATCTAAAACCTGAGTTCCTTCAATTCAATAGTTAGGATTAAAATAACTTTTAAATATATTTTCTATGAAACATAGTTTACAAACACAATGCAGTGTTTCACTGAAAATAGAGCGTTTATTTTGTGTGACTAGATCTTGGTAGCATTAAAGTGGAGTTGATCTTCATATTATTCCTATTTTAAAAAAAGTATTCTTTAAGATTATCTACCCTGAGGCCTCTGGAATAGGTTGAAGGTTGTCTTGCTTACTGTATCCCAAATCCTTGAGTTTCAAATAACGTAATATTTTCTCTCTTATATCTCCAGTAGCTCGTAAATTTTAATTCATCAACATTTCCTTCAGTTATTGTTGCTGAACACCTACTGTCCACGAAACGGTGTTATTGTCTCACAGTGGAAAAAATGAGTTCAAGAAATGAGTAAATATTTAATATTTACTTGATCCTTAGATATTATATTTTATCTGTAACCTTAAAAAAGAACTTCCACAGGACAATTTGAGCAATTGTAGCATTTGACAGCAATTTTTTTATGTTAATCAAAGATACTTGGAGATTTGTTTTGTTTTTTGAATTTAAATTAGTTTTTTTGTGGGTTATATCTACAGCATGGGCAATGTAGGTATTTTCCACTTTACTAAACTCTTTTTTAAAATGAGAATGTTAATTAAATATTGTCATTCATTAAAATTTACAGGTCATGAAAGAGATAGTGCCAAATGTCTTATTTGTATAATGTTGCAAGTTTATTAGGAATTTTGCCACTACTGATTTGATTCATATGTAAATTGCCTCAAAGTAAAATTAACCTGTCATTTTTATAATTATTAATTACGCAATTATTTTATAGGCAAGAAGCAAGAAAGAAAAAGAATATTAGATATATTAATGCCAGAAATCAATTATAATATTATTTACTATACAAGTAATTATGGTTTTGATCTCCTTTTATTTCACTGTAATACCATATTATCAAAATATGTAATTAAATTTGTTAATCATTCATTACATAAAGGAGAAATGCACGGAACAGCTATGTTAAGGAAACCACAGATGGCAGTGTTAATTCTGTAATATGGTAATAAATTCTGATGTCTAGAGCATGGTCTCTGCCTTCCCATGCAGTTCATCTACAGCTGTCTACTTCAGGTCTTCTCCAGCACAACCATTCCTATTTGTTTTATTAAAAAAAAAGGATTTAAAGATTGCAAATAATCCACTTGAAGGCACACTCCCTCCCCCTTAAGTACGACTGTCTTTACAAATGCAGTGAATTGTGATTAGAAATATTTTTGATGGCCTCTTGCAGTCATACCCTGACTACTACATTAGTTGTGGCGTGTGTAACAGATACTTATCATTTTATTAGAAATCGTAGAAAATCAATGTGCTAGTCTAAAAACTGTTCCCGTGATGCAGCTGAAAGCGCGCAGTGTTCATCCAGACTTGGTTTTGACACAAGGATCTCTCAATTACTAGCTGAATGTTACTTAATCTGAGCCTCAACTTTCACCAATGGAAGAATAACTTTGAAAAATTTTTCTGAAAATTAGATATAGTATGAAAAACATAGGGACTTTTTATGTTAGAATAATAACTCAGCTACTCAATATATTAGCATAAAATAGACCCCAAGTGTGCAAGTATTAAAATTTAGCAGGGTCTATGTTGAGATGTACTACTTGGAATTCAACTCTCTATATAACAATTATATTCAACTTGCTTTTGTAATAAAATGTATACATAAAACATAAATAAACATAAATATAACAAAGGAAGTAAATTTTAATTAACTCTGAAGTTGACGGTACATGTCTAAATCAGTTTGCACTAATAGGTTCTGAATATCTTTGAGGAGTAATTATTTTCCTTAAAATTAAACACAGGTTTCATTTCTAGATACATTTATCATATGAATATGCTGCCTAATTTGTTTTAATATACTTCTCCTAGATTAGAATTCCACTACCTGTGTGCTAATCTGGAAGTGAATAAGGCTCTCATGTCAAAAACTCATCTTTAAAGATTTATTGATAAAATTAATATGTTATAGACACAGAGAATAGATTGGTGCTTATCAGAGGGGAAAGGAGCGGGGGAGGACAAGAGACTTAAAAGGGCACATGTGTGCGCTGATGGATGGCAATTAGACTTTGAGTGGTGAACACAATGTAGTCGTCACAGAAATCGAAATATGATGTACACCTGAAATTTATATAATGTTACAAACCAATATTACTTCAATAAAAAATTTAAAAATATTAATATGTGAAATTATACTTCAAATGATTTAGATTATTGAATTCTGCACTTGTTTGCAAGTGAAATGCAATAAATATAGTCAAACTTTCAAAGTGATGCAGGGAATAGTTGAGTGACAGACAAAGTGTACTTAAACTTTAATTTACTGAGATCAATTAATTGTGGGTATGTTACACAATTTGTAGACATCAGTGGATACATAATTATTGCATTGATTAATTCTCCTGGTCTACCTCTGTGGTCAGTACAGCCAGCAGAGAAATGTGGACTGTAACTAAAAGAAAATAGTTTCCCTCATTTAGTCAGTCCATAAAGAAAGTATAACATATTCCAGGATAATAGTGCTTATTCCCAGAGGAATATAAACCCTTTCTTTTCCAAGATACTATTAGTTAATTTTATTTTTTGATTACTCATCCTGAAAGAAGGCGTCCTGCACCAACTCTGGCTCAGCGCATCCTCCTGGAGATAAGCGTGGCCTCCTCAGGAAGATTACAACTGTGCTGCTCTGCAGGATCAATTCTTCCGCACATTCACTAACTAATTTAAAGACTATAAGCAAGGGGAAATGCATTACTTCTACTTTTAATTTTCAGATATTTATAGTTGGCTACTCCATGCTTAAGACATTCATGCAAGTTTAAATATAACATGGTTCAAAGAGATGTTAGTGTAGCTAAGTCACATATGAATAAAAAGCTTATTGGAGCTCCTGTTTGATTTTATTCTTCAAGCCAATGACTTGATTAGCACCGACTGCAAGAAAAGTATTACATACTTTATTCAGTACGTAATTTGGTGATGCCAGCTATTTATATTTCCTTATCAAACTAAACACCTTGATATTGAGAATTGAAACTATGTTACTCCACATTTTGAAAAGCAAAAATTATTTAGATGAGTAAATACTAAGTATTAATTGTGAACACATGTACATCATTATCTTTGTATTCTAATGAAACAACGAAATAAATTATTTTACTACCTGTAAAAAATCTAAAGAATAATCATATAATCAATAATATGAATGTGACTTTTTCTTACATAAATCTATTTTGAAATTTTCCCAGCAATTAAAATTTAATTTATATTATTATGATAATACTAATACATGTATTCTTATGTACTCTAAACTGATATAATAAAAAAGAAAGTAAGAGGGTGTTATTTAGAGCTCAGCTCTATGAATTTAAGGGTAATAATAATCTTAGTACATAAAAAGAAGTATAAATATTCTTAATTATTACTGATAATAGCAGACATTAGTTACATTCTAAGAGAGGCAGCATTGAATGTGAGTACTCTGGGAATGGCAGTTGTGAAGACTAATACTTAGTCTGAATCTATCACTAAATTATCCCAATTTATCTACAAAATAATGGCACTGGACAAAATAATGTGGGAAGTCTTCTCTGGCTCTCTATAATTTTGAGGTTTCCTCATTCAAAAAACCACAATCGATTATTTGTTATAAACATAAAATATGCAGACAGAGATTATCCTAATAAATGATAGCTTAATCTAGACGCCATATGTCTCAATCATGGTGTTGATAATGGCTTGGCCATTAAGAGACAGTAAACATGGTTTAATACAAAATTAGCTTCTTCCTGTTTGTGTTTAGCTGTATATTATTTTTTAAATGCTTTTATATAGTATGAATTATAATGTACACATAAATAATTAAATGTTTATCAAATTTTTCTATGCCAGTGTCTATAGTGTAGAAGCATTTAATGTCAATTTTATAATATTAATTATGAATGAAGGCACCAGATTGGCTACTAAACATTTATATTGCAATTATCTTGCATGGATGGATACACTGTAATTAGTTAAAAATTTACTGTCAGAAGTTAATTGTGCTTCTAAGTGAAGTACAGAACCTCAAACCTCACTTGAATGATGTGGTAGCTTAAAAATGGTTGCAGTTATGTTGGACAGATGCACTATTAAATGTCTGGAATAGATGATCTCTTCCCATAAGATCATGTCTGTGTATCAGACTCTTAACTTGATTCTAAACTTGAAGACAATCTGGGCATACGAAGAGTCCCATAGGGTAAGCGTCATGTAAAAAAGAAAACAAAACAACAACAACACAAACGCCAAAACCTGGAAGTGAAGAGAATTGAGGCAAAGGCTAGAGAAGTGTTTGAAAGGGGGGACTGTTCATATTGAGTCCAGAAGTAGACCAGTCAATGACATCGTCCTGGAGCCAATTTTCATCAAATTCATATCTGAGACTCAGGATAAAAGAGTTGAAAGTTATTTTTTTTTATCGTAAAACCTTGCAGGACAAAAGTGAGTGCATATTTACTAGCTTTGATTCCAAAATCTTGGCAGCTTCAGTGTATAAATATGGTGGAAATGTGTGTCCTTCACACAGCCAACTATCCCAGTATGGAGTCCTTGCAGCCCATCTATGAGTTGCAGGAATAATGTTATCAATTTTGTTGGGCATAAGCAGAAGATAGTCAATTTGATTGACAAAACTTTATGGTGTATATTGGTTTGGTGTTTGTTTTGTTTTATTTTAACAGAAGAAGCAATAGGAATTATCTTCAAAGAAAGACTGATTAAGTAGAGCTAGACTCACGAAGGAAGTGCAGTAATGTATCAAAATTCAGGGTAGGACCCCCAATCTCTGTAAAGATCAAGTTGTTTTGCGTGGGGGATTGGAGGCCACACCAGAGATACTAGTCTGTGACAGCAGTGGAAGGATTTTTAAGCCTTGGCTAATGGGAATTTGGGGAGAAACAACTGATTAAGTATGGCAGCAGACCAGCCCAAGAGTAAATAGAAATGATTTGGAAAGTTCAATAAAAAAAAATTTTACTCGAACAGCTAAGAAATTCAGGAAAATGTGTGTGTGTGTGTGTGTGTGTGTGTGAGATACTATATGGGTATAATTACCGTATTACTTCTAACAGGCGATTTTTCACATTTAGGTGGTGTGAAATCCTTTTTGGGGTTTCAGTCTATAGTTCACTAAACGAGAATGTAATACAAAATTTTATCAGGTTTACATTTACATGTTCAACCACGTTTTCAGATTCAGTTATCTACAGTTAGCTTGATTAGGACATTAGAATAAAAACACACCTTTACCGTCCCCAAGCACCATGAAGGAGAGCCTTCCTTGCAGAGTGGAGACGCTTCTCATGGAATAAGCAGACCAGGCTGAGTTGCCAGGAGCAGTTTGTGTTTTCTCCACACCAGCCCCCAAATCAAACACAGCACCATAAGTGCTTGTACATATCCTCAGATGATAGAGTCCTAATTAATCCTGAGAGATAAGGTACAAATAAATGTCATGTGCCTTTAGGTTTCCTGATGCACCATTTGAAAATGTTAGCAGATTAAATCAAGGAATTCCTTCTCTCCTTTTTCTTTCAGTTTGGTTTATTTTTTTCTAAAAATCTCCATGTAGAAAAAATACAATGGGTTTTCTTGTAGAGAAAATTAAATGTAAGATTGAATTATGCACATTATGATATGTTTGCTTATCTTAATGGTAAAGTTGAATAGTCTTTCATCATTCATTTCATCCCTCAATGATCTCTCTGAGGAATTGTACCATAGATTAAATAAAGAATTTTTAAGGGAAAACAGACCTCTATTAGCTTATGATGCTTGCCTTCCATTTTTGTCTTGCTTCTGTCTCCTGTATATACCTGCTCCGCTGTGCCCTTTTTTCCCTAGAAATATTTTTGAATAAAACAAAACATAAAAATTGCATGTATGAGCAAGACTGAACAAATTCATATCGTCCAATGTAAGTGGATATTTGTGGTATCACACCAATAATTTTCAGGACAGAGTATTTTATTGTTTGTTTTCTTGTTTTAAGAAACTATTCTTTGTCTTCTTTTCTGTCTGTTTAATCAGGGCAATTAATGATCTTCATTTTCATTATGGTTTTTATACTCCAGAAAGTTTAAAGCAAATATATTTTGAAATGGCAAAAACACATTAAATTCTCAAACACATTAATCTCCAAAATTACAATTTAAGTCAGATAATGAGCATATAAACAAAGAAATTTGCAAACATCTGTGTAACCCTAAAAGACTAGAATTTAGTCAGGTGTCATTAAATATGTTAGAGATGAACTTTTGTGAGAGACTCTTTAGAATGTTTGTTTTATTTTTTGTTATTGAAATGTTTTGCAGGCAAATTTAATTTTTGACATTTCTTGGAGGACCTTACTAAAGCTAAGTCTACACAACCACTTTATCCAACAACATACACCTGCAAATCAATATTTTAATGGATCAGTCAATAAAAGAAAATCTAGAGATACCAGGAATTTGGGGTTATGTTGGGAATGCCAATACTATCTTTGATTTGGGGAGAGGACTGGGGATGAGGGCAAATAGTAGTCTCCTAATTAGGCTGAAATATTTTCATAGTATACAAAATATGTATTGCATGAGAATTGAAATGCAATTGTATCTAGCTAACAAAAACAATTGGCACCCAGTTTGTTAACATCATACCCTCAATGTCCATCCATGTTGTTGCAAATGGGACTATTTTGTCTTTTTTTATGGTTGAGTGGCTGAGTAGTATTCCATTGTCTATATATATATACCACATCTTCTTTATCCATTCATAAATGGAAAGGCACTTGGGTTGCTCCCACATCTTGACTGTTGTGAATAACGCTGCAATGAACAAAGGGGTGCATAAATCTCTTTGGATTGCTGATTTCAAGCTCTTTTGATAAATATCCAGTAGTGGGATAGCTGGATCGTATGGTATTTCCATTTTTAATTTTTTGAGAAATCTCCATACTGTTTTCCATAGTGGCTGCACCAGTTTGCATGCCCCCCAGGAATGTGTGAGGGTTCCCTTTTCTCCACATCCTCTTCTACATTTGTTATTTTTTGTCTTGGTGATTATAACCTTTCTGACTAGTGTAAGGTGATATCTCATCATGGTTTTGATTTGCATTTCCCTAATAATTAATGATGTTGAACATCTTTTCATGTGTCTGTTGGCCATCAGTATATTTTTTTTGGAAAAATATCTGTTCACTTCCTCTGCCCATTTTTTGATCAGGTTGTTTGTTTTTTTGTTGTTGAGTTGGAAAGAAAAAGAGTAAAGCATCTAGGAATAAATTTAACCAAAGTGGTGAAAGACATATACACTAAAAACTATAAGACATTATTGAAAGAAACTGAGGAAAATATAAAGAAATGGAAAGATATTCCATGCTCATGGATTGGAAGAATAAACATAATTAAAATGCCCATATTACCTAAAGCAATCTACAGATTCAATGCAATCCCAATCAGAATCCCGATGACATTCTTCATGGAAATAGAATAAAGAATCCTAAAATTTATATGGAACAACCAAAGACCTTTGAATATCAAAGCAATCCTGTGAAAAAAGAGCGAAGCTGGAGGCATCTCAATCCCTGACTTCAAAATATACTACAAAGCTATGGTAATCAAAACAGCATGGTACTGGGGAAAAAAAAAAAATAACAAACAGACACAAAGATCAATAGAACAGAATTGAGAGCCCAGAAATAAAACCACACATCTGGATGGTTAATCTTTGACAAAAGAGCCAAGAACATGCAATGGAGAAAGGAAAGTCTCTTCAATAAATGGTGCTGGGAAAACTGTACAGCCACATGCAAAAGAATGAAACTAGACCACTATCTTACACCATACACAAAAATTAACTCAAAATAGATTAAAGACTTGAATGTAAGACCTGAAACCATAAAACTCCTATATATTTTTTTCCATGAGAACCGTTTCCATATCTCTAAAGGCTTAAGAGGAGGAATGTTTCATAAAACATTATATTGCCTTAGATTCAAAACATAGGCCGTGTGTGTGTGTGTGTGTGTGTGTGTCTGGGCAAATAGTGAATGTCACTGCCACATATAATTTATTTCCTTGAGCTGAGATATATATATTTTTAAAATGGTATTTCTTTTTAAATAGCAAAAGCTTGTCATATTATATTGTACTAGGCATTCAAATCTAAAGTATTTTGGAGAAAATAATTTTTGGTACAGAGATTCAAAAGTTTGTTTTCCAGTTCTCTCTGCCTTCAAGACGGTGATGTCTTGCACCAGGCTTACAAAAATCTACATAGAGGCTTAATAGTACACAAAAATAAATAACAGATTCCATATAAAAACTTATGAAATAATTCCATCAAGTTAGTGACAATATTTCAGCCTCAAATATATCAGAAAAAAATACTTTACTTAGATGGTCCATTTCCTCTACCTTTAAGTGGATCTTTCTTTCCTGAGTGAAGGGAAAGATGCTGACAAGTATGTTATGAAAGTTGTTACATTGTTGAAATCACCATGACCCTAAAATGTGAAATGAAATTAGTTTTAATAATATCTCAGGTTTATTAGAATTATTTTGTTTTACTTTTGCCAATCTTTTGACAGGCAATGCCCCCTGGGGAATACTGAAGGGGTTCTGTTGGAGTTTTCATGTTTGGGGTCACACTGGGAAACCAGCAAAAAGCCTCCTATCTTGTTGAGGAGACAATTGTGCAGCCTAAATGTTGGTCTGTTTAGATCCCACCTTTGAATAATCTTGCAGATGACGCAAGCTAATAGAACTCTCAAAAGTCGATGTAAAAAATCAGAAAGCTAATTGATTTTTTTTTCCTCTTTATTCTCAAACTGATTGTTAATGAGAAAACACACGGAACAGATTAATAATGGGACTTGAATCTTTAGTCTTTTCTTTCCAACTCAAGTACACTCTTTTCATAATATTCTGGTCATCAGTTTCTCTCTTTTCTTTTTTCCCTTCAGAGTGCTTTACAAAAGGAAATGTGCTGCCTGGCCTTCTATATTATTCCCAATTTCCAGGTGGAAAAATGAGACAGATGAAGTGACATCTAAAAACAATGGGGATTATATTTTTAAAAACAAGACAGATCTTCTTGCTTTAATTCTTCTCTACATTACCATAGTAAAATGATCAAAGTCCAAGAGATTACTGATACACAATACTGACCAATGACTTCACATTAATGGAGCTATCAATAATAAATTCATCAGTGAAGTAACTGGAAAAAAGTTCAAATGTACAGGGTGATTCACTATTCTGTTTATACAGATTTGAAACAACCATAACGTTTGAACACCCAGAAAGGTCTAAGTAACATTAAACAATAATCTATACCTCTGAAATACTGCAATATCTTGACGAACTTTCTTTTTTTTTTTAAAGTCTCTCTTTCTTTTTTATTTTTAATAATTTTATTTATTTATTTTTTCCCCCAAAGCCCCAGTAGATAGTTGTATGTCATAGCTGCACATCCTTCTAGTTGCTGTATGTGGGACGCGGCCTCATCATGGCCAGAGAAGCGGTGCGTCGGTGCGCGCCCGGGATCCGAACCCGGGCCGCCAGTAGCGGAGCACGCACTTAACTGCTAAGCCACGGGGCCCGCCCTTGAAGAACTTTCTAAATGACCAAAAAGAGATGAAATTTTGTTGGGTATAACTTTAGTTGTTTTTTTACACAGAATTATATTATTGCTAAAAATTGGTAATCCATGTAAGATACACACAAAACCCTTAACTGACTAGATTGTTCAATGAATAGAATTCCACGTAGCTTTGCTGTTACGCACTAATGAGCTTATAATTCAACAAAACCCTTTCAAGAAGTTCTAGTCTATAGAATGACGTGTTCAAATGGTTTGGTCCTATTAATTTTATTAACAAAATCCTCAGATTCCTTTATGAGAAGTTTAACTCCTCTGAATATCATTTTTAAAGGGCCTGACTTGATTTTTCAAAATAAATCACAAGTGGAACCCTCCAGTCTCCAGTCTACGGGTTCTTCATGAGTTTCAGTTCAGTGTAAGCCCGCACAGTGACCTCCCATGAGTTTTCCATTGGAGATTTTACAGCACCAACTTTAACGCATTCCACAAAGTTTCCTGTCCTTCTTTAGGCTTTTGGTAGAATGTCAAATTAATAATGGCATGTGGTGTTCCTTAGCATAACCTGCCAAAATGTGTTAAGGTCCTTGGAAGAAAAGCCATGGGCTGCAATCACACGTCTGAGTTGACAGACACCCAAGTGGATCCTATATAAAAAGAAAAGGTTTGTGTCTTCCAGAATACGAACGTCCACTTTTAGTAAATTCAAACATATCCCAACATAAACATCTTCAAACTTGATGGGTTTTCCATGACTCATCATTTCACAGATTCTTGGCCCCAAATCTCTGGCTGTTATATAACCCAACCCACTCTAGCAGGGAGGAAACACCTTGAAGGGATACTCCTGGTATGAAATATGGGTTTTTTGGTAAAATCCTCTATAGGGATAATTATCAATTAGAGGATAACCTGTGAAAAACTTCTCTGAGTGGTTTAAATTTAAATTATACTTCACTAAATTGCCAGTATTGATGAAAACATCAGTGTCTGTCTTCATGATGTACTTAGTATTGGGGCAAAACTCAGTTACTCACTTGAACGTCATCATTGTTTTCAAGGTCAGGTTATTATGTGTGTCTAAAAAGTCTTGTCCGATTATGTTGCCATAAAGAAGGTGTTCGTCCTCTAAGGACAATGTTAACACTTGGTCTTCCCCTTCCCCTTGTCGGCCTAATAAGAAAAATGTAAGAACCTCATATCCCCACCAAGACTTTTTTTCACCCCAAGTAACTCTAATGGCCGATCTGGCTTTCACATCTGAGGTGTGAGGTCACCAGGATGACAAGAAATGGGTTTTGAAGAGAGCAGTTTGAATGCTCTCGAAGGGTGAAGCGCAAGTCTTGTCTGTAAATTGGCTCATAATTGTAGAAGTACGTCCAGCTTACATGTTTGATCACGTTGTCCTGGGGCAGGCTGAGGTATCACATCACCAGGAGACTCAGGAGCGACAGCAGCAGGAGGCTCCATTTGAGGGATCTCAGTGACATCCTGCTCGGAAGGCTGGTCCTGGAGCCAGGGCCATCCACAGCGGTTCAGAAGCACCCGAGCTTCAGGTTCTTCTTCTTGGTTTATTTCTTCTGAGTGAAAGACCTTCAATTTCCTCAACTGAACATTCAGTAGTAAGTAGTAGTCAAAAATAATGCCTGGAATTTTTACTAAAACAGAGACTGTCAGATTGGATTAAAATTCTGCCAGGTACGGCTTATCAGACACATGCCTGTAGGGTTTCAGATGAGACTAAAGCACTAGCTGAGTTTTTTGTTGTTTTCGGTATTCCATGCTTTAATTAAAACAGATTTGCTGTGAACTACTCCTGCACATGGTGAGTACCCGGCTCCAACACGTTCATTTTTAAATCAAACTATAAAAGCCAAGAGAGTCTGATTTTCCTATCACCTGACAAAAATAATTTTGTTCTCTGTGAGTGAGCTACCTGGGATTTGAAGGTTGCTTGGTGATCAATCTCAATATGTAGACTGATACATGGTTTAGGCCCTCAAGACCAACACGAATAAATGTGAGAGAAAATCAACTTCAGAGGAAGTAGCTAACACTCCATTCCCACGAGATTATGGCTTTTAGCTCCTCTTATATAGATATTTCTGTTGAGTTTCAGCCTTGCAGCGTAAAGCTCGCCACCCACCCCTCTTCTTCCATGAGTAACTGGATGCATTAACATTTAATACGTGATTATTTCATATTCATTTAAATGATGGAAATAGTTTCCATATATCATAATTTTAATCTTTGTATATAAAATAATAAATGGTGCTTTAGTCCAAAATGTTTAAAAGTATTTTACTTATTTTGTAAATATGTAAATATATTTGTCTCATACTAGAGCCTATTCTTATTACAAAGAAGAAAGTTTGCATCATTAGTGGGAGTCAAACATTCATCAAACATATTTTGCTAATTTATCAAGTTATTGATACGAAAGTAGAAAAAGGAGAAGAGATAGTCTGACAGTCTGATTTTATAACCTTGACAGCACCTGTTTTTACAGTTCTTAATTTGGCATTGGTATTATGGCAAAAATTTTGAAAAAAAATTATTTACTAAAAATCTATAATTAGAAAGTATAGTGTTATCAAATAGGTTTTGTGTAATTATGAAGACCAATTACATTTTAACATTCAGCCAAAGTCAGTTTTTTGAAACCATTTTCTTGGTGAAATTAAATTGGGCCTGTTAATCAATTTAGACACAGCTGTTCCTAAACACAACTTGCTGCATATGTAACATATGAGGCTCCAGATTCAGGTCTCTGACTCTGAAAAGAAAAGTCGTGCAGTATTTTAAATGGATGTCCAGGAAAATAAAGGGTTTATTCTTGGGGGATGATAGAGGATTTCACCTTTGAAGAAAAATAGATTGTACTTTGAGCCCATCCTTTGGGATGTTTGTTTGAAATGTTAATTAGAATAATTGGTTCAGCAAGGATTAGGACAAGAGCGGAACACTGCTGACAGCGAGATGTCTTCTACTGGGAATCTTTCTGTTTCAGCAACTGCCGAGGTGTTTAAAGTGGTTGTGGTTACTGCGTCCTTGCCAGAAAATGTTGCAAAGACCACACATTTCTGAGTGGACCTTAATATTCACTGTTGAACCAAAAACACTGCATTTTTAAAATTATTCATGTTTGAAAAAGTTCAAAAACTTAATAAGTGAAAAACTACATTACACTAATGTCTTTTAGTTCACCATGTGTTTGTGTATCCTGCAATTTCTTCACATGAGCATGCTCATTACTTCATAGAGTATTTTTTCTTAAAACACATCTACAGAGACAGTACTTTCTTAGTTGCTTAAATTTGAATACACAAACCCTAAAAGCAATTCCAAATATTTAATTACTCATTAATTCATTTAAGAATTATTGAGACGTTAATATGGGCCATGCCTTTAAAAGTTCAGACATGGACCCCAACCTTATGGGGTTTACACCTCAGTGGAGGCGTAGATATAGTCACAATACAGTGTGATACAGCTTGACTAGGAACAAGGAGAGTGGTGCTATATATGTGCACAGAGGTATTTCTAACTCTACTTGGGAGGCATCAGAAGAGATTTTCTGTAAGAGGTGGCATCATGAGTGAAATATAGAATCTGAGTAAGAATTAGTTTGGCAAAGAGGGAGGGGAGTTGGGGCACTGAGAAGAGTAGTCTTTAAAAGGTCAGCTTTGTCAGTCTATGTCAAAGAGAATATATATCATATTTCAGGAGTTATAAACATTGAATCTGGCTAAAATGTTGCATTCAGGGAGGTAAGAATGATAAAGAGAATTCAAATCAGGAGGGTCTTGTTAAGGAATTTAGACTTGATCTTAAAGACAGGAGTCCATTGACATATTTTACACAGCAGAGAATGTCGTGTTAAAATTCGCGTTTTAGAAAATCTAACTCTGACTCCATGTATGGAGACCAGATTGAAAAGGAGAAACGGCGGGGACAGAAAGAACTGTCAGCACACATTTGAAGTAAGTTAATTGAGAGGCGATGATCTGGTTAAAACAGGTAGACACAGCGAGGAAAGAAAATAAACAAGTGTCACATTTAAGAGATATTTAAGAGTTTAAATCAAGAAGCCTTATTAATTATTTTGTAGAGGCTTAAAGATAATAATCAAGAGAACTTGGGATCTAAGATCTGGGTGAACATATAAAATTGAATTCCTTTGCTTATATATAATATGTAAAATATAGTTTACATTTTACATACATATACACATGTTTAAATGGTATTTCAGAAACTTTTCTTCCTTAGCTAACAGAATGGGCCACTAATGAGAACATGCAATATCTTTTAGGTTTTTTGTTTGTTTAATTTGAGTTTACTGAAGTCTAATTTACAAATGACAAAATTTACCCTCTTTAGGTGTATAACACAATGAGTTTCGATGAACATAACAACCACCAAATATAGACCATTTTTTATCACCTCCCAAGCTTCCCCATGTGCCTGGAGTCAGCCTTCCCACCCACCTCCGCCCCCCAGCAGCTCTGGACCTTTAGTGCTTTGAAGTCCATCCATGCTGCTGTGTTTACACAGATTTGTCCTGTTTTTTGTTACTGAATATCTTCCATTGTATGGATGTGAAAACACTTTATTATTTTAAAATGATTTTCTTTTTCATTTCTATCATCTATCTATCTATATATTTAACATCTGGATTTCATCTTGTATATTAATCATAGGTGGAAGACAAACTTTATTTTTAATGCCAAGATGTCTCATTAAGCAGAATATCATAATAGATTGGAAACTGAAGAAAAACAAATCCAAATTTCAGCAAAATTTACTAATCCCTTTTATTTAACCTGATAAAATTTTCTTTCACGTTAGTTATCCAATGTCTTTCAAGCTAGTGTGTGGAGGAATCTGAAATTGACACCATATGTAAATATTTTTTATGTGCAAAGAAAGTATCTTTATATTAACAACCCTACAACATTGAGACATGCTCAAGGCAGAATCTGTCTCTTTCTGCACCCCGAGATAAAGAAAATCTCCCAAATTATTAGAACCCATGTTAGATTTTGTCTCATAAAGTTCCCCGGCATTTAGTGACTCAATCTAAAAGGAAACTCAGGGAGTACAAACAGCAGACTGGATGGGGTGTAAGAGAACGTATTGAGGATTAGAGCCAGTTTATGATGTGAGCTTCTAGTGTGTTCTCGTGCTTTTCACTGAGACAGAGAAATAGAGAGGGATAGTTTAGGTGGAGGTGGTTAACATTGTTGTGGAAATACTACGTTTTAAATGGCTGCTGAATACTTATCAGGGTCACCATGCTGACTATAGTTGCGTGAAGTGGGTCAGAAGATACAAACTTCCAGTTATAAAATAAATAAGCCTTGGGAATGTAAAGTACAGCACGGTGACTGTAGTTAATAACACTGTATTGCATTTTTGAAAGTTGCGAGGAGAGTAGATCTTGAAAGTCTTCGTTCATTTTTGTTTACTGTCTTTGCAGGGTGAGAAGACAGTTTTCAGGGGTTTCCATTTGGGTCTTTTTACAATATCATCTTTTCATCCACGGGTCAGGCAATCAACCATAAGTCGTCTATCAGTTTTTAATTATATTTACTCCCTCTATACATACTGGAACTGGGAAGTAAATATCAAGGTTCCACAGCCCCACTGGACCCACCATGAGTTTGCCACCATTAAATGGCAAACTCCATTTAATAACTGACCTGCTAAGTCATCACCCAGGTCAGAGCACCATAATGTTTTGGATCTCTTCTCCAGAGTTTAGCGTCATTCAAAGACAATATCTAATAACTCATGTTACATTTGTGTACTAGCTCTGTCCTAGTATGGCATAACTCTGGAAAACGGAGATAGGAACCTCTGAGAGGACAGAGAAAAGGGTCAAGTTATTCCTTTGACCGATTGCAGGGCAATTCAACAAAGTGAACCAGGAGGGAGGCTCTGGCGCTGTGACCTGTGCCAAACTATTTGAGAGTAAGTTGCAGACATGACCTTTTAAACCACAAATAGTTCAGTTTATGTCTCCTAAGAATAAGAACATTCTCTTGGACAACCAATGTGAAATTTTCAAATTCAAGATATTTGCTATTAATACAATACTATTATTTAATGAACAGTCCATAGTTAAGCTTTACCACTTGTCGCAGTAAAGCCTTTTTTTAGAGCCTAGATTCAATACCAAAATCATATACTGCATTTATTTGTCACGTCTTTAGTTTCCTTTAATCTGAAAGAATTCCTCAGAGCTTTCTTTATCTTTTTTTGACTTTGAGATCATTAAAGAGTACAGATACACTGAACTACTTTAGAATTGGGACATTGTAAACTGTTCCATAATTTGCGTGTGCTTGACTGTTTTCTCATGAACAGCCGTGCTGTAGTCAGTGACGGAGTGGCCGAGTCCTTTATTCCCATTTCCCTTGTGCATTCAGTCTTGACTGTACTCCCTACAGTAATGCAGGAGGTTCTGACATTTCAACATCAAAACGTAGAGGCAGCCACCGAGTCCAGGCATCAGGTAGCCTACCTAATGGATCCTTCAAACCAGTGCCTGATGATTGAGCTAAAATATGAAATGGATTCTCAGTTGAGGGCACCTATATCAACAGATTTCACACCATTGGGGCTTCTATTCTGCTGTCCTTTGTCTGATACCCCTAAAATCCATGCCCATCTGCATATGCTCCCCAGACTTCTGCCCACAGGGAGGGTGATGCTTTCTTCAATAGGTCAGTAACACCTGCAGCTCACAGGCTCTCTTCTGGGAAGTGTTGTTGTGCTTCTCTATCCGAGATTCGTTGGGCACTCATTCTCATTATGGGCCTGGAGTCAATGAGAGGTGGTGGGGGTCAGTCCTGGGAGAACCACCATCGGTTTGTGAGGAAACTGCTCAAGCCCAGTCACCGAAGCTTCTACGCAGGGGAATCGGGTTTCTTCAGAAAGCTGAAGTTCATACTCACATCCCGTTCCAATGAAACACCACCCTTTTCTCCCTTGCCTTCTCCAGCTCCATAACTGCATCTCCATTTTGCTTGGCTCCAGACTTCAGATTTATCTGGACCTTAATAGCATTCTACCAGTATAGATTCAATGGATCTGAAACAATCCTTCAAAAGAAAATCCAACCACTAAATGTTATGAATTATGTTTGAAATGTTGAATTTATTTTATTTGGGAAGAATTCATAATTATCCATTTTATTATTAATAATGTAACATTTGAAGAATTTGAAAGCAAATCATGTTATTCATTGTCTATTCAAGAGGAATTTCGTGTTTGTTTTTTAGCGCACCTAATCAATGCACATTCATCCTTAGAACTCCAAACTGAGAAATTTATCAACTGATATAATTGCTGTCATTTGTCCAATCTATTTTGTTTTTTATTATAAAATTTGTTACTCCTTCTTTAAAGATAACCCCATGCTTTTTATACCACCAGAGTGTGGAAGAGTGAAGTGTGTCAGTAATGATCCCCACGTCCACTCAGCTCCGAAAGGCGAATTAGACACAAACTTACATTCTCTTGACCGTGCTTATCTGAGCAGAGAGCAGCCACAGTGTACGTGTCAAATTTGGTAACTTCTGTGGCGTCAGCCTATTTATGATGGTGTCTATCTTGGCTATTTTCAGTGTAAAAAGTTAACTCTGTAAACATATAATAGGATAATTATTTCATGTTTAGATAAGTAAGGAATAAAAAATACTAGTACAACTTGGTAACCAAAAACAATCAAACAACAAAGAGATTTATATACTTTGAATTAGTTGGGTTTTAAAATCCTCTGAATCTTGATTGAAACGGTTTGATTTCATATATTATGGTAGAAAGGATTTTCTAATGGTGAATAATTTTCATGTTAACGTTGGAATGTTCTTTTCTACTCTGATGAAATTAAACTATAATTATCAATATGATTATCCAATAAGAATCTTGACTAATTATTAAGCAATTAGAAGTACGTGATTCCTTTTTCCTTTAGATAAATTCACATTAGGATTTAGAATGTATGCATTTAAGATAGCTTCATTGTTACAACAGAAAATAGCCATGGTGTATAATTAAGTATATATAATTATTAGAAGGTTTATAACATGCTTTTGTAGAAAATGGAGAATTTATTTTCTTTTCCTTAAAAATACAGTAGTGTGGTCCCTGTATATTTATTGCAATAATACTTATTTATGAATCCATTAAACTCTTTATTATTAATACTAAAGTTTTGAAAGGTGAAAAAAGAAACACCATTAGAATAGAAAGGGGTGCTAAAACAAAAACTGAAATGTTGCTACCTGGCGTTATGAACAAAAATTACATGTTATAAAATGCCATTATACTTTGAAGCACATAAATATATATTTACTTACAGTTTTGATTCCAAAATGAGAGAAAATTAACTTTGACATGGGTATACTTTCTAAACAAATATTCACTGCCATTATATTTATACAATGATTGCATCGATTTACACATATTTTTAATAAGATCCTATTGTATGTCAACACTTCAGAGGTACTCCAAAACCTGCTCTGAACCTAAGTGAACTAGGTTGAATTCTATCTCATTCAAGTGTTAAGTCAGAGACTGCTAAATCTAAGATGTGACCCTACGTGCACAGATGTATATTTATGTAGATATAGACACAGATACAATCACAGATATAGATATAGAGATAGAGATAGATGTGGATATAGATAGATGCTAGCATCAATGCCCAGTCTCTGGTCAGAGAGCAGACTTTTCTCACAGCAGTAACATGGGCAAAGGAAGCCTGCAGCACGGACCTCACTGCCCCTAGCGCTGCCCGTGACGTGATGAGAGACTCATGAACGAGCCTGCACTCGCAGTAGGATTTTTTCATAGGAGAAGGATGCTGAAAAATAAATTTCTGTGCTTATATACAAGAAGGACAGCTGTTCCCCATTCCCCTCCTGAGAGAAGAAAGTAATTCTAATCTTCTCAATGTAAACAAATTCTCTCCTCTCAAACACAGGAGTAGGATCCTGAGTCTTAATCCTTGAAATTTAAATAAATCTCTCCAGGGGGAAGAAGGTAAGTGTCTCCTGTTTATAACCCAAGTTTTATCCCTTTTGAAATGTAAACACATAGGAAGATAGGTCTAAATTACTCTGGAGCATAGGGACTTTCAGTCACCCTTTCTGTTAACTCAGGCAATACCCTGGAATGCAACCATTTATACATCAGGAAGATAAGAGGTTTATCATCCTTTGGGTGGGATAATAAGGAGACAAATGGCTACAGAAAAGCAAATGTTTCTGAGGGAAGTAAAGCCAAAGGTTCTCTATCCCCATAGCACATCAATTTCCATGTCTCCGGAGGCCAGAACTTTGCAGGAACACTGAGAAATGCCGGGAAGATTTATCTTCTCACATTAAGTACTTTTTATGTTTTGTGTTATAGCCCTATTTGTATTGATCTGTGAATTCATGAGCATGTAAAAAGCATAAAATATCTCAAGTCAAACATGATCTCTTATGACTGTCCAAGGATTAGCTTGATAGAATATTTGCATTAAGAAAGGCTACCATGAGTTATTTAGAACACAGCTTTATTCAGTCCAGATTGATTTCCATCAGCACTTACAGAGAGATGTTATGCTAACTCCTGAACAGCTATAATCTACCATGGGAGTTTACTTCTCCCATTGTTTTGAAATTTTTTCTTAAGGGGAAAAATGTCCATAGTGTTTTATTATGGTAACTTAATTACATTATTCAGATTGATTGCTAGGAATGAGATATTATCATTTAGACAGAAGGAAAGAAAGAAAGAGGGGAGGAAGGAAGGAAAGAAGGTAGGAGGAAGGAAGGAAGGAAAAGAAGAAAGGAAGAAGGGAGAAAAAGTCTATGCCAGCTGACAGCTGGCAAGTGAGAGCTAAGAGTAAGAGCTAGGCTATAGTGTTCTCATATAAACATAATCTCCACGGAATCTCCACGATAATCAGGTAAGGGCACTCCATGGTGAAACAGACCAGGTCAGGACAGTCAGTGATTACTAGGTAAACACAAATTTCTCTGTCTTGTCTAATATGAATAACTACTCTTTCTTCACCAATGACAATTCTAGCCCTATTCTGTGCTTCCAATCTTCTATGTACAATGTGTTGATGTTAAGTTATGAGTTACCTGGGCTTCCTGAAAGGATCCACTTACAACTGTAGGAGAGGAAGACTATCCTCTACCCACTCTGGGTCCTTTCTGGCTAGGCTACAAATTAAATTGATGTGAGACTGAATAGCAGGAGAAAATCAAACAAAGCTTTATGACATGTATACATGGGAGAGACCCAGAAAAACTGGGTAACTCGACAAAATGGCAGAGGTTCTCATCTTAAATACTATCTTCAGCTAAAGACAAAGGAGGATGTTGGGGGTAGGGGGAGTCAGCTATGGGAGATGTCCAGAAAAGCACAGTAAACAAGAGTAAGGTTAATATGCAGATTTAAGTCCTTGCCTTCTGCACTGATAAGATTTTCCAGAGATAAGGTCATTCCCCCTTCTTCCTGGTATAGAGAGGGAGATACCTTTACAAATGGATATTTCCCTTATAAATGTAAATGTTTCCTACAAAGGATAACTTCTACTTTTGGTTTTCAAAGCTTTGATAAGAATGGGCTTAGCATGGACACTTCCAGTCTATCCATACCCAGAGTTATCTATGGTGATGGCCTATCCTGTGGACAGGCCTTCTATCTTAAATTCTTTTAGGCAGTTAGTGGAGGGGAGGAGGTCAAAGTTTCTTTGAGAGAGAATAATCAAGGTAAAGAGACATATTTTGAGGTGACCAATTCTGATCCCCCACACAAACAAACCTAGTTTTATTAGATTCTCCTTCACAATGACTCCAAACAAGTTCAAATACTATAGCAAGACCCTCCCACTTCCCTCTCATTGAGCTGCCCTAAGGTGTATGTTCTCCTTGCAAGCTAATAAGCCTGACTTTGTATGTGGGTGTGTTTCTGCTGTTCTTTGTCTAGGGGGCAAAGCGTGAAATTCCAGGGAGAAGAAACAACGAAATTAAAGCTTCTGACATGGAAGCATGCATGGCACGTGTCAGGGAAAGAAAGAAGTCCCTGTGACTGAGGGGGAGAGAACGGTGGAGAAAGCAGTAAGGGGTGAGACCAGAGAGCTAAGCAGGGACCAAAAAAATCAGAGGGAGAGCCTTGAAATAATAATAAGGACTTTGAAATTTACTCTGAGTGAGACCGGATGCAATTTGAAGGTTTTGAGTAAAGTAGTGATTACTTTTATAAGTTTAAACAAGGTCACCAAACTGCTGTATTCAGAGTAGTGAGAGGAAAGGCAGGTGCGTAATCAAGGAGCTCAGCTGGGAGACTGCTGTGGTAATGCAGACGGCTGGGCCAGATTGTAGCAGTTGTGATGGAGACATATTGAGAGTATAGCCAATAAATTTGTATCAGTTTTTATTTCCCACTTCTAAAACCATCAAATCTTAATTAATTGTTCTCATTTCTTTGTAAAGGAAATTTGGGGTGAGATCCTATATTTTAATATATTTATGTAAATATTGTTCTTGCAACTAACAGAAATGTGGATAAAATGCTTTGAAGTGTTAAAAAATTCTGAACAATAACATATCATTATCAACTAGCAATAGTTTCATCTTTTAAAACTTTTGTGACCAATATTAGTCAAGACTTTTAGCTTTAATATTGACATCCTGAAATTTGACTTTGTGGGAAAAAACTAAAATGATTAGCAAGTGTTTAGAATTGATCACCACGTATCTGTCTATTCAATAACTTTGTCCTTCAACAATGTAGATTTTTTTTTTAATTTGAAACTTCTTTTTTCTTTCACTGTGACAAAATAGTCTTAAACTTTCAAAGAACCTCTTTTCTTATTGGATAAAGTCAAAGTGCTTAACATATCCTACAAGATGCTCAGTCATCAGACTCCACCCCCTCTCCTCGCTCACCCCTGAGAATCCCTGAAAGCCACTCCACACACCGTCACCTACCGTGCCCTGTAGGCCTTTTATCTGCATTTTTTTCCTTTCTAAAAAGTTCAAGCCCCTTTGCAAGTTTATGTCAAGAACATACTATTTTCTTTGCTTAGAATAGGATTACCTAAACATGTTTCAGAGAAGTGTTACTGTTGAAGTGTAACATATCTATCCTATAGTTCACAGATCTCAAGTGCACACTTTGTTATAATTTTACAAAGTGAATGTACCTGTGCGACCACTACTTTGATCAAGTTATAGAAATTACCAGAACTCTGGAAGACTCCTTTGAGCCACTTGTCAGCCTCTGTCTCCCTCACCCCCATCAAAGGTAGCCACTCTTCTGATATTACCTTTTGTGCATATAAATGTATACTGGTTGACTATTTAACTGCAGTAAGATAATAAGCAATTGGAGAACAACTGTCTGATCAAATAGGATCGAACTACATAAATATAGATGTCCTTGTTCTCCTCAAAAAAGAACCAACCACTGTGAGCTATTGTCACCTTTTAGTTGTTCTAACAAAGACAGGATAAATCCTAGATGGAGCTCTTATGCATGAATTTTTCTCTCCTTGCTGATAAAAGCAAAGTCACGCATTGCTATGCTCTTGGTGGTATTTGGAATAGAGTATTCTGACCTGACTCTCTCTTCAGGTGACTTCTCTGTCCTTGAGAACTGTTATTATTGTTCAGTTAAAACAGGTTTCCTGTAACTCTGAAAATGTCTTTTAATTTACTAGTTTGCTTAAGGGGATTGCATTTGGTGAAAGTTTGGTACCTTTTTTGTATGTGGTTTTCCTCTATTTGTCAGCTTAGTTTGTGAAAAAACCTTGCTCTTTAACTTTATCCACCCAGACAGACAAGTCTCCTCAAGAAAAAGAATGAGTAAAAGCTTGTTCTGAATTGTGCCCTGGAGGTTGATTGATCTCGAATGTGTTAAATCAACAAGTGGATTCCATTTGAAACATTTAAAAATTCTTAATAAAGTGTCAATGCGTCTGATTCTGGAAATAGAGCCTCAAATAGGAAACATTGTGATTTCATATTTGAATTCAATTTCTATGTAATAATCTTACTTTGGTTTTGTTTATTCTGGTGCATTAATATAAAATACTGATTAGCAAAAAGAGAAAAGTTAAAACATCCATTAATTTTTGAATCATCCTGATTTTACATCTGGGAGTATTCCTTTATTTGACAGATGTATTGTTTATGGCATGACGGCTCTGATCTAGACGTTTCATTAGAGGTCGTTGATCCCTGGTGAGAACTGTTTCCTGCATCTATGAAGTTTGTCTTCAAGAAATAACACATAAATACAAGTTGTAATAAGGTCAATGAAGGGAAATTATGGTGCTATTAGAAATTATGATATGAAAACATCTTATTTGCTTACTGTATGTTGCTTTTTTATATGTTAAAATAAAAATTAAGTTGCGATTCTAAACCTATGTGGGAGACCTAAGAAATAAGAATCCTAATGAAGAAGTAGGAGAGGCAGTGAAAAACAAAACAGGAACATTAGACTAAAAAGACATATTCTCTATATTCTAGTCTTAGAATTAACACTTGCCAGACAGGAGAATCTGAAGAAATGATTTCATGCCCTGAGATCCAATTTCTCAATTTGTAAAATCGAAATACATAACATTCTTATGAAATTCCTAAGAGAGGTGAGGATAATCAAATGAAATAATGTATATATAATTGCTCTGTATACTGTAAGGCATTAAACAAATATAAGAAGTTAAAAAAGTTTGTCTTCAAAAATGCAATGTTCAGGGCCAGCCCAGTGGTGTAGTGATTAAGTTCAGTGCACTCCAGTTTGGCGGCCCGAGGTTCGCAGGTTTGGAACCCGGGTGTGGGCCTACACCACTCATCAAGCCATGCTGTGGTGGTGACCCACATACAAAATAAAGGAAGACTGGCACAGATATTGGCTCAGGGCCACTCTTCTTCACCAAAAAAAAAAAAAAATGTGATGTTCACAATGTAGCTATCATGAGTTCCATTCACTTGAAAAAAGGATTCTCCCTCTTCCAGTATAACCTTTATGTTCACATACAGTGCTTTCTTTTTTCCCAAGTGCAAACTAAAACATCACCAATATCACTGTGAGTTGTACACTTTTATTCTGATATACAAAAGTTATTTTCAATTTTCATTTTAACTCAGATATTCCCTGAAACTGACAATGTACAAAGCCCAGGGATGTTATTACTGCTGACACTGGATTGTCAGATAAATGGCATGTCAATTTTCATTTGCATTTCTCAGCACCTGGCAGAGAGTGACAGCTGCACACAGTTTATAATTTGGTGTCACATTATCTCAATGAATGGAGTAGTTTCATAGGAAAATACATTTGAAATTAAACCTTGAAGCTCCAGATAACATTTTCACTGATTTAAAATGAGACAAAGTATTACAGGAATACATTTCATAATTCTGACACTGTGTTTGAAGAAACAGGAAATGGGCAACTGAAAACAGATCTGAGGGGTTGTGAGCACTGCATTTTTCTTGTGTTAGAGCATTAGATATATAAACAGGTTTGAACCACACTCCCATCTAAATTATATTCTGGTGTCCACACAACATTATTCTTTTTGATATTTCCATGTTACATTCCTTTTAATATTTGTCAAAAATTACTTTTAAAATACTTAATTCTATTTCATTTTATTTCAGAATTTTTTTCGATTATTGACATAGCCATGTTCTAGAACAGTGTTTACCTCATCCTGAGATTTTATTCAAGTGTTTCTTGAAGCTGATACCATGCATTGATGGCACCATGGGTTGTATAAATGTAGCAGGAAAAAATGCAAATTGTTATTTAAGACAAAAAATAAGTTATAGCTGATTATGCAGGATGGGTGGGTGACGGTGAATGGAAGTTCCTCTAAAGTGAAGATCACATTTTGTAGAGGTGGAGGGAAGGGAGCCTGAAGCCAACACTGCTCGTATCAAGGAAGGAATGAAATTTCAGAAACTCTGCTAGTTCTCTCTCACTATTAAACACTTTAAGGGCTGAGACAGTTGGCCTTTTCATGATCACAATTCCTAAATTCGTTTTTGGATGAGGACATATAGACCTTGAGCTGGGTACAGGGCAGCAAGTCAATGTTCCCCATAAAATGAACCCAGTTCTGAACTTGAAGGTGAGGGTCTGCAGCTCCATGGCAGGAAGGCGAGGGCAGAAGACAGGTCTGAACAGGCCTGAGGAAGAAGGCGGCGCACTTTGCCTGAGCACAGGTTGATTTGTAAAGTGTTTTGGGAGTGGGGCTGAGGAGCAGTAAAGCCCTTTTAAGAACAGATGCATGATATGGTAGCGGCTTATGTTCCTTGCTTGTACACAAGTCCTCCATTAACATAAACCTCCACTCAAATTTTGCTGCAAAAAAAACTTTCTGACACTGAGTGTTTTATAGAAATCCAGAGAACTGGCTCACTGCTTGTTCCCTAAGTACTAGCTAACTTACAAATGTAAAGATATTTGTGCCAGCCCCAGGAGACAAGACAGGTGGGATGAAGAATTCAGGGACGTGTAACAGCAACACAAGAGGTAACTAGGAGAGCTACAGTTAAGCCTCTGAGATCTCCAGAGATTGGAGGCAAGGCTGGATTTCCACTCTTTTCTGAGATGGATAATCAAATTGTGTGGGCTTTACATGAAAGAGTTCTTCAAAGTCTCTGAAGTATCAGAGACATCTGAGCAGCTCCATTGATATAAGCCAGGGAGTGTCACCAGTAACCTGTGGCAGAGATGCTTCAGAGAGAGCCACGTGATCAGGGCTGCCCTTCTTTTTCTGAATATATCCTTGTACTTTCTTCCAAAAAAATGTCTCATAGGATAAATGTAAGAGTATGGATTAAACATGACTTAAATCTTCATATTCAATTCATGTATTCATCACATTAAATTCATATTAAATACATGTGAGCATGTATTCTGAAGCAAGAATTTTAAAAGCAAAATAATCCGAAGACACAGATAAACTTTCTATATAATTAGAACCTCTTTAACCAAAACTTTGCTGCAGATTATTTTGTAATAAATCCCTTTTGCATTAAAATACCTCTGGCCCTTGGCTTTGACTTTGAATGGCATTTCTGGACATCATCCTGTGTGCACTGGCAAGTCAAGGTGGCTGACAACCAGAGATGAGCAGTGATCAACGACTTATATAACACAACTGCTTATGTGGCTGATTATTTTCTGATCTCTTTAGGGCTTTGTTCACCATAAATACACAAGAGACAAAATCCTTTTGTAACTGGAGTCCTACTAACAAAATGAACCAAAATCTCTGAAGAACATGGACAGAGTGTCATGTATCATTTCTTTCTCTTCTGCAATTGCCATTTTCCTCTATAATTCTTCCATTCAACAATGTGGAGAGGACCAATTCAGTGTCTTAGGGATAGCAATGAGCCAAACAAATAAGAATCTCTGCCCTATGGAGCTTACATTCTAGTGGGGCAAACAGACAGTAAACATAATAAACATGGAAATCTAAGTTGAGAAGTGCTATGGAAATCAAGCAAGTTAGAGGGACTGTTGCAATTTTCAGCAAATGGGCTGTGTAAGTCTCACAGAGAAGGTTAATATCTACAACACAAATCTGATCCTGTCAGTCAACCTTTTGCTTAAAATATGAGCTCAGCAACTCCCAGTATCCACATATTTAAATTCTATTATGTAATAATGTGATATATGCTTCTCTCTCACCTTCTGGATGGAGAGAATCTAGACTAGAAATTACGTCCTGTACAGTAGTCCTCCCTCATCTGTGGGGGATACGTTCAGAGACCCAGTGGGCCCTGGCCGTGAATAGTACCGAACCCTGTATGTACTGTTTTTCCCTATGTATTTTCTTACATATTTTTTCCCTATATGATAGGGAAAGGTACCTATCATAGGTAGGGTTCCGTACTCTATGATGAAGTTTAATTTATAAATTAGGTATAGTAAGATGTTAACAACAATAACTAATAATAAAATAAGACAATTATAATAATATGCTGTAATAAAAGTCACCCTAGCTCTTAGCAACCTCAGCGTACGATTTTTTCTTTTTACTAAGTCAAGAACTTTCTCCTTTCCACTTAAAGGAAGCACTTTATGGCTTCTCTTTGGCGTATCCGAATTGCCTGCATCACTACTCTTGCCATTTGGGGCCATTATTAAGTAAAATAAGGGT
This sequence comes from Ceratotherium simum simum, assembly GCF_057802395.1. Classification (NCBI taxonomy): domain Eukaryota; kingdom Metazoa; phylum Chordata; class Mammalia; order Perissodactyla; family Rhinocerotidae; genus Ceratotherium; species Ceratotherium simum. The sequence goes on along the minus strand of NC_141914.1, from coordinate 1,466,219 downwards.
GACGTGAACACAAGCCCTGCAATGCTGTGACAGTCTATATGATAACCGAGAGGGTACTAAGTGACTAGTGGGTGGGAGCGTACACAGGGCAAAACGAGACAGGGATGTGTCATGTCCCAAGCAGGATGGAGCAGGAAAGTGCGAGATTTAAAATTTATGAATTATTTATTTCTGGAATTTTTCCTTGAATATTTTCAGATCGCAGCTGACTGCCAGTAACTGAAACCGCAGAAAGCTAAACCATGGATAAAGGAGGACAACTGTGTATCTGTTATGTTGAGAGCTCCTCGCTGCACACAACATTCTCGCTGGTTTAAGCAAAAAGTGATACAGTAAAGGACGGGGAGGGTCACAGTCATCTGGAAGACCAGGAAACTTTCTCTCGGCTGATCTTCTGGGAGTAATTTCACAGGCCCCATAATAGAACTGAGCCGCCAAGGCTGCTGATGACTCTGCCACAAACCGGAAGCTACAACAAGAGCACAGTGCCTCCTCAGCTCTCCGGACCTCGGGCCTTTACCACTGTTATGAAATTGCCAAATTAGGAAGACGACTGCTGAGTCAGAAAGCTGTTGCATAACTGACGGTTTGGGAATTATGGCAGCTTTGGTATAAAAGGTAACCAACCATACGATAGACACCATGGATCCTGCTTCTCTTTCCACACATGCAGATCAAAATCAAAGTATCGTGTAAGAGGATTTAATAGGAGAAATCTAAGTTCCGTCTGAACTCGGGCTGGAAGAAAATCTAGAGAGTATGACATTTAGCTTCCTTGCAGTAGAGGAGGTTTTACTGACAGAGTTTGGGAAAGCTAATTGAGCAAGCCAACTCTATCCGCTGCTTTATCTTCAGAGAGAAAAGTAGTCTTGTAATGGTCCAAAGTCGACCTCGATCTATGTGGTGAATGAAAGTCTGCTCCCACTTTTCATGTAAACCGTGATATAAAGCCTGATAACATTATCACAATTACTGTCAAAACATTTTGAAAACATTATAGTTCATTTTTTAAGGAGGTTCTTAGGTTAGATGTGACTATAAGAATTATTATTATGATCAAGCTTTTGAAAAAATACAATTCCACAAAATGCTGAACATTAATATTTCTACCAAAGTCTATATTACTTGAATTTTTTTCTCATTGTGATATTAACATTTTTCTCATAAATATTGTATATTTTGTTAAAATTTCTATTAGTACAATTTTTTAAAATCTTGGATTTGAAAAGCAATTTTTAAAGAAAAATGACAACAGCAGTCACTTCCAGATCATATTACTATTTATCTATAGAAACAAAATAAATCTTTTAAGAAATTCTCACTGTGCACATTATTTCATCCTGAAAAGTGGTTTAGCATGGTTTAAAGAATTAGGAGGACAAGTCTTTAGTGCACCTCATGACAAAAGGTGCGGGTTAGGATTGAATGCAGAATTTGGATGAATACCTAAATAATATGGTGACAATGATGATGTTTATTGCTCTTGGGATTCATTGTCCCCAGAAAGTATCTGGAGAATATTCTCACTTAAAGCAAAACATGAAGGAACATTTGAAACAGACTTTTTGTTGATTAGTTCTTGTATATCTATAAAAGATTTTCCCCACATATGGCTATCATTATTAAGGTTTACTCAGGTGATTTAACAATTTCACATTTGGAAAATGGAATCAATAGATATACTAAATCAAATCGAGCATTTGTACAAACTTTTGTCAAGCTTTTAGACATTATATAGTTATTTTTAAAGCTTTGCTCCATGACTGAAAGAGGTTAGTGCTAAGACAAACGGACAATATTGTCTCAATATTGGGTGGACCTGTACACTCACAGTGTATTAGTGCATATTTAAAATAACTGCAAAAATATATACTTACAAATTTTAGATTTACCCTGCAGTTATTATATTAGACCTTGCCAGTTTTTATTTTGGCTAAATAAATACGTATTAAGTCAATGTGACTTTTAAGAAGTAGGAATTACGACTTAATAAAACAATAGGAAACTTAATATTAAAGATCAAAAACAAGAATATGATCTTGTTTGTCACTCTTTAATCCCAAGTCTTTAAACTCAAACAATTATAAAGAAAAGTGCTTGCAGAGGCTTGGTGAGGCTCACGAGAAGGTGGCCTTCTTTCTCATCACGTAGATCATGATGGAGCCGCAGAGGTATCCTCAGGTCCTAATTTCAATGAGCCTACAAAATGATTCACCCAAACGAGATAGTAATGATAGATTAGGATACTTAGATTATTGGTCATTAGTTTTTCTTTTTTTGAGAGAGATTGGCCCTGGGCTAACATCTGTTGCCAATCTGCCTCTTTTTCTTCCCCCCTCACCAACTCCCAGTACACAGTTGTGTATCATAGTTGTAGAGTTGTAGCTCTTCTATATGGGACACTGCCTCAGCATGGCTTGATGAGCGGTGAGTAGGTCCGCACCCAGGATACGAACTGGCGAACCCTGGGCTGCCAAAGCAGAGCACGTGAACTTAACTGCTACGCCACTGAGCTGGCCCCTGATCATTATTTTTAAAACATCTACAAAATATGCATTTAATTGCTTATTAAGTGCAGTCACTGTGCTAGAAGTTATATTCTCTAAATCATTTTAGAATATTTTAAAATTAAAAATCACAATTTCTCAAAATTAATGGAAATGCTAATAAATGTTTAAATTAGGAGAAAATCAACTTAAGCAGCATATACCTATCATGCAGATCCTTATTTTTCTTGATGTGAAATATTTGCAAGAAAGGCTTTTATACAAAATAGACACATTATAGAACCTATAAGGAAAGCAAGTGTGAACAGACGTGAGTGGCAGAGAAGTGGTGATGTGGAGCCTATAGATTACTGGGTACTGGGCAGACCCCAGCTTCGATTGACTACCTTATTAGTTCATTGCTAATCAACTGTTCACGACTTGTAAACTGCTGAGATTTTAATAGGTGGAGTTCATACACGCGCCTACTCTCCATGTCGTTCCAGTAGGTGTCCGACGGACTTCACAACTCTCCTAGGAAGCTTAAATGTCTTCCTAGTCTAACACAGATGTGTAAGACCAGAAATGAGATTGAAAACAAGGACGTTTAACACTGAAGCTAACCAGACAAAGAAGCCACCTTACCAAAGCCGCCCTCGGATGTTTATTTTCTTATTTTGTCAGGGGGAGGTTGGCTATGCAACTGCAAAGGCTGTAATTCTGTTTTGTACTTTAGATATTAGATTTGATATTCAGTCTTATTTAATTGTGCTACAGTCATTTAAATTTTATATCAAGAAGTTAATACATTATCCATTTCTTCTCCTCTGGAATACTGAGGGAAACAAACACATCCTTGTAAAATGCCCATTTGTCTTTTCAATGAGTGGTTCTGTGCTAATAAGATATCCTTATGGGAAAATGTTTTCTCATATCTCACACTGTACAGAAAAATCAATTCCGGATAGATTGCAGATACAAATATAAGTGTTAAAAATATAGCATTTAGAGGAAAACACAGAAGAGCATCTTCCTCACCATAAAGTAGACAAATATATTTTTAAACAAAATGCAAAATATTCTCACCAAAATTTTTAAAAATTTATACTTTGGGCCATATTGACATTAATAACTTCTGTTTATCACAAGACACCATTAAATAATGAAAAGGCAATGCACTAAATAGGATAAAACATTTCAATAACACATATGTCTGACAAATGACTCTCTCTGTCTATCTCTGTCTGTCTCTGTCTCTATCTCTATACCTATATATATGAAAACACTGCAATTCTGCAGCAAATGGGGAAAAGTCTTAGACACTACTGAAGAAGACATTCAAATGGCCAGTGAAAATTTGAAAATTGCTCAAATTCATTTGTGATCAGGGAAATACAAATTAAAATCGTAATGAGATACAACTGCACGTGCACGAAGCCATCTAAAATGGAACAGACGGTGTCATGGAAGTCGTGGTGTGCTGCACGGATCTGTCCTGGAAGACCGAGGCCCTCGTTCCCCGTGCTGCCTGAGTCTTCACAGCCACCTTGTCCTGGCTCTACTTCCTTCTTGGTGGCAACGTACTTGTAGTAACCAATGATGCTGGAGCCTAGCAGCCCGGCCCCTCGCCCCGAATTAGGACAGCTCTGAACAGCCATGTTGGTCCAGAGCTCCCAGTGGGATTGGCTGGGGTTTTGTTCCGATTGTATCACAAATCAGCTTCATCTTCTGACCAGCCCTGCTTCCTGCCTTACCTACAGAGGCGTTGATTGTAAAAGAATTCTCCAGTAAGTTGTCTTCGTTTCCTGTGTAGAGTCTGCTTCCTGGGGAATTTGACTGATGACAGTTAGTGCTGGGGGTGCTCTGAGAAACCAGACTCTACAACGGGATTTTGGATCTAGATTAGCTGTGCTGGTTGACAATAAGGACCCGTTACTGATGGTAGGTGGAACACAGATATCCCCTGGCAGGTAGTAACAATGTAACTGTTTAAACTTTCACTGAGATGGTAACCTGCAATATGAAAACTGCAATGGTTTACTGGTGTGAGAGAATGCATTTACAGGGAATCTAGATCGGGCATTTAGGAAAGATAGGGAAAAGCATAATTAAAATAACTCTGGAATTGGATGGCCATGCTGGGGATAGTCAATGCTTTGAAGAAAGACAATGCAAGGCTGAGAATGATTAATTTCCAATTTACAGTAAGAGGGCATGCCAAATACCTCATTGGATATAAGAGACTCCCATCTCCTGCCTCTGAGGGGCGGAAGAAGCTGTGGACCAAGCCAAGGAAAAAGCATAATAGACTCCAGAAGAAGTTGGGTTCTCCAGTTTCATAGGTCTGCTATGCCAAATCAAGGGCCCTGATTTGGAGAGTGGAACCCTCAGACATGGAAGGGACATGTGGGTCGAGGCACTCAGAGATCGTGAATTACCTGGTTCTCCCAAACCACCTGAGCATGCCAAAATGGCCCACTGCTCCCTAACAAGTACCTAATAAAGATGCAGAGACCTCTGTGCTGCAAGGAAACCTGTCTCTCCACAATCGTCACCTACTTCTCCTCTTGGATACCAGACGAATGACTCATGGGTGGAATGTGGTAGATTCTGTTATTGTTTTAAATTATTCATGGACAATCCCTGTGAAGTACAGTCTTTCTTTATTACCCATTTAACATTGTTTTTTTCATGTGAGCTGCTTTGACCAAACAACGCAATGGGAGCAGAAACGAGGGTACACGTCTGAGGTTAATCTCTAAGTCACCTCTTCGTTCTATCCAATGTTCTTTTTTTCCCTTCTGTCACAAGAATAGAATGGCCTCAATAGTGTCTGCTTTTCCACCTTGAGCCATGGAATGGAAAAAAATGTGGAACAGAGCAGCAACCATCCCACAGCCACCATGGAAAACTCTTCAGAAATAGTTTGTTTGCTACCACCAAATAACTTCAAGAAGGCTGACCCTGTGGGACTGTCTTAGAAAATTATTAGACACAACAATTTGTCTTCTGCTTGAAGTGTATAAAATATGCGTTTAGGAAGTAATCATATTACCAGATTAATCTTTCTGAAAAATCACTTTCCTTTGTAGTTTTAGGATTTCATAAAGATAGCATCCTTTCGCATTTATGATGGTATTGTATTTAAACTGCGAAGACCATTAAGGACTAGAAAAATACCCTGAAGAACAGCAAGCCCACACTGCTAATGAGCACTTCTAATATTTCTCCTCTCTTGATGAATAGTGCACCTGCAACTTGTCAACATTTGTTGGCTGTTTTGATTTTGGCTTTTCCTTTTTTTTTTTAATACAAATAACATGCAGTAGTCAAAGGGATTGCTGCCAGAACAAAAATGCATAGCTGTTCACTATCTGATAAATAGTGAATAAAATCACAAAAAGTAAAACTCAATGAATGGGAACATATTTTTAGTACAGACTGGGAAATTAAGCAAGTCTATTTCTAAGTTTCTTTTCATTATGTTGAAAAATATGCTTTGTCCTTTTATGTTTTCAATAAGATTTTTCATTTCTGTCAGAACTGAGAGTTTAAAATTGGAATAATTAAATTCTTTTAGTGATAATTAGCTTTCTTTTTAGGAAGATTTTTCTTTTGAAAATTGCCTTACAGGTCTAGTCAGAGTAATCAGATCGATTGTTTCTCAACTGCTAACAATATAAACTAAACCTCTGTGATGGATATTATTTTTATAAAATCTTGTACACAATTTGAAATAACTGTTTGCTTTACTGCTCTTTGAGAACAAAATGATGCAAAGACAAATTTCATAGCTTACTTCTTTAAGCCAGTGCCTCTTAAAAAACATCAGATTTTTAAAAAACAACACAAAATAAAGATCTGTACACAATTGATTTAAGATTTACTTAGGATCCTCTAAAACCCTTGTCACAGACACACACACACATAAAGTCTAAGAAGATGACCTCATATATGTAAGAGGACTGTCATGTTAAATGGGGCAGGAAAGAATTATACTTCACTGGGATCAGCTGCAGACAATTTGGGACAATTTGTATTTAATAGGACATGCGTAGGACACAATTAATAAATGGTAGAGGCAGAGGGACTCAACTTTTCTTACTGTCTTACTCCATGTTGCAAAATATTCTGCTTGGAGAAACAATGCTTTCTATCCAGAAATTAAATTTTTTTCAATTTATTTGTTAATGACATTCTCATAAAAGAACAATTTTCTTTGTCTTTTAAATATTAAGCATTATTTAAATATTTCCTACCACATTCTTTTCAATTAACCTTCATCTTAGTAAGTAAAAGACATGAAAGCAATTACGATGCAACAACAAGGAAATGACAAATGTGTGTTTTAGTTGGTAGATGCCTGATGATGACCCTGGCGGAGTCAGACTCGATTTCTCACTAGACCAGCTCTAGGCTAGAAAGACAATGAGGACATGCATACTTTAGATAGAATTAAAAAAGAAAGCTGTAAGTGGCTTCTCTTGACTGTATCCTCACATTCAATACCCTAGTGGTAAGATCACCCTGGAAGCGTGTTAGAGGAGAACTGCTTGGTTGGTTGGTTGTTTTTAGCGTGCTCTTTCTAGAGAAATCGTGATTGCTCAAAACATTCTGAAAATGTCTTTTGAACTTGCAAATTCTAAAACTCAACTGTTTTCTCAAAGGTAACGTACCCAGCTGCACACGTGAGAACATATTGATTCTGAGTCGCTATTTTCCCACTTACGTGAGAGGTGTTTCCATAAAGGCAGTTTAAACCTAGAACAGAACACGCCCAGATGCAAAGGCTCTAGCGTAGCTTTCAAGAAAATATATAGACAAGAGGTACAAGTGTGTATTAATGAAGTGTCCCTTTAAACCATCAAAACAAAACAATATTTAGTGGTCTTCAATATTAATAATAAAAAGCTTTTATCTAGCCAATACTATTTATTGAGTTCCAAAAAGAAGGCTGTTTCAACTGCCAAACATTTCCAGGTATTTATTGATCACAAATAATAACTCATCAAATGCCAGTTGGAAACCAAAGCTTTTGATTAAACAAAACAAAGTTGTAGTGTCATGGTCCTGGAAGGAATATTACATATAATCTCGTCTACATCATTCTTTTAACAATAGATGAAGCTGAGAGGCAGAGAAGTTGAATGATGCTATGTCAAATATATTGTGAGTAAAAAATACAGACATAAAACTCAGATTTTGCTATTTCCCAACTAGTATTGCATATGGACTTATTCTGTAAAGCCTAGTTAACTAAGAAGGGATTTCATAATATAAATAAAAATATATTTAGAAAGCATTTCCAGAAATTAATTGAAACATTTTGATATGTGTTATTATGCACATGTAAACATCTTACTGAAGGCCATATATACACAGAGATGATAAATAATGCACCATTATCCCAGTGCTATTGGTACAGGAAAATATATAAATGCTACTAAGGGGTTTCTGCAGCCTATATCCTTTCTTTGTATGTCAAAGAAGAACACAGAATTACCTTAAAGTTTTAGTGTTATTTTTCGCAAAGTGTTTTACAGAAAGAAAATCAGTTGAAAGTATTCACCATGTTTCTTACTCATAACATTACTGTCATAATGTTTCCAGAAAATTTCTGAAATTTCTAGAATATTTGACAGTTATATAATTTTGTTTCACTCCTGTAAATGGAGCTAAAATTTATTTGTATGGATTTAAGTTTGTATTAATAGATAAATAAAATCTAGAGCAATGTAAACTTCTTTAAACCTAAAATTCTATTTTTCTTTGTAAGATAGGAAAGCTACTTTTTATTTAAAAATCCAACAAAGAAGAGCTTTGCACTTCAGATCGTGCTCAAGGTTGTTAAAAATGTATTTCATGTAAACATTCTTATAACACAGAATTAACCTTTTTATATAAAATAAATATCAACTAAAACTCATTTTGGTTTTAATAAGAAAAACTGAAATATTTCTTAGGTTAAACATTCAAATTGAATCCAACACTTTTAGTATTTTTTTGAACTATCTTCTTTAAAAGAGTCAAGATTTTATATTAAGTAATTCAATTATTTGACAAACCTAGAATTTGCTCATTTCTATTTTTGTAACTGATTTTAGAACATAGCATAATTCAAGTGAACAGGACCAAAAGTACTAGAATATGAATTCTTATTATAATTTTTTTGTCATCCCTCTGTCAGCTAAGTAGCACTTTATGTTTTCCAAGTGGATTTTTCACCACATGTTAGCTTCTCAGAAATAAGGATTCTTGCTTCTGAGAATTAAGAGAACAAGTAAGCCTTCATTGCAAGAAAAGGGAAAAAAGAAGTGAGAGGGGAAAATTATTCACGGTAAATGTAGGGATAAAATTTGTGATTTGGCTAAGGCAGAGCTGCAAAGAAGTTGATGCACTAAGGAAGATAATTTTAAGTATTATTCTACCATGTAAACTGGAAATCTTTCAGTGTTCTCAGAGAAATGCAAGAATTGAATCATTTCGCTAACTCTCTGAAACTGCATTCCTTAAATTTAATACTGCTCTGAGATCACATGCATTTTAGGATTTATAAGCAGTATCCAATACACATTTCTGTAACTTTCAATGTATTATACACAATTAGATTGGAAATAAGTTAATTCTCCAATTATTATAAATAACAAGTGCTTATATCACCCTTTCTGTTTCCTATTTTTATTTTTATGCAATTAGTCAATGAGGCATCAGGTGCCCATTGAATGCCTACTGTGTGCTAAAAAGACAAAAGAAATACACCTTTATGGGAGCTATATATTTTAAAGCACATAAGTGTGATAAGGATATTCCTGCTTTGAAGATTGATTCTTTGAATTTCCTTCAACTTTTATTCTTGTAAGTAGATTTCATGAACCTAGGACTTTACCTGTACTTTTCCCAATTCTAGTAATTGAAAACTCTACTTTTGCTATGGGAGTCTAACATTAAGATTTTTTTCTGAAAATTTTATAAATTATATTTTTATAACAAATTACTAGCAATCATTAAGTCATATCATAAAAGCTGTGAGTTGTCCTTAAAACTCCCTTGTTGGAGATAATTTTGAGAGAGTACTGAGAAAGACAATGAGAAGAAAGAGCCGTATTGGTGGCAAGCCTAGTTATTATTCCAGCAACATCAAAATGAGGTGAGTGGCCTGGGGTTATAAAATTGGTAATGTTATCTACCTGTGCACTGCTCTTATGGTTTTCAAGATCAAGTTAAATATTGCAGATGGAAGAGAAGAGTTAATTAACTGGCCTGAGATCCATTTCTCTTTCACTATCGGGGACACACTGGGAATCAGGAAGGTAGGTGATCAGGTCTCAACTCCTTGTAAGCATCGTGATATTGGACTCATACATAGACTAAGGATGTTTGTTAGAAGGAGATTCCTTAATCATGGAATGTTTTTGATATGATATTCCTGGTCTATGACTGCTTTTGGTGAACAAGCCTAGAATCTATGGAATCCTGGAAAATGTTACATAACATATGAAACTGCTTAGACATAGATGGAAATACGTGATATCCTAAAATTCTCCTTGCTGTGTGAAGTAACCTGCTCACTTGGGGTAGGAAACTCTTCTACTGTTCTTGTCTAGAAGCACATCTGGTGAGAGAAAGAAGCCTTGAGGAGCACACTCAGGACACTTGACCTCCCTCTGCTCTTCCTCTGACTCTTGACGTCTATTCTTGAATTTATTAGTAATTCTTGATATTGAGTTGTGTGCATCCAATTTAGCAATATTATCCTTTGTTTTAGCTCAGTAGAGAAAACTTTAAATCCTAAACAAAATATAAAGTATTAATATTATATTTGGTTTCTAAACCTTCTTCACATTTTTTTGTGTGTGTGAGGAAAACTAGCCCGGAGCTAACATCTATTGCCAATCTTCCTCCATTTTGTACGTGGGATGCGGCCACAGCATGGTTTGATGAGCGGTGTGTAGGTCCTCATCCGGGATCCAAACCCGCAAACCCTGGGCCACGGAAGCAGAGCACATGAACTTAACCACTATGCCACTGGGCCGGCCCACAAACCTCCTTCAGTTTTAAAACAACAAAAACCTATTTTTTCCTTCCCAAAACATAAAATCGTCCATGACAGTATTATTGAATATTTTAATTAAAAAGATCATATTGAAAAATAAAAAATGAACTAGAAAAGGAATATCACATCTCTTCTCTATTATTCTCAGTGAGTCTTATTTTCTCAGACATTTTTTTCTGATTTCTTTATGAGGCTCATATTCTTGAGAACAAGAGACTTATAGTAATGAAAAATAATGATTTCAGGAGATAGAATTAACATTGAAACTTGTGCTTTAAAAACTCAAAGCATTACCATTGATGGAAACAATCAATCTTTATTTTCTAATGGAAGATATGCAAAGGGTTTTGCAATTGGAAAATAACCATGGAGTGACATTGGAAACAGGAGTGATAATTGGAGTTCTAGAGATGCAGAAAACGAGAACAGTAGAGATAAAAAAAAAAAAAAAAAAAAAAAAATAATACCTTGAATCAAAATAAACAGAATATTTGTAACATCTGGAGATTCGCCCACCCTACCTGACGCCATAGCAGCAGACCGTGGGCTGGAACGGGTCAGGACTAGGATCCAGACGTCCACCACCTGGCAACATACGTGCGAATGTCCCAGACGATCCCTGGGGAGATTCTTGAGCACGCCCACGGTGTTTTTGCAAATGGTAATCTTCTCTAACAGCTTGTATATTGGAGACACAAGACAAAATTGAGTAGTCCTTCTCATAAATTGAGTGGGCCACAGAAATAGGTAATTCAGACAGAAAATATTTGGACAGCCATAAAGATAATCATGGTTAAAATAGTCCCCAGCTATCAATCTTGGGTTTGGGGATAGGACTCTGTGTATCAGAGAACTGCACTGGCCTGACAGAATACAGCAAGGATAAGTAGGAGTTAGGCAGGTTATCGAGAGGAGAACTGGCTGTGGAGAAGAAATAAAAAATCTACATATGTGAACTGTGACATAACATGGTACAGTTCAGGCTAAATAATGTAGTCCCAGGAGCACTGTGATCTGAACACGGGAAGTCCAGAGCAACTCAGAACAAGTCTGAGTTCAATTCTGCGTTCCAACAAATCAATTATCTAAAGATAACGAATGTGCATCCTTCAAAATTTACCTTCTAAATTTTAAATAATCCCCATTCCTTCAACTTTTGTTATAGGCTATAATTTAGTGTTCTCACAACATTCTTGGTCCATTATTTTTAAAAAATTGATCAATCTCTCTGTAAAACTATGACACATACAAAAGCAAGCACAGAATTTTATCGGTGCCATCAAATCAGTTCAGTAGCCGAAGTCTCCTTTTTCACAACAGGATGAGGCCAGGTTTACTGCCCCAAACAATAATTATGTGCTTATGACTTTAAAGAATCCCTTGTCTACGTAATTTGTTTAATGAGAATGTTAATGGTTTTCCTGTTAAAGTACAGTTTTAAACATAAGACATGATTCAGCCTGTTTGCCCTTGACTGCCTCCTATTTTCAATCTTTTCAAATTCTTCCCAGTGTTAGATCAATTAAATGCCATGATGGACTAATAAATGGCATTTATCGGGACTCATCATACTTAATTATAATACTATAGAACAATTACTTGGTCATTAGCATCCTGTTCAGTGGACCCTCGGCTTATCCTTATTAGCATTTCTAATGCAGGCGTGCCTGAGGATGTCCTGACAGCATCCACTGTTGCCTTCCTATGGGAATCACTGCCCTTCCTGGGCAGATGGACATCAGTGAGAAGGTCAATATACCATCCAGTGGCTGTAGCAACGAATTTAATCCTTAAGTACTTAGGTTAAAACCTTGGCGCCTTCAGAGGTCTCAGGGTAACTTACAGCTCCCCTCTTCAAGCTGCCCCAGTGGTGCTTGCCGTTCGCCTCTGATGCCGCCTGGAAGCTACAGATATTACTCAATCGGAGATTTATAACCTTTGCTGATATCCCGGTGACTGTATCTCGAAAGGTATGTCTTCAACCCACCATTGAGAGATCCATGCTTCTTTTGTACTCTGATCTCTGAATGTTCCTCTAATTTTCAAGTCAAATTTTTCATCACATTTTTATGATTGAAATGTAGTGTTAATGAAGGGTAAACTTTAAAACTAACACCCAAATTGTAGGCTAGATGTGAAGTGACATCTCTTTAAGTCATTTACCTGGATAGGGGATGTTAAAATAAAATAAGCTGGAGACCAAGCTTGAAAATCCCCCAAGTAGATAGGAACATTTAAGCCATGTCAGCAACACTAAATCCAGCTTATTTCATGGATATAAGCGAAACTTAGGTTATTTCTTGTAAATGCTGCTGAAAAATCATAGAAGAAACTGTCATCTTCCTAAAATGGTATAAAATAATCACTTTTAACCCATCCCCTGCCATCAGAAAACCCCTATTGTGATAAAGAATCATTGTAAAGGGCAAACAAGGTCCTCATTTTTACTTTACCAGCCATCCTGTATCCCCATGCTTCTGAGCTTCGTATTAGTTTTGGATTTGAAGACTCCCAATTTGCAAACTGTTCTTTTATGCACAATAAACTATTACTAAATATCACTTAACTGATCTGGTTTTAATTTGTAGTGTTTCTGAATTTTTGGCAGAGGTGTGAAACTTGTGGGGTTTTAAACTGGTGTAGTGCATGTACACTGGAATTTCTCTGTGCACTGCTGATCTCCTAACCCTGTTCCTGGTACAACCAACATGTTGGTGACAGTTACATCCACGGAACAGGTCTTGAAGTCTCGAGCCTGGAACTTTAGTACCAGCTTTACCTCTAAGATCTTCCTTATGTCAGTTTTCTTAACTGAAAAATAGTCGTAATTCCTGCCTTTGTAGAGCTGAAATATTCATAGAGGACACATTTTGAAAACAAAAGTATATCACTAAAATCAAGCATTATTTTATATTCCCTCATAGCCATTTCTGTCAAGTATGTGCCACTGAATAGCTTAAGAAGGAAGCTGATGTGAGATTTTTTTCTTTTTTTTTAAAATTATTGTATTGAGGTCATGTTGGCTTACAACATTGTGTAAATTTCAGGCCTACCTTACTATATTTCAGTTTCTGTATGGACTGCATCGTGCTCACCACCAACAGTCCAGTTTTTATCTCTCAGCAGACGTATGTGCCCCTTTATCCCTTTCACCGCCCCACTCTCTTCCCCTCTGGTAACCACTAATCTGTGTTCCTTATCTACGTGTTTGCTTGTTTATCTTCCACATATGAGTGAAATCATATGGTATTTGTCTTTCTCCATCTGACTTATTTTGCTTAGCATAATACCCTCAAGTTCTATCTATGTTGTCCCAAATGGGCACGATTTTGTTTTTTTTGTGGCTGAGTAGAATTCCATTGTACATACATACCACATCTTTATCCATTCATCCCTTGATGGTCACTTGGGTTGCTTCCACGCCTCAACTATTGTGAATAATGCTGCAATGAGCATAGGGGTGCTTAACTCTCTTTGAAGTGTTGATTTCATGTTCTTTGGAAAAATATCCAGTAGTGGGATAGCTGGATCATATGGTAGTTCTACTTTTAATTGTTTGAGAAATCTCCATACCATTTTGCATAGGTAGCAGAGTGGCGCAGCGGAAGCGCGCTGGGCCCATAACCCAGAGGTCGATGGATCGAAACCATCCTCTGCTATCAGAGTATGTTTTCTTTTTTAAGCTAACACAGAATTTTCTAAGCTGCTCTTTGAAAGATGAGAGATTAAAAGAAAGCAATTTGTGTTACAAAAAGCATATCGGTAAACAGAATTTCACATTCAAGAATGTTCCATTGTGCATGATGTTTTCAGTGAAAAATAGGAAATAGTTTATTTCTTATTACGTTTGTAACTTAAATATGATTTCTCAAGCTAGTAGTATGTTAAAAAAAGAATAATTTTCTCATCAGATGAAGGTATGAACTGTTATGTAGCAAAATATTACACAATTTTGAGCATTATAGATTTTTGTTTAATATTTTGGACATTATCTCTAGATTATATAGCTTTAAAATAGTTACTACTCAAAATTCTAATAAATATAAATATTGAAATAAGACTAGAAAATGCTCTAGGATATACCACTAGATTTTTATTGTATTTTTATATCTTCTAAATTTACATTTCTTTCATCTTAGTGAAATTGCAACCTTGATACATTTTAGAGATTTATGATATAGAAAGTATTTTGTCTGCTCCCCTTTGATTTTTCACGTCATCATAGTGTGATAACGGGTTGGTAAGGGATCATTATTATCCTTCAGTAGATGAAGAATCTAAATCTCAGATAAACCAGGAAATAAAGTCATACAATAAATAACCTGCAAATATGGGTCTTGGATTCAGTTTGAGTTTAAAGTTGAAGAAATTAAAATTAAGTTTACTAATAACCAAATGAGATTGAGGGAAAAGTCTGAAAACTAGCTGGTGACCATTTGGATGACAGTAACAAGGGAACAACTAGTCCTGAGAAAATGCTACCGGTCAATAACAGTATTATATACAATGTATATATAACAGCGTTATTGACCTAGATACATGTACATATATACACATATACAAGTACATATGTGTATATATATGTATATATGTGTTATATACATGTATATGAGTGAATAATACTCTTATTGTTATGTTATATACATAATACGTTGTTATTTACAAATATAAGTATCTATACATATATGTTGGTGTATATTTACACTTAATATATAACAGTATTATATGTACATATGTGTAGATACAGGTATATATGTATATACACATGTATATGTGTGCAACATGCATGTATATACTGGTGTATAATTACACTTAATGCTAAAGAGATGAGACTAGTATTATCTTTATTTGATGAGAAAATTGTTGCTAAGAGGGTTGAAATAACTCACTGAAGCACAAAAGTTCAAACCAAGTTCTAGCTAACTGCAGAGATAGCAAACAACTGTTAAAGCTGAGGATAGTGACGGATAAAAGAGGAAATGCCTTAGTTTCTATTAATAGAGTATTTGAATATATCTTGAAAAACATTGAGTAATACTCTTTATGCATAATATATATATAATATTAAAATATAAACTGATTTGCAATGCTTATGCTTTTATTTACTCACAAGAGCAGAATCTTGATTAATTTTCATAATACATTTGGTAGTAGGGAAAGGGTACAGAAACACCAATCTAGTCTGTCACCATTATAGTGTCTGAAGGAAAATATATATTTGGAAAAATTGTTGTGTAATAATAGTGAAATAAATGCCAACTTGGTTATTACAAGGCAATTTCACCATAGAGACATTACAGCTAATCATGCATCCTGTATAGTCAGATATATAGAGGACAGTTTAAGAAGAAGATAAGACTTTCATCTGAGATAATATGTATTATTATCCAAAGTTTAAATATTAAAAAAATCTAATGGTGTTTATATAATTTTAATCAGAAAATAATGTCACTTTTTTTGTTTTAATTAATGTGAAATTAAGTTCCAAAATCAAGTATTTCTCTTACTGTGTTTCTTGTTTCATTCAATGAGGCATGTATATAAATCTATTGCATATAAATACACTGTCTTTTAACTTGCAAGCAAATTGTTCTTAAGCTGGTCTGATTCTTATTAGACACAAAGGGGGGGCCCAGGAAGCTGGCTTCAGGAACTCGAAGATCTCAGCTTAGTTTGAAAGATAAACTTGATTCACACGTACTTATCTGCCTTTATCAGAGAATTCTGATAGGATGGAAGTAGTTTACTTACTTCTAAGGGGACCGAGTGATGTCAATTACGTCACAGTCTTAATTGACTTAGGTCTTGAGAGCTTCTGAAAATTACTATACATTGCTTCAGATTTTCCAAAGCTCTGATATTTATTTTCCTCACATTATTTGATTATCACATCAAACTATTTTCCGTTAAACCTAATCTACATAATTATATTCATTTAAGTAAAAGTTATAGGCTTAACTAATCCATTCTCTCTTCTCTTAAAATGTCATGGAAGATATTGTTACTGTCATAAAAAGGATTGTCTCGTCAATAGATGGTGTTGGATATACACATTCAAAAGAGTGAAATTGGATCCTTATCTTACAACATAT
This sequence comes from Ceratotherium simum simum, assembly GCF_057802395.1. Classification (NCBI taxonomy): domain Eukaryota; kingdom Metazoa; phylum Chordata; class Mammalia; order Perissodactyla; family Rhinocerotidae; genus Ceratotherium; species Ceratotherium simum. The sequence goes on along the minus strand of NC_141914.1, from coordinate 1,449,588 downwards.
ACAATAATCAACTTAAAATGGATTAAAGACTTAAATGTAAGACCTGAAGCTGTAAAGCTCCTAGAAGAAAAAAACAGGGAAAGCTCCTTGACGTTGGTCTTGGCAATGACTTTTGGATATGCCACCCAAAGCGCAGGCAACAAAAGCAAAAATAAAAAATGGGAAAATAAAATGTTTATTTAAAATTTGTATTTTATAATCAATGAGTGAAAAATTACATCACTCCATTAAAAAAAAATTTGTATGCTTCTCCAAACTTTGTGTACTGGGAAGCCTCCTATGCATTTATATATACAAAAAATGAAAATTCTGGCCTTTTAATGTTAAAAAAAATGTTACAGGGGCCGGCCCGGTGGTGCAAACAGTTAAGTGCACGTGCTCTGCTGCCGAGGCCCGGGGTTTGCCGGTTTGGATCCCGGGCGCACACCGACACCCTGCTTGGCAAGCCATGCTGTGGTGGTGTCCCATATAAAGTGGAGGAAGATGGGCATGGATGTTAGCCCAGGGCCAGTCTTCCTCAGCAAAAAAAGAGGAGGGCTGGCAGATGTTAACACAGGGCTGATCTTCCTCACATACACAAAAAAAACGTTACAAATGCTTAAAATTTCAGGTACATTTTTCAGTAGCATCATTTTCATGCTGATCTGTTACAAATATGATTATTTTCATCAGTTTTTATTTTTCACTCTGTGTGCAGAGCCAACTGACCAAATGTCAAATTTCAAATGAGAGTGTGGCATATATTTCTCAAGTCGTTAGTACTTTAGGTTCAAAATTAGAAACTCAGTCTGGCACTGAGCTGGTAGTTTAGCTCTGCGGACACTAGGTGAGAATAGGCATCTGTCAGCTAGCCAAAACCTCAGGGGACTTTCTTTACCTGTAATACATGAGACCCACTCCTCAGGGCTCATAGTGTTCTCAGTTCAACAGTGTTAGTTCCCTGTGCTAGGTTCTCATCTCAAGATTAAAACCAGGTCTTCGTTATCTTGTATCTGTGCTCATTTCCTCCTTACACCTGGAAAAATGCCTGAAGCAGAAAACTCCTGCCTTGCTTGGGGACCCACTTTCATAGCAGCATCATTGACCCAGATGCAAATAATCATGTAAAAGTACAGGAAATGGCACATAGGTGATACTGTTGGGGATGGAACATAGACCTTCATCTTTGTATCTCCTTTTTGATACAAGCTATCAGCCCCACCAAGACTCAAAACCTAGACTTCACATCACTTGAACTTGGCTCTTTGCTTCCTGAGTAGAGGTATCAGGCCTGACTGTTAGGTCCTGGCACTTCCCTGCCTGCTCATCTAAAGTCTAACATTTTAAGATTTAATTTCAACCATAGGTGTCTTAGGATTTTGCATTCTAAAGAAGATGTGTGGCTGTCTTTTGACTGGCTAAAATCAGTAACTTGATTCGTCTAAAAGTCCTGCTTCCCACTGACTACCTGGAAGTATGCCTGAATCTTGATTTCACACAAAGCAGATCAATCAGGGTGTAGAACACAGAACTTCATTTTCTCAGGCTCATAGATATATGTTGATTTTGGCCACTGCTCTCTCAGTGCACCATGTTCTCTCAGGTCCAGGGATCTTCCACGGAAACTGACTTGTCCCTGTTCTCCTCAGACTCACTGTTAATGACACAAAGTAAATTATTGTAGTTTACAGAAGTTTGAATACATAGAAACATATAATACTTTCAAAAGCATTTATTTCCAATATAATAAATTTATATGTATTATGAATAGCAGGGATATTCATTTTCATGTAGCCACTAAATAGAAATTGCCAAGACCACAAAACTGACTTGTATTTTTACCTTTTCCAGTCACATACTGTGAGACTTGGACTATTCTCCTTCTCTTAAATTCGATATGTCCTGCAAAGTGGGATGGAAAGCTTGCATCAGCTATTTTACAAAATATTTTAAGCTTCAAGTAAAATAATGAATAGAAAATACTTCTAAAAATATAAATTATAAACCAATGTAAAATATTAAGATGACTTCTCAGTACATTCAACTTAATCATGTTATCATTAATGAAATTCTATTATATGTCTATAAGATATAAAATGAACATAGTATTGAACAAGCTGAAAAACCTTGAAAGTGACTAGGCTCTAAATTTAAGAGTTATATCTTTCCTGAACTAAATATTCCATTTCTTCCTCCCACTGTTTATAAATTAAAACTCTTTTATTCAGAACTATGGTGTCTCAATCCAAGATCTGAGATAGGGCATCAAATTCAAATATTATGAGCCACGTTTAGAAAAGGAAAATACTTACTTCCTTTAACAACAGTTTTTTTTTCCTGTAAACCAGGTGACAAATATATTGGAGTGCTATGCAGTAGAAAATGGAGTATTGCATGCTATGCAGACCTACTCTAACTTACTGGCGAGGTGTCTGGCTCTGTATCATCCTTCACACTGATCATTCACGTTTCACTCTGCGGGAGTCTGGCAAATCTGTTGTGTTTGCGGCTTAGCCCTGCACAGCTGGCACAACAGAAGATTAAGTTGCCCCAACACTAAACTGAAAGATTGATGGCCAGGGTTTTCATAGAGCAAAGTGCAGTTTTGTCACATAATTACCAGAATTATATGCAGCACTATATCTATTTCTTGACTATAAAATGAAGGGTTGTTCTGTCTGAGTTATGAAAGAAATTACAAACTAACTTGTAGAAACAACATTTGTTGTGAACAGGCAAAAAGCCCCAGTAAGAAAGAAATAATTTATTTTCTTCTGTTTTGTATTTATTTATAAGATCAAGATAAAATGAAATTTTTTTCATAGTCTATAGTCCTTTACAAAAATATTTATGTCTGCACTACTATATTCTGTAAAAACACAATGCTACATTTTTTGTCATGCTCAGAAAAGAAGAAAGTAAAACACTCAATTTCCTATGAATATATTTCCTTTTAACTTGATATACAACAAAACATTAATTTTATTAGCACGTTTTGCATATGATGAAGTACACTTCTATGTTTTCTAAAACATCCTAGTCCTCAGAACCCAAGGAAAATGTGACAGATATTGGCTGACTCCACAGGTGGAAAATAGATAGATCATTGCTCTGAGAAACTGTGCTGTTTCCAACTCCCTTCCTTTGGAAGCCCACTCCTTTCTGACCCACTCCAGCCACTTCTCCCAATCCTTTAAGCCTCACTTTAGGTCAGACTTGATCCTGAGATTGGGTGAAGTAAGCATGGTGTGAAACATGAGGAATTGGTGCATGGGGTTTCGGCCAGACTGAAATGTGTATTCCTCATGAAGCCTTAACATTGCTTCACACACTGTTCAGGCCAAATAGCGAATGTCTACGGGTCCCCTAAGTGTCTGTTGTCTGTTATTATTTCTTTCATCCTCATGCCTTATAAAATCATGAAGAGAAGGATAGCCAATTGTATATATCCGTATTTCTATTCTTTTCATTGGTCTTTCTTCTTTTCTGATAATCTAAGATTCCTTTTAGTGTTTCCCTTCTGTCTGAAGAATTTCCAATAGTCAATTTTTGGGTGTGCTAGGGACAAATTCTTTTAGTTTTCCTTCATCTGAGATATCTTTATTTCACCTTCATTCCTACAGGATCATGTTGTTGGGTGGAGCCCTCTGGTTTGAAAGTTCTTTTCTTTCACCACTCAGCGAGTGATGCGTTCCCTCCCGCCAGCCTCCCTGGTCTCAGATTAGAAATCCTCTGTCATTGAAATTGTCCCCTGGAGCTAATGTTCCACTTCTCTCTGGCTGCTTTCAAGATTTTTCTCATTGTCGTTTGTTTTCAGAAGTTTAATTATGATGTGTTTAGGCACAGAATTCTTCAGATTTATCCTGTTTGAGGTTTGCTCAGTTTCTTAAATCTGTTGTGTCTTTTGTCACATTTGGAAGTTTTGGGCCATTTTCTTCAGATCCTCTTCAGTCCAGTTCTCCCCAGCCACCCATGTGCCTCTTGGGGAGGAGGGGATTTCAGACCAGTGGGGACGGAGTTTCCCCAGGCTCGTCCCCTGGCCACTCGTGGTTACCAGGGCTCCCAGAGGATGCCCCTTGTTGTGGTGAGGTGTGCAGGGCTTACCCGGTGTTGTCCGAGGGCTCCGGTTCCATCCTGGGGAGGAAGGAGCCTCCCTGAGCTGCCTTTGGTGTTAGGTTTTGGATAGGACAAGCCTGGATTGCTTCTTCACTGGAAGTAGGGACATGAAACACGATGCTGTTTGGTTGTTTCTCAAGCTCTGGGGGCCTGAACCAGTGTGCTTCCCACTCTCCACCTTCCAGAGTCTCCCACAGTTGCCTCCTGCACTATTTGTAGAGTTTATACTCAGAGCAGAGGAGCAAGAAACAAGCCTACACCATCCTGTCCAGAATGGAAGTCCTCAATAATTTTTTAAATAAAAAATTTTTTCTATTTAGGCCTGAGAGTAGCATGTTAAAATATACTTTCTATTTTAAAAGATCTACCTTTCAGAAATAAAAATTAGGAGATAAATAAGCTGGGGGTGGGGGAACAGATTTGTCAAACATTACAAGAGTACATTAGAGAAATTTGTTGGAGGAAATAACAAGAAGACCTAAATAAGTAGAGATATATCATGAACACAGGTAAATGACTTAATAATTTAATAAAGATGGCAATGGTCTCAGAATTTACCTATGAAATCAAGATGATTCTCAACAAAATTTCTACAGAATTTTTCGTGGAATCTTTGCTGATTTAAATATTCATATGGAGCATACAGAATCAAGGATAGCCTGGGCACTTTAGGAAATAGAGGAGAAAAAAAGAAAATGAGAAGAATAAAGAGAAAGTAGAAAATGAAAAAGAGGAGAAAGAAAACAAAAGAAAAATAGAGATGAGGAAGAAGGGGTGCAGAGATGGACACATGATGCTAGAATCAAGATTTGTAAACCTATGACATGTATTTAAAAGTCTGACATCAGCTCAGGTCCATCAATAGACTGAGAAAAACAGAGCTTGAAAAGAGTCGCATTTGTTATATGATGGAAATCATAGATTTAAATTAATGGTGCTGGGGAAATTAAATATTTATTAAATTTCACTTATTATTATTTACTAAATATGTATTTTACAGAAAAGATGAAATGTGTTTTATAAAAGTAAAAATTTAACATAGTTAGAGAAACATGTATAACCAACAAGTTTTTGTCAAGTATATGAATATGAAAGTCTTATAAATCAGTAAGAAAAAGACCAGTGACACTAAAGACCACAAGAACAGGCACTTCTCAAAAAACAATCTCCAAACGGACAATGCATATATAAAAATTCGCTCAGCAGGGAAAGGCAAAGTAATGAATAATGGGTTATAGTTCATGTTCAAATTGCAATTTTAATTTCATTTTTGTGGTTAGAATACTGTCTGTGAATTCATAAGGACAGGAATCATGACTTTTTATGCCCCATTATTCTGGGTTTCAAACCTAACGTGTTTATATGTACTAGGTGATCGATACCTTTTTTTTTTTTTTTGTGAGGAAGATCAGCCCTGAGCTAACATCCATGCCAATCCTCTTTTTGCTGAGGAAGACCAGCTCTGAGCTAACATCTATTGCCAATCCTCCTCCTTTTTTTCCCAAAAGCCCCAGTACATAGTTGTATGTCATAGTTGCACATCCTTCTAGTTGCTGTATGTGGGACGCAGCCTCAGCATGGCCGGAGAAGCAGCGCGAGGGTGCGCGCCCGGGATCTGAACCAGGGTCTCCAGTAGTGGAGCGTGCGCACTTAACCGCTAAGCCACAGGGCCGGCCCCTCAATACTTTTTAAATGCCTGAATGAATACGGTTTATGGTGTTCAATAAGTATATGTTATTGGTTGAACAAATATTTCAAAGCAAATTTACCAAATTGTCATTTGATGTAAATGACAAATTAATAGTCCTCAATAATCCTTTCATAAAATTATACCAAGAAAAAACAGCAAACCTTTAAAGAGTGTATATTTACAATACATCTTTAGTAATCAGTATTTAAAAACTAGTTTCCATAGAGCAAATATTTGGAAATACCGACCATAGTTTCATATTCCTCCAGTAAGGTGTATATACTTGCATATCATACATTATTTAAATTGTAATCATCACGGAGGGTATGATTGGTATGTTAGGTCTTATGGAAACAGGTCACTTGAAATACACACCCACATCCACACCCCCCCACACACACACTCACATACCCATGCATACATACACACCCCCATACATACACACCCACACACACATACACACAAACATACATACACATCCACACATACATACACCACCCCCCCACACACACACACTCACATGTACATAGTTAGAGAGATTTGTAATGATCAGATAAAAATCAAATTGTTTGGTTTTCTTCTAGTAATCACTGTGTTTACAGAACAACTAAGTTAATTAATGCTTGACTTGTGAAAGTCACCTAAAATTTCTGGATCTCAGTGAGGGTTGGGCTCTGTGATCTCTAAGCTATTTCATGGCCTAAACAATTCTTCATTCTATAGAAATGATTTTTGAAAAGGAAAAGGATAAAAACATTTGCATACAGTATTGCATATTCTTTGTCTCAATTGTTTCTGCTTTTTTACTTAAATAAAAATAAATTCTTCCTGAACTGAATTCCTCTTCCTTTTATATTTTTTGTAGTTTTATTTTTAAGTCAAAAAGAATACATATTTACATCTCTTTGTAAATTTAATTGTAAAATATAATTGAATGCATTAAATTATATATGTATTAATGTTTATGTACATGTAATTATATCTATTGATAAAAAGGTTTATGAATTGTTATTTTGATCTTTGTTTTATTTTCCATTTTTATTGATGCTTTATAATGTAGATAATATTAGCATCATCATTTATATAATTTATTAGCAAGATTTGGATACAGATTTCCAAATTTAGTGATATGTTTGCAAAAACAGAAACTTTTATTTTTCTTATTTTTAATTGATCTAATTATTTTGTTCAAAATAATAATAGCAACAATGTATTCAATTTTGTGTGCTTATGAATGTATCTCATGTGTGTATATCTCTATCTCTAGCTACATTTATTTCTATCATCTATCTTTTTATCTATGTTTCTATGTACGTATGCAGCTATCATCTATAGGCTTGTGTTTGCTTATATACAAGTGACAGGAATGACAACAATGATGCAAAGGACAGGAGGGAAGAATTAGTATTAGATTTTTCCTACAAGGTACTCACTCTGCCTGTGAGGTGGTTTAGTGGTATTTGTAAGTGAACTTGGATTAGCCATAACTGAAGTTGGCACCACAAACTCCGCCTGTGAAAGAAAATAGTTAGATCCATGCTCTACATCATATCAAAAAGAACCCTAAATCTAGTTTTATTAAAAATCAACATGAAAGATCACAATGATGCAATTACAAGAAATTATTGGAGAACGTTTTTTAGGGCCTCAGGAAAGTAGAAAACTTAAACATTCAGAAACACAAATGCCATAAAGCAAACCATTGACAGATTGCTTTTAAAAATTCTGTATTTTCAATATGTCAGGCAGGGCAATTGGACTCTGGTAACAGAAAAACTCAATAGTCAGTGTCTTAAAACAACAGAATTTATCCTTGCACACATTGATCCCAAAACACATATTCCTGGCTAGTGGATGGCTCTCCCTCAAGCAGTGATTAAGGGGTCAGGATGCTTTCACCTTACGGGACTTCAAAGACACTGAACTCACTGGAATCAAGCCAGCTTAGGGGAAGGAGAGTGTGTGAATGACTTCATGAGTGGTTTGTATCTAAATAAATCCTATAAATTGATAAAACCAATGAAATTGGGACAGCTATATAAATAGAATATTCACAGAATAAGTAATAGAAGTACATATGTAATAAACATGATAAAAGTTGTGCAAACACAATGGTAGTAAAAAAGCATAAAAATACAAATTTTTTTATAAAGTTGGAAAGATTGATATAACTTAATGAGTGTGTCTGAAAAATGCTGGTAGAAATGTGAATTGATAATCTTTATGAAATGAAGTCTGGTGGCAACCATTACATTTTAAAACCGGAAAACACTTTGACCTAGACATTTTCGTTCTAGGAATTTATCAAAGAAATAAAGCAATAGTAATAAGATTGCAGTTTCTAAGATATTTGCTAAAGCAGATTTTATATCAGTGAGAAAAATACAATTAAAAGATGCTTGATTTTCAGAAAATGATTTAGCTCCACAGATGTTGATTTGGAAAATAGTCATATTTTGGGTTAAAGAATCTTTTCGGAAATAAGTACAGTGTGAAAAATTATGAAAGGAAAACATCAATTTTAACATTGTTTTCCTTAGTGAAGTTTGAGCTCTGTTAAATCAATAAGCATACATTATTTTAATTAGAAATAATAAAGTTTTGAAAAGAGAAAAATAGAAATAATTCCATTACTAATAAAACACATGCTGCCAATGTGTTTTTAAGACTCTTAAGTGGTCTTTCTGTTGTATAAAACATTCCTAATTGTGACAGAGATAAAATGACAGGATTTCCAATTTTGAAATTGCTTCTAATGTTTCAGTAAGGTGTGAATATTGGAAATTTATTTTAAAATAAGAAATATAATCTGAAATTTTAACTCATAAATTTCAGCTCATGTAATTATTGCAAAGGTACGTAATTAAACGGAGAAAGAGATGCATTGAGATCTATGTGTAGAGATTTACACATGGAGAGATGTGCCCGTATGTGAACTTTACTGTGGTACATACATCAGTGATGACAGGTTGAATGTGTGTGCCCTAGCTCTAGGACGAGGACTGTGTTGTCAGCCAATGCTTGCTAAAGATGGATTACAGGCCAGATAACGTATAACATAATATTCTCTTTAAAATATACTTTTTTGTCCCATAGGATTACATACTTCAGTAAATTATATCGTCTTACTGATCCCTTCAAGCTCAATGACAGGGCCAAAAAAGGCATTTTGACTAACATAGATTGAGTTTAACTGTGTGCAAAGTTCTGTGCCGAGCAGGGGTTGGTTCTAAAATAAGAAAGACACGGTCTCCAACGCTGGGGATTTAATAGACCACTAAGTGGTGTTAGTAATATCTTCCAACCTTCGTCATGACTAAAATTTGCCATCAGCAAAGCAGAGCCTGAAAAGAAACTAGAAGAAATCATTGTGTTCAGCAAGTTCTGATAGAGAGGTCGGCATCTAAGACAACACAGCAAAGCCGTGGGTCGTCACAGACCCCAAAGCCCTCACGGTCTTTCACCAGCTGTCAGATCCTCCTCAGTGTGAGAGGACTCAGTCTCCTATGGGCTTCAAGATGGCTCTCTTGCATATATAGAACAATAACTACAGACATTATGGACTCAACTAAGTTATTAGAACTGAACATACTGTCTGCGTGCATCGTAAGAAAGGATGCTGTTTATTTAACTGTTTTTTCTATGGTGGTGCTATCTTTTATGCAGAGAAGAAGTGACCCAAAGACAAAATAAATTAAGACTACAAATTTGGTTTATATGAGCCATTTTTAAGTATCCTTTCAGATTCACAATAGGGTGACCATCTCCCTGAAAAATACTCTCAAACCTGTCTGATTGTGACATTCTGCATCCTTTCCAACTTGAACTCAGCTCCACTTCCAGGTTTGCTAAACGACATTGACGTAATGGTAGGTATTTAATCTGCTCCAAACCCACATCATGGGGCACAGTCTTTCATTTTCATTTGTGTGTGTCTCAAAAGAGCTCTCTCTTTTCAGATATGTACAAATGCCCCAGAAATGATCATTGGATATTAACCCCTTTGAGCACCACATGCCTACAATAGAGGTTCTAACACGAGCTTGTTTTGTTAACCTGTTTCCAAGCTCGTTTGTCTTCACTTGTTTTGCTCTCCATTATATCAGTTTGGTAGCTAAGATCCAGCTATCTGTGGATAAAGTCCTACAATGTCAAATGGCTGGTTGCCTTTTCTTCCAAATAACATCAGCTGAGGTTCCCCATTTTTGCAAATTCCAGTGTGGTCGTGTCTTGTTGAAGGATGCAGTTTTAGAGTGAGTCAGGTCTCAGTGTAATTCTCAGCTCTACAGTCTCCAGCTGTGAGAACATGCTCTGTGACGAGGGATCGGTATCTAGGATGGAAAAAGAAAGCACACGTGCTATCCTAACAGAGAGAAATTAATATTAAAAAAAATGTTAATTGGACACAATTTTGTTAATTAGGTGACTTCAAAGGTAATAACAGAACTTTAAGGTATCATGGAGGTGGCAACTGCAGTGAGTAAGTATCCTCTTCCATCTGAAGAAAAATGGCAAGGGGAGGGAATTATTAAAACTTAGGAACTTAGAGAGGGGCCCCATTAGCTTTGGACCTAGACCTTGGAAGAGGTGGCACCCGCTGGCTGGTGTTGGCATCTGATGGAGGTGTCTGGTAGTGCTGGTGTCTGACGGAGGTGTCTGAGAGTGTTGGTGTCTGACAGAGGTGTCTGTGAGTGTTGGTGTCTGATGGTGCTGGTGTCTGATGGAGGTGTCTGTGAGTGTTGGTGTCTGATGGTGCTGGTGTCTGATGGAGGTGTCTGTGAACGTTGGTGTCTGATGGTGCTGGTGTCTGACGGAGGTGTCTGTGAGTGCTGGTGTCTGTGAGTGTTGGTGTCTGATGGCGGTGTCTGTGAGTGTTGGTGTCTGATGGCACTGGAGTCTGATGGAAGTGTCTGTAAGTGTTCAAAAGCCTGCAAACCGGATTTATCTCCTGCCACAGAAAGGGACTGCTATGAAGGATGAGGAAGAGTTGCTGGAGTGACCTTCAAAAGAGTGGAGAGGTGTCAGGAAGCCAGTGGACAACCTATAAGAAGCAGAGAGGAAAGAGGAAGGACCTTCTCCCTGCTCTAGCTTTACAGTCTCCTTCAGAAGTGCACTTCAGAGACTAAGAGGGAGCCATCTGGCAAAGCAAAAATGTGGTTCGCTGAATCCCAGCAGCAGCCTCACAGAGCAGAGCATAGAAGGGTGGGGATTTGGAGCTGGGAGATTAATAACTGAAACATTGTTGCAACAGGGATGATATTATGTGTTTAGTAATAGAGGATAGAGATGGACGACTTGTGCCTTGTGACACACAGAACACAACACACAACACACAATTATATAATGATAGACACTCAGGCTGGAACCGTCCTAATGATGATGCTAACAGACTGCACGTCTTGACTCTGTCTGCAGATTACATAGCCTCTAAGAATGTTTAATCCTGGCATTAGATTGTATCCGCCTTCAGCACCTGTGCTAATTTTCTTGGACTTTGTCATACTTTATCCTGCCGTAAGTGACAACTTGTGTTCTACCACTACCCAAAGTTTGAGCGGAAAACCAGGGATAAGGATACGAAAAATACATAAAACATAAATGAAAAAACACTCAGAGAGAATTCATGTCCTGCAGGTGTTCAGCTGCAGTCCATTGTTATCGTGCGGAAAGTTCACCCAAGGGGCAGCAGGCTGTAGAAGAGAAGCAGGCCACGACCTCCTGACCGCGTCAGCCTACTACTGGGTGTGCGTCTCAGGGCTGTGACTTTTGCCATGTATCCCCAATGCTGTGCCTATTAGCCTCTAGTTTCCCTGCTCACTGCTGGGCTGAAGCGTTCCCAGTCTCCTCTAGTGACTACTGGTTTCCTTCTCCCCGCTGAGGTGAGACAGAAGTGTGGAGGCAGCTAGAACAAGAGGAATTCCCTTCCCTAACGACCAAGAAGTGTCAGAGTTGTCCTCTGGCAAAGTCCTTCCCCTGGCGCGTGGGCCTTTTTTATATAGAAGATTTTGTGTGTATTTTACAGTGTGACTCTCCCCTCTGCCTGCCGGAGCCTGGAGGGGTCTTTGTCTGATCATCACAACCTGGTGGTGTTCCGGGAGGGGAGGTCTGTGGGTGTGGGGGCTCCCCTGAGACTGTGGCCTCTGGAGTTTCTCGCTCTGAAGCTAGTCCCCGTTCAGCCTCCAGCAAGTCCTCCAAGCGACCACTTACGTGTCCCTCCCAGTCTATAGTCCAGTGGCTGCTGCCCCAGGTGAGCAGAACAGGAACTCAGCTGCTGTGTGTCCCAGGACGCTCCTGTCTCTGCAGATTTTGGGACACGGTGGTCTGCCCTGTGACCTCAGTTCTCTAATGGGCCCCAGAGAGTCAGCTTTTTCTCCTGGTAAGAACAGAAGTAACTTCTAAGCTCTTTACATGTTGGAACTGAAACAAGAAATTGGCATACTCATTACAGGGTGAAAATAAAAGTGTTCAGTGTCAGGATGGTACCTGAAATGAGTCGGCAAACCACAGAAGCAGCAACGAACTCGCTTAGGTTGGTCATTTGTGTGGGCCAATGACACCAGTGGTTCACCTGCTTTAGGTTTCACTCTGTCCACCGGCAAGATGAAGAGTGTAGACCAGCTAACATCTAGTGCACATCGGTGTTCCCTTGAGGATTAATTTTTTATGAACTTAGGAAATGAAAATATATTTGAAGGTCATTAAATGGAGAGTTTTATAAAAATTCATGTTTTTTTTTTCTTGAATTGTACTTAGCGCTCATCATCAGATTTTATTATAAACTTTGTTTTTAAATTTTTATTTCCCATTTAGTCCTTTGAATCAAGAAATGTAATTAAAACATTCAAGAGTGTGGTTAACACACTACGTTTTCAGCTCTTAGATTCAATCCTTTACCTTGACATTTCTGGAAAATAACTTTCAATTAAAAAAAATCTCATGCTTAAAATAAACTCAATCTAAGCAAATAATGACATTTTAGAGAATTCTATAAGTATTTGATGGTTCCATCACAGCTATTATCTTTTGACTTTCAAAAAAGATTAGAAGTAATACTTAAGTCTTCTTTTCCTAAATATCTAAACGTTTAGCTCTGTTTTATCTTGCGTGTGATAAGCATAAAAAAAAAAGAATTCCTTTTCAAGAATAAGGTTTAGTGAGAACTAAAACTGAGTTTCATGAATGTAAATTTACATTAAAAATCAGAATTAAACCCTATGTAAATTTATTTTAAAGAGAAATCTAGTGCTTTCTATAAAACAGATAGTTATCCATTGACGTGGAAACGATTTCGAGGCCTCCTCTGGTTCGTGCGCTGTGATGTGAGCAGGGTCAGGGGCAGCTCAGGATACAGGTTCACTTCTGCCCCTAATTCTAGTCTCCTTTGTATTTCCTTCTTAACACTATGCAGTTAATAAAAACAACGGATCCTTTGTAATAAAATACCTACATAAACAGGGAGGTGTTTAAATTGCTTTAGGCTTTTTATTTACCCTTTCTGGATCCTAGAACGGCTGTTCTACAGAACGGACTTTCCTTTCCCTCCCTTGCATCACTGAAGGAGCAGCTCTTTCTCCTGCGCCTCCGTGATTTGCGCTGTTTTCCTCTCACCTGGGTTTATACGCATGCACAGATGTTCTGTGGGCGTCTTTTCAGAGAAAGGAGATTGGTTCTTTGCTTCCCAGTTGGTGCGCCTGGCTTGCTCTCCAGAGGAATCCGGCGCCGAGATGACAGCGACGGGTCTTTGGGCGCCGTGGTCCGTGAGTGCCCCCCGGGCCACAGAGCGTGCCCGGAGAGCCCCTCCGGCGTCAGCGCGTTCTCAGACCTCCCGAGCGCGGACTGCAGCAGGCGCTCCACAGCCTTGTACCGCACCCTTGAAGCCGCCTGAGGCATCGCTCCGCTCGCTTGTGCACGCGAGCCGCGGGCGCCTTCCGTGCGCGTCCCTCTCCCGCTCGGGGAGCCCCAGGCGCTTTTGGGCGGAGGCGCCGGTCAGACGTCGGGCGTCTCTGGGGCTCAGTTACCGTTCCTGTTTCTAAATCTAGTGAACTCAGCCCACACTGCAAATTTACAACACGCGAGCCGTCAGAGAACTGGCTGAGTCAGACGAAATGTCCATCAATACAGGAGAAGGAGCGTCAAAAGTTTTCATTCCAGCGAAATATAGAAGTGCCCTGGATTTGCGACCTGTCTTGGGAGATCTCAGGCTGGAACAATTCCTCTTGGTGAGCAATGTGATACCTGCTGTTGAAATTCAGGAAAATTATGCAGGGTCTCCTCCAGAAAATGATTAGCTTAATCTCAAAATCTATGATGTGCTTATTCCGTACATAATTTAACAGTTATGTTATAAGGTATAATTTGCCACTTTCGCATTTCCAGTTGATTTCATGAATATATAGGGTAAAAGGAACAGATTGTGTTCACGCAGTGTCTACAAACTTCCTAACCTGCAGGTGATGCCAAGTGTCCCAATACGTACCCATATCTTATGGCTCTTTTTAGAATGGCAAACTCAGATACAAACATAGTTTACACATTTAGATGACGGCATTTGATATGAAAGTGAAGTAACTTTTACAGCATAAACCTTTAAAATGTAATCATCTCACCCAAATTTAAAAATTATGTTTTCTTTTTTTCTGGTCTGAACAAGTAAAGTGAGTTTTATTTCTGGTTTGAACATGGGGTTCTAAAATTAAAATGCCCCTTCTCTTCTTAGAAATCAAGCACAAAAAGAACAAAACCAAATACAGTTTAATTAGGACAAAATACAAATGCGAATATATACATATATATATATGTGGGAAATATCAAAATATAGTGGTGGTAGTGTGGGAGGCATGCAGGAAAGGAAAATAATACAACCTGGGAAGAAGGTCCAGTGGTAGCACAATGTTTTTTGTTTGGTTTCAGGAAAAAAATCGTCATGGTGAGTGCTGATCCCTGAGATGAAGACAGGAAGTCCCTTGTTTGGCATAAAGGGGAGAGGACGCACCTGTTCTCACCTGGAGTTTCTTAGACCCAGCCTGGCTCCCAGAGGCGGAGATCTAGTGATGAACCGGGACTCACACATGTACCCATGTATCTGCCTCTTGACAGCAGAAGGGAAGAGAAGAGAAGATTTGTATTGCAAACAACCCCTAGCTGTCCATGTCCAGTACATGGGAAGAAGTAAAAGCTGATTTTACTCCTGCATAAAGCCGATATTATGAGAAAAAATTTTAGGTGGCCGGAAAGAATATGCTGATCCCTCCCCCAGTGGACATCTTACTAATAGCTGGTTTAAAAAAGTGCTCGTACAGTGATGAGTAATTAAAAAGAAAACACTACTACACTCTAACAAAAGAAATAAAGAAATGGCAGATGAAGTTCCCCAGGCAGGAAAAAAATTCAACTTTATAGAGTAGATTAAAAGTGAGACTATGTTTGCCATGAATTAAATATAAAATTAAGTAATTGCTTCTGTGATGGAAGATCTCCAAGAGCTCAGGGAAGAGATTGTGAGAAAACAGATGAGGATGATGATGATGATGATGGTGATTATCAAATCTTACTAATGCAATGAATAGTTCCTTCAGGAAATCTTAATTGTGGTTTAAATACATTAACTGATTAGTGCCTCATAACAACCTCATGAGATAAGTACTAAGATTATCCACCTTTTTTTGGATGAAGAAATGGAGAGACACAGAGGTTGAAAAGGTGGTCCAAAACTGAAGAAAGAAATATAGGTGAGAGACCAGAGGCAGACCCACACATGTGCTGTCTCCAGATCTGTGCAGAAAGCAACGCTGGTGTGGGGTGGAAAAGGATGATCTGCTTAAATAAATAATGCTGAGTCAGTTGGATAGCCATAAGAAGAAAGTGCGTCTGGATTCCTACCTTGTACTATGTATTAGTCAGAGTTCTTCAGAGAAACAGAACTGATAGGATTTAAATTATTTTATGTCTATAAAGGGAGATTAATTATGAAGAAATGACTCACAGATTATGGAGTCTGAGAAGGCCCATGATCTGCTATCTGCAAGCCAGAGAGCGAGGACAGCCAGTGTGTAATTCAAATTGAGTTCAAAGGCCTGAGAACAAGGTAGCTGATGGTGTAAATCCCCGTCAGAGGGCAGGAGATGAGATGGGTTGTCCCAACTCAATAGGCAAAGCATGAAAAACGGGGCAAGTTCATCTGCCTTTTGTTCTTTTCAGGCCCTCAAAGGACAGGGTGATGCCCAACCACAATGGGGGGAGCAGTCTACTGAGTCCTCCAATTCAGATGCTAAAATCATCAGAAACATCATCAGACACACCCAGAAACAATATTTAATCTGGGCACTCCGTGACCCGTCAAGTTGACACATAAAATTAACCATGGCGTACCATAAACTAATATCCATTGTGGGTAGATTGCAGATCAAAATATAGACGTATAGTTGTTTAAGTGCACCAATGTGCAATGAGTAATAACTCCTAGAGATCTCACACACAGTATAGTGAATATAGACAGCAATATTGTATTATAGTCATCAAACTTGCTAGGAGACTAGATCTTAGTTATTCCAACCACTAAAAAGAAATGATGATTATGTGATGTGATAGAGGTGCTAATTATCAATACAATGACAATCACATTACAATATATAAATGTATCAATCGACATGTACACCTTAAATTCACACAATGTATTACATCAAATATATTTCAACAAAAAAGAATGCTTGCAATAAAAGTTTCTAAGAAAAAAAATAGAAGTATAATAGTGTCTTCAGAAGGAAATATAAGAGAATATCTTTAGACATTGGATTAGTCTGTCTTCTTAAACAAAGTGCAAAAAACAATAATTATAAGAGAAATATGTATAAATTGGACCACATTAAAATTAACAACTTACATTCATCAGGAGACACCAATAAATAAAATGCAACATACAGAGTGAGAAAATATTTACAAAACACGTATCTGATAAAGGACTTATAGTGAAAATATGGAAAAAACCCTCAACTCAGTGAGAAATGAGAAACAATCTAATAGCAAAATGGGCAAACAGAACACACATCTCACAATAAAGGATATACAGACGGTGAATAAATATATGAAAATATTCTTTATTAGAGAAATTAAACAAGGAAATGTAAGTTAAAAGCACAGTGTGACACCACTACATTCCCACCAGAGTGCCTGAAATGAAAAAAAGACAAAATATGAAGAGTTGGTAAAAGTATGGAGACTCAGCACTCTCAGGCCCCGGGAATGGAGAGTAGTTGGAACTGCATTCCCCATGCATCAGAACTTCTACACAGAACCCTTGAGTCAGCTGCAAATGCAAACTGTAGCTTGAGAACAAAGGTGAGGATAAAACAACGCACTCGGGATCCTTTCTCCAAGAAATTGTGAGCAACAGCTCTCAAAGATTTTGGTTTCAGAACCCCTTTGCACTCTTAAAATTATCAAGGACTATAACTAGCTTTTGTTTGTATAAGTTATTTCTATCGACATTTAACATATTAGAGAAGAAAACATGTTTTAAAAACATCTATATAGTAAGTCATTTAAAAACTATCAAATCCTGAGACTGGCCTGGTGGCGCAAGCGGTTAAATGCGTGAGCTCTGTTGTGGCGGCCCGAGGCTCACCGGTTTGGATCCCAGGCGCGCACTGCGCACTGACCCACTGCTTGTCAAGCCATGCTGTGGCAGCGTCCCATATGAAGTAGAGGAAGAGGCGCATGGGTGTTAGCCCAGGGCCAGAAAAGAGGAGGACTGACAGATGTTAGCTCAGGGCTAATCTTCCTCACAAAAAAACAAACAATAAATAAAAACACATTAAATAAATAATGTAGTTTTTTAAAAAATAAATATATCATTATGACACTGGGGTAGGCAAAGGTTTTTAAACAAAGTAACAAAAGAACAAATTAACAATAAATACATAAAAATATGCTCAAAACATTGGTCATCAGATAAATGCAGTTTAAATGGGAATGGAATACACACCCATCAGAATGGCTAAAATTAAAAAAAAAGTTAAAACTGCATTTGGAAAGGATATAAAAATATTAAAGTTCAGTAAACATACATATTCTATTTATACTTTCAATCTCAAGTTTTGTTTCACAACTTGGCTTCTTTTGTGTTTACTTATAATTATTCGTAAAAAATTAATTTAATATTTATCTAATTACAGAAAAATCTTTTACGATTTTTAGTACTATTTTAAGGTAATGAAAACGTATTTGAAAACCTTTGGAACTATATGGTAGCATTAAAAAGTGACTCCATGTTTTTTATTCCAATAGAGAAAAAACATCAGCATTTGTTAGAAACCTAAATCGCAAATGCAATTTTGTGCAACTACGTATTGAACAGTATATTTTCTGTCGTGTCTCTTTGGATGTGTGGTATAAATATACAAGTTTTAAAGGCACTTGTGTAATATGTGTGCTTTTGTAGATGAGATCTATGTCAGTATTTCTCAATCATATTTCCTACGTGTATTTATTAATTCTTTTATAGTAGCTACATGTTTTCAATAAACTCAAATAATACATTTGTAGTTGTGTGAAGTTGGTCAATGGTCACTTAATAAATGCCTAATATTTTTCAGGTTCCAAATAAACAAAATATAAATATCACTTGAATTGTTCATAATGAAATTGAAGAAATTTAGGTGAAAATGAAATCGATAATCTCTAATATTTTGACATCTATTATTTCATAATATTTAGATAAAATGTTACTTTTATATATCTAAAATAGGGAATAGCAGATCAAGTGGCAGCATATAATCTGCCAACATTTCTGACAGTAATTTCTTAGTAGTAAATACATAAATAGTTTCTTTTTGGCAGCATATGTTTATTCATAGGTGTAAACATTAAAAGGTGTGCATCTGATCCTTGAGCTAGAAGACACTGCTCGAAGCTCCCTAGAGCAGCTCCCTAATGCTCCCTGAGATGTTGTCTTCAAGAATCGAGGATGCCTGGAGTGGAGCTCAGTGTCTCTCATGCCTTTAAGTTACAAGCAGCGAGAGTGATGGGTGCACATGAAGTAAATCTAAGTGGGCTACACATCATATTAAAAAAAAAACTGACATTGAAAATATTTTTTTTCTCAAATCCTATATTCAATTTTATATCCAAGCTTTCTTGAGAAACTATAGGATTTGAGAATAAGAGTAGATAGTCCACTGAAATAATTCCTCTCTGACAGACACCTGAAGTCATATCTTCCCTTCACTGTAGTAAGACCCTACCTCGAGGCAGCTCATTGAAAACTGGAGCCACCACTCCTGTCAACTCTCTGAAATAGACTCTTGATAGGACCAAACACCGAAGGAGATGTAACCAATTATTTCAATGATTGTGAGCAGTTTTCTTGTCAAGAGAACTGCAGGAAAGTCTTTCCTGATGATAGATGTAACATTGTGGGGTTTTTTGTTTGTTTGTTTGTTTGGTTGGTTGGTTGGTCGGTGGGTTTTTTGATACATGCACTAAGCTACTGTGAGCTGTGGTAGAAAAGGAACAAATGGTGTCTTTTATATCAGCAGTTAGTGTTTTCTAACCCAGTCACTAGGCTAAGTATTCTGTCACTTACAAATAGCATGTTGTAAAATATATATTTTCAGGATTAATCCATGATACATAAGTTTATTGAAATTATACAAATTACCTTTATCAGTGCTTAAATATCATGGATTAAATCTCATTTTTTGACTAAATTTCTGATGCGATTAAGATAACTGCATGATTTAAATATCAGTATCTTGGAGGTTTCATAACAATGGCTGTATCACTTGCAATTAATAAGGAAGTTTTACTTGTAGTTTCTACTTCATTTGTTATGTATGTTAGTTGTTATTAAGTGTATCTTATTACTTTTGGAGTCACTCAGTGATACCGTTAAAAAAATCCTGTCACAAGAATTTCTTCTATATCTCTTTCTAGTATCTATCGCCTAATCATTTATATGCATACGTGTGTATATTCCTCATAACTGGATCAGAAATTGGTTAAAGAGCCAGTATGGCCAGTTCGTTACGATTTAAATCTCTCCCATCTTCACAAACCTCTGAAAGGATCAGCACATGGAAAAGTTTAATGTGAGTGTATTCTAGTTTGTGTGTGTGTGTGTGTGTGGGTGTGTGTGTGTGTGTGGAGAGAGGGAGAGATTGTCCAGAGCCTGTATCTGACAAAGAAACAGGCTGGTTCTACCTGTGGGTTCAAAAGGAGCAGAATGGAGACAACCTATGCCAAATATGAAGATTTAAAATGAATTGATCCAGCCCAGGAGGACATTGCAGGAGAAGGTCACCTTTACCCCCTTCCCTCATGATCCCCAGAGAAAACGAGAGAGACCTGGGCTGCCTCAGCAAGTGGGATGGGGTGAAATCCACTAAGGGATAAGATACCTTAGGCTGCCACCTGGGCGGAGTCTGTTCTCTTTTTATAATGACTTATTTGAAAATGAGAAATCTGTTGCTTTTTCTGATTATTCTCCTTCTAACACCACCCAAATTACCAGAGGTATCCAGAAGAACTACTGATTGGCAATTATATCTCTGCAAATGATCACTTCTATCATAAATATCATAGGGATGATTTGTGGCACAACATAAAATCATTTTGAGATGACAGACACTTTGTACAAAAGAATAGTTCTGCACAATTAAGCAGTAATGTTATTTTTACCTATGTTACGGATTACAGTTTTATGATACAAGAAGAAAAGCAGAGTGACAAAAAATTAAGATAAAAAAATGAGGACTGTTAAAATCATGAATTTCCAAGGAATATACACATTTAGCATTTCTGCCATACAAAGCATTTTTGGTGACGGTCTTGCCACCTTCGTGATTTGTGTAAAAGAAGTTAGGTTTTTTTCGTTAAGAGCAGTGCAGTGAGAAACTGGGAAGAATTCCTGCTATAAAAGCACATTTTCATTAAAGTTACCTAACTTGAGGGCCGGCCCCGTGGCTTAGCGTTTAAGTGCGCACGCTCCGCTGCTGGCGGCCCAGGGTTCGGATCCCGGGCGCGCACCGACGCACCGCTTCTCCCGCCATGCTGTGGCCGCATCCCATATACAGCAACTAGAAGGATGTGCAGCTATGACACACAACTATCTACTGGGGCTTTGGGGGGGAAATAAATAAATAAATCTAAAAAAAAAAAAAAAGTTACCTAACTTGAGAATTTGATTAGCATCGCTAGAGAAATTAAGAGTAGGGTGAACATTAATACAGCAAGGTAACCATACAGGAAAATTTAAAAAACAAAAACCACTTCACAGTTGAATTTAAATTTCTTGGATCTATTTCCAGATTAACTGAAAAGACACACTCGGTGGCTGTTTCTCTAAGCCACTGTGCCAGAAGAACCACGTAATTTAAGTTCAATAACAGTATTTTTAAACTTTGATATTGCATATTGATTTGTGCAGTACTTTACTGGACAAAAATATTTGGTTTAGACTTCCTCCAACTTACCAACACCAGAGTATTAATATAACTTATGGGTGAATATTAATAAAGTAAAGAATTTATGCCAGCAATCTAACTAATATCTAACTTTTATTGAAAGTATTTTTATTTCTCCAGGTTTTAGGGTTTTTTACGAGTATAAATTCCCTTTAAATTATTAAAATCTACATATTTCTTTTTATTATTCAAGTAACATTCTTTTGGAAAAAATAAACTTTTCCATTTTTTTTTTTAAACTTTGGAAAAGAGAGAAAAGCTGAAAGAAAAAAATATACATTAAAACATAAACATAAACAAAACATAGGAACTAGTTCATTCTATTAAATAATTTTCAACCCATTCTGAAGCACAGAATCCTCACACTATTAGAATTCTTAGCACGTTCATCATTTAAAATTTTATTCGATTTCCATTCAAAAGTTGGCAATTGTGAGGTTTACTCTGATTTTATTTATTTTATGATTTTTGCTTAGTGTTCCAACTATATTAATTAAAAAATATACTAAATAGCCATGATTTTCCGATATTATTTTGATTTTTTTTTAAAGATGAAAATAGGGGGAAAAACTAGCTTTGTTCTCTTGTGAAGTTATGGCTTCTTAATTAAAAGACTCCTGGCTGTAAAATCTACGATAAAATTCAGAGGCTCTGATGACAGATGTTTTTTAATGACAGTATCTTGGTCTATGAAGTTGTTTTACTATTATGTAAATTCAAATGGGACATTTAAAATGTCATTAAATGCAAGCAAATTTAAAGAATTATTAGCTTAAATTCTAATGTTCATGATTTATATGAAAAAGTTCATGAGTTTCAGTACTGCCAAATGCATTGTTATTTTGAATTCTGATTACCAGGTGACCAGTTGTTAATGATCCCTTATGGTTATGAATATTTTTGTGCTGGGAAGGGACACATAATGGACAATTTCATGCTGAAATATAAGCCATGAGAAGGAACCATGTTTCATTTGAAAGAACTGTAGGATCAGAGAGCACAGATTTTTTTTTAATGTGATTTTATTTTTTTTAATGTTTACATTAAATCTGTAAATGGAAGAGTTCTTATAAGATAGCTAAAATGGATCTATAATCAACAAGTTTTACTTAAATTCTTTATAACTAATTACAGTTATACCTTTATTTGTCCACTTATCGTTTTACTGTAAGCATCGTTTAGATACAGCTATGAGAAAAGAGTTTCTACCTTCTTGAAATTAGTATTAGGCCCCCAAATCTTTGAATATGGCTTTGTTTCTCCATAAGGTTTACAAGGATTGACAGTTCTAAAAATATAAAATGTTTTAACAACAAATCCTTTACTTGAGGCAATCTCAAATTGACTTCTCTGGTTCTGAACACTCTTTGCTTGTTTTTAATCTGACTGAGCTCAAAGAAGAACACGGATGGGTGGCCTCCGGGAAGTATTAACCAGTATTACCACTCTCCTCAGGTCGTGATCCGGCACTCCTCCAGGAAAGGGTTGTGGCAGGTAGTTCCCTAGCAACCAAGGCCACAGCAACAGCCATGGGGCAGCAGTGACTTGCCTCTCAGGGTACCTCGGCTGGTGTCACAGACCAACCACCCGTGGGAGGAAGGCTCCTGCCATGGCTCTGACCTTCTCATCTTCTTTTCTGATTTTTCTTTTGAGTCATTACACTGCTTTCCCACCTGTGCCCGTGGGATCCTGAGATGAAAGTTCTTCCCTGAGAACCAGGAAACAGGAAACAAACGTACAGCAAATGCAGACACAAGGCTTTGGCGGTTCCTACAAGAAAGGGCTCGCTGTGGACTGCACATTGCTCCAGAGCCTCTGGGGTTGACTTTTTTTTTTAATCCAGATAATAAGCAAGGTAATACGTTCACATACACAGTTAATACCAGTGACAGGAAACAATAAGACAATTGATTAAGAGATTGACTAAGATGGATTACAGTTGATCAAGTCTTATTTTAAAATATTCGTTTCTGTGTGGCTTAATAAGGGAAAAATACAAGGGTCGCTTGAAAGGTAAGTTGACCAAGTTAATTCTAAGACTCACTTTAAAGTACATGAGTGGCATTTCAACAGGTATTGAATTTTCACTTTTTCCTTTTGCTTTAGGTTAAGAACAAAGCCACGATGTTTACTGTGATGATCAATTAGCCAGGTTCCGGGTCTGCAGTGCTGGCGTGGGCAGTTGTCGTCTTTTCTGCTATGAATCCACTTTAGACGCGCATGAGAATGTCATTCAGATCCACCTTTTTTCCAGTT
Source organism: Ceratotherium simum simum (assembly GCF_057802395.1). Taxonomy (NCBI): domain Eukaryota; kingdom Metazoa; phylum Chordata; class Mammalia; order Perissodactyla; family Rhinocerotidae; genus Ceratotherium; species Ceratotherium simum. The sequence goes on along the minus strand of NC_141914.1, from coordinate 1,426,089 downwards.
GAAAGCAGTACTCTCAGTTCTTCCTGTAACTAGGGCACAACTCCATCTGTCTGTAGCAGGAGCTTGTCAGTGGTCAACTCAACGCGGTCTCAACTCGTTCCTCGCTGCCACTTCGCTGCTGAGGTTGCAAGTCTGGGAGATCGCTTCCCGCCTCCCTTCCCACGTGGCGCACTTCTGGCTACTGAAACGCTGCCAGAGTGGGCTGCGGGCCTCTGGGAAAGTGTTTGTTCTCGACAAGGGAGCGTGGTTCCCGTCGAGTGTCCACCTCCAGCCCTGCCCTTCCCCTGCTGCATCGCTCCTCCCGCCCGAGGACGCAGCAGAGGTCTGGCGTGGAGGAGCGCGGGCGCAGGCAGCTGAGGAACGCCGCTGTGGGGCGGCCGTGGCAGGGCCCGTGGCTTCTCCTTCCACGCCTCTTATTGAGGGAGACCGTGATGCCCTTTGTTTCAAGGTTCTCAACACCTGATTTTCTGTTGTTGCGGGCTAGATCTGCCTTACCAATTCGCCATCGCTATTTGGTTTGTCATGAATGATTGTCCTATCGTTTTCTGCATCTTGGTTTATTCTCCTTGCATAAATGGTAATTTTAAAGAGAGAATTTTGGTTTTCTTTTGTTCGTCCTAAGAGCTGTGTGGAGGATTAGACACTTGGCAAACATAATAAAGTTGATATTTTTTACTGTGTAACAGGGCTGCCCCACCTCAGCACGATGGACATTCTGGGCTGGATAACCCCTTGTTAGGGGAGGAGGGCCTTCCTGCTTACAGGATTAGGAGCATTCTTGTCTCCTCCTAGTAGATGCCAGTGGCATACCCCTCCTACATGTTACGACCAAAAAGTCTCCAGACACTGCCAGAGGTCCTCTAGGGGCAAACTGCTCTGGCAGAGAACCGGGGTATCTAGAGCATTCGGACAGGACGCGTGAAAGATGCAGACAGCCACCTTAATGTTTTTATTCTTTAGTTGCATTTGGTAAATATTTTCTGTATTGCAGTTATTTTTGCACAGCATATATTTTGCTTTGATCTATGAAATTGCTTTCTATAAAAGGATGTGAAATAAACTTTAAATAGAACTTGCAAGGAAATACTGTGGAGTAAGGCTTTGTTTATGTGACATGAAAACCACAGGGTAAGTCCAGTAAAAAGAAACATGGAAGCAAAGTAGTAAGTCTGTTACTTTAGTAAAAAAAAAAAAAAATGTTTGGCATTGCATAGGATTCAGGGGTCACAAATTTATTAACTCAAATGTCATCAATGACCAAGTAGGGAAAGAAGTCTGTGAAACAGCTTTAGAACTTTTACTGCAGTAGAGAGTGTGGTGCTGGAGGTGAACCGAAGGGCGTTATCCTGGCTACAGACATTTACATCCAAGGAATTTTAAACACCTACAGGCTGAAGGAAAGATATATTTAGGTATATTCAGCTGCCAGTTTGCAACCCTTAAATAATTTTGTCTACAGGAAACCACATAGCCATTTCCTGTTCAACTAGATGCTTTGACATAAAGTGTCAACCTTCTGTGTTGTCTTTGAGTTGGCTCATCTGAGTACTTCATATATTTAAATTGTTTTAAACTGAGTACCAAGTAAATGATGTTTTTTTCACCTAGATGCTAAGCTGTGTGTTTTGGTCACAGATAGGCAATAATTCTCAAACCAATCCCACAGATGTTCCACTCCTTTTCAATAAAAGCACAAAATACTTAATAGCAGAGGATGATTTCAAGTGGCTGTTAGTTACCTGTTCATTCTTTCCATTATTCAACAATTATTTATCCATTACCTATTTGGAATCTGTAACTACATCACATGCTGACGTTACAAAGAATAACAATAAATGATGTTGACCTTATGACATCCATTGTCAAGTACAAATGGATGACAGATAAAGAGATAATTATAATATTGTGGTATTATTGTATGATAATAATAGAAATATTCATAAAGAATTATAGGAATATGGAAAAAAACCTAGGTCATTCATTCATCTGTTCACTCGTTATTTGTTGTTTATTTGTTCAAATACATATTTGTTATTAACGATGAAAGTCTTATTCAGAGCTAAGAGCAAAATGTGCTAAATGACTCAGAGATAAATTCTAAAGTTAAGCCATTATGAAAATTAACAAGTCTTTGTTAAAAACAAATCACTTCTAATAAATTATGCAAATGTGATTAACTATATAAGATTCAATTGAAGCATATTGACACATTTCAATATTATTATTATGCAAAGTTGTGGTTTTAAAGCAACCAAAATCAATGTAACTCAAAAAGGTGGTTAGCTTCTTTCTCTATCTTAATCCATTATCATCAAGGGGAAACTTCTGAGGATAAATTAAATGACTAATATAAATATTAAAATTAAATTATTGCTAATAATTAATATTCAATTAATTAAAATCTAATGGAATTTATCTCAGGATAGAAATAGGTGAATATGAAAATGATCAGGACAGGAGTAAGTTTTACACATTTAAGCTGCTATTAGTCACAATTAGCCCTCTCCATAGACTGTTTATCTTCGAAAATCAAGCAGGTTGGCTCCCCTGCTCTGGACTTGAAGATCCTTATGGTTGAGGGGTCATTGGAACCACAGCTTTTCTTCCTTTTTAAAATTATTATACCTTCTGTTGACTCCAAAAAATAAGAGGCACTCTTCATTCTTTAGATATTATTGCAGATACTCCTGGTGCTCCATCCTCATCCCTTTGGAATGCACTGGTCCAGGTCAGGCCACATTTGGAGGATAAACATGCGGGTCTTCTCCTTCAGGGTGGAGTAGTGTTGAAGCCTCTCATTTCGTGTCTCCCAAGTGTCCACGCTAAGGTCAACCTCCAGTTGCAAACAGAAGTAGTCTGCTAATGACATGCCCTTCACTGGCTGCCTTCCTTTCCCTGGCTCACTTCCCAACACACCCATCACTGCTTCCTGGGATCTCCATCCAAACCAACCCCTCGATTCAGGAGCCCAATGTAAGTAGGAACGCAATACTTTATTATTCTATAAAAAACATGGACATTTTATTAAACTTAGATTCTGTTATTCTATATGTACATCCTTATCTAAAAACTATGATTTATAAAGTAGTGTTGAATGATGATTACTTGTAGATCTTACACTCTAGGGCAGGAATAGTAATAGCAATAACAACAATAATAATAACAATAATGATGGTAAAATATGCAGTTAACATCAGTACAAAGCAACATGTTAAAATGTTGTAAGTGGTAGAAATAATGGAAGCATTCATAAAAGAAGAGGAAGCTTCTAGATGGAGTGATCAGGAAATTAGAGAAAACATTAATCTATTCTTTAATTCAACATTTGTTTAGTGTTTTGCATGAATCAGGCACAAAGCCAGGAGGTGTGAACTCACAGGTGATGTACGATGAACTCACCTTCCTCTTTGGTGGGTGTCACAGACTGGCAACATTGTTTCAGGACACACAGGCCCACATTAAATATATTTTCATGATTCATTTGACAGAAATCATTCGACAATTTAAAGAAAAAAGAGCAGGGGCTGGCACAGTGGTTAAGTTCATGCACTCTGCTTTGGCAGCCTGGGGTTCGTGGGTTCGGATCCCGGGCACAGACTTACACCACTCATCAAGCCATGTTATGGCAGCGTCCCACATACAAAATAGAGGAAGATGGGGACAGATGTTAGCTCAGGGCCACTCTTCCTCAAGCAAAAAAGAGGAAGATCGGCAACAGGTGTTAGCTCAGGGCCAATCTTCCTCACTAGCAAAAAAAAAGGAAAGAAAGAAAGAAAAAGGAGCAGTACAGAGACACAAGAATTAAGGAAGGGAGAAAGAGTAACTTTGTAATTTATCAAGATATAAATGGCAGCATTTCATTTTTGAACTACGCCCAAAGTGCTGTGATGATGTTAAATTAAGTCAAGAGATATGCTAGTATTTTCAGTGTCATACGAATGCGTAGGATAAAAATTAGTTTTTTTCTGGAATAAAAAGGAGTGTAGAGCCTAGATGTTTTACTGTCCCTGATTACATAAACCTGCAAATACCAAAGCTGAGACAGAGCCCACTCTAGTGGATTTTACAGCTGAATTGGCTGGTTTACTTGTCCTCTAAGAAAGATACTTAAAATTGAAAGAAAGAGCGGTAGCTGAAGGACAACAAAGTTGGGATCAACAGCCAGGGGAGCTAATATGATGATCCGTGAATTTTGGCACTTCTGGTGATTTCATTCAGCGATGTGAACACGGTACGTTTTAGAACAAGTCGCATGTATCTGGTAAAGCTATTTAAACTGAAAATCCAATCGCATATATTTGATGTATTTCATTAAGTCTGCTACAATATTTCTGGATCCCCACAGTTCTCAGACCTATCAAAACGCAACACATTGAACCAGAACTGCTGCAACATTTTGTGACATTTAACATCTCTGCGAGATTCGGCAGACCTTCTGATTACATACTTCTAGTCGGATATCTTCACATGTAGCAAGTAATGCCAGCTGTTTTTTTGTTTTGAACTTTGGCTTCTTCACCCTGAAAATGCTAATGTTAGAGCCTGTCAAAGTTGTTTTCCTTTCTCTCTTTTTTCAGTACCATAGTAAACGTAGAGTTGGGTACTTACAATGCCTGGCGGTCCTCTTCATTGAATATTAGATGTGATTTAAAATTAGAAAACGCTCAAAGCCACAAAACAGTAGGAATAAGAGTGTTATTGAATATTATTATAACCGTTTGCTAGCATTTAATACCTTTAAAAAACTTCATTACATAACAGGAAACTATATACTTATAATATTTCAGTGGAAAATGTCTCAGTATAATTTAAGGTATTATGATTGAAGGAAGTTTTTCATCGTTTCCACTGACCTTTTGTCTAATTTTGATATTCTTTTCTCTTGGTTGTTCCTTTTTATTTATTGACAGATATCAATAGGCAGAATGTTTATCTCATAATAAGGGGAATTGCATGCAATAGTGGATGTGACAGCATCTGAAATATTTATAATGTCTTTCAGTTGCTTTGCAATATTTTAAAATGACATATGTTTTTGGATTTTAGGTACTTTGACGTACGTTAACACAATTTAGTGTCTAGAATGTGAGGTTTTACATAACGATGCTACTGTATGAATCCTAAAAAGGGCAAAATGGGTTCCAGGAGGAACAATAAGTGCTATGTATTGAATTCATCAAAAATTGTTTTCTTTAAGCCAATCTTAATAAGGTTATTGACTCTCTCAGAAGACTTTTAGGATCTTTGTATTTAAATGTCAAGACGTGCTGCTAACCGCAAGCGTGTGTGGGCATTCGGGAACTGAAAGGAGCAGCTCAAGTGGGTAAGCACTTAGCCTCGACATGGACCCCTAATGACGCAGCCGTAAAAAGTCGGGGCGGGGCAGACCTGCATACCTTTTGTTTCTAGTGGGTGTCCGAGTGACAGGCCTGCACGTTGTCACAGGGGCACAAATGCCCTGTACTCATTGACCTCAATGCAGCACTTTAATGAGCCTCCTGTTCAGCGTGTTCACTGTACCACTAGTGATATTTGAGGCTTGTTTGTTCAAACGCTGTTGATTGCCTTTGGGTGTGCTGCTTAACTTTTGGGTAGTACACAAGTTTTACTTGATAGGAGTTCTTTATTAAGGTGAAAAATCATCCAGTTTCTCTGCTCTCCAATCAGGACCAATCAACATCCCAGAGACTGAGAAAATAAAACAAGATTACAGTGCTGCATATTTCAAGTTTTAGTAGGGAATGTGTTCGTGTATACAGAAAGAGAACATGGCCAATTAATTCCATAAGTTATATTATGATATGGTTCTAAGAAATATTGTATGCTTTGAGGGACACATGTTTTAATATAGTATAAAAATATATCAAGTTGGCATCTTATTTTATTTTAGATCGTTCAGTTTTCCCAAACTTTATTTTGAGAATTTTTGCACCTACAAAAAAGTTGAAGGAATGGTACATTAAACACTTGTATATCATTCACATAGATTGACATATTGTTGACAATCTACCAGATTTTGCTACATTTGGTCTCTTATCTATTTATTTATATCTTTTTTCCTTCTTGCTAAAAAATTTGAGAGTAAGTTGCAGACCTCATTATATTTCTCCCTTAAATTCTTTAGAATAAGTTTCTCCATTACCACAATACCATGATTACTCCCAAGAAATTTAACGCTGAAAAATATATATATAATTGTTCAGTGAATAGTCCATATGTGTGTATATTTATATATTTTCATCTTTTTGTAATGTCTTTCATGACATTGACAATATTCAATAGTCTAGGACAATTGCTTTACAGAGGTACCATATTTAACCTCATCTGATTGTTTCAACATTGGATTAGAGCACACGCACACACGTATAAATATATTTTGCAGGACTACCCTAAACAAGACATTGTGGCTGTTCTGCTGCATCCCATCAGAGGGCATGTAAAGGTCGATAGTTCCTAGTACCAGCAATGCTAATTTTGATCCCTTGATTAGGGTGGTATCCATGGGTCTCTCCATTTTGAAGATGGAGTTTTACTCTAATAATATGTCATCTGTAGGGGGTGACATGAAATCATTTCATCTAGGTTTTTACATTTATTTGCATAGACCTATTCAAATTAATCTTTTTATTTCATTTATAAATTTTAATTGTTAAAATTATTTAACATTATGAATTTTCCCCACATCATTCCATGAAATCTTTTAATAAATTCTGATGTGTAGTTTTCTCTTTATCATTTTTTTCAGAAATTCTTCAATTTTGTTTATATTTTGTGTTTCTTCTGGAAGCCACTTCATAAAGAGATTGTAAATTTCAAAGAGGAGGAATCTCTTTTTTTCCTTTTGATATTAATATATAGTTCATATATATTGATCAGAGAAATGTTATTTTTATTGTTTGGAATTTATGGAAATTGTTAGGAGTTTCTTAGGTGACCTAACACATACTCAGTTTTTAGGAGTGATCCATGTGCAGTTGAATGAAACACAGGAAACGAGAGCAGATCAGATGAGAAGAAACGAACAAGACAGTGAGCTCATGTGTACATGAGATATTCGCCATTTCCCTTCCTGGAAGAGGAATATTTACAGAGATGAAACCATAGGGATATGAGAATTTGATTCTCTCCTTGTTATGAAGTTCTTACGGGGTTTTGAGACAAGATTTCTACATGGTATCTTGGCATGATTCGTCTGTCACATATCAAAGGCATATATTCACAGCTCATGTGAAGTTTGTCCTAGCTCCATAGGGGCCCATCTTTAGAGTAGAGGGAGCAGCAGCCAAAACCAAAGCACCTTATTAGTGCCTTCACTGTGCCAGATGCACGCCGATGCCAGCCGTCTCTGTCCTGCAGAGGACATCATGCATAGTATGAAGACAATACTGAATATGGAACTGGTGAACTCACTAAATAGTTCGACAGTTCTCATACACACTGGATGAAAATATATAGGATTGTTTTTACAGTGGAAAAAAAACATATGAAAAATTATTTCAGAGACTGGAAGACTAGTGAGGGGCTTGCTACAAACATACTAATCAGAATAATGTATTCTTAGTGACCAGGTATTTCAGTAACTATTCTGAAATGGTTACCTTCACCATGGCATTGCCAAATAATCTGGCTTCTTAAATCTGGATATATAATATTTTAAAAATAACAGTTTTTAATGAAGTCACTGACATTAAAAATGAGCACGGATAGACTGTTTAGTACCATGCGGCCATTCAAGCTAACTATTCAGGAATGTGTACCTTGCCCAGTGACCTGACTGATCTGTGCTAAGGGAAACTCTAGAACATCTGAAGAGCCAATTTTCATGAAAATCATATGTTTGTTAGTTTGACTGAATTTGTAAATCCACTTTAAATAGTAACTGTGTTCCATGCTTATAATGTTGTCTTAAAAGACAACATAGGTTATTAATGCTGAGAAAATAAGTGGCACTGTGCCATTTATAATGCAAATGTAAGAGCTTGGCCATCTTGACAAACTTAAATAAAATTTACTAATCATAAATTAAATTTAAAAATATAAACTAAATTTAATTTAAAATTAATATTGCTTATTCAGCATCTTCACCAGTATTTAACAGACCTCAGAGAGTTCTCAAAGAGACACATATTTTTAGCACCTAAAAATTATCAAGAGTCACTGGTTGAAATTAGAATAATGGTCTTTAGAAATAGGAAAAATCAAAATAAATTCTTATATCTTTTGGCGAAATACACTGATATAATAATAAAATAAAAATCTTCAATTCACCACTACTGGTAACACTGTATGTTAGTTAAAGAAAGATAATTGAAGCCTAATCTGTATAAATTATTCAGGAAAGGAGGCACAGTGCTGAAGACCAGACCCTCTTTGGAGCTAAGCAAATGAACCCCTCACTCCAGCCTCTCCCAGAAGGCGTCCAAGTCTCCTTGAGTTTGAAATCAATTCTAGGACGTGACAATATGCAAACAGCACAGCTGTTTTGGGAATACCCTGATGGAAACTTTGGTAAAGTTATCCAATGGAAGTTTATTTCTGTCAGGGACTCACCATCTTTCTGGGAGATCACCTATTTATCATTTTCCCAAAGCCACGAGATCACAAGAGTAAGGATGAGAGTCACATTCTTCTGAGTATGAAGAAAATAAAAGAACTTGGGGTGGTGCATTGTCTCACAGCAGAGAGGGTTTCAGACAGAGTAGAAGTCCACGTACAAATAACTTCACACTCTGTCAGGGGAATTGAAGACTGACAGGGAGATCGGCCTGTTGAGGAACTTTCTATGAAAAAACTGAAACAGTGGAAAACATAAAATATTCACTGTCTTCAGTTGTAGAGAGTAAAAAGCAGCTTTAATACCCAACTTCTTACAGCAATACCTTTGTAACTGTCTACAACATACATGTGAAAACAAGAGAAAATATCGGTCTTGGGCTTTGGACTCTGCCAATGTGGTTCAAGTGTCAGCTTGGTCACCACCTGGGCAACACTGGATTAGTTGTACCCGTGTTTTACCTGCAAATTGGGATAATAATTATGAAGTTGTTGTCAAATTTAAAATATGTTATGAGTGTAAAGGACTTAACATATTTCTTGGCATTCATTGTGTCCTCAGTAAATAGTAGCTTTGATTGTGAAAACAGTAGTTTGATGAACACATTCATCCTTCAGCCCACAAATTCTCATTCATTCATTTATTAAGAGAGTCTTTCCAAGTGCCACACACTCTGTCAGGCATTGGGGACACAGGGGTGGATGGGACAGGTCAGAGCAGGTCATCTCTGCTCTGTGGGGTTTAGAGTTAGTAAACAAGAGATGTTTTAAAAAATATTAACAAAAAATTATATTTGCACTGCCACAAGGAGTCCTATAAGGAAAAAACGACAAGATGCTCTAAGAGGGAATAACAGGGACATCAAACTGGAAAAATGCTCCAAGACCTCCCGGACCAAATTCACTTGATTTGAACTTATTCCTAACAAGGTGTTTTCTGGCGTCTGTGTCTGATGCTTTGACATCTGGGCCTTTCTGACCAGGGCAGGACTGCCCCCTGCAGAGTCAGCCGACTCCTGTGTGGAGCACAGGACTCTCCAGGGAGTGCCTGTCAGATACAAACTAACCCGTCCAGAGCCAACCTCCCAGCCTCTTCCTTTACACTTGGTCACCACTCCCCTGCCCATTCACCCCAGGGCAGGCGTCAGACAACCAGGGGCAGGCCCTACTCTCCAGAGCCTGCTAAAATTGTCCAAACCAGCCAGATCCAAGCCCGCTCAGACGCTGGCCCGGCCTTGCCCATCCCCAACTCTGAACCCACGGTAAAGCACTGGCGCTGTTCCCCACTCTCCCTCTGCCTGGGTAGACATCGGTGTGCTCTCATCACAGTGGGCATGACCCCCAACCTGAAAGAAAGCAGGTTGAGTCATAAATTGTCGTTTCAATGGCATCATCTCCTGATCTGTTGGCCTCATCATAGCTGAGTAATAATAAATCCCACATTCTAAACAGACCTATCTTGTAAAATGAATCAAGAAAAGTCAGTCTGACACTGTTATCCCTCTCTTAGACTCAGCTGATGCTCCCCACTCACAGAAGCAACACCAAGGAGTATTTGCATGTATTAAGCTATAAAATTGTACAGAATCAGCTAAGAGGAAGGTAGATGGGAAAATTAAAAAGAAGGCCAATCTCCTTCGAATCAAAGTGGCACATTAGCATGATTTAAAAAATTAATACCCATTTAGTCTAATATGTATCCTGGTGGAATAAAAGAAGTACAAGTACTGGTCTATATAAATTTAGAGTTAAATTTTAAGCTTTTTTTCTTTTATTAATTAGTATAGATTGGAGCAGTACAATGAGGAAAAGCTAAAGAATGAATCCAACTGGTCCTGGATGCTAAGGATAGTGAGATATTCAACACGTGGAAACAGAGCCAATTTACATTAAAACCATTCCTTGAATAAAGGCACTATGAGATGAAGAAGCATGGTTACCAGCAATGGAAATTAAAAATGATTTTAGTTACAATTTTTTACATGACCAAGTATCATTATTGATAGAAGAATTTATATTATTTATTTGTCATTATAAAAATTGACATTTTAGTCAATAAGCTAATATTGAATCAATTGACAATAGTAAAGACAGGTTGTATACACAGATATAAAGAAGCGTTTTTAACATCAGTGACCTCAGGATTAGAACAAAACAATGAGTTCTATTTGGCCATTTAAGATGCCTAAAATCATTGGAGTTCATGATTCATTCATTAGCTGGCCATACACTGAGAAAGTCTAAATTGCGGCAAAACTACTGATTTGCTCTCAGATGTACTTTTAATGAAGTGTAGAATTTTTCAACCAAAAAAAAGTGCTATCCTTCCACAAAAATTATTGTGAAAATAAAGCAATCTCTGTCAGTGAAATATTTTAAATTCTATATTACTGCCAGAGGGTTTCTCTCAATATGAGAATTGTCTGTGTTGATGAGGAGTAATGCATACATTTTCTATATTGAATGCCTGATTTTTTTTAGAATATTCAAATATCAATCAGGAATAAATATTTCTAGGGCCAGCTCCATGGCGTAGTGGTTAAGGTCCAGGCGCTCTGCTTTGGTGGCTTGGGTTTTCGAGTTAAGATCCCGGGCATGGACCTACACCACTTGTCAGCCATGCTGCGGCAGCGACCTACATACAAACAAGAGGAAGATTGGCAATGGATGTTATCCTAGGGTGAATCTTCCTCAGCAAAATAAATACATAAATAAATATTTCTATTGCTTTTAGGTGTTAAATTTTTTATTCAAAATATATTTTACATTAAAATATTTAAAAATTAAGTATTTTATTCAAAAAGCTAACTCTGATTACATTAACAAGAATTCAGTTTAACATTTTCTCTGTGGTATTGCACTATTTATTTTTACTTTACAATTACCAGAGTAATATATTTTGTATCATGAAAATCTACAGAAATAGCACTCACTGTAGAGATTAAGCGCAGAAATTTGGCCTGAAGCTTCCAGTTTTTGAATCCCACCCCCACTATGTACTAATTGATTTGGGAAAGTTAATTAACCTGTCTATATCTAATTTCCTCTTCCTCTAAATAAAGAATAAGAACCAACCTCCTAACCTGCTTGTTGGGCTTACAAGGAAAATTAAACGAGAAGCACCAGTAGCAGATGCTGTTCGAGCTCCTTCCTGGGGCCCTGGCCCTCCCAGCTTGAGTGCACTCCAGCTCAGCTTCCGCTGCCAGCCCCACTTTTCTCTCGGTGGCTTTCCACGGCTGTTGGAGTCTACCTTACTTCCTCTGTGGCACACTGGATGTGCTAGGATCAGACGTCCTTCAGGAGCAGCCCCCGCTCTGATTCACAGGATGAGTGTTTAACTATCCCAGCCCTCTCACCTCCACAGGTGTTTACACTGGTACCAGGGAACTGGTAGAAATCATCTCCAGTTGCTCACACTGGCGACTAGCTTATAACAGATCATGTCTCCCTTCCTTTCCCTGGGTCATTTTCCCGCTCACCTAAGTTTTCTTGGATTTTCATCTCAGTGTTGGCATCTGGAAGATCTCATACTAACACAGCTATTGCCAGAAGTGGTCCTGAAAAACACAAAAACCATGGTTGTCCATAAGTAGGGAGTTGATAATACTTAAACTGTAGCATCAAAATTACTAAGATTTTCACAGGTGGAGGAACTGAGATGAGATACAAGTGGAAAGGCATATACTGGTATATGCAATAGCTCTAGTTTTGAGATATGTACCAATGACAGCAGCTGGAAAGATGATGGAATTGTTTGTTCAGTGCAATCCCAGCACTGAAGAAAGGGAATGATGGGCTCATGTTAGCCAACTACCAATTCAAGGTAAGATATGAGAGCCAGAAGGCATCTGTGGGGGCTTTTGAAAAAATGGACTTCTACACTTAGAGACAGACTGGTCTGAAACTTACACCCGGGACTTGAATTTTAGCCAAGCTTAGTTAAAAAGGAGAATGAAATAAAGACCAGTATTTTTGTGTGAGATTCAAATTTATATGTACAACTGCCTATTGGCTGTCTGGATGTCTCCTCAGCACGGATCATGTCTTAAAGTAACCACTAGCTGATTTATTTCCCTGGAGAATGAAGCCATTCTATTCATTAAGGGAATAAGGAATGGCTTATTGGTGGATAGGGAAGGGAAAATAATTGAGACAGTGGCGGTGGCCCACTATAGATCAGGATTCACAGCAGTGGAGGTTTTAAAGAAGGTGGGCTCTCCAGTGTAATGAGTGACGATCGGATTCCAGAGTGGCAGAGGCCACACGGTGACACTCGGCAGTGAAGGGTCAGACTCTTCACGAAAGGCAGCCCAGCAGTGATGGTGAACAAGATGCATTAACTCACAGAGGTCTGCGGCAGAGGCTGGTAGACCCAGAATGTTCCAAAGGTGATAGAAATGGCTGCCAGTGGGGATTTTGCTCAACTTATATAACCAGAAAAGGTCAAGATCTGGTGAACAAAAGGCTGAGCTCAGTGGCTGCGTTGTAAAATCCGGTTTACAGACCCACAGAATGTACAGCACCAGAGTGAACCCTAGTGTAAATTATGGACCCTGAGTGATAATGATGAGTCAATGCAGGTCATCATTTGTAGCGAATGTACCATCTGGTGGGGAGGTTGATAATGGGGGAGTCTGTGCATTGTGGGGGCAGGGGGTATATGGGAATTCTCTGTACCTTCCTCTCAATTTTGCTCTGAACCTAAAACTGCTCTAAAAAATAAAGTCCTAAAAGAGTTCTAAGACTAGGGCACTGTCCATCTAGCTGTGAAAAATACTTTTAATCAATGGCTATTTGATTGTCCTGCTTCCCAACTGGTAGAATATACTGGTGGCACCCAAGGTGGGTAAACATACTCATTGCTGTTATCCACTTAGGGAATTTGTGTTTGATGTCTCAGAAATTTAGGCTCTGCTGGACGGGATATACTGGGGAAGAAATCTTCCGCAGAAGACACGGTACGCTTAATGCCGTCACTGCAGCTGGGCGTTGGACTTCTGTTGCCAGTATTGCAGCAAGCAAACGAAGGATAATATCTGGCAGAGATAATTGTCCTAATCATCACAAAGCAGTAGGGTTGCCTCTATGTAACGGCAATAAGTAGCAGCATGACTGGGACTTACGGTATTCACTGGGGCATTCTTTGAGTTCCATGCCCAGCGATATTCATAACTTGGCAATTTTGACAAACACAGCCTAACAAAAATATAATAACAAAGGTCTTGACCCACGAGGGATGAGTATCTGGGTTACTCCACAGGAGAAGCATGCTGATCCAGCAGGAGTATTGGCCAAGGGTAAAGAAAGTCTAGAAAGGACTCTAGGGAAAGTAAATAATAAGTAACAGTTGAGACCCAGGGCCAACAACACAAAACATGACTTAACTCACAATTTTTAAGAAACTATGACCAGCCAACATCTTGAAAAATCAGTAACAGGATTAAGTTAATTTAATTTGGTGTGGTAGTTCCAGATGCCTCGCCCTCAAAGATTTCCACACCCTGATCTCTGAAACCTGTTAATATGTATGTTGCCTTACTTGGCAAAAGGAAGTGTATGGTCTCATCAAATCAAGAACGTTGAGATGGGGATATTATCCTGGATTGCCCACCGGGCCCAACATCATCACAATCATCCTTATTAGAGGGAGGCAAGGTTAGAGCCAGAGAAGGCGATGTGCCCCTAAAGCCGAGGTCAGAAGGATGCTCTTTGAAGGTAGAGGAAGGGCCAGGAGCCAACGAATGCAGTCAGCCTCCAGAAACTGGAAAGAGCAAGGAAACAAATGGCTCCCAGAGCCTCCCGAAAGAACACAGCCCTGCTGACCCATTTGGAACTTGGACCTCTAAAACTGTTACTGAATTTGCATTGTTTGAAGCCACAAAGTTGTGGTAATTTGTTACTGTAACAACAGGAAGCAAACACACCTGATGCATGAGGGAATCAGAGGAAGGCAAGGTCTGGACTCAGGTAGACGCTGCAAGTGCCCGGCCAGTGAGTCCTTGTCTGGGACTCTGTGCTTACCGGCCAATAGGCGATCGCCAGAATCTTCTGTCTCTGCCTCATAGCTTCATTTTGAGGTGGGAGCCCTATTGCTGCCTATTTTGTAAGCCACAGAGCCGGGATTTGACACTCTGCCTGAACAATGACCAGTGGTAGACAGTGTATACACCTCCGTTCCTCAACCATCAGGCGGAATACTTTTTGTAATGTGAATTTTAAAACGGCTCCCAGAATTTCCGCAACGAACACCGCCTTGTGTTTGGTTTGATGACAGACCTTCTGTTGGCTGCCTTCCCTGCCTTGTCTCCTTTCTCCACAGCCCTACCTTCAACTCTCAAATTAACTGCCTAGTCTGGAATCTCTCTCAGGTATGCTTCTGGGGAAACCCAAATTAAGAAATCTTAGAAAGCCATAAGAGCCAATATCAAAATTAGCCATTAGTACATTTGTTAACGCAGATTTGTATTTGCTATAATTTTAAGAGCACTGGATTGTCAGTGATATAGATTTTTTTCTTCCATTACTAAACAAAAGATTTGTTTAGCACATATCCTTAAAATATGAATCATAAAATACATAAATCAAACAATACATTTTAAAATAGATAAATCACCACTTTTCATTTTACTGCAAAGCAGTGAATTTTATTTGTTACAAATTCACTAATTAATAACCAATATAAACCAAACCTATCCAATTAAATGTATAAATACTCAATTTCTACATCTATTTGATGCCACATCTATTCTACATGTAGAATTGTACAATTCTACATCCATTTAAATGATAGTCTACATTAAGTTTATTGTCATCAGCATATGTACACTGCTTTTATTTTCCTGAGGAAGACTAACACCGAGCTAACCTCTGTTGCCAATCCTCCTCTTTTTGCTGAGGAAGATTGGCCCTGAGCTAACATTTGTGCCCATCTTCCTCTATTTTGTATATGGGACACAGCCACAGCGTGAGTGGTACGTAGGTCCGTGCCCGGGATCCGGGCCTGTGAATCCCGGGCCGCCAAAGCGGAAGGGGCAAACTTAACTGCTAAGCCACTGGGCGGGCCACCTGCTACGCCTCTTAAGTTTTGTTTGGTCCTGTGTCTTTTGCTATCTGTAAGTGTAACTGGAATATACACAGCAAATAATTTCTAACCAGAGTCTCTTTCCTTTCACTGACCATGAGCCGAACAACACTGACCACTTATTAGCGGAAAAGCATGTGTTTGTTAGAGGCTATCTCCTTACTTAACTTTTCATTTAAAAAAAGTAACCCTCTTTTAAACAAAAATATATCCAGAATAATAGCCAATAATTTGTTAGAAACTAAGAATTTCTAGAAGCACTTTTTCACTTGCATTTATCACTTTTCTTTCTCTCCATGTTCCTTAAAATGAACGCAAATGCCCGTATAAACCCACGCTGTGATTTAGTGCTAACAGAGCTGCTGTGGAAGTACACAGCACCTCCAGAACGTCCCCAGGCCACTCCTGCTGTGTAAATGATCCTCCTTCAGTTTCCTTCAGTTCCTGCACTTCCCTGCATCCCAGTACCATGAGCTGGAGTCATAAAAAGGATTAAAAACTCTGTTCCTGAGCATCATTTCATGCCCTCTGATTTTGCATGCCGTCTTAGATAGCCAGGGCCGCCCTAACAAAGACCACAGACTGGGCCTTTAAGCCACAGAAACTTATCTTGTCACAGTTCTGGAGGAAGGAACTCTGAGATCAGGGTGTTAGCGGGTTGGTCCCTTCTGAGGCTGTGAGGGAGAGTCTGTCCCGTCCCTCTTCTCCAGCCTCGGGTAGTTTGCTGGCAATCTGTGATTGGAAGACACGTTGCTGGACTCTGCCTTGGTGTTCACATGGCGTCTCTGTGTGTGTCTGTCTGCGAGTTTCTCCTTTTTATCAGGACCCCAGTCTTAGTGGACGGGGGCCTACCCTCCTCCAGTAGGACCTGGTCTCAGCCTATCCATCTGCAACCACTCGATTTCCAAATAGGGTCACATTGTGAAGTACTGGGGTTAGAACTTCAATATTTAAATTTAGGGGGGCACAACTCAACTTGTAACACGACAAAATTGTAAAGTGGGACATGTTATGGCTACTATAGAACAGTGAGCACCCGGATTCAGTAGGCCCTCGCCCAGCCCTACCCTGGAAGAGGTGAGGGTGTCCACAGCTCCAATACACCTACCCGCAGAACAGAAAAGCCCACTCGGAGAGCAGTGACTCAGGATCTTCTGTAATAACAGATAAAACAATCCACTGACATAAGTTCACGTTCTAAAATGGTCCCTGTTTGGTGTGAAATCTTAAATAAACAAACCATGACCATAATTCTATATAAGAAGCAGAGTAACAGCGACTCACGTGAGAATTCCTAAGGTAACTGAAACACAAAGAAACGATTATATTGAAAAAATCAATAAGATAAGGGATTTTCTTAGTTTTACATCTTTACTAGCAGCTTTTTTCAGAAGAAATTTTGTTCAGTTATTAATATAAATCAGATATGAAAATAAGGTCCTTGTGGGCTGGGGTTTGGAAAGAGGGGTGAGCAAGAGAAGAATATTGGGGATTATGGCGAAATTTAAAAAAAGGCAAATTTTACGAGAGAAATGAAAACTCTGAAGATGAAGCGTTGTTCCCTGTGCCGCTGAGAAAGGGGACTGCTCCTGTCGGCCAAGGGCCTCAGGGGTCGGTGTCCTCCCTGTTCTGGCTGTAACCTGCCTTACCACGCCCTCCCGAGGACAACCCGTGATGTCCTTAAATCTGATCAGCTAGCTGATCCTGTGTGATTGGTGCAATGGCCATACAACTGGAGCTTTGTTGGGTTAAAAATAATATTCTTGGAAAATAGGAATCCTAGACTTGAGTCATATTTATATGTGGGTCAAAATTACATGAATTTTGATACAAACGTAAAAAAAAGTAAATGATTTTCCGGTAAAACTGTAGCCCGCATTCCAATCCCCAACTAAAAAAATAAGTAAAGAAAAGCCCCTCTAACATCTATAACTCTGCTTTTACAGTGGAGGGCATATGAGACTCCAACAGAATAAATAATTACCCTTAAAAACTAACTTACAATAAAAAACATTGTAAATCTAATAAGTAAAGTGATCCACCTATGGGAGAGTCAGCAGATTTTAAAAAGTAAAAAAAAGAAGTATCATTATTCTATGAAATTTAAATATTAAAACTGTTTGACAATGACTACCAAATATATTTATTTACATTATTAAAGATAAAAGGAAAAGGCAACCCCTAATGAAGATAAATTGTAGTTACAACTAATAAATATAGAAAATAAATTAATGTTACCATAAATTAAAAATACATCATCAAAATAAGAACTCAGTGTAAATTTTGAAGAGTAGATTAGCCACAATTGGATGGAGAATTGAGGCAAACACCTAGACTGAAGCACAAAGAAATAAATATAAAAAAAATACGCAAAGAGATATTAAGTGACTTTAGAATAGCACTTCCCCTTTAGACACTTTTTTGGACTAGTTAACTTGAAGCAGGCTCAGCAAACGAAACATCCAGTAACCTGAGGACACACCAGGTAGAGAGGTGAGGGAAGGGGCATGCGCCCACAGTGGGCTCCCTGCAGCCATGAGCAAGATCAGGGACCAGGACCACAGGGGAGGTTGGGGCACGGGTAACAGGGAGGGGCTGACCCCGCTCCGTCCTCACGGGCCTGTGCAGGGGCTGAGGTCCTGGAAGAGAGAACCGCTCATTTCCAGCAGAAGCAAGCACGCGTCCCCACGGGATTCCCAGTGTTTTTGATGCAGCAAACGAGACGTCATAATAAAAGAATTGGGATTCATATGGAAAAGATACCCTGTGAGTGAACATCAGCAACAAAACCAAAGATTTTGCCCCCGGCCCACCATCCAAAAGACTCCAATTCTGTAACTGTCAGATCCGTGATACGAAGTTACCACGTACACAGTGAAAGTGGATTCCACAGGAGCGAGGATGAGCACACGTTGGGCCGGGCTACGCCGTGGTGACACCCCAGGTACAGGCCTAGCGGCCTGGAGAAGCAGTTCAGGGTCTCCTGAAGGCAGTGGCTGCTGCCTGGTGGACAACACACGCTGTGTTGTCTCCTGCTGTGGTAACGGGAGGAGGCAGGCTGCCTCTTCCGGTTCAGAACTTTCAGAAATGTCTGGGGGGGTCAGATATCTGGGAGGTGGGGCGCGCACCCAAATACTCCCATCTCCTTTGCCAGGTTCCTGGGTTTCCACAACTGGGTCCCTCACTGTGCTGTAATGTATCAATCTTGTTTGAAGGTTCAGCTGTCTCGGGAATTCGACTCTGACTATCAAACCCTAGAGTGGGTCTGTCCTCCGTCTGCATGGAATGAGGCTTCTGTGTAAGCTACTCAAGTTTCCAGAGTTACTCTCTGGCTCTCCTAAGTGGTTTTCAATTATGTGATAATTACCCTAGCTCTTCATTATCTATTTATAGAACATCGATGCAACTTAGTACAACCATCCCATTTCATTGTCCTCCTATTTATCATCTCCCCTGTACATTTCAAATCCCTAATCATCAGAGGGCCAGCGCTCTCCGTCTACTGTCATGCCCTTCATCCAATTAAAACCTTAACAGTTGGATGACACTTTGTACAGGAGCTGTCTGCACACTATCCGTGAGAGATATTGGGTCCTAATGCCTACAGGACACTAAGTGATCCAGCCCCCAAACCATTTCTTACTCTCTGCTTTCTCAGACCACTCCTGGTACAATATATGCCAATTTTGGGTCTCCAATAATCAGATGCTGAGAAGTAATTTGGAGCACAACATAGTTATTGAGGAGTAATATTTGTGGAAGGAAACAGGGCAAATCGGGATTGGGTAATGAGCAGTAAGACTGCAGTGCCCATCAACTGATGCTGAGTCCTGGAGAAAGCTGCTCCCTGGCGCTCCGTCATGGCCAACGGTCACTGGCAGTGAGAAGGGTGGACCTGGCTGAGTCGAGTCTCTGGCTGGAAGGAGGACTCAACAATAACAGGGCATCGACTTGAAGATTGACACAGAGCCTGAGGAAGCAGGGATCCAGGAACCACACTCCTTACAGCGAGGCAGCTGGTCCTTTCTGGAAAGGGCACTGAACACACACTCTGCCAGAGAGCTTAATGCTTCTGGGATTCTTGTGCTGGTTTAGTTTGAATTGGTAGACCATGTTTTGCAAATGTACTTTTCCCCCCAGATTTCTGCCAAATATAGATCATTCCAAAGTAAATAAAGTATGTCCAAATATTTTACCCCTGTGAATGCACTCATGGACACTAATTTACGTAAGGAGTAATATTTGTTATTTACTAATCCAAGAATCATGTATTCTTGACTGAAGAGTTACAGAAAAAATGCTATAATCATGTGTAGTTTCTTTCAGGATGCCTCTATCAAGCTGTTTGGTGGTTCTCCAAAGAATTAGGGAATGTTCAAACAGTGGTGCCGACTTTTCTCTGCCTTGCTGAACACAAAACGACATAGATAGACTATTTCTTTATCCTTTTTATTCTGTTTACCAAATAATTGCCTTTTTGCTTAATCAACCTTCCCTTAGGTCTTTGGTTAATTTCTACTATTGTGTGAAAAATAAGCATCAATTCCTTAAACATTTACTGCAGCAATGTTTACGGCTACACTTTACTGCAACCTCAAATCTTTAATTTGTTTTGCTTTTAAGCGTTTGACAAATGATCCTAAAAGCGTGTTTTTCCTCCTCTGTAGAACCATATGAAGCACTTCACGCTGTCAGACGTGGTGGCGCAGAGGAGACTCACCTGCTTTAGGTTTTTCTTTCCTGGGAAAGCGCTTTCACGGTGCCGTGCAACAAGCGTCGCAGACACGTTTCCGTGTCACCAGGGCCTAATCATGTGTTAGATCTTAAGCAACTCAAAGACTTCTTTATTTCTGGGACTGGGACAAAATACGCGAAAACAAATGACGAGAAAGACTTCCTTTGCTTTAAAATTGGGCATTTACAATGCCCCCATTTTTTCCCTCCCGGGAATATTTTCCAATTTAAAATTAGGACATAACGTGTGTGCTTCCATGACTCTCTTTGCTCTTTCCTCTCCAAAAAAGAGAACTAATATAAATCACCAATATTATTCCCAATATCGAGGATTACTAGAGGAAATAAGAGGTTTCAATTGGGTTTTCGAACTTGCCTCTTCTTTACTGAGTAAACCTAACTTTACATTTATCCAAGTACTCATTGCTTTGAGAGAATGTATTCAGAACAGAATTCTCTGTTGGTACAAGAAATAACCTGGCATATTAAATAGTAGAAAATTTATTTCATCAAATATTTATTGAGTGCAAATCAGAAATTAGATAAAGGATAGAAAAAGAAATAATACGTGATGTATCTCCACTACCAGCTTACTTTACAAGCATACCGTCTTTACATAAAGATAAACATACAAACATACACTGTTTAAAAATAAATTATGTGGGGAAAAAACAGACAGAAGTTTTTAGACTTTAAGGATCTAGAATATTATGGTTAAATTTAATACAGTAGCACGCATAATTCTTATATTCAGTAATACTAAGTAATACTATTAGAAAGATATTAAGAAATTAGTACAATAATAGTACTAATGAAATTATATTTGGCTTCACAAAGTTCACATTTAAAATTTTTGGAGGTAGCGTGAGGGGGCAACGGAGATTGGCATATATCGATCATAAAAATCACCAGTAATTATTTATAGTCAAGACAGAAGCTGAAGGAGAGAAAGAGATCACATTTGTTATGTATTCTCGGCAGAGAGGGGGTCTCATTTTTGGATCTGCAGACCCAAAGAACCCATGAAGGGTTAATAATGGATGTTTCCTGGTCTTAAGTATCTTTCATCTGTAGGTACCACCAGCCTCGGCTCTCACTCTGATCACAGAGAGTTTTTTCCTTCCATGCTATATATGCTCATTAAAAACTGATATAAAATAAACTTGTGTGTTCCTGTCACTATAGCACACAGCCAGTTACTTTCCCTCCTCATCACCCAGCCTGCCCTCTATCAAATAAACACACGCTGTATTTCTCATGGTTGACATGTTTTAGCCCATCTCCATCCCACAAGGACTCTTGTAACACTGACTTTGAAGACATCTATGACATTCATAGCTGGTCCTGCCAATCTGTGGAATTATAATATTAGAGAAACTTCAGAGTTGTTTGATGAGCACAACATTGTCAGTCTTGGTATTTTGCTAATCTTTTCCTTAATGTTAACCAGACTGTTGTCACATACATACTGGTATCACGATCCAGTTTAGTTGACATCCCTTACATCTCAGGCATTGTGTTGGTCCCAGGGATTAAACGAAATTTAAGGAATTGCCTAAACCATCAAGGAGCTCTCATACCGAGGGAGGAAACCTTTCACAAAGGTAATTTCAATGTGCTGTTAGGTGTTTCTGTAAAACGTTTTAGAGGGTGTAGTGAAAGCACAAAAGAAAATGAGATAAACTGTCATGGGAGAATGAGGAAATGTTCAAGGAAACTTCATTGATGACCCAGGATTTAAACTGAGCTCCGTGAATTCCGTGGCCTTCTGTGAATGTGGTGTATTTGGATGGAAAATGGAAGCATCAGGCTGCGTGATTTTCTCCTCAGGAAACTGTACATGAGGCACCATTGCTGGCATGTGGCAAGCAGCGGGCCAGGGGTGGGACATGAAGCTGGCAGGCTGGCAGTGGCCGACCTCCCAGGACCTCTATGAACGGTAAAGAGTTTGGGATTTATAAGTGGAAGAGGACAATAATTAACAACACAACCTACCAAGGTTCCCTTCCTAAAATGTGTCAGGCAGTGTGCCAACTGCCTAACAATTGTCGTGCGAGGTAAATAGCTCCATTTGGAGATTTTGTTTTGCTTTGTTTTTAAAGGGACTCTTAGAAAAAAACTTTTGCTACTACTAAATGGCAGAGAAAATAATTTAATCCGTTTCTTCTGACTGTTTCTGATATCTTCTTACTTTCAAATTAGGCTTTTAAGCCAGCATGGTTTGTAGGTACTGATATAAACATATTTGTGCTGTAGAAATAGTTCTAGTGCTGTGGAAGGGGGAAAAGACTTGTGATATTCTAAGCAAGACATACTGAGTAGGTGAATCAAGGCTGGACAGCGTGTAAGTCAAGGATAAGAAGGACATTTAGATGTTCTAGAATACACAGTCTACAAGTATTGCTACAATGGAACTATTTGCAAATTTCAATAGAAACATGTAAAAAATAACAATAAAACAAATCATCAAGACTACTGAGAAAGGTAAAGAAGGCTTTCCAGTCTGTGTTTCAGCTGAGAGGAAATGATGTGTAGGTATTCGTGGAATGGGTGAGCAGAGAGAGCCTTCCACACAAGAACAGTCAATTTCTTCCTGCCGCAGAGAATCCCACGCAGGGAGACTCTCTGTAAGGTGTCCGATGCTCACAACTGTATGTAAATCTAGTTTACTTGCTTTTTTAAGCTACTCTTTGTGCTGAAATATATGTTTCTAGTTTGTTTTACTGAATTTGTAACATTTGGGGGGACTATGAGCATAATGTCAATATTTGGATTAAAAGCAAAGTGTGAACGTTTGAAAGACTAATTTTTTAAGGTGTGTTTGCTGTCAAAGTCCTGGTATAATGTATAAGAAGAAGTATTTTAGATGGGTAATCTAACTATATAACATTTCTAACTATTGCCTAAAAGAGAAAATCAATTTTATTTTTGTTTTGTAGCAGAAAGTATTTGTAAATGTAAAGTTAATGTTGACATTCTCCAAAAGAAAGTAAGTTCTTAAGAAACACACATCAAAGAGAATCGTGAAAGCTCGAAAGAGAGGAGAAAAAGTAAAGCTTGTGTGAGAGGATTAGGAGAATGTTGTGTGGGGGAAAAACATAAAATAAAGAACAGAATATCATTAAAGATAATTTTTTCTCTTATTAGAAATACAGGAAACAGTCTCTGGTTAAAGAAAAAAATTAGAAATAAAATTTAATGTGTAAATACGAAGCAGGATGTAAAGCATTTATGAAAAATAAAAATGACTTCTGCTTGGAAGAAATAGATTTATGAATGAAATATAGCTGGATCATGTATTAACTGAAATAATTATTGTGACTATTCTATTTATACTTTATACAACTTGAATAAAGTTAAATGATAATATCAAAACTAAATGACGTGTATCTTAAGGACAAAGACACAGTTGTTTCTGTTCTAGTTGCATAATTTCAGTGCTGGCGCACTGCTAGGCAGGTAGTTGTATGCCACGAACCACGTCTGGTTCCACAAAACCAGAGCTTGAGGCGATGGCTCTCCTGAAGGGAATTTATGTGGAAATCAATGGCAGGCAGCAGGCGAGAATAACCAGGAAAAGAGAAATAGGAAGGGAGGAGAAGGCAATAATGGATTATTATAAAGTTGGCCGCCACTGTGGGTCATGGTGGTCAAGCCTACTGGGAACATCTGAGCAGCCTTATAAACGCATTTCAGAGTTGTCTGCCTGAGCAGTGAAAGGAAGCATTCATCTATGGGCTCTTAACTCCGGTGGCTAGGATTGCCCTGGGCAGTGGGGGGCAGATTAGTCCCCCCGAGTTCCAGCTTAAGAAAGTGTGGGTACCAAGTGAGCTCCCACAGGAACCCACGTGTCTGAAATCATATAAGCCCTCAGAGTGGGGGCAAGAGACACAGGGACCTTATCTGAAGTGAGGCCACATGGCTCCAAATGGGACAAGCCTGCACTGTCTCAGGTGCTCAGATCTGCTCAGGCCCCTGCAGGCAGTATCACCCCCCACCCCAGTGTAATCAAATCCCCTACCAAGTCGTCAGTTGGGGGGTTCAGTAAACTCCACAGGAGATGGTGCAGGAGGACTAGAGGAACAAATTATATTTACCAGTGTCTACACACTGGTCGATATTACCTAACTTACTGTTTTAGCTGTATTTTTCAAATTTCATGTTGTGTTTTGGTCACAGTTATAAACATATTTTGAATTCTGTTATAATTTCTTTGTCTTCCAAACATTGTATAGATATATGTATCTTTCCCCAAGGATAAGGGTATTTTTAATTGCTAGTATTTTGGTTGACTTCTTATTTTAATGCACTGTGTATGTAGGTGTGTGTTACCGTATGATGCCTGGCCTTTATCTTTGTGGAGCCTTCATTGCTTCTGTAATAGGGAATTTGTTTACAAAGAGACTAAACACCAAATGCAAACGGGAGTCTGGCGGAGCGCTAGAGTGTGCTGATGAAGCAGCAGCTGGTGTCAAGGAAAGCCTGAGCTAGCAGAGGGTTTACTCACTTCATAAGTCCTAAGCAAGGGAAAGAGAGTCTGGGCAACTGGCAAAGGCGTTGGTAAAGAATTGGGGGGCAGACTATCCAGTTGAGAAAATTACCAGAGTGCCACCCAGTACCACAAGTGCCAACTGACCGGAAGCAGGGAGTGGTTCTCTGCTCAGAAAGCCGAGTGTGGCCAGAGCAGAGCTGCCAGAAGCCGTAAACAGCACATTCACCTGAATTGGGGGCCAGCTCTGTGGAGAAGGCTTTTGGATCAATATCACGTTTTTAATGGTGAATCTCAGAACTGCAAAGACATTCCTGCCTGGTTCCTAAAAGGATGCTGATCTTCTCTACTGAGGCTTGCACATACCAACAGTGTTGACACAAGATGGGAAGATCAGGTCCTTGACGAATGCCCATATGCTTGCAGTAGTCAGAAGTCTTCTGAATAAACTGTTATCACCTCAAGTAGTTAACACACTTAACAAGTATTTAAATCTAACTCTAACAAGGTTGTCACATGCCCCACTACTTTTATATTAATATAGCTCACATTTACATGGCACTTATTTATTTATTTATTTTGGTGAGGCAGATTCGTCCTAAGCTAACATCCATTGGCAATCTTCCTCTTTTTTTTGCTTGAGGAAGATTAGCCCTGAGCTAACACCTGTGCCAGTCTTCTACAAAGCACTTAGTTTGCTTTCCATGTAGAATTTTATTTAATTCTCTCAACAAATGCATGTGTTGGATGATATTTTCCCAGCTTTATAAATGCAAAAAGATGAAGCTTAGCTCTGTCAAGGAACCTCTGCAAAGTAAAACAGCTAGAAAATGTTGGAGGAGAATTCCAACACAGGAAATCTAACTTAGAGCTTGTGCTAACTTTTATGTTGCATACGTACTTATTTATGGCAAAGTCAATAACAAAAAAATGTGTTATTTTCCACTGCAATGTGATAAAATTTTTTTTCATATAGATGAAGATTTAGGTTTTTATTCTACTACATTTCCAGCACATCAGTTATATAATAGAAATAGTCACAATTCTATGTGCCAGGCATATTAGATATAACTCTCCTTTTTTGATCTTGCTGAGTATTTTCCACATTTTAAAGATATGGAACACAAAACTCAAAAAATAAATTGCCCAGAGTCACAATATTATTAACTAGAAGAAAGAAATGTCCACACACTTTACCTTTTCCTGCTCTGCCAGTATGAGAGCCCACAGTCTGTGCAGCTGTTCACACACTGCCTTCTGTCTGCACACTCCAGGAGCTCAGGACACCGCAGACCAGGTGCTGGGCCATCATCTTGCAAGACGATGAACTGTGAGGGGAGCAACTGGACGCCATTACTGAAGCCACGTCACAGGAACGAGTCCACCCAGCTCACACCTACAACCTCCAGTACACTCTTTCATTCTGATTTATCTCCCTTTTTAGAATGGTCCTTGAAATTCTGCAGCATATTTACAAGTCTCATGGCAATGAGCCAAAGGGGGTCCAAGACATGTGGTCCCAAGAAAAGCATCACACTAAGCGTGACTCTGATTGAGATTATGTTCTTTCTATTTCCTGACCTCGTGATTCAACATGGCGTTAAATTGACCATTATTTACAAAATAGTGATTTTTCTGCCTTTTTTCTACATTAAAAACTAGAGACAAAAACCTGTAAGTAAAAAGCACTTGGTCTTTGGCCTTTCTGGTCACAGCTCAATGGCCTGGGTCACTCAGTTTACTGTGAGCACAGCCGTGATCACTGACAGTAACTCAACACAGCAGAACAAATCGTGTTCAACAGAACTAAACTCCTCTCATGGAACTCTGTTTCTGATTGGCTTCGTGTTGCTCCAACTTAAAAACCACTTGAGTGCTTCCATGTCTGCTCTGTATGAGGCTGTCAGTCCCATGTCTTCTTATCTGCATGAGGCAGGATAGGTTTCAACAGAGCTCAGGCAACTCGTTACGTCAGGGGTTAGAGAGTGAATGTTCTTGGCTTTGAAGGCTGCACAGTCTCCCTAGCAAACACTCCATCTCGTGCTGTAGCACAAGGATGGAGACAGCACGTGAATAGCTGATTACGGCTCTGTTCCAATAAAACTTATTCATAGACACTGAAATTTGGATTTTGTATAATTTTCATGTGTCATAAAGTATTATCCTTCTTTAGATTTTTTAGTTATTAAAAAAATGTAAAAAGTATTCTTAGCTTGTGTTGTATGAAAGCAGGCTGTTGGCTGGACTTTGGTCTGTCGGTCATACTTTGCTGACCACCAAGTTAAAGAATAAGATTGAAGAAGGGAAACAAACCAGGGCTTTATTAAAAGAAACTATTGCTCAATATCGGCAGTTGTTGCTTTATTGTTCATTAAAGGCTTTTTAAAATAGGAAACATTTTTAATGTGATTAAGTAACCATAGGAAGACTGGTTTGAGGTCTAAAAAAGCAAATATGTAGTGTGAGCACATTTATATAAGTTGTTGGTATTCCATCAATTGTATCACTAGCTTTTTTTGTAAATTTGAGCAAGCGCATCATGTTCCTACATCCCTATTAATCCTACTTGGCTATAAGAATGGTGCAAAGATTTGATTAGAAAATATTAGAGCAATGAGGAGATTAGGAATATCCCATGAATGAATGAAAATTGTTTCTATTTTCCTCTATGTTACATAAAACTATAAGTTACTTATTTGTACAGTGGATAGAAAGTAAGAAATATATATCATTTTGGAGATAAAGAATAAAAGAAGCATTATTTCAACAACCAGTTTGTCTTTGTAAATTCTCATTAAATTAGGAAGGCAAATATATCTAGCTGAGCATGATAGAAATATTTATATTTGAATATTCATTTATTTGATTTTTGAGAAACATTTAACTTGTTTTGATGAGGTAAATTGCCTAAAAATAAACTTAGTTTATTACGGCAAAATGACATCATAATATATCAGAAATTATAAAGAAAGTTGCACGTTTGTCATATTTAGAACAAGATATTTCACACAAACAAACAAACTCATGCAAATCTATTGAATGAAATGTAAGTTTAATTTATTGTAAATAAATGATCAGGAGAACCAAAAATTCCAAAATTGGAATAGAATACAGTGACTGTATGACCACTATGTGCAAGGCCCTCTAATAAGTCCAATAAAGAGAAATGCAACGTGCACTAGGACCTGAGTCTTACAATATTTATGTGTTCCTCACTGTGAACCACCAGGTGCCTCAGAATTTTCTTTAATAACTGTTCTGGGTTTATTTATATTTGTATCTTTGTTTGTTTGTATTGAAAAAATAGGTGATGCTTTTAATGTGAGAATGATCAAATGATGCTTTTGATGATGTCTACACAAAAGAAACAGTAAAGGGAATTAGTTTTGCTTGTCCAATGAGTAGACTGGATTAACAGTAAAAGGTTGCCTTCAGTTTATTATTCTGTAGCCATAGAGAAAGAGGGTAAGACAGAAATACTGACATAAGGATGTTTATAAAGATTCTTGGACCATCATGGTGGTAATATAGTTTTTGAATCTCTTTGAATCTCCAAATGAAGATAGAGAAAATAACTGGATATCAAAACAAAACAAATAAAAAAGACATGGGCAATGTTTGCAAAAGGCCTAGGCAAGAATACAAGTGGATGGAAAACCACAAACAGCCACAAGACATTCTCTCCGGGAGGAAACGGGGGAAAGCACTGGATGTCTGACGGACCTGAGAACAGAAGGAAAAGAAACAACAGGTATTTGCTAGAAAACATTGAAGGCTGATTTGAGAATAACATCTGAAACTTGGGAAGGTTTTGTCCAAACCAACTGCGTGAGAGTATGGTGTTGGCCATACGGGCAGAAGAGATTTGAATTATCTATCTCTGGTGAATACTCAAAACAGACCAACCAGAGAGCAATTCCAGGTTAGGGTAGGGCCTCACATTTAGAAGAAACTTCCAGGAATGGAACCAAAATTTTACTGAAAGGACAGCGGAGAAAAAGGAGAAGATTCAACTGTAATATAGGGGCAGGAACGGAGCCAGGAAATCTCATAGAGAGTCTCCATATTTTTTCACGCTACTGATAACAATAGAAGAGGAAGATCTGTGACGTTAGAAAAGTTATCTTGAAGCACATCTCCTCCTAAATTTCATATAAAACAAATTTCATATAAAAATGAGCTACAAGGGCTGGCCCGGTGATATAGTGGTTAAGTTGGTGTGCTCCGCTTCAGGGACCCAGAGTTTGCAGGTTTGGATCCCAGGCATGGACGTATGCACTGCTCATCAAGCCACATGGCGGCGTCCTACATACAAAATAGAGAAAGATGGGCACAGACATTAGCTCAGGGCCCATCTTCCTCAGCAAAAAGAGGAAGACTGGCAACAGATGTTAGCTCATAGCCAATCTTCCTCACCAAAAAATAAATAAATAAATGAGCTACAGAAAATAATCAAGATCAAAATTCATAAAGCATTTTTACAAGAAAGAAAAAGAGTAACAGAGTTGCAGAGTAAATGAAGACTAGCAGAATGGCTTCCCGACAGACAACACAAACATGCCAGTAACATGTATACAAGAGATCAGAATTATAAAACTATATTCTACTACCCAAATTAGCCAGAAAATAAATCATATGAATGAACAACAGAGTTAGAAAACTTAGAAATGAGATCACAGAACTTCAGAAAGTATTAGTGATAAAAAAAAACAATCAATTCAGAGTTGAAGACTAAACTGCAATGAACACACAACAGATTCATGTGAGAGACAGGAGGAGAAAAGCAGGAATGATTTAAGAACTAAAAAAAAAAAAGAAAAGAAAAAAGAAAGGGATTTAAGTTAAAGAAACATTGAAGTAGGTGAAGGACATTCAGCCTATCAATATTAGGAAACTCTGAAGAAGAAAATCAATGCAAAGCAACAGGACACGAAGAGTAATAATTCAAGTAAAATTTCCTGAAGTGAAAAGGTAGGAAACTATTTGTTGAAGCAGCTCACCATATTCCTAAAAAGAATGACTAACAACAAAATATATTCTTATAAAATTATTGAGATTTTATCAAAAAGAAAAAAAGTCTCTCAAGAATCTAGACCAGGAGTTGCCAAACTTTTTCCAAGGAGAACCAAATATTAAACATGGTAGGCAGAAGGCCCAAACAGACAGTGGGCTGGGTTTCATCTGGGGACCAGAGTTTGTGGATCCTTGGTCTAGACTTAAAAAAAAAGTGATGTATAAAGAAAAGAAAACTAACTTATTATAAATCCTTTCTGGCAGCAATTCATTATGCCAGAAAATGGACTAATATATTTGACACTTTAAGAGAGAATTTTTGAACCTAATATTTTATATCCTGAAAAGCTGGCTCTTAAAGATGAAGTGCACAGACAATGTAGAGATTTTTTCTGATCTGTTTGGGTGTTTGGGGAGAGTAAACAAATATACATCTCTGCTAAGAAACCCTTCTCTACCTCATTGATGAACTGGAACCTGATATAGCCTAAGGTCCATATCTGAACATCAAGGAGTGTTGTCCTTCATGCCTGAGGGACCCAACGGAAATGTTCTTCTTTTCTAAATGTACTTGAAATGATAAGTGACACAGTCAGGAAAATATGATGACTAGTCAATTGGGACTTCCAGGATATCTAGACAGAAAAAAAACTCACCTCTCTTCCGGAGTTCTTCTCTACTTCATGGTGAACAGTTCAAAATGCCCATCCTCTGTTTCTGTTGGAGCTTCCCATCATCACTGCTGTTGGGTACTATCATGAGAACACGCTCTTACACTCTGAGGATTCGCTTCATGAGCTAACTTCTAGCTTGAAGCTTCTACATAGTCTGTGGTAGCCACAAAGTTATTTGGGGAAGGATTTGACCTTCTCTGGCCCTTAGTTCTACCATTTAAGAAAGTGTCCAAGTGACCTCTTTTAGCTCATCCTCCATGAAACTTAGAGAAACCCATCCCTCTCTAGTAACAGATATATAACAGGGAAGCCTCTTCTTACTCAAATATATGTGAAAACTGCAAATGGACCTTCACCTAATTCAATGAAGCCTGAAGCATCTGCAGAAACTTTGATTCTGACTTGAGTCTTTGTGCAATTTAAATCTTGAATTCTATGCAAATTGGCTCTTTGGAACCACATCTGCACTCTTTATTGGAGACAAACACAACTATGACATGACATATATAATTATTTATAATTAGAAAGGTAAGGAAGAACTGATCAGGAAAACTCAGAAAGCTTACTCCATTTCCTAAGAATTATTTGGAGGTATTTGGAACCATAGTTGTTGTTGATCTGTGGCATTTTGATGCTTCTACGTTGAACGTTGTCAAATACCTTCTTTGGTCCACTCCCTTTGAATAGGCATGCCATCGTTCATCAGAGCTCAACCCAACTGTGATGTTTTATTCTAAGATATGTGCCCAGAAGAGATCTAGACGTTGAATAAGGGCTTCCCTTTATTCAAAGGGGGGACATTTGAACTATCTTGAAAAAGACCTCTGCAACTTTTCCAGGTTTGGGAAAAGCCTCACTAATGAGAAATGACCAATGGTCTTTTTTTGGTACATATCCTGGAACATTCTGTTCTATTTCATAATGTAACAGGTTGTGAGTCCTAATCATTCTACTCATAATTGAAGAGAAATGCCAAGGAGTGATGTAGTCATATTGTATAAACTCTCTCCACCCTGCCCCCCTCATGTGGGGATACTTCAATTACCTGGGAAAATATCTCCCTCTGATGTGAGTCATGGTGATACATCTCTGATGAACAGTTTTTATGATGCTCCTTTTGGATGGGTCCAGTGACATAAGTTAAAGCTGTGATGTTTCTCTCTTCCACTTTTAATAATATAAATATGTTTAGAATTGCTGCTTCTGAAATATCTATTCGATCTTTCAGAACATTTGGAAATAGTTCTCTTTAAGTCTCTTTTACCCCATCTAACACTACTGTTGGAGTCTTATCTCTCAATAATTATGGTCAGGTGTGTGGTGTTTCTCTTTTCCTCTGAGATAAGAGCCTTGCCTTATATTTACATGGATTGGTCTTCACATTTTATAGCTCTAGAAGCTGCATAACGATATCATTCTGCTTTCAGTGCCATTAAAGCAAAGTCTTTATTATACTTCATTTTCTGTCCTGTCCCCACCACCCATGGATGAAACAAGAACTTGGATAGATCCTCCCTCTTCTTTCTCATCTAGCATTTTGAAACTTCATTTCTCTGTTTCAATGGAGCAACCCCAAGTTCCTGGTTATGATATAAGGCTGGGAGTAAATCTGTGCATCATCCCTGCCCTGATGGATTTTGTTCTCACAGGTACCTGCTGAGGCTTCCAGCCTGGATGAATATCAAGTCCCGTGAACACTTCACTTAGATAAAGAGCTTTGTGCACTTCTAAGTTTTAAATACATTTTGCTTTAATTAGTGAAGCTGTTATTTCTCTTTAACTTCTCTTTTTCCCTGAAACTGTGTATTTTTAAGCCAAGTAAACTATAAAGTTTGTAAAACAAAAATAGATATTTTCAGGGGCAGGCTCCGTGGCTTAGTGTTTAAGTGCTCGTGCTCCACTGCTGGCGGCCCCGGTTCCGATCAGGCGCGCACCCACCAACGCACCACTTGTCCAGCCGTGCTGAGGCAGCATCCCACATACAGCAACTAGAAGGATGTGCCACTATGACATACAATTATCTACTGGGGCTTTGGGGAAAAAAAAAGGAGGAGGATTGGCAATAGATGTTAGCTCAGTGCTGACCTTCCTCACAAAATAAAACAAAAAACTACAATTCTGAAAAAAAAAAAAATACAATTCCAAAAATAGATGTTTTTTGTCACAATAGGAATATCTCTTAAGCAGTGGATACCTGAGGTTATTGTAATGTCTAAAACAAAATACCTTTTGGGTTTATTTTTAGTTAATTTATCAATTATAGAGACTGCATCATTTTACTTGTCATGAAAAGTGTAAACTTTTTTTCCTAATTCTTACATTAAAAAGTTACACCAAAGAAGAAAAAAGGAGATGGAGAAGGAGGAGGAGGAGGGATTCGAGATTAGATAACAGGATTATTTGCCAACAGCATCCAACCATATCAGTATTTCCAACTTCGAATTTCAATTTGGATTTCTTACAATCGCCTAAAGAAGCTTCTCCTTGCTATCCCAATGTTTTTTAAATCCCTGTGAAAGTTATCAAGAAGTCACTTTGTATCTAGATTCATTAGGCGTGAAACACATGAACATAACAAATATCTTAGAAAATAAATCATTTAAGGGTGAACACTCATAGTCAAATTTTATTTAAAAGTGTTAAGTATTTAATATGTTTTGTTTAAGATATTGCTTTGGACATGGAGTCTCCTGTGTCAAGAATACGACTTCATAAAATGGCCTATTATGGGAGAGTATTATTGTGAATGTTTTCTTAAATTTACCTGGAATACTATTTCTTAGGTTCTATCAAAAATGATCGTTTATAACAAGTCAAATCTCATAAACATGTCTGTGGCACCTATAATATACAATTCTTATTACAATGTCTGGAGAAATTTTAATAAATAAGACTTTTATCATTCACAGGAGACTTTAAAATATCATATATTCTCAAGTACTTTTCCTTTGACTCCATTTTCCTCTTTTTATTTTTTCCTCTTCACTGCATTGTCTTGCCTTCTTATATAGTAACTGTAAGTTCATACAATATTACAGTGTGTTTCTTTATGCAATTGCACATGAAAATCAAGAGTTGCAAAATTGAGTCAAAGAGCCTATGGAATAAATATTTTAATTTATAAAGATAAATCTTAAGTATTTGATGAATTAGCTTCTTTCATCCGAAACTTTTTTGCAGTATCAGAAAAAATCTCCATTGGGTTTGGGTCTTCTTATGAATGTAGAAGAGGTAGAGAGAGGGGCTCTTGCTATATTTTTAGAAAACCCTTCACTTTACCATTTTTCAGACCCCCAGCCAACAGTACCTTCTTCTTTCTTTGGAGACTTTGTGACAATTATTTAGATGGTTGATGATCTGCTTACCATTATCTCCCTATTTGGGCCACATAGGATGACTGATATTTCACTCTTGGAACAAACAGTGTTTCTTAGCCATGGCTTTTTCATTCTGAGACAACATAGCACTCCAATCAGATACATTCCACATTGTCTCATGCATGTAAATTACTCATAAACTGAGAATGTTTGTATGATTGATTTTGAAATGTAATTTTCCTCAATTCACTGACTTCAACATTAGGATTTATTAGACTCAAGATTTTCTACCTAAAATAAATTCTGTTTAGATGTAATTATGAACAACACCTTACAGAAAAAAGTTTGTTTCTGATAATTATTGATATTTTGAAAGGTTACTATTTTTTAATTATAAAATTTGTAAACTTTAAGTAGATAAATATCTACATTTTCTTGGCATTGGAATATATCCCGTCAACAAAGCCCCTGTCACTGTGTCACTGCATCTTGTTCCTGTATGATTTAAGGTCAGTCAGTTTTGATAGCTTACAGCAAAGACTGATAACCCCTAATCTTTGTTAAGCTTCTTTATTGCAGTCTATCAGGATTTAATTTTTTTTAATCTTACCACTTGGTAGATAAATGGCTTACTTTCTTTTCTAACTTTTCTAATTAATCTAAATGTCATTTGAGAGGGCAGGGAATAGGCAAGCTTTGAAAAAAGTCTTGAAGCTAACTCTTACAAATACGTTTTCTATCCATGTCACCTCCCAGATAATGTGTCTGTGCTAATCCCTCACCCTCTCCACAGCGGGGCTTTGAGCTGTCTCTCGCTTGATTCATCAGACAGCTGACCCTGGCCTAACCCTGTCAGCTTTAGTTCAGAGGAACTTGCACAAAGATGGGCCTCTGATCTGACAAATTGATTGGCTGCAAGGAACAGTTTAACTGGGAAAGGATCTCCCTAACAAGAGATAAAGCCCCTTTATTCCCAGCTCACAGCTGTGGGTATGTGGGCAGAATTTATAAAAGGTCCAACAGGAGAAGGAGACATTTTGAGTGATCTGGAAAGCTGAGTACAAAGGGAAGCAATAAAAGGCCACAGCTTTCTGGTTAATGATAGCTCTGAGAGCATCTGCAACTATATTTTATTTAAAAGGCTTTAAGTGGAGGTTAACTGAAAATGATCATCCTAATTAGAAAACAAATATTAAAATTCTCTTAGTGTTGCAAAACGACTTTAACTGGAGCATAATGATTAGGTATGGGGACAATAATTGCAATCTGTAGAAAAGCTATTAATTGGACTAAGGAGCAGGTTGACACAATATCCTTTCTCCGATGAAGCTGTTGAGTAACTTCTGTCCGGGTCACTTTGATTCTTGTCACATAATTTTGCTATTAGCAATCAATACTCTAACAAATTTTTAACCAAAAGAGGGTTTGTAGTCACATTTCCATAAGGTTTCAAGAAGTAGGAAAATAAAATTTGCTATTTTTTTAAATCCACAAAAATATTTATGAAACAACATAAAATCCAAAAGGTTTATTCTTTAAAGTACATGCTATTTTAATTATACCATGCAGTGGAATTTGGGCTGTTTTCACCTTTTATCTCGACATTTCTTTCTTGCTTTCCTTGTCCTTCATTTTTCTTTCCCCTCTCATTGCACCTTTTCGTTTTTTCTGTGCTCACACTTCACCAAAGGTGTGCACTAAATGAACCGCAGCCTGCGTGTCTCTTTTATTCCTGGGTGCATTCGTGATGACCTATCTCTTTTTTATGATGGATGCCCAAGGCAGACCAAGACCAAGGGTGGAGAACTTGCTTCCAGCTGTTGATGGAGAGAGCCGCAGCGCTGATCCGACATTGGAGGCAGTAGAATGCGTGTCCTCGGTTCTCCCTCCTGCCTGGAATGGGGATGTGGGCCTGGAGGAGGGAAAGCATCCCGATGTCAGACAGGTAAAAATTACCCATAATGGGAACTTCAGAACTGAGAGTCGAGCTGTGCAGCCGCGAGGTTACGTGGACAATCCTGTGGCCGTCCTGAGAGCCACAGGATTGTCCACGACTCTGCATGTTCCTGCTGGAGCCAGACTTCACTGACTTCTGGCTTTATTCTAACTCGGTCCTCTGGCCTTCCTGCAGCCCTGTTAGTCACATGACAGTTTTCTGTTCCACTCTGTTTCTGCCAAAGTTACCTAGAGTAGATTTGCACTATTTGCAGATGCCCAATCAGATGTTTTTGGATGAGGGAAGCAAAGACTCTAAATTGGCAGACCCACATTTTAAGGTCAGGTATTGAGGACGATGTTGGAGACACTTTCCAAGACAGAATACAGGCCCATAACTTGGAAAGACAAAATGTGATCCTTCGATTACTATTTTAATCCAATTTCTGAGCAGTTTAAGAAATATTATAAACAATCAATAAAAAAATAAACTCAATATAGTACCTAGCATGGTCTTGCATATAACAGTTTTTCAACAATTTTTTGAAAGTGTGACAAAACCTGACATATAAAGTTGCTTATCTCTTTCAAGTCAGATATAAGGATCTAGAGGCAGAAAAAATTGACCTGGATGCTTTCAAGCCATACTTTAAACAAAATATCTGGAAAACTTACTGATATTCATTCAACAATTTTGTTTTTTAAAATATTTTATATTTCATTTTAACATTTGATATTACGTTTATTTGTTTTTTTCCAAATATTCATCACTTTTTAGAAATTACCTAATATTTATAATATTATTTTCACCTTTATTAAATGAATTGCCACTTCCAGGAAAACTAGAAGTGTGATAATGTGCACCCTTTATAATTTTTAATTTTTAATTATCTAATATCATGTTAGTCATAATGTTTTCTTGTTTAGGGTAATGCTGGATATTGATTTGACAAAGAGGACAGAAAAGAAGTTTGACAATAAAGCAAGCCAAAGGAAAAATAATCTCATTGATAATATGACCCAGAATTAAGGAGAGTTTCAATTATGTTTAGCATTTTGAAATATTATATATAAGAAAACCAGGAAATAAAAATACAGTACATCTAATATAATATGACCCTTGAACATACTTTGCATGTGAAAACTTAGATTAGATTTTGTCCTTTTCTTTGCTGTGTTAGATGGAATTATTTAGTCCTGCTTTCAGAGGTTGAGGGTTAGGAAGTAAGATAAATGTGTAGAGCATCTGAGACAGTAAATCAAGAGGGCTGCCGCTGCTGGGGTCCTTGTCTCCTGGGCGTCCCACTTCACATGGATGGAAATGTCACCAAGGACCTCGCCATCTGACCTTAGTTGCTGTGCGAGCAGAAGATGCAATTGCCCAGCTGCCAACACTCAGTACTCAGAGGTCTCTGCATCTGTGTGCATCCTCCCACGTGATGGCGAAAGCAAAGGATCCCCAGACATGTGGGAATCGAGGAGAATCACACCTGTGCACTTCGAGGTTGAGAAGGGCAAACCGGAACACTGCAAGCTGAGATGGTGGGAAAGGCTCAACTCTGTTAAGTAGACACATTGTAGAAGCAGTGTCTTCTTGCTGGTTTGTTTTAAATAACAATGGCAAAAAATTTATTCCCAAAAGAGTAAACTTCGTCAAAACAATTAATTTACTTAGATTAACACTTTCCCCAAGAATATATTTTACTGAGGAGCTGGTGGTTTCATATTTAACCACGACTTGTTTCTGTCTTGGCACCAACCTAGAAGAACGTTGACTTGTCTCCTCTGTGACGTCCATTTCTCAGCTCTTGCTTCTGGCTCAAAACACTGCTTGAAGCTGCAGATGTCACCCATCCCTGAGCTTAAACAACAGGTCTGTATTTCCTTCTAGGAATCCTCTATCCTCCTCCCCAATTGCATAATTGCTCTGCGTAAGAATAATAGTAATAATAATCAAGAAATAAGAGTGAGTATTCCCTTTATGTTATTTTAATCTAACATTTAGCTGAGACGCAGAGACATTGATGTTCTCAAAGAAACTGTTTGATCATGAAGATTCCTTTTGTTTATAAATTCAAATAGAATGTTTTGAATTTATGGGTATGAACCAATATGCTATGAGAAGAAAAGATATTAAAACAGTAGCGTGGCTTGTGAGAAATGTTATTGAAAATGGTGCAAAATCCCACGATAAAGTATTATACCTCCCTCTTTACATTTTTTATGACACTACATGTTAAGTCATATTTCTATATGTAGCAAGGTGTGGAGCATGTCTAGATTTAGTAAGACAGTCTGAAAGATTTATTTATTGACAAACTTTTATTGGAAAAATCTCCTGTACATCCATCATTATGATAGCAGAATGGGCTACAAAACTCTAATGGTATTTTATTAAATTTGAAAACATTTTGGTATAAATGTATATGAAAATACAACATTCAAAAGCATTTATATGAAGATCCAATGTTTTTAGTTCTTTAATGGAAAACTGAATGACCCAATTTTTAAAAGTAACTATTAACCAATTTAAAAGCACAGAAATTTAAAACACAGATTATACACTAATTATTAAAGTCTGAAACATATTTTGCATCCCACTAATTTCTTAAAAGAATGAACATTTTAATATACGTTTAGATTTAAAGTTTGCATTTTATAAGCTACATATTTTTTATGTTTCTCTCTGATTTTAGTGCTATAATGTATCACATTGAATCACTCAGTCATGCTAGTTTTGATCCACATGGTTTTCAAGCCACTTGGATTATTTTCAGCACAACATGAGAGAAGAATTTTCACTTTAATCCAAGCCATTTGCTTCATGTGATGTCAGTGTATACATGATGACGTGAGAAAGATTTTCCCCAGTGTGCTCTGACATACGACGGAGAAGGGGAAGAGTGCAGAATTATTTTATGTCTTTGAGTTGAAATCGTCCTACTGAAGAAAGTCTGTTGAAGTCTCCTTCCTGAACATTTTGAACGTAGCTGCATCCAGTAACGTCATACGGGTTTCATTATGTTTTCTTGCAGGACCACAAATGGGAGAGTGCTTACAGAGAAGGGACATGTATTTCTACAGTTTCTCGGCCATCTTTCAGGGGCACATAAGAATGCCTTCTGCTCTCCAACAGGTTATGAGGTTAATTCTTTAGAATGGTGCTGATAAAGTACACATTTGTTCCCCTACCGAAAATCTGTCTTGGGCTATTTAATACCACCAGTTTCACATTTCACTGGAGGGGAAAACACAAACAGCCCTGCTATCCAGCTTCGCCCATGAAATGTTTCCTAACAGGCATCACCGTGTCAAATAGACGTGGACAGGCTCCAGAAGATTAGTCAAACTGCTCTACTATTTACCTGTGGAAATTGAGGTCTTGGGTTCACATAACTAAATGAATTCCCTTACAAGGTATTTCTCTGATTTGCCAAGTCATAACTAAATGGGCCTTTTCAGAAACAAAAGGGCATTTTCTTAACTTAGAGCATGTATTTCCTGAACTTCTAACAGCATTGCCTTAAAATGCATAAATTCGCATAGAAATGAACCCATGGCAATACTTTGTCAACCAGTTCACTATCTTTTATCTACAGTCAGAAAGTGGTTTACTTTCTATTTTATTCTATTTTGAATATTGCTGTAACAAAGAGAGGGGGATATGATTATTATTCTTTTACAACTGGAAAAATTTGAAGCAGGTTTTCAGATGTTCAGTAATTTTTAACATTATTTCTTACAGATGATTTTTAAAGGAGCAGCAACTGAAGTAACGATAAACTCATATCTGAATGGCCGTTGATGACGTAGACAAAGAACCAGGTCCTCCATAGAATCTCACGTTCGAAGTGCAATATTGTTCACGTATTGTCCAATGTACTTCACAGATAAAATGCAAACCAATTATACATGCTCTCAAAATCCTATCAGGGCAGTGAAATGAAATACAAAGGTATTAAAAATATTTTCAAAATTATGAGTCCAAGTCCCCGTGACATATAACTGATTACTTTAGATCTGACTGATTGTCATTGTTAGTTGTGCCTGAAAGTTATGCTTGGGACACTTTATATGTTCTGGTATCTTCATGTAAACAGGTTTTTTTACTTTTTCTGATAAACTCTGTTTTCTAGTAAAATATTTATCAAATAGTAGAGTTAAAATTGGCCTTTGAGGCCATGTCATCAGATACTTGTCTGCTGTATAAAACAAATATGAACCTCTTCTTGAAACTCTCCAGGAAATGAGAGTTGTATACCCCTAAATAAATGGATGCAGATTTCTGAAGAATTTTGTTTTTAAGCACAATATATAAGGATAGGACTTATTCCGTCTCATGTGATAGCTGAGTCACAAGTTAGACTTCACATGGATAGTTTGCTAATAGATCAAGCAGCCTTGGTTTCTCCGTCATCACAATTCAAGGACGAGCACAAGGACTCACCCTCAAGAAGAGCACAGATCCCACTGAAGGTCCTTGCGTGACTAGCTCCCCCTTGGGCAACAAAATGCTCAACTCAGTGCTGAGACACTACCCTGTCATGGGAGCAAGAGGGAGCAGGGGACAAATGTCCTTAAAAGGCAGGGACAGTGCTGTAAGTTCAACACCTTCACGTTTCCCAGAGGGAGGAAGGGGACTTGCTGTCACAAGCAATAACATGGCTGGGAGCACATCTTGCTCTGTAAAACGGCATCAGTGAGGACTCAGATTAATAACACACAGACAACACTAAAAACAATACACCTGGCCTTCTCACCAATTACATAAAGTCCACTGATTCTGCATAAATAATCGCAAGCAATTTTTCTGCATACTGCCACTATATAATGCATCACTCACCTACTACCTTTTAATGGAATTAAGATAAAACTGCACAGCAGACATATACATGTATTTAAATTCTTTCAAAAACAGAATTGTTTTCTTTCAAGAAAAAAACAATTACAATTTACACTCGCTATTGTTGCAAAGTCATTTCTGCCCTAGCATTTACCACGTTACCTTCTGTTTGGAAACCTTGGCACAACACCGTGCAAGGCCGCAGCTCCTCCACTTCCTGGCTCTTTGAACCCGGAACTGTGAGTGACTTGCTTGAACCTTCATTTCTCCATTTGTCTCGTGAGGGTGATGGTGGCCGTCCTTGAGGAACTTGGGTGAAGACTGAGTGGAATTCGGTAGTGTGCTCCCAGGAGACGACAAACAATCTGTAAACAGTGGCCATCATCACAAGCGTTTTTTTAGTTTAATCTATTGCAGAAAAATGTGCATACGTTACCTAAATGCAAACGACTTTAAACCTGTCCTTTTGAAGTTCCCTTTCTGTTTGTTTCCCAGCAGCAGTTCACCATGTTCTCTCTATTGATCCATAACTCGGTAGAGGTCATATCCCATACACCCATATATACACCAAGTTTTTCAATTCTATAAAAGTAGGATTGTGTTATTTACATTATGCTACTTTTTTCACTCAAAAATAACTTCTGGAAATTCCTCTAGGTCAGCTGACATAGGTCTCATACCTTATTTTAATGACTGCATAATATTCTCTGGAATATACATGATTGAGTCAGTCCTTCATTGAAGGCTGAACAGTCACTTGGTTTTTATATTTTTATCCCTGTTACAAAATTATATACTAAAATGTTTAAGTTTTAATAATTTGTGCTTTTATGTTTATGGTTACCAATCCAGGTTTGGAATGTCTGTGTTGAAATCCACACTCTCCTTTGGTTTTAATTGATGTTCCAGGTTGGGGACTGCACTGGAATGGAAGCTTCACGAGGAGCTTTATTGCTGTTGCACAGCATATCCCAGGTGTACACAGAAAGCCTGGAACTTTCTGTTATCGCCCAGCAATGTATCCAAGAGGCTTAGAAGAGTGTCCACAACTTGTTATGTTCAATGCGTATTCCTGGAATAAATTAACAAAAACAATACACTACTTCACATTTCTACAACCAACATGATGGAGTGTCTCTTTCACCCCATCTCCACCACAAGCAGATGTTATAACACTTTTGTATATTTAAAAAAGTTTATGAATCTGAGAGGCATAATGTCAACTTTATTGTATTTATTTTACATTTTCCTAATATATTTTAGTATTTTTCATTTTCTTTCGCAATTTGGATTGTTATTCTGTGAATTACCAATTAAAATTGTATTTATTCTTTTATTTGTATATTTTCTTCTCAACTTGTAAGGGATCTCAGTATTACTATAGAGATGGTTATCTTTCATCGGCCTTATGAATATATTTTAGATCTACCATTGTATATTGACTTTGTTTATAATGTTCTTTGCAAAATAAGTATTTTGTTATTTTTGTATTTTTATATATTTGTATTAGCTGACTTACTCAAACCACTAAACTCTTATAATAAATGTGTACTTATCCTTTGATAAATGCCATTTGAATTATTCACTTGAAAATTTAACTCCAGCCTCGATGGAGAAAACAATTCCTTACCAGAATAACACTAAAAATTCCAATGGGCTTTCTTCACTGGATCCTGCTTCTTCTGCCAGAAGCTGCTTCACACATCTTTAAACAATTTAATCAGTCATTGTTAAGTATGCATTATTAATATACTTGAGTCTTAATATAAGTCAGTCAATTCATGTCCTCCTTAAGATTAAATGCTATTGCTTTTATTTGCCTTCATGTATTTGTGTTCAATTTCCTGGAGTTTCCCTACGCAAACAGTTATTGCTAGCTGCATTTTACCTATGGAAAAACTGCTTGGACTGTGTACAAAGTTGACACTTCTATGGAGGTAATTTATATTCAAATGATGTAGTTTAATAAAATAAATACAAATGCAAGGAAGAATTTTTGCATGATAAGATATCCTTATTATCCTTTTATTATTCATAACTTGTTTCTAGATTCATTTTTGTAGCATTAATAGTATTTAATATTTAATTGAAGGATGTATTTAAGTTACAATATAGAAAAATTAATTTTTAAATATAAATTTTTTTTAAGAGTTTGGGAACTAAAATGGCATAAAATTTAAATATGCCTGTGTGTGTGTGTCTGGGTGTATATATATATATACACACACATTTAATTTTGATGATATCTAGTAATGGTGATAATATAGAATTTGAATTAATGGAGAATCATTAGCCTCTTTTTTTCAAGTGATCTTTTCATTTCTTATTATTTGTGTTTGTTTCAGATATGATAAATTGACTACTTTAAGTTTTTTTCTATTTTTTGGCATTTCTTTGAACATTGTCTGCTAGAATTGCATATAAAAAAATAATAGATGTCAGCAGAAATGAAAGCAAGCAGTAAAATTAATATTTTAAAATTGAATGGTATTGTCACCGGGAATACATATTACAGGATTCACAGAATACAAAGTTTTTACTGTGGTCCTGAACCAGAGTAGCTCTATAGACCTAACCCCACCAACTATCTAGGTGACCTTTATTTTATTCACCCGTGGTTTGATGGTCTAGCTTCAGAACTGAGTAGACATTTCTGAGACTTCTAGGATTGTTTCATTAATTTATTCATTTAGTCATTATTCATTACCTAAATATTTATTGAAAATAAGTGCTGTGGTAATTTATGGAAATATAGTGGTGACCAAGACATAAATGACCGGGAAGCATAACGTGTAGAGGACTGGGCAGACACTGAGAAATGTATGTCACCATATGAAAAAGGTGCCGCAGAAGTACACATTGTTACCACGTCCTGCAGCAGACAGGCCAGACGTAGTGTGGATGTTGCCAGGGAGCTCTCTCCAGGAAGGGGGAAGTGGTCAGGCTGCCCCTCTCTCTCTTCAAGAAGGAGAAGCTAGCGCAGCCATAATAAAGACGGAAACATCAGACAGACTGAAACACTAGGATAAATACAAGCAGTGTAACTGAAGAAAAAGTGTGAAGAAGCAGAAGGAATTTTTTAAGCTAAAATGGTAAACTGAGCAATGGGTATGGAGGCCTTTTGATTTTATCGTAAAAACCGCGTGATCCTGATGGAGCAGTTACAGTCAGACTTGGAGCAGTCACAGCTCTCGGCCACAGTGTGGAGAATGAATGAGAACCAGGAAGAGCAGAGTATCTACTGTGAAAAACAGAAAAGGCATGAAGTAAAGCATATCATGTTCTCCGTAGACATCTCTCTACAGATATATGTATATACACATATAGCTTGTAATTTATCTACAGAATGATAGATTGCTTATTGTTGTCTAGGTACAGAAAATGTAGATATCAAAAGGTACATCATCCTCAAATTGTACAACAACATTATTTTCTTAATACACTTCCATTTTGGATTTTTCAAAGCAGTCAGTTTTGGGATTGAAACACACTGGAAAGTCAGCTTTCCTATTAGATTTGATTTTGTCCTAATTTCAAGGTTATGATTAATCCATTAACCATCACTCATGCCAAGCAGCAGTCCATGGATACAAAGCAGAAAAATTCTGTCAAATACATTTAATTTCCACATTCCATGCAGTTTTTTTAATGCTACAGTTATTTTCTCAAAGACACTTCGACATTTTGACAAATTTGTGGGATGATCTCCATTTCTCTTGCAAACAAAATGCATTTCCCTCTAGTACTTGATCCTTTTCCTCCAGGTGCTGATCAGCTCTGTTTGAATAACTGTAGTTATTTGATTCAGTGTCACAGACACTTACTTTTTCCTTTGAATTTCATTTGTAAATATCCATAGTCCAAATATGGAGTTTTTATAGTTTTCTTAATTAATAGTACTTCATAATTCAGATAAATTTAGTTAATTGTACTATAAATTCTTTTAATGGTCCCCAAATGCCCTTTTTAAGCAGTTACTTCTTACGTGATTCCTTGATATTAATAACATACTTCAAATATGATATGCAATAAGTAGTGAAGCCACTTATATTTAAATTGCACAGTTATGCCATGTATCCTAAACTAAGACTGTTGACTTTCATAATTTTGATAAAAATGCATAACATTGTTTTAAAGTATTTTATGTACCATACATATTTATAAAGATGCTTTTTTTCTAACCAATGTTGTATTGAAAGTAACTAAAATTAACAAATTTTACAGCACAATTGTGGTTCTTACATATGTTATTTTAGTTCTAGTGCTTCTTCTCACTGGAAAAATGAAGCCG
Organism: Ceratotherium simum simum; assembly: GCF_057802395.1. Lineage (NCBI taxonomy): Eukaryota > Metazoa > Chordata > Mammalia > Perissodactyla > Rhinocerotidae > Ceratotherium > Ceratotherium simum. Next base: position 1,381,159 of record NC_141914.1, on the reverse strand, counting down.
TACTCATGTTTCTCTCCATCGATACAGCTGAGTAGGGGAGGTGATGCCCTTGTCTGCACGTGTTCTTGCTTCCTGTTGCATCTGGGTGGTTTATTATCAAGTGCCGTCCTTGACAGTAATTTCATACCCTGGTCTAGGTTTAGTCTCCTTTATACCATTGCAGAATTTGAAAATATCATTTTCCTGTTAACACCTATCCACAAACAGGAGACATACATCACCTTACATGACTCACATATCTAACTTTGCATGTGACTTGATTTTCCAAAAGGATAAATCTGTCAATGTAAGTAGATCTTCATAGAGTTATTCTGTGCATTTTGATGTGTTTCTTGTCAATAAAGTTTTAGAACTTAATACAATGTATACTTTAGATGTTTGAAGATGACTAAGCAAGGCAAACTATAATCCCCATATCAGACATCTGAAAACAATAGTCTTTGACTATGAAACAAAAGAAAAATGAACTAAAAGAGTGACTAGTGAGTAGCGTGACATAAATTGACAGTCATTTTTATTTTATGTAATTCATAAAAGAATATCTTGCAAGTCTACTTGTCTACCTGCATTACTCCAAAGCTGCGTTGTCTAATGCAGCGGCCACCAGGCACATATGGATACTGAGCACTTGAAATGCTGTTAGTGCGGTTGAAGAACAGAATTCTCAATTTTATTTTACTTTAATTAATTTAATTTAAATTTGATACTTGAAGTTGCGTAAAATAGTTTTTCCATTAAGCACAACTCTATTGTTTCGGTATGATTCCAATCCAGCCTAACCGTTGCACTCTGCGGTAGGATGGCTGTACTACAGTGTTGTGTCAGGCGTCATGCAGTTGCTAATGTCACACGTAAACACATCACGGTTCTAGTAAGCATCATTGTATTGCTTTAATTCAAATGGTTCTTTTTAATGCACTGATTAAACATTGTCATATGTTAATTTGAATATTTTACGTAGACAGCACAGGCTAGGGTGATACTTATGTAAATTGTTACACTTTTTTTTTTTTTTTAAAGATTTTATTTATTTATTTTCCCCCCAAAGCCCCAGCAGATAGTCGTATGTCATAGCTGCACATCCTTCTAGTTGCTGTATGTGGGACGCGGCCTCAGCATGGCCGGAGAAGCGGTGCGTTGGTGCGCGCCCGGGATCCGAACCCCGGGCCGCCAGCAGCGGAGCGCGTGCACTTAACCGCTAAGCCACGGGGCCGGCCTTACACTTTTAATGTTATAATTACAAGTACTAATTATTTTGCAAGTGATTATTATACTTATTATTTAATTACAGTGTAATTAAATTATTTTTCTCATGTAAGTAAATAAGTATGGTCAGATCTGTAAATTTAAAAAAAACTTACACCTGACACAGAATTGATTGAGATACAGAAGCCAGTACTATGAGAACGTTAAACCTGGAAGAGACTGGAAGAAGATATTTGCAAATTTCACGATTAATGGAAATTGCATTATTTTGCTGTGGCAGAGCGAAATAAAAAACATTTTGTTTGTTGGGTTAAAAATTAAATGAAATAAAATGAACAATATTAAGAGACATTTTCAGAATATATAATAAACTGATGAGAAATTATCTCTCAGTAGTCAAAAAATAGACAAAATTAGTTGTGTAAAATTAAAACTAAATGTCTTATAGAAATGTTTTAAATGAGTTTTTAACAGAATTGTATCTCGCAAGCTTGATCAGCTATAAAATAGCTTGAATTATTGCATAAAATAGAAAATCAGTTTTAGATGGAGAAGTGGTTAAAAAAATTACTTCAGTTATAGAAAACTTCTCAGAAAATTATGAGAAAATGACCATAAAAAGATATTTTACAAAAGTGAGTGTAAGCATTTTTCTTTAGCCTTAAATCAAACACGAGATATAAGACATCCTTAAATCTTTGGCTACATTTTATTTCCAATTTTACATGGAAATGCCATCAAATTGTGGCCTAATTTCTTGAACTTGTGTCATAGATACATTTGAATCTTTAACATGTGTCAAAGAAGAGTATCTGCTGGATATAAAAATATTATTTTCTATCAGGATGGATGGCACTCCAGCTATATTAGACAAAATTCTAGATGTATTGGGATTTTAAAACAAGAAACAGAGTTTTCCTTATTGCTTTGTTCTACTCTTAGAAACACATTGAAAATATCTGTGCTCAGTTTTCTGAAGCAAACCTAAGGAAAAGTGTCATGGGTATCGTTCAGTTGTTAAAATCATTTAGAATATGCATGTGAATGTATGAATCATCACCAGTTTGTGGAAATTTTCAAAGAAATGAAGACAATTAATTCAATAATCTTATGTTTGCTGCCAACAGTTGTTTCTTGAGACGTAGAAGAGTTTCACACAGATTTACTGCGCTGTGATCTCCAATTAAAGCTTTTCTTGAAACAAGAACAACGCTTGCCAATATTCAGTTATTGAGGAGCAAAAACAGTTCGCGGGATTTACACTTTCTCACCAATATCTCAACGTATAGGAATGAAGGAAAGTGAAGCCCCAGGGAGGGGGCTCTTATCCGTAACCTGGAGAGGGAGATACTAAAACGTATGTAGAAACTGAGATTTTTCACAATACGAATCTGTAATAATGACTCAGATATTTTTATAACATGGATGAATATGTAGACTATGTTCATTGTAATTGACAGTATTATGTAAATTGGCTGCAATGCTACTTTTCAAGAAAATTTTGAAGAATGCTTTGCAGATATCGATAAACTCAGAGTTGACTTTAATTTATTAAATATCTATTTGAATTTGATGTTAATGCTACTGAGTTGATAGAAGAGTTAGTAAATTGATTTAACTTGGGGAGGGATATTTTTGAAACTAATATGCTTTTGCTTCGAAGAGAAATCAATTTTCTAAAAAAAGATGAACCCATTTTGTGCATGTGGATACAAATATTAAAGCAAATGATTTTTCAATATTGATTCAGTGATTGGAGACTTTCAAGTATGTTTGGAACAACTTGGATAGTGAAGTTGCTTTTTCAAATGTAAATTTATGAAATCTAAATACAGATCAAATGTTTTTGGTGAAAATTTAGCATTTCAATTAGATAAGCTGCCCATATAAAATAAAAAATGGATTTCAAAGATTTGGTATTTTAAAAAGAATTTTATGTTTTACTTCTTGAGATACAAATATTTTTAATATATTGGGTTTGATACAACATATTTAAAGTAATTTTTAAAATGACATCCATGGCTCAGATTATACTTCTATTGGACGATGCTTTTAGAAGACAAGTTTATCAGTGTGGGATAAATTCCTATGTGAAATATTCCAATGATATTCACAGACTTTTTGAACTGGAAATGATTCCCAGGACACCAGAAATCCAGAAATATGCAGTGACACAGGGTTTTGTTTTTATTTTATAATTGCTTGACTCTATAATCATGTGTATTTTCAGGCTCAAAGAAATGTGAAGACTATATTAAATTTAAATTAAATAAAAACTTGAAAAATCTATAAGAATACAAATGGTGGTAGAATTGTTTAACTTGGTCAAAAGAAAAACAAACAATGAGTTGTGGATTTATTCATTTTCCTCACTATTTTAATGAAGAGGATTGGTTTTCAATAGGTTGTCATAACTGTATTTATAAGCCAAGAACAGGAGAGAGTGCTTGCTGTAGTCACCTTTCCCTTCCTTCCTTTTGAAGAATATATTAATTCTATGGATTATAGGCTACACACTGGGAAGCATTTCTGGGGTTTCAGTTGTAATTCCTTCAAATGGTACACACTTAAGGATTTTCTTTCTTTGAAAGTATCATTTGAAGGAAATTTTTATTAGTTTGTTTTGAAATTATGTGTTTTCTAAATAAAATTTCTAAAAGATAACTTACATATATTTATTTCGATTCTGCTATTTTCCATGTTTCTTAGTTGTATGAAGAGAAAAGAAACAAAGACTTTTAATAGTTTACTGCTCCACGTGCCAAGAAGGAGGGACAAAGCTGTAGGAAGAAAGCCATAAACTTTCACCTGTGTGAGAATAGTAAACCAGGGAGCCCACTTTTGCACTTTTTCTGCATGAAATCTTCACAGAGAAGCTCATCGCCCAGGTGAAATTCACACATGAATTGTTCATTCCTACCTTGAGGAGTCAGTGTACCCACCAGGGTCAGCACCACGTGGAAATCCCTCATGGGGCACATACATTCTCATTACATTCGGCTTATATTTGTCCCCAAAATTTCAATCTATGCAGTCTTATTTTAGTGAATTACATTTAAAATAATTAATATATATAAAATACGGTTTAGAACGATAGAATCCTTTTATACTGAAGGAAAATAACGATTCAACAAACAAATTTTAAATATCTAAACCTGGAATACAACATATTGTCCTTTGTTTCACTTTTTTAAAGTGCAAAAGTTCAATCTGAGAGGAAAAAGAATCAACATTGAAATTGGTAGTTAGAGCCTGAGGCGTTGCTGAAAAAGGCTTTGAGATTTCACGTTAGATTTACGTCTTCAAAGTGAGAATAAATTTAACTTGTATTAGTTCTCCTCTTGTTAAAATCTTTGTCAAAAGAAAAATATAAGATATTTTTATGATCTCTTTTTGCTTTAGTCACCAAAAGTATTAATTTGTACTTATTTTCACCTATGTGGTATTGTTAAATGACTGAAAAGGAATATTTGCCTTCAGAAGCTGTCGAACTGTGCAGTGGCAGGACTGAGTGTGAAAGGCTGTGCAGAGGAATCTGAAAGAAGGCACAACATAGAAAACTCTGAAATTAGTTACTCGTTACACGTTTTTTTCCAGGATAGTTTTGGTAATGATAATCTGGAGTTAAATTATTGTTACACTGGATTTAATTCATATAAATATGTATTCTCATAATAATAATTTTAATGTTATTTGCAATAGTAACAAAAAAAGGTCACGATCAATTCTAGTTACACATTAATAACAATTTTCATTTTATAAACATTATAAGAGTTTTGGAAGTTTATTTTTTGGGGTACAAAGATAGATATGTACTTATTCCCCTCTCAAGGCTGTGTGTGTGTTTGTGTGAATTTCTGTGTCCCTATACCACTTTTTCTATATGCAAACCTGATGGGCAGAACATCATAATTTTACAGATATAGAATCTCAACAAAATAAAATTGGGAATACAGATGACTTAGAAACGTAGATTTCCCACGCATTAAGTTAAGAGCAGAAGTTAGTTTCAACAAAGCCAGATGAACAGTGCAAGGCTCAGAGTTCAAAAGTTGTGGAAAGATGCACCATTTTTCAGTCACTGGAAGAACCAGGATATTCAGTCTTGCATAAGATCCATGAATTCAGAAAATCTAGACAGGAGGTGATTCTCCAGGGTCAAGTCAGACAGAGCTTGACTCAAGAAGCATCCTGACCATAGTCTGGGTGAAAAGGAGGTACAAAGAGCACAAACATGAGACAGGATGGTGGAAGAAACATGGTGGGTTCTAGAATGTGGGGCACCAAATGAATTACTGGGAAGATATTCAGGTTTGAGAAGGACTAGAATACCAGGTGGAGAATCAATGTGGTTTTAAGGACACAGATTAATTCCGCAGATTGTATCAATGAAAGACTAAAGATCACACTGGCATCTCCCAAAAAGATAGCTGGAGTGCAAATTAATTGCATCATACATACTTATATACATACATAGGTAAATATATAAAATCATAAATAAATACATGAGTTAATGAATAAATTAAAAAATAAATTAGTGAAGTAACCAGCGATCATGAAGTGGCATATAGCAGGAGCTCAATAAATGTAGATATCCAAATTTTACCACCATTATGCCCCTCATAATATGATGAAACTCTGATAAAAAATATCAGTGGCTTATTGTTAGGCAGAATAATTGCCTCCCAAATATGTCCTTATCCTAATCCCCAGAACCTGTGAAGATGTTATGTTAGACAATGGGGAAGTGAGGTTGCTGATGCAACCAACTAATCTTGAGATTATCTTGGTTTACCTGGGGTGGGGGGAGCATTGTAATTACAAGCATCCTTAAAGTGGAAGAGGGAGGAAGAAGAGTCAGTGTCAGAGTGGCGTGATATGGGAAAGACTTGACCTGCCACTGTGGACGTTGAAGAGACAGCAGTTCATAGCCCAAGGGATGTGGGCAGCTCCAGAGAAGTGGAAAGGTCAAGAAAGCAGGTTTTCCCCAAGAGCCTCCAGGAAGGAACGCAGCCAGGTGGACACCTTGATTTTAGCCCAGTGAGATTCATTTCAAATTTATGACCTCCGGAACTGTAAATAAAGCATTTGTGTTGTTTTAAAACACTAAGTTTGTGGCAATTTGTTATACCAACAATAGGAAACTGATGCAATCACCTATTAGCCATTCCTCTCCCACTTTTGTGATTTCTGGCAATGTCTATCTTCCCCTTTAGAACCTAAAAATACAAAACTCGTGGGATTCCATGAACTCTTTGAGCTAGGGTAGTAATGTGTGACTCAGTTTTGATTAATTATTCTCGAGAAATGAAATTAGATTAACAAACTCTGGAAAAGATGTTTCTTTCTTAAGAAAAGATACACAAGAGAGACACGAGTTTTCTCTGGCTGGATATGGTCCTGCGTATATGCGATGTCTGGAAATGACAACTGGGGATGGATGACGAGAAACATGAAACAGCCCTACTAATGGGCTTCTTATGATGAGAGATAAGTGTGTGTTCTTACCACCTAACTCACCTGACTTGGGTATACCACTCCTTGCCACGAAAATCAATCCAACTGACAGCCATTTACTGGGAATCGGTATTAAATATATTCGGAATTCATTTATCTGAAAAACCAATTTTGAAATACTATAAAAAATGAGATAAGGTTGGTCTGCCATGACTTTATTTTAATGAGTCATTGCTGAACACTAATTTTCAAGAGAAGTTCATATATTTTTAATACTTTGTCTTAAAACTTTGCAATGGGATCATTATAAGATTCTCTGTTCAAATGGATTATGGATTCAACATTCTTGTTTAGAAACTGGAATATTTACCAATGCCCTGTCGGAAATTCTATTCCAAGATTCTTCAAAGATTTCCATCTTTAGTTAGGTATGATATTTACAAATTTCTTTATTCTGTGACAACATGGATGGACATTGAGGGTATTATGCAAAGTGAAATAAGTCAGAGGGAAAAGGTAAATACCGTATGATTTCCTTCATTAAGTAGTAGATAATAACAACAATGAACAAACACATAGAGACAGAGATTGGATTGGTGGTTACCAGAGGGGAAGAGGGGAGGGAGAAGGGCGAAAGGGATAATTCGGCACACGTGTGTGGTGATGGGTTGTAATTAGTATTTGGGTGGTGAACATGATGTAATCTATGCAGAAATAGAAGTATAATGATGTACACCTGAAATTTATACAATGTTATAAACCAATGTTAATGCAACAAACAAACAAACAAAAATAAATAAATAAATAAATAGTGTGATAGTCTTGAACCCTGGTCTGATTTTGATCACCTTGAAGATAGTAACTGTGTTTTCTATTTGTTTACTATTCTCTCTGTGTCAAGTACCGTGTTAAAATATGAATGACAAACTGTTACTGACTCGACAACATTTCCTTGTCAGTGGATTAACAACGAGGATGTAATAACTGGGCTGCAGAAAGTACCAGAGCCTCCCAAGGGGCCACAATGAAGCTTCTCATTGCAGCAATCTGTGTGAAAAAAAGTTTCTCTCGGCAGAAAATATGGTCAGGTGCCTCTCCTCCTGGTTTTCTCTTCTATTACTTTATTCTTATGTTTTTATGTTGCTTTAAAGTGTTGGTGTTTTTTTAGCATTCACTGTTTTAAATAATTTTTGGAAATAAGGAATAAATGGATTTAAAAACAGAAAAAAAAAAAAACAAATTTCTTTATTCTTTGTAATATAATTTGATGAGCCAAGATATCTGGATGAATTTGGAATCAATAAGAGACTTGTTAAATATCTTTACCCATTAATGGTTTCAAAAAAGGAAGCTTGCACATATACATGAGAATGTTGACAAGAATCTATATACAAATTTGTATTTTTGTGAGATTTTGTTTGGAAGATTTTATTTCAAGTATCATTTGTTGATGGTTAGGTTTGGCTGTTTTTTGTGGGTTTAAGGACAGGATTATTATCTGCAGTAGAGAATCCCTGCTTATTTCCTTAGAGAGTCTGGCAATGGAGTTAATCAAGGATTGATACAAGGAAAAATTCCCAATTACGCTATTCTAGATAAGATCAGAAACCATGCATACTAGAAACTGACACTTTAAATGTGGTTATTTGTATTGCCAAATTTATTCTTAGAATCACTGTAGAACTCAAGCAAAACTATCTTATGGTGCGATAATATAGGTATCAGTTTCCAAATCTAGTTACAGTCAGCCGACAGGTAGTTATTTAGGGAGACCATCCACAGGGAATGGTTGGAGCCCCATCTGTTTAAGGACCGGCTGCCAGTGATAGCAACAGATAGGGAAGATCCATCATTGTAAGTGGAGATCAATGGCTGAGAGCATACTGTAAAAAAGCTAGTCAAGGGAGTGTTCTTTTGTATTGGGGAAAAGTCAGAATGATATTGACCCTCTTTAAGTCATGTAGGATTGGATTTAGGACACAGTTTTTATTGCAAGTGCTCCATGTAACTTGTTAAAGTCTTTCAAAGAGCAGTAAAACAAACACTTCAAGTCTCTGCCCATCATTAAAAAGAATAAAAGTCTGTCCTCTCAACCACTCCTCAGAGAAAAAGGAAAATGTCACTGTTGCGTGACTCTCAGATCTCCCCTCTAGTATCTTTTGAGGAGAAACACACAGTACACATTTAATACTCAAACACAGTTTTTTTCCATCAAGCCGCGGGGTTTGAACAGGGTCCCATCAATCATGGAATCATAGATGCATAGATCAGGAGGGTACTCAAGACATCATCTATAAAATCTCCTCAAATTGAAGTGACCTAATGAAGCTGAGTGACTGCCTCCAGGATTCACCAAAACGAAGGCTGGTGGAGGACAAAGGTGTAACTGGAACCAGATCTTCCATAATTTAGTATGTTGTTCTCCTTCCACAATGTGATGCCACCCCAATCAGCCATTTATCAAGTAATTATACATTTGGGAAGATATGATCATTTTGTATCAAACAACAACAAAGTAATGCGATAAAATCCACTTGTGGAGAATATGGTGAATTGATGCCCAATATCCATCCATTTTGTTATGTTACATAGGCTGAAGACTAAAAAATTCAATTCCTCAAAATTTCCTGCAACTAGAATTCTGTGTGTTATTAAAGCTCAACCAACTGGATGAACTCCTGCATGTTTTGGAAGTCGACAGTAAGGCAAATACTGCACTTGTACAAGCAGCGTGATGGGAGCTTTTGGTTTTTCTTTGGTAACATTAGCCAAGGTCTTGTATACATCCCTGGTATTGGGATGCAGCCGTCAGATGTGTTTTGCTTTAACAGGTGCAGTCTAATTCTGGGGCCCACAATCGTGGTAGGACCTTTCTCCTGCCCGCTTCACAGCTAAAGTGTCCTGTGGTCGGTGGGTGTAGTGGCTCCGTTGATCGAGGCAGTTAGCTGTTCCCCCAGCCTCCCCGTTTTGTGGTGTCTCCTGATGCATCATTCCTGGATGCCCAATCTGTGGAAAGTCTGCTCTTCCTCCCTTTCACAATTTAGTGAGCACATATTTTCCTTTACTGAATCTATTTCTCTCTTTGGTCTTGAAATAATTGGTGAGTTTTTGTTACCTATGACTGAATCCTAATATAAAATTGTTTGGCGTAACCTATGTTTACTAAAATATTCAAATAGAAGGGGTAGGAATTAAGACTTGAATATTAACAGAAAGCTTTGTACAGGAAATATATTTAGAGTTAGACTCAAAAACAGCTAAAATTTTGATAGCCTAAGGGTGAGAAAATACCAGTTCAGATGTGAGTAGTAACCTGAATTTAGGGCAGCACAAATGAACTTGCTACATCTACTTTTCAACCATTTACTGTATGCCTATGATATGCCAAGTGGTGTGAATACAGTGGGTTTGAATCACCATAGACACTGGCTTTAATACAGTGGAGGCTATGTTTGGGATAAATGATGAATATACAGTTGAATTAATAGAAAAGAATTAAAATAGAGAAGGCCTTAAAAAAGTGGAACCTTTTAAAGGAAATAGTCTTGGAAGAGTTTTGAAAAGGGAGTGACATGATAAAAAATAATGTTTAAAGCATAACATTGGCAGTAATATACAAGACAGTAGAAGAAATTCACTAGAGGGACATCAAGATTAATGATGCTGGGAAGGGAGGCATAAACACAAGATCAAGGTCTTTTAGGAAGGGATGATGTCTACAGCATAAAGATCTGTTTTAGTGAGCAGTTAACTTTAGAATATAAACAATAATAAAGGTTTTCATATAAGGCTCTGATGGAGATGAGACCACAGGTATAAATAAACAGGTGTACGGAGCTAGAAAGCAGGTAAACCTGTGTTATACAGCATAGGACTTCTCAGAAATGAGAGATGTCTCCTCTACTGTCTGTGGGCGCAGTGGGGTGGAAAGCTACCGTAACTGGAACCCAATGAAGTAGAAGGATGATTAGGAGGGTTATTTGAGGAGTTCACTAGGAAAATGGTCAAGGATCTGGGCCAGAATAAAGCTGCTCGGTGTAAATTTCGTATAGGTCAAGTCTGCCCGTAGCGTTCCATAGCCCAGGCATGATAACGGAGAAAAGAAATTTAGACGCTCTCTAAAACATGTGCGTGAATATGGTAATCCCAGATAATCTGGAAAAGGAGTCAGTTGAAATAAATGATAATGTCAGGATGTCTAAGTCAACTTCAGGTTTAATATTAATCCAAATAACGTCTAAGAATGCCATATACCATGATTCTCTAGTTTGTTTCCTTTTTCCTCTAAAGTTTTGAGGTGTTGCCCAATTTTCTGTGAAGAAGCCAGCCTAGGTATTCCGGAGAGACTTTTGCTCCAGTATGAGAAGGGAGAGAGCACATTTCCTGATGGAAAAATGGAACTGTCCTCACCCCATCTAGTTAGCCTTCCATTGGAGACATCTTTCCTGGGCACACATTTATTTCCCAGGCTCGAAAGTTACCTCATCCCCATCCTCCTCTGCCGCATGAGGAGTGGGGCCTGCAGGGCCTTCAGGACCAGAGGGGAGGCTCCCCTTCTCCCCCTGCCTGGAGGAGTCTCAAAGGAGGTGGCCCGGAGTGCTCATTCCTACCAGAGTTAGCAGACGGAGGGGGTGGTCCCTCTGCACGTGGTGGTCCACGTGGGGAGTGCAAGGGGGCAGGGGTTGAACTGGGAGAACAGGAACGATAAACAAGGGACTTTACAGGCTATCGCATCAGATTCCACCCCAGGGAGCACGGAAAATTGAGCTTTTCCTGGTCCTATCTCCTCGAGGGGCAGGGAGCAGCTTGGCCTCTCAGTATCTTCTTCGAAGTACCTCCATCCTCATTCGAAACCACAGAGTGCTTTGAGAATAGAATATGCTCTGTCCTCTCTCTTCCTCCCAACATGCTCCATTTTGGTATAAGTTTTTCCTGAATGGAAGCTTTACTTCTTGCGGACAACTTAGCAGTCATTGGGAAGCTAGAAATGTATGCAAGGGAGAAGACAGCCTGGACGGCGGAAATCCATCCCCAATGGCATTCTAAGACAGCAGCACAAGCTGAGCCTGAGAGACAGTGACTGTGCTGTGTCAGCTTCCCCTCCGCACAGAAGGAACACGACGTGTTCAGCTGCTGTTGCCCACTGCTAACTGGTCCCCCACCCCTGGCCACCCACCCACGCAAACACTCCACTATGGGCAATTCTTTTGAGGACCTGAAGAACAGACTGGGAGGGAGGGGTCTTAAGTGGAAGAAGACTGTAGATGGTAGGTTACGTGGGTTGAGTTCTACCGCCCTGAGTGTGGACCTGACATTGGTCCAGGAATGGCAGAGGAAATCAATGACTCAGAATTTCTCCCACTCACATGCACCCCTGGGCTGGGGCAGGTGAGTCTCAGGATGCAGGATGCAGTTCTGCCTGAAATGCACCTGCAGCCCTGCGCCCTCTCTGCTGTCTCCAGATCAGGAGTGCGTGAGCAGTGACCACCTGAGAGAGACGATGACGGCATATGATGGAGGGGGTGCCCAACCCCTCTTAGACAGAGGCCCTGGGCGCAGGCTAGTTGTCGGCTCTCGTACACATGGTGAGATCTTGTTTGCCCCAAGCCAAGAAGCTTAGGTCTCACATGTAGCAAGCTGGCTGACACAGAAGAGGGGGGAGGGGTGTTGTTCATGCCTCCCTATTAGCCCAATTTGCAGACAAGCCTGTGAGGCCCACACAGGTTGAGGAGTTTCTACATTTGTCTAACAAATTAGGAAATGAGCTGAGTTTTGAACCCACTTAGAAATGAGGCCTCGTGTTCCCAATAAATTCCCTCAACAAAAACCTACTGTGGACCTTCTGCAGGTCAGGCACTGAATAATAGTAAAGAAAATTGGCTCACGTCCTCACGAAGCTTATAATCTAACAAAACAGACAGAGAATACAAAGCAAGCAACCAGCAAGCAAAGTCCATTGTGTACAGTGGCAGGTAAAATCGGGTAAGAATAATAGGCTGTGATGATGTAAGTGGAGCCACTGTGGACGTAGCGGTTGGCACTCAGCACCTCTTTCAAACTTCTCCAGAACACCTTCTGTTCCATGAGGCTAGAAAGCTTGCAGTTGGGGTTTTGGATGCAAATCAGATTCTACCAGTTAGAAGCTCCAAAATGCGATGTTCCAGGCAGGAGTGAGGCTTCTCGGGCTATTGCTGCTATAAAGCATGGTTGTAGAGAGGTTGATTTCTTTTGTGCATTGTAATTCCAGACTCTAGTCACCTGCTTTGTGGGAGCTGAGGGCTCGCGGCAGTTGGTCATAAATTCAGCCCATTGATTTCATAATTATAGCAATATGTTCCTGAGGTCTTCTGAATTATGACACAGGCTGTGGCTGTCCTGGCTGGACAGCTAGCTGCTCGTGTTCTGGGAGTAATGGCTGGTGGTTCTATCCGGGTGCCTACTCCTTTAGACTTTTTGATAATTTTCTATAACAGATGTATTTGTGATTAAAATATCCAAAGCTGTTTTTTATTTCTTCCTGTAACTGAGGCTTAACTGATAAAAAGGACTAATACAGATTGGTTTTTGTTAGGAAGAGCATTTCTGAAGATGTGACTCAAATTATAATGGAAGGATGAGTAGGAGTTAATCAGGTAATAGAACATTTCAGGCAGAGGGAGCAGGCAAAACCCTGACACTGGAAGGAAAAGTTCTCTAAAGCACTGAAGATGAGCCAGGGTGATGGGACTGTATTGGGGGAGGAGGACTCGTGGAGCAGGATGCTGCAGAAGTAATCGGTGTTGATGAAATAGGACAGACAACTTGAGATATCTCTAACGTAAGAGGACGTGATTGAAGACATGAGAGGAGGAGCAATGAACATATTTTTGTTTGGAAACGGTTTCTCAACTTGATTTTAAAGACTAGATTAAGAAGGAGTAAAAATGGTTGCAGGGAATGCAGTTAGAATACTATTGCAATACTCCAGGCAAAAGTCGATGATGGTATGGAACAAGGTGATTGTAATTAAGGAGGTAAGCTGGCAGATTTAAGACACAGTCAAGTAGTGAAACTGGCGGAATAAGGCAGGATGGTTTCTTTTCCCACTTTCCTCCAATCCTGTGCCCAAGTCACGGGTGTTAATACACCACGAGAAAGACCAGCTCAGGTCACCCCGGCTGGGAAGAGAAGACAGCATCTGTCCCCACAGACAGTGATTTTTCCTCCAGGCTGAGCCCCAAGCCCCTAGCATCGAGTGTCCTCAGTTCTGAAAGATCCATACCTCCTGCTTCCAGGGTGTAGAGCAAGGCGACAGGAAGAGCTACGGAAATGTCCTGTCCAACAATGCAGACTGCGTTCTCTACTTTTGACCTTTTCTAGGAACCGATCTCCTATTTCTGTCTGCTAGTCATTCTGAAACATGTACTATCCATTGCCTTTTAAAAAATAATGCTAAATATGCCTTATACATATGAGAATAAGTAGGTGAAAATACTGCTTAAACACTTCACATATTAATACAGTTATTTTATTCCTCACAGCCACCTAACTGTTAGTCCAACTATTTCCCCTATTTGGCAGGTGAGGTAACTTGCCCAGATTCCCACATCAAACTGTACGGAGTTTTATCTGAGGCAGTCTGACACCAGAGCCCATATTTTTAAACATTACTGAATCTGATTAATATAAGTTAAGAAAAATTCCTGCAGTGTGTAGTTCCTACCTCTAAATAAGAAATATTGTTAAACTCTAATCTTAATCTTCAAATATTTGAGGGGTTGTGTGTTAAAAAAAATGGAGCACATAGAATAAATTCCTCTGATTAAATTTCTAACTTGTAATTTCATTTTTAAAACAGAAGCATTGTCATCTATCCTGAGGAGAAAAATTAACTTACTTTTAAAATATTAGTACCTTTAATTAAATCTGGGATCCATTAGTAAGGGCCCCACTACAAATATGTTTCTAGCAGAGATAATTTGCTGTTGCCTGAAGTACGATTCCTTTGCCACAGATTATTTCTGGGGAGGTTGGCACATCATTAACCTTTCCCATAATACTCAGTGAGTCACACGCACCCACAATCACACATGTACAGAGAAGATGATGTGAGCTGTTTCATAAGACCAGGTTTCTCCTGCATGAAAGTTCATCCAGACCTTGGAGCTGAAATTAAATAGTTACTTTGAAATTACAATTTTGAGAGAACAAAAGGTTTATGTTGCCTTTTCCTTTCCAGTGCAGAAATGGTTATAACTGCAGACACTGTGAAATAGTGCCAAGTACATTGGATGGAAGTCTGAGGACTCATCTCTGCTCTTTCACTAAATGCTTTTCAGACAGTTGTTTACTGTACGTGGATCTCAATTCCTTCGTTTGTAAAATGAGGGGCTGGAGCCAGATAGTGTCTAACACTGATAGATTTAATAATCAATAAGAGAATTAGGTCTCAGGGTAAGCACCAAAAGAGTCCCCAAGCAGTAATTACAGAATGCTGTTATAGATGATGCTCCAGGTACATGATATTCACAGGGAAAATAATCTGCATCAGTTAGAGTCATTGTTAACAATAATTACAATTGTTTTGTGTAAATTGTCTTTATATATTTCGAGACTTTATTATCAATTGCCTATGCATTTAAAATAAATACATACTTCCTTCTGGGGAATCAAAATCACTATCCGATAACTTTTTGTCTGAAAATGCCTGTTCTTATAGAAAAATCTGCCATAGATTAATTTATTGTTTATCCATTTAATAATCTATTGAAGCTTGTTTTTGGCAATTTTCTTTGCTAAAAAATACATCTTTTTCAAACTTCTTTTCTACATTTCTATGACTATATGTTTTAGCTATGTCTCATGTACAAAACAGTTGGATTTTTTGAAAAGCAAATCTCAAAACTATTGTCTTTGGATCATTTTACCCATTTATTTTTACAATAATTACTGATATATCTGGATGTAAATCTATCACCCTTTTCTGTGCATTTGTTCTGCTATTTCCATTTTTTCTCTCTTTTCTTGTGTTCTTTTGTATTTGTTAATTAATTTTATTATTCCATCTTTTCTTCAACTAGTTTGTTGTACTCAACACTTTTATTAGGTATATCCAATATTTTTATTATTCTCTCCATGGTTAATCTAGAGGTCACAATTTAATACTTGATTTTTTAGTCTGAAGTCAATCATTATATTTTTTCCCTTCTCTCTTATAAGAAAGTGTGAACACATTAACTGCAGCTAGCCCCCTTTCTATCACATGCTATTTAATTTAACTCTGTCTTTCTAAGTCTGTAGATGATAGTTTTGGTTCAGAAAGCTAATGTTGGAATACGTTTGGCCGCATCCTTATTGCTTCTTTGCTCTTTATTCCTTTTGCATCTCAGACCTTCTTTCTTGGATCCCTTTCTTTACATATTATTCAGATCTTCTTTTTCTTTTTTTGCTTGAGGAAGATTAGCCCTGAGCTAGCATCTGTGCCCATCTTCCTCTATTTTGTATGTGGGATGCTGCAACAGCATGGCTGATGAGTGGAGTAGGTCCACGCCCAGGGTATGAACCCACGAACCCAGGCCGAGGAATTGGAGTGCACAAAATTAATCACTACACCACAGCTCCAGCCCCAATCAGATCTTCTTTTAATGAGAGTCTGCTAGTGGGAAACTCCACAGATTTGTCCGAAAAGATCTTTATTTTGCCGTTTGTATTAGCTTTTTAGGGCTGCTGTAACAAAGTACCACAAACTGGGTGGCTTAAACAGCAATTAATTATCTCACAGATTTGGAAGTGGGAAGTCTGAAGTCAAAGTGTGTATAGGGTTGGTTCTTTTTTTTTTTTTTTGTGAGGAAGATCAGCCCTGAGCTAACATCCGTGCTAATCCTCCTCTTTTTGCTGAGGAAGACTGGCTCTGAGCTAACATCTATTGCCAATCCTCCTCCTTTTTTTTCCCCAAAGCCCCAGTAGATAGTTGTATGTCATAGTTGCACATCCTTCTAGTTGCTGTATGTGGGACGCAGCCTCAGCATGGCTGGAGAAGCGGTGCGTCGGTGCGCGCCCGGGATCTGAACCCAGGCCGCCAGTAGCGGATCAGGTGCACTTAACCGCTAAGCCATGGGGCCGGCCCCAGGGTTGGTTCTTTCTGAGGGCTCTGAGGTGAGGTCTGTTCCAGGCCTCTCCTAGCTACATAGACGGCCATCTTCTGTCTGAGGCTCTGTACAGCGTTTTCTCTCCACGTGTGTCTGTCTCTTGACTTGAGGACATTACAGTTTCTCTGGAGAGTGTGTGTGAGGTGGGCTGTATCTGCTTGGCTCTATAAAAGAATAAGATTTCTTTCTGTCTTTGCAGTCTTTAGCAGATCGTCTATTATGTGCACCATATCTTTGTTTAATGTTTATTCAATAATGAACTGTTTTCTTTCTCTCATTTTGTGGGGAAGTTTTCTAGGTTTTTAATTTTATTCACCCCAGTACGGCCTCAGCCTCCTCACTCTATGCTCCACATCTGTCCACATCTCTTTCAGGTATGTTTTTTCTTCTCTCTGTGCTGCATTGTGGAAAACTTCTGATGTACTTCTGAATTCAACTGTTTATCTATTTGGCTATGTCTAGTCTGCTTTTAAACCTAATCTTTGAATTTTTTTGCAATTAGTACATATATTTATTTTTGCAAAGTATTTGTTTTCAAACTTGGTTTGTCATTACTTACTTTTCCTCAGATATTTTAAAGTTGCTTTTTAATTTTTTAGAAAATAACAAGATAGTCTCTTCCTCTCCCATACTCTGTTTCTAGTAATTCCAGGATAAATAATTAGGTCTGTTACTGCAATTTTTACATGTATTTTGAATTCAGATGTATTATTTCTTTGTGGCTTAAAAATATTTTATATTAAATTATTCATTTTCTTTTCAAAATAATATTTGTGAGAATTCTTTCAGAATTCTGTGAGAATGAAGATACGTTTCTCCAGAGAAAATTCCTCTTATTTCCATCAAGAAATCAGAGGCCTGTGGGCAGAGACACTACATTCACAGTTTTTGAACGTCCTGAGTATTAGGGATTTGGGCTGTGTGTTAAACATCTATTGCCACAAGATTTAGCAGCTCCCAGTGCCTCTGAGGGCGGTAACCCTGCAGGAGCTCAGCTGAAGGCCGCCGGACGCCGGTCCCCCGTGAGGCTGGTCCAGGCGCCGTCCGGGCTCGGGGGTCTGAGGCCGCCCGGGCTGGAGGCCTCTCACGGGAAGCCCCTCCTTGGCTGCGGGCGGGGACAGTCCTGGCGCACGTGCGCCTGTGCGGAGCCCGGTCGACGAGGAGGCTGACTTCCAGGGTGAGCAACTGCAGTAGTTTACGGGCACTCCCGAAAGAGGCTGTGGACCCTCCGGGCGGCCGGGTCCCGCCGCCTGGGCTCGAGGCGGGTCTTCTCGCAGGCGTGTCAGAGCGCGGGGGCAGCGGCCGGGTCCGCGTTCACGGTACACGGGAGCACGGCCCTTCGGGATCGCGCACGTGTTAGACCCGCCCTCTGGGCAGGTCCTTGCCTTCGCCTCTTCATGCTCACGTCTTGTTACATCAGTACAACTGCAGCTCATTGCCAGCAGTTTGGGAAACACTCTCAGGCAGAAGCGAAGTTCCACTCATCTCTGTCGACCTTCACTTACATTAATCTGACTTGCTGTGTCTCGCCAGCTGTTCCACGCTGCCAAAATGATTTTGTGTTTTGAATCATCTGGTATTTTTTTAAGTTTTTATTTTTAAATAATTATAGGCACAAATGAAGCTGCAAACATAAAACAAAAAGATACAGGCCTTCCAGAATGGTGAGTGAGGATCCCTGTAAACTCACTTCTCCATAACAGCAATGAAAAAAAAATGGCAAAAATGCAAAAGCCAATTTTTACAGAACCCTGGAAATTACCCAAAGCATGCAGTATTTGAGACCTATTTATTCAAGAAAATATGACGGAACCTCAGCAAGAACAGCAGGAACTGTGGCGTTTTACCTGGACCTACGCCCTCCACTCTGTGCGAGCTTGAAAGACAGCAGCCTTGAGCCGCCAGAGGGAGCAGACCAGATGTGGATTTCTTCCTCCATTTCCATCTCGAGAGCATGGCCGTTATTCAACTGTGTCAGTTTCCTGGGAAAGCCTCGTTCACAGGTACATGTTATATTCATACTTGAGTATTTCTTTTTTCAGAGCAGTTGCTAAAGCTATTGTGTTTTTAATTTCAGTTCCCACATGTTTGTTGCTAGTATATGGAAACATGATTGATTTTTGTGTGTTGATCTTCTATTCTGCAAACTTGAGAACTCATTAGTTCTTAGAGTTTTTTTGTTGGCTCTTTGACGTGCACAAGTGACATCTGTGAGTAAGGGCAGTTTTGTTTTTCTTTCCAATCTGTGTGCCTCTTATTTCCTTTTCTTGCCTTATTGCGCTGGCTGAGGCTTATAGATCAACCAACAGGAACAGAGTCTAGAAATGTGCCCACATACACAGTGATTTGACTTCCACAAGTTCCTCAAATCAGTTTATGAGAAATGAAGACCTTTTCCCTTTGGGTGGACAGCTGCATGATCATGTAGAACAAATGAACATTGCCCCCGTCTTACCCTACACAGAAATTGTCCTGAGCTGGGAGTGTAGACCTAAGTATTAAAAACTAAAAATATAAAGCATGTGGGTGAACACCAAGACAAGGTGCTGCCACCTCAGGGCAGCAAAAGTTTATCTGAGAGGACACAGGAGGCACTAACCGTACAAGAAACAAACTGATAAATTAGACCTCATCGAATTTTCTTAAACTACATAAAAATGCAGCAATAAGAATACACAAGCCACAACCTTAGAGAAAATATTCACAATACACATCTAACAAACAACTTGAATATACAAGAACACTAACTCATTACTATTAATAGCTCACTAATAAGGAGACACACAACCTACTTCAAATTGCAAATTAAATAAAAATCAATTTTTTTTTTTTTGTGAGGAAGATCAGCCCTCAGCTAACATCCATGCCAATCCTCCTCTTTTTTGCTGAGGAAGACTGACCCTGGGCTCACATCTGTGCCCATCTTCCTCCACTTTATATGAGACACTGCCTCAGCATGGCCTGACCAGCAGTGCGTTGGTGCACGCCCAGGATCTGAACCCGGGCCGCCAGCAGTGGAGCGTGCGCACTTAACCACTACGCCATGGGCCCAGCCCCTAAAAATCAAATTTTAAATTCAAACTTAAAAACTTGATTTTGAAAGAATGGTTACAAAGAATATATACATATGGATAATAACCACATGAAGTAGTGCTTATTATTATTAGTCATCAGGATATTGAAAATTAAGATCACAATGAGATAACATTTTAGAACCACTAAATTGCTAAATTAAAGAATATTGATTTTACCAAATGTTGTTGATACTATATGAATGAGCAAATTTATGTAGATAGAAATCAGGACAGTGTTTGCTCCTGGGTTGGCAGAGTCAAGGAAGCAGAAAGAATCTTTCTGGGATAAGGAAAATATGTTATATCTTGATTGGAGTTTGGATTTTGTTGGTGTAAGCTTGACAAAAATCATCAAACTCTAAAGATTTGTGCATTTCCCTGTATGTAAATTTTACCTCAATAAAAGTAATAATAAAAATATGACCTACCCACACAAAGCACAAATATCACACATATCACTGTGGAGTAACATAGTTAATCTTCAGTTTCTCCTACAACTAAATTATAGGTATAGCAGACCAGGCAATGATCAGATGGCAGCATTGGGATGGTGACAGAAAACAGCGGCTCTTGTAGGGTTCTAAGTCACAGATAAGGAAGCTGAAAGACATGATTGCAGGTTTACTGGAGGAAGGTTTCCGGTCAGAAGATTGTTTGGGGATGGTACACGTTCCCCTGGAAGTATCTCTGACCTCTAGCTGAATCAGGTATGCTTTATGAACAAAGTAAAACAGTTTTTGTGGATTTAGAAAATTTAGAAGACTAAGAATCCAGGCCACCTGTGATCATTAACTAACTTCTTAACTCAAAAACTCCCTTACACAAGGCAACTTTCTGCTCCTCTCTTTTTCCCAGTCCAATCCCCCTGCACATGCTCAAACAAACACGTGATAATCCTTCATATCATCTCTGAAACTATGGGGCACCATGTTTGTTCTCTGGATCAAATGCGACATACAGAATTGACTGAATTTTCTGTATTAAACCAGGATATATATTTCCCCCAACCAACTTTTGGGGTGTCATAGAACAAGATCATAGTTAAGTGCATTGGATCTGAGAAGGAAAACAGTGGCGGAAATAACATGACCACTGGTTTTCCTACTAGTTGTATGATCTCAGGCAACAGCTTCCATCTCTCTTCTTGAATTTCCTCTTCTGTAGCTGGAGTTTCAGGAACACCTGGTTGGGAGATATAAAAAGCTGGCCAAGTCTTAACTCCCTGATTTCCATGACTTGGTGGGACTCGCCTCAGGCAATGAGAACACTGCTCCTAATACTGGCCTTTCTTCTGTGTCTCCGCTACCGTGCTCTACAAGAATGGTTTCCTTGAGCTTGTTGCAGTAAACTGTAACTTCTAGAAGATTTTCTTGTCACGGTGCTCACTGTTGCCAAATTTCAAATGGTCCTTTGTAGGACTACAGTGTATTTGAAGAAAAAACCTACTGAAGCTGACATTTAACCAAAAAATATTAATCAATAATCATCATTCAGCATTTTCTGAATTAAAATTTTAGGTATTCCTCCTTTTATTAGAGATAGAAAACAAGCTGCCTGAAAGTAAACTTTTGTTGTTATTTTTGGTTTGTTTCTCTCATCTGAATCATTATCATTGAAGTTTTAAATTCAAGAGAATTTTATCAAACTTTGATTTGACAAGGCTTTATTTTTTTTTTCTTAAAATCTGTTTGTCCTAGACTCTGAAACTAGTTATTTGGGAAAGTACTAACACTTTCCTTTTAATTACAATGCTGCAGACAAGGGGTATATTTTATGTAAATTTTGTCTATTGATCAAATAGACATGAAATATTACATCCATCGTGTCATGGCAGTATGGCAAATATATTACAATTCTGTGATACCTATGCAATTATATTTTCGGTGACATGGAAAACTTCCATAAGATTTATAAATACCCTGATCTATTTGGTCTAACATAGCTTTAAATAAATATTGTATTGATTTGGGAAGGGTCATTTTACAAGTGCCCACATAATTATCAAACTAATCAGTGGTAACACTACCGGTACTATTTGTAACTTAGGAGCATCTAAATAAAAAAGCTCTGTTCACTTAATAGGGGAATTTATGGTTTTAAAAATTGTTTAATCACGCTTAACCTGTAACATGCCTACTTAAAGGGATAAGTCACAGAGCATCACCTATGAGCCCTTCTGAAGGAAGAGGCTCAGATCAACTGTCACATACTCAATTGTAAGTTCAGAGGTAATTCGCTCAATTTTTACCACATGCAGTTTAAAGACTTCTGCAATTTCACATGAAGAAAGCCACGTCCTATGGAACAGTGCCTGGTATCCAGGTTAATCACAGCGGCGGCCTCTTCTGAGTGAGAAAGATTACAGCGTCATCTGGTTAGAACACAGAAATTAGTGGACTCATCAGATGAGACGCAAGTCCAGTGATAATTCTCAAAATCCAAAAATCGTACAAAAACCAATGATGTGTAAAATGAAGAGAAATAAAATTAATGAAATCTATTATCATGTTTACGTTTAAATGCTATTTAAGAAATAAGTAGTTTTATCATCAAGGATGTACCTTGGTGATACAAGGAATCGAGTCTTCAGGTGTAACTTGGGCACAAGGTTGACCAGCACTGTGGGACCGCCCTGCGTGGCATGTATTCACCCAGGCTTTGGGCTGACCAGGAAGCCGGATGAGTCACAGTGGAAACAGAGAGAGTGTTTGGTCAAAGACATAATTATGGACAGCTAAGCACACTAGCTGAAGAACATCTGGAGATCTGAAGACTTGTTACTTCTGCTGATAAGTTACTTCTCCTACTGACTCTGTCATGTTAGTTCTGGGTAGTTAATAAATCTTTTAGATCTATGTCCTCATCACCTTACCTGTTCTACAAACTGGTTGGTAGGGCTGCTTGGGGAAACCTTGGGACAGGAAAGTCTCCCTCTGTGACCTGCTGCAGGAATCTGCCCAAGATCAGACCAATCCCAGCATCCTGTTGCCGAGAGCAACATCCTCACTTTTACTGTCTTGGGAACTGGGTGTATACGAGTATGCGACAAATATGAGTCAATAATAGCTCGTTTCTAGATAGATGTTGATCTTTGCCCTGACATCACTATTCCACTGTGCTATATTTAAAATCCTGATTACTTTTTCAAAATCTAATACATGTTCTTAAAATTGCATAGCTTCATTTTAAATATATGGGTCTTTGCCTTTGCCTGTATTTCAAAGAGAGCGTTGGAGTTTCCTGTTGTGTCAATTTTCTGCTAAATGAATGTTTACTCTTTTTCTTCCTAACTTTAGAACCGTAGGAATATCACCCTACAATGTGTATAAACCCCTAACTTTATTATATAAACACTTAAGAAATATTAAAGCAATACATTGCAGATGTGTAATTTGGGAATAATCTTGCGTTTACCCCGTACCACCCTCAGGGTAACTCAGTGTGCCAGGAGACAGAGCACCTCCACGTGGGTTGAGGGAAGAACCACATTAAGGTCTCATTAAGGGCCATGGGTCTAATTCAGAAGTCACAGTACTGCAGCCTTGTTTTAGGCTGACATTTATCTCCACAAGCTCTATAAGGAAAGGATTTTTTAATCAAATTAATAGTGTACATAAAGTGAAGACTGTTTCAAACTATTTAATAAGTGTTTTAGAGCTCTTAAAGCACTTTTGAGGCTCCTACTTGCTGTCAAATAATTGAAATGCTAATCTTAAATGGTTCCTATCTAAGCAGTACAATTCCGCCAAGGGACTCTACTGAGTAAGGATTCTTCCCAAGGTGTACAGTATAAACATGATAGTATTAGATTAAAAATATATTATAAAAATTGGTAATTCAGGGTTTACACCAATTCAGAAAGGAATTTTCTCCAATTTTTTAATTGTCTTTATCATGTTGTTAAAATGAAAATATTATGTGCACACATATTTAGTTTTGTTTTTTAAAATTTCTAGATTAATTTGACCTGATTTATTTGGCCTTGGTGTTTACAGCATTATATTTTAGGATATATTTATGACATTGAGCTACATTTTTAAAAAATAGAACAATCTTATCAAAGATATTTTATTCCCAGGAGTAATTGACTAGCACTATTCTCTTCATTTTCTAAAGTGAAGTTACAGAACAGCTAAAACCTATACTATTAATTAAAAAGCAGTAATAACATAGGAATAGCAACGTGTCATATCTAGTGGAAATCAAGAATAATGAAAAATTATTAATGATAAATTATTATATAATTCTGAACGATTTCCAATTAGAGTGGTATGATTTTTATGTATTATGAATATATATTAAAATAAACAGGAGAAGTTAAATGCGTGATCATAGAATACATTGGATTGAACTATGGAAGTGGGGGGATGAGATGGAAAATGAAGAAAGCATTTTAGATTCCAGTGGCTAGTGTGACAATCCCTTTCTATAAAGTTATTACTTAGCACGACGAGGGCTCCGTCAGTCATAATCAGAGTCTGATGGTATAGGAAGTGTAGTCTCTCCCTCAAGAACTGATAAAAAACAAGGCCATTTTACTAATAAATCCTTTGTTGCAATATATTTTTTTCATGCATATAGTTTGAAATTTATAGACCCTACATACTGAACTATACTGTGTACTCTAACAAATACATCACAGATTCTGCTGGGACAAAGAGTGACTAGATGGTGTTGCATATTTTTCTACAGCAGCAGGACACATATTTTGACTTTTCTATTACTTTTTACTTGATTAAATATTGCTTCCAATCCCCACACTTGTTAAAACAGCATCAAATAAATAAGCTTGTTTAAGCCCTAGCTATTCTTTTGTGTCTTAAATATATAACATAACATAAAAAATTGTAATATAAACAATATAACATGTTTGGATACATGTTTATGTAGTTTCAATTTAATGGGAATCAATTTTACAAAACTTATGTGACTTGGTTAGGTCTATAGACTAGTTAACGGCGGAGATAGGACTCAATCCAAATTCTTCTGACTTCTAACTTGCTGCCCTGTCAGTGGCCTCACAGTTTTAAAATAAAAGTTGACTCCTTTTAGGACTGTAAGATTGATTAATTGAGCTGGTACCTTGTAGGGGAGATCAGGAGACTCTTCACCTCAATAACTGAGAAGTACGAGCCTGAAACGTCCTTGGGTTACCATGCACTTGGGTTGAAAGATGGAGCTAGTCCATCCTGCATTCCTCGATGGACATGACAGGTGAACAGAGGGAGACAGTCCATCCTCATTTTGTGTCACTCGACCGTTCACTCAGACGTTCCCACTGGAGGCGCCTTTTTAGTGTCTTAAACCAGATGCCTTCTCACAATGCCATCTTTCCACACATTTTCTGTGTCTGGTATGTTCTCTCTCTGCCTGTTTACCTGACAGAGTTCTCATTCATCAGAGGTAAGATGAGCAACGCCTCAGTGAAGTCTCCCCGGCTGCCTGGGGAACGTCAGGCATCAACCCCCTTGATGCTCTCACTTAACAAATAGCTACATCATTAAACATATGATATCTTACTATAATGGAATCTTTAAAATACCAAGCTTTTCATTTTTACTCTTTACATATATTGTAATATATGTCTAGATTTTAAATCATTTGTATTTCTACCGCCCTATAAATAATAAGTATTCCATTTTTTAAAAATCTAAATGCCTTGGACTTGGTAAAGCCTCAATGAATATTTTTTAAATTTAAATAGTGATTTCTATCCATAATGAAACTTGATTCTGCTTCTCTAAAACAAGATGTACGTATATGGAGAATGCCACACTCTGAACACACATGTTCAGTCTACTCCCCTTATGTTTCTTATGTAGTATATTATATTACAAGAATATATAATTACTTGTTCAGTCATAAGGAAGATGGTGAAAAAAATTTAAACATGGTCACATATCAGTAGAATCTGATTCAAAATTTGACTTTGTGATGCAGAAATTTACTTAACTTCTATAAGCCCTATTTACTCCAAATACAAATTATTGCTGTTCTTCTGATTAAATTGATATGACATATGAAATATACCTAAGAAATGTAGGTCAAAGTAAACACAGTAAATGAAATGTATTGACATGGTTTTGCCCTATTTGCTCATTTACATACAATTTTTTACTGACTATAAACTACTCAAAGAAACTGATAATGTCTCTTTACTCTTGGTTCTTCTACAACTAACACAGCATGGCCATATAGTAAGTTAATTACACTATTTGGAAAAGTTAGAGTAAAGCTAACATAAACAGGGTCAATGCTAGGCATTAACGAGTTATTCCCCACAACAACAAGAGAAGAGCAGTTCTAAAGAACCAAGGACTCTCTCTTCCATCTTTGGTACATGATTGTTCGTGCTTGGCTAAAAACAATCCCGTTTCGTGATCCTCATTCCCCAGATATTAAGCATTTTGACTAAACCGCATAACAGTGGAACCGAAAAATAGGTTTTACGATGAAGATATGAGCAGATTATCTGGCAGTGTAAATGGGGGTTGTGATATAAAAATAAGCTTCATTTCATAATATATTTTTATTCTGTATGGGATTAGATGGTACAATGCCTTTGTATAATCGTTATTATGATAGCTATGTGGTAGTAGTTTTTCGAGCAACTTTGCCAGGAGGTGGAGCCCTGAGGTAGAGAGCCCAGCAGGGAGGGTACAGACATTGATTCTGAGTTATCTAGGAGATAAAAGGAAGATGGACGGTTTATCCCATCTCTTAACCTGCTACATATGGCCAATTAAATTAGGTTCTCAATTACAAGATCTTCACAATAATTACAATGAAGAAATAATGCTGCCAACTAATCTCCTTTTCCTGCTCTCAGAGGAGGGTCCCCGCGCGGCTGAGGAGTCTTCATTCCGTGCAGATGTGGATGACAACAGATGTGAGGTGTGCTTTACCTCTGTTTATGCCTCGTTTGCTGCTGGGCTTCAGATTTCAGTTAATCTTTCAGGGAAGACATCAATTGTGGCAAAGTGACCACCCTAATATGGTGTTTGCACTAATTATGTTAGTTTTGTACCTATCAGTAAGCTTCAATAATTAAAGATAGATGAGCAGCACATACCTTCTCTCCTACAATATCACTACCAGGTAACATATTAAAAGGAAAGCAAATACAAGACTACTTTTTTAAAATGAATTTAACCAATTATTAAAAAGCAGGTGAGACGCGTGCACGCATACGTGCAAACACACATGCACATATTCACCAGCCTTACAGTCTCATCTGGAAGCTCCTTGTAATCACGTATTCTGTCCTTGTAGACATTGCCAAGTATCTAGCACACAAAAAAAGTTTTGTTTAAGCCAAAGAATGATGTTCTAGTGGTAAAATTTAGTGAAACTTTATTAGAATCAGATGACAGTCTCTGAGTGTGGGATGCCCCGGGGGGAAGGCATATCACAGACCAAGGATAATGCCCATGGGGGGACTCAGCTGTGTGCCCTCAGCAGCCAATACTCCCAGCAGTAGGGGCACAAGTGCCTCCGTCCTGAAGGGGAATCTAGGTAAAACACGACAACTTTCACTCCGAGCCGACACGCTGTGCCGCTTGAACTCCTCTCTGGTATAATAAGCTCAATATCTCTGCGGAGGCAGCTCCTGGCATTTTGGTTAGTCTCTTTCTGGAGAAACTTAAAAAGTAAAGCGAGTGGGGAAACCTACAGGCCTCACCGCTGTAGCTGGTTTCAGGATGTTCACTATCGCCCTCCTCTGATATCCCATCCAAATCCCCTGGTCCTAATCCTCACCTTTGCTGAGAGCTAAGTGCTCACCTGGTGGAGAGACCCAGACTCTCATCCCTGTGGTGTCTGATGGCCAACCCTTCTCGTGCAGTGGCTGCTGCTCTAAGTGATTTAAAATTAAAATCGGTCACGGGAGCACCAGGAGATGGCCCAGAAGCTCACTGGATGAGTGATGTGCCAGCAAATGTTTAACAGCTAGCTCTCTGGAAAGGAAGAAAATAAAAGCCCTGCTGTAAAACATTTGCTGATTTCTCAAGTACTCCAACCATGACTGGCTTAAAGCTACCAAAGTGGCATAACTGAGCAAGGAGTTGGGAGGAACGCTGTACAACACCTCTGATGAGTGGCTTAGAGAGCCTACACCAGCACACCACTGCCCCAATGCCAATCGTATGCCCGCTGCCCCACCGTGTAGCCACTGTCCTTCCTCCTGATGATCAGAGTCAATAATCTGCTAAGTTTGTGTCATATTTTCTTGCCTGCAGGTCCCTTGGCACACAGTCCAGATAACTGGGTGGCAGCCATAGCAAAAAGTTTAATTCTTGCTCTGTCCACTGGTGGAAGAAATCCTCCTAGGGAAAACAGGAGCTTTAAGTCTTCTCAGCCCAGAATGCAAAGACAGGAAGTAAAAATCCCCCAATGCGTCCTAGGGAGTGATGGTGAGCAGAACCTCTCCCACTTTAATCCCTTAGTTGGCCGACCTTGTGTTCCACCCACACTACCATAGAGTTGCCATTGAGGGTAGCCACTGATCCTCTCAAGGAATCATCTCCAAGCTGGCACCCTGGCAATGTCTTCAAAAGGCTCTTCTATTGCTCAATCAGAATGGCAGCTTCTCAGAGATATGGCATATGGTAATCATGTGTGCAATACCATACCTCCATTTAAAAAATAGTTTCCCTGCTCTATAGTTATGTTATGCAAGATTTCTTGTCAGTAGATCAAATCCTCTGTAAGCTCTCAAATTGTGGTGCTGTCAGAACTGTGGGAAGGAAAGTCAAATCGTGTCTAGAATATATGTTAATTTCAGTCAAAATGAATCAATGCCCCTCCCGGTGTGGAAAGGATCCAGTATAATTAACTCCTGAGCAAACGGCCTCTTGATCTGAGAAACTGAATTGGGAGTTTACCATTAGCCTCTTTTGCTGGTAAGTTCGACATTAGACAGCAGTATTAGTTAGATCAAACTTGGTGACTTGGCTGTTAGGACCATGCGTATCCTCTACTTCTGCCCCCAAAGCTGCTGCTTTCATGAACCCATGTACCATCCTGGAGTGGTCAATGACCCATGGCTGATGTTGACAGCTGGGTCATTCTGTCTACTTGATTTTTTTCTGGCTCTTATATGGTAGATGCTCTCTGGTGGGTGATAACATATGATAAAAAGATTGTCACATTTTGCTTAAAGAACACTCAAGTTCAAACATATTCCTAAGTCGAAAAAACTAACAGTCAGGCTCTTTTTAAGACTTCATAGGTCAGAGGTAGTAATGATACCAGCTCAACACAAGGTTGACATAAGGGAAGCCATATTGTAGAAAAGAGACCATGTTGCAACTTTGAATGACCTCTGATTAACTAACCCAGCTGGATATGCAACCTCCAGGAGTTCTAACTGCTCTGTAGATTTTATGACCCCTGCTTGTGTATGTACCTCCTAGCTGCCATAAGAAGATAACTTTGTTCTTTTGAGTTCCCTTGGAATGTGGTGACCCCTGGACAGAGATTCTACACTGATATCCATGACAACTGAAAGATCTGGTGTGCAACTCCTAGTCTGTAACACCAGCAGGTCAACATTCCTAACCCCCTCCTCTATAGCCCATTGGCCTACATGACTGCTTCAATATTCTGTGCCCCCTAAAGATGGTTCTTTAAGACTCTAGTCTACCATCTTCTGATTTGCTAGGTTATTGCTTAATAAATGCCCTTTCTCTGCCACCATATTGCCTCTTGACAATTGACTTTTGTCTTGTAATGAGTAGATCCTGCTCTTTGAGGGGTAACTAACAATTGGAAGCATTCCTCCATGGTAATAATATGAAATAATTCTATATTACAAATTAAGGATATTTCTGCTGGAAAATATTAAAATTATTTTTATAATTTTGCTTCTGAAATTATTTGACTACAAGTAACATTGTGGTCAGAGTTGGTTAACTTTTTGGCCACCATTTTGCATATTCAGAAATTGTTTCAAAGTAGGAAGGACAAAATTAAAATTGGTTTTCAAATATACTGATATGCTTAAAAAATTAAATAAGTAATGCTTTTTACATCATGTTACTTTTTTTAGACCTTTTATACATTACAGTGTTTTGGTTATTAATCTACTTTTCTTTGCATTCTGTAGAACATAATTTATTTTTCAAGTCCCAGACAGCTTTTTATTTATTTGTTTGTTTTAGAAGGGCATGGGTAGCTCAGAGTCCCTTTGCTCTGTGTGACTCATGGGTAAATCTTCTTGTTTGCAGTGATTGTGACCTTCTCTTCAATTTATTCTTTTCTTCTCACTAATTGTTCACACCTTATTTTATTCATAACAAAAGTTTCCATATCATTTAATTTTTCAGGCTTTTCATTTTCTGTATACCATTAAATATATTGGAATGGATGCTTGTTGAATTGGCAAGTTTACTAAATCTAAATTTTTCTTTATAATAATTTCCTTATAAATTCCAAAAAGTGATCTCTAAATACGCATTTGGAGAATAATTCATTGCAGTATATTACTCTTTTCTGAATTCGGTCACCCCGTATTTACTAGTCTTGAGGTTTCTCTATTTGTGAGAATAAATGTACTCAAAAGTAGGAAGATTTGCTGCAAAAATAGAGTGGGTCTGCTGCCAATTTTTTCTTCCTTTGACTTATCATTTGTTGGTGTCTTTATGATGTAGGTTCGTTGATAGAATTCCTCTGGATGACCTATAGCATATGTGAAGAATTTCACATATATTATAAAACTCTCCATAAAACTGTCTCAAAAACTATAAACCACACATTACTCATGTTCTGAAAATGCAAAGATGAATAGGACTATTATATAGGAAGGGTTTACTTTGGGGATCAATAGTAATGAAAAAAATATAAGATAAACAACACCAGTGTACTTCAAATAGCAGTTTGTATAGTTAATCAGCAACATCAAAATATACAGATTAAATCATTGGGAATTATTACTGTACTACGTCTTGGCCATGGCCATATGCAAATATATATATATATATATATATATATATATATACTTCCCTCCTCCCCTCTGGGGTTTTGTATCGCCATTTGTGATGACTAGAATAAGGAGACACTTACACTTTTGAAGACTACACTTATTTGGCTATGATTAGACTCTTCATTTTTTTATGACAAAGAGAAGGTTTTTATTTTCCAATTGTTTGGGTCCTAAAAGATAAAAAGGTGAAAAATAGGGTAGACTAGTCATGGAAACAATTAGGGTTTTAACCTAACAAGATTCATTCCGAGGATGATTAATAAAAGGCTTGTCCATAACTACTATCCCATGCCAATGCCATAGAAACCTGCTGGCATTATTAACTTGCACTCAGAGGAGAAGAATGTGTTGGGTACAGCTAATACAAGAGCTAGAACTTTCCATATACATTGCCATAGAACTTTGCAGTTATAAAGGAACATTTACTACGTGCAACATACTACAGACTATTTAAAAGCTTCTCTCATAGCAACGTGACCTTTGTGTAATTCATATTATATCCATCAGACTATTTAAAATTCTAGGTAATTAATTTAAATAATATATTTCAATTAATTTTAATGTTCAGAATGTTTTTCTTAGAATAACATTGCTTTGCCTTTTATTCATTTATTTCTTCCACTTTCAAAATAATTAAAAGAAATACTTATTAAATGCCTTTCATATGAATTGCAAAACAATGAATTGTATTCTTGGAGGGCTACATAAGTGAATACACTCAGTCCCATCACCTGTAATTCTTATGATAGAGTGGAAATTAAACACTAGACTCTGAAGTGATACCAACACAGGTCAGAATGTGGCGTATGCCATGCGTGAAAAACTGTGAGTGGTTGGAAAGGAATGATCACTCAAGAATGAGCTAAGTAATAAAGCTACAGACAAGAAAAGTGAATTTAATCTTGTCACTAAATAGTGGGATCATTTTTCTGCTGTAAAGATGTCCCAGGGCCAGAACACTGAGCAAGTACACGGAGAGGGGAAAGTTTAGGGTGTCCTGAATAGCAGGTTTCAGAGTTTGGCTGGAGTCTAAGTAACTGGCAAATAAAAAAAACTGAATCATGCTTGAACTCTGACTACAGGTAGGAGGAGAGAACTTTTAATATTAGGCTAAAGATTTATCTTTATTTACTAGGCCTTGGAAAGTCAGTGAAATATTTGAAGATGAAAGAAATGTTCCATTACATTCCACAAACATTTATTGAAAAAACATCATATTATTGATTCTATAAACGTTTTCTGAAGATGGGGGAGGGGCCAAAGTAGGCAAAATGTCACCTTCCCCATAAGGAAATCTTACTGCGGAGGGAAGGCTAAGACATCACTGACAGCTGTAATATGTGACAGACGGCAGGAAGTCCCACAGAAAAGCACAAATATACGGGTGGGAGATTCAGAAAAGCTTCTGAAGGATGTGTATTTGAGATGAATGTGGAGGATTTTGAATGTGCATGGGAGGTAGAGAAGGGCGGTCACTCCAGGTTCTGGCGACCATCAGTACAAACCAGCAGGGGAAACCTGTGGGATGACGTTGGTGACAGTTCTGGGTTCTGGGTGAGCAGATGTGTGAGCAGAGCAGCAGCAGGCAGGAGTTTGCACATACAGGGGGGACCAGGTTGTAGGTGTACACAGAGGGGAATTTGGATTTGATGCAGCTGCATCCCTTTGAAATGTGATAATCAAGGACTATAGTGCCCCTATTTCCCAGCGTCTGCGGGAGGGCAGGAGCCTTACTTCGCAGGGACCTTGCTCCAAGTTATAAAATACTCCTGTCGTGAAGATACCAGAAAGTTCACTTTTAAAGGTTCTACATGATTTGCATATTGAAATTCTCACGTTGGTATTTGGAAACCAGTGCTAAATGTAAGTTAATAGTAACTCTTAAAATGCACTATTAGTTTGTTAGTGTCAGGAACATGATTATCAGGATGTGAATGTATTTTTCATGGAAGGTTAAGTCTCTGAAATAAGGGCCTTAATATTAGGAAAAGACCTATATTGGAGCGCAGGCCCTACACTACGCAGTGTGGTATTAAGACCATTGGATTTGTCTCTGACCCAACTTTCTCCTCATGAACTTGACAGTTAAAAAAAAAATGTGAAGGCATCTATTAAGATACAGAGAGGGTAAAATATAAACAAATTTTTGAGTCATTCATAGGGAAACTATAGTTAAGTTTGGGTACAGTTAACAAGACATGTAGCCAGTTCTTGTGGTCTAGTGGTTAAGATCCGGTGCTCTCACCACCACGGCCTGGGTTCCCGTCCCGGTCGGGGAACCACACCACCCATCTGTCGGTTGTCATACTGTGGTGGCTGTGTGTTGCTGTGATGCTAAAAGCTATGCCACCAGGATTTCTCATACCAGCAGGGTCACCCATGGTGGATGGATTTCACTAGAGCTTCCAGACTAGACAGGCTAGGAAGAAGGACCTGGCCACCCACTTCTGAAAAAATCGGCCATGAAAACTCTGTGAATAGCAGCAGAGCACTGTCTGATAAAGCGATGGAAGGTGAGAGGATGGTGAAAAAAACAGGCAGGGTTCCACTCTGCTGTCCACGGGGGCACTAGTAGTAGAATCCACTCTATAGCACTAACAACAACAACAACAAAAAGACATGTAGGAAAGTTATTTTGGAAGAAAGACAGAAGCTGAAATGATTAGAATATGAGATGCTTGTGGAGAAAAGACTGAGAGGGGTTACACATGAGATATGACAGGCATGTGAATACTGAGCATGTGGGTTCTTGAGAGGGTGGATCAAAGAGATTGGTACAAAGGGGAGAGTAGACAGGCAAGAGAAAACATCTCCTAAGTGGCCGTATTACACTTTTTATGACCAAAAAACCCCTATTGTCAACGTAGTACATTAAGCCAGTCAACATACTTACCTTGTTTCCACCGATGGGGCTCAGGGCAGGCCAGCCCAAAATATGCCAAAGTGGCATATTGATTATTTTGAATAAAAGTTACTTGAGAAACAGCCAGTGCAGGAAGGACACTCTGACCCTCCTCTCTGCCCCTGAAAGCAGGAGTTAAATCCCCCGTGTGAAGGGACCCTCCCTGCACAGGAGGAGAGAGACGGCTTCATCACCAGAGAGGGGGAATTCAGGGCTTAGAAGACTGTGTGAACAAACTCTGCTTCTAATTAGTGCCCCAGCCTGTTTCTTTGTCTTGTCAGTTCTTCACAGACTTGTGATTTCCTTATCTAAAAGGTGTAAAAGGTGCCTGCTTTGGTAGCTTCTCTGAGCCTCATATCTTTGGGGCCCCCATAAGTACGAAATTAATTTTGTTTTCCTGTTAATCTATCTTGTGTCAATTTAGTTATTAGACCAGCCAGAAGAGCCAAGAGGGAGAGGGGAAATTCTCCCCTCCTAACACCACTATCAAACAGCCTATTTGGGACACACTAATAGCCCTCTGCTTAGTATTTCCCTGGATTTTGTTTTCTTTACATTAACCAATTGCTTTTTTCTCATAATACAGTGATGTTCATTAAATATTACATATTTTAAATAAATATGTGTTATCCTCTCCCCCAGCATAAAGTTACAAGTGCCTTGTAGTGATGTGAACAGTATTAAGAAATCCTGTAGAATAGTGACCTGACCTAGATTCAGTCTAGGCCTCACCTAATTAGTGCCCATGTACTCACCCTACTTTCTGGTCTAGAGCAACCTTCCTAAAAAAACCAGACATTCCTGCAACAGCCTGTGCTGTGGGGAGGAGGGCAGCAGAAGAGGCCCTTGGAGCAGCTGCTCTCAGTGCACTTTACTGGCCGACACAGCTGTCTCCCAACTGCTGTGAGGACTGGCTCCTACAGGCTCCTGGTCACTGCTCTCAGCTGATGGGAACCACCTCAGCTGGAACGTATGCCCCTCCTCTCCCAGGACAGAGGACTGCCCAACATAGACTGATGCATGAGTTCAAAATCTAACTCCTCGCCTCCAGGGGAGGGGGCAACTGTGTGGTGCTTGTGGGTCACAGCCTTCTCCTTGAGGGTCAGACCAAGGCTGAGATGCCATCACTTCTCATCTGTCTCTCTCCACGGCCTATTCCACTCCATGACTTAAAGGTTTGTACTGAAAAGCCCTCCCTCAGTCAACCTCCTGTACCAGAATCCCTCTCTCAGACCCTGTTCCTGGGAACATCACCTGAGAAGGTAATTTTTCCTGTTGCTTGTGGACGTAGTGCTTCACCTCCCGCCTGCAACAGGGGCCTCTGTGCTCCTGCTCCCGGACTTGTCTGCTGCTGCTGGGGCACAAGGTAGCGTGAAAATCAGTTAGCATCTGTGAGTGCGAGTCGGAACTGGCCTGTGGGAAATTAATGCCGTCTGGGTCAAACTTCTGCTAATGGGAGACAGGATGCTATAGATAAGTGGATAAGTATCTTTCCTTCCCTCTCTCTTGACTGGTGAGAGGTAGAGTCTGCATTTTGCTCCTCTAAATACTTCTCTAAACACAGTGTGAAGTCAAGCAACTAGCTTGTCAAAAAGATGGCTATTTCAGTAATATGCTTTCTTATATTTGCACATTCTCTCTTTCTCCCTCTCTCCTTTCTCACTCTTCAGCTAGGGATACCAGACAAAATCATAATCTATGACAAAATTTGTTTTGGTGAATTTTTGTGGGTATAAAAATCATATTTTTTTCCGCAATGACCATTGTTCTACAGATAATAAGGAGGGTAAAAGAAGAAAATGAAAAGAAGAAAATTCTAGGGAAAAGAAATTTAAAAATTGAAGAGAATTGAAGGAAATCAGGATAGTTAAGAAAGTGACACTCATGGAGAAACGATACATATCTTTCCTATAGAAGAAAAGCAAGAGAAATTGTTGCAGTTCTCACGGATGGAAACCTAACTGAGGTTGAACCAGGTTCAGACACACATTAGCGTGCCTGAGGACAGCTGGCTCATTGGGACTGTAGGTGAGAGATGAAGAACCTTTGGGTAAGGACTCTTTTTCGTAGAATGGAGAATTAAAGTGTGCATAAACTGTATCCAAGGACAATGCCTCAGTGTGAGAGGGAGGAACATTTCTGAGCACAACACGCATCCATCACTGTTGAACTCACAGGACGTGCCCCATCTCATAGAGACTCACTTTCTGGTGCGCACCGATCAGGAGCATGAGGCTGCATTTCTCTGCAGCCTGTGAGAGCAGCTCCACAGCGAGTTAATGCTCACTGTCTCTAGCTGGGGGTAACACGTGGGGAGACGAAAAGGAGAACTGAAAGGTTTGGAGGACAGGCTAGAGACCAGGGAAACAGGAGAGGATGTAACTTCAACACAGTTTAGGGGAGAAATGATTGTGACCATTTGAGTGGCAGAGGGGATGACTTTGGATGATTAATACCATCTTCAGTTTCTAAGAGGGTATTTAAATATTTTATTCTAGTTGTTTTGTTGTTGTTGTTATTTTCTTATCTGTAGTGAGCATCTATCCTTCAGAATGAGCTGTGCGCTAAAAATCTTTGGTCCATGTGAGAGGCCTGACGTGCCCGCTAAGAAACAGGAGCCAGCAGTGAAACAAGAGACAGGACAGAGCGGTGGTACGTGATGGGTGTCTGCCAAATGCAACGGGAGCCTTTATAAACATAGACAACGGCCAAGGATTTCAGCCAAAGGAAAAAGAACAGCGTCCGTCATGGACAAACTGGTAAAGAAGAGGGATGGTGCAGAGGAAAAGCCTCAGCTTTCTCACAGCAATCACACCTCCTTATCTGGCCAATTTGAAACTTTCCCTCTGTAATTTTCTAGCACATTTTGTGTGAAAGGAAGAGGATTGGATCATGACCTAAAAGAAGGAGAAGAGGAAGTTAATTGACACGTTGTCAGGTTCCCGTCATGGAGTCAGAAATGGGCAAGTCAACCTTCCTGTTGATCATAGATAACAAACCTGAGGTTCCAGGACAGCTCCCGTGTGGGATTGCTCACGAGCAGCTGCAGGAGCTGGAAAAGGGGCGCTGTTCAGGCTAATGAGGAAAACAGAAGGAAGGCCAGAGCCCCGGCAGAGGGTCCCATATGCACAGCTGTTGCTACTGCCCTCTCTTCCCACCTGGTCTTCAGCTGCAGGTGAAATTTTCTCTGTGCAATCTGTTTGCTTCCCTCCATGGCCTGTAACATGTTCTGAGCCCAGGCCAAGCTGCTATTGATTATTTATTGTGAGTACCCTGGAACTGATACAACTTGATTTTCTCCCGTTGGTGGGCCCTGAGCTGAAGTTAACTGTTTGTCGAATCCCAAAGTCCACGTAAGAGACAACATCACGCTAAGTTGTAGAAGACTATTTTAGCCATCAAACATGACGTGGCTTGAAACTACACACACACACACACACACACACACACACGTTGTTGTACATTATAAGGGGATACGATAGGCAAGGTGGGTGTTGGAGTTTTAAAGGACAATAAAATAAACATTTCTTTCTCTCACAGTTGGAACAAGTTGAACAGGTACGATACAGGAGGAGAACAGAGGGCTATACTGCTGTGAACGCCCTTTGGGAACGTGGCTTTAGGTAACGGGCTCCTCGATGACATCTGAATCGTAAGTCTTCCCGTCCAGTCTTTTGCAGAACTGGACAGCATGGTTCTCATGGGGCAAAGATTTTACCACTTAGCTCACTCTGAAGAATGAGCGATTTCTACAGAGAATATGAGAGTAATGATCACGTGATATAATAACGATGATAACAATAATACTAAGACAATAGGAACAAATATAGATTCCCACGAGGCCCATTTAGAGCGTAAAGTGAACATGTTGTGGCTTTTCCTCCTGCCTGGGAAAGTCTGGGAAAGAAAAGGAGACTAGAGAGTTTTGCCCTGAACTAGAGATGCCCCCGCACCATCCCCACCCCGAACCCGGAGGAGGAAGGACGGTCTCCCCTTCCCCCAGCACGCAGCCCCCAGGCAGAGCCAGGGACACAGGTGGTGCCCTCCAGCCTGCCCAGGACAGCAGAAAGGACACGGGAGTGTGGCAGCCTTTTCGCCAGGCTCCCTCTGTCCTCGAGCCTGGGGCAGAACTAAGGCAGAGCAGCCCTGCAGGAGTCACCTTCTTGTCGCCTGAGAGCTGTTTCTTGTGGGATGTTTACCTGACCTGAAGGCGTAAGCGAGGTGACTCCTACTGCACACACATCTTTAGTCTTCTGTTAGCATTTGCTTCAGCCGACCTTTGAAAACACCAACTTCTACTCCCCAGAGGTAACCTGCCAGCACATCTTGTGGAAGGTTCTTTGTAGGCGCAGTCTCCATCTTAAGTCACGTGAATTTCCTCAGAATTTAAAGCCTTCATTTACTCTTAACTCATACTAAAATGAGGTTTAATGACTGAAGCCACCTTGATTTTCCCAGATTACTCTCTCAAATCCCAATGGATATATCTCTATGACAAATGACTATAGTCTCTTGTTTCTAACAAGACTCTCTGTGCTGTTAAATATTTTAAAACATTTTAAAATTCAAATTGGTGGAGTTTTTTTGACACAATTAGATATGACTAGGAGAACATGAATTATTTTTCATAAGCCTAATAACTCAGGTGTAGAAAAATATAACACTATTTTTGATATTTCAACTTAATTCACAGATTGAGTTTCCATTTCACCTGAAGAAAAAAATTAGTCAACTCCAGGTGAACTCAGTCGTTTGGTGCTGTTATGAGCATTTAATTACAAACAGTCAGTGGAGACTTCCTCCTTCGCTCTGTTTTCCCAGGTGGCTCCTGTTGTTGGGGGCTGTTACCATGAGGACATAGGAACAAGTCAATGGTCTATGGCTGCCCTGAGGCTGAGCCTGGGAGATATCGCTTGTGTCTCTGGTTTTAGCTGTGGAGCATGTCGTCAGTGTCCCCCCTTGAGCTGGATGTGTCCTCCATCGTCCCTGTATCGTCCTTATTTTGTCATCAAGACTCATGAGGGTTCTCTGGCCGTATCACCGCCATTCATTCTCTCTCCAAAGGAGGTTTGAAAATTTCTGATATCACTCTGTGCCTCTCTGGGGCAGCAGGGAACTTGGGGAACTGCCTCAGCTCTCTGCCTAGACTTTATTTCACCGATATTTCCATTTTTCTGGTGCCCCATACTGTGAGCAGAACTTTTGTGACACTTACTGCCTTCTCAGAAAAGTAGAAACACAATTACCTGAAAAAACTGAACATTTGGGATTCCCATTGTGCCCCCCCCTGAGCAGGGTTTGGGGAGAAGTGGGAAGGGAGAGAGAGGTGTAGAGAATAAAGCCGTGCATGAGTACACGACATTTATGAAAAGCCTTGGGCACTACATTTAGATCAAACCTGGATTCAGAGATCATCCACATTCCAAAACGGACTCATGAGACAAAGAAAGGAGAGTAGCAGGGAATGTTCAAATAAATGAGCTGTGCTTATTTTGCTTGTTGGAGAGTAGAAAGAAGGTTCCAGCCACTGGAATGCCAAGAGGTGAGGCCCAGAGGGTCCAGGTGAGATGCAGTCAGAGAGAGCTATCTATGAGCCTATTTTTTCAAACCTAAACTATAAATACTTTACTGAGGATTTGGATGGGAAAAAATTACTATTGAGCTATTCTGAAAAACAAAAGATGTTGAATCTCAAATGTATAAAAGCTTTTTAAAATATAAATTGCTAATAAATCATTTTGGCTGAGCCAGTGTGCCTTCCTTGCTTCAATGAAACCTAGTGTATTTTTAATTTATTATATTTACTTTTTTAAAGTATTTCGTGTGCTTTCAATGGAGGAAAGTTCTGAAATTTGGTTTCCCTTTGTCATTTTATTGCTGAAATCACTCTACTAATGAATTGTCAAGTAGGATATAAAGCAGTATCTTAGATTAAAAAGAAGTAAAATATTTATTTCTAATTCAAACAGGTTAAGTAGCATTTATTATTTTGCTAATTAAAAAGGAATACAGCTGAAGGTTCCAGACAGCCCAGCCAGTAAGCTGAAGTTGGGTAAATCAGGGGGATCCTGTGGCCCAAGGAGCCTCCTTTGACCTTGGCAAGTGTGACACCATCTCACTTGGCTGAGATTAGCGCCCACATTCAGATTATCTAGAACAGAGGAAGTTAGTTCAAATGGACTTCTAGGGGCCGACCTCTCTCTTTCAACATTTCTGTCTTTCTAGTTGTGCATTCACGTAGCCCACCTTTGGCATATGAACAATTCACAAAGAAATCTGTACAAAATAAAATGTTTCTACCAAGAATTTTGTGAAACCTGAATCCAAAATTGCTAAATATCTAGCTCAAATTTGTGTGATGTTGTTAGAACTGTGATTTTACTTTATAATTGTACATAATAGAAGGAAGAAATAAAATCCATTATAAAATGGGTTGGAGAAAATAGCTCAATGGTTCAGCCAATAATTTTGCCCCAATTGTTTACCTTTAAAGGAAAATGAATAATCCTCCAGTGAATTGCTGTAACCTGTGCTTACTAACAGAGACTGTGATAATCAAGGAGAAACTGGGTAAATGGTAAAAGCCATGTGATAAACCCAGATTAAATCATGATCTGGACCAGCTGAGATCTGAACGAGCCATGTGAGTTAGGTCTGTGCACACTGCAGAACGCTGAAAAACCCTGCAGGAGCAGGTGCTGACCCGTGTCCATTCACCAGGGTATTGGTGACTGCAATGGTTAGAACACACCCTGCCCTGCTCAGACTCACAGAGCGTAATTCAGATAAAGTATCAGTGTGAGTGAAACGCTGTTGGATGTTGTTGTAATTTTCCAGTTTAAAGATGTTACTTAACAAGATGCAAGTCAGAATTTGGGGACAGTCCCTTCAAATGGCACTGTCCTCTTCTTGCTATCGCATCTGTCCCCAGATGCATTTTTGGTTGGTTACAAATGCAGGGTTTGCATTGGTGTGATGTTATTATACTAAAAGCAAGTTTGAGAGTTCTGAGGGGGATCCCAACTGGAAATTATTAGTTGTGGGCTATGACCTTGGCTAAATTTTTCCTCCTCACAAGGAGTAGTGATCAAGATTCCTGA
Source organism: Ceratotherium simum simum (assembly GCF_057802395.1). Lineage (NCBI taxonomy): Eukaryota > Metazoa > Chordata > Mammalia > Perissodactyla > Rhinocerotidae > Ceratotherium > Ceratotherium simum. The sequence continues at coordinate 1,340,312 of NC_141914.1, read as the reverse complement.
AGACTCTTCCTTCCCAATCTCTGTGATGCTTACCTGCTGTTTGGGCACCCATGGGAAGCTCGTTGGCTGCTGGGTGTCCACACTCATTTTTGTTCTTGTGCTTTTGATATAAATGAAGATTATTGAACTTAATAAGTTTTCTAGAACAAGAACATCAAACATACTCATTGTAGATATTTTGAATTTAGAAAATATAAGAAAAAAATAAAGTAACCTGGAATCTCAAACCAAATATGTATGTCTTTGTGTTGGTTGATATCTATATAACATCTCAGTTTCTTTTTTTCTAACAAAAACAGAAGTGTACTATATGTATTATTTTATAAACCACTTTTTTTATTCAATAAGATATGAAAAAACTTCTTTTTACATCTATAAGTATATACCCAGATTATCCTTTTAAATGGATGCATAGCATCCCAGTGTACACTTATAGAATTATTTTTTCATATTTTCCTCTGTTTTTGGACATTTTTTCCCCAATTTGTCCAGCTATTATCAAAAAGCTGGAACCGTTTTTCTTATAAGCTCTGTATAATCATTGGATTATTCCTATAACTTAAATTCCTGGAAAGACATTGATGGATCAAAATATATTACCATATTTTTATTACTTCATATCACATATTTATCGTCCATATCACACATCATTAAATTGTGTAAGTATACTATTAAATTTTCCTCTAACATGTTTACCATTATTACTGATTTCTATGAAAGGTAATATTTTATTATTATGAATCAAGAGATCCTTGTATTTTGGTCATTGAGCAGTAGATTTTTCAAGAAGCATCGTTTAACAGCCAAGACTTAGCTTAAAACACCACCCTTTCTGCGTGCACTTGGAGAAGTCCACATCCCAGCAGCGCTCTTCCTCCTCGTGCGTAGTCTTCTGTTCCGCTGTCACATCCAAGTCCTCACTGAGCACAGGCGCCCGACTTCCTGACCGAACTCCCCCCACTGGGCCCTTGGAGCTCTGAGTCCTCCGCCTCCTCCCCTTCTTTCATCTGTTGTGTACTTAGACCCATTCTCTGATTTTGGATGATAAAGGTTTATTTATTCTAGTACATTTTTCCTTTCAGGTCTGCTGACTTTGTGTTGTCTGTTTTTATGGCTAATCATTTTGTGATACTGATATCAAGATTTTATCTCTGTGAAATGGATTGTGATGTTTCATTTTCTTCTACACTATCAGGAATTTAGTCAACACAATAGTGACCATTTTCGTTTTTCCTTTTTTTTTTTTTTTTGAGGAAGACTGGCTCTGAGCTAACATCCATTGCCAATCCTCCTCTTTTTGCTGAGGAAGATTAGCCCTGACCTAACATCTGTGCCCATCTTCCTCTGTTTTATATGTAGGATGCCGCCACAGAGTGGCTTGATGAGTGGTGCGTAGGTCTGCACCCTGGATCCAAACTCGTGAACCCTGGGCCACCGAAGTGGAGTGTGCGAACTTAACCATCCGACTAGGACACCAGGCCGGCCCCCGTTTTCTTCCTCACCAGATGGTAGATCTCATGCATCAAACTGCCCCTCCAAATCCTTCATTTGTTTGATTACTTTTTGATATGTATTTGTTTCTTACGTCTATTGGTAGGTTTGTCCATCTGGATTTTTAATCCAATTTTATATAAAACCAGTTACTTTATACTGATTTTAAACTTACATAAATGTCTACATAATATTGAAAAATCACATTAGCTACAATGTTACTAAATGCAGCGAATATTATTCAATAATATTTGATCTCATTGCACTAATTGGTGTCTAGACACATCCCTCTCTCTCAACACTTTTCTTGACCTCTGGATGCCACGCCTTGCTGATTTTCCTTGTTTGTGAGAAGGATCATTGTCTTCTTTGTGGACTCAGCTCCCTTCTCGGTCTTTAATAGGTTGGCACCTTAGGGTTTAGTTCTAGGCTCTTTTTTCTTCTCCCTCCATATTTTGATGATGGGAGATCTTATCCACGTCTGCCTCATCCTTGTTGCAGCCACCATGCACATAATAATGAAAAAAGAATGTGATATTGATGCCAGATTCTTCTTAGCTACAGCCTCCTGTATATAACTGCCTTCTCAACCCCTTCATATGAATTTTTCAAGTGTGTCAAAAACTGAAAACATCAAATTGTCCCATTTTCATCCTTCATCTGGGTCTCTAGTGTCCGCATCTCAGATAATTACATTACCATCTACCTGTTTGCTCAATCCAAAAGCCTGAGGGTTACATGTGGCCTTTACATCTCCACATATTTTATAACTCTGCTATGGTAGGAAAACCATCTAAAAGACTATTGCTAGCTCCCTTTTAGCTAATATGTCCACGGAACTAAATTCTGGCTGATCAGCTTCACATCCTTTGGGATTTCTGAGAATGCTTCTGAAAGTTGGCTGATTTGGCATACTTCCATGGTTTGCTTTTGTCTTCCACTACTTTCTTTTTTTGGCTTAGAATTTGGATTTTGGGCCTGGTGACTGGTGGCCCAACATGTAATACATGTGCTGAACTCGAGAATGGAAACACAAACTAAGATGATGGGATCGAGAGATGAAAGCTTTGATCTCTGACAACAAATATTGCCGCTCTATTAGTTCTGTATTGCCTCCCTACAAATCTGCTGCCATGACAGTTAACAATAAATGTCTATCTCCTTCACCCCATTTATATCCTAGTGTGCTTCCTGTATAGCTGCACCTAACCCTACTTCAGCAAATATAATATTTGGTACCAAAACCTAAAATGGGCTTTTGGTTTAGTGATGAATGTAGGGAGGTAGAGATCAAAGACTTTGATATTGCAAGCAGAAAAGCTTTGACCTAGTTATTTCGTGGTAAAACGCTTCTCAAACCATTATCCTCCACACTTTGGAAAGCATCATTCAGAGAAAATTCAGAGTTTGTCTTGGCTTATTTTTGAGAAGTCAGCTAAGTCCCAAAGAGAGACATTAATCGATCTAGAAAAACCCACTTTGCAAGCAAGCATGGGAGGGATTACAAATTTGCTTAAAAGAGGAGCCTTTCTCCTGAGCATACAGACTTATGACATTTTTTAATGACAGTTTTTTGTTATTTACATATAGTACAATGCACTCTTTATGGAGTACAGTTTTGTGATTTTGATAGATGCATAGGGCCATGTACCCATCATCAGATGCCCATCACCAAAATCAAGATACAGAACAGTGTCATTGCCTGAAAAATTCCCTGCTGCCAACTCTTTACGGTCAACATTTCCCACCATCCCCTAACCCTGACAGCTATTAATCTGTTCTCATTTCTACAATTTTGCATTTTTTATAGTGTATTATAAGTGGAATCATACAGTTCATGGCCTTTTGAGGCTTGCTTCTTTCACCTAGTAAAAAGTGTTTGAAATTCACCCCTGTTGTGTGCATAGTTGGCTCCTTTTTATTTGTGAGCGGTATTCTGTTCTATAGATCCACTGCATTGTGTTTATTTATTTACTGGATGAAAGACATTTGGATTGTTTCCATTTGTTCAAATTATGGATAATGCTTCTATAAACATACTATACAGATCTTAATGTGAACATGAGTTTTTACTTCTCAGCATATATAGCTAGAAGTGTGATTTCTCAGGGTATGGTAAGAATATATTTAATTTCATGACAAATTGCCAAACTACTTTACAAAGTGGCTGTTTCCATTTTGCATCCCCACTAGCAATGTCTGAGCTGCTTGTCAACACTTAGTGTTCCTGGGTGTTCTGTACCACTTCTGGTAGGCGTGTTGTGGTGCCGCACTACCATTTTAATTACCAGTCCCCAAGGGCTCATCAGTTGTCTCTTCTCACGTGCTTGTTTACCATCTGTATATCTTGTTGGTGGAGGATTTATCCAAATGTTTTCTCATTTTTTAATGAGATATTTGCTTTTTATGGTTGAGTTTTGAGATTTCTTTATATGTTACAAATACAACATATTTATCAGCTACGCAATTTGCAAATATTTTGTGATTTTGGTGTTCTATCTAAGAACTCTCTTCTTAACCCATCATAAATATTTTCTCCTATGTTTCTATGTAGATGTTTTTCATTTTTATGTCTTACATTCAGGACTGATCCATTTTGAGCACATTTTTGTTTAGGGTGAAGGATGGGTCAAGGCTTTACAAATATTACTTTTTGCATGTCGATGTCCAAATACTCCTAACTTCATACCTTTGCCAAAAATCTCTTGACATATTTGTATGGTCTATCACTGGATTCTCTGTTATGCTCCATTGGTCTATGTGTTTATCTGTTCACTACGTCTTCATTAATATAGCTTTTTATTTAATCTTGAAACAAGGCGGTGCAAATCCTCCAAATTTATTCTTCCTTTGTTTTAACTCCTCTGGAATCTTTGCCTTTGCATACAAATTTTAGAATCAGCTTGTCAATATCTACAAATTTCTGCGAGATTTTATATGATGAATCTATTGGTCCAGTCAGGGCATTGTTATCTTAACAATTTTGAGACTTTCAACCCACGAACAAGGTATAGCTCTCCCATTCATTTAGGTCTTTGATTTCCTTTATTAGTATGATTTTCCATGTAAAGAACCTGCAAATATTTTCTTAGATTTATACCTAAGAATTTCACATTTTTTTGTGCTTCCACTACAATTGGCACTGTTTTAAAAATTCTAATTCCATTTTTATTTCTAGTATATGGAGATACACAATCTATATTTGCATATTGATATTATTTCCTGCAACTTTCATAGGTCACTTATTAGATTTAAGAGCTTTTTTTTTGCACTTTTGTTGATTGTTTTTACGTAGATGATGATGTCACCTGTAAATAGAGACAGTGAGATGGTTGTCTTCTATTCCAATCTGTTTTCATTTCTTTTTTTCCTTTTTTCTTTTCCAACTTATTGCCCTGGTGAGAACTTCCAGCATGATGTTGAATAATAGTGTTAAGAGAAAACATCTTTATCTTGTACCAAATAACGGGGAGAAACTATTTAGCCTTGTAACTGTGTGGTTTGTAGTTTCCTATCATTTTATCACGAGTAGTTGATAAATTTTGTTCTGCAGCTATGAGGAAATTGTTTTTCTTCTTTAGTCTCTTATTAAGGTTGAATTAATTTAATTGATTTTTTTTCCTTTGGAGAGGAAGATTGCCCTGAGCTAATATCTGTTGCCAATCCTCCACTTTTTTTTTTTTTTTTTTTGCTGAAGAAGATTGGCCCTGGGCTAACATCCATGCCCATCTTCCTCTACTTTATATGGGACACCACCACAGCATGGCTTAACAAGCAGTGCGTAGGTCCGCTTCCAGGATCCAAACCCGCAAACCCTGGCTGCTAAAGCAGAGTGGGTGAACTTAACTGCTATGCCACTGGGCCAACCCCCTATTTGATTTTTGAATATTGAAGCTGACTTGGTTCATGTGCTTTGTGGTGATATATTATTCTTTTTACCTATTTCTGGATTCTAATGTGCTAATATTTTGTTGATCTGTCTATCCTCATGAGGAATATTGGTCTAGACTGTTCATTTCTTTTAATGTCTTTGTCTGTTTTTGTTATCGGTTAAAGGCTTTTGTTCCATAGGGAGAAGGATTTGGGCTAGTTTCTTTTTTTTTTTTTTTTTTTTTTTAATATTATTTATTTATTTATTCTCCCCCCAAAGCCCCAGTAGATAGTTGTATGTCATAGTTGCACATCCTTCTAGTTGCTGTATGTGGGACGCAGCCTCAGCATGGCCGGACAAGCCGTGCGTTGGTGCACGCCCGGGATCCGAACCCGGGCCACCAGCAGCGGAGCGCACGCACTTAACCTCTAAGCCACGGGGCTGGCCCTGGGCTAGTTTCATACCTTCCCACAGTTATTACTCTCCTGGTCCCTTAGGCCTGTGCTGTGAAGGATGCTTTCTCTGGACTTATGCCTATTTTTTATCAGAACATGATAAAGTTCATGAATAAGAACCTTCAAATGGGTACATATTTCCTTTATATATTTGATCTCTGCTGCTTCTATATTCTCTTGTTAGCCCACACTTAGCCTGGACCAGTTATTTGTCTCTTCTAGCATGTTCTGGTACTCTCCTTACTTTTTAGGATAACTGTTTTTCTTGAAACCTCAGTTTTTGATGGTCAAAGAAAAGTTGTATATTTTCCATTTTCCAGCTTTGTTGTTGTAAAGGATGGAGCAATGCTCTTTCTGTTTTTCTATCTCCTGAGTATAACGAGGAATCCTGTAAAGTGCATCTGGTAGGCATTGCCAGCTCTAGGTTCAAGTACCATTGTTGAGGAAGATTCTTAGAACACAGAGGTTCTAGTGTGAGAAGGAATCATCTCCTCTCCTCTAGCCTGGATCTCAGATGAGCTAAACAGATAAGTATCTCCCACCCCCAACAATACACCTGAAGTGCCCTTCATACTTACTACTACTAGGTAACATCTTTTCTTAGAAATTCTCTTACTTTCTCCCCTGTTCATAATCATTTCTGATTCTGGAGCATACATTTAACAGAATAGCCAGTTGGTGTGTTTTGGAGAAATACTGGGAGCATAAAGGGAATATACTCCTTTTTCTGATTGGTAGAGATCTTTCATTTCTGAATAACTGTGACCCACGAATTATCCTAATAAACTCAATTGTACATCACATGGAAACAATAAAAGACTTTCCTACCATCTTTTAGGTGGTCAGTTCCACTTTATGAAACCAACATAGCATGTGAGTTTAACCAGTCTCATACAGTTGCATTAAAACCCTTCAGATTATGTTATTGAAATAAGATTTAATTTTTGGCACTATGAGTTTTTACCTTAAAAAATATTCACGTATATGTTTTAGAAAGAAATTGGGAAATAATGTTTTATGAACTGCCAGCCAGATGTTATTTTGAAGGAGATAAATTTAAAATAGGTATCAAACCAAATTATTATATCATGATTCAGTTTTCTCTCATATGTTTTTATCTCTAAATGTCAGAAATGAGATAAAATAAAAGTACTTTTATTAGTATTCATATCAATTGAAACATTTGAAATTTTTGTTTGAAATTGTGAAAATTATTTTGAAACCCCTAAATTTTCTATAAGTATTGTTTATATATATTGAAAAATATGAAGTTATCTGAAGTGCAGACATGCTTTAAGTTATCACACACTTTGGTAGCAGAAGATTCAGAGATGAGTTCCCCTGTAAGCTCAGAGAAGGGCTTCATAACGTTGAGAATAAATAGACTCACCTGAGTTTCTCTTTGCAGATGCTTTTAGGGACTTTTATAGTTACTGAAAATGTTATAACAATGTATTTTATTCTAAAGGGTTATTGCCAAGTAGTCTTATAAAAATTACTTCTTCCCAGCACAGAAACTGCTTTTTATTATGAATGCCAGGAAAATGAATATTAAATGTCTGTCTACTTATTTGTCTAGTTTATAATGTTCAGCAGAGACTTTGGTATTTTTCATGACATATCAATAAAATTTCAAAGTGAACTTTTAGTAAGGACAATGGATTTTAGTAATGTACCATAAAGAACAGGGTAATTGGGTATCCAGATTAGTAAATGCTAAAATATTCAAAGTTTTGACATGCTTCATGAAAGCCAACCATTCTGCAGGGAATTGCTGATGTAAATTTGACTACTATGTGGACTTCCATAAAGGATCACTTCTTGGAATTGTAGGATAATGTAGAACATCTGAAATAATCTAGTATAATCTTCCATTCTGCAGAAGAAATAAATGCCTGCACGTTAAGAGCACAGCCAAATGCCTCACAGTTGGTCCTCTGAGTGCATAAGACCCTGGCAATCTATCTCCCAAGAGGATATTTTTACAGTGATAAGGATTTAGATGATTCGTTTGGGCACTTAAATATATATGTTAGTATGTACAGCTACATTTGGGGAATGAATATATTGACTGAATATGCAAATAAAATCTTTCTAAGATCTAATCCAATGGATCATTGACTATTTCATCTATGACTCAGTGATTAGGATGATTAAAATTAATAACTGCAATACAACCTCTTTTATAATAAATTGATACCATGAATTCAGTCTAAAAGTGATTGATGAGATTTACAATGTTCATAAATTTTAGAGTTACATTCATTTAACTGCAAATGTTTTATGTTATTAATTAATATTATTCTAAAGTTATGTTTAAGATTTTGATAATTAAAGATATTTTTATTCAAAGTTCTCCATATTTTCAAAAATACTTCAAATATCTGTGAATTTTAATGTTCAACAATTATTTTTAAAAATAAAGTGCAAATAATTCCAAAAATTCTAAATTTTTCAACTAAATATGTCTTTGACATCAGTACATTTAATATATACTTAATATATGGCATAATATGTAGTGTAATAATTAAATAACATATAATAATCATCATAATAATATAAAGAAATAATTGAGGGATTTGACTATGGAATTCCTAACAGTGGTTACAAAATAGAAGAAATGCTTGCATTAGTTTACTAGTCTATATATTCACATCCTTTAAATGTGTTTTGTTTGTAATTTTTAATTAAAACATCTATTTTATTTTATCTTATTTTATTTTTCCAAAAGATGTGGCAGCCTTCACTAGAGTGGCAATTTGCTTGTTCTTTTTCCCAGGATGGCTTGCATTTGTCCTTTGACACATCTTATCCCAACTAATAGAATAATACAAAAAAAAGTAAGAAAAAAAAGAAAAGAAAAACATATTTCCCTGAAGAAATGGGTATATAATAAATACTAATCATTTTCCAAGACTATCTCATTGAATACCACCTGAAAATCAGATATCTCTGCCACAGTTTGTAGATTTATGATGGCGGGACAAGTACGGAAGATGGAGTTGGAGCGTCTGTACAGAGACACCTGTTGTCTCCAGTGAACTCGGGCACGCCATGAATTCTTCAATCTAGGCTTATTTATATACAAAACGTATATAAGGGCACTGCATTGAGTTTCATGCTCTTGTGATTATTACACGAAATCAAGTATGTGAAAATGCTTATAAGCTTAAAATCTAAAGCTGCATTTGCTATTAGGAGTTTGTCAAACATTAAAATTTATTCATCTGTATAGATCTATTTATGATTTTTGTATATTCTTGGTCACTGAAATAAAACACATAGTATATGGAAATTTTCCTACTGGAAATGTCTGGCTTAGTGATGTTTGGATCATAAAATAAATGGTACATTTATGTGTATAGAATTACTGAAGCACATGGTCGTTTTGAGTGTTAAGGGAGATAATGCATATAAATTACTTGAGCTAATACCTTGCATATATTATGTGCTCAATAAAAGGTTACACTCATACTAAGTACAAACCCCGATAGAGTAGAAGGTTTTTAATGTTTCTAGCACTCGTGCGAGGAGGCCAAAATTCAACATTTTCTCCCTCTAATATATAAAGTACTTCTTGCTTAATCGTTTTTTACTCTTCGGAAAAGAACCTGAATGCAAATTCAACAAATATGGTTGCATGTGGAAGGCAATTTAAAAATGTCTTCAGTATTTTTTGTTTTCTTTACTAGAAGCCAAAAAACAATACCAAGAATTCAGTGATGTGATACTTTGAAATTTGTAATCACCGTTGTTCTGTCGTTCCAGAATTACTTGGTGAGGGTCTTACAATTTTATGATTTGCTAGGAAAATTAATTCTCTTGAAGCTCTTCAAACTTGTTTTTCACTTGAAGTGTGAATTTAGATGGTTGTAGGTTTTACTGCATCATAAAAAATTTAAGAGTACCAGCTGGACCCAAAACCTGCTTAGAGTTTTTCCTGAGTCTATATTCTGTTGCTTACCTAATTATCACCATTTATAAATTCAGTTTATGCAAAGTAGAAAAATATTAAAATGAAAAGCAAATAGACTTAACAGTTCTTACATTTTTCTCGGAGTTTGCATGCCAGAACCATATACATTTTAGTGTTTGTTAAAGGAAATATAATTTACATGAAATTAGATGCATATTTTAATAATAAAGTTAATCGGTTAATTTTTGAAATAAAAATATCTAGTACTTGTGAAGTTCACATTTTCGTGGACGGCTAAGAAAGTGACATTTTAAATTCAAGCAGTATTTGAAGTAAATGCACATAAAATTAGGAATGGACAAAAAACCCTCCCAGTTGGTAAAAAAAAAAATTCAAGTTATTTTGCTGACATAATGTTTTTCCTGTATAAGAATCCTCTAATAAGTGGGCTTCTTACTTACACTGTCTTTCAGCGTTTGTTAACTATCTCTGCGTAGTTACTCCTGTTCTGCCCCTGGTGGTGGAAGCTAGGGGCCACATTCTCTCTCTCAGTTGTGACATACCCTGCACTTGGCAGCACACATGTGCTGGAACGTCATAGGATCGTGGAATTTTAGAGCTCAGAGGGACTGAGAAATTGTTTGATGCTGTTGAATTTTTTGTTTAAATGAAAGCTCCCATTGATTCAATCGCAGGAAAGCAGTCCAAGTGTAATAGCTCAGCGGCAACCGGGCGGAAGGCCAAGAATCAGCCTTCCTTGTTCCTTTTCTGTCTGGCTCCTTACCCTCACCCAGTGGGGCCGTGGAGGCCCTGCTCCCGGAGGTCTGTAGTGGATGCGAGATGTCTGAAGCTCAGAGAGGGGAAGTACCTGTTGATGGCCACACAGCTGCATAGTGACTATCTGGATTGGAATCCAGTTGTCCAGAGTCCAAATGTACTGTCCCTACTTCCTCGCTGGCTGGTGAGGCTTTATTCTTACAAACAGTGCATAGTTCCCAGAGCGGATCATGTGTCCTGTCTGCTGCGGCGAGGCTGTAACTGGGGGCACGGGAAAAGAGAAACAAGGCAAAAGGAAAAATATGATATGTGGTGGAGTTGCTTGTATATTTTCTAGAAAATCCCAATTTGTTGCAAAGGCTGGGGCTAGTGGTTATAAATTAAGGATAGTAGTGTCGATTTATTTAAATGTATATGAAATTGTCTTTTCTCTATTTGTATAACACAGGCGGGCTCTGCTTCCCAGGTGTCATGCGCGAGAACTTCATCCACACATCCCCAAACCATGTTTCTCAGACTGAACTCTCTCTCCTTCTGTGACAGATACTGAATTCCTTCCTCTCTATTATCTGTTTTTCCATCTTCCTTGGTTACAGTATACTTGAATTTTTTTTTAAATGCCAGTTGTTCTAGCAAAAGACTATATTTTCTAGTCTCTCTTAAGGTTAGATGTAGCTCTGTGACTTAGTTCCAGTCAAATGAAATTCCAATAATAGCTGTCAGCTAGGACTTCCAGGAGGGCTGGCTAAAAAGGAAGAGAAACATGGGTGAGGCACTGGATCTTCTCGCTCCTGCTCCCGCCCTCCACTCTCTCCTCACTGTCCCTCTCTCTGGACAGTCCATTCCCAGCAGAGCAGCTCCATTGACCTTTCTCAAATCAAGTCAGATGATCATTTCCCTCCCCTGCCTAACCACTTTCAATAGTTCTCAATCACACTCAGATTAAAATCAACATCCCTTAGTGTGACAAAGACAGTCTATGTGTCTACTCCCCCCGTATCCCTCATAACTCTTAGTAGTCTGTCCTGTCCTTGGTCCACTAGGCATTAGAACTTTTCAGGCTTTCACATGGGCCCAGATCTTTTCTACTCACTTTGCCTGGAGTGGTTTTTCCCAGATCTCCACATAGCCGGCTCCCTCTTGTCACAATCTCAACTTAGTCACCTCTTTGAGAGAACTTCCCTAACCCAGGCTAAAGAAACCACCCGATGGCTCTGTCCTCCACACTACTGTCATTCTTTACGTAGCAGGGCCCTCTCTGTGTAGTGTGGCATTTGTGCATTCACTGTCTCCTCTCTGAGAGCAGAGACCTTGGCCTTTCCGTCCTCTGTGGGCTCTTCCATCATGGTGGGCGCTCAGTAAGCATTTGTCAACGGGCTGTCTGAGTGAGCATCCACGTGGTTTGACTTGGCACTCCCCATTCCTACCTAAAGCCAGGAGTTAGCCATGTGCATATGTCTCTGACCAATCCTACTAAAGTATAAACTCCAACCTGGAGCCACACTCCCTGTCTGTTTCATTATTTGCAGGCCGGTTTTACAGTAACCAATTGTCCGTACTTCCAGAGTCCCGTCACAAAGTCATTATCAGTTGGTATAAGGCAATGTTATTCTGTTGCTTTATTTCAGTATTTTATACTTTATTCACACTTCCATTTTCTTCACTTTCTTGGGAACTCTTTATCATATATTAAATACAGGTCCTTCCGATACAGCTCCCAATACTTATATATCTATCCTTGAATAAAGAATAACATGATTTACATGTTATATTATGTTAAATATCTCTCCATTCCTTATTTTTAATACACAGAGCTATGCTTGTGAGATCTATCTGTGTTGCTTTATGTGCATCCAATCAATTATTTCATAATGCTCCATAGTATTACATTGTAGGCAAACACCACATCATTGTAATTAATTTATCTAGTGATAAAAACTAATTTTTCTAACTATTTTCTACTATCATATCTAAAATTTCATGTCTAAAACTTCTTGTGTAGGTCCCATAATAGGCAAATCATAAGGGAAAATACGATGCACTGACAACATCAAAATTAAAGATTTATGCTCAGTAAAAAACACCATCAATGAAGTTAATGGACAGGTAACAGACTAGAAAAAGATATTTGTAACATCTACAATCTACAAGAGAATAATACTTATAATAGTCAAAACATTTCTGCACGCCATGGAAGCTCAAATGATAAACGGATACAGGATATGAGCTGAGACCTGTCTTGTCTTAGGTTTCCTGTATTTCTTACCCGACACAGTGGCATTTCTGTATCAATATCTCACATACAACAACACACACACACACACTTCACATACAACAACACAGACACACCACTCGGCAGTAACTGAGTGAATGGATACATGGAGAAATTTATATATTTATACATGAACAAAGAATACATGGTCTCATATATATACAGGTATAAGTAAGTCGAGTCTCTTATGGGTGACTGGGGATAAATGATCTTTAATTCAACTTATGCATATATTAAAATCAGATCTAATACATAGAGAAATTAAAAATTAAAATGTTAGCATAAAATACCATTCAATTCCACATGATCATTAGCACAATGTCCAATTGGAAATAGAAATTTTAACAAAGTTTATTAAAGAGATCAATACATATTCTTGAAAAATGTGTTTTCAGAAAATGAAAACTCATATTAATGTATCTGTCTCCTTCATGATACATGATGCTTTGCATGATCTAACACAGCTTTTATTGCACGTGATACTGTAATTTTTAGAAAATGTTTGGTTTATATTTGATCATTCTTTTTTTCTATGTTTCATTGGTATTCAGCATATTTTCACTTTATTGTTTGATAATACGTGTATTTCTTAATCCTCTAAATGCCTTTTTAAAACAGACTGCCCCTTAGGGTTTTCCCTGCCCTTTGTTCTGGCTCTGCTGAATTGCCAGTGCTGGACGCACCTGCACAGGGGACACAGGAGGGTACCTGCAGAATCAGGGCCCTGGAAAAGCCTCTAAGTTACAGAGTTGATGGTATGTTATTGGACTTCTTCTCAATATGGGGTTTGCTATTAACAAAGCTGAAGAAACAAACATCACTTAGTAAAAAGGAAAGAAAAATAGCTCTATCTTCAGTCATGGAAAATGCCAATTTCTGAGGGAATGTATTTATATAAACAAGAGTCAAAGCACCAATAGGCAACAGAGCCATTAACCTTGGGTTCTATCCCGTGTGCTGCTAAGAAAGTCAGTTTTTGTTTCAAAATTTTTAACAGTTCATTTTTCTACCAACCTTCAAAAACTAGGCTGCAGATAAACTTCATAGCATTTTTTGAAGAAAATATATCATGGCTTTAAAAAGAATCTGGATTCTCAGGTCAGCAGTAAAGTAAAAGAAATTACATGTGAAGCGGGACCCATATGGAGGTCACTAGCAATTCTCCTAGATGTTTTTCCTAAAATTAAACTACAAATACTATAAATAATCGTTCATGAAACGTGAAGGAAATATCGCTTACCTACTATGGTGACCCCTGAAGTGACATTCTAGATCTAAATGGCACTTTATTCTCAGCAATAAGGCCCAAACAAGGTGTTTGTGTTCCGGGGAAAAACTAAGGTGCCCTAGGGTCCGGTGGAGTCGACTAAAGGAATTTAGTCGTGAGGCAAAACGTTTATCCACAGCAGGGCCAGGTCTTCCTGTGTAGCAGGTTACTCTGCATAGTCACACTTATTATTAATTTTTAGATTTTATTTTTCATTTTCTGAAAAGGTATTAGTACACATAGCACATAATTAAAAATTTCAAAAGAAAAAAATGTCATGGAAAATAAATCTCCCTCCCATTCCTTCTCCAAGCCATGTAGTTCTCCTCCCAGAGGCAACCTCTGATACCACTTTTTGCATATCCTTCCAGAGAGTCTATCCTATATAACAGGACAGGGACGTAGGGCAGGACAGGCTCATACAATCCAGGCGCACCAGCCACGTGGGCTGTGATGGAAAGGATGACCCTGAAGGGGACAACACGGGCTCTGCGGTCAGCAGAGACACATACTTGCAAACAGACAGCAGCATAAAATATACCCTGTCCTGCACCCTTTTTTTCCCACTTACATTATTTTGGAGATAATTTAATAGCAGTATATATATATAGTTACATCATTTTTTGGTAGCTACATGGTATTCCAATTTACGGATGTATTATAATTTATTTAAGCAACAATTATTAACAAGTACTTATTTGGTTTCCAAACATTTGATATTTAAAGCAATGCTGCAACAAATATCCTTATACATATTTAATTTTGCACATATACTGTAGTATAAATTCCAAGAATGAGAATTTCTGTGTCAAAGAATATATGCATTTTTAATTTTGGGAGATATTACCAGATTGTTCTTAACAGATTTCACCAATTTAGAGTTCCAATGTGCAAAAAATAGTGCAATATTTGGTTTTGATCAGCAATCTAATAGGCAAGAAAATGTATCTCAATAAATTTTTATTTTGCATTTCTCTCAGGTCAAATAAATCAATTGTTTAAGCCTGTATTTTTTTTCTGCAAAATGTCTGTTGATAGCTTTTGGACATTTTTCTATTGAGATGTTAATCTTTTCCTAATTGAAGTACATTGCATAAAGTTTTCCCTCATTCCTTAAACATTCAGAATAACAGCCTTTGGCCTATAATAGAGATTCAAATATTTTCTTTCTCATGATATTGTTTTTATTTTGACTCTGATGTTTTTGTTTTCCAAAATGTTTTAATTTTATGAAGTCATATTTTTAAGCTTCTGAAATTTTTGAATTTGTGTCATATTTAGAAAGATCTCTAAATTGAGAATATAAAGAAATAACTACATTTTCCCAATATTTATGACTTATGTTTCACTTTGAAATATTTTCTTCATTCTGAATATTTTTCATTAAGATCTGTTGTAGTGATCCAGTTTTATCATCTTTTTACATGTATCTACCCATTTTGCCCCCCAAAATTTATCAAAGCATGTATCTTTTCCTGACATTAATACCATAGTTTAAAGTATGTAATGTTTTAATGCATTTGAGATTAGATCTGGAATTTCCATTTTTCCATTGATCTTTTTATGCATTCGTGTGTCATATAAAAATATTACTATAATTTGTGATTTAATATAGATGACAACAGCCTCTTTTTGCTTCCTTTGTTTTTCAGAAATGTCTTTTTTCCCTGGCTTTTTTACTTTTCCAGATGGATTTTATAATTAGCTTGCTTATTTCCCTACTCGTCCCCAATCCCATTGTTTATATAAGAAATATGATAAGTCAGAACAACTTAGCGAGGCAGGAATCATTATGATGTTAACAGTTTCTGTTCAGAACATTGCACAACTTTTCCTGTGTATCGCAGCAGCATTAAAAAAATTATACAGACCATCCACGTTTCCTGCAAAGTGTATTCCTAGTTATTTTCATTATTTTTTATCTCTCTTCGTTATTGAAATGATCATTTGGACTACGTTTTATGAAGCAGACACTTTCCAGGCATCAGTAGGGACCCGTACTTGAAGAGAAGATGCCCTCTGCTAACTAGGGCTGCCCTCCAGCGTCCCACACCACACCTCCCTGCAACGCTGGGAAGAGCAGATACACGTATTTCCAGATTGAGGGTGTTCTGGAGCCACATTTAGACCATGCTCACGGAGGTCAGCCTTGTTTAGACGCTCCGCTTCCGGTCAGCCCCGGCCCGGGGTGACAGTCCCCCGGAGGGGACGTCCCAGCAGGGCCGGCGCCGCGGAAGGAGCTTCCACTGGTGAAAGAAGACAGCGTTAGAAACAGCAAGGAAACACCAGAAACAGGAGAAAGACAACCGTCAGATGACGCTTTGCCTTGATGTTTTTGAGTATAGGGAGAGAAGAATTAGGAGAAAAATATGCAGTTGTTTCTCAAGTCTGCAGACGAGATCAGAATACTGAAACTGACGTTCATCCCGGCCCAAGCCCAGAGACGAGGAAGTGAGAGTTCATACCTTCCTGACACCAGAGACTTGCAGTCAATGAAAGCACGTGGATCATTACCGAATTAGGTGCTGAGTGCATGCACATCTTACCTCAAACGCTGGTAACACTTCTGTTAATGAGAGGACTTGATTTAAAGTTCAGGAAACTGAGACTCAAAGGTATTAATTAATGCGCCTGAGGACGTCCAGTTAAGAGTCAAGAACCACCCACCACACCCAGATTTTGCTATTATATTCTAACGTACCTGCCTTATCACATGTTTATCCACCTATTCCTCTCTACATCCATCAGTTCACTTATTTTGTGGTGTGTTACAAATTAATTCGCAATATGGGTACATGTCGTGCAAAATACTTCACCTTTATTAGAGATCAATATTTGTCCATGCTTCCTTCTCTTATTTTGAACACACGATGAAAGGACTATGCCATCTGATGAGTGTAACCTTGACCTCCACTAAGATATGGAACATTACCAGCACCCCAGAAATCTCCCTTGCTCTCCTCTGTCGCTGCCCTCAAGGCGACCGCTGTTCTCATTTTGTCTGTTTGTGAAAATTGCTTAATAAAACTAATGTCAGCCTTCTCTGTTCCATCTACTGCCACCCATTTGCTGAGCTCTTTCTTTCTAATTCCAGTTTGATAACCTGATTCCAACTGTTGGTCTGGGTTTGTTTGTTTGATAATTTATCTTGGAATTTCAAACCCTGGTGCATAATCTGTCTTCAATTAACCCTGACTCACAAGAGAGCCACTAGCATCTTTCCCCTAAATTGCTGATTTTATTTCAAAATCATGATTCTTTTAATGCATAGGTTTTTGAAGTTACTTCCACAATAGTATTGATTACACAGTGTCATGCAAGAATAAAGAAATTAATGTGGGTGTTAATAAAGGTACCATAGTTTTCAATCTCTTAGGAAAGCAAGGAGCTAACGTGTTATTAGCTTGTATATATATATATTAACTTTATATATAAAGTTTTAGAGACTGTTAATTTTATGTTAGATCTAGTTATTTTTAACTTGCTGCATCCTGCTTGGTTTTATTGTGATTTCACAATCACTTACCTTAAAAAAACTGACATGGGAAATAAATAATGGCTGTGGAAATAAGTACAGCTTTTTGAGCTTTAAGTGTTTTTCTGAAATTTTGCTTCAGAAAAGTTAACGTTACTCATCACATGTTGCTTGCCTCCTTGGAGGATGCCGGCTTGATTAGCAGCTCTCAGGCTCCACTTGTAAATTATGATTTGACAAAAGAGACAGTGAAAATTAAAAGAAGTGTTAACAATAGATTCCCTTTTACAAAAGAAAAGGCAATACTTTCCACAGAAAGGATGATACTAAGACACTAAGCATTTTTAGCAACAGGTAACTATGAGACTTTTCTCTAAAGCAAAAGAATTTCCTGACGGGACAGGTTAGTAATGAATTTCAGATAGAAGACTCCAGAGTCTAAAATTAGCCTCAGACAATTCTCACAGCTGAATTCAATCTCAGCCATTAATTACTAGAAAGGAAAAGACCTTTAGTAAAGGATATTAGAAAAAGGAATCTAAAAGAGAAATAAAGAATATGTATTTGCAATCTTTCATACATATTCCTTGTATTCTAGAATTCTACTCACAAAGTAACTTTGTATTTCATGTTGAGTGTTCAGTAATTCACCTTGTAGCAACACAAAGTCCAATATATGTTATGTACATAGTTTCTGTCCATGGTAAGATATTCACAAAATAAATGAGAAGCATTCTAAAGTATATATGTTAACAATAACAATTAAATAACCAGCAATTGCTGATTGCTTACTTTAGGCCCCACACTGTTCTAAATGCTTCATGTGTATTCCCACTTACTGTTCACCATAACCCTTGTGATAGGAACAATTACTACATGCATTTTACAAATTAGGACAGTGGGAATCACAGAGATGTAAGGTAGAATTCTGAGAAAATCTGATATTGGGCTTTGTTGTTCACACAGTAAAAAAGGTTGATTTGGAAATCCTGTATATTTTAATGGAAGATGACATTGCTTTGGTTAAGTTGTATTTTGGTTGTTTTTGCAAGTGATTGTCAACAATTATTTTAAATTACTATTAATTTAATTTACATAAAAATAATTGTTCTAATATAAATTTGAAGGAATCAATTTTGAAAATATTTCCTATCAATTAGGGTAATGTAATACTCTAATTAATAAAGATATTTTATTTCAAGAGTGTGAATCTGACTTTTCACAGATTCAAATTTTAAGAATTGGCGATTAAGATAAACTACAACTAGTCGACAGTGATATCTTAGTTTTGGCTTTATTATCCAGTTAACAATTTTAAGCAGTAGGCATGATTTATTTATAGTTGAGACATTTTAATATAATTAAAAATTAAAATAGATAGTTATATTGAGCAATTTTAAATAAAAAATGTCAAAGCACATTTTGTTAATTTTGCCATTACCTTATATGATTCCTTGTTTTAATCAAGTTTTACTTTTTTAGTAAACAAATCCTCAGTTGGTCTTTGCCTAATTCGAGTAAAGATCAAGGGCACTCACCCTCTCCTGAGGGTCTGGAGACTTAACGCTCCACTGAAGCTCTGAAGCTTCTCGTAATTCTCATCTGGTCCCCTTGCTGAGCATCTGCTGGTGGTCTTCCTGCCTCCGGACTTGAGGAAGTGCAGGGTCACGGAGGACCCTGGATTGACAGGAGGAGTCGGCAGGGGGAAGAGCTGGGGGAAGCTGAGGGGATTACTCCTCTAGGGCACTGCTCCTGCTTTTGTGAGCATCTACCCCCTCCGTAAGAAATAAAAAAAATCAGAAAGAAACCTGTTATAAGCTACTGACATTATATTGACTACTCGGATTTTCTTTATTCACCCCTAACTCCTCCTACATCTCCATAAATCAGATTTTTCAGGGCTTACCCTATGATTTTTCAGGGCAGACCCCCTAACTCAGCTCACTGAGCACATATGAGCTACGGATTTGGTGGGTGTTTTCCTATTATTTTTAAGTTAAATATTCTGTGCAAACAAAGAAGGGCGGGTACCAGTATAACGAACCCCTGTGTGCACCACAGAGTTTAATATAGTATACTTCCTGTGTTTACACCGAATTGATCCCATTCCCTCCCAGTATTCCAGAGATAACTACTATTCTAAATTTGGTGTCTGTCATTGTCTCTATGTTTTCATAAAGTTGAAATATATATATAACCATAAAAAACATTTGGTATTGTTTAATCTCTTATGTGTGCATTTTTGTCCTTTGATATTTTCGTACAACGTCATTGTATTTTAAGATCTTTCTCATGTTGTCACATATAATTCTAGTCTATTATTTTCTGGATTACATTAAGAATATACGTCATTACCCCATTCATATAGTAGACTCTCTCAAGGTGTATATCTAACAGTGTATTTGCTGGATTGTAGAATGGATTTGGGTTTCACATTATTAATTATTACTGAATTGCTTCCCAAAGTGTTTTTCCCCTATATTTACTTTCACTGCTATGAGCAATGTTGCTCCACAACCAGTCAAATTTATATTGGTGAATTGTCTTTTTTTGTTTAGAGTAAGGGAAATGAAGTGACATTTCTGGATTACTTCAATGCACATCTCTCGATTATCACTTAGGCTTTACATGTGTTCAAACTTCTATTGGCTATTTAATTCTCTCATAACTTGCCTGTTTTTGTCCTTTGTTATTCGGATTTTAACTAATTTGTAGAAATTAATCATTTGTTTTGGATCCTATGCCTTTTTCCTGAGAGGTTTCTATCTATACATGTATACATCTCTCTATCAATCTACCATCTATGTACATCTCTATCATAAACATCCTCTCAGAAATCTGTTATTTTCACTGTGTGTTTGGTGTTTTAGCAAAGATTTATATTTGGATGTACTGACTCTCTTTCGAGCTCCTTGCATTTAGTTATCATTTAGGTATCTGATTGCAGTTTCAAGCACTTCATATCCTAAGGATCATCTGTGTCTTTACAATGATGAAAGCATTAGAGTAAATTAAGTAAAACTCTTGTCATTTCAGGACTTGGCTGTCACTCTATCTGCTCCATCTCCTCTCGCGCAATAAACTCCCTGGGAGCTTCCAAGTACTTCGTTCATCATTCAATCCTTCATTCATTTATTCATCAAATGTAGGGGAAGAGACCTGGCTAGGAGGGGGGAGCAGAGAGAAACAGCAACAGGTAAATGAAATGACTTTGAAATTCATTTGCTCTGTGCATATTTTATCTTGCATTATAGAACCAGAATAACGCATCCTTGTTCCTGGTAGTGGGGATGGGTATTATTGGGAGCTATAAAAGGCATCTCTACTTCTAATAGTCCTTCTAGTGACTATGTCCCCATATACTTGTTAGCCTAATACAAGCATATTGGAGCTCTGAACACTTAGTGGGATGATGGTAAAAAACAACTGGTCATCTACGTTAGGTGAAGAGTGTAAGAGGAAACAACCTAACACCACCTCTGAGCTTAGACACCCCCACAGTTTTTGAAGGTTTACTACTCTTCAGACACTATTCTTGAGGCTGAGAATATATGGATATAACTGCTTTTTTCACTTAAAAGAATTTAAATCTAGATGCAAAAATAGACTAAAATATTCAATTAATATTTTAATTGGTATTTAGCTAGGTCAGACCTATTTTATCATTTCAAAAATTACTATTGAGGTCTGTAAAACATTTCTGCTCAATGTAGCAATTGGTCTTTAGAACAATTGTATGATGAGAAGTGCACAGCTCCTAAGCCATTGTTCTTCTAAACAATGCCACGTTGCTTATATGCAAAGGCATTTTATAGTCACAAGTAAATGCTCTGCAACAAACACAAGGGATTCTATGTGATTCTTATCAGCTGGGCCTTCATACTCTGGCTCTCACTTTTCTAACTCTAGGGCTTTTCTTTTATTTGTCAATTTATAGAAAAGAATTACAAAGACAAAATAAATTTTTTCTTATACATATTTCCTGCCATCCAACAATTTAAATTTATAATTTGGCCACTTTAAATCTTTAAGAAGAAATTATGGAAGCATTAAATTAAAATTATTGAGATCATCTATCAAAAAAGAAAGTCAGTCTTTTAATTTATAGGTTGTTTTAATCCAGTAATATTATCTAGCTTAGGGGAAGACATATTTGTAATTAAAGGCAATGCAAGTATCTGTCAAACATTAGTGACCTAGGTTACTCATACGAATATAACGTGACTGAATTTAGGTGCATTTAATTTACTTAAATTCTCTTATTAATATAATTAAAACAAAATGAAATTATTTTTGTGGAAATAATCAATTGCCTCTACTTATAAAATTTTATATTAAGGTTTCTATAAAGAACAATATTTGGAGGAATTGTGCATTCAAGGTGTTCAGTAATGTTGTGTCACTAAAACACCGTGTACTTAATTTATCTAATTACAGGAAACCAGTTAAATCATTGAAAAATGTTTTTTAAACAAACAATTTTAAAATAAATTCAGAACCTAATGGTCTTCTTTGGCTGGTTCTGATTCAAAACATGGCAATTGAATTAGGAGCTCCCACGGCGCCAATGAACATGAGAGCATCTTTAACCCGGTGTTGAACCCGTCCCCACGGAGCACAGAGCAGAACGTCCTAACGGGGCGCGACCGAGCGTCCCCGTCGCACGCGGCTCCCTGTCCCGCGGCCTCCCGCGCTCCTCTCCCGTGCGCCCCGTGTGACCACGAGCGCGCGCTCTGCGTCCTCCCCTCCCTCGCGCCTGCGTCTCCGCCGCCCCGGCCTCCTCGAGGACCCTCAGAGCCACTGCACGAGCAGTCCTCGTTCCTCAAGGAACCAGCTGTGCCCGGCGTGCAAAACGTCTGCAGGGCTACGCTAAACTACGTCACAGGAAGGGAGGTCACTGCGGTGGTAGGTGTCTTCATCGTTGCAAGGAAAGATGAGTCAGAAGGAAGAGGGTGGTTGGCTGAGTTACCCCTCAGGAAACCACCAGAGAGCAAGCCTAAGGAGACTAAAACCTCCTCACAGAGCAGGCAGTCGAGAAAGTGGAGCGGTACCCAGACTTTGGGAAAGACTTCTCGGGTTTATAGCTTTCTCGTATTTGTCATTTTCATCCCCACCTGTTTTCCTGTAGCAATTAGAAAAAAAAAAAAAAAACCTAAAGCATGAACAGGATTCGTGCCCGTGTGTAAAGAAAGCAAAGAAGTGTGGGACAAAGTCACAGTGTTTCCATCAGGGGTGTTCAGACGGTGTGCCACAGAATGCACACTACCCCCCTTCCCCTCCCCGCCTCCCAACCCCTGCTCCCAAGCCCCCTCCACCCCCACCCCTCCCCCCTCCCCTCCCCTCCCCTCTCTCTCCTTCCAACACCCCTCCACCCCCTCCCCTCCACCCCCTCTCTCCTTCCAACACCCCTCCACCCCTCTCCCTTCCCTCCCCTCCCCTCCACCCTCTCCCCTCCCCCTCTCTCCTTCCAGCACCCCTCCCCTCCCCCCTCCCTCCTCCCCTCTCTCCTTCCAACACCCCTCCACCCCTCCCCCTCCACCCCTCTCTCCTTCCAACACCCCCTCCACCCCTCCCCTTCCCTCCCCCTCCCCTTCCCCCTCCTCCTCCTCCCCCCTCCCCCCACCGGGCGCAGGAAGCCGCCTGGGCCAGGCGTGCTCAGCACCGCGCTTCTCCCCCAACCTCTTTAGTACACTTGTCCTTGCTGAAGTTCACAGCAAGACTGCATTTGAAGACAACGCTCCTGGCTTTAAGTTTTGAAAGCCACTATTCTTAATGAGACAAGTAATTTTCTTTTCTGTAAAATAAGAAAAACTTGCTGTAGTATGTTTTCTTTTTCTTTCCCTGAAATTATTTCTTCTCCAGAAATCGTTATATTACTTATAAAGAGACAGAAAGAAAGCTTTTATGAAATAATCACTTCCCCTTCAATATGAGTTTCACTAGTGAAAACTTTAAATCATTGTAACCTAGTGGATATTTTCACACAGAAATAGTCTCTGTGTTGCCAAGCAGTGTCTAAGGTTAACGGTCATTTGATAGCTTCTTTGTGGAGTTTATGAAAAGAATTGCAAATATATTTTGTCATTATTATTATACTAAATCCCAGCTTTCTTACAGTGAATTACATATGCAGTCCCAAGGGTATTGTTTAATTATATTTTATAAGAC
This sequence comes from Ceratotherium simum simum, assembly GCF_057802395.1. Classification (NCBI taxonomy): domain Eukaryota; kingdom Metazoa; phylum Chordata; class Mammalia; order Perissodactyla; family Rhinocerotidae; genus Ceratotherium; species Ceratotherium simum. The sequence goes on along the minus strand of NC_141914.1, from coordinate 1,316,620 downwards.
TATTTTCTTCAGAATATTCTTACGTTGAAATAATAGAAAGCTCACTTCAGTAGCACGAAATGACCTAGCAATTGTCAAATGCAACTACTTCCGTTTGTGAACTGCTGTGGGGAATTTAATCAAGGAAAATATACAACTAGATTGTATAGATCTCAGTAGACTTTTCTTGCAAAAATGATTTTCTTCTCATGATAAGTTTCTATATTTAATCCAAAGGAATGATGAAAATAAAATGGTGCATCTTTATCAATACCCTCAGAAGCTGGTATCAGTTTTTGAAAAATTTCTGCGTATCCCCGAGAATCTGCTGGAATGATGAATGAATGTTTCCATTCTCCACAGCATTCAATGTATTTATGCAAGTAGTTTAGTGATTAATGTAATTAATTGAAAATTCAAGTAGGAAATAATGCAGTCCGCCTAACATACTGCACATGTTACAGAACTTCTTGTCTCTCTTTTAGCTTCCTATTGTATTAAAACTGAAATATAAGGTACATTAAGGAATTATTGATTGTGTTAAAAAAAGGAAAAAAGAGATTCCCAGTATATGAATTTTTCCAAATTGGTTGTAAACATTAAATGGCTACACTAAAATTTAATAGTATTTTATCAGTTTCACATGAATAATATGATTTTTTTTATTAAGGTTATTGGTTTGTTATATAATATTATAGCATTGTTAAATTACCCAAGTAAACTCTATCCTTCAACAGACATAGAACAGTTTTCTAGCAGTCATTTAAGAGGTTTTGAAAATATGACTTAAATAAAATTGATACTTATCAGTCAATTTTCTATTAGCCAACACATAAAAGTCATTTCATTTTAAGATATCTTGATTTCTTAAAAGGGAAAACACAGTATTTTTTTTGAAAAATAAGCTGAGAAAAATACATTTTAAGATCCTAGTATAACTAATCATTTGTAGTACCCTCAGGGCACATGATGTGTAGAGTGCAAATAATATGAGTTCATGAATTTTGAGTTAGTTTGTAAGATAAATAGAATATATGCTTCATCCACAGGATTAGATGTCTGTGAGAACGCAGTTGGTGGATGATCCATGACTAGAGAAATACAATAAATGGTAATGTAGTAGCTCCTATAAGTTGTTTATTAGGGGTTCTCCCCCAAGGGTCTGTAATTTGTCAAGAGTGTCTACTGCTCCACGCTACTTGTCAATATCTTCAATGAATGGATGGCATCTAGGAGTGCTGATGGCACATTAACAGATGAGAAAACTAGAGTATTACAAAGTCTTTCCACTGTTCCTTCCTTTGAACTAAATCTCTAAGATTTTCCAGATTACATAACCACTCATTTATCTTAATTTATTCTTTAAATGCCACAATAACAAGAAAGAGAATTAGTGACACCGTGAACACACCATGTAAACAGCAATAGTTGATATATTTCTGAAATCCCTATCTTCCTTAAATTTTCTCCTCAAAAAAGCAAACAGATTTAAAAAAAAATTAAAGGAAATAAGTAAAACAAAGCAAACAAAACATATGAAAAAATGTTCCTAGATACACATATGAAATGAGAAAACCATTCTCACATAATGAGCAGTGTCAAATAGAAATTTCTGTGATGTTGGCTGTGAACACTTGAAATGTGGCTAGTACAACTGAGGAACTGAGTTTTCAATTTACTTAATTTTAATTAATTTTAATTTAGATTTGAATAGCCACATGTGGCTAATGGCCGCCACATTAGACAGTTCAGTGTACACCCGTGTAAGCCAATACCCATCATCCATTTTTTTGGAGGCCAATAAAAGTAACTCCAAATAGCTGTTTCTAGGAATCATGCTAAGAATTCCTAGCTGTTGTCCTGGAACCATTCCCTTTCTTCTTCTGCCTGGTTCACGGTCCTCAGCTTTGTTTTCCCGTCCTCCACTGCACTGATCACGTTTCTGCTGAGCACGTTAGTGCTCTCCAAAGCTCAGGCTTGGGTGCCTGAGAACCGTCCTCTGCTTCTCTCTAATCCGTCTACCTCGGACAGCTCCCGGCACATGGTAGAGACACACATGTACGTTGCATGTATGGTAGAATATGAAGAATGAATGAAAGACTGGACATCCTGCTTAAGTTTTAACTTGTTTTTCTAAAAATGTAAAAGTTTTGTTTCAATTGATTTAGTTTCTGTAAATATATATATTTACGTATAATTTATGTATATGTGTGTGTATATATATACATTTAAGTATAGCACACATAAAGTATTAGACATTCAATATTCTTATTTTCTGGGAAATTTAGCAATACTCTTTCTCTTTCTCTCTTTATATATACACACATATATATATACACACATATACATACACACATGTATATTTGTATATATGCTTATTTGTCTTTATAAAAATATTAGAACTCTTATAATTTAAGAGGCTTTACAATATAATTTATGAATACCTTCCAGAGGTAGGAACATGACACACTTACACAATGAAGATCTTCCTGATTTCCTGGCACATAGACATACAAGCACATAGAGAGTTTATAGCTTAAGTTCTACAACATAAACCATGCATCAATGGTAAACACAGAAACATTAAAAAAAAAACAAAAACACATCCAGTTATCAAATAGCTCTTTACATTCTTGGTAGAAGTGAAATCCTTAAGTGACTTGAGCTCAAAACAGAAAAATACACAAGCAAACAAAGAAGACTGACGCACCAGATCCCCTGTGGTCTCCCCCAACAGAGAATAGATTTCTACAACAGAGCTCACAATATGGTAGGACCATAAAGCCAAATCTTCAATCGTTGCTGCCACCACTGCAGAATACTATATCAGCTGTAAATGAACGAAAAGGAAAACAAATCACAAAATAGCAGAGAGAAAAACTAAAATTAGAAAAACAGTCATCAGAATTCTGTTCCCACTTTGGTCAGGGGGCTGGTAAAGATGCGGCTTGGCTCTAGCAGCCTGTGAGATGCACCAGTGCAAGATGAAATTCATGCAGCTTTGTCAGGTCAATCTACTGGGCCTCTGCATGGGACTATTAAAAGATAAATTTCCTGAAAAGGAAAAAAATTTAAGTCTCATGCAAATATAAAACTCAAAGTGAATGAACAGTGCCGAGTTTAGAGAACCAGATGACTCTGAAGGACATGCTAAACAATGAAGTTTTCACTGAAGGACGGTTTTTTCTCTCCACGAGTCACCTTTCTTTTGGATGAACCTTGGCTCTGCTGTGTAGGGCACTAGCTGGGGAGAAGCCACCCCATCTTCTGGAGGAGAAGAGATGCAGGTCGGACCTTCCCCAGTGCCCAGGATCCTTGAGGGCCAAATCCCTTCCTCTGAGCTTCTAGCTGCTGACCGGGGTCCAGCTTTAACTCAGACTGATTACTGGAAATATGATGTGCCTACCTGCCTCAGAAGGCTTATTGCCATTGTGTGGTTCTTTTGCTGCTATGCAACTGTCCTAAAATTGGATTTCTTAGAAATCATTAACATACAAATTGAGATTGTGTATGATACTGATGATGTTGACCTTATGATTTGGTCCTCTGGTCCCCCCTTCATCATTCCACACCCCTGGTTTGCTTTTCTCCGCTGGCCCAACATCCATGTGTAGATGGACCACAGAGTTGCATGCCTGCAGGCTGTGATTGAGTCAAACTCTAGTCTAGTCCTTATTTTACAAATGAAGAAATTAATTAAATATTAAAGAAAAAAAGACTGTTAAATGTTCTTTTTCAGGACAAGAGTTGCAATTAAAACATATTTTATTTGTTTTATAATAATTCATGCACAATGATAAGCACTGGATTAGACATTTAAAAAAAGTTACTTTCTCTTCATTTGAAATCAACACAATTATTATGTGAGAAACACATAAACATAAACAGAAAGTAAAATAGCTAAATTCAATGTACCATACATGCCCTGTGCTGACTTGGTTCCATGGTTCTCAAATTATTCCATGTGAGAATATGGGCCTCTGAGAAACAGAGCAAAATATTCAAAATCGTGGCTACTAAGTGACAGAGCTGAAACTTGCAACAAACATTATGATTCTGACCTTTTCTCACCAATTTACATTTTCTTCCTTAATTTCATTATTTCAATAATTGGAAGTCATAAATGCCAGTGCAGCCATATTTTTAAACATGAAAGCCAAACAGGCTAATTTATACTTACCAAATTATAACATTTCATAATGAAAATGACATACTTAAGCAAATACATCTTCTTGAATAAATACATTTTTTCCTAGCAACAAATTATGACAAGCATAGCTATTATGCTTCTGAACTATACTCTAGTCCTTATCACATACTACACATTGGACTCTAAGAATTAGAAACTAATCATCACACCTGCTTAATGAATTATATATACTCACTTTGATTTTACTTAAAACCGGATATTTATAGAAATTTTATCTTTACTGTAATTGTGTTCATGTAATTTCCAGAATTTCATAATGAAATGCTCTAATGTAGCTTACTGAACATTATTCATAATTTCTATTCTAGTCTCAGTCAACAAGATTGTGGTAAATTCACAATAAAATGTTCTTAGAAGCTTGATCGTTAATAATATAAAAAAAATTATTTGAGAGGGGGTAAAAAAGGATAATTTGTATTAGAAACCAAGATTAAGCATATTGTGCTTTATTCATTTTCTCTGAGTTTCCTAACAACTGTGGCAAAGGAAAATTAATAGATTATATAGATGATATTATCAATTTTAATGAGCACATTTATTTTTCAGGATAGACAAATATTTTTTATTTTTGGCGTTGAACTTAAAGACGAATATGTTGCATTAATTTTATTTAAAAGATTTTAAACAATATAATGAACCATGTGTTTATAGTTTTGCAAAAGATTTATAAATAGTCTACTTATTGAATTTTTATATAACTTTTGAAATTATTTGTGAACATATTTAATTGTAATTTTATGAAGACATTTTCCTAAATTGTATAGTGTAGATATGTAGTCTTGTTTGTGATCTCATTTATTAGAATGGTAGATTTAATCTAATACAATGGAAGAATTGATGGTTAGGTGACCATTTGACAATTCTTTTCAGGGATCATTTGTATCCATGTGCCATTGCGAGCACTCTTTGTGATTCAATAGCAGAGTTTCCATTAACATCTTGTAATAAAGATATTTGTTCTAATAGAAAATTATTATTGATTCATAAATGCATGCTTCACTATTGTGTAATAATAGTAATATGATAAAAATAAAATGTGGCCCCTCCATTGGGCTTACTCTGTTGTCCCACTGGACAACAAATATTTCTATAAGAATGTCTAATTCTGTTCTTCTTCAGTTCAATTATTTTCTCCATAAATATAATAATGATCATGAAGGATCATTATAATGACATTTATTTTATTATTTTTTATTACTATCTTTTTTCCTTCCAATTTTATTTTTCTGACCTTCTGTTTACCCCTTCTCTCATGGTACTCATACCCTCGCTGCTGTGGGTGCTTAGACAAGTGGCTCTAATTGAAACTTTTCAGACGATGGCCCCTGGGCAGATGAGGTCACCTTTCCTGGAGGTGCCTGGGAGTTCCATGCCCACTCCTGATGGTCTGTGTTCAGTGACTCAGTGGTGCACAGACTGACTGTGTCGGGTACACACCCCTATTCCCTTATCTCCCGGTAGGAAAGACTGGGGATCCCTGTGAGAGAAGAATAAAGCTCCACTTCATCTGAGATGGCTTTCCTAAGGAGCTCCTTCCTCCTCTTTATTCTGCTTCCTGCTCCCTTACCATCTCTCCTGAGAGGACTCTCAATAAATCCCAAACAATCTCCATCTTATGCTCTGAACCTACTGAATCCAACTTAAGACATTAGTGTTCTGAAAGACTTCAATGTATTTCTTTGTTACCATTTTTACTCTAGTATGGTGCATTTTTCATACATCAGGCAGTTATCTTTCCAAAAAGAAAATCACAGCAGTCATTTCTCTGATTAAAATCCCACTATGATGATAATGATACAAAAAGATCTTAGTATGGTTTATAAGGATTGATAAAATCTTGCCCCCGGTAAATTCTCTGCACTAATATCCTACTACTATTTTAATTCCTAAAACCTCATCTACAAGTGTTGTCTTGCTGTTTCTTAAAAATAGGAAGCTCCCTCCACCTCGGGTCATTTGAGTTATCTTTGATGAGCTCTCTCTTTTTGCCTCTTTCCTCCTTTCCATCTAATTCTCAGGACGCCTTCTTACCCTTCACATCTCTTGATCTCTTGGACTCACTTGAGCGCAATATTTAACTTGTGCTGTTACACCCAGTGATCTCTTTTTCATATTCAGGCATTTTTTTATTGCAATTACCACTGTTTAACAGAGTATTTACAGGTTTATTACCTCTCTCCATGACAATGTTGGGAACATTGCTTATTTTACTTAAGCCATATCCCCAAATCCCAATTAGTGGTTCATTTTGTGGAATAAGTGAATGATTTAGCATCAACAGAGGCACTCAAGTAGATTTTACATTTAAAAAAAAAGAAAGGAAAAGTGTTCTAATTTAGACGACACTAGATCAGTTTTCACCCTGACCATGTTTACTATCCTCTTTTTCGTTATTCACTTCCTTCTTGCTTTTACATTTACAACTTGTATTATATGGGGATGTAGAGGAATTTATTCTATTTGTAAGAACAAATATAATAATACTGGTTATATGGGTAGTTCTTTCTTTCTTTTTTTTTTTTTTCTTTTTTAAAGGGAGAGAGTTGTTTTTTTGTTTTTTTATAATGTTTTGTTTATTTTATTTTTTCCCCCAAAGCCCCAGTAGATAGTTGTATGTCATAGTTGCATATCCCTCTAGTTGCTGTATGTGGGACACGGCCTCAGCATGGCTGGAGAAGCGGTGCATCGGTTCGCGCCTGGGATCCAAACCCCGGCCGCCAGCAGCAGAGCGCGCGCACTTAACCGCTAAGCCACGGGGCCGGCCCTGGGTAGTTATTTCTGTATCTAAATACTATAGAAAGAGTGTTAAATGATAATCAGAAAAAAAATATATTAACGTAACTTTTCCCCAACTACTGCAGTAAAATTATCTATCAGCATTTGCCTAGTTTATTTTTGAGTATTAGTGGGAAGTGAAATCCAGGTATTTTTTCATCAATTTGTAGTATCCCTACAGTTGATGAAAAAATCTTTCTGTAGGAATATCTGTGCTTCTCTAGTGCAATTATTGTCTCTATCAATATAGTAATTACCATGATGAGTGATTTATAATGCTGTTGATTTATTGTTTCCTAATAATACCTTTTTTTATTTTGAATTTAATTTTTCTGGCTTGCTAGTTCAAGATGGCAAATTAGTCTCTATACATTACATCCAAACACTACAAAATTAGTGAAATGACAAAGGGCAAAGGAATAGTTTAAAATATGCAGTAATATCATATCACACACAGTCAAGAGAAGTTGAAGAACACTTACTCTTCAGCATGGGATTTCTCCATATGATTATGTCTTCAGGTTCAGGTAACTCTTCTGTCCTCCCCACCTTTCCATCCCAAGAGTGGTAATCACTCCAAGATGTTACAATCCTGGGGTACTGTACCATCCTTGTTGCTTTCCCTAAATCCTGCCTTCAGCTTCATAACTAATTTCTTTATTAAACTATCTTAAAATGATCTCATTTGAATGTGCCATCTGTTTCTTGCCAGGACTCTGACAGTTACATTATTAAATTGACACTTTTTGAAATAATACTGATCATATTTCCTTATTGACATGCAATAAAAGTAGAACTTAATAACAAAGTTATTAAAATAAACTTATTTAGAACTAGGAAAAATATATTTAAGAATAATGTTTAAATCAGTGAAGAACTAAAACTGTTAAGAAAATTTGAATAAGAATGTTAAATAACAACATTTATAAGTTGTTAGCTAACTCTATGAAGAAAAATTTCTTGTTGATTAGAAGGGAGAGTACATGTATTCTGATGCAAGATTCTTATACTAAACTGAAAAATATAATACTAATTAAATATTATTAATATTTTATGTATCTATATTATTTAAAGATAGATTATGGTAAGTTAAATAGATGTATTTTGAACTCTAAAGCAATCATTAAAATAACAAAATAAAGAGTTATTGTTCATAAGCCAACAAAAGTGATAAAATGGAGTCATAAAACGTACACCATTTTCCAAAAGAAGGATAAAAAAGAGGGTATAAAAATGAATGAAGGACACGTTGGAAAATGGAAAAGAAACAGCAAGATGGTAGATTTAAAGAATGACTCAACTGTACACCACTTACAAAAGGGAAACTCACTTTAAATATAAAAATAAAAATAAGTTAAAAGTTAAAGGACAGAATATGGTATTTCATGCATACCTAATCAGAAGAAAGCTGGAGTACCTACATTAATATCAGATGAAGTAGGTTTAAGATCAAAGAATATTACCAGGAATTTTAAAAAGTGACATTTCGTAATGATAAAGAGGTTCACTCATCAGGATACATAATTCTACACGTATACACACCCAATAACAGAGCTTCAAACAACCTGAAACAGCAACTGATGGACCTGCAAGGAGAAAGAGACCAATCCAAAATGAGGGTTCAAGATTCTAAAACCACTTTCTCAGCGTTTTATAAACAAGCATAGAGGAAATCAGGAAGGCTATGGATCTGATGGGCACTGCCAGTCAACTTGACCTAATGGACACTTGTGACACATTCCACCTGACAACAGCAGAATACACACCTTTTCAAGCACACATAAATGGATCATGTTCTGTGCCATAAGAGTTTCAACACATTTAAAAGGACTTAAGTCATAAAAAGTATATTATCCGACCACAATGTAATTAAATTTGAAATCAATAATAGAAAGACATCTGGAAAATGCCCATATATATGGTACTTAAGCCACTTCTAAGTAATCAATAGGTCAAATAGGAAATGAAAGTGTAATTTCAAGTAGTTTTGAACCAAATGAAAATGAAAACATCATATCAAAATTTGTAGGACACAGATAAAAAAGCATTTAGAAAAAATCTAGAGCAATAAACACTTACATTAGAAAAAAGAAAGTTTTCAAGGAAAGATCTCAGATTCCATAGGAAATTAGAAAAAAGAAAGGAGACACAAATCATCACTGTCATGAATGAGAGAGGTGACATCTCTAAGATGTTAAGAGAATAAACAAGAATAATATGAACAACTTTATGTCAATACATTTGACAACTTAGTTGATAAAATGGACAAATTAGTTAGAAGACGCAAACTCCCAAGCTCACCCAAGAAGAAATAAACATATGTCTATAAAAGAAATTAATTAGGAAAAACCATAACAAGAAAACCCCAGACCCGGTGAATTCTGCTCAATTTTTCTTTTGAATTTTTGCATTTTAATGAGTGTTTTAGATATAAATATAGGTGACTATAGGCCCAAGGTTCATGTGGATTGGGAAGAGACTTTAACCTCTCCTTACTTTTTGTTTTAATTAATAGGCTTTATTTTTAAGAAGTTTTAGATTTATAGAAAAATTGAGCAGGTAGTAGAGAGAGTTCTCATCCATGCGCCTTTCTGTGTTCTGGTTTCCCAATTACTAAGATTTGCACTAGTGTGGTACCTTTGCCACAATTGATGAACTAGTATTGATACATTATTATCAACTGAAGTTCATAGTTTACATTAAGTTTTGTTCTTTGTGTTATACATTTCTGTATGTTTTGACAAATGCATAATGCCATGTACCCACCATCAGAGTATCATTCAGAATAGCTTCCCCTCCCTAAATATCCCCCGTGCTTCACCTATTCATCCCTGATGACCAGTGATCTTTTCAATGGGTCTATAATTTCACCTTTCCATAATGTTAGATAGCCAGAATCATACAGTATTTAGCCTTTTCAGACTGGCTTCTTTGACTTAACAATATGCATTTAAGGGTTCTCCGTTTCTTTCTACGGCTTGATAGCTTAATTTTTTTTATCAGTGAACACTATTCCGTTGTATGGATGTACCACAGTTTGTTTAATCATTCACTTATTAAAGGTCATCTTGGTTGTTTTAAGTTTTTGGCAATTTTGAATAAAGCTGCTATATACATTCGTGTATAGGTCTTCTCATGAACATACATTTTCAATTCAATTGGGTTGACGTGGTAAGATTATGGTTAGCTTTTTAAGGAACTGCCAAACTGACTTCCAAAGTGTCTGTACCGTTTTGCCTTCCCACCAGTGATGAATGAGACTTCCTTTGGTCCACATCTTCATCAGCATTCGGTGTTGCCAGTGTTTGGGATTTTCACCATGCCAATAGATGTCATGGTGTTTCACTGATGTTTTTATTTACAATTCCCTAATGATATATGATCTTGAACATTTTTTCAGACGGTTATTTGCCATCTGTACATCTTGTTTGGTGAGGTGTCTGTTCAGATTTTTTTTCCATTTTTTAATTGGATTCCTTGTTTCCTCATTGTTGAGTTTTAAGAATTCTTTGTATATTTTGCATAAAAGTCCTTTATCAGATATGTTTTTGCAAATATTTTTTCCCAGTCTCTGATTTGTATTTTCATTTTCTTAGCAGTGTCAATCACAGAGTAGAAGTTTTCTTAATTTAATGAAATTCAACTTGTCAATTTTTTTTTGGTGAGTCAAGCAATTTTTGACTTTCAAGGTGGTCTACATTCAGCCTCCTGCATTCATCAGTTGCCGTTTAAGTGTTCCTACCAGTTACTCCTACCAGTAGCTTTTTCTCCCAGATCTTCTTATAACTGATCTCAAAACTATAAAATTCCTAGAGGCAAGCCACAGACTGAGAAAAATTGAGAAAATTATTTGCAAATATTTTTGCAATATTTGAAAATATTTGCATTTTGGGAATGCAAAATGGTACATACATGGGCGCTTTCTTACAAAACACAACATACTCTTACCAAATGATCAAAAACTATATCCACACAAAAACAAACAAACAAACAAACAAAACCCTGCACATAGATATTTATAGCAGTTTTATTCAAAGCTGCCAGAACTTGAAAACAGTCGTGATATTTTTCAGCAGCTGAATGGATAAATAAACTGTGGATAAATAAACATGCAGAAAATATAATATTATTCAGTTCTAAAGAGAAATGTGATCAAGCTCATGAAAAGACGTGGAGGAAACTTAAATGCATTTTACTAAGTGAAAGAAGCCAATCTGAAAAGGTTACACACTGTGTGCTTCCAACTATATAACATTTTGAAAAAGGCCGAATTTTAAAGACAATAAAACATCAGTGACTGCCAGGGTTAGGGGGACAGGGAGAAATGAACAAGGCACAGAGGATTTTTAGGACACTGAAAATATTCTGCATGATACCATAATGACGGATGCATGTCATTATGGATTTGTCCAAATCCATTGAATGCACAGCACCAGGAGTGAACCATAATGTAAACCACGGACTTTGGGTGATTATGATATATCGATGTAGGTTCATCAATTGTAGCAAATGTACCATTCTCGTGGGAGATGTTGATAGTGGGGAAGTCTATGCATATGTAGGGGCAGGGGAGATACGGGAAATCTCTGTACCTTCCCCTCAGTTTTACTGTGAACCTATAACTGCCCTAAAAGCACAAAGTATTAATAAAAATTATAATCATGATGACAAATTAATCATATTCTTATTATATTACTCATATTCAAGAGAAATGAAAGCATATATCCATACAAAGAGTTGTACACTAATGTTCATTGCATCGTTATTTAAAATACTCCAAATGTGAAAACAGCCCAATAAGTAAGTATTTTATAAATTTTCGTGGAGCCATACAACGGAATGGTACTCAGAAAAGAAAGGAAAGAACTATTGACACAATAACATGACAGATCTCAAAATAATCATGCCAAGTGAATGAAAAGACAGAAAAGGAGTGCATATTCTATTATTCCATTTATATAAATTTCCATAAGATGGAAATTAACATACAGTGTCATCAGGCAGGTCAGGTATTTTCTTGGGATGTGAGAGTAAGCTCTCAAAAGGTGGATTTCAAAAAGCCACAAAGGTACATTTGGATTGTTGGTATGTTCATCACCTTGGTTGTGGTGATGGGTTAATGGGTGAATAAATAAGTCAAAACATAACTGTATACTTTCAACATGTGCAGCATATTTTAAGTCAATTACAACTTGAAAAAGAAGATAAAAGTGTAAAATAGAAGTTTGTATCTGATATATGAGATAAACTAAGGTAGGAACATGTGTTTGAAGTGAGGACTCATCGTCTAGACTAGTGCTTCTTTTGCAAGCCCTCCTTGTACTCCATGAATTAAAATGCAAGTAGCTTTGATGAAAATGATGAGGCCCAGAGATATGACATTTAGAGTGTAATCCTGATTTTAGAATGAAAAGTAAATTAAGTTCTCTCTGGAATGGTGAGGAAAGCAAGGACCCCTGAACAGTGAGCAGGAAATGAGTCTGCGAGAGAGCCGCAGACAGGCGCCCCCCACTGGAGCACTGCAGAGGGGTGGGTCATGCTTGGAGGCCAGAAAACAGCCTTCTCAGAAGATGTAAGAGGACTGATTCTTAAAAAACAAGCCACTGAGGCTGGCCCGGTGGTGTAGCAGTTAAGTGTGTGCACTCAGCTTCTGCAGCCCAGCCCAGAGTTCACAGGCTCGGATCCTGGGCGTGCACTGATGCACCACTTGTCAAGCCATGCTGTGGTGGTGTCCCATATAAAGTAGAGGAAGATGGGCACAGATGTTAGCCCAGGGCCAATCTTCCTCAGCAAAAAAACAAAGAACAAAACACAAAAACAAACAAGCCACTGCTGCTTGGGTAATAGAAAAAGTGTTTTTTTTTTTATTTGCTAATCTTCAATATTATACACACTAAAGAATAATCTGGTATATCAGGTATGTTCTGACAACTTGCTATATCAATACAGAACATTATAAATATTGGAGATTCAGACTAAGTAGAAGTTTTTTTTAACTCGAAGTGAAAACCCGATGATGGAATGTCACACTTGTACAATCAGAATCTGGGAAATTGGCACCATGTGCTTCAATTTGTCACTTGTCAACAGTTACGCCTCTGGCAAAATAAAATTTTAAAACTGAAAAGTAGTTGTGAAAGATAAGTAGGGAATTCCAAGTTCTATAAATTAAAAAGTTTTAAAATTTCTTGATTCAGTAATAGGACTGTCTGACTTATTAAAGACACATGCATGCAGAATCATCCTGTCATTTAATATTGTCAGATTTGTGGGTTTAATGAACACTTTAATTGTTTATAATGTTTTCTGAGCATACCAAGTGGATTGATTAGCATTTCCTTGAATTATAAAATAAATTTTCTTAATTTGAATCTTTCAGTAAAAGCACATCACCTCTCTCAATTTTAAAATGTTTTCTTTAAAATCTGAGCAACTTTTAAATTTTTAGTGTACAGTTCTTGTACTTTTAATTTTTTTCTATTTCTACATTCTTGCATATACACAGTTTTTAATATTCATTATTTTGATGTTGTAATATATAAATACAACAAATTTTTAACATTGACTTTGTGTTGTGTGATCCTGCTAAATTTACTTGATAATTTTGATAATTTATTTTTGCATATTAGTTGGATTTTTCTATGTTTACAATTACACTATCCAAAAATGAGCAGTTTTATTTTTTTCATTTCTAATCTTTATGACTCTTTTTCTTGCCTTATTTCACTCGCTAGGAGCTCCGTTACAAATGGTGGAATAAAACGGATGAGACTGGACATCTTTCCCCAGTGTCCAAACTTGGGCAAGAGTGCAAGTTTCACCATCAAACATGATGTCTTCTGTAGGGTCTTCATGCCCAATACGGTTTTTTCACAAACATTAGTAAAAGATTATAGTTATAGACTTAAAATTACTTCCATACAACCACTTAGAAAAGTTTCAGGATTGTACATATGTGAAGAATTTGTGATTTGCTGAAAAATAGAGTAAGGGAAAAAGGATGTTTACTTGATCATTATATGGCTCTTCTATGGTGGGAAGTCTGTATTTCTCTGAATTTTGAGATTTTCTAATATTTATTAATAACATTATTTAATAAACATTATATAAACTTGCTTAATAAAAATACAGTCCCTAATTACATAACAAGTCTTAATGATGGTAATTGTAACAAAATTATCAATATAAATTATCTCTAAAGAAAACTAAAAAAACCTTCACAGACTGGAGAATTCCAGAGTGACCCCAGCAGACACTGTCAGGACTCCACACTCTTCAGTCACCAACGTGGAGTTTTTGTGCTGGTGCACGGTCCTCAGGACGCTGGGACCTGTTTTACCTGTGGGGTCCAGAGAAGAAATCCCCAGGCCATCACACCTTTCCACCCTGTCCCTCAGCTCTTAAACAATGACTGGAGATGAGGAAGAACTGACATACTGTCACCTCTTCCCCCAATGGGGACAACTCTCACATGTGACCTCTGGGGTCTGCTGAGTTCCCAGCAGCTTGCCTCCCTGCAGTATTGAGTCCAAGTTAACCTCCATGGTACTTCGGGTTCCTTCCCTTCCTGAGGCCCCACTTTTCTACCATTTTTCAACGGGGAGGGTTAAATCCTTAAATAAATCATGTCACATGAATTTTGTCTCAGTGTCAGTTTCTGGGGACCCACCCTGAGACTGTGGCTGTCCTGTACTCATTAGCCAATAAGCAGGTTAGTCATACGTACCAACAATGGATTAGTGTCTTGCATCGATCGATATTTTACCAATCTCATTGCTTTGGCTTCTTAACTAGAGCACCGCAACATATTACGCATTTGCTAAAGACATTAACTGATGGTAGTGCTGGAAAAATACGACCATCTAATAACATTTAGACATTAGCTAATCAACCGACGCAGTCATTAATATTACCAAGAAGTCATTTAATGTTGTCAGAGTGAATGCAGAGCCAAAGATCTCTTCTCTGTGCTTCCAAATTGCTCTTTAAAATCTCTAGTATGGTATTTTTAACAGCAATTTTTAATTATTGGTTTATGGTATTGTTTCCTTTATATTTGACCATTAGATACTTAGAAGCATAATGTTTTATTTATTTGGAATTCTGTACATCTGTTTTAAAAATTCTTTTTTGTTTTGAATAAATGAAGACATAAATGAATGGATAGGTCAGGATTTGTGGCTTATGTAGCCTTGAGAGCTAACAGACAAAATTGAGTCTCCAAGTCACAGATTCAGAATCAAAGCAATTTGCAGTAGCTGGAGTGCTTGGTCAACTCTTTGTTTCTTCCTCAAGTGGATATTACCTAAAACTGTAATAAAACCAGAATAAATGAAATCCTTTTTTTTCTTATTTTTATAACAACCAAAATCTCAGAGGTGAACCTCATCTGAATGTATTTTGGCTTTGGTGATATATCATCATACTGCTTTTAGAGCTTAAAGTTGATAATATGTGGATGATGACAAATGTTGACATTTCTTAGCCTTTGAGTAATATCTGTGTTGGAGGTAATAAAATAGCAGCAATAAGCAGAAACTTGGAACATTCAGTGCTTCCCTAGTGCATCACTGGTTCCGAAGCATCCTGCTAACAGACTGACAGTAAGCTAATTTTAAGCCGGCAAGATAACGTCATTTGAAAGCCAACAGAATGTCAGGATCGTTGTATATCATGAAGCTGAATTGAGTCATGGGAAGAATTCTTTAAGTGAAAGAAAGAGAAATAATTCTGAAAGCAGTATTTTAATTTTACAAAAATACAGGATAACTTTATAGTGGAACCAGCTGTTTCTGGCCTTATCTTATAAAGATACACATATGTCCGTGTTGTAAGCTAGAGTAAGCGCCAGTACGCCTCTTCTCTTACGTTGCAACTATATAATGTACTTTTCACGTAGCACACCAAAATGTCCCGTTATCCACTTTCTTATTTATATTGCAGCATCACTTTCGTAATACAATTTTTTTCTTAATACACTCTTTTATTATAATATAAAATTTCCATAATTGGAATACTCATTTTAACTCTAATCTTTTTTAAATTGAAAGTATGTGAACTATAAAATAGCAAAATGGAATATATCTTCAAGAAATTCTCTTTTATCTTTCTGTGCATAGAAGAGCCCCCCACCAGTCTGATTAGTAATTGTGTTAATAGCTTTGGGAATACATTAAAGCACTAAAGTTTTTGGTAGGACTTAAAATAATGGCAGGTATTTTACACATATGTAAATTTGCTGATCAGTATTAGATTCCAATGGGTGATACCAGTGATAAAGAGTAGATAAATAATATTTGTATATTAAATAAGTTAATATTGTATTACAAAAACTATACATACTACATAATATGTCCTTTAAACTGTCCTAGATTTTATAGTTTTATGTGTAAAGGAGAGTAGTTAGCAAAATGCATTCAACTATGCTAGTGTGCCTGTACAAACGTGCACTCATACACTCAAACTTTAAAACAACATGCTGCGTGTAAGTTCAAATATTCCTAAGTGCAATCAAATTGGAATATTCACGCAAGCCTGTCTAAAGCAAAATGCAAAACCCCACTCCATAAGGCATGGTGTGCTCCAGCCCCTTTCTCTCTCTAACTGCGTCTCCTCCTTCTCTGACTAATTCTCTTGCTTGCCTGGAGGCTTCACTGCCTCCTTTGTCTTTCTAGAATGTGCCGAACATTCACCTTGCCTGGGGACCTTTTCACTAGCTATCCCCCTGTTTGGAACACTACTTCCTGAGAAAAAGTCACAACTCGTCACTTCTCTGTGAAAACTTTCTCAACCTTTATATTTAAAGTTGCAATCTGTTATTCCACCTCCACATTTCCAAATTTCTTTGCCATGCTGTTTTTTCCACAGCACTTATCTCCCCTTAAAGCTGTAAAATTGACGTCTTTATTATCTTCGTTGATTATCTGTTTGCCCCACTAGAATGTAGTCCCATGAAGACAGAGTTCATTTTGGAACAAAGGTATCACAAACTGAATGAAGAGCTTGGTGCATAGTAGATGCTCAAATAAATGTCAAATGAATAACTGAATAAAAAAATAAACAGACAAAAAATCAAAGCTTAAGTCAAATAACAGAGATATGATCATAGCCTAGATCTTTCTGATGCTGAGGACTTGATGTTACATTAACTGCCTAGTTCTGTAAGGCTATTCAGGAACTAAAGCCAAATATACTTTCAGTCTGAGATTATCACTTACTTTCATATAAATTGATTTTTAGCAGCTTTATGATTAATCAAACATGCCCCATTGGAGAACAGTGTGAGGAACACAAGTTCCACTTCATTGTGTTTTTTGTTTGTTTGTTTGTTTGCTTGAGGAAGATTGTCCCTGAGCTAACGTCTGTGCCAGTCTTCCTCCACTTTGTATGTGGGTCGCCACCACAGCATGGCTGACCAGTGGTGTAGATCCGCACCTGGGATCTGAACCCAAGAACCCCGCGCAGGATGACCCCATTTCACTGTGTTTTGACCTATAAGTCGAAGAGCTGGAGAAACTAACCATCCAAAGAGAAATCCTCAAATACTTGAATCACAGCCCTGCAAACATCTAATTCTTCCCTGTGGATGTGAAGCTGCTTTCACATCCTCCTAACTGGAAACATTCCACCGTAAACGAGAGATGCCCAGCCCTGTCTCGGTTGTATCTATGGCGAACGACTGTATATGAGTCACAAGGAGTGAACCACAGGTGACAGGGAAGTAGTTTTTGATATGGATGTGGAAAATAATTTCGGGATACGAGAAGACAAGTATGCCAGTTGAGAGAGAGTTTTGGAAAAGGTCTGAAGACATAAAAAGGCCTGATACTGTCAGGGAATGAAGAAGACTGCAGAGAATCAGAGCCCACGGTGCCTGCAAGGGAGCCGTGGAAATTCATCAGGAAAAGCAAAGTAGGAGGGGAATTTTATGACAAACTAACCCTGTATTGGATTTATCTGGGTGTTTTTAATCACAAGAAGGTGAGAACTAATTGGAGAGAACTTGAAACAAAATATGTTACTTTTGACAAGCCTTTTTTAGTTGCATTGCGTGAATTTTGTATGAGAGTTTTATTTGTGCATGTTTGCTTCATTGTTGAATATAAAAACACTAATTAGAATAAAGATATAAGGCACATTTAAAGACAAAGTTTGAAATGTAATAAACTTCTAAATAAAGAAGTTACATTCTTTTAGATTTGGAAAAAAGCCTAAGTTTCCAATTGACAAAAATATAACTTACAACACGGTAGTTAGTGTTTGCTACAAAAATTTTAAGGAACTTGTATGTGATTATAAAACCATAAAATGCAGTGCTATAAACATTTAAAATTCATTATTTAGCTCAGTAGAGTGTTTTTGAATTTGATTTTAATGCCAGTCAATTTGGAAAATTCACTTAAGTTGTTAAGTGATGTATTTGCTTCTATTCTATTTATTAGTTAATAGTGAGTATATTTACCACACACTATTAGTTTGATCTTTGGGAAGTAATGACATATTTTGACTTCACAAAATCATTACATGGATATTAAATATTCAAAAATATTTTTGAAATTATTTTATTTTACCTGGTATTTGTCTTTCCAATATAGTAAATTTTATATTAAAAACCAATATAGTAAATTTTATATTAATTTTTTTTCAATATTTAAGCCAATGCATCTGTGGAAAGACGCTAAACTGAGCAGTTTTCTGCTACAACATTCAAGTTGTGGGAGCTCACTGGAATCACCATGGGTATAAAGTATGTTTTTTAACTTTCAATTTTATAAGTGAATTTTACAAGGGTGCAAGGTAAATCAACCTTCAATTGAATATTCACACAAAACTGATTTTTTAAAAAGGCACATCCATTTTTTAAAAACTAGGTTTCAGGAGCAAAGAGAACAGAGTGCCCATTTCGTGTTGTCAACTCGCCGTTTGCGTGGTTGACCTTCTTTAGGAAGTGAATTAAGATCAGGATGCCGCTTTATAATATAGAGGAATAGAAACAAAGCTGAGTATATAAATTATGATCGCTCTTTTCCTTCCTCCTTTTAAGATATCGAAGAAAACACAAACAGATGAACATTTTCAACAGAAACTGCCAATACTATCAGAAGCCAGGAAGACTTTATATTAATTAAAATGAAGTCAGGGCCTTGAAAAGAGTTGTAGAATAATGTGGAAGAAGCTAAGAGGGAGCTGCTTTATACAATGACCAAAATAACCAAAGTTAACACAGCACCACACGCAAGGTGAAATCTTCAGTAATGCCGAGCTTTGTACATTAATTCTTCACTCAATTTCCACTGAAGAAACACGCCTAGGTTGGAGAAGCGCACCCGTCTGGACCTGCCTCCTGGGATGTGATTTTAGGCGTAGGCTGTCGTGCAAAATTCAGAATGCAAGAGACCGGAGCACACTGCGGGTTATAGGTTTTCATTCCTTTTCCACAAGGAAAGAACTGAAATCCTTAAAAAAGGTCAGGAGGAGCTGGCCCCGGTCGTGTAGCAGTTAAGTTCGTGCGTTTGCTTGGGCGGCTCAGGGTCCCCAGTTGGGATCCCCCATAGAGCAACTAGAAGCACCTACAACTAGCATCTACAACTATGTACTGGGGCTTTGGGGACAAAAAAGAAAAAGAGGAAGATTGACCACAGATGTTAGTGCAGGGCCAATCTTCCTCAAAAGAAAAAAAAAAGTTCAGGAATAAATACCTCTATGAATATCTGGAAAAACTGGCAAATGGGTGAATGTCCTCTTCACTGAAGCGGGGCCAGGTTAGATAGCGTCTAGTAAATGGGAGTTTGCAGCGCAGTGTCAGACAGAATGGTCTGCAGTTCATGACCTGAGAAGAGTCACAGCCTAGAAGGGAGGGAGGCAGAGGGAAGCTCAAAACTCAGACTGAGGCTTCGAGGCTGATGCTGTTCGGCCCTGTGTATCACATATACAATGAGAAAGATGAATTGGGGGAGGGCCGGGGAGTGGGAGAGTTTGTAAATTACTGGCAATATTCCAATTCTTCTCTTGGGTGATAAATTCATATTGAAGAGCATTTATTCTCTTACAAACTGTTGCAAATATATACTTAATTAGAAAAGAGAGTCATAGATAAAACAATGATGAGAGTATCATAAATTATGAATTACGATTAATGAGATTCTGGGAACTGAGATTCATAAAATACTGCAGATGTAAATGCATAAATTTTCAAGCAATTCTGAATGATGTAGAGAAAAATGGCAGGTACTTTTTACAACAACGTTTCCTTCATTTAGGAAATCATCTATACATACACAGATATATTTAAATGAATATGTGATTTAGTTGAGTTCCTTTTGATTTTCCCCTAACGACTGTTTTCTATTATAATAGAAAGCTAAGTAGACCTACTAAAGTAGAAAAACCAGAATTAAAGTTGGTACAAATTGCACAACTGCAAAATAGTGTAAAAATTACACAGATCAACTAGGTCTGATGTTTTTAGCCCATGATCATGATGCATTGCTTTTCTTATGCTTTTAAATATAAGTGAGGCAATTTTAAAATCTTTTATTATCTTCAGAATTGAATTGTTGTACAAACCAGATGACTAGTTTCTTGATGGGAGTTGATAGATAAATATTTCAAAAAATAAAGACCAAATATTTTTCCAAATTTGATCAAAACTGTCAACCTACAGATTCAAGAAGATTAACAAAGTCAAAACTCAATACACACGAAGAAAATTCCATGAAGGTGTATCATAATCAGATTTCTTCCAGCAAATAATAAAGAGAAGCTCTTAAAAGCACCAGAGAAGGCACATTACGGAGAAGCGAGGATAATGAGCGCAGCAGGTTTCTCGTGAGAAACAATGCAAATCAGACGACAGTGGGGTAATATCTTCAAGTGCTAAAGGGAAAAGAAAATCTGACATTCTGTACAAGACATAAATATCTTATAAACAAATGGGAAATGAAGACTTTTTCGGACATGAGAAAGCTTAAAGAATTCATCACCAAGGGATCTGTACTAAAAAAAAATGTTTAAAGGAAGTTCTTTAGGCCTATGAAATATACCAGAGGGAAATCGATCCGACAAAGAAATCAACAGCAACAGAAATGGTGTATCTGTGAGTAGATGAAAAGCGTGCATTTCTTTAGTTTTAAATCTCTCCCAAGATAATTAAAAGCAAAAATAAAAATGGCATTTTAGAATTTACATAATATGTAATGTAAATGTAAAACAGAACAGAATAAGGATTTGCAGAGGTGAGCCGGAGGCAGACGGACCTAGTGATGTGGATGAAGTGCTAGAGGAACAGTGGGCTGACACTAACATGGAGAACTTCCGGGGTCTACAGTTGCAGAAGAGCCTTCCAGTCGCATCCAGGAACCCACTAGGTTCTCACACTGAAGAGCCCAGGAAAATCCCGTAGCTTTTTAAGCAGGAAAAAGGGAAAAGCAACCATTTGAAATAGTCCAGACCTTTTCTCCGTAACAAAGGCCTGCTCTAAAGGGGAGAAGACTTCCAGAGCCCATTTACCTGGGAGAAGGGCAGTTACCCAGCTTCAGCCCCTCTGATATTCCTGTCTCATGTACAAAGAAAAACAGCTAAGAAAGATCTATGAATGTCACAGCGCAGGGACAGAGCACAATAAAAGACCGAGATTTGATCATAAGGTCATAGAAGACACCCATCCCCTCACTTTATAGCCACATCCACAGGTCTCCAACATAAAAACAGTGGATTGGTTTACAGAGTCATAAGGTGAAAACTCCATTTTAGAAGAAGTTCTTAGGGATGTGAAAACAATCAAATGAGGACAGTAAAGGAAAATGAAGCCTGAGGCTTCTACAGGTACATCAAACATGAAACACTCCTCGTAGCCAACAACCCAACTCCTAGCCTGATAATATAAAACCTCACAAGAAAGGCCTATTGACCTGAGTTCCTATTACCAATAGAGCATATTCTATAGCCAGCAAAAAATTCCAAGGCATGTTAAAAGTAAGAAAAAGCAATCTAGAGAGACAAGGCAAGCATCAAAAATGGATTCAGTTATAATGCAGATTTTTAAATTATCAGACAGTCCAAATGTATAGTAACTGTGAATAATACATCAAGAGGTCCAATGGAAAAAGTAGACAACATAAAAGAATAGACGGTTAATGTTAGCAGAAAGATATTTCCTCTAAGAAAGAAAAAAAAAGTAAAACTAGAAATTGGAAAAATAGTAACAGAAATGAAGAATGCCTTTGATAGGCATTTTAAAAAAAGAATATATCAATTATAGGTGAAGATGTGGAGAAACTGGGCTTCTTATACACTACTGGTTGGAAAGTAACATTGTATAAACATTTTGGAACGCATTTTTCTCATTTCTCAAAAAGTTAAAGATATTAAAGATACCATGTGACCATCCATTCCACTCCTAGGTATTTACCCGTGAAAAATGAATGCACATGTCAACACAAAGACTTTGACCAAAATGTTTATGGCAGCTTTATTTGTAATTTACCCAAACTGGAAAGAAGCCTCGTATTCACCAATATATGAATAGACAAACATCCTATGATACATCTGCAAAAAAGAATCCTACTCAGCAATAAAAAAAAAAAAGAATCACTTATTGTTATATGAAATCTGGATAAATCTCAAAATAATTGTCATATGTGAAAAGAACCAGACCAAAAATACTGTATGGTTTTTCATTATCTTTATATAAAATTCTGGATAATGCAATCTAATCTATAATGTAGACAGCAGATGGATGATTGACTGGAGATGAAGAGGGGAGGGGAGGAGAGGTTGGGTTTCAAAGGGGCAAGAGAAAACGTCTGGGGTAGGTGGACAGACATTCATTAGCTCATGTGTTGATGGTTTCACAGGCGTTTACATAGCTCAAAACACATGCAGTTTATATACATTGATTATATCTCAATAATGCTGAAAAAAGTGTGGACATACAGGCATTCTCACTCATTGTAAGTGTGAGTGCAAGTTGTTACATTCATGAAGAAAACTTAGGAATTTTAACCAAGGTTTTAAATAATATATTTTCACTTTGACCCATTTTTCAACATCCAGCAATGTAATGGAAGGAGAAATAATAAATAGCCACAAGAAAAAATAAAAAAGGATGCTTTGTCTTTTTTATCCTAAAGTATAGCCTGGCTTACTGTATACACAAGTTGATTATCTGTAGAGTGATTATTAAGATAGTCCAAACATAATCCACTAAATTACACTCCCACCTTAGGAGAGAACTTGTTTGTGTTTACTTTAAAATGCTAATTACCATTTATATCACATTTAAATAATTTTAGCATGCCTAGCACACACCACAAAATTAAAAGTTTTAAAAACAACAATCTGTAAGGGATACTGGTAAACATACTTTTCTAATGCAGATACCAAAATATTGGTATCTTCCTTTGGTGTTTTAAGTACCACAATCAAGAAGAATTGTTATTACAATTTAATGAAGACTAAAAACAATTGTTGAAAGTAACACTGCAAATTCTGCAGTCACAAATATATATATTTCATATACATATATAACAATAATTTATATGTTCTCATTATCCTCAAAAGAACTTATGGTAGGCTCTAATGACAATGTGTAAGAGAAAATTTCTATTCTGCTCTGATTTGAACCTTTCCTTGTGTTGTTCCAATTCTGTAAATCCTTTTCTTTTTGTCCCAACTTCCTTGCCTTGTGCTGATCTGTGCTGAGATATTACTCCTGTGGAAGTGAAAAATATATACAATGATAAAAATATTAAATATTTTTCCATCTCTGGTGTTTCTAGAGGATTTTTCATTTGTGTAGTTCAGATCACTAAGCCATTTTTGTATGACCTGGCAGTCTGGTGTACAATGGTTAAGTGGTGAAGAGAAAAGTAAGAATTGATAATAATCATCAGAATAGTGGTTAGATAATTGGATTAGAATCTTCACTCCCATCCTGGATTAAATGACAAGCAACAACTTCTCTTGGAGCAGTCAAGAACTGAGGCCAGTGGGTGAACTGCACCCCGCAAGGCTGAGCAGGCTCATTCAAAGAGATACAGAAACAAGACCACTTATATAGAGCAGATGTTGCTGGAGGTATAAACTGATAAGAACACTTAAGTCATAATCCTGATGAGTTGCTGGAGACTGATTTTAGACTAGCATGAGAAGAAGAAACTCCCGGTGGATTCAGGCTTAGGGCCTTCCCAACAATTTCTTGAGCTTTCTCTCAGAAATCCCTCCAGATTCTTATGGTGAACATCTAAGAAAAATCTCTTTAGCTTCAGCAGGAGAAGGCAAGAGTAAGCATCCTGAAATGTGCCCAGATGCTTCTCCGTAACAAAGGCTACTCGCTGGGACAAAGAACTAGGCCAGCACATTCTGAAAGTTGCTCTTAGCTGGGGGAAGGGAATGTCTCCCAGCTCCAGCCTCCTCCGGTCTCTCTGCCTCACTCAGGCTGGAGGCACAGTCAACAGGGTCATGGCCTCACACGACTCCAGAGAAATAGACTGGGAACGTGGCAGCCAGGGAAAAGTAGAGAGCAGGGGGGAAAGCTGTGGAGAAACGCTGTGAAGGACGGAACTCTCAGACACAGGTGAAATCGATGGCTAAGGTTTAATCAGAAGTTTACAGAATGTTCTTCCTTCCTTCCCCTCAAAGTACCCCCACAACACATATAGGGCTACAATGTAGTAGTACATAAAATAAGAATGGATTGTAGCTGAAGACACTCTCTGTGTGGAGACGCACATAAAGAAGTCAATATGCGAGACACACGTGAAGATGATATAGGAATTTGGAGCATCTGATGTTGTCAAAGAAAAATTGCACTGGATGGAGTTAAACAAGCAAGATTTAATTTAAGACTATTGTAATAGGGGAGAGAGATTGAACTAATCTCTGCTGAAACAAGAGGCAGGAGAGTTTATAAACACTGGGGTGAGCTAGTGGAAAAGCGGTGGAGGATTTTATTTATTTGGGAGTTTATTCAAAGTGAGCAAGGCAGGTTCATCATTTAAAAATCAGTGCAATCCATCATATTACATCAATTTAAACAGAATAATCATTCGACAAAATCAAACACTCATTCATGATAAAAACTCACCACATATGAATAGAGGGAGAGCTCATCAACTTGATAAAGAATATGTACAAAAGCCTAAGATCGTACTCACTGGAAGGAAAGAGCCTGGAAGGAAAAAGCCAAGGATGTCCTCTCCTGCAATTCGACATCAGACTGGAATCCCCAGCTAGTGCAATAAGATATAAAAAATAAATAGAATGTATACAAATTGGAAAGGAAGGAATAAAACTGCTTTTCTTTGCAGATGATCTGATTGTCTATGCATAAAAGGCCAAAAAATCTACAAAACAAACAAACAAAAAACTCCTGCAACTAATAAGCAACAAAAACAAGGTCACAGGATACAAAGTCAACATGAAAATTCGACTAGTTTCTAACCTAATAGCAACGAACAATTTAAACTTGAAGTAGAAACACAATACGATCTACAATAGCACCAAAAAAATAAAATACTTAGGTATAAATTTAACAAAATGTGTATAGGGTTTATAAGTGGAAAACTTCAAAACTGATAAAAGAAATAAAAAATTTAAGTAAATGGAAAAATATGCAGTGTTCATGTATTGATAGCATCAATATTGTTAAGAGTTAATTCTTCCCAATTTTGATTCAATGCAATAAAAATCCTAGTAAGTTCTTTAGTAGATATTGATAAATTCTTCCAAAATTTGCATGGAAATCAAAGAGCTAGAATTGCCAAGAGAATAATGATGAAAACCGAAGTTGAAGGACTCACACTCTCAGATTTCAAGACTTGTTTTGAAGACACAGTTATATAGACACAGTTATATATACACACAGTTGTGTGTATATTGGTCACACAAATAAGTGGAGCAGGGTCTATTTCTCGCTAGCACAAACATAGTGAATTAATTTTCGGCAAGGCATAAAGGCAATTCAATGGAGAAAGAGTAATTTTTAACAAATTATACTGCAAAAATAAGCAAAAAAGAGAGAGCCCAGATACAGACCTTACTCTTTTCACAAAATTTAACTCAAAATGCATCATAGAAGAAATTGTAAAAATGGAAAACTATAAGCTTCTGGAAGAAATTATAGGCAAGAATTATGTTGACCTTGGGTTTGCTGATGAGTTCTTAGGTAAAATAGCAAAAGCATGATCCATGAAAGGAAATGAATGATAAAATAGATGTATTAAAATTTAAAACCTCTGCTCTGTGAAAATGCTGCTAAGAAAATAAAAAGACAAGCTAGAACTGGAAGATAATATTGCAAAACATCCGACAAAGGACTTAGATTCAAAATTTACAAAATATGCCTGAACTTGTAGAAAATCAACAATGAGAAAACAAACCAATTAAATGTGGGCAGAAGATCTGAACAGACACCTCACAAAAGAAGCTATACAAATGGCGTGTTACATATGAAAAGATACCTAGCATCATTTGTCATTAGGGAATTACAGATTAAAGCAATAATAAGATACCATTACATGCATATTAAAATGGTTAATTCCAAAATACCTGACAACACCAATTGCTGGTGAGGATGCAGAAGACAGGTCCTCTCGTTATTGCTGGCGGGGGTAGAAATGGCACAAGCTCTTTGGAAGACAGTTTGGCAGTTTCTTAACAAGCTAGACATCATCTTAGCATACAGTGCAGTGATCACACTCCTAGGTATTTGCCCATTGACTTGAAAATTTATGCCCTTGCAAAAACCTGTAAGCAAATGTTTATAGCAAATTTATTCACAACTGCCAAAAACTAGAAGCCATTAAAGTGTTCTTTAATAGGTGAATGGGTAAACAAACTACATATATCCATACAGCGGGATACTATTCAGTGACTAAAAAGACACATGCCGTCAAGACTCAGAAACGTGGATGAATCTTAAATGCATAATGTTATGTGAAAGATGCCAGTCTGAAAGGATACATACTGTATAATTTCATTTGTACAACATTCATAACTTCTCACTCCTTAAGTATGTGTGGAGTAAGTCAATAAGCTGTGCGTATTGACTTCCTTTTAAAAATGCAATATAGAAAGAGAGAAAGCAAACGCTATCTCAGGAATGTGATCAGAATCAACACGAAGAGGGGTAAGTCACGTTGGTTGTGTGTTTCCTGATAAGATGTGATGAGGATGGCACTTTACGTCTGCGATCTTGCTCCCCAAAACCCATGACCCCAGTATAATCATGAGACGACATCAAACAAATCTCAGTTGAGGGGCATTCCACAAAACGACTTACCATTACTTATCAAAATTGTCAAGGTCATCAAAACAAGAAAAGTCTGAAAAATTGTCGCGACCAAAAGGAGCCTTAGAACCCGTGATGACTAAATACAATGTTGTATTCTGGATGAGATTTTGAAATGCAAAAGAAGACATTTGGTAAAAACTAAGGAAGTCTGAATAAAGTATGGACTTTATTAATAATGTGTCTTTATTAGTTCATAAATGGTGTCAAAGGTATCATACTAATGTACGATCTTAATAATAGGGCATAGTGAGTATATGATATGTGGGGATTTTTTACTATCTTCACAATTTTTCTGTACATCTAAAACTATACTAAAATTAAACATTTATTTTAAAAAGAGATTCAAGAAGAAAAACATATAAGTGCTTGAGGAATGAGGGGCAATACTTTCTACATCAGCCCTACATTGAGGGCAATGGAATTAATGTGAAAATTATATTATGCAAGCCTTGGGATGTTTTTTGTAACCAGATGACAGGATAGCTTCTTGCCTTTAACTCACAGCTTCTTTTGAGTCGTAGCCCCATAAGCGACTGACTATCTCTAACATTAGCATGTATTCTGGAAATCGTTTACTTAGCAACAATATCAAAGAACAGAATGAAATGAAGAAACTTGAAATAACCAATAATTATTTCTCACTTTTCAATTAACATGGGGTAAATTTCTGGTGAGAGAGGATGTGATAAATTCAAGTTGATTATTTAATCTATTTTTTTCATACATATTAATACCATGGTTGCACATCCATTTTCCTGCTACCTGGAATATTTTTTCTTAAAATATGTTAATTTATGGCTTTTATGCAAATTTTCCATTGTGTCTTATTTCAGAAAAATGTTATCAGTGATTCATAATTTATTTACTCCTTGCATAAGTATAAAAATCTATACAAACCCCTTTAAAATATGGGTATGCAATTTTTCACCTCATCTGACCATTCTCAAGTTCTTTACTTCATTTCTGCTTTTGCTCAGGCAAAATGAATGAACAGCTCAATCAATGGTACAAATTATTCTTCAGAATGATGAATAGTAGAGACATGTGCCTGAAAACACATACACACACATTAGACATAATTCGTTTTCATTTTTCCTTTTGAACTGACCTTCTGTGTTACCTGGCACAATTAGTGAATTGAAGTAATTGTTTTATTATGTGTCTTTACCCTGTCTTCTATAACTACTCTTTCAAGACTTTGCTCATAATAGGCAATTCGTTAACTGTGCCTTCCCATTTTTCTCATAATCCAGGCTCTATTTTTCCACCAGACCCTATCCCCTGCTTGAGAAATGAGAAATCCTTGAAGAAGTGTAGCAGTTGGTGGTGGAGTGAGAGCTGGACTTGGGATATTTGCTTCCTTGTCCTTATGCCCCGTGAGCTAAGAGGACCATATTCAGGCACATGACTGAAGTTTTGTGAGTATGTGTAAAAAACGTGCATGATTGGGATTGATTTATCATATCCCAAAGTGACAAAATGCAAACATAACGTCAAGAAGGAAACTTAGCACAGCAGAGCCTTCGTTTCTGAGAAACCAGAGGTAAGGCCTGTTCTACGTGGCTCTGAACGTAGCTTTGTAGATAAGGCGGCCAAATAAGGATGAAAAAAGACACATACACACACGTGCATGTGTGTGTATATATATGTATTCTACATCTATTCTATTTCCCAGTTTAGAGGACAAGTCCCTGAGGGAATGGACTGGGTCTTTTGCCATTTTAAGTCCAAGACCTGTGAGCTGACACTGGTGACTTTAGTTTTTGTGGGATGACGGTGTGTTTGTGACCTCATGTGCAATCTTATGGAATCTAGAATTAGACTACTTGGATTTGAATTCTAGCTCCTTTACTTACTACCAGTGTATCCATGGGAAAATTGCTCTAATTATCCACTTTCTCATCTTTAAAATTGAAATAATGAAAATAACTTATTCATAGTGTTATTGAATTGATTCTATAAGTAAGTGAATACAAAGCACATAACACAATGCCCGACCTAATAGACATACAATATCTCCTAACTGTCCACGGTTTCCCCCTCTTGAATCCCCTCCTATTGCAGCATCATGGTCAGTAGAGCCCTTTCTGGTGCTAAGGACCTGTATTCACTGTGGCAGGTACTATCTTTGGTAGTACTGAAGTTCTAGAATGCCCAACCTCTAAAGTGTTGCTTTACCATGAAAAAGCCATACTGTCTCCAGATAATAGGGTGCCTATGTTTTGTAGCTACACTTTGAGACAAAAGATGTACAAAAATTAGCTCCTGTCGCATCCTTACACCAGAATGGACTGATTGTAATTGCAGACAAATGGGCATATTAGCCTATTACGTGTGCCCAGAAAAGCATAATTGCCAAATGAATTTTGCAGTCATTATTTAGAAATTGGAATACTGTCAGAATGCAGAGGTCAGCTATTCACAGTCAGGAGTACTGGTTACTGTTCAGAATTATTTGGCATCAAACTTTGTCTTGTCTAAATGCCAAAAGAATCATTAGCCTGAAATTCCCTCTATTTGAATAAGGATTATATAATCCTGAGTTTAACAATACAACTTTTGGGAAAGTAAAATAACTTGACAGTCCCATTTATTTCTGGTTCCAAGATCAGAAAGCCGAGCAGCTGGTGAGATGGACCGTTTCCCGGTGGTCTCCTCTGCTGCTCTTCTCATTGATGGCTTAGAGGCATGGGTTTGGTTTTTGGTTTTTGGCTTTTTTTTACCACACTGGTACTGCATACAGAAAGCACAAAGCTTCTTATATATATTTTCGTCACCTCAGTTCTTAGTTATGGGAAAGAAATTCTGTTATCTTTTCATTCTCTCTGTCATATATAGAAAGACTAGTAAATGTTTAACAACTGACTCTCCAGAATCAAAGTTCTGCTTTGTAGTGTTTGCTGATTTCTGTGGAAGAAATGCTCCCACCTGACCAATTTCAAGCTACTGACGTGATGATATGAACTAAGATTTAGGAAGAGATATGCAAAATGGAGTAGTCATAAACCTTTGTAGCCCAGCTGCAGCATGGCACTGTGTGTGTGTGTGTGCATGCCCGTGTGTGTGTGAGTGTGTGTGCGTGCACACGTGTGTGTGTATGTGTGTGTGTGAAGTGTTGATATGCCAGCATTTGTTCCAAATATTGGGGAGACGACAGAGAACGAGAGAAAATGTCTGTCTTTGTGGTATGTATAGTCTATGGGGAGATACAGACATTAAACTAGTAAACGCACAAATAATTCCAATAATTTCCAAAGCACTAAGTATGTAAAGAGAAAAAATAATATGAAGTTGTGATGGAGAATGAGGTGGGGGCTTTGAGGATCAGGAAGAGTCTTCAGATAGTTATGTCAGAAACGCCCTGTCTGGAGGTGACATTTGAACTCACACTTATCCGATATCAAGGAACAAGCCACACGCAGTGTTGAGAGCAGCGTGCTCCACGTAGCCCCGGGGTGACGACATGCTCGTGCGCTTGAGGAGCAGAAGTGAACCCGGTGTGACAGCTGGAAACGATGAGGAGAGATGTAAGAGGTGAGGTCAGGGGAACAGGGCAGATCACACAGAGCCCAGCTGAGTAGGACACGCCGCTTGAATTCTAGTGCTGGAGGCCACCATGTGTTAGAGGGGAACGTTTGCCTCCAGAGGAGCGGTGCTGGGGAGGCTTCAGAAATCTGTGAGCACACCTGTACTTAGAACTGAAAGGAGCAGCGAGGAGACACAGAAGCTCTCGTTCTCAGCAACGCTTTCTTACGCTATTTAATATAATTGTAATGAGTTTGAAATACTACCATGATGTTTTCAGAGTTTGATGAACAAGCAAAAGTTTCATTTTACGTATAAGATCTAAAGATCAAGGCTCTTGCAATTGCTAAGAACCCAGGAGGCTCCTCAACCTCAAGTGAAAACAGAACTGTATCCAGATGACAAATATCAGCGGTTTCCATTCGGCCACATGCTGAGATTTTCAATAAATTTTCACAAAAATCATTTTCATTTATTAACAGAATTGTTCTGTGAGATAGTATAGCTTTTTAAAAAATCTTTCAAAATAAAAATGAAGAAAGTGAAGACTGAGGATGTCTGATGCCTGGACAGTGGTGGATGTAATTTCAAATCTCACCGTTTCTACTCCTTTCTCACGCTACTCACATCACACCCTTCTACGATTTATATTTATTTGAGCCATCCTATTTATTTTTTTTGGTGCTGTTTATCTCATTAGATGTAAAGTAATGGCATCTAACAAGCCAGTTAAAAATGAGTTCACTTGTGGTGTTTAGAACCTGTTGACATCACAGGGCACAGCTTTCCCTCAAACTCTCCACTTCTCCACATGTGCCTCTGTGAATTTTGATTCTGTGAGTATCTATAAGTATTGCCTAAATTATAAGAACCTGTTCAAATACTAAAATCATCCCACGAAATATTGAGTCACATCCACAGAAGCAGCAATGCATTTCTGCCTCGTTAATCAGTTTTATGTAAGATATCCCAGAAACATTTTATTTTAGTCTAGAAGTAGCCTTCACTTAGAAATTTATAAACGTGTTTTCGACAGCTGTGCTCTATGCTGCAGTATTTCAATGAGATATCATATGAATAAATTATCTTGATTGTCCTTCAAAGATCTAAAGAGCTCAAAAGGTTTATTCATTATTAGGAATAATTTAAGAACTAAGGGGAAAAAAACTAGATTCTGTGAATGATTTTAGGTTTCCTAATGTATGATTTGATAGGGACTGTACAATGGTGTCTACTTGTTGTGAACCTCTCTCTAGTCTGCATGACTGTAGACACCATGACAACTTGGAGCCACACACACGAGATCAGCACCAGGAGGTGGAGGATGTTCGCCCCTTGCTGCTGCAGGCCCACTCAGTCCTCTCCTGAGCTCCTCCCGCCTTTGGGAAGAGTCTGCAGTCTGATTTTTCAGTCTAGCCTCTACCAGTCCACACTCCAAAAGTAGAGAGGATAGCTGTTACAAGTTGCATGTGCTTTGGTTTCCGCTGAGAGATTCCCCCTTGCATATAGGTTTCCCTGGGGAGCCCTCTGGGAAGCTGATGTAGCAGCAGGCTGAATTCAGGCTCTCTTGGTCCTCTGACTCTGGTGCTGTTATGAGGTAACAGCACCAAAGGAAACCTGGAGCCCTGTGTGGGTTTGTGACACCCTCAGGGGAATAGTTATGAAGAGGGAGGACGGTTTACCTGCCTTCAAGAAGTTCACAGTTTAATGTGAAAGACTCATGAATAATGAGCCATTGCTCTATTTATAGACCAAAATACAGAGAAACATATATTATTCTGCTCAGGTGCACAGAACGGGAGGAAGATTTCAACTGGACATGGTATTAGACTTGGACCCTGGAGGATGAACAAACTTTTTCTAGATGTAGACAAGAAAGGACAGAAATAGGATAAAAGGAGGAAGTTTGAGCAAATGTTTGAATGTACATAGCTATTTAAATAATCAGAGGAAGATATAATAAGGTTGGGACAAGAAGCAAAGATAGAATCAGAGGATGCTTGAATAGGTGAGAAACAAGTTTGGGGAAACAATAATGTCCTAGGAATTAAAGGAAAGAGTGAGGCAAAGAAGACTCAAGTATGTCTGTGTGATGGAGATCACGTTGGATCCTAAAAGAGACATGTTTGGAAGGTGGTTTACGAGAAACTTTCAGAGATTGGTTTGAGCAATCAGTACACAGCTAGTGAAGAAGGGCCGGGTCAGAGGAAATGAGCACATGTGCTCAGGATAGAAGGTAGGTTTTAGAATGTGAATTTGGAAGTCCTCATGGTGCAGAAAATATGTAGTAAGTTGGGCAAAATATATTCTGAAGGTGCACTTCAAAAAGTGTCTGGTGAGTTGTGGTTTAAAATACTTCCTTTATTTCTGCAAAAATATAGTATGAATGTGTTGAATTGAGAGAGAGACAGGGAGGAGAGAGAGGACAGAGGTAAGGCCCTCAGAGACTTGTGGGGGCCTGTTTCTGAGATCAAGTGACCAGAGTGAACCAGATACACAGTCAGGGGCAGGAAAGGAGCTTCAGTGACAATCACCATCTGGTGAAAAGAAATGAGAGCTGTGGGTCAGGCCCGGGACGGGCACAGAAATGACATGGTGTTTCTGGGCCCATGAGGTGCTAGACCCGGAATCTCCTCATGCAGGTACATCTGAGGGGCTCTGACGCTGTCTGGGCATCCAGAGCACTGTGAATGTGCAAGAACCACTGAGCAAAAATCCAGGTCATTTGCTGCTCTGAGACATTTCTTAGTATGTGTGCATGGGCGTAGTGAGAAATGGCTCCTCTCCACAGTGCCCATTTACAACTGTGTCAACAGAGCAGCTGATTTTTTTTTTTTATTTTCTGCTGAGGAAGATTAGCCCCAAGCAAACATCCATGCCAGTCTTCCTCCACTTTGTACGTGGGACAGCTCCACAGCACGGCTGACAAGTGGTGTAGGTCTGCGCCCAGGATCCAAGCCCCCAAACCTGGGCCTCTGAAGCAGAGGATGCAGGGCAGTTCCTTTTAACCAATAAATAACCATACTTGTGTTGTTGCTAAACCTCGGGACAGAGTGTCTTAGCACAGTGACAGAGCAGCATGCTAGCCAATCGTGCACACATGGGTGTGTAACAGGGGAAGACCTAAAAGAGAAGCTCATTCCCGCCAATCAGAGAGCGTGGTGGTGTGACCATTGCTCTGTGCATTACCGTGGGTGGGAAAGGGTTTATTCCCTCAACTTTAGAGTTGAGTTAGTCCCATATCCCAGGATGTCGACAGATACCAGGATAGGGAACTTTCCTTTATCATGAAACTAATAGTCTACCTGGAATTTTCCTAGAGTACTAGGCATAAAATAAAAGTAGAATATTGTTACTGTAATTAACTAGGGATATTCATAATGGAAAAAGTAACAGCAAATAATAACATCAAATGTTTCTTTCCTTAAGATTATTCATTTACAACTTATAGTTTTTGACAGAAATGTGTCGATGAAGACTATATAGATAGATAGCATTTGATAATTTTTCAGCAATTTCTTAATTTGAAGAAAGACCCTGGGGATGTATTTATAATACTCACAAATAACTTGCATCTGTCAAAATCCTGAGGGTGTTTACAACCTCTTACTTGTTGGTTTCCTTCCAGCACCAAAGGGCATTTTTGTGCCTGGCCATCAAAGCAGCGCACAGCATTCTGGGAGAGGTGGTCCTGTGTGCTGCCAGTTCAGAGACAGAAGATGGTAATGTCACAGAAGATACTCAGGATATACTTTTCAAACAGTGAATGAAATTTTTATGATTTTAATAAGGGTTAACAGGATAAAAATATCTTCAGAGGAATTAGATTATGACTGAAAGATTAAATTAAATTTATCTATCCATTGTTATTGTAAATTGTATTCCCTGGACGCTGAAATAAAAATGTCTTTCCTATGTCCTTCTAGACCAAATGTGATAGGAATAATTTCAATTAAAATATAAAGTATAATTTCTAGAGAAAAAAACTAAATAATCTCAGGATGTATAGCCACTGAGCCGGCACTACGTTGGGTCAGACCATCTGCAGAAAAATATGCTGGGGTTTCTGTTAAAGTGTATGTGCCTGGTCTCCAGCCTCTCCTATTCAATCAGAACGTCTATGAGAGAAAAGTAGAGTGTGCATTGTTTAACCAGCCGGTCATGTGATTCTTACTCACACTGAGACTTGAGAACCTCTGATGTGAAAACGTTGTTATTGTTGGTTTGTTTCCTGCTGTCTTTTTATAACGTAATAAGGATTGAGTATAAATCTTGGAAAACCATACTCTCTGGAAAATGGGACTATAGTAAGCATACAAGATACTCAATTACGATGTAAAAGTCACCATCAGCACCAATGCACAGCTTGTCCAGCCATGCTGAGGTGGCGTCCCACATACAGCAACTAGAAGGATGTGCAACTATGACATACAACTATCTACTGGGGCTTTGGGGAGAAAAAGGGAAAAATGGGAGGGGGATTAGCAATAGATGTTAGCCCAGGGCCCATCTTCCACAGCAAAAAGAGGAGGATTGGCACGGATGTTAGCTCAGGGCTGACCTTCCTCACAGAAGAAAAAAAAAAAAGTCACCATCAAAACAAACGAGAAAGATGGCCCGAAAAGCCATCCAAGTGGATGGCTAGTTGGGCTAAGTTTGTGTGAACTGTGAGAAAGAACAAGGCATGATGAAAATTAGTCTGATGTGGTGTGCAGGTGGGACTGGAGTGTTGCCAATAGGAGAAAGGGAAGAAATATAGAATGATTGGTCTGAGTGCGCTGTAAAACTTCTGAGGGAAAATGGGAGAAATAAAATACCCCGTCAGCCATGTTCAAGGGTATGGGGAGGAAATGTAGCAAAAAAGAATACTGCAAATAAAGAAATTCACAACAGAAGACCCAGAACGTGGAAAAGAGTTGCTGAGAAAGCTTCGTTTAGTGCACAAGAGTGAAAGGTCAATGAAATGCAGGGATCATCAACTTGTCATTAATTTGGGAGCCAAGTAGAGAGAACTGAAAAATACTTCACTCTAATGATGGGTGCGGAATGTTGTAAAAGTTATTTTACTGCAAGGAATACCATAGCAAGTTAAGCCATTGAAACGTGGCCTAAATGGAGAAATATAATAAATGACATGATGATGTTCTGCATCAGCCACTAACAAAATGCACAGAATAGTCTCCTCCTCACACCAGAGAGGACTGCTCTGAGGGCTTGCCACCCAGAAGGATGAGTTATAGAGATCCGACTGGTTTGCAATAAATTACTTTGATAGGGAAATGCCCTGGCATTTAGGGGGCAAGCAATTAATTCTCTAGGAGTGAGAAGGCTATATTTTAGAGAGCAGTGAGTTGGGGAATGCCAGAGTTTTCAGAATTAAATTCCGGAACTCAAATGCATTTCTACCTAGCTCCCGCTTGGATCCATCCATAAATATTTGAAAATATTTTTCTTTTTCTACTAAAATCCAGATCATGAAATTCCATCTAAGCTTAACAGCTAGACATAAGAAAACTCAGCTGTAGTCCCTGCAGGAGAAATAGAATTTCAAAGACGTGGGCACTGATTGTCTATCTATTTGCACGTTTTCAGTCATTATGCACTTTGTGTGGTGTGTACTTAATATACAACATAATATCATGTAATATAATATAATGTAATATAATATAATATAACAATATAATTCATATTATTATACCTATGAGCAGTAACCTGACTAATTTACAACTATTGACATCACAGATATGAAACTAGAAGTTGACTTTACTTTGAAAGAATAATGAGGGGAAATTGTCAGACCTGATGTCTGTTCTGCCTACTGTCCATGAAGGTGTTGGAACTTGGTGGGTGTGTGTGAGGGACCACAGGAAATCATGTTGCATCATAAAAAGTTTCAAAGTTGTTTCATTATAGTCATATTATATGCATCCTCAAAAGATCAGCCTATTTAATCTACAATTACTAAAGAGTATGTAGGAGAGGAATTCTGAATATTTTACTTGTTGGGCCTCAGTTTAAAACCATTGCACTCTCTTAAAAAATCCATTATAGAGGTCAGCCCGGTGGCATAGCATTTAAGTTTGCGTGCTCTCTTCGGCTGCCTGAGGTTCGCTGGTTCGGATCCCGGACGCCCACCACCATACTGCTCATCAAGCCATGCTGAGGCAGCGTCCCACATAGAAGAGCTACAACTCTGCAACTATGATACACAATTATGTACTGGGGCTTTGGGGAGAAAAAAGAAAAAGAGGAAGATTGGCAACAGATGTTAGCACAGGGCCAATCTTCCTCAAAAAAAAAAAAAGTCCTTGAAATAAATAAATAAATAAAAAGTCGTCATAAAATTGTCATGAAGATTTCACTTAAATTAGTCTTGGATTCTCCCCAGCACAGGTATCCTGGTCTTCTCAGGAACAGGAAATAATCCTGATCTGTAGCTTTCCTATGATCAAGTTAAACTACACAGTAATAGGCGTGTTCAGACACAATCCATAGTATTTTGCTGTTAGGGCCACCTGATATCTGCCATCACGTTTTAATTATTTCCATCTGCCCCCAGGAAATTCAGATGTATCTTAAAATCATTCTCTAGAATGGGAGACTGAAAAAAATATGTACGTTCTTAAAATAAAGAATATTTTAGGCTTGAGAGAAAAATAAGCCAGGATACCCGTTCCTACTCACACGAAGATTTTGGATTTTAAAATCTGGGTAAACAGCACATCATCCAAGTCGTTTTGTTAAGCTGGGAACTTAAATGCTTAAGAAGGAAACACCTCTTCTCTTCCTGGTGTGGGTAAATCCCTCGGCACTTCATCGTAACTGTTAGGAAGCCATTGTGAAGATATCTGTAACAACACACACTGAGGAATATCTATATTTATTGTGTAATTAAATCATGTATTCAGTAAACCTTGTATTTTGAGATGTTTTTGATTATGCTTTGGAAGGAAGAAGAAGAAAATATTTTTCTTGTCTATAACTATTTGAACAGGGATTATATGCACGTTCATTTCTGCTTATACAAAAATAACTCTTTGAGACACCACATGAATAAAAACAAAACACACAACCTAAAATAAAAACCTTAAAGTTTCTATAGAATATAAGTTTCCCAGGAGAAAGTAAAATAATTTTCTTTTATTTCACAAAGCACAGACTCCCTAACCTAGACAGTAAAATCAGACATGTTGTGTTTCTCTAGGAAAAAAAAAAAATGATTAAATCAGCCTAAATCAATCCAACATCCTTTCAGGAATAATATATGAGCAATATAATCAGCAAATAACACACTGATGAAAGGCGTATGAAAACAAGTTTTGAAAGTATAAAGAAAAAGAAAGATAGAAAATTGATAAATAAGAGAGATGATTGCCAAAAACGTTGAAAGCTTGTTTTTACAACAATAACGCAAGGTGAAGTCAATAGTGAAATTTCACATCATTATATGTATTGCTCTGAATGAGACATATTACGCAAAGTTACTTGACCTTTAAAAAGATAAGTTGATATTTTTTCTATGCAAAATGAAACAAAGAATATCAGCACGGGTATAAATGGTTACCATTAGCATTACTATTCTTTTTGCATTTATATCACATTTGCAAGGGTTAAGACTGAGCGCTATTGAATTTATGTCGTGTGTTAACTCCAGCGGGAAATATTTTGTCAAGGTGCGCGATGGTGCAGTTTGCAGGACAACAATTTTCATGGAACACAAATGGAAAACATCCTTTTTTTCAGGTGAAATATTGAGAAGCAACTGTTTCTGTAGATTTGTATGAAGGTCTCTACCCATCCAGTAGAATAGATACACAGTCAGTATGAAAAGGAGACTATGTGTTAACATACAGTCTCTCGTACACACTTATCTGGCTTATCTCTTGTCCTCGTATTTCTGGTAGTATATAAAAATCACATATACTCCTGAATGCTATTATGTAAGAATTAAACTAACTTCTTTCCACCTACTCTCCCCCATATCTACCCCAGTGTTTTTTCTGAAATGCAAATATGATTAATCCATTCCTCTCATAAAAGCCATCAGTGATGCTCCATTGGCTTAGTATCAAATCCGTAGTATTTAGCATGGCATCAAAGACCATTTTTGATCTGACCCCTGCCTAAATCTGCTGAGCAAATCTATTGCCACTCGTAGATACATATGCGTATACATAAATATACACAGTCATATATTTACAGTCCACGGAACATATTCTCACACTTACTAATCTTTACACGTATCCTTCTCTCTATTGTCCTTCTAATGTATCTTTCAAGCTTCAAGAATCATCTTGATGGTCAATTTTTAGGGAGTTTTGCCATTGACCACAGTTTCACTGCCCTGTCTGTTTGTTCCAATAATCCCCTACTTCATAGTCCTGTGTAAGTACAATCCTACTATTTTGTGATTAATTTTCTTTTCTCCCCACCTCATGAAAAATAGGAGGTGTGCTATACGTCTTTTTGTTTATTCCAGTGCTAGGAACAGCAGGGATACTATAAAATATGGGAACAATGTAAATTTATATTTATTGAGCACCTCATCTACTCCTCACAAAGCCTAGAAGGCTGCTATTATCACTGCAATTTTACAGATGAAGGAGATATTTATTTAAGGTCGCATTAATAATTGGAGTTACTGAGGTTTGGACTCAGTTTTTAGTAGTTCCACAGTTCTCTTTATGTTCTCTCACATTGCTGAACTAATGCAACTGAATAAAATTGAGCAACATATTTTACTCACGATGCTATTGCTACACTGGAAAATCGGCTTTCAAAGGCAATATGAAGGAGGTACTCTCCCATATTTTTCTGAACTATATGCTGTTTGTGAAATCGTGGTCCATCTGTGGTAAGGCAAAACAGTAGCTATGGTTAGAGGCAGCACATCAAGGCTGATCCACTTATCTCTCTCTGATTTATGATGGATGAGCCCTTTTTCCATGGATGTTTGAGCAAAGTTGTTTCACTCGCCCACAGATGATTTATTTTGGGTGATCTACTTGTCCAATGAAGATTTATTACAGAGGATCCACTATCCAGTGTGATTAAATATGTGCAGTTGGCGTGTCCAGAGGTGAGCAAGGAAGACAGACACACACGCACACCTTATCCCAACCTGAAATCACCGCACCCAAGTCAGAACCAGGGAAGTAAGGTCACATCTTGTGAAACTGCAGGTGGTCCTTATGCAATATGTATATTTTTATGATTTTATTACTTTGTGTCATAATGGAATTATAAAATTATTAAAATATTTTTTCAATCTTAGCAGACTAAAATACAATTTTAAATAAAATATTGAGCAAGCAATGTCCTATTCTAGATTAGTTCAGAAATTTGTAAATGGATTTCATAATGTCTGATTAATGATTTTGTGAATTAAGGCTGTTCAGTACATGAGCTAATGAATGGGTTCAATAAACATGTACTTACGCTTAGGAAAACATTACGTTTCATTGATTCTGTGTTTTTTAACAGAATCAAATGATTGTTACTTGTCAACCATTTTTAAAAGTCACTAGATGTTTTCTTCTCTTAAAAAATTCGCATGTGTTTTTACATTTTTACACATTTTTTCATCCAATATAAATATCTCCACTTCTCCCTGTAGAATTTTATCCAATTTTTGAAGAGATCATTTTCTCCCCCAAATTTTTAAGCTCATTTAGAATCCCTTCTTGTTGCTTTTAAAGATAATTCTGTTCTGAATATTTCCTCATATGTTTATGCCCTTAAAGCTGAGGCAGAACCGCTAGTAACTACTGTGAGGGCTGCCGTGGAAGCTGGTCATTCACTCACCCACTAGCAACGGTCAACGGTCTGACGCGGCTTGCGGGTCAAGGGTGATTCCATATGGTGTCGGATCTAAAAGGCCTAAAGAGGTGGATGTAGACGGCTCCCATCCTGCCTTTGTCTCTCTGACCTCTCTGTCTGTCACAGGAGGATGTTAGCGAGGGTGAGCACAGTATCTCTTCAGTGCTGCCGATCGCTCAGTCACTTAACGTTTGCCTAGATGACTGCAATCTGACCACGTTTTTATCACTTCTTCTCGGGGTTCCTTGTTATGCGAATCCATCTTCAATTCCTATGTCTATGTGTGTACCTACCTCTATATCTCATCTATATCTCTATCCACATTTATCTCTACACATCGACCTGTCTACTTATCTATCTATCTTTAAGTTTTCCTTGTAAAACATAGCATATATGCCTTCTTTAAGGTTTTAGGAGCTAATTGATTTCCATAATTTTCCAAAATTGTTGTGGGGGTAACTGCAACAAAAAATTACAAACTCCTTAAAGCTATTAATATTTGTTGAATTAGTTCCAGTTTTTCTAGATTTTTTAATGTTATATTTCTCCTTACTTATTTACTTTTGAAATTTTCCATCACAGGTCACTGGAGGTCAGACAATGTTGTCTCCTAACCTTATATGAAAAAGTTATAAGAGGAAGAAAATGTTAACCTCTGCTTTTACACTTTTCTACATGGTGTATTTCTTTTTAATTAAGAGGAGTAAATTTTTTTGTGTGTGTCTGTTAGGAAAAAAAAGAAAATTTTCTTTATATTTGCATATGCATATGCCCATCACTTCCTGAATCCATGCTTTGAAGAAATATCCCAGAAGCATTATGTTTTGACCACAGCTCTCAGAAATGCTTTCTATTTATTATGAGGGTCACTTTTCTTTTTGTAAATTAATGTACTTTAATTTTTAGAGCAGTTTTAGGTTTACAGAAAAATAAGTGGAAACTACAGAAAGATCCCTTATACCCCCTGCCCCCATCCACACACAGCCTCCCCCACTGTGAGCATCTCCCCCACGATGGTACTTTGTTACAATTGATAAACCTAAGTGACATGTCATTTTCACCCAAAGTCCATAGTTTACATTTGGGTTCACTCTTCCTGTTGTTCATTCTATGAGTTTTGACAAATGTATAATGACATGCACCCACCAATATAACATCATACAGAATAATTGCCTTAAAAATCCTCGTGCTCCCCCTATCCATCCCTCCTCCCTCTGCTGGAACCCCTGGTCAGCGTTATCTTCTCCTGCCTCCCTCCTTTCACCTTTCCCGAATGTGGTGTAGGAGGCTGCAATCACACAGTACGCAGCTTCCAAGTTGACTTCTTTTGTTTATCAATATGCTTTTAGGGTCCTCCATGCTTTCTATGGGTTGATAGCTCATATTTATTACGTGTTTTTTAAGATGTTATTTTTTAGAGCAGTTTTAAGTTTCACAACAAAATTGAGGAGAAAGTATAGAGACTTCCCATATACACCCTGCCCTGGTATTTTGTTACAATTGATGAACCTACTTTGACACAACATAATCATATTAATTCAAATGCTAATTTCTTCCACACACACTCACAGACATACTCAGAAATAATCTTTTACCAGCTGTCTGGGCATCCATTAGTCCAGTCAAGTTGGCACATAAAATTAACCATCACAGTGTTTTAAGAAAATAGCACTTTATATGGGTTTTGGTCATATGTAAGTGACTTGCTGTTTTCTATGAATTGGCTATGTGAGGAGGTGTTGGCAGGCGTGATTACATTATCATGTAATCATGAGGGGAAATGTCAAAATGGTGAAGTGGCTAAGCACAGATGTGGAAAGTGACTTGGGATTTGACGATGTAACAGTGCTCCTGGTCTATCTGTCCTTGAAAACACACCACCTCCATATTTCTTGTCATGTGAGATAATATTCATCTTATTGTTTGTTTAAGCTGCGTCCAAGAGAATCCAGCTGATCCAAATGTCCATCTATAAGGTAATGGAAAAGCAAACCATAGTTCATCTTCATGAAACCTTTGCCTCGGTTAAGAAGATTGAATAGGATACCTCTGTACTAACAAGGAGAGGTCATTTTGTTGTATGAAGAAAAAGTACAGAGTTTATGATACATTTATATAAACTCACAGATACCACCCACATCAATAATCGAATCTCCTAAGGCATATATGCATATGAGAATATTTTATATGCATGCATATGGTATGCATTAGGGGGTATAGCGAATTGTTTGGAGGAATATACATTAAATGGACAATAGTGAATACGTTTAGACAGTGTGGTGAGGACTGGGATGGGAGATCGTTCAAAGTTGCCCTAACATTGATGTATAACTTAGAAAATATTTAAAGTACAGAACATATTAATGTAAAATGATTACAATAATTACAGAAAAATGAAGAAAATTTTAAAGTAGAAAAGATGAAAACTCATCAAGATATGTACTTTGTAGAAAATATGTGGGTAGCAGATTGTACACTGAAGAACGCCTAGGGCAAAGCATTAGGGCAGGAAGAGAATCTTCTGTATGTGCCAGTGAAGCAAATGTGTCTAAGCACCTCCATCGAGGTTTGACAACTCACCTGTCTGAGTTATCAGGAAAGGCAAAGCCCGCCTGGCTCTCAGGGATCCGTCAGCCTCTGCCCATCATTAGCCTCCTATTTGATATTCCACCTTAAAATACCCTAGGCTATATTTATCTTTAATAGTTGAAAAGTTCAGGGTTAGCATACGACACAACTTGGCACTACGATGATTTAGGTACCATTTAATACACTAAAGCAACAATTTACCAAATGGTACCCTAGAGGCCAAAAAAATGAATACATTTTCTAGAAGTGCCTAAATTAATCCCAGGGTGTAGTTAATAAACCGCGAGTCTCTATTTCAATGTTTCTATAAATTGTGGAAGTAGTTAATTTTTGTTAACAAATTTAGTGGAAAAAATCTTTGTTACATCTTTGTTTGAATTTCATTTTTAAACATTAATTGTGAGTGGTTTATTAGGACCTTATTTGTTGGTACATTTTTTTCAAGCTAATGATTTGTTAAACCATTTAATTTGTGGGCAGAAAGTGAATCATTACTAGCCCCACGTCCATGATGTTGTCTTACAGCTGGAACGAATCCCTGCAGCCCAATTAATACACCTATTGTAGAACTGTCCAAGAGAATAGACAGGAATTCTGCCACAGCTTCT
The DNA here is from genome assembly GCF_057802395.1 of Ceratotherium simum simum. NCBI lineage: Eukaryota > Metazoa > Chordata > Mammalia > Perissodactyla > Rhinocerotidae > Ceratotherium > Ceratotherium simum. The sequence continues at coordinate 1,272,822 of NC_141914.1, read as the reverse complement.
TTCTGGAAACTGCAGGTGTATTGATGGAAATCTGCAGGCTGCAAGTGGTTTGATTTGTATTAGGCAAAGAAACAGCGTCAGAATAAAATAAGCAAATAAAATTTTAAAACACATCTCTAATAATGAAAGGGGTGGGCATAATGACTCACATAATCCAAATTAATGTAATCCTAATATTTAACAATGCTTCTGTGTGCTTGGTGATATATAGATGCTACCTTGATTATTTTGAATTTAGAATTTTCTGTATATCATGATTACCCTGTCTGCCATTTAAAAACAATAAATTATAGAGGCTCTGTAAAATATCGGTAGCCTGAAATGTAAATTTATATAATAGCTTCAATTTTTATGCTTGGATTTGGTAAACCTGTTAGTGAGGTGAATCTAACTCTCTTTCCACAATGTATTCTCCACATCAGAGACAATATTGACTCTCCAGTCTACCAGCTTACCTTGAATATTTTGGACTTGCCATCTTCCACAGCTGTGTGAGCCAATTCCTTAAAAAATAATCTCTCTCTCTTTTTCATACACACATGTGTTTGCAGATATATGTCTGTGTATGAGAAAGAGAGTGAATCTCATGTACATATACACGTATATAGCTACACATCTATATATGTCTACATCTCCTTTTGGTTCTGTCTCTCTGGAGAGTCCTGACTAATATAGAATCCCCTACTGCAGATTCTTACGAAATTTTAGGGTAAGATTCAAGCTCCTATCATGATATATGTATAACTTTTTATTTTCTTTCTAATGTCCTTACTTCCTGTGCCTCTTCCTCACCACACGTATTTAATGGTACCATACCAATTAATTTGCGGTTTCTTGACATCCAGTGATCACGTACTTCATTGCTGATTCACTTGTCCACTTATTTGTTTGGTCATTCGTTAATACATACAAAACATAGCTTTGAGGAACTGCTATTTGCTAGAAATGGAGCTGATCTCAATGCTTGAGCAGTAAGGCAGTCACTTGCTCTGCATGTGCTAGTCAGAGGGAACACAGCCCATCACTCCTGGTCAGATCTTACAGTGTGGTAACCACTCGGCTCATGCGTCTAATGAGCACTTGAAATGCACCTAGTCTGAAGTGAAGTGTGCTGTAATTGCAATATAGACACTGGACTTCAAACACTTAGCAACAGAGAGATATTGCAATTTGTTAAAATGTTTTTCACCATTTACTTTTTACTCTTTTTAACATGGCCATTAGAAAATGAAAAGTTACACATGAGACGTGTATTTCTGACTCCTCTGACTTCTATTGGGACGTGCTGGGCTGGACCATCCTCTCTTCTCCATTATCCACACCTCCTTCCCCAGAAGCCATGTGAGACTTGCTTCATTGTGCCCCAATCTGTATATCCAGAATTATTGTCATCTGTTGAATATATTCTGAATTTCCTTTTGGCAAGCATCCTCACTTACATGTGCTTGGCAAGTAGTAGATGCTCAAGAAATGTTTGTCAAATTCATCTTGGTAATGAATAAAACAGTGCCTATTTCACATACAAGCAATAAAGGGATCTTGTGGAAATGTTGCATATCACTTTATTTTTCCTGTTAAGGAGGTATTTTCTGTATCTGAGTCCTCCTGCTTTATAAATGTCTAACAAGTCCTCATTCTACACATTCCTCAGATAGTAGTCTAGATGTTTGCTTAACTTTTGGAGAACAACTCCTGCCCAGTCAACTTCACTTCCATTGATTCTGCATCGCGTATTAGCACCTGCTGTGTGTTAGGCTCCGTTTTAAGTGGTGGCAGTAGGACGGTGAACAAGAGAGATGTCCCTGCTCTGCTTGACTTAAATTCCAGATATTGTACACAGGAAAGGACAAGAAAACAAGTAATTTAACCCAAAGTACTTCAGAGACAATAAAATAAAAGAGCAGCTTTAGATTACCCTACTAGGGAAGGCATTTCTGATGCGCTGAGATCTGAGCTGAGAACTCGGTGTTAGAGCAGGATAGCCGTACTCTGCGGATGGAGTGTTACAGGTGGATGAAAGATCCCTTGTCGGGGCCTAAGTCACCAATAGGCATGGGATGTGTGAAGAACAGCAAGGAAACCAATGTGCTGGAAGAGAATAGGGGAGAGTGAGCAGGGCAGAAGATGAGCTCAGAGTGGCCGTCCCAGTTCAAGCACAGCCTGTGCACAGGGTGGGCAGCGTGGATTCTTTTACAAGGCGACGGAAAGTCATTGGAGTGTTTGGTGCACATGGGTGACGTGATCTGATGCACATTTTAAATATATCACTCTGCTGCATAAAGAGTGGATTTTAATGCCATTTGTTAGAATCAGGGAGACCATTTAACAAGCTGTTTTAGCAAAACAAGTGAAAGAAGATGATGTTCTGGAAAAAGAAGTTTGCAGTGGAGATGGACAGCAGAGACTGGTTTTGTACAACATTTTAATCTTTGCTCTATACATAGTATCTGACACATTGTAACCAATGATAGTGATTTTTGTGAGTATATGTACAATCTTTCAAGCCCCATTTAAAGCACTTTATATATATATTATTTATATTCATCTTTAATAACCTTATTAGGCAAGTATTATAATTATTTCCACTTTACAAATGGAAATACTGAGACTAAGAGAGTTTAATGAGTTATTTTCCTAACATCAAATTGCAAACTTGTTGGGATAGAATTCTTCAAGCAATTTGAAGAATTGGCACCAATACTGCCACCCATCATTTGCCAAAGAACTTAATAGATGAAGGAATTTAAGTCTGAGGAGCAGATTCAAAATTTGTATGCTGTGATTTAGATATGCTGAAATGCAACCTCACACATTCTGTATGTGGTTGGCGAAGAGCAGGTACTATCTAGGCCTTTTCCTGTCTGAACCGTGGCACACCATGGTTTCCACTCCTCCTGGCCGGGCTTCTGTTGCTGTAGGGTTCCCTGTGCGGGACTCGGTTCTCGAAGTTAAAGTGGACCATTAGGCACAGTCTCCTTCAAATTTCAAATTCTCCCTCAAAATATCTCAGATTTCTATATTATTGCAACAGGACCTTCCTTTTCCTTGAGCGAAATCCTAGAGGGTTGGAGTCCTTGGTCCTTTCTTTGAATTGAACATATATGTTAGTGCATTCCTAAAACTTCGAAACTTCTTCAGATTCTCCCCTCCCCACCTCAAGCAAAATAACACCTTTACTCCACATCTGACAGAAATTTTCTTTATTATATAGAAAGAAATACCTCACACGACTACTTTATGGGTAGACAAGCTTTCTGTATCTTCTGCTATTTGGCATGTTTGAATACACCGGTTTTTTCTTTCTTACTTAAATCTAAGACAATTTTCAAAGTCCCTCTGGGTTTTCTTAAAAAATGTATTTTAGAAGTAAAAACTGACTAGTATACCTTGTCTTTAATGGCTTAATAGGTTGAGAAGTACAGGGCAGAAAATAATAATAATAATAATAATAAATAATAATAATAATAATCTGAATAGAAATGCATTGGGCAATGTTTCAAAATAAATTCTACACTTGTGGGATGCTTTGTTCCTCTCTTTCACTGTTTTGCCTTCTCTCTAAATATTGGGGGATCAATGATCCTGTATTCATTTGTATTTGAGATTTTCTCTCAGCTTTTGTTTACTGTAACTACTGTTTGTTTAAAACAGCCTGTCCTCACTACTGTGGAAAAAGTGGTGTGCCAAATGTTGGAAAATGCTCTTCCTTTCCTGAGAGTTGGTGCTTTGGTGGGGAAATAACCTGCCTCTCCATAATTTATATCTCACTTATGGCTTTGGGGTCTGGATGAAAAATACTAGTATTATCTGTTACTTTCAACAGCCAGAGAGAGGAGGGAGTGTTATCTGGTCTTGACTTTTCCCTGTGGATCATCCTTAAATGTGATCAAGTTCTCTGTCCAGCTCTCCTCACAGGTTAACTAAGTTTGGACCATCCTCATCGTTCCCCGCAGCCATCTTTTTCTGTAGCTTCTTCTAACTTTATTTCTACATAAATCTATTCCCATCAGCCTTCTGTCTTTTAAGAATTACTCAAAACTAGAGTTTCCTGGTGACATTTTTCATTTTTCTAGCAGAGCAATAGATTTATTCATTTTGAAATACTTTTTTTTTTGTCAATGAAGTTATATAGGAGAGAGAAAAGATATTTGTATCCATTTTGCAGTCTCGATCCATTCTTCAAGTGATTTTATTTTTACTGTCTAAAGCACAAATTTGAAATTTTCTCTTGACTGTTTAAAATATTTTATTGGCTGCCTATAACCCTCAGGGTAATAACCAAATTTATTAATACATCACACAACGACCTTCATGATTTTTGTCTCATTTTAGCTTCAACTCCTCTTAGTCTCAACCCTGCATCCTATGTTAGTCACAGTGGACCACAGAGTTTATAGTTCTTAGAATCAATTTGTTCCTTCTCATCTTTGATAGCAGTAATTTTTGCCTGCTCTTTGCCTGGATTAAATTCTCTCAAGCTTTATGACACAATTCTAATGTCAATCTGACATTATAGGATGGATTCTTTGACTTTTCTCTCAACCTAATTAGATGCCTTCTCTGTGCAATTTTAACATCTTAGGCATATATCTATTTCAAAGCTTGTTATCACACTAAGTAGCACTTTTTCTTGTAAATGTCTCCTTGCTAGGCTGTTAGCTCCTTAAACATAGGCTATACCTTTGTTGTTTTCATAGCTTCAGTGCCTAGAGTCTTACAATATGTATACTAAAATGTTACTGAATAATTCAATGAACCGTGAAATAGTCATAAACTATTATGAGTATTTTAATAATATCAACACAGGAGCGTATAACAGCAATATCTCAGCAACGATTGATGTCAGAAACACTATATCATACCAAAGTTAATCCTGGGGACTTCACTTTAGGCTGCTCTCCACTTTCGGTCTTCTTTGTGGAGACAGAGAATAGCTTTTGATAAAACCTGAAAAGTGTAATTCAATCACTCCTAGGAGTTATCTTCACCATTTAGAATAGCATAAACACCTTTCATTTGTACATAAGTTTTCCTAAAACTTAGTCATCTTATACCTCTTCTCTGAAATATCTTTGAATTTACTTCCCCTAGACAAATGCTTTATGTATGTCTTTTTAAAACAAAAGAGAAGCAAACGCATATTTTAAGGTTTAAAATATTGCCCAATAAAATAAATCATTTTTTCACTGATAAAGATCACATTTTCCACTTTCTAAATGGCTAGATAATTTTTTCCAATCAACTCTATTTTTAATTAAGTTTATCTGAAATGTGTGTTTCTATTCTAACTAAAGTTTAAATTTTTCATCTGCCAGCTAAACCTCTTACCAAAGGAAATATATCTACTTATCTATTAATTTAATATCAATGTCTTATGAGAATAAGAATTTTTAACAGTGATCACCAATGCTTTGAAAATTATGAAGGAGAAAAGGCAAAACATATTTGGAGATAAAGTCCTTAAAATACAGACTGTTCAGGGACCATATATTAACATAATATGAAAATTTTCCTCCGGATTTATGAATGTTTCAAATTTTTAAGATATTAAAATTAATTAAGGAGTTGAGGTATCCTCATGGCCGGAGTGAAACCTTTCTCTAGGTTTCATGGCCTATGTATTTTAGAGTTCATTGTCATCCACCAATAAAAATAACTATCTCCAGCTTTTCTGCTAATCATTTCCATAACAAACTCATGGTAGAAGATTATCTTGTTCAGTTCTTCTGTCAAGTTCAAAAGGTCAATTCAAGAAAGTGTCCCAACTGGCAAATGGGAGCATAATTTCAGATGTAAACGATACCTGAGATTATCAGAGATAGGGTTGTGCAGACAATAAACTTTTCAAGGTACAAACACATATCTAATATTGTGCTGACATGAAATACTTATTGTCAAGAGATAGAATTTTATTTTTTCTTTATATAGGTTTCCAAAGTCGTAATCTTTGAGCAATTATTATGTGCACATTCTCAGCCATAGTTTTGATATAAAGTTCACTGTGTTACAAGGGAAGTCTTAGACACAATAACAAGGAAGGGAGAATATGACTCTGACAGTGGAGAAATTCAGTGCAATGTGGAGCCCCTTCCGCTCTGCTGGACGCTGACCCTCTGTGTTGGGCAAACAGAACTTAATTCAGAGG